>NC_079189.1:395287143-396557143 GCF_029499605.1 Hyla sarda
CATCTGTACTTTTTATCGATACCACATTTTGCATATATAAAACTTTTAGATAATTTTTTATAATTT
This sequence comes from Hyla sarda, assembly GCF_029499605.1. NCBI lineage: Eukaryota > Metazoa > Chordata > Amphibia > Anura > Hylidae > Hyla > Hyla sarda. The sequence continues at coordinate 395,287,210 of NC_079189.1, forward strand.
TTGAATAAAATGGGACAAAAAAGCAGCATTTTTGAATTTTTTTTTATTTTCTACGTTTACGCCGTTCCTTGTATGGGATCATTAACATTATATTTTGATAGTTCGGACATTTACGCACACGGTGATACCAAATATGTTTATTAAAAAAGAGTTATGCTTTTTTGGGGGTAAAATGAGAAAAATTTTCAATTTTCATTTTTATTGGGGGGAGGGGATTTTTAACTTTTTTTAACTTTTTATTTTTACATTTTTAACTTTTTATTTTTTTTTACACTTTTTATGTCCCCATAGGGAACTATCTTTAGCAATCATTTGATTGCTAATACTGTTCAGTGCTATGTATAGGACATAGCACTGATCAGTATTATCGGCTATCTTCTGCTCTGGTCTGCTCGATCTCAGACCAGAGCAGGAGACGCCGGGAGATGGATGGAGGCAGTTGAGGGGACCTCCGTCCGCCATTACAGATGATCGGATCGCCGTGGCAGCGCTACGGGCGTTCCGATCATCTATTTTAACATGCGCATTGCCGCAGATAACGTGATCTGTACTGATCACGGCATTTGAGGGGTTGATGGCGGACATCCGCGCAATCGCGGATGTCTGCCATTACCAGCGGGTCCCCGGCTGCTGATAGCAGCGGGAACCTGCCGTGAATGACGCGAGCACTGCTCCGATGCTCGCGGTCATACACAGGACGTAAATGTACGTCCTGGTGCGCGAAGTACCGCCAAACCAGGACATACATTTACATCCGTGGTCGTTAAGGGGTTAAACTCCTTTGAAGGAGTCCCATACTATTTGTATACTTGCACTGCCTTTATTCCGCCCCCCCCTAAAAAGATACAATTTCCGCGATTATAAATTCATCACTGTCTATAAGAGTCAACCAGAACAGATTTAATGTGAAGGGCCTGACTAATCTCTTCCCCCCTGTATTAATTTCAACCGTTACCAAAATTGGAGAGTGATCAGATATTGACTTAGCCTCATAAATCACCCTGTTTATCAAAGGAGTGGTCGAGGCATTACAAAGGCAGAGATCAATACGTGAAGCTGAGCAAAGTGAAGTACTATAACAGGAGAATACCTGTTTCTCCCCATATAGTAATCTCCAGGCATCCAAACATGCCATTTCTTGTCTAAATCTTAAAAGCAAGGTTTTGACCTTCAGATAATTTTTTACAGATGATCTCCTATCCAACTCCGGGTTTAGTACCGAGTTATAATCCCCATTAATCACCAATGGAATGTTAAACCTTCCGTCCACAAATTCACAGAGTTTTATTACTACCTCCAGAAAGAAAGAAAAAATATATCTACCCAAGCCATCAATTTTCCTTCGTTTAACCATAAATGGGATTTTATGATGTATATAAACTGGTACCTCAGCCAAATATGTTGATCGAAAAGAATGGTATGCCATAGCAGCCCATTGTTTGTTAACCCTTTCAACCAAATCTGAAGTCAGGTGAGTCTCCAATATCCCGACAATTTCTGGGAGATGTCAATTCACCTAATCAAAGATGGCGATCCTTTTAACCCGTCCTCCCATACCTTGCACATTCCAGGTCAATATTCTAACCTCCATTTAAAAGTAGAGAAGAGAAGAAAAAAAAAACCTCTCCCCCCCCAGGGGTCGCCTAACCTCCCCCTCCCGAAGTTGCTACCCTCCCCACCCCCTCCCCAGCTTAATCTCACCACCACAATAGCGGGATCTCTCACCTAGTCCTTCCCTCCACCTCCCCCAGTCCTCCCCCCCAAATCATCCAGACTTATTCAAATTTATAGTGCCTGCGATTCTATCCAATTCATAACTTCTTCCCCTGAATGAAAAATTTACACTTTCTCCTCATAGCTAATTCTCAACCTATTCGGAAATAACAATAAATATTGGATCTTTGCCTGCCCCAAGCACTTCTTAACCTCCTTAAAGCTGTCTCTAGTCAGTTAAGTTTCACGCGAGGGTCCAATGCAATTCTATGCCCACTGTATCGAAGATCCCCCATCTCTCGTGCTTTACACAAAATGATGTCTCTGTATCTAGAGTTGGTGGTTTTGATAATCATTGTCCTTGGTGTGTTATGTGTTGTATACCAATAGTCTCGGTTATCCATTTTGAGCAAAAGGCAACAGCATCATCCTGCTCGATCCCCTCCGGGAAACCAATATTACAAATATTTCACCTCCTGGGCCTGTCCTCGAGGTCTATAATTTTCTTACTCAAATTATCCAGATCTTTTCTTTGAGATCTGGAGAGATTAGATACGGACTGTCAAGGGTGATTTCAAGAATGTATCTATTTTATTGCTTGCTCCTTGTTCCATACCACTGGTTCCGCCACCTGATTTCTTTTGTTGCTGTTTGAGGCATTTCAGCTGTTCTAAATTATCAAGAGCTTTATACAGATTTATATTACAATATATATATATATATATATATATATATATATATATATATATATATATTTTTTTTTTTTTTTTTCTTTTCAGCATTAACACATACCAATCCTTGTTATGTGCAGCATCCAACCACTCCTCTCACCAGAGGGGGAATGGAGTCAGGGAGACACACCAGGGGTCACTGACACCACCTCACAGGATCTGCACATAAGAAAGGAATACAACTAAGCAGGGTAATACATAATAAACAAACAAACAAACAGGGGGAAGATAAAACTGTAGCATGACATCAATGTTTTAATGGAAAAAACTGTCTAATTGGGGCCGAGGCTGACATATTGCCCCAAATTAACCGTTAGCATCCCCCCCTAAACACAGTTCCAGCCATACTGGAAAATTAGCTCCATCTCCAATAATTTTCCTTTTCCCTTCTCTTTCTTTTCTCTTTTCTCTCTCCTTTCCTTCCTTCTTCCCTCCTTCATTCACCTTTTTTCTCCTCCTTTTCCCCTTATTCTCTCTTCTCTTCTTTCTCTAAATAACATGGCTCATATCCCCTGCCCATTGTTCGTATATTAAATACAAGAGGGATTCAGTGCCCCGGGTAACCGAAACACAGTCTCAGCGGGGAGCCATCTCCCAACAGAAAGGATCCTGATAACAAACTTGTCCCACCACACCGGGGGGGGGGCTCCTCCCACAGTCCAGTCCCGCTGGGCCCATGAACACATACCGGTCTTCATTAGAAATCCCGGCATGCGCCGATGTCCAATAGTCCGGCGATCCTTGGCGCCACTGCCGGCGCCAGAGAAAGCAGTCTTTTCTAGTTCCGGGGGTAGGATCACATGAGCCAGCACAGCCCAGGACACCTGCCCCATCATCCAGCCGGCGCCACTGCAGCAGGGGGTCCCCCAAGCAACAATGGACCATCGACACCCCCATCCCCAAAAAAACACCTCCCGCACCAAAACGCAGACAGGGAGGCCGGCACCAGATACCCCAGGAACCAGGGCCCAGGCACCAAGCGGTGGCATCGGATCCACAGACAGGGGAGACGGCAGGGCAGAAGGTAGGAGAAGGAGGGGTCAGCAAGGGGGAGGGGGAGTCCCAGAGGTTTCGTAGGTGCGGCTCTCACGTCATGCCGCTAGGACGTCCACCCTTGCGCTGTGATCTTTAAAAAAATTATATTATGTGACAAAAAAGCTGAAATTTGGGACTTTTTTTCTTTTTATGTTTACGCCATTATTATTATTTTTACACTTCTGGGGGTAAAATGGGAAAAACTGACAATTTACATTTTATTGGGGGAGGGGATTTTTCAAATTTATTTACTTTTTTTTTTTTTTTTTTTACACTTTAATAGTCACCAAAGGGGACTATTTATTGCAATCATTTGATTGCTAATACTGTTCAGTGCTATGCATAGGGCATAGCACTGATCCGTTTTATCGGCTATCTTCTGCTCTGGTCTGCAGACCAGAGCAGAAGACTCCTAGAGATGGCTGGAGGCAGGCGAGGGGACCTCCTGCCGCCATGCTGGATGATCGGATCCCCGCGGCAGCGCTGCAGACTATCTGATCATCCATATTAAGTGCCGCACTGCCGCAGATGACATGATCTGTACTGTATTGATCACGGCATCTGAGGGGTTAATGGCGCACATCAGCGATTACCGGTGGGTCCCTGACTGCTGATAGCAGCAGATAGCAGCAGATATCAGCAGCCGGGACCGGTCGCACATGACACGAGCACCACTCCAGTGCTCGTGGACATGTATAGGACGTGAATGTACGTCCTGGTGTGTTAAGTACCAGGGCACCAGAACGTACATTTACGTCCTTTGTTTTAAGGGGTTAATATAAGAAATTTACAAATCTGTTTAACTTTCTGGAACCAGTTGATTTTAAAAATATATATATATATACTGTTTTCCACCGCAGTACCCCTTTAAAGGAGTCTAAGGAAGGTTCTATTAAGTTCTCTTTACAAAGTTAACTAGGTATACGGCCCATGTACTGCAATAATGTGTAAATAGCAAAGAAGCTTAGATGTAGACAAGTTCCTAATTGTGGTCCAGGCTGGTGTGAGAGTGCAAAAATGTTGTCACAGTTCTAAAAAGTCACAGTTGATAAATGCCCAACCACTGCAATAAGCTAACCATGCCAAACTACATTCAAGTTGTTTACTTAAGAGTCTAAATGATTTGTGCAAAAATTCCTAAAAAAAATTGTGCAAAAGATATCCCCTAGTTTTTGTAAGACACAGTTGGGTAGGCAGTTTATACAATAGTGATAGAAAATTAGGGTTCAGTCCTAATGTACTCTCTAAATGAGATATGTCTGGCAGAAAAGAAGAGGAAAGTAAAGTAACAAATACAAGAGGAGAGAAAAGAGAAGTACTTTTTCTCTGTTTGCAATTGTTCCATTTGTTACTTTTCCTTTTTTTCTTCTGCCAGACATATCCCATTTAGAGAGTACTTGAGGAACCCAACTTTTTTTTTTTTTTTTTTTTTAAATCTGTAATGGTCTTATTTTTAGGCAACTAGTCTATTTGTTTGAGCTGCCCACTTGTTTTTTGAGCTATATTATCCTGAGTTTATACAATAATGACTAAGCTGGGCAGTCAGTTCCCTGGCTACAACAATCATGTTATCGTGAGTAAATACAAATGTGACCAAGCTAGACAGTCTGTTTTCTTGCTGCAACAATCTTGTTGAAAAAAGTGATCCCTGTGAAGGATTGAGGTGCCTTATTAAAATGTAACTTTTAATAGTTATACGCTTAAAAATCTTAAAATTAAAATGGACGCCGGCGTGTTCACCATACACGCACTAGCTCCGGACACCGCTCCGGCACTCGCTGCCATTGCAGCGTTTCATGCGTGCATCTCGATCAACAAACTCACCAGGTGGTCTCTCAAGCTAGCCCAGTATCCACACATAATCGTTGCGCCCAGGACCCTGAGGGGAATGAATGGTGGATTACTGATCGCTTTAAGCTACTAGAGAGACACTGACAGTGATACACCATATTTCTGTATACCATTTGAAGTACAATGTATCTGTTCTCCATTCTATTACTTGGATACATATAATACATGAAGTTGATTTCTAGTCCCCTGATGAAGTGGTGGGAACAAATCTACTTATCAGTTCCACCCATGGAAACGCGTTGGGACAAGGGACTCTAAAACAGTTTATCTAAAATACAATTATTCTGTTCTTTCAGTATTAGTATTGGTATGGTGACATGTTGACAAGTACTAATCAGCATGTTGACAAGTATTAATCAGCCCTTATCGAGGCTGACATATGAGCGCCATACGCTAGCCAACTAGCTCTCTAGCGTTGATTCGCTTTTTTCCTTTTTTTCCTTTATTTTTGTTTGGTTGCACCATTAGAGCACTATTATTTGGTTAAGATTTTTAAGCGTATAACTATTAAAAGTTACATTTTAATAAGGCACCTCAATCCTTCACAGGGATCACTTTTTTCTACCTTTAATTGCCGTGAGGTAATACCTAACTAAGGTTCATGTATAGCCCCTTACTATATACATTCTATCTAATCTAACCAATCTTGTTGAACAACATTTGACTAATTTTACACTTATTATATTGTTATGCTGATTTTATGAGATATATAAAAGGTAGATTAAATATTATTTTTATGTGGGGACTTTCAACACAGATGGTGAGGTCCAGGCAACCTTACTATGGCATCACATTGGTCTATTGGGTGGGAATCAAGTAGAAGACATTTTAAAAATCCCTGGTCTAGAACCCTTATTCCTTGGTGGTCTAGGGTAGAAGAGGTGGCTCATATTTCATTCTCTTGTGGTCTTAGGTAGAAGATGAGGTTAAAACCTGGTGGTCTAGGGTATGTTGAGGTAATAATATATTTTCCCTGATGGCATTGTGTTTATGGGAGTTTTATACATAAGGGTCTAGGTTATATTAAAGGAGTTAAATTACCGTATATACTCGAGTATTAGCCGTTCCGAATATAAGCCGAGGCCCCTACTTTCACCCCAAAATCCTAGGAAAAGTTATTGACTCGACTATAAGCCTAGGGTGGGAAAAACATCATCCCCCCATGTCATCATCCCCCCCTGTCATCATCCAGACCCCCGTCATTAACACCCTCGTCATCATCCCCCCTTCATCATCACCGCCTGTCAATCCCTTCGTCATCATCCAGACCCCCCTTTTGGTTTCTACTCACCTCCCCACTTGTTGCTTTCTTGGTGGGAAGGAAGGGAGAGCTGGTCCGGGCTATCCATCTTCGGCCATCTATGCTGCAGGGACCGTCCGGTGGGGAGGGTTACTCCTTCCTGGCTGTCCATCTTTACTGGGAGGGCCTCTTCTCCGCTCCGGGCCAGCCACGGACTAGTGACATTGCATTGACGACAACGCGCAGGGACGTCCATGCACTGCAGACGTCCATGACGTCCCTGCGCATGAACGTCCCTGCGCAGTGGCGTCAATACAGTGTCACTAGTTACAACAAAAAAAAAAAAAGCTTAAATCAGTGTAGTAATGTGCCATAAATAAGACCTGTATGCATAATAATATGCATGTGTTAATATGTAAAATACCTTTTGTATTTGTCTCTTGTGCTCTGAGGCAAAGAATGGAGATAACCATACCTCCCTCCCCTCATATTTTTATTTTATTTTATCTTAAGGAGCAAAAAGGCTGAATTTTTTGGGTTTGTTAACAAAATAAAAAAGACAGACCCCTAGTGGCAATTTTTTTTTTAATCCCTTTTTTCACTTCTTTAGCAATCACATTTTTTGATGAAGTATATTAGGAAAATGTTTCAATTTTAAGGAAGTATTAAATGGAAAAAAGTTGTTCATAATGACAATAACGCTTTAAAGAAGTACTACAGTTTTTTTTTTTTTACAGAACCTAGCTCAAGGTTTTCCAACCAGTGTGCCTCCAGCCTGCACAGTCTGTTAGTGCATGCTGGGAGTTGTAGTTTTGCAACAGCTGGAGGTTTGCCCCCCCCCCCCAATGTGAATGTACAGGTTACATCCACACGGGTGGGGGTTTACAGTGAGTTTCCTGCTTCAAGTTTGAGCTGTGGCAAATTTTCCGCCGCAGTTCAAACTCCTAGCGGGAAACTCACCGTAAACCCCCGCCCACGTGAATGTATTCTAAAAACACTACACTACAAAAATAAAGGGTAAAACACTACATATACACACACATACACTGCCCCCCTCAACCAGCTGTTGCAAAACAACTTCTAGCATTTCCGGACAGACACTGAATGTCCAGGTATGCTGGGAGTTTAGCAACAGCACGAGGTACCCTGTTTGGGAATCACTGGCGTACAATATTTTTGGTAGCAGAGGCAATTGTAACGCTTGCATCCGAATCCATCCCTATGCAAATCCCTAATTTAGGCCTCAAGTGCGCATGGTGTTCTCTCACTTCGGAGCCCTGTCTTATTTCAAGGAAACAGTTTAGGGCCACACTCGGACCATACTCGGGAGCAATTGCGCTAGAAATTTTGGGGGGCTTTTTCTCCTTTAACCCATATAAAAAAATAAAAAAAAAAGGAAAAGTTGGGGTCTACAACAGCCTGTTAGTGTAAAAAAAATTAAAAAAAATGACACTGGTGTTGCTGGTGTTGCCCCATACTTTTCATGTTCACAAGAGGTAAAAGGAAAAAGAGACCCCCAAAATTTGTAACACAATTTTACGGAAGTACCCCATATGTTGACGTAAAATGCTCTGTGGGGGGCAGTTACCTTCGATCACGCGGGGACCAGGGACCTGCAGCAGGCAAGTGGTGCGGCGGCAGTGTCAGATGCTGTAGTGAAGATTGCCGTAAAGTGATCTTCACTGCAGCTTCTGTGAGTTTCAGAACTACAACTCCCAGCCAAAGGCTGTCTGGGCATGCTGGGAGTTGTAGTTCAGCAAAATCTGGAGGGCTACAGTTTGGAGACCACTGTGCAGTGGTCTCCAAACTGTGTCCTTCCAGATGTTGCAAAACTACAACTCTCAGCATGCCCAGACAGTCCAGGCATGCTGGGAGTTGTAGATCTGTAACATCTGAATGGCCAGATGTTGCATAACTACAACTCCCAACATGCACAGTCTGTCAGTGCATGCTGGGAGTTGTAGTTTTGCCCCCTCCCCCCCCCATGTGAACGTACAGGGTACATTCACACGGGCAAGGTTTACAGCAAGTTTCCCACTTCAAGATGCGGCAAATTTTCAGCTGCAGCGGGAAACACACTGTGAACCCCGCCCGTGTGAATGTACCCTAAAAACACTACACTACACTAACACATAATAAAGAGTAAAACACTACATATACACTACATCCTTACACTGTCGCCCCCCCCCCCCCCAATAAAAAAAAAAATGTCTTGTACGTCAGTTTTTCCAAAATGGAGCCTCCAACTGTTGCAAAATAACAATTCCCAGTATTGCCAGACAGCCATTGACTGTGCAGGCATGCTGGGAGTTTTGCAACAGCTGGAGGCACCCTGTTTGGGGAAAGCTGACACAGTATTTTTGGTGGAGGAGGCAAGTGTAACGCTTACATCTGGGTACACCCCTATGAAAATCCCCAATTTAAGCCTCAAATGCGCATGGCGCTCTCTCACTCTTGAGCCCTGTCGTATTTTAACTCCTTAAGGACTTGGGGTTTTTCCGTTTTTGCATTTTCGTTTTTTCCTCATTACCTTTAAAAAAATCATAACTCTTTCAATTTTGCACCTAAAAATCCATATGATGGCTTATTTTTTGCGCCACCAATTCTACTTTGTAATGACATCAGTCATTTTACCTAAAAATCTATGGCGAAACGGAAAAAAAAATCATTGTGAGACAAAATTGGAAAAAAATACGCAATTTTGTAACTTTTGGGGGCTTCCATTTCTACACCGTACATTTTTCTGTAAAAATGACACCTTATCTTTATTCTGTAGGTCCATACGATTAAAATGATACCCTACTTATATCGGTTGGATTTTGTCGTACTTCTGGAAAAAATCATAACTACATGCAGGAAAATTTATACATTTAAAATTGTCCTCTTCTGACCCCTATAACTTTTTTATTTTTCTGGGTATGGGGCGGTATGAGGGCTCATTTTTTGCGCCGTGATCTGAAGTTTTTAGCGGTACCATTTTTGCATTGATAGGACTTATTGATCGCTTTTTATTCCTTTTTTCATTATCTAAAAAGTGACTAAAAATGCACTATTTTGGACTTTGGAATTTTTTGGCGCGTACGACATTTACCGTGCGATTTAATTAACGATATATTTTTATAATTCAGACATTTCTGCATGCAGCGATACCACATATGTTTATTTTTATTTACACTGGGTTTTTTGGGGGGAAAAGGGGGGGGTGATTCAAACTTTTATAAGGGGAGGGGTTAAATGATCTTTATTCACTTTTTTTTTCTCACATGTTTTTTTGCAGTGTTATAGCTCCCATAGGGACCTATAACACTGCACACACTGATCTTTTACATTGATCACTGGTTTCTCATAGGAAACCAGTGATCGATGATTCTGCTGCTTGACTGCTCAGGCCTGAATCTCAGGCACTGGGCAGTCATTCGGCGATCGGACACCAGGAGGCAAGGTAGGAGACCCTCCTCGTGTCCAGCAGCTGTTCGGGATGCCGTGATTTCGCCGTGGCGATCCCGAACAGCTCCCTGAGCTAACCGGCATGGTTTCACTTTCACTTTAGACGCGGCGTTCAACTTTGAACGGCGCATCTAAAGGGTTAATAGCACGCCGCACTGCGATCAGTGCCGTGCACTATTAGCCACGGGTCCCGGCCGTTGTTAGAGGCCGGGCCCGACCCGCTATGATGCAGTGCCACACCGTGGCCCCGCGTTATAGATCGGGAGCGGACTCATGACGTACCGGTACGTCATGAGACCTTAAGGGGTTAAGGCAACAGTTTAGGGCTACATATGGGGTATTTCCGTACTCAGGAGAAATTGCACTACAAATTTTGGGTGGCTTTTTCTCCTTTTACCCCTTATGAAGAGGTAAAGTTGGGGTCTACACCAGCATGTTAGTGTAAAATTTTTTATTTTTTACACTAACATGCTGATGTTGCCCCATACTTTTCCTTTTCATAAGAGGTAAAAGTAAAAAAAGACGCCAAAATTTGTAACACACTTTCTCCCAAGTACGGAAATACCCCATATGTGGGCGTAAAGTGCTCTGCGGGCGCACAACTTGGCTCAGGAGTGAGAGCGCACTATGTACATTTGAGGCCTAGTGATTTGCACAGGGGTGGCTGCGGTTCTGACATAAACGCAAAACAATTAACACCCACATGTGACCCGGAACGTAACATTGGGTACATGGAACGTTACAAGGGGTACAGTGAGCATTTACACCCCACATGTGTCTGACAGATTTTTGGAACAGTGGTCCGTGAAAATGAAAAATTTAATTTTTCATTTGGAAAGCCCACTGTTACAAAGATCTGTCAAACGCCAGTGGGGTGTAAATGCTCACTGCACACCTTGTTACGTTCCTTGAGGGGTGTAGTTTCCCACATAGTATGCCATGTGTGTTTTTTTTCACTGTTCTGGCACCATGGGGGCTTCCTAAATGAGACATGCCCCCCAAAAGCCATTTCAGCAAAATTCGCTTTCCAAAAGCCCAATGTTGCTCCTTTCCTTCTGAGCCCTCTAATGCACCCGCAGATCACTTTACATCCACATATGAGGTATTTTATTACTCAAGAGAAATGGGGTTTCAAATTTTGGGGGACATTTTCTCCTATTACCCCTTTTGGAGTAAAATTAGCATTTTTGTAAAAAAAAATAATTTCATTTTCACGTCCAACTTCAACGGAAAGTCGTCAAACACCTGTGGGGTGTTACGGCTCACTGTACCACTTGTTACGTTCCTTGAGGGGTGTAGTTTCCCAAATAGTATGCCATGTGGGGTGCTTTTTGCTGTTCTGGCACCAAGGGGACTTTCTAAAAGCGATATGCCCCGCAAAAACCATTAGAGCAAAATTCACCGGTGACCAGCTGACTCGGAGATACAAGGTGCACCCTCAATCACCTCCTGTATCTATGGGGAGGTGGCGATTTCGTCACCCCCCCCCCCCAGGTTCGCTGCTATTGGCTGGACAATCGTCCAGCCAATAGCAGCTGGCAGGGGAGGGGTTAACAGCATCTTCCCGCAGCTCCCGCCACTGGCTGAGTTCAGTCAGCAGTCAGAGCTGCTGGAAGAGGCCAGGGACCCCCCTCCCCCTCTGCCGAGATCGGAGCGCCCACAGAAGAATAGAAGCCCCCCCCATAGTTCAGGGAAATAATAACACACAGGGAAAGGTAGGGTAAAAAGAAAAAAAAAATGTCCCCCCCCGACCCCCTAATAGGTCCCCAAGGGTACGCCGCAATTTTTCAGCGTGACCCGGGCCCTATTAGGGGTTCAGGACGCTGCATTTGGCCCCCCATTTTTTTTTTGACTACTGCGCTTTTTCCCCCCCCATAAAGTTATAGTTACACCAATCATACACACTACATACCCCCCCCACACACACCACCACCACCCCCTGCCACCATAGAAAAAAGGCGATGGCTCGCCAGACATTTTCGGCAGCGGAGGCTTTTCTTGCCTCCGACTCCGAATCTGCCAGAGAGGACGATGAAGATCCTACACTCCTGTGTTCTTCATCGTCCTCCTCATTATCTTTTACTGATGATGAGTCACCTGCACCCCCCATGATAGTGGCCCAGTGGCCGTCACTAGTACAAGCGACAATGCCGCTGGTACTAGGAGCCCGACCACCCAGACAAGTTTACCGGAGCCCCCTTCCAGTGAACCTGTCTGGAGACCCCCAGAGGCTTGTCAGCCACGGGTTCCGGAGTTTGTTGGCGACACCGGATTGACACGGCTTGATTCACTGAAATTGACTATTTCAGTTATTTTTTTAGTGACAGCTTGGTCAATCTGATGGTGGAGCAGACAAATCTGTACGCCCAGCAGTTCATCGCCCACCACCCTGATTCTTTTTTGGCCAGCTCCAATGAATGGTACGCCATTGATGCAGCAGAAATGAGGACATTTTGGGGCCTCTTGCTGCATATGGGCCTGGTCAAAAAGCCAAGTGTCAGACAGTACAGGAGCGGGGACATCCATATACAAGACCCCGCTTTACAGTATGGTCATGACACGGAAGCGGTTCGAGGCCATTCGGAAATGCCTTCATTATGCAGATACTGAGGCATGTCCACCCCAAGGTGATCCCGCTTTACAAAGTGAGGCCGGTCATCGATCATCTTGGGGCCAAATTTTTGGAGGCCTACGTACCTCTCAGGGAGCTCTCGGTCGATGAGTCTCTTATCAGTTTTAAGGGGAGATTCATCTTCCGCCAGTATATTTGAATGTCATTTTGAATACTTTGAGGGGTGCAGTTTTTATAATGGGGTCATTTATGGGGTATTTCTAATATGAAGACCCTTCAAAATTTCGATTTTGAAAATTTTGTGGAAAATTGCTGCTATACTTTGAAGCCCTCTGATGTCTTCCAAAAGTAAAAACATGTCAACTTTATAATGGAAACATAAAGTAGACATATTGTATATGTGAATCAATATATAATTTATTTGGAATATTAATTTTCCTTATAAGCATAGAGCTTCAAAGTTTAAAAAAATGCAAAACTTTCAATTTTTTCATCAAATTTTGGAATTTTTCACCAAGAAATTTTACCACTAACATAAAGTAGAATATGTCACGAAAAAACTATCTCGGAATCAGAATGAAAGGTAAAAGCATCCCAGAGTTATTAATGCTTAAAGTGACAGTGGTCAGATGTGCACAAAATGGCCGGGTCCTTAAGGGGTTAAGAACACCCTGAGTGGACCAAGCCACAATGTGCATTATCACAAAACTGGAAATAACTGCGCCACTTTAATGTTGATGACAGGTTCACTTTAGTATTTTAGTTTCTACAGATCCTATACTATATTCTAAATGAACTACAGTATACCTTAATTTCTGTGTAAGTAACCCATATACAGTATCAGCAAAGGTTTCTTAGAAAGCTAGGATAGGTAATTTTTTTCAAATATTCATTTTTTTGTTTATTTAAACTTTAGGATCTAAAACCACTACAGCCATTTAACATTACATGATCATAACTTAAACTACTTGATATTATTCTTATGGATAACATAGTATTAGTAAACTCATTTAGCGTCACTGTCATTTCAGCTAGAGGTTCAGGGGAGGAAAGAAAAAACAAACAGGGGGCGCTCCCTGATGAGGTATATCAACTGGTGGGCACCTTCCACCACACTGCAGTGATATACCGACCTTGTATGAATTACACTAAGAAGTGTAACTGTGATGGCGATCACTATAGTGTGGAAGGATGCTGTCTGCGGCACTCAAATCGGTATTGGACTTCAAGGCAAGAAGCTGATATTGGGTATACAGGAAAGCGAATAGGGTGAAAAACAACGTTATTCGGAGGTGCTGCTCAAATTGCATAGAGACAGACTCGGGCGGCACAGGATAACAAATAATTTAATGGGTATTGGGGAAACGCGTTTCGGCATTTACTAATGCCTTCCTCAGGTCTACTAACAGTTCTAAAAAAAAAAATACAAATATATACACAATGTTCTGAGGTGATGATAAAAGTGGATGGATTTAAAACAAAAAATATACAATTTTCAAATACTTGACTCTGAATCGGTTAAAATATCATATAAAAACATGGATGGGTTGAAAGGTATAAAATTATAGAATGTGCTACTTGACAAAACAAAAAGACAAAAATAAGTGAAAAAATTGTAGGGTACAAGGCAAGGTGGATAGAAGGAAGAAGGGAATGCTCCAGCATACTGGGCTGGATGAATAAGGGATAGGTGTGTGTATAACAAACATTAGACCAAAATCTATGCACATGAGCCCTTGTGTGTATTTGCATATTGCTATGAGGCTGAACATGTACACATGCAATGTACACATAATGCAAATACATATATAAATTTATGATGGAGGTATTTGAGTCAGACAAGAGACCGAAATCATAATAATGGTTAAGTCAATAGTGGAAATATTACTTGCGCATAACACATATACATAACTATAGCGAGCTGTAGGTATATGTAAACTTACCCCAAGTTTCATTGGTGTTCAGTGTGCTGGGGTGCTAGAAAGGAGAATAGGCATATCAAAGTTTCTGTAGATGTAGGCATAGGTGATAGGAGAGAAAGGGACTGGGAATTTGCTCATGTCTGAGGGGTAACAAATAGAGAGAGTGCAATTTTGAGGGTAGCGCACAGCGACTGTGTGCTGCAGCACTGGTGTGTACTGCTGGTGTTGTGCACAAATCCTTTTTTAAGCGTACTGTAGCGCATTTTTCTGCCTTCAAAAGTGCATAGCACATACGTACATTTAAATGGTGTACTATTTTGTTCCTGTTAAAGTCTCAAGGGCCTAGATACTGTGAAAGGCCAGGGCAAAGTACTCACTGGCTGGTGTTGTGCACAAATACTTTTTAAGCATACTGTAGCGCATTTTTCTGACTTCATAAGTGCATAGCACATACGTACATTTAAGAGGTGTACTATTTTGTTCCTGTTAAAGTCTCAAGGGCCTAGATACTGTGAAAGGACAGCCAAAAGTATACACCTGCTGCTGTTCTAGACAAATACTGTGTTGAGCATATTGAAGCATATTGTACTACCCTCCTATACGCACTAATTATGTCAGGCAGAGAAGTGCCAGGACATGCACAGAGGAGTGGCAGAGGCCTAAATTCATCAGGCAGAGGTCACAGCAGACTAGGGGCAAGTGGCAGCAGGAGTCACAGCGAGAAGCCTGATCTCCCGATATCTGCTAGCGGTCGTGTCTCTACCAGCAACCCATCTGCCGTCATCTATTGGTTAACGCGGTCATCCACTTCATCACAAGTGACATCTGATACCCCCAATCAACAGTAGTGGGTTCCTCAGACACAACCCTCAGTTGGCATGGCTCGGGAGCAGTCCCCGTCCTTCCATTGCCTCTGTCCCATGTTGTTACCTCCCCTATAGAAGTATCTTATGCTGTGGGCTCAGCTTCACTGTTCAGTGAGGACGATCTAATAGAGGAGTATCAGCAGCTACTTCCCAGCCAAGAAGTGGGAGACATCCGCCCCTTCCTCCGCTAGGCAGGCAAGTAGTGATGAGGAGAGTGACGTGGGAGGTGGTGTTGCAAGCTTTCAGGGTCCTGAAGCAGACACAGTTGAGGCACCTGAGGAGGACATCAGTGACATGCAGAAACTTGATGATGATGAAGCCGATTGCAATTGGGAGCCGAGTGCAGAAGGGGCTTCATCATCATTAGGAGAAGAGGGTTGCAGGTGGTCCGTGAGGCAGCAGCTGAGCCAGCAAGGTGGTAGCATGGTTGGCAGTCAGCATGGTAGAAATGGAGCCAAACGTTCCCAGGGAGACCACCTGCTTCGGGGCAGCCTACCTTCCCGGGAGGTAGTGGAACAGGGGTTCCTGGAGATGGCGGCAGTAGCAGTCAATTAGTGCGAACTGCTACTTGGCGGTGTGGCAGGTTTTCATCTAGCATCCGAAGGAGGTTAACATAGCCACATGCAAGATGTGTCGGCAGAAGGTAAAGCGTGGCCAGGGTCCCAATGTTGGCACCACGGTCCTGCGTCAACATATTCTGCGCCACCATAAAGCGCCACCATCACTCATTTCCTTTTTCAGCTCCTCTGTTCTCGGATTTCTCACACACCATAGCAATTCCAATACATCTGTCTCCTCCAGCCCCTCTTTTCCCTGGCTCTCCCAGTCCTACATACCACAGCAACCTCAAGTTTACCGGTCCCAGTCCATCCCTTTACTCAACATTACCCACGGCTATTCCTCCATCATATATAACACTCCCCTATTGTATGCTAGCTCACACCGAACGCAAGTCAAACATAGCGTCATCGGTCTCATAGCAATATGCAAATACAAACAAGGGCTCATGTGCATAGATTTTTGGTCTAATGTTTGTTATTATTATTATTATGATATTGTTAATATCCCTTATTCAAGGAGCCCCATTTGCTGGAGCATTCCCTTCTTCCTTCTATCCAGATTCAGTCAAGTATTTGAAAATTGTATATTCTTTGTTTTAAAGCAATCCACTTCTATTATCACCACGGAACATTGTGTATATACATTTGTATTTTCTTAGAACTGTTAGTGGACCTGAGGAAGGCATTAGTAAATGCCAAAATGCATTGTCCCCAATAAATTATTCGTTATCTTGTACCACCCAAGTCTGTCTCTATGTCTGCGATTTGAGCAGTTTTTTTTCCCACCCTATTTGCTTTCGTGTATACTATCATTTCAGGTGACTTTACAGAATAAGCTGTCCTGTGTCTAGGTGGAATTGTTCCTAGCCCCGATATGACTTGTATCCTGCAATTTTCCCTGCAGCAGGCAATTTTTATTGCAAGAGCAGGCATACACCAACTGCTATAATTTCTTCCACAGGCCACATGTTAATAGAAACTAAGGGAGAGATTCATCAAGACCTGTGCGGAGGAAAAACAGACCAGTTACCCAAAGCAACCAAATCAGATTGCTTTTATTTTTTAGAGACCTTTTCAAAAAATGAAAGCTGATTGGTTGCTATGGGCAACTGGTCAACTTTTCTGCACAAGTTTTGATAACTCTCCCCCTAATTCCTTATTTCTGTCATGCAAATGTTTTCTCACTTGTGTCTGCCAGTGCTATCAGAACATACAAGCCAGTTACTAACATTACACTTATTGTTTTTAAGTCCAAAAATAATATTTTCTCAACCATTTGTCTCTGACAGTGATACATACAGTGGATGCTTCTAAGTATTTCTGTGACTATGTGAACACTACAAGAAGTCCTTTAAAAAGAAGAGCTGTACCAGGAAACACATTACACGTGACTATACTATAGTTCTGCTTTTATCGACTTATTAAATATTTGCTTCCAATCCTCATGTTGATTAAGGATCATACCTATTATAAAGTTGTTTTCACACTGTTTGAATTATTGTCACATGTAAGGTAGGCAAAACCTTTCTTCGAAAAGCTTGCTCTCCGATCCAGGTTCCCTTTTCCTTATTGTTTATCAGCAAAAAATATACAGTGAACCTTCAAATAATGAGTATGTTCAAGTGAAAGTAGCCTTATCAGTTAACATTTTTAGTATCAAATTTTGCTTTTTTCCCCACCAGATATTTAGACTTAACAGGAGGATGAAGTGACTATGCCTCTTGCATGGTCTTTTCCCTTTTGCATTAGATAATGAGTAAAGAAATACTTAACAAAAATAATCAGGTGGTAACAACTGCAATGTGCCAATTTATGTCTCAGAATTGTGGTTGTCAACTGCCCTACAATCATAAATGACTAGAGTACTTATTAAAATGTGCATCTTTTCTACCCAGGGTTGTTTTCAAAGACCACTGTGTGATCTACTTAAAGATGGAATATAGGATGGCTGGTGATATATACTAACAAAATATACCTAGATACTATCCATTGTACTACTGTGAATATAACAAAATGATCACAAATGTATACATGTCATAACAGGTGAAACATGGCACCAACTAACCAAGGATCCTCGTGTCATACAGTCTGGATATCAACAGGAAAGTGGTAGTGTTACGGTACGTTCACACTACGGATAATGAACAGAATCTCCGCTCACAGAATTCCGCGAGCAGAGATTCCATTCGGGCGGCAACACAATGTAACTCCAAGTCAATCACACTTCTGTGAAATCACACTGTCCACTCAGGAAGCAACACTGATTGACAATCAATGTCACATGCTGTTGTGCAAATGGAACAGACAACAGGTGGAAATTATAGTCAATTAACAAGACACCCCATATAAAGAAGTGGTTCTGCAGGTAGTGACCACAGACTACTTCTCAGTTCCTATGCTTTCTGGCTGATGTTTTGGTCACTTTTGAATGCTGGCGGTGCTTTCACTCTAGTGGTAGCATGAGACCGAGCCTACAACCCACACAAGTGGCTCAGGTAGTGCAGCTCATCCAGGATGGCACATCAGTGCGAACTGTGGCAAGAAGGTTTGCTGTGTCTGTCAGCGTAGTGTACAGAGCATGGATGCACTACCAGGAGATAGGCCAGTACATCAGGAGACGTGGAGGAGGGCAACAACCCAGCAGCAGGACCCTACCTCTGCCTTTGTGCAAGGAGGACTGCCAGAGACCTGCAAAATGAGCATGTGTCTACTCAAACGGTCAGAAACAGACTCCATGAGGGTGGTATAAGGGCCCGCCATCCACAGGTGGGGATTGTGCTTACAGCCCAACACTGTGCAGGAAGTTTGGCATTTGCCAGAGAACACCAAGATTGGCAAATTCACCACTGGCGCCCTGTGCTCTTCACAAATCAAAGCAGGTTCACACTGAGCACATGTGAGAGTCCGGAGACACTGTCGAGAACTTTCTGCTGCCTGCAACATCCATCAGCATGACCGGTTTAGTGATGGGTCAGTAATGATGTGGGGAGGCAATAGTGATGGGTCAGTAATGATGTGGGGAGGCAATAGTGATGGGTCAGTAATGGTGTGGGGAGGCATTTCTTTGGAAAGCTGCACATCCATGTGCTTGCCAGAGGTAGCCTGACTGCCATTAGGTACCGAGATGACATCCTCAGACCCCTTGTGAGACCATATGCTGGTGCAGTTGGCCCTTGGTTCCTCCTTCCTGCATCAGGAACATGCCCAGGGATTGTAGGGAGGTCATACGGGCACGTGGAGGCAACACACTACTGAGCCTCATTTTGACTTGTTTTACGGACATTACATCAAAGTTGGTGTGGTTTTCCACTTAGATTTTGAGTGTGACTCCATATCTAGACCTCCATGGGTTGATAAATTTGATTTCCATTGATAATTTTTGTGTGATTTTGTTGTCAACACATTCAACTACGTAAAGACTAGAGATGAGCAAAGTTACAGTGATTCGATTTGTCACGAACCTCGCGGCTCGGCGTTTGCTGACTTTAGCCTGCATAAATTATTTCAGCTTTCAGGTGCTCCAGTGGGCTGGAAAAGGTGGATACAGTCTTAGGAGACTCTCTCCTAGGACTGTATCCACCTTTTCCAGCCCCCGGAGCACCTGAAAGCTGAACTAATTTATGCAGGCTAATGTCAGCAAACACCGAGCCGCGAGGTTCGTGATGAATCCAATCACTGTAACTTCGCTCATCTCTAGTAAAGACTAAAGTATTTCTTACGATTAGTTCATTCATTCAGATTTAGGAATTGTTATCTTAGTGTTCCATTGGAAAAATTATATATATATATATATATATATATACACATTCATTCAGTTAAATTTTTCATGACACTTTACTGAAAGTTCTTCATTACAACAGTGATCAGGACATTGTGATCTTGTAAAATAAACCAAACACCTTCTACATTATTTGTTCACAGTTCATGTTCACACCACGTTTTTGCTATACAGTTCTCGTATCAGGTTTTTGATTTAAAAAAAAAACAGATTCCTCAAAACCTGACTAAACTGTATCAAAATGTGTGTACAAATTATCTGTATACGGTTGAAAACTATATACGGTTTGAAAAATGATGTCCGGGTGCATCCGTTTTTTAAGAAAAAAAAAAGTATACGTTTTTGAACTTTTCACTCCATTATGAATAAAGTTTCACTTGTTTGATTGAAATTCCAAGAAAAAAAACTGTGGAAAGTCAAAAACCGTTTTGGTGAAAACTGGATGGAACCGTATGCACATCCGGTTCCCATTGACTCCCATGTTTAAAAAAAATAAAAAATAAAAAACGTCTACGGTTTAATATGGTACACAGTTTTCTGTGCGGGGAACAAAAAAAAAGTTAAAAACTGCATGGTTTGAAAAACGGAGACAACCGTATACAATATGGGAAGTCTAAGGGCACAGTTTTCTGTGCGGTTGCACACGTGTTTGTAATGTATTAGTCACATCCTCTGCAAATGTGCCTCACTTACAGGATGCTTTGGATGTTAACAGCAGCCTAAAGTGAAGGGCAATCTGAATAATGTCTACTATAAACCCAAGATTGTTTGTAACCAGAGAAGGCAGGCACAGGGATTTTTTTATTTCTATAGCTGACAGCTGTGTAGTTATGTAACTGTCACTAAAAATGGGTACCTGCTAAATGACATATGGTAGAAAGATTTCTATACAATGCATTTTTAATACTTATAAAATGTGTAGCGTTAAGGTGTATATACAGTTTGACAAATGTAATTTTATTAATAAATATGAGCTCTGATGTATACATTAAATGAAAGCGGTGATGGTTTCCTTAGGCTATGCTCTCATGGTGAAATGTCCTCATGGAAAATTTCTGTGCAAACATTCCACTGACTGAAGCGCCGGCAGAACATGCCAGAACTAGAACGGCTCAGAAATGCATTGTCTCATAGATGGTAATGCATTTCCTTGCGGAATCTGCAAAAAAAAGACATTTAACATGTTAAATGTTTTTGCGGACTTCGGAACCAGGATTTCTGCGGCAGATGGTATTGCCGCTGAAATTCTGCCATGTGAACAGATAAGCAGAAACCCATTGAAATCAATGGGACTCTGCTGCTGCAGAATGTCTGTGCGGAAGATTCATGCAGAATTCCGCAGACATTCTGTCATGTGAACATAGCATAAGGGTATGTTCACACAATTGAATTTATGTGCAGAATTCCACACAGAGATTCCGAAGCAGCAGCGTCCAATTGATATCAATGATATTCTACTGCGCTGTGCACACGGCGGAATTTCCACAGCAGATGTTTCTGCTGCGGAATTCCCGACTCTGGAGTCCACAGAAAGAATAGACATTTCTATTATTTCTGCGAAGTCCGCACGGAAAAACACTGCAGTCTGTCAGATGGCGCGTTTATCGAGTGGTCCTAGCACTGGCATGTTCTGCCACTATCGGGGCAATGTCCACACGGGAATTTTTGGTGAGGACATTGCCGATGTTAACATAGCCTAAGAGTGGGATGTATCTCCCGTAGACCAATATGGGATCCATTTAACAAATACCTTAAAGGGGTATTCCAGGCAAAAACTTTTTTATATACATCAACTGGCTCCAGAAAGTTAAACAGATTTGTAAATGACTTCTATTAAAAAATCTTAATCCTTCCAATAGTTATTAGCTTCTGAAGTTTTCTGTCTAACTGTTCTATGATGATGTCACGTCCCAGGAGCTGTGCATGATGGGAAAATTTCCCCATAGGAACTGCACAGCTCCCGGGCCATGAGTCATCATTGAGCAGTTAGACAGAAAACAACAACTCAACTTCAGAAGCTAATAACTATTGGAAGGATTAAGATTTTTTAATAGAAGTCATTTACAAATCTGTTTAACTTTCCGGAGCCAGTTGATATATAAAAAAGTTTTTGCCTGGAATACCCCTTTAAGCTTTTTATGACATATCCACTTTAAGGGTATGTTCACACTACGGAATTCCGCCGTGTGAACTTAACATTAGTGAAATTTCAGCAGCAGACAATTCCGCCGCTGAAATTGCTCCGCACAAAGAAAGAACATGTTCATTCTTTGCGCGGAAGTCCGCGAGCACTGCATAGCCGTCAATGGTGACGGCACAGTGCCGCACGGTCCTACTGCCGCCGCTGGATGCCAGGCTGAATCTCCACTCTCGGAATTCAGCAAGCGGAGATTCCGTTCACACACTGTAGTGTGAACATACCCTAAAGCATCCTTACCCATATGCTAAAAAAGTCACTATTTTGGCCTTTGTCTGACTAATGGACTCAATTAAAGACATTTAGTGCATATGTTCAGAGCAGTCTTCACATACATGTTAACATGGCAAAAAGCAGTGGTACACACAGCCTAAATCTCAGATTTCAAGATGAATATTCCCCTTCAGCTTGAAGAGAGGCAAGTGAAAGGCACATACAGTGGGGTAAAGTATTTAATCAGCCACCAAGTGTGCAAGTTTTCCCACTGAAAAAGATAAGGCGCCTGTAATTTTTAATCATAGGTATACCTCAACTATGAGAGACATAATGAGAAAATAAAATTAAAAAAAAATCTATTAAAATCACTGTCTGAATGTAATAGAATTTGCTAATTATCGTGGAAAATAAGTATTTGGTCAATAACAAAAGTTCATCTCAATACGTTTTCTGTAAGTCTTCACGTTTCCACACACTGTTGCTGATATTTTGGCCCATTCCTCCATGCAGATGATCTCTAGAACAGTGTTGTTTTGGGGCAGTCGCTGGGCAACACAGACTTTCAACTCCCTCCAAAGGTTTTCTATGGGGTTAAGATCTGGAGACTTGTTAGGCCACTCCAGGACCTTGAAATGCTTCTTACAAAGCCACGCCTTCGTTGCTCGGGCAGTGTGTTTGGGATCATTGTCATGCTGAAAGACCCAGCCACATTTCATCTTCAATGCCCTTGCTGATGGAGGGAGGTTTTCACTCAAAATCTCACAATACATGGCCCCATCCATTCTTTACACAGCACAGTCATCTTGGTGCCTTGGCAGAAAAACAGCCCCAAAGCATGTTTTCACTCCCCTGCTTCACAGTAGGTATGGTGTTTTTTTGGATGCAACCCAGCATTCTTTCTCCTCCAAACAAGACGAGTTGAGTTTTTACCAAAAAGTTCTACTTTGGTGTCATCTGACATTATCTCAATCCTCTTCTGGATCATCCAAATGCTCTCGAGCAAACTTCAGAGGGGCCCGGACATGTACTGGCTTAAGCAGGGGCACTGCATGATTTGTGTCCCTGGCGGGGTAGTGTGTTACTGATGGTAGCCTTTGTTACTTTGGTCCCAGCTCTCTGCAGATCATTCACATTATCAGTGGTCTTGTATGTCTTCAATTTTCTAATAATTGCTCCAACAGTTGATTTCTTCACACCAAGCTGCTTGCCTATTGCAGATTCAGTCTTCCCAGCCTGGTGCAGGTCTACAATTTTGTTTCTGGTGTCCTTCGGCAGCTCTTTGGTCTTGGCCATAGTGGAGTTTGGAGTGTGACTGTTTGAGATTGTGGACAGGTGTCTTTTATACTGACAACAAGTTCAAACAGGTGCCATTAATACAGGTAATGAGTGGAGGACAGAGGAGAATCTTAAGGCTAAGTTTCCACTTTTTTTTTTCTGGCAGTTTTTGGAAAACTGTCACTGCAGTTTTTGAGCCAAAGTCAGAAGTGGATCCATAACGGAGGAGAAATGTAAGTTCTTCCTTTATATGTCCTATTCCTTTTGAATACACTTCTGGCTTTGGCTCAAAAACTGCCAGAAAGCAAAAAAACAAGTGGAAACTTAGCCGGTAGAAAACATTATTTTATTTTTTTAATCAACTGGTGCCAGTAAGTTGAACAGATTTGTAAATTACTTCTATTAAAAAATCTTCATCCTTCCAGTACTTATTGGCTGCTGAATACTACAGAGGAAATTCTTTTTGGAACACAGTGCTCTCTGTGACATCTGTCCATTTTAGGAACTGTCCAGAGCAGCATATGTTTTCTATGGGGATTTTCTCCTACTCCTAAAATGGACAGAGATGTCAGCAGAGAGCACTGTGATCATGATGTCGGCAGAGAGCTCTGTGTTCCAAAAAGAAAATAAATTACCTCTGTAGTATTCAGCAGTTAAAAAGTACTGGAATGATTAAGATTTTTTTAATAGAAGTAATTTACAAATCTGTTTAACTTTGTGGCACCAGTTGATAAAAAAAATAAAATAAAAAGTTTTCCACCAGAGTACTCCTTTAAGAAGTTTCTGGTTTGTGAGAGCCAGAAATCTTGCTTGTTTGTAAGTGACCAAATTCTTATTTTCCACCATAATTTGCAAATAAATTCTTATAGAATCAGACAATAGATTTTATGGATTTTTTTCCTCATGTCTCTCATAGTTGAGGTATACCTATGATGAAAGTACAGGCCCAGGGATGTGGAAATTGTATCGTCAGACACCTGGGACACGCAGTTCCGGGCGCCGGGCAGGTGAATTCTTCAGGTATTTAGCCCTTGCTTTGGGCAAGCAGGGCTAAATGCCTAAAGAATTCACATATAACGGGGCAATCAGTTTTGCCCTGTAACTAAACTCCTATAGACTGCAGCTGTGCACTGCAGCCTATAGTGAGCCACGCAGGACGACAGCATCCTGGCGTAGGCGCGTGTGATGACGTCACTCATGGCCCCCCCGGTCCGAGGATGCGGTCTAATAACAGTGACCGCCGAGCTCCTGAGCCTGCCGGAGCAAACATGGGGGCGGACATGTAGCAGGGGATCAGAGAGGAGGGGAGATTTAGGAAATAATGCGGTACAGGAGAGTGTGGGGGGGGGGGGGGGGGGGGTTGGGCTGAAATATAATGACGCAAGGGGCATCAGAGGGGAGGGGGGAATATAATGACGCAAAGGGGAATTAAAGGTGGGAATAGAATGGCGTGGGGGTTATAATGGCACAGGAGCATCGGAGAGGCGGATTATAATGGCACAGGGGGCATGTAGTGGATATAATGGTGCAGGGGGCATCGGGGGGGGGGGGGGAGAATATAATGACACAGAGGGAATCAGAGGGCCCCTGAATATAACGGCACAGAAGGCATTGGGGGGGGGGGGGGGGGGGATACAATGGCGCAGGGTGCATTAGAGGGGGGGGGGTTAATAATGGCGCAGGGGGCCCTACTTGATCCCTACCTGATAAAGGGACATACCTACCTGAAGGGTGACTACCTACTTAAAGGAATACTGTAGTGCAAAATAACTTATCCCCCATAAGTGATAGATCATAGGCTCCTGACCACTGGGACAACCCCCCCCCCATCTCTTGTATGAGGCCCCAGCAGACGGCATGAAGGGAATGTTCCGTCCCTGCATGACACAGCTGCTGAAATGCCCCCCATTCCTGCCAGGGCCCCTTACAATAGATGGGGGGGGGGGGCTTCCAGCGGTCAGGATAAGTTATTTTGCACTGCAGTATTCTATTAATGAGGCGGACTTACTTATCAGGGACCCTATCCACCTAATAGGGTGACATACTGGTCTGCCTATCAAGTTTTTATTGATAAAAGACCTTATTTACGTACTATTTGGGTTAAAATTATTTTGTACCAGGACAAGTGGATTTTCATGAGGGACAAGTAGATTCTGCTCTGTTTTAGTCCCTTGGACAAGTATATATAATTATTTTTTTTTTTACATTTCCACACCCCTGCGGCCTCTCATCTTTTTAAGTGGGAGAACATGCACAATTGGTGGCTGACAAAAGGAGGGAGCCCCTCCGAAATGCCTTGTCTATTCCTGTATGTACTTTTTGTGACTACCAATAAAAAGTAGCCTAATCCTACACTTTGACTCCCATGTCATCTCGTCAGGGAAGCGCCCCCAGCTAAAGTCAGGTTTTTCATTGGAACATAAGGAACCCATGTGAGTATTCCATCTGTCAAACATCTGCTTTTCCTGAAGTGTGCAGACATGGATCTCATGCACACACCACTGGTATTTACCACTTTCACAAATAAAATTTATTTCTACATATTAGAGTTTACCTGACGCTTAAAGGGGTGGTCAAGTGAAAAACAACTTATTCCTTCTCCAGTACTGGAGAGTGGGAGTGCCCGAATACAGCACTCAGGTTTTTTTTTCTCCCATAGACAATGAATGGAGCGCATGCCATCTGTAGCACATGCTCCTTTCAGAGAGTCATGAGATTGTGGGCGTGCCAGCAGTTGTAACAACCCCACCCCTCAATTTGGACTTACCCGGTTGATATGTTGTTTTATTACCTTGTTTAAAAAAAGATGAATACAAAACTAACTACATTTCAGCCTGCAACCATTCCTCCATTTTTAGACCATGTCCACCCCCCCAATATTTGCACTGTTCTTAAGTTCAGACTTTTTTATATGGGCTTGAACCTCTAAATACTACATGCTGGATGTGAGGTCTGTGTGTACAGTATGCTGCCGTCATCAGCTCTTTTGTGATGCGCTTATTTCCCCCTTCTACAGCCTGATTGATCTCTTCTCACTTATGTTAAAAAATTTGGGATTACCCCCTACCCCTCTTGTAGAGGTCACTCCCCTCTCTACACTGAAATAGTCTGATTTACCCAAACATACCACCCCCCCCCCCCCCCCCCCCCCCTTTAGTTTCCCGTGACAAGGATGTCATAAGTCGGTAAAATATGGCTTTGTCTTCCTATTACTATTTTTGTTTTATTGACTTCTATGGGGAAAGTAAGATAGTCGAATGACATTTGATAAAGCATAGCTGAGTTCTGAGGACTCTATGGAAATGCTGATATGAAACATACAGACATGTGGATTACCCCACTAATTAACAAGGGCTCTGTACCATTTAAAATTTTTGCTAATTTGTTTATCAATTTGGGTATATTCACATAAGGCAAACTTAAAGAGGATCTCCCATGCTTACTGTTTTTGTTATTATGTTTGTGCATTACGTGTGTATAAGTATGTGTTTTTTAATGTGTGTTGTGATTATGTATATGTATTTTCTTACCTTTTGTGAAGATCCGGAAGCTGGCCCCATTTTCTTCCAGTGGCTTGCTGTGCACCTCGGCCTACGCCATGTTGTGTTCAGGAAGTGGGATGTCGAGGGTGTGTTCTTGCTTCTGTCCTTCCTATAGTCTGACGTCCGAGGCAAATCTTTTCTTCCTGTTTCTACCGTGGCTCAGTGACGAATCTGCAGCCTCTTCCGGCGCATGCGCAGGAAGGTTTTTTTTTTTTTTTTACCAATAAAGTTTTTTTGTCTAATTGACAAACT
This sequence comes from Hyla sarda, assembly GCF_029499605.1. Lineage (NCBI taxonomy): Eukaryota > Metazoa > Chordata > Amphibia > Anura > Hylidae > Hyla > Hyla sarda. The sequence goes on from NC_079189.1 coordinate 395,314,407, forward strand.
GTCTGCGCTTGCGCGAAGCTACGCTATTAGCGTAGACCTAACGTACGCTACGCTGTTAGCGTAGCACTTGCGTACTCGCGCATGCGCAGAGTTTGTCAATTAGACAAAACAACTTTATTGGTAAAACAAAAAAAATTACCTGCGCATGCGCCGGAAGAGGCCGCAGAATCGTCACTGAGCCACGGAAGAAACAGTAAGAAAAGATTTGCCTCGGACGTCAGAAGATAGGAAGGACAGAAGTAACAACATAACCCCCCCCCCCGACATCCCACTTAACGAACACAACATGGCGGAAGCCGAGGTGCACAGCAAGCCACTGGAAGAGAAAGGGGCCAGCTTCCGGATCTTCAGAAAAGGTAAGAAAATACATATATACATAATCACAACACACAAAAAAAAACACATACTTATACACACAACACACAAACATAATAACAAAAACAGTATAAGCAAGGGAGAACCCCTTTAAAAGGGGTTATCCAGGAACAGAACAGCAGTGGATTATTATTATTTATTTCCAAAAAAAACAGGACTACACCTGTCCCCAGGTTGTGGGTGTTATGTCATCACAGTTCACTTAAAGAAAATGGTGTCCAGTTGCAATACCAAACACAACCTGGGGACAGGTGTGGTGCTGTTTGGGAAGAAATTAGCAGTTTTTCTGTTCCTGGATAACCCCTTTAATTCTGCAATGTCTATGAAAGTCCCATCAATCTGAACTAAACAAACTAATATTTATAGACTAGATTTTCAGTCACAGAAACGTATAAATCTGTGTGTGTGTTTGTGTGTGTAATTACCCATAGGGCCCATTTACACTATGGGATCTCAGCCTGGAGAAATCTGGGCAGCATGCAGCATCAAAAACAAGCCAGCTTTAAAATGTGTCGTCTTCATAGATAGCAATGCATTTAAGAGAGGTTTCTTCCAAAAGAATGAACAAATTCTGAGATTTGCAATTTCCACAGTGGAACACCCGCTTCTGAAATTCCTTAGGCTGTCTTCACACAATGCTCTTTTTTATAGCAAAGCCCAGAAATAAATACAAATAATTAAATACAAATGTTATGTCCAAATGAACTAAAATACAACTCTTATGTTGGGAAAAAAAAAAAAAACACACCAAAAAAATATAGCATCAGTTTGATTCCCCGTAGAGTTAAAAGGGATTTGTCAACAGATTTCCCATGATTTTTTTTACAGCAATAAAAAATACTACAAAAACAAATGTGTGTAAAATCAGGCTTAAGGGCTTCTCCAAAACATAAATACTGATAGCCTACCCACAGAATAAGCCATCAATGTTGGATCAGTGTCTGTACCATATCAGGCATCGCTGCTGATCACACTGAGAAACCTCACACCAAGATACAAAAGCTCTATTTTATCTGTGCATACTATTGGAGCTCGTTTTATACATATTACCAGGCCACACTTGTAAGCATTGCATTGTGCATGTGTAAACAAATGAATAGAAAAAAGTGCTGGCAGAAGAACTGCAGTCCCTTTATTGTGCCAATACGATCAAACCCTGATGGCATATCCTAATGATGGGACATCAATGTTTATGTCCTGGGGAATAGTTAAGATTTTACAAATGGAGACCATTTTATGAGAGGCAGTCCTTTGTATGCTGAAACAAAAGTATACGTAAATAAATACAAAAATGTGTAATTTATATTATAGGAAGATGATAATTCTCTTTTTTATTCAAAATAAGCCATTCCTAAGAAAAATATGTGGTATTCATTGCACTAGTCCTGAATGATAACAATTTCATCATTTTCCTCATCTACCAGAGTATCTTCCTCTTCATCCAGACATACCTCCACTTCTGCAGGTTCTTTAGATTTTTCACAAAACCAATCTAGTACCTCTTTCCGGCTCAAACCAGATTTACGTATAAGTGAATGTAAGTCTACCTCCGATATGTGCTGATGAGTACACCAGTATTTGTCCAGTACATCATATTTTTTGGGGGAAGCAGAAGGAATATGGTCCTGATAAGAAGGCTCTGATTGTGAAGAGGTTACTATTGGAGAAATGGATTTTAATTCATGTGCAGATTTTGGTGTCCCTGAAGAAGTTGCATATGTATTAGCTTGTATTTTTGGAACATTTTGCATAGTTTTTCCTGAGCACTGACTCATTGGTTCCATTAGTTTTATTACTGGTGTGCCACCAATAGAGTGTCCTGGTGACTTTACCAACATTTTAACTGCAGACTTGTTTTCTGATTGTGGGGTTCCTAAATCAGGAGCCAAAGTTACAACTGTTTTATGTTCTCCAGAGGCATGTTCACTAGGTCTTTCATTTTGATTCACAAAATGCTGTGGTTCATCCAACCATTTGGGGCGTTCAAGGGCACTATCACGGAACCACCGTAGCTGTCCATGTTTAAGTGCGTAGCGTGTATCTCCAAACCACTGGATGATGTCAGACCTTGGCAATCCAGTTATTTCCTCCAGTTGTTTGTAGTCTTCACGGCGAGCCCACTGGCACTGCAAAAAAAAGGATTTTAGTATTGTCAACTGTTCTTTGGTTTTTCGCTGTCGTCGTATTGCTCGTGTATAATAGTCTTCTCTGAGAGTTCCACCAATAATCTCACCGGACCCATGAGCTTGTATGTCTTTGCAATCATCAATACTCCAGGAGGAAGACATTTTATGGCCTTCTTCATCTGTGGTGGGAGAAGAGCCAAAAGTTTTTTTTTTAGTTTCCTCTGCTTCAAACACTTGACTTGTTGCAGGATGCTTGACTTTGTTTCTAGGTACCTGTTTTAGCTCAGGAGACATGTCTGTAGCTGTTATGCAGTCTCTGTAAGTGCCTGTTGAGTCATAGCTTGAGCTTTCTCTTTTTCGCTCATAAGGGTGATCAGTAGTCATTAGTTTGCGTGTCTCCGGTGTTCTGTCATTTAATTTTAATTTCTTAGCATGTGGGGCCACCTCATCTGAGGATGAACAAGGTGAGTGTGGAAGTTTCACTTGCTCTGCATCACACTTTGGTGAAGAAACTGAAGGTTTTTCTATACTCCTTAAAACATTAGATTTCTTGGCTACTGCAATCAGAGGCTTGAAATGTAGCTGATCCTGATTGTAGAGCAAACGTGAACGTGTCTCTTCAATTTCTTCTGAGGACCAACTGATACCACAGCGTATACGTTGTACCATAAACCAGGCTTTTACTTTCTCCATTTGTAGTCCATATCGTAAGCAAAGCAACGCAATTTCTGGCATTGTAGGGTAAGGAAAATAACTAAAAGTGTGGATAAGTTGTGGATGATCATCCAACTCACTGGTCAGCTCTGCTTGAGTCCAAATTAACTGAAGATCATCAGAAATAGGAGGCAAACACACAAGTCCTGGAGTGTCTTCTGGATACACACCAGAAGCATTGGTGGCGGTGGGAGACATTGTCCAGTTAGAAAAGAGAAAGCATAAGGCAGGTTGTGATTTTCAATAGAACTGTATTTTAAACTTAGTATTTGTTCTTTGGGTGTCCTGCAGAAAGAAAAAAAAAAGTGTAAAAGTCATATTTTCCAACCTGTTTTGATGATATGTCTTAAGCTACATATACATCATTCATATACTGTACTTGACAAGTTTTTAGGTTGTTCTCATTATACAAAAAATAAACTGTGTTGAGCACAGAAAATTTGTGAATACAGTAACAGTGAGAGGGCTAAAGTCTAGAAGTACAAATCTTATTGCATCCATGCACAAATATTAACCCCTTAATAGGGTAGTTTGAGGATAATATTCTATTTAAAAACTAGACAAGAGGGGGTGATCTTAAAAAAACCCTCTCTTGCCACCACCGCTATCATGGAGCTCTGGTTTCTGCACGTGTTCGGAGTTTGTCGACATGTCACACCCCTGATCATCCAATCAGAAGCCGCAGCAATGTCCCACCTCATCTGCCGATTGGTTAAAGCCGTGCACATCAGGAAGTTAAACAGATTTCTGGACCGAAGGTAAGAGATTTTTTATTTTTTTTAAAAGCACCTAAATTAGGTAATCCATCTTACTGACTAAAGTGTTACTTGCAGATGACTGGCAATAGCTTCACTTTGTAAGAAGTTCACAGTGATCACTCTGGGACATTATTGTAAGCTGCCTTACACTGAGCAGTGTGAGATGACAAGCAGAAACATACATTATGTCTATTTATTAGAATGCCCTATCCCTGTCTATTATCGCCGAGAGTCAAGAGATGAGATGTGACTCAAGTCAGTATGATGTGTATAGCATCCACCCCCAAATCATTCATATGAGAACAAAAATTCATTTCCACCTCTAGTTCCCACCCCCTTATTCTGCCTTAATCCTTTGTTTCTTGACCTTTTAACAGTCATTGTCCATCTTTATAGGGGAATGATGAGCACTCTAAAAAAAAAAAAAAAAAAAAAAAAACCTGTTATATGTTGCTCAGTATCTCATCCTGATCATGTACATGTACTTTGTATGTGTCTGACATACATTTCTCTCAGAATTAGCTTTATTTCTGAAATACCTTAATTTTATAGAAAGACGGAGGCTCATATTATGCTGTTTTCTTTAATACAACTCACAGCAGCAAGGGTTAATTGTCAAGAAAAAAGTGCAGAGAAAACTTTGCGCAACCAAACATATGGTAGTCCTGAGACAGCCAATCAGTGAGTATCCAAGGACATATATTCCAAACATTCCAACTGTCCCTCTCTTTCTTGCTGTTCACAGCTTGGATAAGTATTCAATTTTTTGCTCTTCAAATACTATTGTCCTTTTTTCATGGTATTATATAATAATTAATATTTTACTTAAAATATTCAATTTTTTTCGTTTAATTATATATTCTAATTGTTTTCCTTTCTTCTTATTGTGCGCTATATATATTATATATTTCCACAGTTGTTTCATTTTCATATTATTCTCCCTTTTCTCCATTTTGTCCCAAATTGTTTTAAATACAATATTGTGTCCTTTTCATTACTTGTGTCCTTTCTAATAAATTTTTCCTCTGCTGGTTTTCTGCTTTATGCGTACATTCATAAACCATATTTCTTTTTCTACCATTCATATCTCTAGTTTATACTTACCGATACTCTATTCGAGTTTCATCTTATAGTGTCCTGCTGTCATCTTCACAGACGCTCTGTTAGCACTTCACAGCCTCTTCTAGTCTGTGACGTACTTTTATTTCTTCTGTCGCCATTTTCGTTACGCGCGCATGCGCGCTCTTCTTTCCTCTCGCCGTTCTCTCGCATATCGCAAGACTTACTGTTCGGAGCGATATATTGTGCCGTCATTTACATTATTCAGAAGTCTGTATAATTACCGTTATTGTACATCAGTTATAGTGGCCTTCCTTCCTTTATATATTTTATTGATTTTGATCACATTTTGATCAAATTTTTTTCCTTATATCTGGTTGGTCTTTACTATTGTACCACAATATGTCTTCTGAGGGAAACTTTATTCCTACTTCTGACATCAGGGAATACACCTTTGTAAGGAGGAGTATGTCCAGAATATTGTTTCCAAATCTATTAATAAAACTGTAGATTCGGCTATCCAGGGTGCTATTACAACCCTTCAGGAATCTATATCTGATTCTATAGCTAAATCAGTATCTCTTGCCGTATCTCAGGCAATTCCTAAGTTACCTGCTCCCTCCACGCCATCTGATCTATTTTGGTCAGCGGAGGATTCCACATCCAAACTTGCTGAAGGATTTAAATCCAAAAAAGTCTCTAAAAAGAGACATCATTGTAATGATGACCCACCTGCCATTAAATCTAAAATGGTATCTAAGGGTCAGGTTAAAAAAATCTACTGAACACCGCCATTCTAAAAGCGGTAAAGGACACGGTTGAAAATCTTACCACCCCAAATCCTCAGTCCGTGAGGAAGTCTCACGTAAACTGACAGTGAAACCCTCTTATAGACAGAAACCAGACTCATGTCTTATCTAGTCAGTCCTCTGATTCGGATAATGACTCCCAATGAGGAGATCTCTGACTCTGATGATAATAAAGATGCTGTGTCTCTTCAAGCAACCACTGAAGAGACCATATTGGACAGCTCTGGCAATCCTTATTTCGATCCATTCCACGTCACGCACCCTCACTCACCGGATTGGGTCCCACACCCTAACGTGGCAAAATATGTCCAATCATGTTTTAAAAAACCGTTGGATAAAAGGGATCGTAATGAGCTCAGAGCGGAATGTCCAAGACCTTCCTTACCGGACATAACCATGACCCCTGAAATTGATTTGACTTTAGTTACGTTTTTGGCCAAATCAGGGAAGAATCCTAAGGTTTAGACCGATCCCTAAAGTCCTGTCAGGACAAGCTGATTGACATTTTAGGTCCTTTGACCAAAATCATGACCCTTTCTGAGGAAGCCCTTGCTTCAAATACACCTATTGACCCCCACATCCTACATGGATGGATTCAGAGGGCGATATGCTTTTTGGCAATGCTAATTCAGCTCTATCCTCGGAGAGGCATCGTTCCATACATTTAAAATTGGACCCTCAGCTAACCCATCTAGCTCCAACAGAGCCGGGACCTTCTAAGGAAGGATTATTATTCGGAGATTCTTTTATTAAGGAACTTAAACATGTCGGACTGTTTTCCAGTCTTGACAAAGCTCAGACTTCGCTAAAGAAAGTCTTCCACTCCAAGGTTTTCTCTAAGGCTGGGAAAGGCAGGGGCCGCTTTCCCAGCCACAACCACCAAGACAGACAACAATATCGAGGCCCCCTTCATCAAGAACAACCTTCCCTACAACTTCCTACTCGTCAACATCCTACTCTACATCTCCCTTCTTCCGTTACCATGGAAGACCATGGCGTGCCAGAGGCTCTAGGGGATTTCAAAAGACCAGACCCACTTCAGGTAAGTCCATCTCTTCTTTCTCTACCTCAGATTCCTCTAGGAGGCAGGCTAACCCATTTTTTCCAGGTTTGGTCTACGATCACCACAGACTCTTGGATCTTAAATACAGTAAAAGGTTATCAAATAGAGTTTCTATCTCCTCCTTTTCAAACTCATCTTCCTCATCCTATCCATTTTTCGACACAAGATCAAATTCTTATAGATCTAGAGATTCAAGAACTCCATTACAAAAACGCCATCATTCCTATAAAACCCCCTTCTTTGGGCTTTCTAAGCAATCCATTTCTAGTCAAGAAGAAGGATGGCGGTCACAGACCGGTTATAAGACTAAAATCCCTCAATGCCTTCGTAAAATATCATCACTTCAAGATGGAAGGTATTCATCTTTTGAGAGATCTTCACGGAGACTGGCTAATCAAAATAGACCTCAAGGATGCTTATCTTACAGTTCCTGTTCACCCCTCTTTTCAACCTTATCTCCAATTCGTTTGGAAAAAAACAAATTTGGCAATTCACTTGCCATCCATTCGGTCTAGCATCTGCCCCTTGGTGTTTCACCAAACTGATGAAACCAGTAGTGGCTCTTCTTCGGAGTCGAGGTGTTCGTCTAATCATTTATTTGGACGATATTCTGATCATGGCTCAATCCCTTCACCTTATTCACATTCATATACATTGGACTATTTCTCTCCTAACGAATCTAGGATTCGTAATAAAATAAAAAATTTAAAAAATTAAAAAAAATTTCATAAAAATTAAAAAAAAATCGGTATTGACCCCTTCGAGGGAAGTAGAATTTCTAGGATTTATGGTGAACACCGACCTAGATATTTTGAGTCTACCATTGAGACGATTGAAAACTATTAGAGAAATTCGCTCGGTCCTGAACAAGAATCTTATTTCCTTGAACATTGCCAGAATTGTGGGCCTTTTAGCAGCCTCCATACAAGCTATTTTTCCGGCTCCCTTACATTACAGGGCCTTACAACGTCTCAAGAGCCAACACCTTCAGAATGGTCTAGGTTATTCGGATTCTATTTCCCTCACTCCAGAGACGAGAGAGGAGTTGCTTTGGTGGCTTCATCATTTGGAATCTTGGAATGGGAAAGCTATTTTCCATCCATTTCCAGATTTTTCCATAGAGTCAGATGTGAGTCTTTTGGGCTGGGGAGCCCGTTGTGGCCCTCTGTCCACAGGTGGGAAAAGGTCGTCAGACAAATCTACCCTTCATGTCAACTGCCTGTAACTTTTGGCCGGTTTCTTTGCACTCAAGAGTTTTGCCAAAGACAAAACTAATTGCTGTATTCTTCGGATGGACAATATTTCTGCTGTCCAATAAGTCAATCGTTTAGGAGGTACGAAATCGAAACACTTAGCAAATATTACCAAAGATTTTTGGCATTTCTGCCTAGACAGGAATATTGTCCTCAAGACAGAATATCTTCCCGGTCTTTCCAACAATGTTGCAGACTGGAATTCTCGTTATCTTCTGGATGCCAGCAATTGGTGTCTAGATCCTTCAATTTTCTCCTTCAACAATACTCTTTGGGATCCTTTATATTTACACCTTTTCGCTTCCCGTCTAAATCGCCAACTTCCTCTGTTCTTCAGTTGGCGTCACGATCCAGAAGCATTAGGCGTCAACGCCCTTATTCAATCTTGGCCTTCAGAAACACTATATGCTTTTCCTCCTTTTTCTTAAATTCTCAGAGTTCTCCTTCACATTCTCTCCCAGAAATCGAAAGTAGTATTGATAACTCCTTGGTGGCCATCTCAAGCGTGGTTTCCTCAACTTCTAGGAATGACTATAGATCTTCCTCGAATCATTCCCATGTCTACTTCGATCCTTCCGGGAATCCACATCCTGGTTCTCTCGGAAACCCTTTCTCTAATAGCTTGGCTCGTCTCGGGGGATTCTCATTTGATCAAGGACTTTCACAATCTTCTAGAGACATTCTTTCAGATGCATGGGCACCAGGCACCCAATCTGCCTACAGATTGGCCTGAAAAATTGGGTCTCATTGGTTCGCACAATGGGATCTGGATCCCATTCTCTCATCTTTAAACAATATTTTGAATATATTTCTTTTTCTTTGGGTAAAGCATATCGTACCATTAATCTATCGTTCTGCCATTTCTGCTAATCATTCATTAATTGATGCTTTACCAGTAGGCAAACATCCTTTGGTTTGCAAACTTTTAAAAGGCATTCGTTTTCGCAGACTACCCTTTCCCAGATATACTTCTACATGGGATGTTCACATAGTGTTATCTTTTCTTGATTCTTTGGGCCCTAATGAAAATTTATCTTTGAAACTTCTTTCATTTAAATTGGCTATGCTCTTATGTCTAATCTCTTGTAAAACAATCTCGGATGTTAACGCTTTAGATATATCTCATAGATCTTTTTCTCCTCAAGGAGTTCTATTTAATATCTACAGACGTACAAAAACAAATCTTCATTTAGTATTTTATCCTTCTTTTCCTCATAACAATCTTTGTGTTGTCCAGTGCTTACAATCGTAGGAAGCTAAAACAAACACCTTACGTCTTCTTCCCAATTATTAATCTCTTACTGTAAACCTCATCTTCCTGTTTCTTCACCTACTATTGCCAGATGGATCAAACAGACTGTGTCTAGCAGGTATTGACACTTCTATTTTTGGTGCCCACTCTACCAGGGGTGCTAGGTCTACAAAAGTCATTCAATCCGGAGGTTCACTTTCAGATCTTCTGAAAGCAGAAAACTGGTCCTCAGAATCGACTTTTAGAACTTTTTATTTTCGTCCTTCTACTCATGTTTCTGTCAGTATTTTAGATTTTATGTATAGCTTTAAACATGCATAACATGAGCCTCCGTCTTTCAATAAAATTGGAGATTTTCCTAGTCTTGATGAGGGAAAATATGGATTTTATTAAAGACAGCAGGCGAATATTATCCCTCCCTTAACCCTCCCTAAATATTATGATGTTTTTTCTTGTTTTTATCTTCAGCCTAACCTGATGATACATGTCCTTCTTCGCGGTCAAGCCGTTACTTCCTGCTTCAGAGATCCAGTTCTTCATTCAAAAATATTGGTTTATCTTCTCTTCGCATCAAGAAAGAGGATGGACAGTTGGAATGTTTGGAATATATGTCCTTGGATACTCACTTATTGGCTGTCTCAGGACTACCATATGTTTGGTTGCATATGTTTGGTTATGTTTTTTCTGCACTTTTTTCTTTATAATTAACCCTTGCTGCTGTGAGTTGTATTAAAGAAAGAACAGCATAATATTCACCTCCTGTCTTTAATAAAATCCATATTTTCCGTCATCAAGACTAGGAAAATCTCCGATTTTGTCCACCAGAAGCAGGGGGGTGCAGTCTTCCTGCCCCTCCCTTCACATGTCTCTCTGCACAGTGTACAGCCCCTCCCCCTCCAAAACGTCCTGGAGTCTAGGACGAAGCAGTGTAGACAGAAGCACTGAATGCATCCCAGGAGGCAGGGGGGCAGTTGTTTGACTGGCATTTTCAGTATGAAATACTGAAAATGTTCTAATGAAAGCAATTGAAAAACCTATTGGTTTTGCATGCTTTACAACATATCAAAAGTTTTTATATCTGACAGTTCCTATTTAAGGACCAAGCCCATTTTGACCTTAAGGACCAGGCCAATTTTATTTTCGTTTATTTCCTCCTCGTCTTCTAAAAATCGTAACTCTTTTATATTTTCATCCACAGACTAGTAGGAGGGCTTGTTTTTTGCACGACTAGTTGTCCTGCGTAATGACATCACTCATTTTACCATAAAATGTATGGCGCAACCAAAAAAAAATAAAAAATTTGTGTGGGGAAATGAAGAAAAATGCAATTTAGCAAATTTTGGAAGGTTTCGTTTTCACGTCAAACAATTTACAGTAAAAATGACGTGTTCATTCTGTGGGTCAATACGATTATACACTTTTCTATTATTGTTGCGCTTTAAAAAAAAAAAAAAGCAAACTTTTTAACCAAATTACCATATTTATCGGGGTATACCACGCACCGGCCTATAACACGCACCCTCATTTTACCAAGGATATTTGGGTAAAAAAAGTTTTTTACCCAAATATCCATGATAAAATGAGGGTGCGTGTGTGCGCGTGTATACCCCGATATACCCCCAGGAAAGGCAGGGGGAGAGAGGCCGTCGCTGCCCGCTTCTCTCCCCCTGCCTTTCCTGGGGTCTAGAGCGCTGCTGTCGGCCCTTTTCACCCCCTGGTTATCGGCGCCGCTGCCCGTTCTGTCCCCCTGACTATCGGTGCCGGCGCCGCTGCCCCGTTGCCTCCCCCCATCCCCGGTGGCATAATTACCTGAGTCGGGTCTGCGCTGCTCCAGGCCTCCGTCGTGCGTCCCCAGCGTCGTTGCTAGCGCATAGCAAAGACGCCGGGGATGCACGACGGAGGTCTGGAGCAGCGCGGACCCGACTCAGATAATTATGCCACCGGGGATGGGGGGAGGCAACGGGGCAGCGGCGCCGGCAATGGGTGCCGCTGCCCCTTCTCTCCCCCTGGCTGTCGGCGCCGCTTCTCTCTCCCTGGCTATCGGCGCCGGCACCGATAGTCAGGGGGACAGAACGGGCAGCGCCGCCGATAACCAGGGGGTGAAAAGGGCCGACAGCAGCGCTCTAGACCCCAGGAAAGGCAGGGGGAGAGAAGCGGGCAGCGACGGCCTCTCTCCCCCTGCCTTTCCTGGGGGTGTATCGGCGTATAACACGCACACAGACTTTAGGCTAAAAATTTTAGCCTAAAAAGTGCGTGTTATACGCCGATAAATACGGTAATATGTTTTTTGCGCCATGATCTGTACTTTTTATTGATACCACATTTGTGTATATAAAACAAATTTTTTTATTTCTTTTTTAATAAAATATGACAAAAAAGCAGCAATTTAGCTTTTTTTTTACGTTCAAGCCGTTCACTGTACGGGGTCAGTAACATTATATTTTAATAGTTCAGACATTTACACACGCGGCGATACCAAATATGTTTATTTATAAAAAAAAATTATTTTTTTTTTTTTTTTAATTTAAAAAAAAAAATTTCTTACAATTTATGGGGGTAAAATGGGAAAAAATGGGCGATACAATCATCCATTTAAAGTACCGCACTACCGCAGATGCCGTGATCTGTATTGATCACAGCATCTGAGGGGTTATTATACCACATTATATGGCATAATAGTATACCAGGCTATACCACAGCAATTTGATCCATGGGGGACCTCTGGGACCCACTTGTCAGCTCTGGCTTTCCTACTGTGCAAAACTATAAATACCAGCTGACCAAACCAGTGTGTAGAAGGTACTTAATATAACTGTTAATAGTTCTCTCTAAAAAGAAAATAAGTACTAAATATTACAAAAAGTACAGAGGGGAGGTGCTTAAAACAAATTTTTTTTATATCAATGGTAAAAAAAAAAACTCACCACAAAGTGTTCTAATTCCACACCAAAGAATATTCAAGAAATTTAAAACTGACCGGGTTTATTTTGTCAGTAAGTAATATATTACAAAAGATGCTGTTGCCCCAAGCAACCTATATACAACAAGCACTAAGTATCATACACTAAAAAGTCCAATATCTCACCTATAGTTAATTTACAAAGTTATCAGGGTTCTGTTGTCCCCGGCAACCAGCCCAGAATATAGCCCAATATAGATACTCCAACCTTCACAATGGTTACAATGTTTCTATCAAGGCTCTCAGCAATTTGAAAATATAGACACTATTTATGCCGGGTTGCCGTTGCCCATGGCAACCAACAAAAGTCACGATAATGTGTACGTATAGTACCCAGATTGGGATTTATCTCATTCATCCTCGCATATTATGTCCAGTGAATAGGACTGCAGAGCAAATAAAGTGGATCATATTGTCATAGTATCACTCAACGCGTTTCTGTCACAATTATATGATGTCCTCAGGATAGACTCAATAATTGACCACAGGGGTGTGGAAATTTAAAAAAAAAACTACTTGTCCACGGGACTAAAATGGAGCAAAATCTACTTGTCCCCCATGACGATATTATAAAAATTGCAAATCTGTGGTTTGGTATTTTTTTTACATTTACCGTACGGGATACATAATGTTATATTTTAATAGGTTGCACAATTACACACGTAGCGATACCAAATATGTTTATTTTTATTATGTTTGCATGTTTTTATATAGGAAAAGGGGGTGATTTGAACTTTTAACATGGAAGGGGTTAATGTCTTTCAAACTTTTATTAAAACTTTTTTTTTTTCTTTTACATTTTATTACACTTATAGGAGGAATCATTAGATTCATCAGACAGATGAATAGAGATCTATTGAACTCTATTAATCTGTGTGCTCTGTGATCATTGATAGAGCCTAGTCCAGCCAGGATCTATCAATGACAGAACGGGACAGCAGGGAACAGAGGTAAGTCCTCCGCTACCTCCATAGTGGATCGCCCCCCTGCGATCGCGCTGGGGGGTGGCGGGGGGGGGGGGCGATCCACCCCCCCTAGCCCACCAGGGAGCATTCACATGTCCCTTTAGACCAGTGGTTCTCAACCTTTTTGGCGACCGTACCCCCAAGGCCTGAAAGTATGTCCACGGGTACCCCCTCACGTGGAACTTGCGAGCGAGGGGTACCTGCAGACAAAAGGCGTGTTCTAACCTTTATACTAATGCATCCCACCTCCATCTTTATCCCCCTGTGCCATTATTCCCCCTTCCATTTGAATCCCCTTGTACCATTCCCCCTTCCTCTGATAATAATGGCACAAGGGGATTAAGATGGAGGGGGGAAAAATAGCAAAAGGGGATCATAGGGAGGGAGGAAAATCACACAAGGGGATTAATATGGAGGAGGGGGAATAATGATACAGGGGGATTAATATGGAGGGGGGGGTTGATAATTCCCCCCTTCCTCTGATCCCTTTTGCCATATCGGATAATAATAGCACGAGGGGATTAAGATGGAGGGGGAAATGGCAAAAGGGGATCAGAGGTAGGGGGGGGAATATCGGCACAAGGGGATTAATATGGAGGAGGAATAATAGCACAAGGGGATTAAGATGGAGGGGGGGGGGATAATCACCCCCCCTCCTCCATATTAATCCCCTTGTGTCATTATTCCTCCTCCATATTAATCCCCTTGTGCCGATATTCCCCCCTACCTCTGATCCCCTTTTGCCATTTCCCCCTCCATCTTAATCCCCTCGTGCTATTATTATCAGATATGGCAAAAGGGATCAGAGGAAGGGGGGAATTATCAACCCCCCTCCTCCATATTAATCCCCCTGTATCATTATTCCCCCTCCTCCATATTAATCCCCTTGTGTGATTTTCCTCCCTCCCTATGATCCCCTTTTGCTATTTTTCCCCCTCCATATTAATACTCTTGTGTCATTATTCCTCCTCCATATTAATCCCCTTGTGTCATTATTCCTACCTCCCTCTGATCCCCTTTTGCCATTTTCCCCCCTCCATATTAATCCCCTTGTGCCATTATTATCCGATATGGCAAAAGGGGATCAGAGGAAGGGGGAATGGTGCAAGGGGATTAAGATGGAGGGGGAGAGGGATAATGGCGGAGGGGGAGCAATAAAGCACAAGACATAAAATTTCAATGCCTTGTGCTTTATTACTCCCCACCCCACCCCTGCACCATTATCCCTCTCCCCCTCCATCTTAATGCCTTGTGCTCCGTCCCATACAGTCCCCCCTCCGTCCCATACAGTTGTTTACCTGGTGTCCTGTGGTCCCGTTGCCTGCAGCTTCACGGGATGTTCCACAGGGCCGCACTGACGTGTGACGTCCCCCTGCGCTGTGCGGCAACTCCGCGCAACATCAGGGGAGGCCACACGTCTCCCTGGCAACCACGCAGCTCACTTACAGTAGCCCCGGCCGCATCTCTGGCCGCGCTACTGTACAGTGAGCTGCCGCGGCTATGCGCTGACAAATATTGGCCAATGCATGGCCGGTATTTGTCAGCGCTTTCGCGTACCCCCTGACGGCCCCTGGCGTACCCCTAGGGGTATGCGTACCCCAGGTTGAGAACCCAGGCTTTAGACGCCGCTGTCAGCTTTGACAGCGGCGATCTAAAGGGTTAATAGCCAGCCGCGGCGATCGCCGCATGCTGGCTATTAGCGGCGGCCACCGGCTACTGAGAACAGCCGGGGGCTGCAGAGTATGGAGCGGGCAGGAATCCCGAGCCCGCTCCATACATACTGCAGAGCGCCGCATGCATCTCCCCGTGCAGACGCGCCTCCTCCCCTCAGCTCTCCGAAGCTACAGCTGGGGGGAGTGAAGGCAGAGGATGCAGGTCTGCACGGGGAGAAGTAAGCCACGCCCCCTCATCTCCCCCCGCACGTCTGCAGAGCAGGGGAGAGAAGACAAATGTACACGGCTTCTCATCTCCCCTGCTCTGCTTCGGAGGACACAGGCTGCAGAGTATGGAGTGGGCAGGAGTCGGGTGCCCGCTCCATACAGACTGCAGATCGCCGCCGCACTTGTCAGGTCCGGCCCTGCTTGCCCGAAGCCGGGCTAAGGGCCGGACAAATTCACCTGCCCGGCGCCCAAAACTGCTAGTCCCGGGCGTCGGGCGATAGGAATTCCACATCCCTGGACCACTATTATATATTTCATATATGAACCATCATGCAGAGTATATAAGTAATAGATTAAATGTATGAATAAACTGAGCACAAAAATAAAAAAAACTTAGTCTGATACTCCGGCATCAAACAAACAACAATACAACATACCTCATGTAAGTATTCCAGCTTTGTTCTTGTAACTAGACAATGTCTATTAATTAGTATATTTACTCACAGGTCCGTTCCCAGAATCTCGTTTACCTATAGGGAAAAACATATATGCAGGGACCTGTACATAAAATATTTGCCGTACCTGAAAAGAAAGAGACCGCTAGGCGGTACTTACGATTCCTTGCCCGGTCAGGATCCACGGAGAGAGCAAATCCCGCAGTGGCGGGGAGCAGTCTGGTTGCTGCGGCTATCTGTGCTTCCGTGCCAAGGATCCCGGCGCCTAACATCATATCCGGTCTTCACTACATCCCGCTGACCCATGATCCTGCGGCTGTGCGGGTTAGTTGTTAGGACGCGGCACATGTCGCTGGCCGGCTCATAAACATCACGTGATTTCAGCTAGATATACTATACTGGTATTACTTACAGGTCCCTGCATATATGTTTTTCTCTATAGGTAAACGAGATTCTGGGAACGGACCTGTGAGTAAATATACTAATTAATAGACATTATTGTCTAGTTACAAGAACAAAGCTGGAATACTTACATGAGGTATGTTGTATTGTTACAGGAATGAAGGAAGACACGGTTCCTGCCGGAGTATCAGACTAAGTTATTTTTGTGCTCAGTTTATTCATACATTTAATATATTACCTATATACTCATGCATGATGGTTCATATATGAGATACATAAGATATGGTCAATTAATGAGTCTATCCTGAGGACGTCATAATTGTGACAGAAACGCTTTGAGTGTAGGGATCTACCGATATCGTTTTTTTAGGACCGATACTCTGTGGAGGTTAGGGCCCATAGCCGATAATTTATACCGATATTCCAGTATAAGTTAATGGCTATTTATCCACCCCCCCCCCCCCCCCCCCTCAATGAACTGCAGCAGCTTTTGCGGTGCCAGAGACCGCCGCCGCCACCTGCTTCTCTCCCCCTGCCTCTCCTGGGGTCCCGAGTCCTATCACCGCCACCCAGCCCCCCACCCTGCGCACCGCACCGGCCAGAGACCGCCACTGCTGCCCCATTGCCTCCCCCATTCCCGGTTTTATAATTACCTGTTCCCGGGGCCTGCTCTACTTCTGTCTCCGACGCCGTCCTCCTGAGCTGTCACTGTGCGCAATGACTGTGACAGTCGCGTTGAGGACTTCACTCGTCATTGCACTGCGCAGCGCACAGCGTAACACAGGACGGCGCAGGAGCCAGAAATAGTGTGGACCCTGGGAACAGGTAATTATAAAACCGGGAATGGGGGAGGCAATGGGGCAGCGACCAGGGCGGTGTGGCGCAGTGGGGGCGGTGCATTATTGGATTATCGGCAAGGTAATTGCCGATACCGATAATGTCCAAAATCTTGAATATCAGCCAAACCGATAATCGGTCGATCCCTAGTTGAGAGTGATACTATGACAAGATGAGCCACTTTATTTGCTCTGCAGTCCTATTCCCTGGACATAATATGCGAGGGTGAATGAGATAAATCCCAATCTGGGTACTATACGGACACATTATCGCAACTTTTGTTGGTTGCCATGGGTAAGTTAACTATAGCTGAGATATTGGACTTTTTAAAGTGTCTGATACTTACCTAGAGCTTGTTGTATATAGGTTGCTAGGGCAACAGCATCTTTTGTAATATAGTACATACTGACAAAAAAAAAAACTCAGTTTAAAATTTCTTGAATATTCTTTGGTGTGGAATTAGAACACTGTGGTGAGTTTTTTTACCACTGATATTAAAAGTTAAGTTTTAGGCACCTCCCCTCTGTACTTTTTGTAATATTTAGTACTTATTGTTTTCTTTAAAAGCTGGGAGAACTGGACCCCTTGCAGGATATTATATGATTATGCAAGTGATTTTGAATCTCTCTAAAAAAAACACAAATATAAAACTGTGCTCATTAGTGCCGAGAATATTGATTACATATCCGAAAAAAATCATAAATGCTGCTAAAATGCCAGATACAATATACCAGATATCCCGGAGTGCAATATTCATGCAAATGTACTTCAAGGGCCTTGGGCTCATAGTTATCACTAATAGACAACTCCACCTCCCTGGGAGGTGGAGTTGGCACTAGAAAGCAGTAGTTCCTTGCAGAGGGGCTGGTAAATGTTATTTCTCTTACAGGAAGGGTAGGGTCACACGTAATTAATCCGCAGCGTAAAATATCTGCCGTGACCCAACCCATAGTGTGCCTCCAGCTGTTGCCACCCTCACCCCTTTTACATGTGTAAGGTTCCCTGTATATTGTACACCATGAAGGAGAGAGAAACCTATTCAATCTATCAATCTTACCCATAAAAGTTTTTCCCTCCCTATAAGCAATATATCACAATGGCATGCCATAACTACCTCTTCAATGGGGGTCTAACTGATCCTCAGAATAAAAGGGCCAAGTGCTCGCTAAGGGAAACTGACACCTGCACTAACCTAATAGTGTGGGTGACACTGATCACAGGTGTCTTTACTTTTTTTGCAAAAATTGTATTCTATAAGTTAGTTTCTTTGGCGCACTCAGGGCGTTCCCTAGCCCCTTATAGCACTGCTATGTCACCCAACTGGTCCCTGACCAACACCCCCATAATAAATATTCATAACTCTGCCCTGAAGAATGTAGCTGCTAAGTGCATGGGATCTCAGTACCCAGTGACTATGGGGGAGATTCATCAAAACCAGTCAAGAGGAAACGTTGCTAAATTGCCCATAGCAACCAGATCGCTTGTTTCATTTTTTTTACATTTTTTTTAAAGACCTAAAAAATGAAAGAAGCAATCTGATTGGTTGCTATGAGCAACTCAGCAATTTTTCCTTTGGACAGGTTTTGATAAATCTCCCCCCATTGTGCTTCACAGCAGAGTTACATACTTAGTATGGTTGAAAAAAATACATATGTCCATCAAGTTCAACCAAGGAATTGAGTTATGAATATTTATTATAGGGGTGTCTATTAAAGTAAACCTTACATATGTGCAGCCTATTTTCAGAATCCAAAATTGGTGGGGGACAAAGTGGATGGCCCCTGGGGATCAGACATTTAGACAGATCATTGGTTTTCTACAGGATGGATCAGCCCCACTGTCTTTAGATTTACCACACAGAATCCGCAGCAAATAAGTGACGTACACAGTTTCCAACGCATGTGAACCGGGCTGTAAACTCTCCCTCCCACTTGCATTGAAGGCAGTTTGTCATCAGATTTTAGTTTTCAAAACATGCCAAAACCCAGGACAAATTCAAAACTTGTGACCATATCTTAACCCCTTAACGGCCACGGACGTAAATGTACGTCCTGGTTTGGCGGGACTTCCCGCACCAGGACGTACATTTACGTCCCCTGTACGACCGCAACCATCGGAACGGTATTCGCATCATACACGGCAGGTTCCGGCTGCTAGCAGCAGCCGGGGACCCGCCGGTAATAGCAGACATCCGCGATCGCGCTGATGTCCGCCATTAACCCCTCAGATGCCGTGATCAATACAGATCACGGCATCTGCGGCAGTACGGTACTTTGAATGGATGATTGGATCGCCTGCAGCGCTGCCGCGGCGATCCGATCATCCAGCATGGCGGCCGGAGGTCCCCTCACCTGGTTCCGGCCGTCTCCCGGGGTCTTCTGCTCTGGTCTGAGATTGACCAGACCAGAGCAGAAGATCACCGATAATACTGATCAGTGCTATGTCCTATACATAGCACTGAACAGTATTAGCAATCAAATGATTGCTATGAATAGTCCCCTATGGGGACATAAAAATTGTATAAATAAAAAGTGAAAAAAAAAAATCCCCTCCCCCAATAAAAAATTAAAATTGTCAGTTTTTCACATTTTACCCCAAAAAGCATACATTTTTTTTAAATAAACATATTAGGTATCGCAGAGTGCGTAAATGTCCGAACTATCAAAAAATAATGTTAATTATCCCGTTCGGTGAATGGCGTAAACGTAAGAAGAAAAAAAAGTCCAAAAATGCTGCTTTTTTTGTCACATTTTATAAATAAAAAAAATTGTCTTAAAGTTTTATATATGCAAATGTGGTATCGATAAAAAGTACAGATGACGGCGCATCAAATAAGCCCTCATTTATATGGAAAAATAAATGGAAAAAAGAAAAAGTTATAGGTGGTCAAAATAGGGTGATTTTAGATTACTGATTTTGTACAAAAAGTTTAACATTTTTTTTTAAGCGGTACAAAAATATAAAAGTATCTAGCCATGGGTATCATTTTAATCGTATTGACCCACAGAATAAAGAACACATATCATTTTTACTATAAAGTGTACAGTGTGAAAACAAAACCCTCCAAAATGTGCAAAATTGTGGTTTTCATTAAAATTTCCTCCCTAAAAATTTTTGGGGGGGTTTGCCGTACGTTTTATGGTAAAATGAGATGTTTCATTACAGAGTACAATTGGTCACACAAAAAAACAAGCCCTTATATGGGTCTGTAGATGGAAATATAAAGGAATTGTGGATTTTAGAAGGCGAGGAGGAAAAGACAAAAACGCAAAAATAAAATTGGCCTGGTCCTTAAGGTGAAAATGGGCTTGGTCCTTAAGGGGTTAAGCAGGTTTATACTCTTAATATAACAGAGCTGAGAGCTACTCTGCCAGATTGCCCCATACACATGCATACTCAGCTTAGCAGAGCATGCATGAAGTTATAATGAGAGTGGCAAGCTGCTGTGAGACTCCTGATAGCTGCTTCTCCCCCTATGAACAAAAGCCCCAGGGCCCAGATCTTTATCTCCCCAACATCTATTTGCTGAAATGCTTCTAACCGGCCATCTTACATGACTTAACCCTTTCAGGACTGAGCTACTTTTCATGGCTTTGATCGCAGCGTGTAAAGGGTTATTGCTGGACATGGGCCTGATCGGCGATGTCCACCATTAGTAATGGGTCCCGGTTGCTAATAGCAAAAGGGGCCCACTGGATATGAAGTGAACTCAGCTACTGAGCATGCTTCATACAGCCGGACAGAGGATGTAAATATACAGGGTTAATGTATGTGTATGGGCAGCTTATCCCCTAAACCTAAAAGGGGTTCTCTAGGAAAATAAAATCAGAGCAAATTTCTTCCAAACACATCACCACACCTGTCCCCGGGTATAGTATAACTTAGCTCCATTCACTTCCATGCAACCAAACTGCAATTCCAAACACAACCTGAGAACAGGTGTGGTGCTGTTTTTCTAATCCTGGAGAACCCCTTTAATACACAGGAGACTGGGGTGCACATTAATAACTGAGAGAACCCCTAGTATGCTGCTATTTTATGAAAGGGGGGGGGGGGGGAAGCACCATGTTCTAAAATTACCACAATATGGTTGCAGAAAGTGCAATGAAAATGGGGTCACATCTGATGGCGCTGATATAAGTGCCCTGTGTAAGGCTGCATTCACATCTCGTTTTTGCAATACGGGTCCCGTATCCTGTTTCTGTACAAAAAAAAACGTATGTCTCCAAACCGGACTGAAACATATGCAACCGTATATGCCTCCTCACGTTTTTAAACCGTATATGGTTTGAAAACGGATGTCCGTTTGCATACGTTTTTCTTGAAAAACAACGGATACGGTTTTATGTTTGTCAACATTTTTAATAAAGTCCTTTTTATTGAATTTCCCTAAAAAAAAAAAAAAATAAATAAAAAAAATGAACCGTATTGTGCAAACCGGATGTAACCGTACCCACATACGGTTCAATACCGTTACCATAGAACTCCATTGTAAAATAACCGTATACAGGTTGTATCCGGTTTTTCACCAGGACACAAAACTGTAGTAGACTACGGTTTTGTGTACGGGTAAAACCTGTATAAACCCGTAAATAATGCAAAACACAACCTGATGCTACGGTTGGCAGTTTACAATGAAAAGTCTATATATACGGTTTGCAATACAGTTCGATACTTTTATTTATTTTGTTTACTGAAACCAGATACGGGAACCGTATTGCAAAAACGAGATGTGAATGCAGCCTAAGGCTTCTAGAACTCCATGGTGAAGGGCTCTCCACCATAACCTACACTGAGGAGGCAGCTCATATATGTAGAGTAGGATTCCCAACCAGGTCGCCTCCACCTGTTGGAAAACTACAATTTCCAGCATGCCCGGACAGCCGAAGGCTGTCCGGGTATGCTGGGAGTTGTAGTTTTGCAACAGCTGGAGGCACCATAATGTAGAGCAGAGATAACAGAGGTGACATTATTTCATAGATAGACACGGCTATAGATAGACACTCCGAGGCGCCTTCACTACACAGCGGCTCTCTGCTGCCCCCTGTCTGCTCCTCCTATCAGCTCGTTAGATCCTGGGGAAAAAACAAAGTGGATGGACGTGACGCTCTACTCATTCACACGGCGCTGGAAGCTGCGTCAACACAAGACACACGTGGAGGAGAGCAGACACGTAAGACACGTTACACAACCACATAACACACTCACCACGACTACGCGTCCATGGCGCTCGTTAGCTCAGTTCCCCTGCTCGGCCCGTGTGCCATGTTCCTCGCTCCAGAGGAGTAGTCCGGATCAGTCGGAAGTCGTGTTGTTGTGTGCTAGTTCGGGATGAGCCTGGGAGGGGGTCGTTGCCAGGATCTCTCCACAGAGGCGCACAGATTGGCGCATCAACAGGAAGGGAGGGACCTGAGGCCGGGAATGCTGGGAGGACTGAGGGGGCGGGGAGGGCTGAGGACGGGTGAGGTGAAGTCATGGCGGACATAGAGTTGTAGTTTTGCAACAGCTGGAGAGACACCGTTTGGAAAACACTGGTATAGAGCAAGGTTTTCCAACCTGTGTGCCTCCAGCTGTTGCAAAACCACAACTCCCAGCATTCCCTGTCAGGGCATGCTGGGAGTTCTAGTTTTGCCACAGCTGGAGGCACACTGTTTGGAAAATACAGTACAGGTGAATTGATGCATTAAAGTGATACTTTCCAGCTATTCCAAAACGACAACTCTCCTACAGAATGGGAATTTCTAGTTTGTCAAAAACAGGTTTGGGAACACAGTATTAAAGAGTTGTTGTCCCTTCATTTCTTTGCCCCAAGTTCCTATAAACTTGTAGAGGGGAAAAGTTGGCCATATCAGATCATTTCTTTCACCCCTTAAAGGACAACTGCAGCGCAATATACACTTATCCCCTATCTACAAGATAGGGGATAAGTGTTTGATCACGGGGGTCCGACCGCTGGGACGCCCCACGATCTCCTGTACGGGGCCACGGCTGTCCCATGCAGGGGGCGTGCCTGCCGCAGCATGACGTTGCGGCCGGCATGCCTCCTCCATGCATCTCTATGGGAGAGACGGGGAGGCAGTGTTCGTGCCTCCCCCAATAGAACTGTATGGGGACAGGGAGGAGACGGGGTGTCACCATCGACCTCTTGGTCGACGCTACGCGCCTTAGCGCTCACTATGAGCGCTAATGGCGGCGCCCCGTTAGGGAGATCTTGGGGGTCCCAGCGGTCGGACCCCCCCCCCCCCCCCGCAATCAAACACTTATCCCCTATCTTGTAGATAGGGGGATAAGTGTATATTGCGCTGCAGTTGTCCTTTAAGGACGCAGGGTTTTTCCATTTTGCACTTTTGTTTTTTCCTCTTTACCTTTTAAAAATCATAACTCTTTCAATTTTGCACCTAAAAATCCATATTATGGCTTAATTTTTTTTTTTGCGCCACTAATGCTACTTTGTAATGACATCAGTCATTTTACCCAAAAATCTACGGTGAAACAAAAAAAAAATAATTGTGAGACAAAATTGAAGAAAAAACACAATTTTGTAACTTTTGGGGGCTTCCGTTTCCACGTAGTACATTTTTCGGTAAAAATGACACCTTCTCTTTATTCTATAGGTCCATACGATTAAAATGTTACCATAAGTTTGATTTTGTCTTCTAAAAAAAATCATAACTACATGCAAGAAAATGTATACGTTTAAAATTGTCCTCTTCTGACCCCTATAACTTTTTTTCCGCATACGGGGCGGTTTGAGGACTCATTTTTTGCGCCGTGATCTGAAGTTTTTAGCGGAACCAATTTCGTATTGATCAGACTTTTTGATCGCTTTTTATTCATTTTTTCAGTATATAAAAATTGACCAAAAATACACTATTTTGGACTTGCGCGTACGCCATTGACCATGTGGTTTAATTAACGATATTTTTATAGTTCGGAAATTTACCACGTACCATACCAATACCACATATATTTATTTTTATTATGGTTACATATTGGGAAATGGTTAAAAAATTTGGGAAAAGGGGGGTGATTTAGACTTTTAATAAGGAAGGAGTTAAATGGTGTTTTTTTAAAACTTTTTATTCAACTTTTTTTTTTACACTTTTAGTCCCCTTAGTGGACTTTTAGGGTAGGTTCACACTATGGAATTCCCCGCGAAATTCAGCGGTGTGAACTTAACATTAGTGTGAATGGGTTTCCGCGAGACCCGTTCACACTGCGGAATTTCAGCGGCGGACAATTCCGCCACTGAAATTGTTCCGCGCAAAGAAAGAACATGTTCATTCTTTGTGCGGAAGTCCGCGAGCACTGCATAGCCGTCAATGGTGACGGCTCAGTGCCGCGCGGTCCTACCGCCGCCGCCAGCTGCCAAGCTGAATCTCCGCTCACTGAATTCAGCGAGTGGAGATTCCGTTCACACACTATAGTATGAACATACCCTTAGGAGGAATCATTCCTCATACAGATCAATGTGGTTTCATAGAACCACATTAATCTGTGTGCTCTGCGCCCCCGGGGATGGTTTAAACGTCCCTTTAGATGCCACTGTCAACTTTGACTGCGGCCATCTAAAGGGTTAACAGCCGCCCGTGGCAATCGCATGTCGGCTATTAACGCCGGCCCCCTGCTACAGGAATCAGCTGGGGTCCGGCCGGTATGATGCGGGCTCGAGTCGGGAGCCCGCGTCATACACCGCTTGCTGTCTTAGGACAAGGAGTCTGCTGCAAGGGAATTTCCAAGCAGAATTTTTGCAACGGATTCCATTCTGCTCAGAAATTTAGCTGCGTGAATGGGGCTTTAGGGTCCCTGCACACTGCAGAATTTCCTCACTAAATTTTATCTATTTCATGCAAATACCAAGGCAAACAAGTAATTTGAAGCAGTTTCCATATGGAAATTTTGCCTGGAATTCCCGTGTAATTAAAACTAGGGATCGACCGATTATTGGTTTGGCCGATATTATCGGCTGATATTCACGATTTTGGACGTTATCGGTATCCGATGATCCGGCGGTGGTGGTTGGACTAAGGACCGGCAGGGGGAGAGAAGACGGGCAGCGGCGGCGGTCTCTGGCCAGAGAATGGGGGGGGAGGGGTTGGACTCAGGAGGACCCCAGGACAGGCAGGGAGAGGGAAGCGGGTGGCGGCAACGGTCTCTGGCCAGAGGATGGGGGGGGGAGGGGTTGGACTCAGGAGGACCCCAGGACAGGCAGGGAGAGAGAAGCGGGTGGCGGCGACGGTCTCTGGCCCAGCAAAAGCTGATGCAGTTCATTGATTTAAAGCGCCTGCTTTAAATCATTGATCTGCAGCAGGGGGGGGGGGGGGGGAGAGACGTGGGAGGGTGCTTAAATAGCCGATAACTTATACCGGAATATCGGTATAAGTTATTGGCTATCGGCCTTAAAGTCCACAGATTATCGCTATCGGCCCTAAAAAATCGATATCGGTCGATCCCTAATTAAAACCCTATTGATGTCAATGGCAGATCCTGATGAGGACTATTTTTTACATCAAGGATGTCAATTCTTCAAGCAGAATAAAATCCTCATGAGGACCTTCCATTGACATCAATTGGGCTTTGATTCCACTAGCATTTAAGGCAGAATTTCCACATGGAAATTGTGATTGAATACATGGTTTTTCCATGGATAAGTAGTAAAAATGCAATGAGGAAATTATGCACTGTGCAGGACCTCAGGGCCATCTCAAACGGCAGAATTTCCTAGTGGAATCTAAAATAAAAATTTAGCTAGGAAATTCTTTATGTAGCAGTAGTCAGCAATATCAGTCAACACTAGGACCACTCTCCATTAAGAGCTATGCATTTCCAAACAGATTCTGAAGAGTCGGTACTTGCTGTACATGGAATGCCCGGCCAGAATTTTTCCATCTGGGAATTCCGCACAAATCCTGCAGTGTGTGTATAGGCCTTAGTTCAGTTCACATTGACGAACATTTCCTTTCTTCTTTTTCTTTCTTCTTCTTTTCTTTTTGAATTTCCTTTCTGCCTGATTACAGTGCTCTCTGCTGACACCTCTGTCCATTTTAGGAACTCCCTAGAGAAGGAGCAAATTTCCATAGAAAACTTATCCTGCTCTGGACAGTTCCTGATATAGAGGTGTCAGCAGAGAACACTGTGGTCAGACAGAAAGGAGATTCAAAACTGAAAGAACTTCCTGTGGATTATATAGCAGCTGATAAGTACTGGAAGGATTAAGATTTTTCAATAGAAGTAATTTATAAATCTGTTTAATTTTCTGGCATCAGTTGATTTAAATTAATGTTTTACAGTGAAGTACCCCTTTAACCCCTTAAGGACACATGACGTACTGGAACTTCATGTGTCCGCTCCCGATCTATAACGCGGGGCCACGGCGGGTCGGGCCCTGCCTCTAACAACGGCCGGGACCCGTGGGTAATAGCGCGTGGCATTGATCGCGGTGCCGCTCGCTATTAACCCTTTAGACGCGGCGTTCAAAGTTGAACGCCGCGTCTAAAGTGAAAGATAAAGTATGCCGGTTAGCTCAGTGGGCTGTTCAGGATAGCTGCGGCTAAATCGCGGCATCCCGAACAGCTTACAGGACAGCAGGAGGGTCCCTACCTGCCACCTCGCTGTCCGATCGCCAAATGACTGCTCAGTGCCTGAGATCCAGGCATGAGCAGTCAAGCGGCAGAATCATCGATCACTGGTTTCTTATGAGAAACCAGTGATCAATGTAAGAGATCAGTGTGCGCAGTGTTATAGGTCCCTATGGGAGCTATAACACTGCAAAAAAAAAAGTGAAAAAAAAGTGAATAAAGATCCTTTAACCCCTCCCCTATTAAAAGTTTGAATCACCCCCCTTTTCCCATAAAAAAAAACACAGTGTAAATAAAAATAAACATATATGGTATCGCCGCGTGCGGAAATGTCCGAATTATAAAAATATATCATTAATTAAACCGCACGGTCAATGGCGTACGCGGAAAAAAATTCCAAAGTCCAAAATAGTGCATTTTTGGTCACTTTTTATATCATGAAAAAATGAATAAAAAGCGATCAATAAGTCCCATCAATGCAAAAATGGTACCGTAAAAAACTTCAGATCACGGCGCAAAAAATTTGCCCTCATACTACCCCATACGCGGAAAAGTAAAAAAGTTATAGGGGTCAGAAATGACAATTTTAAACGTATAAATTTTCCTGCATGAAGTTATGACTTTTTCCAGAAGTATGACAAAATCAAAACTATATAAGTAGTGTCACGATGCCGGCTGGCAGGTAGTGGATCCTCTGTGCCGGAGAGGGATTGGCGTGGACCGTGCTAGTGGATCGGTTCTAAGTCACTACTGGTTTTCACCAGAGCCCGCCGCAAAGCGGGATGGTCTTGCTGCGGCGGTAGTGACCAGGTCGTATCCACTAGCAACGGCTCACCTCTCTGGCTGCTGAAGATAGGCGCGGTACAAGGGAGTAGACAGAAGCAAGGTCGGACGTAGCAGAAGGTCGGGGCAGGCAGCAAGGATCGTAGTCAGGGGCAACGGCAGGAGGTCTGGAACACAGGCTAGGAACACACAAGGAAACGCTTTCACTGGCACAATGGCAACAAGATCCGGCAAGGAAGTGCAAGGGAAGTGAGGTGATATAGGGAAGTGCACAGGTGATTAGACTAATTGGAACCACTGCGCCAATCAGCGGCGCAGTGGCCCTTTAAATCGCAAAGACCCGGCGCGCGCGCGCCCTAAGGAGCGGGGCCGCGCGCGCCGGGACAGGACCGACGGAGAGCGAGTCAGGTACGGGAGCCGGGGTGCGCATCGCGAGCGGGCGCTACCCGCATCGCAAATCGCATCCCGGCTGGAGGCAGTATCGCAGCGCCCCGGGTCAGTGGATCTGACCGGAGCGCTGCAGTGAGGAGAGTGTAGCGAGCGCTCCGGGGAGGAGCGGGGACCCGGAGCGCTCGGCGTAACAGTACCCCCCCCCTTGGGTCTCCCCCTCTTCTTAGAACCTGAGAACCTGAGGAGCAGACTTTTGTCTAGGATATTGTCCTCAGGTTCCCAGGATCTCTCTTCTGGACCACAACCCTCCCAATCCACTAAAAAAAAGGTTTTCCCTCTGACCTTTTTTGATGCCAGAATCTCTTTGACGGAGAAGATGTCCGAGGAGCCGGAAACAGGAGTGGGAGGAACAGATTTGGGAGAGAAACGGTTGATGATGAGTGGTTTAAGAAGAGAAACGTGAAAGGCATTAGGAATACGAAGAGAAGGAGGAAGAAGAAGTTTGTAAGAGACAGGATTAATCTGGCACAAAATTTTGAAAGGACCAAGATAGCGTGGTCCCAACTTGTAGCTAGGGACACGGAAGCGGACATATTTAGCGGAGAGCCATACCTTGTCTCCAGGGGAAAAAATGGGAGGAGCTCTTTTTTTCTTATCCGCGAACTTCTTCATGCGTGAAGAAGCCTGTAAGAGAGAATTTTGGGTCTCTCTCCATATGATGGAAAGGTCACGAGAAATTTCATCCACAGCGGGCAGACCAGAGGGCAAGGGGGTAGGGAGGGGGGGAAGAGGGTGACGGCCGTACACCACGAAAAATGGGGATTTGGAGGAAGATTCAGAGACTCTGAAGTTATACGAGAATTCGGCCCATGGAAGGAGATCTGCCCAGTCATCCTGGCGGGAGGAAACAAAATGTCGTAAATAATCACCCAAGACCTGGTTAATTCTTTCTACTTGTCCATTGGATTGGGGATGATATGCAGAAGAAAAATTTAATTTAATCTTGAGTTGTTTACAGAGAGCCCTCCAGAATTTAGACACGAATTGGACGCCTCTATCCGAGACGATCTGCGTAGGCAACCCGTGAAGACGAAAAATGTGTACAAAAAATTGTTTAGCCAACTGAGGCGCTGAAGGAAGACCAGGAAGAGGGATGAAATGTGCCATTTTGGAGAATCGATCAACGACCACCCAAATAACAGTGTTGCCACGGGAAGGGGGTAAATCAGTAATAAAATCCATACCAATCAGAGACCAAGGCTGTTCGGGGACAGGCAGGGGATGAAGAAAACCAGCGGGCTTCTGGCGAGGAGTCTTATCCCGGGCACAGATAGTGCAGGCTCGCACAAAGTCCACAACATCCGTCTCCAGAGTCGGCCACCAATAGAAGCGGGAGATGAGTTGCACAGATTTCTTGATGCCCACATGACCTGCGAGATGGGAGGAGTGACCCCATTTGAGGATTCCGAGGCGTTGGCGTGGAGAAACAAAGGTCTTTCCTGGAGGAGTTTGCCTGATGGAGGCTGGAGAAGTGGAAATCAGGCAGTCAGGAGGAATGATGTGTTGCGGAGAGAGTTCAACTTCCGAAGCATCCGAGGAACGAGAGAGAGCATCGGCCCTAATGTTCTTATCGGCAGGCCGAAAGTGAATTTCAAAATTAAATCGGGCAAAGAACAGAGACCACCGGGCCTGGCGAGGATTCAGCCGTTGGGCAGACTGGAGGTAGGAGAGGTTCTTGTGATCGGTGTAAATAATAACTGGAAATCTTGATCCCTCCAGCAGATGCCTCCATTCCTCAAGTGCTAATTTGATGGCTAGAAGCTCTCGATCCCCGATGGAGTAGTTCCTCTCCGCCGGAGAGAAGGTCCTAGAAAAAAAACCACAAGTGACAGCATGCCCGGAAGAGTTTTTTTGTAGAAGAACAGCTCCAGCTCCCACTGAGGAGGCATCAACCTCCAATAGGAAGGGTTTGGAAGGGTCAGGTCTGGAGAGCACGGGAGCCGAAGAAAAGGCAGACTTGAGTCGTTTAAAGGCGTCTTCCGCTTGAGGAGGCCAAGACTTGGGATCGGCATTTTTTTTGGTTAAAGCCACGATAGGGGCCACAACGGTAGAAAAATGTGGAATAAATTGCCTGTAATAATTGGCGAACCCCAAAAAGCGTTGGATAGCACGGAGTCCGGAGGGGCGTGGCCAATCTAAGACGGCCGAGAGTTTGTCTGGATCCATTTGTAGTCCCTGGCCAGAGACCAAGTATCCTAGAAAAGGAAGAGATTGGCATTCAAACAGACATTTCTCAATTTTGGCATAGAGTTGATTGTCACGAAGTCTCTGAAGAACCATACAGACATGCTGGCGGTGTTCTTCTAGATTGGCAGAAAAAATCAGGATATCGTCCAGATATACAACAACACAGGAGTATAAAAGATCACGAAAAATTTCATTAACAAAGTCTTGGAAGACGGCAGGGGCGTTGCACAGGCCAAAGGGCATGACCAGATACTCAAAGTGTCCATCTCTGGTGTTAAATGCCGTTTTCCATTCATCCCCCTCTCTGATGCGGATGAGATTATAAGCACCTCTTAAGTCCAGTTTAGTAAAGATGTGGGCACCTTGGAGGCGATCAAAGAGTTCAGAGATGAGGGGTAGGGGGTAGCGGTTCTTAACCGTGATTTTATTAAGACCGCGGTAGTCAATGCAAGGACGTAGGGAGCCATCTTTTTTGGACACAAAGAAAAATCCGGCTCCGGCAGGAGAGGAGGATTTACGGATAAAGCCCTTTTTCAAATTTTCCTGGACGTATTCAGACATGGCAAGAGTCTCTGGGGCGGACAGAGGATAAATTCTGCCCCGGGGTGGAGTAGTGCCCGGGAGGAGGTCGATAGGACAATCATAAGGCCTGTGAGGAGGTAGAGTCTCAGCTTGTTTTTTGCAAAAAACATCCGCAAAGTCCATATAGGCCTTAGGGAGACCGGTTACTGGAGGAACCACAGAGTCACGGCAAGGGTTACTGGGAACCGGTTTTAGACAGTCCTTGGAACAAGAGGGCCCCCAACTCTTGATCTCCCCAGTGGACCAATCCAGGGTTGGGGAATGAAGTTGAAGCCAGGGAAGTCCAAGGAGAATTTCAGAAGTGCAATTGGGGAGGACCAAAAGTTCAATCCTCTCGTGATGAGATCCGATGCTCATTAGAAGGGGCTCCGTGCGGAAACGTATGGTACAGTCCAATCTTTCATTGTTTACACAATTGATGTAAAGGGGTCTGGCGAGACTGGTCACTGGGATGTTGAACCTGTTGACGAGAGAGGCCAAAATAAAATTTCCTGCAGATCCAGAGTCCAAGAAGGCCATAGTAGAGAAGGAGAAGGCAGAGGCAGACATCCGCACAGGCACAGTAAGACGTGGAGAAGCAGAGTAGACATCAAGGACTGTCTCACCTTTGTGCGGAGTCAGCGTACGTCTTTCCAGGCGGGGAGGACGGATAGGACAATCCCTCAGGAAGTGTTCGGTACTAGCACAGTACAGGCAGAGGTTCTCCATGCGGCGTCGTGTCCTCTCTTGAGGTGTCAGGCGAGACCGGTCGACCTGCATAGCCTCCACGGCGGGAGGCACAGGAACGGATTGCAGGGGACCAGAGGAGAGAGGAGCCGAGGAGAAGAAACGCCTCGTGCGAACAGAGTCCATATCTTGGCGGAGCTCCTGACGCCTTTCGGAAAAACGCATGTCAATGCGAGTGGCTAGGTGAATGAGTTCATGTAGATTAGCAGGGATTTCTCGTGCGGCCAGAACATCTTTAATGTTGCTGGATAGGCCTTTTTTAAAGGTCGCGCAGAGGGCCTCATTATTCCAGGATAATTCTGAAGCAAGAGTACGGAATTGTACGGCATACTCGCCAACGGAAGAATTACCCTGGACCAGGTTCAACAGGGCAGTCTCAGCAGAAGAGGCTCGGGCAGGTTCCTCAAAGACACTTCGGATTTCCGAGAAGAAGGAGTGTACAGAGGCAGTGACGGGGTCATTGCGGTCCCAGAGCGGTGTGGCCCAAGACAGGGCTTTTCCAGACAGAAGGCTGACTACGAAAGCCACCTTAGACCTTTCAGTGGGAAACTGGTCCGACATCATCTCCAGATGCAGGGAACATTGGGAAAGAAAGCCACGGCAAAACTTAGAGTCCCCATCAAATTTATCCGGCAAGGATAGGCGTAGACCAGGAGCGGCCACTCGCTGCGGAGGAGGTGCAGGAGCTGGCGGAGGAGATGACTGCTGAAGCTGTGGTAGTAACTGCTGTAGCATAACGGTCAGTTGAGACAGCTGTTGGCCTTGTTGCGCTATCTGTTGTGACTGCTGGGCGACCACCGTGGTGAGGTCAGCGACAACTGGCAGAGGAACTTCAGCGGGATCCATGGCCGGATCTACTGTCACGATGCCGGCTGGCAGGTAGTGGATCCTCTGTGCCGGAGAGGGATTGGCGTGGACCGTGCTAGTGGATCGGTTCTAAGTCACTACTGGTTTTCACCAGAGCCCGCCGCAAAGCGGGATGGTCTTGCTGCGGCGGTAGTGACCAGGTCGTATCCACTAGCAACGGCTCACCTCTCTGGCTGCTGAAGATAGGCGCGGTACAAGGGAGTAGACAGAAGCAAGGTCGGACGTAGCAGAAGGTCGGGGCAGGCAGCAAGGATCGTAGTCAGGGGCAACGGCAGGAGGTCTGGAACACAGGCTAGGAACACACAAGGAAACGCTTTCACTGGCACAATGGCAACAAGATCCGGCAAGGAAGTGCAAGGGAAGTGAGGTGATATAGGGAAGTGCACAGGTGATTAGACTAATTGGAACCACTGCGCCAATCAGCGGCGCAGTGGCCCTTTAAATCGCAAAGACCCGGCGCGCGCGCGCCCTAAGGAGCGGGGCCGCGCGCGCCGGGACAGGACCGACGGAGAGCGAGTCAGGTACGGGAGCCGGGGTGCGCATCGCGAGCGGGCGCTACCCGCATCGCAAATCGCATCCCGGCTGGAGGCAGTATCGCAGCGCCCCGGGTCAGTGGATCTGACCGGAGCGCTGCAGTGAGGAGAGTGTAGCGAGCGCTCCGGGGAGGAACGGGGACCCGGAGCGCTCGGCGTAACAAGTAGGGTATCATTTTAATTGTATGGACCTACAGAATAAAGATAAGGTGTCATTTTTACCGAAAAATGTACTACGTAGAAACGGAAGCCCCCAAAAGTTACAAAGCAGGTTTTGTTTTTTAAACTTTGTCTCACAATGATTTTTTTTTCCGATTCAACGTAGATTTTTGGGCAAAATGACTGACGTCATTACAAAGTAGAATTGGTGGCGCAAAAAATAAGCCCTCATATGGATTTTTAGGTGCAAAATTGAAAGAGTTATGATTTTTTAAAGGCAAGGAGCAAAAAACGAAAATGCAAAAAACTGAAAAACCTCCGGTCCTTAAGGGGTTAAAGGAGTACTCTGACCCTGGACATCTTATTCCCTATCCAAAGAATAGGGGATAGGATGTCTGATCGCGGGGGTCCCACCACTGAGACCCCCGCAATCTCCCTGCAGCACCTGGCGTTTGTTTAGAATGTCGACTGTGGCACCAGAGGCTCGTGATGTCACGCCCACGCCCCTTCAATGAAAGTCTATGGGAGGGGACGTGGCCGTGACGTCAGCGCTGTATCGTAGTCATCAGGCACGGAACAAACTTTGCCCCATTCACCAGATGACTGGTGCCGCAGGAGAGATCGCGGAGGGTACCAGCGGCAGGATAGGGGATAAGGTGTCTAGGGGCGGAGTACCCCTTTAAGTGCTGTCCCATTGACAAACAGGACTCTCCTGATGGATTTCATCTGCTTAGTCCTTTTATTATTGTCAAGGAAAAAGTGACCACCAGAGGAGTCTGACAGCTGCTTTCTCCATTCCAAACATGAGTGCTTGGCTGAGCTGAGCATTCATTTGTATAGGAGTCGGAAGTGAAATCTTTCTATAAACGATAATTACTTAAGGTGTACGGCACGCTTGAAAGCTTTTTTATTTTTTTTATTTTTGTAGGACCAATTGTACTTTGTAATGACATCCTTCATGTTACCTTTCTGGAAAACAGGAAGAAAAATATTAAGATGATATTGGAAAAATATATATTTTGTGCCTTAAATGAGTATTGTCAGATCCAAAAACTTTTTATATGTTGTTACTGATGAAAATTAACGACCTTTTGTAATATGGTTATTTACAATTTTTTAATATTTAATAAAGAAAACGGCCTCTGAAAATTCCACCACTAGGGGTCCTCATACCTACTGTGACACTAACCAGCCCTGCAGCAGCATCAACTTGTCCATGAGTCATGGACAGGAGAGGACTCATGGACAAGGCTGCATGAGCAGACACACCAATCACCTCCTACCACCACAAGGGAGGGACACGCCCCCTCCTACCACCACAAGGGAGGGACACGCCCCCTTCCCCTGCTTATTCAATTCCATGCATTGACTTGATTTATCTGCAGACTGTAGGAGTAGGTCTGTCACAACAGCCACCAAGGCCTTCAGAAGGACTCAAGCTGCAATGACAATGGATCTGCCCAACCCCTAAACCACCAATGATGTGTTATGCTACTGTTTAAATTCTGCTGTCAGTTTTAACAACAGCATTTTAACAATTAAAATAGCCAGGCATGGGGAAGTTTACATACATCTTTAGCCCCAGGATGAGTATAGTTAAGGTATTAGGTTTCTACCCCCATCTCTACTAATGTCCATTAATTCTGTAAAGGCAGCACAATTCCACCCTGTGTTTACAATATGGACCTGCAGGTCAGTGTGAGATCTTATTACATGCTGCCAATACAAGTCCATGGAGAGGGGAAGGACAAGGAGGGAGATGGGAGGGAAGTGACCACAAACTGCAGAGAGACAGCAAAGACAGACTACACAGAAGCTACTGTGTGTAACAGATCTTATCCCAGGGCTTGATTTACAACTTAAACTGTTCACTACTGCTGCACAATGTCTTCCATGCTGCTGCTGTTTCTTTGGGTTTGTATGGAGACATAGAAATGCAGAATACCCTCTTCTGTGTGTTTGTTATGTATAGGAGCAATCATAGAGGCTAGCCTACATCCACTAGATCCCAGTTGATTGGAAATTACAAATGGAGCCTTTAGAGCACAAATCTGCAGAACAATGTCCATAAAAGTTATATAATAGTGCTGCTTCTCTTGTACAAACATAGGACAGCTTATGCTGAAATGTTACCAGAAAGTAATGTGTTTAAATCCATTCAACACAGCAGCCTTTGAAATGAACAGATACTACATTTTCCAAGAAGACAGTGAATTGGATGCTTCCTGTTGGGAGACCCCACAATGTGTTAGTCATTGGGGAACAATGGTGTCAAAACATGACAGTACATCCATCTATTTGGTCTCCCTGCGAATTGCTCCCACTTGATAAGGCAGCTGTTGTAGTTGGTTAATAAAAATAAATAAATAAATAAAAATACATTCTACGGGGTAGATGAGCCTTTATTAGCTAACCATGCCTTTAATACTGTAACAAAGTATTGCAAATAATTTTTACCGGTAATAAAATCTTTAAAAAAAAAAAGATCCAACCTACAAATTATTGAACACTGCAGTATATAACAGAAGTAGTGTGATGTATATACTGTAATCTGCTTTATATACAGTACTCTAGCTAAGATCCTATAAAAAATGTCTTCAGAAAATTGGCAAAGCTGGCAAGATCCAAGCACAGCTGTAGTTTGCGTTTTTTTTTTCCCCTTTCCTTTCCCCTTGATGTTTATAGACTGTGGAAAAGAGGAGCTGGGGGAGATGCAATAAAACTAGTGTAAAGAAAAAAGTAAGGCAACCAATCCTAAAGCTGAAGGTCTGCACGCCCTGAAATGTTGGACAGTGACAAAAGGTCTGGCTTTGTCCCACCCCCACTCCTTTGCACACAGCTGTTGCAGTTCACTGAATTTCATTAATGAGGAAGGGGCTGAGGGGGAGGATGAAAACCCTGCTGCTGTTAGGAAGTGTGACATATGTTGTGGTTTTGCTTTTCATAGTTAGGCTGGGATTTCCAAGTGTAATTGTGTTTAGAACTTATGCTCGGAAATCCTGGTGCAGCAGAATCCTATTGCTGTCAATGGGATTCTGCTGCACAATGCACACTAAGGAATTTCAGCAGCGAACGTTCCACTGCTTAAATGCAACCGCCAAAAGAATAATTCTGCTCATTCTTTTGGTGTAACCCAAGCGGAATGCATTGCTGTCTATAGGTGTGGCAATGTCCTCATGCTCTCAGTATCTCCAGGTGGAATTTTTCTCTCTGGAGACTTTGTCAACTGAACCTAGCCTAAGACTGTTCCCATCACTTCTGAGTTACCAGTCAGGTGTACTGCATACTGTATGTTGGAGGTATTGTGCTATGTATACAACAAATGTATACAACTCAAATGCATGGAAAACAAAGCATAATTTCCCTCAGTCAGTCAAAATGTTCTTCTTATTAGTCTGAGACTACATTTACACTATGTTTTTGGGGCATTTTTGGGTCCATAATAAGGCCATTTAAGTTTAAGATAAATGGCCAAAAGAATGAAGTATCCCCCCCCCCCCCCCCCGCTGATTCATAATTCTTTTGCTCTCACATCACTCGGACATGAGAGTGAAGAATTATGATTATGCAGAAGATGGGCAGGCATAGCATGGCTAACATGATGGAGGCAGGGGAGCTCGGCATGCAGGCTCCAGCCTCCATTGCACACAAAACTTAAGTTGCATACTAGCAATGGGGCAATATTTAGAAAGTGACTGGACTGATTTTAGTAAGTATAACATCATTTTACTCAGGATCTCCCGCACTATAACCCAGTGTATTGGGTTTAGTGTGGGTGAACAGCCTATCAGCTTCCCTTTAAAGGGAATGTGTCATCAGAAAATTACCTACTCTTAAATCAAGATTTATGTTAAAACTAATTTTTACGCATTTTTGGTTTTTTTTCTTTCTAATTTTCCATTTTATTGTCTATATTTTAAAATAATCTTGAAATCTTGCAGTTTCCATTCTGGTCACTAGGCCTTAAAGGGGTACTCTGGTGGAAATTTCTCTTTTTAAATCAACTGATGGCAAAAAGTTAAATGGATTTGTAAATTACTTATTTTTAAAAATCTTAATCTGTCCAGTATCCAGTACTTATCAGCTGCTGTATGCTCCACAGGAAGTTGTATAGTTGTTTTCCAGTGAAGTACCCCTTTAAACTAAGATGAGACTTCCTGTTCTGTACAGATCACTTCCCACCAGTGCCCTTCTTATCATCACAGAATGGAGTACAGTGAAAGGTGAAACCAGTGTAGATGGGTCTTTCTGTAAAGGGGTACTCTGGTGGGGAAAAAAAATGTTTTTAAATCTACTGGTGCCTGAAAGCTAAACAGATTTGTAAATTACTTCTATTTAAAAATCGTAATCCTTCCAGTACTTATTAGCTGCTATATACTACAGAGGAAGTTGTGTTGTTCTTTTCAGTCTGACCACCTCTGTCTGCTGACACCTCTGTCCGTGTCAGGAACTGTCCAGAGTAAAAGCAAATCTCCATAGTAAACCTCTCCTGCTCTGGACAGTTCCTGACATGAACAGAGGTGTCAGCAGAGAGCCTTGTGGTCAGATTGGAAAGAACAACACAACTTCCTCTGTAGTATACAGCAGCTGATAAGTACTGGAAGGATTAAGATTTTTAAATAGAAGTAATTTACAAATCTGTATAACTTTCTGGCACCAGTTGATTTGAAAACATATTTTTTTTCACCGTAGTACCCCTCTGATTACAATAATTTACTTTCTGTTTTTAGGGGTATAGTTCATGAAACCAGAATGTTCAGCTATTATATCACAGACTAAGAAAAAAAACGATGATAGTTTGTGTATTTGCTATGATATTAAAACAACTTTAAGTGTTAAAATTCCATAATTGTTGTATCAGAGAATTATAGCAGGTTTTCTGTTTCTTACTGTTGACATCTATGAGGTCTCTCGGGCACAATGGTTGTACATCGTGGGACAATCTAGCTAGCTGTACTGAATCAAGTTCAGCCCGGGCCAGGACACACCAGGCTCATCAACATTACTGTATTTATCTCATCTCTATAGATCTTGGCAGAGAATAAAGGAAAATCATCACTGCAGAAAAGTTGCATTTTTCTCTCTGAGGGGTTGAATTCTATTTCAGAAAAAATATACAGCAGATGATACCCTGATGGAGTCTTTGGCTGTATATGAGGCCTAATGTGGCAGTTCAACCATGTGAATGTAACACCATGCTGGAGATATATATTGTTTTTGTTTTTTATGCAACATTACTGCATTTTTTCTTCTTATAATTTTTTCTAATCATAAAGATAGCATACATGTAAGATTACAAGTCTATAGTGTATACAAAGTTGTAAAAATGTTGGGGAGCGGGTCGGAGACAACATTGTCTAACAATAAATATTCTATTATGTATGTAAGAACCCCACCAAGTAACAGCCCTTGTCTATTTACAAATTCAAGAGAATTGAATGGCATAGTGAATATTGATGCAGGTTTTTTTTACACACGTCCCAGTAAAATTTGTACCAAATGTAAGAGGCCCAGTCCTTTGTGCTTTGCTGAGGATAACAGCACTGCGCTCTTTACAGGTCAGTGAGCAATGATAAAAGATGCACATGCCTATTTTACTGGGTACTGCAGCTGTTTTTCAGTCTCCATTATAAAAATTCCAACTCCCTACCAACTAAGTGGATGTTTGGGAGTAGGAATCTCTGACAATAACTGATGATAACGGATGTTTTTTTTAGAACATCTGGTTCCTATAGACTTCAATATAAAATTTTAACGTCCAGTTTTTCACAATTTTTTTTGCCGGACTAAAAATTAGTGCATGCACTAACTGACATTAGTAAAAACAGACATGCCTGATACAAAAGTATGTTCAAAAAATTCCATTGACATGAATGGGATTTTTTGCCGGCCGTTTTCAGGACTTTTTGCCGGGAGTAATAACCGAGGTTTTTTTTTATACGATGATACCTGTAGTGTGAAAGGGGCTTTAAAAAGTACCCAATCAGGACTGGGCTATTACACAGGGCATTGTCAGCCTATTTGGATGTTAATCATTCAGAGTAATAGGGTCCTTAGTTACTCTGTGTATTTGACTGCATAGTCCCTCTGGAGGCATCATATTCTCCACCTCTGCATAAAATGGAGATTGTTACTTTTTGTAGATTTTTAATCAATTGGTGAAGGGGAAAAAAACTTGAAATATCAGATACACAGAAAGATGAAGTGTAGTCTTAGAGAACACTATTGACATTGTATTTTTTCCATTGTATTATGGAAAGTCATAGAAAAATACAGGAGGAAATCTATCCCGATAACATAATTTATTGGCAGTCACAGAATACAATCATGTGACTTCACAGTCTATGATATTGGGCTCTACATGTACATATATGCATGCAATAAAGTCTCTGGTATAGAAGGATATTCTGTATTTAGGAATGAGAGAAACATTTTATGCCAGTTATAATAATAAGTAGTAAAACTGTAATTGATGTAAACACAAACACTATTTTTTATAAAAATAAAAAATAAAATAAATAAATAAACAGCCAACACCTCTACAAGAATAATGATGATCCAATACCTTTCATTGCTTTTCCATCAATGCAAAATAATAGGAGACACAAAAAGATACATTGGGAATAAGGAGGATGAAAGGCTGTGGTGGTGGGGAGAGCCCATTGCTGTCGGGTCTATTGTAGCAGATGGTGATGGGTGCACAAAGAGTCAATGAGGTGAAGATCCAAAAGTGAGCAGTTTATCCGACCATGATTTACTTTGCTCTTGGATTATATACATCATGACACGTTCTCCCAATGTTTGTGTATGTTTCCTATTGGTGTTTTGGTTTTCTCTAACATTCCAAAAAGCATGCTGGTTAACTGGTCTAATCTATTTAGGATAGGGAAATTAGACTGTTAGACTGGTGGAAATTATCACAATGAGGGGCATTTACTAAGGGGTTTAGTCATTTTTTCTGACTATTTTTGGCGCAAAATTGTCGCAATTGCGCCTACCCTATTTTTTGTGCGACTTTCTCTAGCAAGAGCTAGAAAGTAAATTTTTTTTCCCGCTTAATTTACGCAAGTTTTCAGTTTTACTTGCAGTGGTCAGGAATTTATTAACGAAGATAAGGCGAGTAGCACGGCACGGCTGTATTAAGTGGACTCGATGTGGTATAGGTGGATGGGTGTGAATGAGGGTGGTGGTGCTCTAGTCAAAACTGAGGCACAGTTGAAATAATAGAGTGAAGACAAAGGATCAGACCGGCAAACTCACCACATTACTCTTCTTCT
The DNA here is from genome assembly GCF_029499605.1 of Hyla sarda. Lineage (NCBI taxonomy): Eukaryota > Metazoa > Chordata > Amphibia > Anura > Hylidae > Hyla > Hyla sarda. The sequence continues at coordinate 395,354,456 of NC_079189.1, forward strand.
TTATTTGCGTCAGCAAAACATAGACATGTACTCACAAACTTGGGGGATAGGACGTGCAGTGGGGGGACAAACTGGCAACAGACTCCGTTTTGCACGGACCACCGTGCTTCCTCCGGCCAGGAATTTATTAACTGAGACAGTCGCAGTTGCGCAATAAACTGTCGCAACGGCCGTAAAAAATGACTAAATTTACTCCAGCTCCAACATGGAGCAGGAAAAGCTACTGCCTCCCGGGCTCCGACATACTTTCTCCCCGCTACCCTCACTTCGCTACAGGGACACTGCAGTGATTTATATCCCCCCCCCCCCCTCACCTGCCAGCGCCACACAACTTCCATCTGTCTGCTGTTGCAAAACTACAAGTCCCAGCATGCCCTTACAGTGAGGACACGCTGGGAGTTGTAGTCTTGTAGCAGCGGGAGCTGAGCGGCGCGGGCGGGAGACAAGGGGGGGGGGTAGCGGCGAGGCCGTATGAGGAGCCCGGGCGGCTGCACTGTAATCTCAGCCCGGGCTCCTGCCCTGAGAGCCATAGGCTTTGGCTGTCAGGGCATGCTGGGTGTTGTAGTTTTGCAACAGCTGGAGGGCCACAGTTTGCAGACCACTGGTGTGTGGTCTGTAAACTGTAGTCCTCCAGCTGTTGCAAAACTAAACAGCTGAAGGGGACCGGTGAAGACGTTCACTTACCCTTCCGAGGCTCCAGCGACGATCGCTGACGGAGATCGTCGCGCGGCAGTGTCGTGCAGCGCTGGATCCTACGGAAGCCGGTAAGTTGCCCAAGCTTCCCAACCAGGGTGCCTCCAGATGTTGCAAGACTACAACTCCCAGCATGCCTGGACACCCTTTGGCTGTCCAGGCATGCTGGGAGTTGTAGTTTTGCAACAGCTGGAGGCACCCTTGTTGGGAAACACTGGCCTAAAACAGTGTTTCCCAACCAGGGTGCCTCCAGATGTTGCAAGACTACAACTCCCAGCATTCCTGGACAGCCAAAGGCTGTCTAGGCATGCTGGGAGTTGTAGTCTTGCAACATCTAGAGGCACCCTGGTTGGGAAACACTATTTTAGGCCAGTGTTTCCCAACCAGGTTGCCTCCAGATGTTGCAAAACTACAACTCCCAGCATGCCTGGACAGCCAAAGGCTGTCTAGGCATGCTGGGAGTTGTAGTCTTGCAACATCTGGAGGCACCCTGGTTGGGAAACACTGTTTTAGGCCAGTGTTTCCCAACCAGGTTGCCTCCAGATGTTGCAAAACTACAACTCCCAGCATGCCTGGACATTCAAAGGCTGTCTAGGCATGCTGGGATTTGTAGTCTTGCAACATCTGGAGGCAACCTGGTTGGGAAACACTGGCCTAAAACAATGTTTCCCAACCAGGGTGCCTCAAGATGTTGCAAAACTACAAGTCCCAGGTTGGGAAACACTGTGCCCGGCCTCCGCCCCACCTTACTGTAAGGGCATGCTGGGAGTTGTAGTCCTGCAGCTGGGGGCAGGGGACAAGCTTGTCACTTGCCCACACATCTCCTGCACCACACAACTACAACTCCCAGCATGTCCTTACTGTAAGGGCATGCTGGCATTTGTAGTCGTGGGGGGCGGGAGATGTGTGAGCAGGTGATAATAAATGTACTAACCCATTTTTTTTTCTTCTCATTTCAGATCCGTGTATCCTGTGGACTCCTTCGGATTCGGTGGACTACTTCGATGACCAGCGTTTTTCTTTGTTTGATTTTAATAAAATGGTTAACGAGGGCTTGTGGGGTAGTGTTTTTTTTAATAAATCTTTTTTAAAACCTGTTGTGTTTTTTCCTTACTTTACTAGACAGGCTTAGTAGTGGAAGCTGTCTTATAGACGGAGTCCATTACTAAGCTGGGCTTAGCGTTAGCCACAAAAACAGCTAGCGCTAACCCCCTATTATTACCCCGGTACCCAACGCCACAGGGGTGCCGGGAAGAGCCGGTACCAACAGGCCTGGAGCGTCAAAAATGGTGCTCCTGGGCCTAGGCGGTAACAGGCTGGCGTTATTTAGGCTGGGGAGGGCCAGTAACAATGGTCCTTGCCCACCCTAGTAACGTCAGGCTGTTACTGTTTGGTTATTTGGCTGAGAATGAAAATAGGGGGGACCCTATGCGTTTTTTTTTAAAATAAATAATTAAATATATTAAAAAAAAAAACGCATAGGGTCCCCCTATTTTTATTCTCAGCCAAATACCAACCAAACAGTAACAGCCTGACGTTACCAGGGTGGGCGAGGACCATTGTTACTGGCCCTCCCCAGCCTAAATAACGCCAGCCTGTTACCGCCTAGGCCCAGGAGCACCATTTTTGACGCTCCAGGCCTGTTGGTACCGGCTCTTCCCGGCACCCCTGTGGCGTTGGGTACCGGGGTAATAATTGGGGGTTAGCGCTAGCTGTTTTTGTGGCTAACGCTAAGCCCGGCTTAGTAATGGACTCCGTCTATAAGACAGCTTCCACTGCTAAGCCTGTCTAGTAAAGTAAAAAAAAAAAACACAACAGGTTTAAAAAAAAATGTTATTACAAAAAAACACTCCACCACAAGCCCTCGTTAACCATTTTATTAACATCAAGCAAAGAAAAACGCTGGTCGTCGAAGTAGTCCACTGAATCCGAAGGAGTCCACAGGATACACGGATCTGTAGAAGTAACCAAAAAAAAAAAAAAGTGGAAGAACATTTAGGGAGAAAAAAACTGTGTTAAAAAAAATGTAATAAACACACACACACACACACACAGTAAACGCCGTTTACCACGATTCTGAGCCATGACTACAATTTAGTTATTGAATTATTTAGATGTGGTGAAAAAGCTAAAAAAACAAAAAAAAAAAAAACAAAAGATCCAGAAGGAAACCTAGCAGCCAAACCTATTCAGACAGCAGGAAAAAGGAACAGACTATTTTTTCTACTACATGAAGTAAATTTCCCACTTTTGCCTATGTGTGCCAAATGTATTAATGCCGTGCAACAATTTAGTAAATTTGTCGCACATAGTCAAAAATGAAGTAGAAAAAAACAGGGTAAAAACCAGACTACATAGTAAAAGATTAGTAAATGCCTGTCAATATTTGTACAATGCTGTGGAATATGTTTGAGCTATATAATCAATGAAAAACCTGAGAAAACTATTTACTATAGAAGCCTAATATGCACAGCTGCTCCCCATAGTTCACACATGCTGCTGCTGACTGTGAAAAATATCAACATAGATCCAATATATGGATATTTAACCCCTTAAGGACCAGGCCATTTTATACCTTAAGGACCGGAGCGTTTTTTGCAATTCTGACCACTGTCACTTTAAACATTAATAACTCTGGAATGCTTTTAGTTATCATTCTGATTCCGAGATTGTTTTTTCGTGACATATTCTACTTTAACTTAGTGGTAAAATTTTATGGTAACTTGCATCCTTTCTTGGTGAAAAATCCCAAAATTTGATGAAAAAAATGAAAATTTTGAATTTTTCTAACTTTGAAGCCCTCTGCTTGTAAGGAAAATGGATATTCAAAATAAAACATTTTTGGGTTCACATATACAATATGTCTACTTTATGTTTGCATCATAAAATTTATGAGTTTTTACCTTTGGAAGACACCAGAGGGCTTCAAAGTTCAGCAGCAATTTGGAAATTTTTCACAAAATTTTCAAACTCGCTATTTTTCATGGACCAGTTCAGGTTTGAAGTGGATTTGAAGGGTCTTCATATTAGAAATACCCCATAAATGACCCCATTATAAAAACTACACCCCCCAAAGTATTCAAAATGACATTCAATAAGTGTATTAACCCTTTAGGTGTTTCACAGGAATAGCAGAAAAGTGAAGGAGAAAATTCACAATCTTCATTTTTTACACTCGCATGTTCTTGTAGACCCAATTTTTGAATTTTTGCAAGGGGTAAAAAGGAGAAAATTTTTACTTGTATTTGAAACCCAATTTCTCTCGAGTAAGCACATACCTCATATGTCTATGTTAATTGTTCGGCGGGCGCAGTAGAGGGCTCAGAAGGGAAGGAGCGTCAAATGGTTTTTGGGGGGCATGTCACCTTTAGGAAGCCCCTATGGTGCCAGGACAGCAAAAAAAAAAACACATGGCATACCATTTTGGAAACTAGACCCCTCAGGGAACGTAACAAGGGGTAAAGTGAACCTTAATACCCCACAGGTGTTTCACGACTTTTGCATATGTTAAAAAAAAAATAATTTTTACCTAAAATGCTTGGTTTCCCAAAATTTTTACATTTTTAAAAAGGGTAATAGCAGAAAATACCCCCCAAAATTTGAAGCCCAATTTCTCCCGATTCAGAAAACACCCCATATGGGGGTGAGAAGTGCTCTGCTGGCGCACTACAGGTCTCAGAAGAGAAGGAGTCACATTTGGCTTTTTGAAAGCAAATTTTGCTCTGGGGGCATGCCGCATTTAGGAAGCCCCTATGGTGCCAGAACCGCAAAAAAAAAAACACATGGCATACCATTTTGGAAACCAGACCCCTCGGGGAACGTAAAAAGGGGTAAAGTGAACCTTAATACCCTACAGGTGTTTCACGACTTTTGCATATGTTAAAAAAAATTTTTTTTTACCTAAAATGCTTGGTTTCCCAAAATTTTTACATTTTTAAAAAGGGTAATAGCAGAAAATACCCCCCAAAATTTGAAGCCCAATTTCTCCCGATTCAGAAAACACCCCATATGGGGGTGAGAAGTGCTCTGCTGGCGCACTACAGGTCTCAGAAGAGAAGGAGTCACATTTGGCTTTTTGAAAGCAAATTTTGCTCTGGGGGCATGCCGCATTTAGGAAGCCCCTATGGTCCCAGAACCGCAAAAAAAAAACACATGGCATACCATTTTGGAAACCAGACCCCTCGTGGAACGTAAAAAGGGGTAAAGTGAACCTTAATACCCTACAGGTGTTTCACGACTTTTGCATATGTTAAAAAAAAAAAATTTTTTTACCTAAAATGCTTGGTTTCCCAAAATTTTTACATTTTTAAAAAGGGTAATAGCAGAAAATACCCCCCAAAATTTGAAGCCCAATTTCTCCCGATTCAGAAAACACCCCATATGGGGGTGAGAAGTGCTCTGCTGGCGCACTACAGGTCTCAGAAGAGAAGGAGTCACATTTGGCTTTTTGAAAGCAAATTTTGCTCTGGGGGCATGCCGCATTTAGGAAGCCCCTATGGTGCCAGGACAGCAAAAAAAAAACACATGGCATACCATTTTGGAAACTAGACCCCTCGGGTAACGTAACAAGGGGTAATGTGAACCTTAATACCCCACAGGTGATTCACAACTTTTGCATATGTAAAAAAAAAATAAAAATTTTACCTAAAATGTTGGTTTCCCAAAAATTTTTGATTTTTAAAAAGGGTAATAGCAGAAAATACCCCCCATAATTTGTAACACAATTTCTCCCGAGTACGGCGATACCCCATATGTGACCCTAAACTGTTGCCTTGAAATACGACAGGGCTCCAAAGTGAGAGCGCCATGCGCATTTGAGGCCTAAATTAGGGATTGCATAGGGGTGGACATAGGGGTATTCTACGCCAGTGATTTCCAAATAGGGTGCCTCCAGCTGTTGTAAAAGTCCCAGCATGCCTGGACAGTCAGTGACTATCTGGTAATACTGGGAGTAGTTGTTTTGCAACAGCTGGAGGCTCCGTTTTGGAAACAGTGGCGTACCAGACGTTTTTCATTTTTATTGGGGAGGGGAGGGGGGCTGTGTAGGGGTATGTGTATATGTAGTGTTTTTTACTTTTTATTTTATTGTGTGTTAGTGTAGTGTAGTGTTTTTAGGGTACAGTCGCACGGGCGGGGGTTCACAGTAGTTTCTCGCTGGCAGTTTGAGCAGCGGCAGAAAATTTGCCTCAGCTCAAACTTGCAGCCGGATACTTACTGTAATCCTCCGCCCATGTGAGTGTACCCTGTACATTCACATTGGGGGGGGGGGGGGGGGACATCCAGCTGTTGCAAAACTACAACTCCCAGCATGTACGGTCTATCAGTGCATGCTGGGAGTTGTAGTTTTGCAACAGCTGGAGACACACAGGTTGTGAAACACCGAGTTTGACAACAAACTCAGTGTTTTGCAACCAGTGTGCCTTCAGCTGTTGCAAAAGCTACAACCCCCAGCATGTACGGACAGCGGAAGGGCATGCTGGGTGTTGTAGTTATGCAACAGCCGGAGGCATACTACTTTGGCTGGGGATGCTGGGGATTGTAGTTATGCAACAGCTGGAGACACACTGATTTGCTACTTAACTCAGTGTGCCTTCAGCTGTTGCAAAACTACAACTCTCAGCAGTCACCGACAGCCAAAGGGCATGCTGGGAGTTGTAGTTATGCAACCAGCAGATGCACCACTACAACTCCCAGCATGCCCTTAAGCTGTTTGTGCAAGCTGGGAGTTGTAGTTACACAACAGCTGAAGGTACACTTTTCCATAGAAAGAATGTGCCTCCAGCTGTTGCAAAACCATAAGTCCCAGCATGCCCATAAGTGCATGCTGGGAGTTGTGGTGGTCTGCCTCCTCCTGTTGCATAACTACAGCTCCCAGCATGCCCTTTTTGCATGCTGGGAGCTGTTGCTAAGCAACAGCAGGAGGCTGTCACTCACCTCCTGCTGCTGCTTGATCGCCGCACAGGTCAGTCCCGCCACCGCCGCCGTCGTCGCTCCTGGGGCCCCGATCCCAACATTAACGCCGGGGATCGGGGTCCCCAGCACCAGGGGTGCACGTCCCGCACCCGCTCACGTCCTCCGGAAGAGGGGCGGAGCGGGTGCGGGAGTGACACCCGCAGCAGGCTCCCTGATTCGTCGGCCGGTAATCCGGCCGACGAATCAGGGCGATCGTGAGGTGGCACCAGTGCCACCTCACCCCTGCAGGCTCTGGCTGTTCGGGGCCGTCTCTGACGGCCCCGATCAGCCAGTAATTCCGGGTCACCGGGTCACTGGAGACCCGATTGACCCGGAATCGCCGCAGATCGCTGGACTGAATTGTCCAGCGATCTGCGGCCATCGCCGACATGGGGGGGCATAATGACCCCCCTGGGCGATATGCCGCGATGCCTGCTGAACGATTTCAGCAGGCATCGGGCACCGGCTCCCCTCCGGCTAGCGGCAGGGGGCCGGGAAAGGACAGGACGTACTCCTACGTCCTCGGTCCTTAAAGGGGTATTCCAGGCAAAAACTTTTTTTTATATAACAACTGGCTCCGGAAAGTTAAACAGATTTGTTAATTACTTCAATTAAAAAATCTTAATCCTTCCAATAGTTATTAGCTTCTGAAGTTGAGTTGTTGTTTTCTGTCTAACTGCTCAATGATGATGTCACGTCCCGGGAGCTGTGCAGTTCCTATGGGGAAATTTTCCCATCATGCACAGCTCCCGGGACGTGACATCATCATTGAGCAGTTAGACAGAAAACAACAACTCAACTTCAGAAGCTAATAACTATTGGAAGGATTAAGATTTTTTAATATAAGTAATTTACAAATCTGTTTAACTTTCTGGCACCAGTTGATTTGAAGAAAATAGTTTTTTACCAGAATACCCCTTTAAGGACTCGGAAATGGGGGCGTAGGAGTACGTCCATTGTCCTTAAGGGGTTAAATGCAACAGTTGAACATTGCTACAGGACCTCCTATACTCCAGATGGATTATCAAAAACTCATTTACTTGGCATGGTAATCCTTTTTTTTGTTCAGAAAGTTTCTGCAGTGATAGTATGCATGATTTGTTGACTCTTTCACTTTTGGATTAAAGGGGTACTCCAGTGGAAAACCTTTTTTTTTTTTTATCAACTGGTGCCAGAAAGTTAAACAGATTTGTAAATTACTTCTATTAAAAAAATATTTGTCCTTTCAGTACTAATTAGCAGATGTATGCTACAGAGGAAATGATTTTCTTTTTGAATTTCTTTTTTGTCCTGTCCATAGTGCTCTCTGCTGACACCTGGTGCCCTTATCAGGAACTGTCCAGGGCAGGAGAGAATTCCCATAGCAAACCTATGCTGCTCTGGACAGTTCTTGACATGGACAGAGGTGTCATCAGAGAGCACTGTGGACAAGACAAAAAAGAAATTCAAAAAGAAAATCATTTCCTCTGTAGCATACAGCTGCTAAAAGGTACTGGAAGGAAAAATATTTTTTAACAGAAATAATTTACAAATCTGTTTAACTTTCTGGCATCAGTTGATTTAAAAAAAAGTTTTCCACCAGAGTACCCCTTGAAATTGTGTTGCTCAGTGTAACAAAATATGAATATTTCTAGAACAGATACTATACTACAAATATGGGAAAATAAAGAAACAAGAGTAGGACATGGGAAGCACAGGCTAGGCTCAGCTGTCATACATAATAAAGCACTTCAAAAACAAAATTCCAGTTCATGGAAGAAGAATAAACAGTTTGGAAGCAAATTAAAGGCAGAGAGTTGACTTTGACATGCATTTTCCTGACCCCAAAAACACCCAAGATTTCCATAATACATAGCCTACAAAAGATATAGGGGGAAATTTATCAAAACCTGTACAGTGGAAATGGTGCTGAGTTGCCCATAGCAACCAATCAGATCGCTTCTTTCATTCTTCAGAGGCCTTTTTAAAAATGAAAGAAGCGATCTGATTGGTTGCTATGGGCAACTCAGCAACTTTTCCTCTGGACAAGTTTTGCTAAATATCCCCCATAGTGATCCACTTGTTTCTATCAATGTATGACTGTAATCATGGCCCATGATTCAAGTCATGCATTGACCGAAATGCATCAGATTTTACACTGCTCCAAAAAACTAAAGGGCACACTTAGAGAACACAACGTAACTCCAAGTCAATCACACTTCTGTGAAATCAGTGTCCACTCAGGAAGCAACACTGATTGACAATCAATTTCACATGCTGTTGTGCAAATGGAACAGACAACAGGTGGAAATTAGCAATTAGCAAGACACCCCCAATAAAGGAGTGGTTCTTCAGGTGGTGACCACAGACCACTTCTCAGTTCCTATGCTTCCTGGCTGATGTTTTGGTCACTTATGAATGCTGGCGGTGCTTTCACACTAGTGGTAGCATGAGATGGAGTCTACAACCCACACAAGTGGCTCAGGTAGTGCAGCTCATCCAGGATGGCACATCAATGAGAGCTGTGGCAAGAAAGTTTGCTGAGTCTGTCAGCGTAGTGTCCAGAGCATGGAGGCGCTACCAGGAGATAGGCCAGTACATGAGGAGACGTGGAGGAGGCCGTAGAAGAGCAACAACCCAGCAGCAGGACAGCTACCTCCGCCTTTGTGCAAGAAGGAGCACAGCCAGAGCCCTGCAAAATGACCTCCAGCAGGCCACAAATGTGCATGTGTCCACTCAAATGGTTAGAAACAGACTCCGTGAGGGTGGTATGAGGGCTCGACATCCACAGGTGGGGGTTGTGCTTACAGCCCAACACTGCAGGACGTTTGGCATTTGCCAGAGAACACCAAGATTGGCAAATTCGCCACTGGCGCCCTGTGCTCTTCACAGATGAAGCAGGTTCACACTGAGCACAGACGTGACAGAGTCTGGAGATGCCGTGGAGAACGTTCTGCTTTCTGCAACATCCACCAGCATTACCTGTTTGGCGGTGGGTCAGTAATGGTGTGGGGTAGCATTTCTTTGGGGGGGGGGGGGGCGTACAGCATGTGCTTGCCAGAGGTAGCCTGACTGCCATTAGTTACAGAGATGAGATCCTCAGACCCCTTGTGAGACCATATGCTGGTGTGGTTGGCCCTGGGTTCCTCCTAATGCAAGAAAATGCTAGACCTCATGTGGCTGGAGTGTGTCAGCAGTTCCTGCAAGAGGAAGGCATTGATGCTATGGACTGGCCCGCCCATTCCCCAGACCTGAATCTGATTGAGCACATCTGGGACATCATGTCTCGCTCCATCCACCAATGCCATGTTGCACCAAAGACTGTCCATGAGTTGGCAGATGCTTTAGTCCAGGTCTGGGAGGACATCCCTCAGGAGACCATCCGCCACCTCATCAGGAGCATGCCCAGGCGTTGTAGGGAGGTCATACGGGCACGTGGAGGCCACACACACTACTAAGCCTCATTTTGACTTGTTTTAAGGACATTACATCAAAGTTGGATCAGCCTGTAGTGTGGTTCTCCACTTTGATTTTGAGTGTGACACCATATCCAGACCTCCATGGGTTTATAAATTTGATTTGTTGCTAAGACTTCTTTGGCCTCTTAAATTTGCAGCTACACCCACCTTCTAGATTAACACACATGCATCCATCCTTTAACATTGGAAAATACTATACTGCCAAAATAATAGTTGCCTGTGGAGAAGGACACAGATTAAAGCAGACTTTAATGGCCACTGTCATTATGCAAAACTTTTGACATGTCCTAATGGCATGTCAAAAGTTTTGATCGGCGGGGGTCTTAGTGTCCAGACCTCTTCCAATCAGGAGAACGAGCCGGGAGAAGTTCTCTCCCGGCTCCGTGTCAAATGATGGAGACAAACTCTCCATGTAAGTTTATGAGAATGTCTGGGTCATGTGACACAGGCAGGGGGGAGGAAGGGGGGAGAAGAGCGTGGCAGTGCAGACTTCTTCCGGATTGTTCTGATTGGCCGCTCAAAACTTTTGACATGTCAAAAGGTTTGCATAGAGACAGGTACACTTTAACTATATAGATACAAATGATGGGCCTCATAGTTAATTCAGATCCCGGATTAGACCCCATTTGGAAGGATTTTAGAGAAGAATAGACAAAAAAGTCTCACTGTAGATTCTCGAACCAGGGGCAGAACATTATCTTTGCTAGAGGCAGCAATATGAATCTCTGGGCCCATCCTGGGATACTGTGGAAGCATATCTTGGAAGTTTTCAAGCCGCAAAAGGGCAAACAGTATAAAAGGCTGGTTGTCCTTAGGAGCCTTAAAATAGAGCACAGTAAATAATGTGTACTGTTCCTCTTAACCCATTTATTGGTGACTAGAGCCAGGTTGCAAGATCTTCTGCTTGTTCAAAATTTTTCCATTTAAGTTTGTCTAGGTATTGTTAGGGTTTGCATGGAATAGTTTGTGTCAGGCCTTTGTTGGGATTAGTAAAGAAAAATTTAAAAACAAAGTATAAAGCATCTGAGAATGTCTGCAGTCAAGCTCATCCAACAATTCCCAATCCCCTGGATTTAAACTGGAAATGTAGGATATTTCGTTATGTTATAATCACCTAAAACTGGTCTAACTGGTGCTTTATCTTTTATTGGATTATCAATTACCGTACATGGAAAACGTAGGTAACATATTGAAGAGGTGCATTTATAAAACATCACAGGACTTCATAAATAGAGCCAAGGTTTTGTGAAGGAGGAAATAATTTAAGAGTAGGGTCACACGTGCCATATTTTGTGGCATATTTTCTGAAGCTAATTTTTTAGCCATTGATTTCAATGGGTAGAAAAATAAGCAGCAGCAAATGCACAGCAAAATATGGCACCTGTGACCCTACCTTAAAAATAGCAGTAGTACAATTCATTACTTCATATCTTAGTTCACACTTCAGTTTTCACACACAGTTAACATTCAATCAAGTTGTACAGTTTAGATACATTTTTGTCTAAACCTGTCATATTTGGCAGCTTTGGCAGATGATTTAATACCTATGTTAGTCTAAATGTCTTATACATGTTCGAGTTCAACATACCAGAGACTTTGCGCCTCAGCAGGTATGCCACTAGTTGACGTGTATTGTAGTGGTTTATAACACGTGTATTGTGTTTTTCACCGAAAAGGAATAAAAAAGTGAGAATCACCTGTAAAACATGGTGTGTGAACCTTCTGTAATGTTTTTGTAAAAATACATGGTATCTGAGCAAAGGGGGCATTAGAAGGGAACAAATACTCACTAGTGCACATTTAGCCTTATCACTTTATTTGTTGCAGACTTTATTTTTTCATACTATTAAAAGGGGGTTATCTAGCCATATAAAATGAATGGCCTATCCTGAGGATAGACCATCAATATAAGATCAGCTAGAGCCTGACTCCAGTAACCGCCACAGATCAGCGCCACAGATCAGTTTTTGAATGGGCCACAGTATTCACATAAGCACTGCAGCCTCAACGATGTTCTCTGTTGCTCATCCTGGCATCACTGTAATAATAATAGGTGCTGTGCAGTGTAATGCAGTATCCCAAATCAAGTGCCTGGGGCAAAGCTGCAGTACCTTGCATCACCACTACTAATAATATTCACATTTTGCTTTCGGAGTCTGTTGGCATATGCATCAAGAGAGCCTCCAACGCAAATATCAAATCTATCCACAGGGTCCCATTTACCTGAGCGAGGCGAGAAGAGTGTCGGGAGTCGTCTTATATGCCGAGTGCTGCAGACGGTCGGGAAGTCCTGGCCGATATTGATTTTCCCTGTCACATTCGTGACATTCCTGTGTCCCGAAAGATCTTTTCGGGACACAAAGATGTCTTGGTTACCTTTCTGAGGCCCTGCGTTAACTTTAAAAATGCAGGGGCCGCCGGGAGGTAGCGCACACACGGATGTCACTGATGTCCGTGCGTGCACCCATAGAAATGGCAGAGCGGAGTGGAGCAGCAAGGACACGCGGGTATGGTAAGTTACCAGCACGTCATCTTCGGTGCTCCGACCACCGCTCCTCTGGTCCCGGGACCCATTGCTATGGCCTATATGCCATAGCAGTAGATCGTGACCCCGGACCGGAGGAGTGGTGGTCGGAGCACTGAGGTGAGACAGTACACAGGCATACAGCCTCCAGCCATACAATGTGTATGGCTGAAAGCTGTATGTCTGTGGGGGGCCACTGCCTACCTAATGTGGGGGAACTACAACCTAACGTGGGGGGACTATACTGCCAACCTAATGTGGGGGAACTATGCTGCCAACCTAATGTGGGGGAACTATACTGCCAACCTAATGTAGGGGAACTACAACCTAATGAGGGGGAACTATACTGCCAACCTAATGTGGGGGAACTATACTGCCAACCTAATGTGAGGGAACTATGCTGACAGCCTAATGTGGGGGGGAACTATGCTGACAACCTAATGTGAGGGAACTATGCTGACAACCTAATGTGGGGGGGGGGGGGAACTATACTGCAAACCTAATGTGGGGGAACTACAGCCTAATGTGGGGGAAATATAACCTAATGTGGGGGAACTACAACCTAATGAGGGGGAACTATGCTGCCAGCCTAATGTGGGGGAACTATACTGCCAACCTAATGTGGGAGGACTATACTGCTAACCTAATGTGGGGGAACTATGCTGACAGCCTAATGTGGGGAACTATGCTGACAACCTAATGTGGGGAAACTATACTGCCAACCTAATGTGGGGGAACTATGCTGACAACCTAATGTGGGGGGAACTATGCTGACAACCTAATGTGGGGGGAACTATGCTGACAACCTAATGTGGGGGGACTATGCTGACAACCTAATGTGGGGGCAACTATGCTGACAACCTAATGTTGGGGGAACTATGCTGACAACCTAATGTGGGGAAACTATGCTGACAACCTAATGTGGGGAAACTATTCTGCCAACCTAATGTGGGGGAACTATGCTGACAACCTAATGTGAGGGAACTATGCTGACAACCTAATGTGGGGGGGGAACTATACTGCCAACCTAATGTGGGGGAACTACAGCCTAATGTGGGGGAAATATAACCTAATGTGGGGGAACTACAACCTAATGAGGGGGAACTATGCTGCCAGCCTAATGTGGGGGAACTATACTGCCAACCTAATGTGGGAGGACTATACTGCCAACCTAATGTGGGGGAACTATACTGACAGCCTAATGTGGGGAACTATGCTGACAACCTAATGTGGGGAAACTATACTGCCAACCTAATGTGGGGGAATTATGCTGACAACCTAATGTGGGGGGACTATGCTGACAACCTAATGTGGGGGAACTATGCTGATAACATAATGTGAGGGATCTACAACCTAATATGGGGGAACTATACTGCCAACCTAATGTGGAGGGAACTATACCCACCAACCTAATGTAGGGGAACTATGCTGACAACCTAATGTGGGGGAACTATGATGCCTACCTAGTGTGAGGGAACTATACTGCCTACCTAGTGTAGGGGAACAATGGTAAGGTACTCTACATCGCGGTAGAGGGGTAGTCTTATATGGCGAGTATATCCCAAACTCTATATTTTAACTGTAAAAGTTGGGGGTCATCTTGTATGCCCGTCCTCTTATATAGCAGAAAATACGGTACTTTTTTTTATTTTTTTAACTGCATGGAATGGTGTTGCCTGTTGTGTTGTTTCATACAGAGGCATCCAGTATAAAACATGCAATAACATGGAAGCCTTAAAACAGGTTAAATGTATGCTTTTACAGGCACCCACTCCACTTTTACCTGGAGGTTTGTGTAAAATAATGAAATTTTTTTTTTCCCTTTGATACTTTATGTGGCTAGGAAGCTAAAATAGATTGGGGAACTGGGTGTGAGGTTGACAATTCATAGCTGTCTTTCAGTCATGTTTAAAAAAATGACCTACAGTGGGGAAAAAAGTATTTAGTCAGCCACCAATTGTGCAAGTTTTCCCACTTAAAAAGATGAGAGAGGCCTGTAATTTTCATCATAGGTATACCTCAACTATGAGAGACATAACGATAAAAAACATCCATAAAATCACATTGTGTGATTTTTAAAGAATTTATTTGCACATTATGGTGGAAAATGAGTATTTGGTCAATAACAAAAGTTCATCTCACTACTTTGTTATATACCCTTTGTTGGCAATGACAGAGCTCAAACGTTTTGTGTAAGTCTTCACAAGGTTTTCACACACTGTTGCTGGTATTTTGGCCCATTCCTCCATACAGATCTCCTGAAGTGCAGTGATGTTTTGTTGCTGCCGCTGGGCAATACGGACTTTCAACTCCATCTAAAGGTTTTCAATGGGGCTGAGATCTGGAGACTGGCTAGGCCACTCCAGGACCTTGAAATGCTTCTTACGAAGCCACTCATTCGTTGCCCGGGCGGTGTGTTTGGGATTATTGTCATGCTGAAAGACCCAGCCACGTTTCATCTTCAATGCCCTTGCTGATGGAAGGAGGTTTTCACTCAAAATCTCACGATACATGGCCCCATTCATTCTTTTCTTTACACGGATCAGTCGTCCTGGTCCCTTTGCTGAAAAACAGCCCCAAAGCATGATGTTTCCACCCCCCTGCTTCACAGTAGGTATGGTGTTCTTTGGATGCAACTCAGCATTCTTTCTCCTCCAAACACGACGAGTTGAGTTTTTACCAAAAAGTTCTACTTTTGTTTCATCTGTCCATATGACATTCTCCCAATACTCTTCTGGATCATCCAAATGCTCTCTAGCAAACTTCAGATGGGCCCGGACATGTACTGGCTTAAGCAGGGGGACACGTCTGGTACTGCATGATTTGAGTCCCTGGGGGCATAGTTTGTTACTTTGGTCCCAGCTCTCTGCAGGTCATTCACTAGGTCCCCTGTTTGGGTCGGGAATTTTTGCTCACCGTTCTTATGATCATTTTGACACCACGGGGTGAGATCTTGTGTGGAGCTCAAGATCGAGGGAGATTATCAGTGGTCTTGTATGTCTTCCATTTTCTAATAATTGCTCCCACAGTTGATTTCTTCACACCCAGCTGCTTGCCTATTGCAGATTCAGTCTTCCCAGCCTGGTGCAGGTCTACAAATTTGTTTCTGGTGTCCTTCGACAGCTCTTTGGTCTTGGCCATAGTGGTGTTTGGAGTGTGACTGTTTGAGGTTGTGGACAGGTGTCTTTTATACTAATAAGTTCAAACAGATGCCATTTATACAGGTAACGAGTGGAGGACAGAGGAGACTCTTAAAGAAGAAGTTACAGGTCTGTGAAAGCCAGAAATCTTGCTTGTTTGTTGGTGACCAAATACTTATTTTCCACCATAATTTGCAAATAAATTCTTTAAAAATCAGACAATGTGATTTTATGGATTTTTCTCATTATGTCTCTCGTAGTTGAGGTATACCTATGATGAAAATGACAGGCCTCTCTCATCTTTTTAAGTGGGAGAACTTGCACAATTGGTGGCTGACTAAATACTTTTTTGCCCCACTGTAATGCATATCAAGGATGTTGAACTGAAACACATGGCTATGTTTAATGGCAGAGTTAGCTAAGCTTTTATTTTTTTCTGCATAGAGGAGAAATTGGTTTCCTAAAAAACATAGTAACATATTGTACATGAGTGGAAACGTATAAAATATGGCATTGGATAGATAAGAGTTGTCCGGACATCGACTGGAAACATATTATTCAACAACACACAAGAACGAAATTTAGTTTTGTGCAAAAAGATTCTTTAATATATTACAGAAAATAATATATTACTGATAATATTGCTACATCTTGCTGACTCATGCGGTTTTTCGTTTTTCATTTTGTTAACTTTTACAGACCTGCTTAGTTAGGTAAAATAAGCCTTCCAAAAATTGTCCCTATGACTAACCATAATATAGACAAAGCAGAGAAAAAGTTTTCATGGTTTCTGGCTTGGCTGTTGAGTGTATTAAACATTATATGAATTAATGTTGAGTACTAAAGATTGTGCATTTCAAAGCTCACCTCTCAATTGTCTCTTGCTGTTTTTTTTTGTGGATCTTTCAGTATTATTTTGTATCTGCTTCCCCAGCAACCAGTACTCCTTTAGGATGACACTGTTGGCACATAGCTTCTTTACTTCCATATCCATAGCAGTCTGGTCCCACACACTGACAGCAGCCATTGTGAAACCACCGGTATCTAGATGATCCAGTAAATTCACAGGTTTCATGACATCGTCTCATAGACATGCAGGTTTTAAAATACATCACAGTGCAGGTGGCAGATGTATTCACTGAAGATGGAGGAGGTACAGCTGGAATGGAAAGAAAACAATTCATTAAGTCTATTATACAGTACTATATATGCTAAACATAACACAATAACATAACAAAAGTAAAAAAAAGTAACAAAAAGTAAAAAACGTAACAAAACATAACAAAAAGTACAAGCAATGATAACAGATTCTGTTGTTATGATTATTCTGTATCATATGTCTTCATATGTATCAAAATGAAGTTCTCCTTATATGTACAGACATTATTTCATATGTTGTCCATTCTAATGGCAATATATTACAGGCCTAGACTTGCTGTACAATTTCAAATGGCTCAATAATATTGTTTGACTATTAGAGCCTATGGGCTTGTTTAAAAACTATGTAAACAAAACCAATTGATTTCAGTGGGAAATGTTAAAAAATGCCTGTTTTTAAAAGAAGCTAAGTTGAAAAAAAACATGCAGAAAAAAAGGTCACATGTCCCTTCTCAGTATGGTTCTATAAAAAGCTCCCATTAAAATCAATGGAAACTATAAAAAACAAAAAAACAAAAAAAAAAATCCACATACCAAATTCCACACAGATTTTAAGGTAATTTTTCAGACAAATGTTTGCCTGTGTGAACAAACCCTAACACAGAATATAACAGAATCATAGTCAGGAGTCAGCCTTAATAAAAAAAAAATTAATATGTAGTAATAAATAGGGTCCAGGGCAAATACACAGCACTGTCTTCTGCTTGCGCCACCTAAATGCTTCAGGCACTAGGACCGGGTTGACATGTGCTGTCACTACTGACAGCTACGCAGTCCATGCAGAATTCTACTGAAGGTTCATTATTTTTGCAGGTCTTTTCAGAGACTCCACAGAATATCTGCAGAATATCCCTTGAAAACAACAGAAGGCTGCTGCACTGGAATTTCTTATCGAAATTCCATAAAAAAAATTTGTGGGCCTATTCACACTACGGAATATCTACCCAGAGAAATTACGGGTGGAATTTCTGTGCACAGCAGGTGCCACCTGAATCAGCCAACACTTAGACCACTCGGACATGCACCCTCTCCAACGATAGCAAGGCATCACCAAGCAGATTTCACTGAAATAATGAACATATTCATTCTTTCAGCAGAGTTATGAATTTCACTGTCCACTGTGGAAATTCTGCCGTGTGCACGGTGCAGCAGAATTCTATTGAAAGCAATGGGAAGGTTGCTGCACTAGAATTAACAAGAGGAATTTCTCTGCTTCTAAATTCTGTAGTGCAAATGGTCCCAAAGTGGAGCCAGTGCCCTTAGGCCTGGACAGATTGTCAACTTTAAAAGCCAACTGGTGCAATTGGTGGAACTTAGGTGCTCCTCATTGTATTTACAATTGTAAAAGTACTCCAGTGTGCAGAAAATGGAGACAATCTCTGTTATTACTTTCAGTAGACAAAAATGGAGCTTATGCCTGTTAGTGTATTGACACATACCCAGGCATTAACTGTTCCCTTCAAGACTTCAAAACATATCATATTGCCATAGCCTTTTAGAATTCACACAGGCTAAGTCTATTTAGGCTATGTTGACAAGGCAGAATTTCTGCACGGAATTCTGCATGAAAATTCTGCAGTAAATTCTGCAGAAATTAATTGCCCATTCACTTCAATGGAACTCCATTCTGCTGTGTGAATGGAACAACGGAATACCATTGAAGTGTATTGGCCATAAATTCATGCAGAATTTTCTGGCGGAATTCCATGCATAAATTCTGGCTTGTGAAAATAGCCTTAGAAATGCAATTTTCAGGGTATATGACTAAACATTAAGGGGTACCTCCAATGATGACTGAAGCAGTAGTTTATATGTGATGACTGCAAAACCCCCTTAAGTACATACATTTTTGAGGTGGAAAAATGTAATGATAATTTTTGCATCACTTGCTAGACTTTACACAATATTCTGTTCCTTAAGCTACCTCATGACTGGTCTTAATAATAACATTAATATTGTGCTCCAAAAAGTGTTGCAATGATATTGGTGCAAGTTATGACTCTGAGCTAAATCAAAACTGTTGAGGAATGTGCACCCCATGTACTCCACTTACTGCAACATGGTCAGTATATGGGGGTGACAAACTGTGAGATTGTCCAGGGCCCTGGTTCCTTGGACGTTCCAAAGGATGAAACCTCAAGTAGAAACTGAATACTAGATTTGAAAAATATAGTACTTCACCACCCTAAACTACCCACATTTTACAGTTTGTCCCTCCACCAGCCTAGACCAGGAATTTAACAATTAACCCTCTCAATGCCCTAGACCTCTAAAAATGTTAGAAGCCTAAATGTTCAGGTATATATCGACTAATTCCTTCTGCTGTTTGTCCAGTACATCAATGAAGTGATGTATAGCAACATACTGCCTGGCAATGTGAGCAAGAACAATATTCGTTTTCTAGCAATGAAAGGGTTAAAAGGGGTTTCCAGGACTATACTATCAATAGCACATTCTCAGAATAGGTTATTAATACTAGGCATTCCCATTCGATCATGTTATGGAAGTGGCTGTAGCACTCTGTTGAACCACATATTTTGTAATGGCTGCACCTAGTATTGCAGCTTAAAGGGGTACTCCACCCCTAGACATCTTATCCCCTATCCAAAAGGGAAGGGGATAAGATCTTTGATTGCGTAGGTTCTGTCGCTGGGAACCCCCACGATCTCTCCTGCATCAGGTGCACGGAGCGAGCTTCGCTCCATGCCTGATGACTGGCGATGCAAGGACCGGAGAATCATGACGTCATGGCCCCACCCCCTCAATGCATGTCTGGGAGGGGGCGTGATGGCCACCACGCCCCCTCCCATAGATTTGCATTGAGGGGGCGGATGTGACTTCACGAAGGGGTAGGGCTGTGACATCATGATCCTTCAGCCCCTGCATCGCCAGTCATCAGGCACGGAGTGAAGCTTGCTCTGTGCACCAAATGACAGGGATGCTGCAGAAAAGTTTGTGGGGGCTCCCAGCGAACCTATCCTTTGGATGGGGGATAAGATGTCTGGGGGCGGAGTACCCTTTAAATCCATTTAAGGGTCTATTCACACGTACAGTATCCTGCTCATGTTTGATACTGCAGATTTGATGCTGTGTTCAGTTATTTAGTTTACATTGAAATCTGCAGCATTAAATCCTGCGCATCAAATATGCACAGGATAGTGTATGTGTGAATACACCCTAAAAGGGATTTAGCTGCAGTGAACTGAAATAACAGGCTCAGCCACTGCAAAATACGGGCTGAGCCTGGTAAAGCATGAAGTTAGCTTCAGACTGCTGATTGATGATGGTCAAATCCCCAATGATCTGATCTTCAAGGCCATCAATATCGTTGTCACAGAAAACCCCTTTAATTTATTAACACTACATGGTGCAAATAAAGGCTTATTTGCATTCTGTAATAGAGATATATATGTTGCAGTGATCTCATGGATACTGCTACTTTACCAATGAGATAAACAGCAAAAGTGCAGCAGATAGCACGCAGCCAGATCACTCCAATCCTGGTAGTATAATCCCTTAGATTCTGCAGTTAATTGTTGACAAAAGTGGTTAGACAGGCTTCTGTCTGTCTCAAACCCATCACTTCCAACAATCCCCCACCCACTGGAAAAAAAATTCTGAATACTAAAAGTTGTCATGGCAGCTGGGGGGGTTGTTGGGGGAGGGGGGTCTTCCATCGTGTAAGAAATATAAGATTACTATGTAAAAAAATGAACCAATAAAAAAAAACTATAAATAACTAGTGCCCATTAACACTACATATTTTCCAAGCAGAATTCCGTTCTGGAATTGGGCTTGGAAAATACAGTGCAGCAGCTTCCTTGTTCCTAATGGGATTCTTCTGCATAATGGGATTCTGCTGCATAATTTACACTACGGAATTTCCACAGCACCATGGAAATTTCAGACCCCACACACTACAGAAAGAATGAACATGGTACGGCCATCTTCCTCCCGTCCAAAACACCTCTTCATAAATATTCACCTCCTTGTCTTCCCTACATCTGTATGACAAGCCAAGACCTGCGTAATTGCCTGTGTATTGGCCACAGTACATGCGCCACTCACTGGTTAATGAAGCCGCATCAGTACCCACTTCTGGAAAATTTATAGCAGTTATGAAAGCTTTTAGGGTAGGTTCACACGTACACAGATTTGATGCACAGGATTTTCTGTTGCAGATTTCAATGTAAACTATATGACTGAGCACAGCTTATCTTCAGTTACAAATCCTACGCATTAAATCTGTGCAGGATCCTGTATGTGTGAATGTACCCTTAAAGCACTTTCTTTTTCAGATCGGTTATATGTGTGTTTAATGACTAAATGTAGATCTGTGTTTTAATGCAGATTATATTACATTTAGTTAAGGCATCATAGCCCATTCATTAAGAACACTATGTATATATGTTTATGCTGCAGCACCTTTCTTTTAAAGAGTATTCTCTTAATACTAAAATTAAATATTGAATACTGAGATGTTGGCATTGACTCACAATACTATTTTCTGCATTATTAAACAGTTGGAAAGTGCAATCTTGGCAGTCAGTTCATTCTAGTTACATTTTAGTAAACTAGGCTCCTGGTCTACTGTAATGTCATGAATATGTAGAGGTATACTTTGTTTGTATTACCCTCTGGCACCACTCAGTAGAACAGTGTTTCACAACCTTTTTCGGCTCGGGGAACCCCTCCGAAAAAAAAATTTCACGGGGCACCCCAACCGAAGTTGACAAGCAAAAAGAAAGGAAAAAGCGCCGCAATGCACAAAATGCACAATATGTATTTACCTGTGGGTATGTAGATTAAAGTCCTGCATTAGACACCAACTCACACGTGACATCTTCTCTAATCAGCGTCGTTCCCTTTTCTCCTCCATCTGGTCTACGCCATCAAGACAATTTCTTCCAGCCACAATTCTTCACCATTAAACCTGCAAAATAAACCTATTAGGCTCCACACTTTTTTTTTTTTTTTTACATGTGTGACAGACGGGTGTAGAGGAGTGTACATGGGTGACAGAGGGGTGTACATGGATGGCAGAGGGGTGTAGAAGAGTGTACATGGGTGTTAGGGGGTGAAAGAGGGGTGTACATGGGTGACAGAGGGGTGTAGAGGAGTGTACATGGGTGACAGAGGGGTGTAGAGGAGTGTACATGGGTGACAGAGGGGTGTACATGGGTGACAGAGGTGTGTAGAGGAGTGTACATGGGTGACAGAGGGGTGTAGAGGAGTGTACATGAGTGACAGAGGGGTGTAGAGGAGTGTACATGGGTGACAGAGGTGTGTAGAGGAGTGTACATGGGTGACAGAGGGGTGTAGAGGAGTGTACATGGATGACAGAGGGGTGTACATGGGTGACAGGGGGTAAAGGGGGTGAAAGAGGGGTGTACATGGGTGACAGAGGGGTGTAGATGAGTTTTCATGGGTGGCAGAGGGGTGTAGAGGAGTGTACATGGGTGACAGAGGGGTGTAGAGGAGTGTACATGGGTGACAGAGAGGTCTAGAGGAGTTTACATGGGTGGCAGAGGGGTGTAGAGGAGTGTACATGGGTGACAGAAGAGTGTACATGGGTGGCAAAGGGATGTAGAGGAGTGTACATGGGTGACAGAGAGGTGTAGAGGGGTGTACATGGGTGACAGATGGTGTAGAAAAGTGTACATGGGTGACAGAGGGGTGTAGAGGAGTGTGAATGGGTGTCAGATGGGTGTAGAAGAGTGTACATGGGTGACAGGGGGGTAGGGGGTGACAGAGGGATGGACAGGAGTAACAAGGTGGTAACAGAGGGGTGGAAAGGGGCGACAAAGGGACAGAGGGGTGAATAGGGACATGGGTGACAAGGATGTGGTCAGAGGGGTGGACAATGGAGAGTGAACATGGGGGGATGGACAGGGGTGACAGAGAGGTGGATAGGGGTGGGCAAGGTGGACATGGATGACAAGAGGGTGACAAGGGGGTAAAAGAGGGCTGGACATGGATGACATGGGGGTGGACATAGGTGACGGGGAGGGGGGTGAACATGGGTGACGGGGGGGGGGGGGGATGGTGGACATGCTACACTACCTTAAGCAAGCCAGCACGGGAATCCAGTGCAGCTTGCAGTTCCACTCTTAGGTGTAGCAGGGCACCATTTTCGTCTCACTGCGCCCCAGGGGGAGGGGGACGCTGAGAGACCCTGTGTGCGCACGCAGGCTTCCCTTCCCCCCTGCGGCACTGTGAGTCACAGGCACGCAGGCCGGGCGGGCAATAAAAAGAAATTAAAAAAAAGAAAAATTCACAGCAAAATACCGCTGCACCCCGGGAACCCCAGTGTGCCAGGGCACCCTGGTTAGGAATCACTGCAGTAGAAGCGGCCACACAACCACATAGTAAACAAAGTTTTACAGATGTTGTTGAAACCGTGCAACTCCTGTTCATGGCTTGTGAGCTCCAATATTATACACATCCTGTGGACAGGTGTGGCGCTGTTTTTGGAAGAAAGCAGCCATGATTTTCTATCATCGTGTGCAACAATGGGTACGCCTTACATACCAGTATTTTTTAACGGCTGACTATGAGGTGAATGAGAATCACCAACGTGTTAAAAGGCAAACAATCAGCCAAAAAACAAGCATCAGCTGATCGAAGACATTCAACTACTTATCACATCTCTTAATGTGGCCAATAAAATCATCATTATTGGCAACACATCACCCTGTGTAAACAGGAGATGTGTGGCTAATAATGATTATTTTGAAGGGCCGAACTAATGATCCAGGGATTGTTGGTGAGGTCTGGCCAGGGGCGGATCCAGAGTCTGGCCAGGGGAGGATCCAGAGACTAGTCTCGAGAGGGGCATTATCAGAGTATCGTGTGGTTTTAGACACACCCCCTCCCATAGACTTGCATTGAGGGGGCGTGGTGTGACATCACAAGGTGCGTGGCTGCGACGTCACAACCCTCGCAGCCCGCACCCAGAGTTTGGAACAAAATGTTCCGAACGCTGGGGCAGTGGAGTACCCCTTTAAGTATGCAGCATAGTTCCCCCACACTAGGTAGGCAGCATAGTTCCCTCACACTAGGTAGGCAGTATAGTTCCCCCACACTAGGTAGGCAGCATAGTTCCCCCACACTAGGTAGGCAGCATAGTTCCCCCACACTAGGTAGGCAGCATAGTTCCTCTCACATTAGGTTGTCAGCATAGTTCCCCCCACATTAGGTTGTCAGCATACTCCCCCCCCCCCCACATTAGGTTATCAGCCTAGTTCCCCCCACATTAGGTTGTCAGCATAGTTCCCCCACATTAGGTTGTCAGCATAGTTCCTCCCCACAGTAGGTTGTCATCAAAGTCCCCCCACATTAGGTTGTCAGCATAGTTCCCCCCACATTAGGTTTTCAGCATAGTTCCCCCGACATTAGGTTGTCAGCATAGTTCCCCCCACATTAGGTTGTCAGCATAGTTCCCCCCCCCCCACAGTAGGTTATCATCAAAGTCCCCCCACATTAGGTTGTCAGCATAGTTCCCCCCACATTAGGTTGTCAGCATAGTTCCCCCCACATTAGGTTGTCAGCATAGTTCCCCCACATTCGGTTGTCAGCATAGTTCCCCCACATTAAGTTGGCAGTATAGTTCCCCCCCACATTAGGTTGGCAGTATAGTTCCCCACACATTTGTTTGGCAGTATAGTTCCCCCCCCCCCCCACACATTAGGTTGGCAGTATAGTTCCCCCCCCCACATTAGGTTGGCAGTATAGTTCCCCCCCCCCCCACATTAGGTTGGCAGTATAGTTCCCCCCCCCCCCACATTAGGTTGGCAGTATAGTTCCCCCACATTAGGTTGGAAGTGTAGTTCCCCCACATTAGGATGGCAATATAGTTCCCCCCACATTAGGGCTGGCAGTATAGTTCCCCCAAATTAGGTAGCAGTGGTCCCCACAGACATACAGCCTTCAGCCATATACAGTGTATGGCTGGTGGCTGTAGGTCTATGTACTGCCCCACTTCAGTGCCCCGACCACCGCTCCTTTGGTCAGAGGTCATAATCTACTACTATGGTCTATAGGCCATAGCAGTAGGTCCCGGTACCGGAGGAGCGGTGGTCGGAGCACTGAAGATGACGTGCCACTGGTAACTTACCATGCACGCATCCTCCTCCTCCTCGCTGCTCTGCTCCGCTCCTATGGGTGCACGTATGGGATGTCAGTGATGTCCCTGTGTGCGCTACCTCCTGGCTGCCCCTGCATTTTTAAAGTTAACGCGGGGCTGCAGAAAGGTAACCGGGACATCCTTGTGTCCCGAAAAGATCTTTTGGGACACAGGGATGTCCCGAATGTGACGGAAAAATTTATCTCAGGAGGGGGGCTGGATCCGCCACTGGGTATGCTGCACGATTTATTAAGCCTTTTGAAGGTTCTGTAAACAGGTGGCAATCAACAAGATTTGCACTCTTTTCCTGCAGCTAGTCGGCCAGTCTTAAAGGGCCATTAAAGGGAATGTGTCATCAGAAAAGAGCCTATAGATTAAATCAGGTTTTTATATTAACCATATTTATTAAGAATTTTGGTGATTGTTTTTCTATTTTTCCATTTTACTATCTATATTTATTATGAATTATTATTATTGTTATTAATAATAATAATAATCCTTAAAGCTTGCAGTTTCCATTCTGGCCACTAGGCCAAAAACTAAGCTGAGAATTCCTGTTCTGCACAGATCACTTCCCAGAAACGCATTTCTTTAAAGCACAGACAGAAGTACACTGAAATGTAACACCAGTATATAGATAACACTGCACCATTCCCAGTAGAGATCAACATCCTCCTCTATGAAGAATGACCTTTGAAAAAGTCACAGAGAATGCTCAGTAACGTCTCCAGTTCATCTGAATGGACCTGTCTAATGTTGTCTATGGTTTATGGAGCCTGCTGTACCTTATCACTAAAGCATATCACTAAATGCTGTTAAAAACAGCTCAGGCAAGATGACAGCACACATAATAATGTACAAAAAATAACAAATAATTGCAATCAGGAAATAGAAACACAAAGTGAGTAATACTTGATTTCCTTTTGGTTCACCTGCACTATAACCGTATATTTTGTGTTTAGTGTGGCTGAATCAGCTGTCAGTTTCCCTTCAATCATCTTAAACACTGTTGTCCTAGTATAGGATGTAATGTACTAATGTAATGTAATAATGTAAATATCCATCTTCTCCTTGCAATGTCAGGGATCATGAGTTCTTGGTTTAAGAACTGAATAATGTAACTTGGTCTAGCATGAAAAGAATATACAGTAGATTCCATAATTGCTCACTATACTTTTAAGCATTGTATCCTGTCTTGAAACCTAGGCACTTTCTGTGGTCTAGTTTACATAGTGCAGTGTTTCATGCTTCTTTTGTAACTAAAACAAGAAGTGAAAGCAAAAAAGTCTATCTTTTATACTTTTCATTCTCTTCAGGATCCACTCTTGGAATTGGTTAACAAAACAAAACAATTGTCTTCTTCATATTCTGCCATATACAGTACCTGTGTGTGCACCAAGCAATATGTGATCCTGGTTAGATTTCTGACTGAGCTCTTTAGTGACAGGCAGTGTGTGAATGCTCCAGTCCATAGCTGCATCTCCTTGCAGTTCACTCAGTGATTGAAACAGAGAAGGCAGTGGGACAGGCAACACCTCCAGTGAACTTCTTCGGGCTGCATGCTTTTGACTTCCCTTATTTTCACTGCACAAACCTGAGATATAGCAAGAGGGTGAAATGTTTTCCAGTGTATGTAGAATGAGAGCTTCACACAGCAGTCTATGAAGTACACGTCTTACATAATAGTGATGATGTCATGCAGGTTGCTTACCTACACAACTGCAGCACTGGTCCCAAAGACTCCCAAGACACAGCATGCAATCCTGACAGCAGGGACAGTCATCTTCTTTAATGTTGCACTGACAGAGCTCCTTAGGAGAGAGAATTTAAAGGTTCAGTCTGATCTATCCAGGCAATGTGTAGAAGAGGGTTCCCAAGTTGCAAATAGACTTAAAGAGTACCTGTCACGAACTAAACTTTTAATATATTGTTCTTTTTTGTAATTATAAGACACTTTGCTATTTACTTGCTGTTAAAATTCTCAACCTTTATACGTTTTTAATGTGATTGAAAAAACGGCCACTAGGTGGCTCTGTTCTGTTCCTTGCCGCAAGTCAGTTAGTTTGGACAAAACTCAGGAAGTGTGTGCAGGCATGGTGAGGCACAGATCTCATAGGCTTCAGTGACGTCACACCTGCTGGGGAACACCCACTTTCTCCTGCCGTGAGCTCACACAATGTGAGCAAGGGGAAAGGTATTATACAGAGCTTTTTAAAGCTCAGAGAAAAAAATTAAGGGCAGCTAGGGTGCTAGGAGGAGTTGGGGAATACAGTCTGAGGTTAGTTTAGAAAATATGGTTTGATGACATGTACTCTTTAACCCTTAATGACGACGTTTTTTTTATTTTACTTTAATTTTTGCATTTTTTTTTCCTCCTCACCTTCTAAAAATCATAACACTTTCAATTTTCCACCTACAGGTGTTAATACATCAGTAAGTAAAATCTGTGGCCATAGTTCTAGCATTTGGAAAGCAGAGTATAATTCTACTAGATCAGATTTATACTTTGCAATTATCTATCATTTGCAGGATAGGGGATAAGTGTTTGATTGGGGGGGGATCCGAATGCTGAGACCCTCAGCGATCTCCTGTACGGGGCCCCGGCTCTGCAGGAAGCATGGAGGCCACATCAGGCCGACACGCCCCCTCCATGTATCTTTATGGGAAAGGTGGAGATGTAGCATTCGTGCATCCCGCCTCTCCCATAGAGCTGAATGGTGGGGGAGTGTCTGTTGACCTCTTAGTGAGGTCAACGACACAAACATTAGCCGCGCAGAGTTAAGACAGTTCCAAAACCCCTGCGATCAGACACTTATCCCCTAACCTGCGGATAGGGGATAAGTTGTCTATGGCTGCAGTACTCCTTGAAAATGGTCTTTAGAACTAAATACAGACATTATGTCCTTTAACCCCTTAACGACCATGGACGTGTATACATGTCCATGTACCGTTAAGCAGGTATCGCGCGGGTATGGTGCTGATTCTTGTAGCTGAGGTCTGGCGTTAATAGCTGACTTGCAGCGATCGCCGTGGACGGCTATTAACCCTTCAGATCGCCGCTGCCAAAGCTGACAGCGGAGTCTAAAGGTACCTTTAACTGCTCCATGGTAATCCACTGCTGGGCGATCCACTGCTGAGGTAGCCGGAAGGCATACCTCACGTCCTGTGCTGGCTGCAGCTCTGACACTGATAAAGCCTGGCAGAACCAAGCTTTATCAATCAAGCGCAGAGCACACAGATCAATGTGGTTCTATGGAACCACATTGATCTGTATGAGGAATCTAATGACTCCTCCTAAAAGTCCCCTAAGGGGACTAAAAGTGTAAAAAAAAAAAAAGGTTTACAAAAGTTTAAAAACATACACATTAACCCCTTCCTTATTAAAAGTTTAAATCACCCCCCCCCCCCCCTTTTCCCAAATTCCATATAAAAAATATATAAACATAATATAAATAAACATATGTGGTTTCTTTGGACCCTTAATATATGGACATCTTAAGAAATCTGGAGCCATCAGCAGTAATGGACTACCACACAGACGCCTGGCTTTGATCCACAAAGCATCTATGGATACAGATAAGTGTACATAACAGCACATCTTAACCAGCACATGTATATTATCATCGGGAGATATCTCTTTAAATCACTGAGATGGTAGCTATATCAATGTATTACTGAGAGTATGAATCTGCAGATTTAGCCCCTATCACACTGAATGTTTCATCTATAGATGCAGCAAAGTTACATCATACTATACTGCAATTTTCATCCACTACACTAACTTGGATAATGTGATGAGCGGCTATGTATTAAATGTGGAAGCAGTGGAGAAGTATACCGCAGAGTGTGAATATCTGTTAAACCAACTGCGAATATATATAAATACATCAGACAACTACGGTAAGTCATAATATAATGGTGTACCTCTTGCTTGAGGTGAAATGCAGTTTAAATATGGACTATTGCCATAGTTGTTGAACATAAGTGAACTATCAAAACCGCAGAGTGTGAACACAAGTGAAGTATTAATACTGCAGAGTGTGAACTGGCTATAGAAGTGCACTTGATGGGGCTTCTTTCTGTGCTTTGACAAATAGACTATAGTGCTGATGTACACAGGAGACTGTCTCCAAACGCTGGTTAATATGGATGATTTAAATGTAAGGACTATCCTGGGATTTAAGTGACATCCACATATGTTGAAATTGGTGGACTGCCATTAACCACGATTTTTTCTGTCAATGAAAATATCTTTTTCTGACAGAAGGATGTATGTCTATGGACGTGGATGTGCCGTAGTGTGAACTGTGGATTTTTGTTGTTGGTCTCTACTCTCTAACCAATAGTTCATCCACCTTGGTCATCAAGGGACTTTAATATGTCTGGACAGTAAATTGGACTTTTGAGAGCACACCATTCCACTATTGGAGATTCCAGTAATGTGAACAGGCGCTTATTCGGCAGACCAAATAGCATCACCAATAGCTACATTGTAGCATACTGTGGGTGGACCTACCCGTGTATAGTCTATGCACATATACACAGTGTGAACATGGATCCTGGTTGTTCGCACCCCTGATAGGTGGTGTGACAGGGATGCGAATATACAGGAGATAGCTGTCTTGGAGAGTAATTATAGAGAAAATTGCATGCAATTGGACTGCCTGGTTGCAGTTAATTGTGTGCAGTTTAACCATACTCTGTACTTACAGTATATGTGCAATGGGTCATCTCTAGCATGAAGTAGTGAGGTACTAAAGTTGCGCTACAGTAAATTAGCCTCGCTTTTGGTAGAGATGATCGTTGTACAGCAGCATATTTTTGGTATATACTGATGGCGGCTCTTTAATTGTAATATTATATATTTTCTACTATTTCTATTGGTAATTTTTGTACATTTTAGGTGTGCACAGTAAAAGCTAAGTTTTAGAGTTTTTTTTGTAAACATATGTGGTATCGGCGCATGTGTAAATGTCCGAACTATAAAAATATAAGGTTAATTAAACTGCACGGTCAATGGCGTACACGTAAAAAAATGATAAATTCCATATTTTTTTGAAAATTTGTATACCTATAAATATGTATAAAAAGTGATCAAAAAGTCTGAACAAACATGGTACCGATAAAAACTTCAGATCATGGTGGAAAAAAAAATTATCCCCATACCACCCGTATACTGAAAAATAAATAAAAGTGTTAGGGGTCAGAAGAGGAAAATTTTAACCCCTTAAAACACAGCTCATTTTCACCTTAAAGGAGTAGTCCAGTGGTGATTCAGTGGTGAGCAACTTATCCCCTATCATAAGGATAGGGGATAAGTTGCAGATCGCGGGGGGTCCGACCGCTGGGGCCCCCTGCGATCTCCTGTACGGAGCCCCGACAGCCCGCTGGAAGGGGGCGTGTCGACCTCCGCACGAGGCGGCGGCCGACACGCCCCCTCAATACAACTCTATGGCAGAGCCGAAGCGCTGCCTTCGGCAATCTCCGGCTCTGCCATAGAGATGTATTGAGGGGGCGTGTCGGCCGCCGCCTCGTGCGGGGGTCGACACCCGCTATCTCGGCGGAGAGCCGGGGCCCCGTACAGAGAGATCGCAGGGGGCCCCAGCGGTCGGACCCCCCGCGATCTCAAACTTATCCCCTATCCTTAGGATAGGGGATAAGTTTTTCACCACTGGACTACCCCTTTAAGGACGCAGGCCTTTTTTGCAAATCTGACCACTGTCACTTTAAGCATTAATAACTCTGGGATGCTTTTACCTTTCATTCTGATTCTGAGATAGTTTTTTCGTGACATATTCTACTTTATGTTAGTGGTAAAATTTCGTTGATACTTGCATAATTTCTTGGTGAAAAATTCCAAAATTTCATGAAAGGAAAATGGAGATCCCAAATAAATTATATATTGATTCACATATACAATATGTCTACTTTGTGTTTGCATCATGAAGTTGACATGTTGTTACTTTTGGAAGACATCAGAGGGCTTCAAAGTATAGCAGCAATTTTCAAATTTTTCACAAAATTTTCAAAATCATAATTCTTAAGGGACCAGTTCAGGTTTGAAGTGGATTTGAGGGGTCTTCATATTAGAAATACCCCACAAATGACCCCATTATATAAACTGCACCCATCAAAGTATTCAAAATGACATTCAGTAAGTGTGTTAACCCTTTAGGTGTTTCACAGGAATAGCAGCAAAGTGAAGGAGAAAATTCAAAATCTTCCTTTTTTCCACTCGCATGTTCTTGTAGACCCAGTTTTTTAATTTTTACAAGGGGTAAAAGGAGAAAAATCTTCCTAAAATTTGTAACCCAATTTATCTCGAGTAAGGAAATACCTCATATGTGTATGTCAAGTGTTCTCTGGGTGCACTAGAGGGCTCAGAAGGGAAGGAGCGATAATAGGATTTTGGAGAGTGAATTTTTCTGAAATGATTTTTGGGGGGCATGTCACATTTAGGAAGCCCCTATGGTGCCAGAACAGAGAGAAAACCTCCACATGGCATACTACTTTGGAAACTACACCCCTCAGGGAACATAACAAGGGACCCAGTGAGCCTTAACACCCCACAGGTGTTTGACGACTTTTCGTTAAAGTTGGACGTGTACATGAATTTTTTTTCTCACTAAAATGCTGGTTTTTCCCCAAATTTTACATTTCTACAAGGGGTAATAGGAGAAAATGCCCCCCAAAATTTGTAACCCCATTTTCTTCTGAGTATGGAAATACCCCACTTGTGGACTAAAAGTGCTCTGCTGGCACACTACAATGCTCAGAAGAGAAGGAGCGCCATTGAGCTTATGGAGAGAGAATTTGGTTGGAATAGAAGTCGGGGGCCTTGTGCATTTACACAGCCCCCTGTGGTGCCATGGTGCCAGAACAGTGGACCCCGCCACATGTGACCCCATTTTGCAAACTACAGCCCCCACAGAATTTAATAAGGGGTGCAGTGAGCATTTACACTCCACTGGCTTTTGACAGATCCTTGGAACAGTGGGCTGTGCAAATGAAAAATTATTTTTTTCATTTTCACGGACCACTGTTCCAAAAATCTGTCAGACACCTGTGGGGCGTAAAAGCTCACTGCACCATTTATTTCATTCCGTGAGGGGTGTAGTTTTCAAAATGGGGTCACATGTGGGGGGTCCATTGTTCTGGCACTATGGGGGTTTTGTAAACACACGTTGCCTTGAATTCCGGACAAAATTTCTCTCCAAAATCCCAATGGCTCTCCTTCTCTTCTGAGCGTTGTAGTTCGCCCACAGAGCACTTGACATCCACATATGGGGTATGTTCTTACTCAGAAGAAATGGGGTTACAAATTTTGGGGGGCTTTTTTCCTATTTTCCCTTGTGAAAATGAAAAATTTAGGGTAACACCGGCATTTTTGTGAAAAAAAAAGTTTTTTCTTCATTTTCCCATCAAACTTTAACGTAAATTCGTAAAACACCTGTGGGGTGTTAAAGCTCACTATACCCCTTGTTACGTTCCATGAGGGGTGTAGTTTCCAAAATGGGGTCACATGTGGGTATTCATTTTTTTGTGTTTATGTCAGAACCGCTGTAAAATCAGCCACCCCTGTGCAAATCACCAATTTAGGCCTCAAATCTACATAGTGCGCTCTCACTCCTGAGCCATGTTGTGCACCCGCAGATCATTTTACGCCCACATATGGGGTATTTCCGTACTCAGGAGAAATTGCGTTACAAATTTTGGTGGTCTTTTCTTCCTTTTAACGCTTGTGAAAATAAAAAGTATGGGGCAACACCAGTATGTTAGTGTAAATTTTTTTATTTTTTTACATTAACAAGCTGGTGTAGCCCCCAAATTTTCCTTTTCATAAGGGGTAAAAGGAGAAAAATTTGTAGTGCAATTTCTTACGAGTACGGAAATACCCCATATGTGTCCCTAAACTGTTTCCTTGAAATACGACAGGGCTCTGAAGTGAGAGAGCGCCATGCGCATTTGAGGACTAAATTAGGGATTGCATAGGGGTGGACATAGGGGTATTCTATGCCAGTGATTCCCAAACACGGTGCCTCCAGCTGTTGCTAAACTCCCAGCATGCCTGGACAGTCAGTGGCTGTCCAGAAATGCTGGGAGTTGTTGTTTTGCAACAGCTGGAGGCTCTGTTTTGGAAACACTGCCGCACGATATGTTTTTATTTTTATTGGGGGGACAGTGTAAGGGGTGTATATGTAGTGTTTTACCTTTTATTATGTGTTAGTGTAGTGTAGTGTTTTTAGGGTACATTCGCACTGACGGGATTACAGTGAGTTTCCTGCTAGGAGTTTGCGCCGCGGCGAAAATTTGCCGCAGCTCAAACTTGAAGCAGGAAACTTACTGTAAATCTGCCCGTGTGAATGTACCCTGTACAAACCTCCAGCTGTTTCAAAACTACTTTTCAGTAAGGTTCTGTTACCTAATTCAGTATTTTCCAACCAGGGTGCCTCCAGCTGTTGCAAAACTACAACTGCCAGCATGTACTGATTGCCGAAGGGCATGCTGGGAGATGTAGTTATGCAACAGCTGGAGGTACGCAACTACAACTCCCAGTATGCCGAGACAGCTGTTTGGGCATGCTGGGATTTGCAGTTTTGCAACATCTGGAGGGCTACAGTTTAGAGACTACTGCACACTGATCTCCAAACTGTGGCCCTCCAGATTGTGCAAAACTACAAATCTCAGCATGCCCAGACAGTAAATTGGCTGTCTGGGCATGCTGGGAGATGTAGTTTTGCAACAGCTGGAGGCACACAACTACAACTCCTAGCATGCCCAGACAGCCTTTTGCAGCCGGGCATGCTAGGAGTTGTAGTTTTGCAACATCTGGAGAACCACTGTTTGGAGACCATTGGGTAGTGGTCTCCAAACTGTGATCCTCCAGATCTTGCAAAACTACAACTCCCGGCATGCCCAGACAGGCATTGACTGTCTGAGCATGCTGGGAGTTGTAGTTTTGCAACATCTGAAGGATCACAGTTTGGCGACCACTACACAGTGGTCTCCAAACAGTGGTTCTCCAGATGTTGCAAAACTACAACTCCAAGCATGTCCAGACAGTCTGGGCATGCTGGGAGTTGTAGTTTTGCAATATCTGGAGGATCACAGTTTGGCGCCCACTACACAGTGGTCTCCAAACAGTGGTCCTCCAGATGTTGCTAAACTACAACTCCCAGCATGCCCAGACAACCAATGCCTGTCTGGGCATGCCGGGAGTTGTAGTTTTGCGACATCTGGAGCATCACTCACCGGATAGTCAGATCCCGCCGCAGCCTGCAGGATCCGCCACCAGGTAAGAAGGACTTATTCCCTCTGTGCCCCGCTCTCCCCGGACTAACACATGTGGGCGGAGGTCTGGCAGCGGCGATGGCGGGTGCGTGGCGATGGCACTTACCCCCGCCATTGCCGCTGCCAGACCTCCGGATCACCGCTGCCGGACATCCGGATCTCCGCGCATCAGCCACACACGCATCGCCGCCCACCCCCCGCCGCCCCTACACACCCGATCGCTGATCGGGTTAATCAAATGGGGTCCCGGGGTGTCGGGCGGGAGTGGTCTCCTGCCGGACACCCCGGGACTTTAGCCAATTAACCCGATCAGCGCCGCGGGAGCGCGCAAATGAATGCCGCGAAGGTATCGCGTTATCCGCCGTATAAATGCGGCGTCCAGCGCGACGGGGGTTAAGCTGAACTTCTCACCTGCCGGAGACAACTGGAGGTGAAAAGTTCAGCCCCCGGGATGCAGCAGCAGCTGCAATTATGTGAATGACGGGTATACCCGTCACTCTGCGCGAATGCACTTCAGCAGCTGACGGGTATACCCGTCATTCTGCGTTAAGGGGTTAAACATACTAATTTTGGAGCATGTAGTTATCATTTTTTTAAAGTAGTAAAATAAAGAAAACCTATATACATTGGGTATCAGTGTAACTGTAACTGTATGGACCTACATAATAAATATATGGTGTAATTTTTATACTGAAAAGTGCACTGTGTACAATCAGAAGCCCCCAAAAGTTACAAAATGGCGTTTTTTTTTCCAATTTTGCCCCACAAATATTTTTTTTCTGGGTTTGCCGTGAATTTTGCAGTGAAATGATTGATATAATTACAAAGTACAATTGGTGGCGCAAAACATAAGCCCTCATATGAGTCTGTAGGTGCAAAATTGAAAGCGTTATGATTTTTAGAAAGTGATGAGGAAGAAATGAGAGTGCAAAAACTGAAAAAACAGTGGTCTTTAATGGGTTAAGAGCCATAATACATGAATACAACTTAAGCTGGCCATAGACACCAGATTTTGCTATTTTATCTTTTAACTTGTGGTTGACATCCCATCATATTATGGGGGCTTCATTCTTTACTTAAGAAGAGGAACATCAGATACAGGAGATAACCATCCTATCATTTGATCTTAAATGGGCATTGTCATTAATACAAATGTATGCTATTGCACTCCTTGTGGTAAATAAAAAAAATCTTTCTAATGTAGTTTGTTTAAAAATTATTTGTGTTTAAAAAAGCTGCCACTAGGTGTCTCCCTACTTGTCCAGAGCACATTTTCCCCCCATCTCTTGCTCAGACTTTGGACTCCTGCTGGCCTGGCAAAAGTCCAAAATCAGGAAACGAAGTTTGTAGTGCTGAGAGGTGTGTGCAGCCTTAGCCAATCATAGCTCAACTCACACTGAACTTCTCTAGACTGTGTGTAGCAGAGTGAGGGAGGAAGTTCTCCCCTGTATGGCTTCAGATGATGTAATGCCTGCTGGGCAACGCCCCTTCCTAGTCTGTTAATCTGACTGAGCCTGAGCAGAAAATACAGAACAATATCAAGTGTAAGGATTTCACTCTGGGGTTAGCTCTGGGATCTTCCTTGACACAGCCACAGGACACGTCTCTACTTCATTCAGCAGTCAAACAACAGTTCTTTATGCACGTCTGGCTCCTCGCCAGCTTTATTAGACAGGTTGCAGGATAAACAAAAATATAACACAGGAGCAAACAAAATCCTAGGCCGTCCACTACACATTAGTCCCTCTCTATCCACTGGTAAGCTAGTCTCCACAAGCTTAAAACACAGGTTTCCTGCAACCTTTACTCACTGTTCACACACAGGGTTTGTAGCCTCTTGCTGTGTGTACTAAGACCCCTTGTCTGTCCACTTCACTGGTGGGGGTCACTCACAGCGCCTGGCTGTGTGCTCCTCACATGGACCCCTTTCTCCCCCCCAAAGCCACCTTGCTGTCTACTGGGGAGAGCCCAGACTATTATGTTTCCTTTCCTTATATCTAGACTTCCCACACTTCTGCTGGCCTCATTAATTAGGTGCCTGATGAGCATCTCTGCTAGTTTACCTAGGATAAAGGTCTTGGAAAAACACCCTTCAATTCCCTTTAAACCTGCCTCAATGCCACACAAGGTAGAAAATTAAAAAATAATAAAACTAAAGGCATGGGGTGGTTTATTATGATGGGGCAGTGAACTGGGAGGATTATAAAATTTAACAAGATCTTGAGAGGTACTCTTTAATGTA
The DNA here is from genome assembly GCF_029499605.1 of Hyla sarda. NCBI lineage: Eukaryota > Metazoa > Chordata > Amphibia > Anura > Hylidae > Hyla > Hyla sarda. The sequence continues at coordinate 395,391,039 of NC_079189.1, forward strand.
AATTTTCATATTATATTTCTTAAGTAAGTCGGCAATTTTGACCACTTATGCTACAATATGAAACCAGTTGACACATATGTGGCACAAAACTGTAGTGCATAAGGGCACTTTTAAAAGGTTGAGAATTACACCTATATTACACTTATGTGAAACTGGCCTAATTAGTAGCTTGGATATAAATGGAAGATTGGAGATGGGACTAGTTGTCTGTCAAGAGGTGTGCAAATGCAAAACATTTATGGCTTTACTTTAGGATCCACGGTGCAATACAACCAGCAGTTCACCCCCCCCCCCCCCCACCCCCCAGTATCTTACCTGCAAGAGACATTTGCTGACATCACTTGCACATAGAGCTTTGTTGCAAGCCGCTACAGATGATATCACAGTGCAGCAAGTTATGGCCAACATGAGCCCTGCCATGTGCCATGTTTTTACCTGTCCAAAATAAAAAACATCACATGTGACACTGGTAAATGTAAAAAGCATACCTATACCTATAAATAGTGTCAGAATAATTATACTATATTTAAAATGTTGTTATCATTGATAGAAACAACTTTTTTTTCATTTAATACTTCCTTAAATTGGCACTCTCATTAAAACAAATTCTTGCTATTGCACTCCTTATCTTTCTAATGTACTAAGTTTTCTATGTTATATTTGTGTTTAAAAAAGCTGCCACAAGGTGTCTCCCTACTTGTCCAGAGCACATTTCCCCCCATCTCTTGCACAGACTTTGGACTCCTGCTGGCCTGGCAGAAGTCCAAAATCGGGAAATGCAGTCTGGAGTGCTGAGGGGGGGGGTGTGCAGCCTTAGCCAATCATAGCTCATCTCACACTGAACTGCTCTTGGCGGTGTATAGCAGAGTGAGGGAGGAAGTTCTCCCCTGTATGGCTTCAGATGATGTCATGCCTGCTGGTTAACGCCCCTTCCCAGTCTGTGAATCTGACAGACTGAGTAGAAAATACAGAGCAAAATCAAGGTAGAAAAAAAATTAAAATAAAATAAAGGCAGGGGGTGGTTTATCATGATGGGGCAGTGAACTGGGAGGATTATAAAATTTTACAAGATCATGAGAGGTATTCTTTAACCCCTTAAGGACACAGCCCATTTTGACCTTAACGACGCAGGACGTAAATGTACGTCCTGGTGATGTGGTACTTAACGCACCAGGACGTACATTTACGTCCTGAGCATAACAGCGGGCATCGGAGCGATGCCGGCATCATGCGCGGCAGGTCCTGGCTGTGGATCGCAGCCAGGGACCCGCCGGTAATGGCGGACACCCGCGATGTCCGCCATTAACCCCTCAGATGCCGTGCTCAATACAGATAACGGCATCTGCAGCATCGCGTTCACTTAACAGGATTATCGGATCGCCCGCAGCGCTGCCGCGGCGATCCAATCATCCTGAACGGCAGACGGAGGTCCCCTTACCTGGCTCCACTGCCTTCCGGGAGTCTTCTGCTCTGATCTGCCTTCCCGCAGACCAGAGCAGAAGATGACCGATAATGCTGATCAGTGCTGTGTCCTATACATAGCACTGAACAGCATTAGCAATCGAATGATTGCTTTAAATAGTCCCCTATGGGGACTATAAGAGTGTAAAAATAAAAGTAAAAAAAGTAAAAAAATAAAGTAAAAAAAATGTGAAAAACCCCCTCCCCCAATAAAGACGTAAATTGTCCCATTTTCCCTATTTTACCCCCAAAAAGTGTAAAAAAAATATTTTATATACATATTTGGTATCGCCGCGTGGGTAAATATCCAAACTATTAAAATAAAATGTAAATGATCCCGTACGGTGAACGGCGTGAACGTAAAAAAAAAAGTCCAAAATAGCTGCTTTTTTATAACATTTTATTCCCAAAAAAATTTATAAAAAATGTAATAAAAGTTTTGTATAAGCAAATATGGTATTAATAAAAAGTGCAGATCACGGCGCAAAAAATTAGCCCTCATACCACCGCTTATACGGAAAAATGAAAAAGTTATAGGTCTTCAAAATAGGGGGATTTTAAACATACTAATTTGGTTAAAAAGTTTGCGTTTTTTTTTAAGTGCAACAGTAATAGAAAAGTGTATAATCATGGGTATCATTTTAATTGCATTGACCCACAGAATAAAGAACACATGTCATTTTTACCATAAATTGTACGGCGTGAAAACAAAACCTTCCAAAATTTGCTAAATTGCGGTTTTCTTTTTAATTTCCCCACACAAATAGTATTTTTTTTGGTTGCGCCATACATTTTATGGTAAAGTGAGTGATGTCATTACAACGGACAATTGGTCGCGCAAAAAACAAGCCCTTATACTAGTCTGTGGATGAAAATATAAAAGAGTTATGATTTTTTGAAGGGGATGAGGAAAAAACGAAACCGTAAAAATAAAATTGTCTTAGTCCTTAAGGTCCAAATGGGCTGAGTCCTTAAGGGGTTAAAGGGGTTTTCCAGGCCAAAACTTTTTTTTATATATCAACTGGCTCCGGAAAATTAAACAGATTTGTAAATTACTTCTATTAAAAAATGTTAATCCTTCCAATAGTTATTAGCTTCTGAAATTGAGTTGCTGTTTTCTGTCTAACTGCTCTTTGATGACTCAAGTCCCGGGAGCTGTGCAGTTCCTATGGGGATATTTTCCCATCATGCACAGCTCCCGGGACATGACATCATCATTGAGCAGTTAGACAGAAAACTTCAGAAGCTAAGAACTATCGGAAGGATTAAGATTTTTTAATAGAAGTAATTTACAAATCTAAAGGAAAAAATGTGTGCAGCTCACAAATCTAAAATCCGAGGATATAGTTGGTTATATGCCGAAACCCCAACGGCCGGGAATAAATAGTATATGAAAAGAAAATATATAACCAATCCTTCTAGGATTTTACCCCGAAGGGTACACAATGAATTCAAAAATAATATAGAGAAATTTCAATTGATATAAATTTTATTAAACATATATAAAACAGTTGATGAAATTGTATAAAATTATTCTAATCCTGGCACAGATATATATAAGTGAATGTTCCACTGGGCCCTAGTGGTATTGATCACCTAAAGTGGGAAGACTTTGTTCTAACAATCATAGATAATAGAAAAAATTAATAAAAAAATTAATTAATAAAAATTTATAAAAATATACCGGTCTGAAAAAGGTATTATGTCCTTCTCTGGTGCAACTGATATAATATATTAGCGATGAATAGATGGACAAGTAGTGTATCCACTATGCAGTTGATTTTTTAGTCTATTGACTAGTACAGGCTTGGTCTGGTCTGGATACTGCTGTTACAATGTATCTCACCCGCTTCTGGCGCTCGATGTTGTCTCCGTCCACCATACGCCGGCTGCGCTGGCACAGGGCTGTCACTTGTGCAGAGTTTTACTTGTGCAGGGGTACGTTTGGCACAACAACCCCAGTAGCCTCCGTGTTGCTCCTGTGATGGTATTGCAGGGTGGGCGCAGCGCTGGCGTCCCTCGTGGTGGATAATGATGGAGAGTGGTAATTTCTCAGGGCGGGTGGAAGATGGATCTTTCCCAGCAGATTCAGGTTAGTGGAAAATCGCGGTGTGAGTCCAGATCGGACTTCAGCTGCGGTGATTGTTGCTTCCAATAAATAGCAAGTCTCTGTGCCAGGTTCACACCATCGATATATAGCAAGGTGCGGAAATTGACCTAGACGCGTTTCAGGGTTCTTTTGCTAAATTGCATGACCCTTTCTTCAGTAGGAGAAATAAAGAATGATTCTGTACATTTACGGCGCATGTCATTAAGGGGTTAAAAACTAAGCATTTTCCTAATATACTTAATAAAAAATTTGACTGCTGAAGATGTGAAAAAAAAATGTTAAAAAAAAACAGCCACTAGCGGGTCTCTGTCTATTTAATTTTCAAAGGAACCCTGGTATCCAAGTCTTTTTGGTCCTAAGAACAAGATATTTTTGGACCTGGGGTGTAGTTATCTCCCTTCTATGCCTCAGTGCATTGTACAGTATAATTCAGCTTTCATCAGTGTGAGGTCACCCCTGTGAGATCCAGATAGCTTACAGCCTTTTCAGCAAAGGAGCATTTCCATGCACACTGACGAGCAATACAAGATGACAATTATTATTTATATGCAAAATAATTTATTTAAAAGGTTATTTTATGAACTTTTTTTTGTGTATTTGCAGCACCTTATAGGTTCCACATGGCTGATTAAGGCTAAGTCTCCACTTGGCCAAAAAACGCTGCGGCCAGATGTTAGCTGTAAATCAATGAGAAATCTCTAATTTCGAATTCCACTTGGCGTTTTTCACTTTGGCATTTTTTTTTAATTCTTTTGGCGTTTTTTCACTTTTTTTGCAGCTCCTTGGCGTTTTGAAAAAAAACGCTGTATGTCACTCAAACCGGCGTTTTTTCGCAAAATCATTGTGTTTTGCTCCAATAGAAGACTATGGGAGTGAGAAAACGCCAAGAAAAACAAGATGAGGGGTTTAACCCCTTAAGGACGCAGCCCATTTGGGCCTTAACCCCTTAAGGACCAGGCCATTTTACACCTTAAGGACCGGAGCGTTTTTTGAAATTCTGACCACTATCACTTTAAACATTAATAACTCTGGAATGCTTTTAGTTATCATTCTGATTCCGAGATTGTTTTTTCGTGACATATTCTACTTTAACTTAGTGGTAAAATTTTATGGTAACTTGCATCCTTTCTTGGTGAAAAATCCCAAAATTTTATGAAAAAAAATGAAAATTTAGCATTTTTCTAACTTTGAAGCTCTCTGCTTGTAAGGAAAATGGATATTCAAAATATATATTTTCTGGGTTCACATATACAATATGTCTACTTTATATTTGCATCATAAAATTTATGAGTTTTTACTTTTGGAAGACACCAGAGGGCTTCAAGTTCAGCAGCAATTTTCCGATTTTTCACAAAATTTTCAAACTCACTATTTTTCAGGGACCAGTTCAGGTTTGAAGTGGATTTGAAGGGTCTTCATATTAGAAATACCCCATAAAAGACCCCATTATAAAAACTACACCCCCCAAAGTATTCAAAATGACATTCAATAAGTGTTTTAACCCTTTAGGTGTTTCACAGGAATAGCAGCAAAGTGAAGGAGAAAATTCAAAATCTTCATTTTTTACACTCGCATGTTCTTGTAGACCCAATTTTTGCAAGGGGTAAAAAGGAGAACATTTTTACTTGTATTTGAAACCCAATTTCTCTCAAGTAAGGACATACCTCATATGTCTATGTAAATTGTTCGGCGGGCGCAGTAGAGGGCTCAGAAGGGAAGGAGCGACAAATGGTTTTTGGGGGGCATGCCGCATTTAGGAAGCCCCAATGGTGCCAGGACAGCAAAAAAAACACATGGCATACCATTTTGGAAACTAGACCCCTCAGGGAACATAACAAGGGGTAGTTTGAACCTTAATACCCTACAGGTGTTTCACAACTTTTGCATATGTAAAAAAATATATATTTTTTTTACCTAAAATGCTTGTTTTCCCAAAAATTTTACATTTTTAAAAAGGGTAATAGCAGAAAATACCCCCCAAAATTTGTTAGGCAATTTCTCCTGAGTATGGCGATACCCCATATGTGACCCTAAACTGTTGCCTTGAAATACGACAGGGCTCCAAAGTGAGAGCGCCATGCGCATTTGAGGCCTAAATTAAGGACTTGCATAGGGGTGGACATAGGGGTATTCTACGCCAGTGATTCCCAAACAGGGTGCCTCCAGCTGTTGTAAAACTCCCAGCATGCCTAGACAGTCAACGGCTATCTGGCAATACTGGGAGTAGTTGTTTTGCAACAGCTGGAGGCTCCGTTTTGGAAACAGTGGCGTACCAGACGTTTTTCATTTTTATTGGGGAGGGGAGGGGGGCTGTGTAGGGGTATGTGTATACATAGTGTTTCTTACTTTTTATTTTATTGTGTGTTAGTGTAGTGTAGTGTTTTTAGGGTACAGTCGCAAGGGCGGGGGGGTTCACAGTAGTTTCTCGCTGGCAGTTTGAGCTGCGGCAGAAATTTTGCCGCACCTCAAACTTGCAGCCCGATACTTACTGTAATCCTCCGCCCATGTGAGTGTACCCTGTACATTCACATTGGGGGGGGGGGGGGGGAACATCCAGCTGTTGCAAAACTACAACTCCCAGCATGTACGGTCTATCAGTGCATGCTGGGAGTTGTAGTTTTGCAACAGCTGGAGGCACACTGGTTGTGAAACACCGAGTTTGGTAACAAACTCAGTGTTTTGCAAGCAGTGTGCCTTCAGCTGTTGCAAAAGCTACAACCCCCAGCATGTACGGACAGCGGAAGGGCATGCTGGGTCTTGTAGTTATGCAACAGCTGGAGGCATACTACTTTGGCTGGGGATTGTAGTTATGCAACAGCTGGAGACACACTGGTTTGCTACTTAACTCAGTGTGCCTTCAGCTGTTGCAAAACTACAACTCTCAGCAGTCACCGACAGCCAACGGGCATGCTGGGAGTTGTAGTTATGCAACCACCAGATGCACCACTACAACTCCCAGCATGCACTTTAGCTGATTGGGCAAGCTGGGAGTTGTAGTTACACAACAGCTGAAGGTACACTTTTCCATAGAAAGAATGTGCCTCCAGCTGTTGCAAAACTACATGTCCCAGCATGCCCATAAGGGAATGCTGGGAGTTGTGGTGGTCTGCCTCCTGCTGTTGCATAACTACAGCTCCCAGCATGCCCTTTTTGCATGCTGGGAGCTGTTGCTAAGCAACAGCAGGAGGCTGTCACTCACCTCCAACGATCCTCGCCGCACAGGTCAGTCCCTCGTCGTCTCCGCCGCTGCTCCTGGGGCCCCGATCCCAACATTGACGCCGGGGATCGGGGTCCCCAGCACCCGGGGTGCACGTCCCGCACCCGCTCACGTCCTCCGGAAGAGGGGCGGAGCGGGTTGCGGGAGTGACACCCGCAGCAGGCGCCCTGATTGGTCGGCCGTTAATCCGGCCGACGAATCAGGGCGATCGTGAGGTGGCACCAGTGCCACCTCACCCCTGCTGGCTCTGGCTGTTCGGGGCCGTCTCTGACAGCCCCGATCAGCCAATAATTCCGGGTCACAGGGTCATCATGACCCCCCTGGGCGATATGCCCCGATGCCTACTGAACGATTTCAGCAGGCATCGGGCACCGGCTCCGCTCCAGATGGTTGCGGGGGGCCGGTAAAACACATGACGTTCTCATACGTCATGTGTCCTTAAGGACTCGGAAATGGAGACGTATGAGAACGTCATGTGTCCTTAAGGGGTTAAGGACGCAGACAATTACATTTTTACGTTTTTGTTTTTTCCTCCTTGCCTTCAAAAAATCATAACTTATATTTTCATCCACAGACTAGTATGAGGGCTTGTTTTTTGCGCGACCAGTTGTCCTTTGTAATGCCATCACTCACTTTGCAATAAAATGTATGGCGCAACCAAAAAAATACTATTTGTGTGGGGAAATTAAAAAGAAAACCGCAATTTTTCTAATTTTGAAAGGTTTCGTTTTCACGCCGTACAATTTACGGTAAAAATGACATGTGTTATTTATTCTTTGGGTCAATACAATTAAAATGATACCCGTGATAACATACTTTTCTATTACTGTTGCGCTTAAAAAAAATCACAAACTTTTTAACCAAATTAATGCGTTTAAAATCCCCCTATTTTGAAGACCTATAACTTTTTCATTTTTCCGTATAAGCGGCGGTAGGAGGGCTCATTTTTTGTGCCGTGATCTGTACTTTTTATTGATACCATATTTGCTTATACAAAACTTTTAATACATTTTTTATTAATTTTTTGGGGAATAAAATGTTATAAAAAAGCAGCTATTTTGGACTTTTTTTTTTATGTTCACGCCGTTCACCGTACGGTATCATTAACATTTTATTTTAATAGTTCAGATATTTACACACACGGTGATACCAAATATGTATATAAGATATTTTTTAACACTTTTTGGGGGTGAAATAGGGAAAATGGGACAATTTACGTTTTTATTTGGGGAGGGGGTTTTTCAAATTTTTTTAACTTTATTTTTTTACACTTTAATAGTCCCCCATAGGAGACTATTTTTAGCAATCATTTGATTGCTAATGCTGTTCAGTGCTATGTATAGGACACAGCACTGATCAGGGTTATCGGTCATCTTCTGCTCTGGTCTGCGGGAAGGCAGATCAGAGCAGAAGACTCCCGGAAGACAGCGGAGGCAGGTGAGGGGACCTCCGTCTGCTGTGCTGAATGATCGGATCGCGGCGGCAGCACTGCGGGCGATCCGCTCATCCATTTAAGTGACCGCGATGCTGCAGATGCCGTGATCTGTATTGATCACAGGATCTGAGGGGTTAATGGCAGACATCCGCGGGATTGCGGGTGTTAGCCATTATCGGCGGGTCCCTGGCTGCGATCAACAGCCGGGACCTGCCGTGCATGATCCGGGCATCGCTCCGATGCCCTCGGTTACGCTTAGGACGTAAATGTACGTCCTGGTGCGTTAAGTATCACGTCTCCAGGACGTACATTTACGTGCTTTGTCGTTAAGGGGTTAACTTTGGCATTTTTGCAGGCGATTTTTTAATCTTTTTTGGACTTTAGCGATCCAAAAAAGTGATGGAGATAAAATTTCGTAGGTTACGATTACATTTTTTTTTTTAATATACAGTAGTGAAGGAAAAAAATTGTATCTAACGAAATTTATATTATTTAAAAAAAAAAAATGTTATTACTTTTTAAACAGGGACCAATTTATGTGTGCGGGGAAGTAAAAATGTAGCCAACAATTATAAAAATTTATTGCGTGTGTTTTTCACTTGCTTTATTTTTTACATTTATTTTAGTTAGTACTACTACTCCCAGCAGGGAACACACTGTTCCATGATGGGAGTAGTACTACCTGTATTAATAGACAGATGGCCCATTGCGATTCTCCTGTATAATATATAGATGCGGCCGGCGCTCTTCTATGGTCCCCTGCCCTGATGTATATTTACACTTATTCACATTCCCCGCAGAGCTGTGATTGGACAGATGGTTTCAGCCAATCACAGCTCTCTGTGAGAAATAGGATATATACGGCTGTGCATGGGACCATAGAAGAGCGCCGGCCGCATTCATACATTATACAAGAGGATCACAGCGGGTGTCAGGAGGAGTGACATCCGCCGTAATCTTTCCATAACTGCAGCTACTACTACTCCCAACATGGAGCACACTGCCTCATGCTGGGAGCTGTAGTATCTGCATTAATAGACAGATCGCAGCGGGTGTCAGAAGTTACACTCGCTGTGATCTGTCTATTAATGCAGATACTACAGAGCAGAGTGTGCTCCATGTTGGAGTAGTAGTACTTGCATATAAGAACAGATCCCAGCGGGTATCACTACTGACACCCGATGTGATTGTCCTGTCTATAGCAGAGATGGAGTGACTGTATACATCGCTCGCATTCCTGCTCTGCACTGTACTCCGTGCCGGCCACTCATTCATTCATCTTTTCCTCAGAGCTGTGATTGGCTGCAACAGCTCTGGGTGGAAAATATGAATGAGTGATATGAATTTCTATTGACCTCACTGGCTGGAGTATAGTGCGGAGAGGCGAGTGATGTATAGACCCGCTCGCTTCTCTGCTATATTATGGACGATCGCATTAGGTGTCAGACCGACACCCGGGGCGATATGTCTGTAGTACAGGTACTACCACTCCCATCATGGAACAGTCTGTTCCATGCTGGGAATAGTAGTACTACATAAAAAATGTAAAAAATTTAGAGAAAAAAATGTGAAACACACACTTTATTAAAAATTAATAAAAATTGGGTTATAAAATATATACATTGAGTTTAATAAAAAAAATTCCATCACTGCTGCATCCTTTTTTTTTTTTTTTTTTTTTGGTACCCAACAAATTTTGTACCAAAAAAAAAAAAAAAACACCAAGGTGCAATTTCCACACAAATGAAAAAAACGCCGGAAAAAAAGCCAGAAAAAACTCATGATGATGTAGATTGCACTGGCAATTTTTCAGGCGTTTTTTTAATCCCTAAAAACGCAGGACAAAAAAACAAGTGGAGACTTAGCCTTAGGGTTATAAAAAGCATGCATTTGGGCGCAAAGCTTTACAAACTTAAAAATGTTAATTTTTTGCCATAAAATGGAGGTTTCTCTTGTGTACTTGTAACACATTAGGTTCTATATGGCTGTATTAGAATTATAAAAAGCATGCACTTTAGGCACCAAGCTTTGCAAAATGTAAAAATGTTTGTGCAGACCTCATGACAAGGGAGAGGTAGGTGGGAGGAAGCTCATGAAGAAACAAGTGAGCTAAGTAAGACATCGATCAAAAGGTATTTTACATATAAAACATGCATATTATTATGCATGCAAGTCTTAGGGCACAGTACTGCAGATTTGAGCATTTTTTTATTTTCTTACTAATGACAGTAACGCTTTAAAACTGAAATAAATGGAACATTATTATATATACTAGTGTGATGCTGCGTCCCACAGCTGGTTATTAACACATACCCTACTGGCAAATAAAATTTACTAATGGGAGTTAGTATAAATAAGTTAGATTTTTATTGATGCTTAAATGTGACATGATTTTAAAGATTGTTCAGTGTATTTGAAGTATAGGTAAGAATCATAAAGGACCTGTTCAAATGAGTTCATAGATTTCAGTCAGGGGTTCTGTATCATGACATACCACTTTATAATTCACTAAACACAATAAGGATTAGTTTAAAAACTGGCATAACATATTGTAATGAATGAAAACTATGTTGGTAATGTGAACATAGCACTTTACATTGTCCAGTTCACAATAAATGGTGGATAAATTTACTGACGTCACGTCATACAAGAAGAAAATTTAATCTGTGACTGTGGCGTTACCACACTTTAGATCACTGGTGAGCCTATTTTCATTTGGTGTTCACTTTGGTGAAAGATAGATTTTATCCTTCATAGGCTAGGGGCACAATACAGCTTTTTTTTCCCAGGATATGGGTATCTTTTTATTATCTTGTTTGTCCTACAACATAGTTTGCATTACATTTTCCTATTTTTGCTATTTGGAAATCTAAGCATTAATATTGTATTAGATGTAGCTATGACACTACCGGTGGTGGAACTTTGATAAGCAACAAATAATTGATCTTTTGAGAAGGTTCAGATATGCTAACCCTTTATAACAGCACAGCTAACAGAAAGCATTAGTGTCAGGAAAATACAGCAACAATAACTAACCAATTGTGACCAGACTTGTAATGGATTTACAACCCACATTGCAACTTACTGTTTCTCTGTAACTTACCCTCAAATCCATATTCCCCTACAATCAACGGTTTCTTCTTCGCTTCTGCTTTTGTGGAGTGCAGTATGAAAGGACTGTGTGTGGCAAAGGAGGCTGGTGTGTAAGAAAAGGGGGAAGTCTAACAAGTTTAAGGGAAAGAGAGGGGGCCTGAGAGCAAAGGAGGGTAGGGAGGGTGGTAAGGAGGAGAGGGGAGGTTGTCACGGAGAGACCAAGTTTCTAAGGGAGTAAAAAGAAAAACATGTGGAAAAGATTATTATTTGGACTGGAGCCAAGATTAAATGTAGCACTGAAGGTAGAGAGGAAACAGCTAAGGGGGAGGGTAAATCAACAGAGACGATTGAAGAGCTCTCAGGGAGAGATGGGACATGGAAAATGTGGCACTTTTTATGTTCAGGATATAAGAGCTTGTCATTCTTCACATATAATATCTATAGACACAAGGTCTGTGGAGCCTTTCATCTAGACAGGTCTAACATAGGGTTACTTCTCAAGCTGGTCCTCTGTGGTGGAAAGCTGTATCCAAGAACATGCGTATTACTTGTGGCCACAGAATATGTCATTACTTGGATGACCGGATGATCAGTAAACAGACTAGCTCAGGAAAAACATCTGAAGAAGACTTGGAAATACTTTCATCACAGTTTACTGATGTACGGTTAGAAAGCACCTTGGCCTCAGTGTTAGTGGACAAGTAAAAGGCAACACAGTACTTAATCATGTTTCTTTAGGAACATAGCAGTCATTGTACTAGAAGGTACACGTATGTAACAGTTACCTCAACCCTAAGTAAATAGATGTCTAACTAATTTTTGGGTCCTAGACCTATCTTACTTACATTTCCGAGATGGTAATTAAAAAAGGAAAGTATAGCAAACTCCTGTTATTCCCCATTGTGGGCATCTCTTTTGCTGCTATTGTAGATATTCAATTAGATAAATATTTATATAGATCAGATAATGAGATACAATTATTTGGACCCTACATAGCCTACCAAATCATAGCGTCAGCCTAAACATTTCATATTGCAAAAAGCAAGGTATAGCATTCGGCACAATCACGTGAACAAAGCCATAATCTGGTTCGGAGTAGTGGAACACAACATTAAGCACAGTCTGAGCACCAGAGAATTCGGAGGCAATTACCAGAGGTTGTGTAAAGGTCTTTCCTTATTTTCGGTGCACACACATCAGAAACTGCAGGGAGCAGAAAGGACACAAAACAAACATCTACCTGTACCTACCTGTGTTTGTCTGGTGTCCTCACTGTTTCCTGCAGCTTCTGATATGTGTGTGTACCTAAAATAAAGAAATGTTTTCTACACTACCCCTGGAGAGTGCCTCCCAAATTCTCTTGTGCTTGGACCTCATTTCATATTGCATTTATATAGATCCAGCAATACTGTTTAATGTATATGATCTTGTGAAGAAGTACTATTTTAGCAATACTATTTTTTCTGTAAATAACTAAGAAATCTGCAACAGAGGCTCCATTAGGTAAAGGCAATACCGTACAACGAGTAAGTAGCGTGATCACATTGATTGTTGTAAAAACTGTTTATTTTCAATATATTTCTGTATAAACCATCCTTAGCCATGGTTGTACTTTAAAGAAATCTTGCATTTTATTGTTTGCTTGCACATGACTTGAACAAGGTAATAAACAATTGTTATGATAAAGTAACTTGAAGGCCTCTGAGGTGGAAAAGCTGTATCAACACTAAGACGTACATTAAACATGCTTCTTAATAACCAATATTTCCAACCTGAACAAAGGTTATGTTTCTGTAACTTTACACCTGTACCCAGCATATTCCTTCTAAAATTCTGAACCATAGTGTTATGACTTACTATTAGCGTCCTTCAGACCAAGATGGAGTAACTGGGAGTGAGCGTGACTGCCCTGACAGTGGTTGAACATAAATTCAGCGGTACTGAAGAAAGCAGCAGTTACCATTAAGAAAGGTCATAGTTATATACTAAACGCTGACATTCATTATTATCTGTCCCCAATGTCAGGATACACAGAACACGTCATTTAACTCTCAGGATTTGTTTCCAGTCTTATAAGATTCTGGATTATCAGACGGTTCGGGTAGATGTCACTACACTAATGGACTATGATGGTGATCCACCATAGCATTCCCTGGTTATTCCCTTGAGCACTATTATATACTGCCATCTATATTACAGACATACATAAAATGTTGCTTAGTACTAAAATATAAATACTTTAGTACAATTCTCTTCCAGTAATATAGTCTATAATATCTCTCATTACAATAAATATGACAAAATATTGCTTTCTGCATGAGCAACAGGCTAGTTACATCTGGTATAGTTTATATATACTAGAATTATTCTTTCCCTATATTGTAAACTCCCCTTTACCAGCAAACATCACAGGACAATACACCATGCAAACGCCTAAACTTAAACAGTGCTGAGTAGTCGAAATGGAAGCACACAGGCTAACAAAAGCCATCTGATTCCCTGAGAATCTATGATGTTTCAATCGGATTCATGCTCCATTGGATAATATAAAGGTTTTTACACATTCCTAAAATACAACACTTCTTTGTGCATACATGGTTACATAGTATGGTTGAAAAGAGACATATGCATCAAATTCAACCAAGGAATAGAATAGGACATGAATGAAGGTATAGGTAAGAAATGACGGTACTCTATTCGTAGTCATATATATTAAATACTTTACCGGCCTTTTCCAATGTACCAATGTCTCCACATCCCTCCTAATAGTTTCTAATCTTTTTAGGGGCAGTGTAATCTCTGGATATGTTTAATGGGTTCTCCAATTTAGTTAAACAACAAATGTATTTCTGCTAGGACTGTAAAGCTGGTGTCACACAAGGCAGATACTCAGGCACCAGCTATAGTAATAGATACTGAAGTCAGGTATATCCCATACATTAGTATGAGAAAATCTTCCCCTTTCCTAGAATCCCTTCCCAGTGGAAGCTAAGGGAAGTGGCAGTGTTCTTACTGGTAATATAGACACTCAATTGATTTGCTACATATGGAATGAAAGAAGGCAGGAAATAAACACAGGTCAGAACCCTCAATGGAGACAACCTTCTGTACATTCACCAAAAGGAAAGATACAAAGATTTGTGTAATGTGTTGAACCAGGTGACAGAATTTTCATGACAAAATCTCTGTGTACTGTTGTCTGTTGTGCTTTCCTGATGGTTATTGTGTTGAACCCTGAGCTTTTAAGGCTGCTGTCTCTGAAAACTAAGTACATTTTTTGTATTAAAACTATCAGTTACTTAAGGTACAGTATATTGTACGAGACAAGGTGAACAGCAGGCACTTTAACAGGGGTGAAAGAGTCAGTTGCCATCTATAACAGAGTTTAAAGGGGTACTGCAGCCAGAATTTACTTCTCCCCTATACACAGGATAGGGGACAAGTAGCTGATTGCAGAGGGTCGGACTGCTGGGGCCCCTCTGATCTTCTGAACGGGACCCAATCCCACTCAGTCAGGAGCGCATGTCATCTACCTCTAGACAGCACGTGCTCCATTCATTTCAATGGAGCGTGTGCCATCTAGAGGTAGATGACGCGCGCTCCTGACTAAGCAGGACGGGGTCCCGTTCAGGAGATCACAGGGGGCCCCTGTGGTTGGAACCCCCGTGATAAACTACTTATCCCCTATCCTGTGTATAGGGGATAAGTTAATTCTGGCTGCAGTACCTCTTTAAGGTCTAAGATATTACTCCATTAAAACAAAAATTCAGCTTTGCGATACAAAGCTCAATGTACCAATCCTCCTCAAGCTCGCTTATATGTATATTTCTGAACGCCCCATAAACTACAATGAAGTGACTGCTCCTCTGAAGACTTGTGGTGCTCCCAGCACTCTCCTTGCAGACAGACTGAGTCCTGTTTATGGGGAGGCAACTGCAACCACAAGTTTAGCTTTGATAAAGTTCTGTGCAAGTGCTCTTATGTATCCATGGATCCATTCCCGGGGTAAAGGTACTTATACATTGGTTAACCTTCTGGATTGAAAGGCCGTCCATTTAAGAATGCAGAATAACCCTGCAATTTTTAGCACTTTTCTCTGGTCATAAAACTATTATTTTAAGGATACAGATAAGGCATGTGTTCATCATGCACATCCACACTCTCTATTGTAATTTTATACAAATTACAGACAAAATAGTACAATAACATTAAACATCACCACCCTCAAATAGTACATTTTCCTAATTCCTATGTAAACTTATATTATCTCCCCTCACAATTCATAGTCTTTTGTCATGTTTTCAAATAATACCAGCTCTATGGTAATGGTGACATTCAGAAAATATCTGTAAATACCGAGGTATTACGGTTGGATCTGTGAGGCACACACATAGTGAACTTAGTGTGCAACTAACCATTCCAATACAGCCTTCATATTATTATACATTATAAGATGGTGGAAATAATGTATAACCATGTAGTCAATTTTCAATAGAAAGACCTTGGAAAGCAGCACAGTGTAAATAGAATCTAAAAATGTCATTGTCCAAATAGTTACTGTGCCTTCAGTCTAAGGCCGAGGCCTTAAAGGGGGTTATCCGCAAAAATCATTTGTTTCCTCAATATGCCCAGGCTGCTGGCATTAAAAGCATAAACCTGGGCTTACCTCGTCACTCTGTCTTTGTTGCAATCTTCTTCCCGCTTCTGGAGCTTTACACACAACACTGCAGCTCAGCTAATCGCTGGGCACAGCGGTGTCCACCCTACCACCATGGGCAATTTGACAGATTGGGCATGGGCACCAGAAAAGGCTTGGGGCCCGTACCCAATCTGTCATTGCCAATGAGCAAATTGCTGTGACCATAGATTAGCTGTGGGGCAGGGTTGCGTGTCAGGCTTTAGAAGCAGGAAGAGGGTCACAGCGGAGACCGGGACAGCAATACCAGGAACAATGCGATTTTTTTTTTTTTGTGAGGTAGAGATTCCTGAATTTTTTTAGGCAGCTGCCAGGTTTATGTAATCTGTTTAGTCCCAACATATGCAGCAGCCTATCTCTACGTATTTTGCCTAAGGCAGGTTAAACTAAAGTATGTGAATGTTACATCAGTTGCTATGGGTTAAGCCCTTTAGAAGTCTTGATAATCTTAAAGGGGAACTCCGGTGGAAACAAGTGGAAAACAAATGTTTTCAAATCAACTGGTGCCAGAAAGTTAAACAGATTTGTTAATTACTTCTATTACAAAAATCTTGACCCTTCCAGTACTTATCAGCTACTGTATAATACAGAGAAATGTGTGCAGTTCTTTCCAGTCTGACCACAGTGCTCTCTGCTGACATCTCTGTCAGTGTCTGGAACTGTCCAGATTAGAAGCAAATCCCCATAGAAAAGCTCTCCTGCTCTGGACAGTTCCTGACATGGACAGATATGTCAGCAGAGAGCACTGTGGTCAGACTGGAAAGAACTTCACACATTTCTCTGTATTATATCTGTAGTTTACACAGCTGATAAGTACTGGAAGGGTTGAAATTTTTAAATAGAAGTCATTTACAAATCTGTTCAACTTTCTGTATCCAGTTGATTTGAAAAAATATTTTTTCCACCAGAGTACCCCTTTAATAATATTGGTCAAGCAATACTCTGGTCTAGTCTCTAATCCTTACTCAGTAGCATTTTTTTTTTCTTTTCCTAGCAGTTGTCATGTTGTCTTTGGTGTTACTTTAAGACAAAGGGCAATATCTCACTAATGTTGAGGGCAGACATACTCTCCTCTCTCTTATATGAAATGAACCCATCCATTTTCAGATTGCTGAGTTCGAGAGGACCCAGTTTCAGGTCGAACAACACTGTAATTTCTCCCTTTGTTGTTGTCCCAGAATTCTTCATCCCCTACTTGATAGCAGATGGCAAACTCTAAAGATGAAGCCTGTGGTTGGTCTAGTTGTGGAAGAGGAAGACGAAAGGTGAAAAGATCTGTGCCAGGGTGCCCAGGTCCACCGTGACACAGACGAGCAGCATACAGAGCATGTGTATCCTGATGAGAAAGCCATTTGTTGAGAGAATATCGCACGGTGACTCTCTTTTCATAAGCCAAATCTAGAACCCTAACAGAACCCCACAAAAAGCAGCTCTCACAGCGCAAACTTTGTAGGCATACACGCTGATCCCATGTCTCCTGATCCCAAGCACTCCGCTCCCAGGTCTGTTTCTCCAATGTTCCACGCTCTACTATCCATGATGGGGATAAAGAATGGCGAGCCTCGCACCAGCTCTGAAAAACAGCAACATCTCAGTCAGGTATTGAAATCATAATGTAACATTTATCACAGTCATTTAAAAAGGCAGCGCATTAAAAAAAACTATGGGCCGACATACATTAAAGGCCTAAAGGTAAATCACCTGAAGGCATCTGGGCTGCATTAAAAAAAAAGAAAAGAAGAGAAAATGAGCCCTCTTTTCTTCTGAATAAGAAACACAGTTCTGTTTTGTTTAACTAACAGAATCCATTGTTTCAATTCTGGTATTTAAAATAAAGGGAAACATAAATAATAAAATCATATGGATCAGGTTAATGCGTGATCACATCATCAACTATCCAGAGGGCTAAAAAGTGGTTTGCATGGAAATCTTCCAGAAAGGAAAGTCCCAGCTTAGTAATAAAAGTGCATGCTGTTAGCCCCACGTGACGGACATGCTATTCTTGGACTTGTCAGACAGCCATCTTACTTTGATGTGAAGCAATTACAGCAAGTAACAGAACACATACTTATGAGCAGAAGCTTTTAGGTACAGTACACTGTTTACCTGTCCTTGAATGCAAATAAAGCCATTTTAGTTACTTAAGCCATAGAATTAAAAAGACTCTCTCATAGAACACTTATTGTGATACAACAATGAGGATTAAAGGGGTATTCCAGGCTAAAACTTTGTTTTTATATATCAACAGGCTTCGGAAAGTTAAACAGATTTGGAAATTACTTCTATTAAAAAATCTTAATCCTTCCAATAGTTATTAACTTCTGAAATTGAGTTGCTGTTTTCTGTCTAACTGCTCAATGATGACTCACGTCCCGGGAGCTGTGCAGTTCCTATGGGGATATTCTCCCATCATGCACAGCTCCCGGGACGTGACATCATCATTGAGCAGTTAGACAGAAAACTTCAGAAGCTAATAACTATTGGAAGGATTAAGATTTTTTCATAGAAGTAATTTACAAATCTGAAGAAAAAATAGGTATGTGCAGCTCACAATTATTAATGCACACCGAGGTCAGACTAGGGCATGCAGCTATACCTTAGTTGCAAAAAAGGAAAGAAAACCAGAAACAAATACTAGTGCCTGGACCTTCTAGGTGAGTAGAATATAATGGGTTAATAATTATAAAAAAAAAAAAATAGTGGGACATGCTTCAATAATAATACATTCAATTTATTAAAATGACAATATAAAAAGTTACTCCTCACAGGGCCCTGTGCGGAGAACACAAAGATACAGGCAATAGATATTAATGCATAAAAATATATAAATGTACCACTGGCATATATAGTAGTTACTTATGTGCAACAAGGAATCGCCTATTCTAAGTAAGCGAATACTCAATGCACAAAAACAAGCCACATGCAGGCTAAAAGTACGCTAATAGAGTGGCTAGTTACCACATTTGAATATATATATAGGTAAAATGTGTCCTTATTTTATTTAATTTACAAATCTGTTTAACTTTCCGGAGCCAGTTGATATATATATATATATAAAGTTTTGGCCTGGAATACCCCTTTAAAAGTCTTCTATTGGTGTATGGCAGCTGGAGCTATATAATTATGGAATTACTTAGACTAAAGCACATCATATTTCATTGGTATATTATGAGAAGTTCTCCCCTGGAAAAAAAAGCTCTCTAATATGGTGTCTAATGGTGTAGGATCCATTAGAAATCCTACAAAAAATAAAAAATTATAATAATCTGTAGTGTCTCCTGAAAAGGTACAGATTGCAATGGGTGCCATGTTATATCTTATTTTGGAGGCTGTACAGAGTTGTAATATGTCAAGCGTACTGTATAAGTCCTAAGTGATGTCAGGACGCTTTGTTATCTGTTATTTGTGATTCAATACTTCATCTGAATTACTTGTAGTCACATGACAAGATCTGATGAGTTCTGAGTTTCTAAGTGCAAACTAGTTAAATGTGAGATATTTAAGAAAATACACAATTTGGAGAGAAGTATTGTGATACCTACACATAACAGCTACATGATCTTTTATGATATCCCATTCTAACACAGTTAATATGAAGTTGATCTTCCCATTGCAGTTATACAACTTACTCTGAAAAGACTTTCCACAAGACGTTGGAGTTTGCCAAATACATTGATCTCGTTTAAACGCCCCCTTCTTTTAGGAGTTTGTAAAGGCAGACTGTATTGATAAGGGATGGATTTTATACACTTGTGGCAGTATTTTGATCAGTATTTTAAAGCCAAACCAGAAGTGAATCCACCAAAGAGGCCAACTATAATGGAAAGATCTGTACCTGTGAATAGACGCAGCTAATTATCATGTGCGCTTTTGCTGCGAATGGCTGTAATCACAGTAAAAACAGCTAATTTTGCCACCATTAATCAAATTGTGTAAATTATGGTAAAATGTGGAATTTTTACAGTCTGCCACAAAAAACACAGATGGTTATTAGTTGTGTATCGTTAATCAGCCACAAAGTGTCAACAAAATGTAATATGGCACCTATTAGGGGTCTTATTGGAAAATAGAAAATATCCAGCATTCTTTTCTCATTTGGGGGTATCCACTAAAATGAGATATCCGGATGTTTCCCAGGAAAGCCTGACTGAACCTGTACTTGTACAAGCTATCACAGGGCCCTACTTTGAATATTTCTCCATCATACACTGGTAGGGGGCGTAACTACAGGGGTTGCAGAGGTAGCAGTTGTATTGGGGCTCTGGTGTCCAAGGGTGCCCCAAGGTACATCTGCCCCATAAGAAATATTTCAAAAGGAATAATTTGTAAACATTCCTCAGTGAGTCACTCAATATAAAGGTTGAGTATATGATTGAGTGACTCACTGAGGACTGTTTACAAATTATTAATTTTGAAATATTTCTCCTTTTTCTTTTGGGGTGAGGGAAGTTTCAGTTAAAGGGGTACTCCTGTGGAAAACTTTTTTTTTTTTTTTTTTTAAATCAACTGGTGCCAGAAAGTTAAACAGATTTGTAAATCACTTCTATTAAAAAATCTTAATCCTTCCAGTACTTTTTAGGGGCTGTATACTAAAGAGAAATCCAAAAAAGAAATGCATTTCCGCTGATGTCATGACCACAGTGTTCTCTGCTGACCTCTGCTGTCCATTTTAGGAACTGTCCAGAGCAGGAGAAAATCCCCATAGCAAACATATGCTTCTCTGGACAGTTCCTAAAATGGACAGCAGAGGTCAGCAGAGAGCACTGTGGTCATGACATCAGCGGAAATGCATTTCTTTTTGGATTTCTCTTTAGTATACAGCCCCTAAAAAGTACTGGAAGGAATAAGATTTTTTTATAGAAGTGATTTACAAATCTGTTTAACTTTCTGGCACCAGTTGATTTAAATAAATAAATAAATAAATAAATAAATAAAGTTTTCCATGGGAGTACCCCTTTAACCTCATGTATCCTATTGTGAGCTACACAATTATTTAATTTTAACGCCTGATTGGTTACTATGGGCAACTGCTCCACTTTTACTATGTGTTTATGTGCATGTACATTTTTCTGTTTAGGTTTACAGAGGGTTGTCCAAAAAAGTTACCTTGTCATGAGTTGAAAAGTATAAAGGCAGGCCAGTGGTCTTCAACTTACAGCTCTCTAGCTTTTGTAAACTACAACTACGAGTGTGCCCAGGCATGCTGAGTGTTGTAGTTTTGCCACAGGTTGGAGACAGCTGGTCTAGGTTAACAGAAGGTCAATAGTTTCTTACGATAGGCCAGTGTGCCTCCAGCTGTTACAAAACTGCAACTCCCAGCATGCCCAGACAGCCAAAGGCTGTCTGGGCATGCTGGGAAGTTGAAGTTTTGCAACAGATGAAGGTACACTGGGTGGGAAACACTGCTCTAGACCATACAAATATTAAAATGGGATCATTGTTAACCCCTTAACGACCCCTCCGCCGGCTCCCGCGATATGCCGTGGGGTCACGCGGTGTCCCCGCGTCATATCGGGTCGTCCCGACGGCTATCAACAGCCGGGACCCGCGGCTGATACAAGACATCACCGATCGCTCAGTCGGGCTGTTCGGGATCGCCGTGGTGAAATCGTGACGTGCCGAACAGCTTACAGGACACCGGGAGGGCCCTTACCTGCCTCCTCGGTGTCAGATCGACGAATGACTGCTCCGTGCCTGAGATCCAGGCAGGAGCAGTCAAGCGCCGATAACACTGATCACAGGCATGTTAATGCACACCAGTGATCAGCATGAAAGATCAGTGTGTGCAGTGTTATAGGTCCTATAACACTGCAAAAAAAAAGTTTAAAAAAAAGTGTTAATAAAGGTCATTTAACCCCTTCCCTAATAAAAGTTTGAATCACCCCCCTTTTCTAATAAAAAAAATAAAACAGTGTAAATAAAAAATATATATAAACATATGTGGTATCGCCCCGTGCGTAAATGTCCGAACTATAAAAATATATCATTAATTAAACCGCACGGTCAATGGCGTACGCGCAGAAAAATTCCAAAGTCCAAAAAAGCGTATTTTGGTAACTTTTTATACCATTAAAAAAATGAATAAAAAGTGATCAAAAAGTCCGATCAAAACATAAATCATGCCGATAAAAACTTCAGATCACGGCGCAAAAAATGAGTCCTCATACCGCCCTGTACGTGGAAAAATAAAAAAGTTATAGGGGTCAGAAGAGGACATTTTTAAACGTATAAATTTTCCTGCATGTAGTTATGATTTTTTCCAGAAGTACAACAAAATCAAACCTATATAAGTAGGATATCATTTTAACCATATGGACCTACAGAATAAAGAGAAGATGTAATTTTTACCGAAATATGCACTGCGTAGAAACGGAAGCCCCCAAAAGTTACAAAATGGCGTTTTTTCTTCGATTTTGTCGCACAATGATTTTTTTTCCGTTTTGCCGTGAATTTTGGGGTAAAATGACTAATGTCATTGCAAAGTACAATTGGTTGCGCAAAAAATAAGCCATAATATGGATTTTTAGGTGGAAAATTGAAAGAGTTATGATTTTTAAAAGGTAAGGAGGAAAAAACTAAAGTGCAAAAATTGAAAAACCCTGAGTCCTTAAAGGGGTAGTCCAGTGGTGAAAAACGTATCCCCTATCCTAAGGATAGGGGATAAGTTTGAGATCGCGGGGGGTCCGACCGCTGGGGCCCCCTGCGATCTCTCTGTACGGGGCCCCGGCTCTCGGCCCAGATAGCGGGTGTCGACCCCCGCACGAAGCGGCGGCCGACACGCCCCCTCAATACGTCTCTATGGCAGAGCCGGAGATTGCCGAAGGCAGCGCTTCGGCTCTGCCATAGAGTTCTATTGAGGGGGCGTATCGGCCGCCGCCTCGTGCGGAGGTCGACACGCCCCCTTCCCGCGGGCTGCCGGGGCTCCGTACAGGAGATCGCAGGGGGCCCCAGCGGTCGGACCCCCGCGATCTGCAACTTATCCCCTATCCTTAGGATAGGGGATAAGTTGCTCACCACTGAGACACCACTGGACTACTCCTTTAAGGGGTTAATGAGAAGTGGGCACCATAGTTCACTGTGTGATCATAATAAACTGAAAGACAATGGAAAGTGAGTTACGCATGCGTGCTGGAGTTGCGGTCATTGCTTTCTGCAGGATTTTATGTCGTTTCAGGCTATATCCTATAACATTATGACATTGTACCAGGGTATATAAAAGCAGACTGCATGCATCTATATAAAAATACAGGATATCCTATAGTACCAGCTGTGACTGAAGGAAACTACAAGGTTGCAGCATGTGCATTTTACGTGTGCAGATAAGAGAACTGCATACGCCTGACACTGCATAGAATCCTGCACAAAGCAATGACTCCAACACGCATGCGTATATCGTGTCGCGCAGTTTACTTAGATCTCGTCGTAAACTTTATCGTACCAGCAAACCTGGATTTCTATATATCATTCTTCATAGCGGTGATTTCTTACTGCCCATGCTGAATATGTGGCAAGGACTCGGGAATACATACCACGTGCTCGCTGGCAATGCAGGAGCCCCCCAGCTGCTCCAGCAGCTCTTTCTGCAGTCGATAGGTGACATGCTGGGGGATGGAGGGCACGTCTTCACGTCTGAAGTGGCGGACAGACTCCAGCTCCAATCCCAGTGCATCAGCGAAGCGCACTCTCTTTCTGGTCTCCGGGCTTCGGTGTCGCTCCGCCCGGGACACACGCAGGGCAGGTGCGGAGCGTGACCTCCACCTCCGAGGAGCCGCCTTCACTGTACAGGAGAGGCCAGGGGAGGACGCCCCCTCTTCTGCCTCATCATGCTCCTCTATGCTGGGCCTAGCTGTGCGGTAATAGGCTCTCTCATACAGACCTGCAATATAGCTCAGGTTCCTGGGGATGTCCCCTGAGGGGGGCCGAGAGGGACGAGACATCCTGTGCTGTTTAACAGACACTCTGCACTGCTATCCCCTCTGTGCCATGCAGCTATGACTAAACTCTACAGAGTGCACTGCCGTATGCCATGTACTCCCACAGCTCTGCTATACCTCTACCCTAACGGTCACCCCGTGTGCTCTGCACCAGCAGCGCTCTCCTTCATCCTCAGCATCCTACAGACGCCTGGACCACTACCGTAATGCTCGGTATAGAAGCGCCGCAGCCGTGCCTCCCCCTCCTCCCGTCCGCACAGCAGATTGGAGGGCAGCTGCAGGGTGGAGCCCAGCGCAAGGTGATCTGTATAGGAGCAGACGCCAGGAAATGAGGAAGGGAAGAGTGGCGGTAGCCGGCATGCTGGCCCCCAGGAGTCGGTAGTGTCACCACACATGAAGACAACTGAACGGGACGCAGCACTCTGGAGCTGCCGTGTAGTCCAGCTGCAGAACACATGCGGCTCCGCATGGCCGGAGTTTACTGCGCTAATGTGCACGGCTGCTTTGTTAGCACGCACCAATGGATTTAATAGCAGGACTCGTGGTAGCATGAGGCGGCCGCACATGGGCACCGCACCGCTCCAGACACCCGTGAGGAGGCGGCTGACTGTATTGGAGGGATAGGTGCATGCCGCCCTTCTAGTCTACTCATTACGGTATGGCGGCATTTTCTTCTCCCGTGGGCCAGTCTGCTCTGTCCAATCAGGAAGCGGCTCGTGAGGATGTGCTTGCGTCATCGGGCGTCGCCATGACAGAACCGGAAGTGAATTAATCTGAAACCGAAAAGGGGGAGAGGAACGGACCTGAGTGGTGGAGAGCAGCATGAGAGTGGCAGCAGGAGGCTACGGGGGGCGCCCCAGCAGCACATGATTGGTAAGAAGCTGGCACCGCTCATACTGAGGGGGCAGTAATGTAAACTGCAGGTGTCCAGGGGGTGGGGGCTCTGTGCACCTGACACCACCTTTACAGTATTGAGAGGTCAGCAGCCTGTGGATGTGTTATGGCTGTCTCCAGCACTAAGGGTGCACGGCTTTGTCATCCTGGAGGAGCACACCTGGGGATTGTAATAGTGTCTATCCTTAGGACTTCATGTGAGATGCTACTTGAATGGAATGATGTGCATCACCAGATTTCACTGTGCTGTTCTGCACAAAGCCCCCTCCATGCATCTCTGTGGGTGGTTGGAGATACACGAGTACAGAGCTCCTGTATCTCTGTCTCCCCCATAGAGATGCATGAAGGGGGCGTGTTGACAATTACTCTAGGGAATGTGTTTTTTTTTTTTTTTTTTTTAAATACCGGAGTACCTCTTTAACAGGGAATTCCAGGCTGAGAGATTTTCAGTGGTCCCTCAACATATGTATGTTGAGGGATCCGTGCAATGTAAAGTATTGGACAGTGGTCTCCAACCTGCGGACCTCCAGATGTTGCAAAACTACAACTCCCAGCATGCTGGGAGTTGTAGTTTTGCAACATCTGGAGGTCCGCAGGTTGAAGACCACTCTTATAGGAGGTTATACAGTACTCACCTGTCCTCACCGCTGCCCTGGATGTCACCCTCCATCACTGTCGCCGCATCCCCGGACCGTCTCTGCTGCGTCTCTTCATTGCCGTCATCACGTCGCTTCTATTGGATGACGGGACTGCGTGCGTGATGACGATGATGGAGAGCGCCGGCAATGCAGGGGATCCCGAAGAGGACGGTCCGGAGCACCAGTACAGGTGAGTGACACCCACAGGACCACACGGGGCACCATAAACTGCTATCCGGTGGCAGCTGAAGCAGTCTGCTCTGCCGGATAGCCGTTTATGCGATGGCCCTGACATACAAAAGCATTGTATGTTGAAATGATCATATGTAGGGGCCATCATAGGTCGGGGGGTCACTGTACTTACATTCCCCAATTCCCCTCTGCTGATGTCTCCTGGTCCCAACCACCCTCTATTTCTTCCTTTCTACCAGCTCAGTGATCTGTAGAGCAGACAGTTCCTGAAGAATCAAATGGGAGGCATTCCCAACCCAGAAGTACCTCTGAGTACTATCTGGTCTTGAACGGTCTTGTACGCCAGCAATCACCCCCTCCAGATCCCTCTACACTCCAGTACATGCCAGGGATGTACTTTGAGCTCTCGTATATTGTAGGGGTCCAGCACTTTCCACTGTAGGTTGCATTATTTGCTGGTATACAGTAACCCAGGCATATTCAGGCTGATATGTTATATCCTCACTAGTGAATCATTACGCTGGGAGATGTCTTTTGCATTTTCCTTAGTGTCACGATCACACCCTATCGGTCCAGCCAAGACACTAGAGAGAGTGTGATGGTGCAAGGATTAAGGCCACCAGACCTCTGGGTATCCACTACTAGTCCCAGCAAGTCACCAAATTAACCCTTAGATAAATGTGTTTCCACCAGAGCCTCATTCAGAAAGGTGAGCTCATATATTTAGAGATCAAAGACCAGAGCTGATTAATTAAACAATTAATCTGATAAAAGGTATCACAGTGCTATATATATATATAAAAATACAGAAACAAATGACATACAGGTATAAAAATATGGAAGTGTTTAGCAAGGCAAATTCAGAAAACAAATGATGATATAGCAGTCCATGAGTTTGCTGTTCTTAGGATGGTCTTGTCAGCTTGTGGCACAGCCTTTAACACACTGAGTCTAGCATTGTTAAATATTATATATCTGCCTGTTTGGAGGGAGACTCCATTCCCCCCTCCCCTCTGATCCCACCAGGGGGGCATCTCTGTTCCTGGCCCTCTTATCTGGTTGATTATATGATGGGACCAGGGTGCCCCTTACATCCTGCTGCTTCAAAGGGCCTCTGACTTCAAAGGAGATACAAACAAACAGCCAGACCCCCAATAAAATGCAATACACAAAAGGATACACCGTCTGAATGACCTCTCACCCATGTCTTGGATAATACATCACACACAGTTATAATTTATAATACACATATAGGATTTTAATAATCAGACCTTGGGCCGGACACTTAGTAATACCTGTTTATCTCTAGTAATAAGGCATGTGTTTTTTTTTTCTATGTTGCAACCTTTAGCGTTATTAGATGGATATGTGTTTTGTGTTTTTTAGAAAGCCTGGATGGCGCAGTCTGACCCAAGAACCCGCCCCCTGGTGGAAGACTTTGTACAGTATAAATTGTGCCAGCGAAGTTTACTTCCAGAACCAAACCAACCCACATCCTGTCCTCTACATTCAGCCATGCGGGCTGCTGGAGACGAATTTGAGGAACGTTTCCGTCAGGCTTTTAGCGAAATCTCTACACAAATACATGTGACCCCTGGCACAGCATATACACATTTTGCAGAGGTTGCTAGTGGCCTGTTCCAAGGTGGGGTGAATTGGGGTCGTGTGGTAGCATTTTTTGTGTTTGGTGCTGCGCTCTGTGCGGAGAGTGTCAACAAAGAGATGGCCCCTCTTCTGCCACGGATACAAGATTGGATGGTGACCTACATTGAGACCAACTTGAGGGATTGGATGCAGAACAATGGAGGATGGGTGAGGCTTACTGATGTGATATGAGCACTCTGCATAATCCAGTTGTATATTTCACAATATAACTTTTCCTATATATACTGTAATATATGGACTAATATTAATCTTTGCTTTTATCTCTTTCTCAGAATGGGTTCCTAGCGCTCTATGGAGATGGGGCTATAGAAGAAGCACGAAGGCAACGCGAAGGGAACTGGGCTTCATTGAAAACTGTACTGACGGGGGCAGTGGCTCTTGGGGCTCTTATGACAGTGGGAGCTCTGTTTGCCAGCAAGTGACACCCAAAACAACAGACACTAAATGTCCATTGCAAACAGTGTGCTTATCCCTGCGCAACCAGCTGTGTGTATGGAGCTGAATGGCATTGTACATGAGGTTGTATTTCTCAGTAGATGTACATTAGGGAGGTGAGAGATTGCTTATCGCTGTGAATATAGGCGGAGTATGTTTTTCTGAGTCTTTACAAGCATGTCTGCAGCCATGTGTGTGTTTTATTTTTTTTTTTATTTTTTTTTTGTGCATGTGGAGTCAATATGTTTTGTGTGGAAGCAATGCTCGTATGTTTCTGTGGTGCTTGTGATGCTTTGTGTATGGAAGAGCAACCTGTATTGCTCTGTATGCATTTGTGTCTGTGAGCAGTGCAGGTATTTATTGCTTCTTCTTGCTGCTGGTCATATACTTCAATGGAAATTGTGGGAGCTTCTTCCTGTGCAGCAAATTCTTTCTGCTATTTTCGGTAATGTAGGTATTTTGCTACTGCCCAAAATGAAGAATTTAAGAAAAAAAAAAAAAATTCTGTTTAATTCCAAACCTCTATTTGTATTAGCAGATCTGCATAATACAGGTTTTATTATTATTTTTTCAGTTATGATTAACAATTCTATTAGTCTTATTTCTTGCACATGTATGCTGTCCCCCGCTGTTCTATGTATTGGTTATGACATGTTTTTAGCAGCACCTAGAAGGAAAGTCAGCTGAGAGGAGGAAGCTCCCATCTGGTGCATCTTCACATGAGGGAACAGTGGCTTCCCTCTCCGCCGAACACAATTACAAAGAAAATTGGACCTAATGTTATCCATACATTAAAGATTCCTTATCCACAACTGTTTGCTTATTGCTTGGTTACTAAATGGCTTTCTCCTTCATGATTTCCTGGAATGTAGGTATCTATGTAAAATGGAGAGCTGTTTCTCAGCTCATGTGCCACCAGAAGATCATTATTGGCAGATACCCATAGCAATTACTTGCAGTAAGACCTAAAGCACTGACAATAAATCATGTGTGCAATACCAAGGAATACAGGAAAGCATGACCTGTTGGGGCTACTTAACCGCTGACTTTGCGGAAAAACATCTGTTACTAGACTTGTGTATCTTGATATTTCATGGTGTGGTCATACCACAGTATATGTATGCTGTGGTAATTTTGCAGGAGTTAACTGCCATATACCCTTTGCTTCCATATATACCGTACAGTGCATGCCACCATGTATTATACTATGGCAGTGGGCAACCATATATTTATATACTGTGCCTCTAGCACTAAGAAAGATAGTCTCCTCATTGTGACAGTGACTTACCATCAATACACAATGGCCCTTATTTACTATTGCAACCTGACATGTTTTATCGGGTTGTGCGCCAGTTTCGGGCGCATTGTGCCTGAAATTCTGTCTGCGCCAGAATTTGCGCCTGAATTGAGAAAACTCCAACTAACTTTTCATTTTGCTAAGAAAAAAAACGAAAAAGGGGCGTGATCGTCGGGAACAGGGACGTGGTCACATAAAAGGGGCGCGGTCCTGACATTTTCACAAAATCCCAACATATTTACTAAAGTTTCCACATAAAATGTGGTGGATTTCAGCTGAGGAAAACCCTACAGTAAGTGGAAACTGTAGGGAAACCTTAGTAAATACCGTGAAAAATAAATTGTAGGGAATTAAAACCCACAAAGAAACCTACACAACACGCTTAGTAAATAAGGGCCAATGTATTGCACCACTCTACAGCTTAGTGCTGCTTCCCGGACCTCAAGTCTTACTCTTCAGCTCCACTACACTGTAATTTCAGAACTGCTGCCAGAGAACTAATTTTACTTTCCCTCCACTGGTGTAAAATGCCAAGGTGCCAGTCCACTACATCTCCTCCATAGCAGCGCCCTTGCAAAGGATGCTTTTAATGCTGCATAAGGTTTTCCTTGCCCACTCCATGAGGAGCAGTCAAACGTACAGCCCTTTTTTTTTTTTTTTTTTTTTTTTTTTTTTTTTTTTTATGCCAATGACAGCATTTTTGCCTGAAACATTTCGCCCACCAATATATTGGCTCATCCCTGGGTGTTCTCCCTGTTGAAAACTGAGCAGTGGACACCATCCAATTTAAAAGTAGGATCTCATTAGTATATCTGTTAGTATCAATAACTGGAGAACTGGGGCTAGAAGAAAAAAAGCCGACTTATGTGTGCAATGCACGTTGTACAAGATTGATGGGTCCATACTATCCCACTGTATGCATGTGATTTCTTCTGGAAAGTGTGTTTTTGTTTTGTTTAAATCACAACCAAAAATTGATTGTCAGAAGTTCATGATTCTCTGGGTCTTTATGAATGCATTAGGAAGAACCGCTTCCCCCTTTTTGTTGCATATAAAACTAAAGTCTGCAGTTTATTGATGTGAATATTAATAGATGTTGAGTTAGATCTCATGCACTGCTGTTTATCTGCATGCCTATAATTAGTCATTAGCCACTGCATTACAACCACCTGCCACAATATTGTGTAGGCTTCCCTTTGTCACCAAAAAACTGCTCTAAACCATTGAGACTTGTACTAAAAAAATGTTTTTTTTTTAATTAACTGGTGCCAAAAAGTTAAACATGTTTTGTAAATTACTTCTATTTAAAAATCTTAATCCTCCCATTACTTATCAGCTGCTGTATACTGTACTACAGAGGAAGTTCTTTTCTTTTTGAATTTCTTTTCTGTCTGACCACAGTGCTCTCTGCTTTCACCTCTGCTCTGGATAGTTCCTGACATGGTGTCTGCAGAGAGCACTGTGGTCAGAAAGAAAAGAACTTCCTCTGTTGTATACAGCAGCAGATAAGTTCTGGAAGGATTTAGATCTTTAAACAGAGGTAATATACAAATCTGTTTAACTTTCTGGCACTGTTTTTCCACTGGAGTACCCATTTAATCATGTATAGCTGTACAGAGGGAGCCTGCCAGTATTTCTTACTGTGGTTCAGATGACATAGAACTGGTGACAAGTTTTCCTTTAAATTTCCGGTATATATGGTAAAATCTTCCTCACCATGCCCAGGAGACATTCCTCTGGCAGCAATGGTGAGGATATGCAGTTTGAAAGATATCTTCTGTCGGCTGTAAGTATTCCACTGGGCTTGGAGTGAATTCCTTCTAGGCTGTAATCACGCCTCCTCAGTGTGTTTGACAGCTCAGGCACGGCCCACATCATTACTCTGCTCTGTCTTTTAAGGGAGCAAAGCGGTGATGTGGGCTGTCAATCATTCTGAAGGGGCATAATTACAGCCTGACCGGCCATACTAGCAGGGGATGGTTTCCCGGCCAGGGCAGTACTTACGGGCCAGAAGGGAACACCTTTCCGGGGATGGTGTGGAAAAGGATTTTACCATGTATAATATGCTGCCCCTTGTTATATATGGTAAAATCTGAAGATAGGTTTCCTTTTAATGGGTTTTTCCATCTTGTAAACTTATCCCCTATTTGCTGGATTAAAGGGGTACTCCGGTGAAAAC
Source organism: Hyla sarda (assembly GCF_029499605.1). NCBI lineage: Eukaryota > Metazoa > Chordata > Amphibia > Anura > Hylidae > Hyla > Hyla sarda. The sequence goes on from NC_079189.1 coordinate 395,422,285, forward strand.
CTTTTTTTCTTTTAAATCAACTGGTGGCAGAAAGTTAAACATATTTGTAAATTCCGAAGATACATAAAGGGTATCCGCCACTAAGAGGACGCCCGATTGTCTCAGGCATTGATAATATAACTCGGAGACCAAGTGAATATGTGGACCAGATTTTACGTCCCTTTGTGTATGCCCTGCCCTCCTATGTGTGGGATACTACCGATGTTTTGAGAAGACTTGAGGTCCTACATCTAGAGGAGGGGGCATTTTTGGCCTCTCTAGATGTAGAAGCCCTCTACTCATCCATCCCTTACAGGGAAAGCTGCAAAGCAGTTGAGTTTTTTCTAAGAACAAGAGGGGTCCAATTCCAGACACATAATAACTTTGTGATGCAACTGTTACAGTTTATTTTAACCAGAAACTATTTTCTCTTTGAGGACGTGTCCTTCCACCAGCAGCGAGTGACAGCGATGGGTAGCCCCTGTGCCCCCAGTTATGCAAATCTGTACCTCGGCTGGTGGGAGGACCAATATGTCTTCACGGATGAGATGTCATCATGGACTGGACACATAAATGTGTGGATCCGGTTCATTGACGACATCTTTCTAATATGGACATTCACGGAGAGATCCTTTCTGGATTTTGTGTCTGTGCTCAACTCCAATAATTTTGGGTTGAGATTTACACATGTAATCAGTAAAACCGATATGGTTTTCCTGGATTTGAAAATATGGGTGACAGCAGAAAACAACGTAATGACAACCCTACATCGTAAAGAAACTGCCACCAATACGCTCCTTCAGTGGGGGAGTTGACATCTACCCCCACTGAAGAAGGGTATACCCACCGGTCAGTATATTGGGGTCCGGCTCAACTGCACAACAATTGCATAATTTAAACAGAAAGCGGCAGAATTGCGCCGGAGACTATGTGACAGGGGGTATCCAAATAAAACTCTTAAAAGGGTGTATGTTAGAGCCCTGAACAGTAATAGGGAGTCATTACTAAATCCGAAAGATGAGGATAGGACCAGAGACTCAGGGATAGAGTCCAGAATTATAGGGACTTTCGACGAAAGAGCAGAAGAGGTGCAACAGATATTGATGGCACACTGGAATATTTTAAGGGCCGATGAAGCAATCTCGAGCCTTATTCCGGAGGTGCCATCAATTACGTACCGTAGAGGTCGAAACTTAAAGGATCGCCTCACACACAGTTACCTTGCCCCCTGAAACTCCACAGCAGACGTGGTTGACGAACAGAGCGGTAGGCATGCATACATGTGGACGCTGTTCCATATGTAGACATGTGATAAAAGGAAAAATTTTCAAAATTCAGGTAACAGGTCGAGAGTACGAAATGAAAAGCTTTGCTAATTGCAACACAAAGGGGGTGGTGTACCTCCTTAAGTGCCCATGCATGAAAAACTATGTGGGCAAAACTTTTCGCCCACTGAAAAAAAAGCATGCAGGAGAATCTAGGAGATATCCTAAACAAAAGAAATACGCCAATTGCAGTGCACTTTAAAGAATGTCATGAAGGTAAAAATCAGGACCTGAGTACAAGCTATAGAGGTTGTGGAGCCCCCGGCCCGGGGAGGGAACTGGGACCGTATATTGCTACAAAAAAAGAGGCCGAATGGACCTTTAAAATTGATTGTGTTAAACCCAAAGGACTGAATGATTACATAGGATACTCGTGCTTTATCTAATGACTGGTTAAGGTATGTCCACAATACTAATGGACACATCTAGGGAATGAGATAAAGTAGCCAATGGTATAGGGCATTTAATACACTGGAGGCTATGGTCACCAATGCACTGGCAGGCAAAAAATCTAAAAACTTAATGAGTGATGCAGTGGTGGCCAATAAAGAAATAAGTGCCCCCAGTGTATTATTATGACATAAATTTGAGCAGGATTTAGAGTATCTATTTAAAGAATGTATTGGAAGTAAGCCCCCTATTGATTACTCGCGTGATCCGGAGATGGAACGCAAACAATATGGTGGCAATCTGAAAGCGAGGCTTGACGCGCTGCAGCGCATGCGTGGTGGGAAGTAGAGCACAGCGCATGCGAAAATAGGATACGTTTAGGTAAAGCCAGGTAAATAGCGTTTTTAGTTCCCATGGTAAGGAAAGAAAGCGAGCCGTGGAGTGCAAAGCACCCGTGCGTGCATGAAAAGAATCCCCCCCCCCCCCTCTCTATCCAATTAGGTGGAGATAGACCCCGGAACTAACGTCGGTACCTGGGAACAGGTGAGATTCGGGAACTGAACCTGATAGGATAAGAGTGAAAGGTGGGAGGGTCTAATAGGTATATTTAAATCAGTAGGACTAATACCTCAGTGTACGGCCGCCATCAGAGCTGTGCACATGCACACCAGGAGAAATCCACAAGTGCAGTTTGGAAAAATGCTGTCCATCTGATTCCTGATGAATTGACAGCAAGAAACGCATAGAATCAAGCAAAAGGACTTACCATTACCTCCCTGTGTGTCCAGAAAGCAGATAAGACCGGACCAGTAGAGTAAGAACCATCTATACCGGACCACAGGAGAAGCAAGTACCGGATTACAGGTTTTTAATAGGACCAAATGTCTAGAGGAAAACTGTTCTGCTGTGTTTGCAGATGAGGAATGATATAAGTGCAATATACAAGTGCAATATATGAAGGGGACTATGCAATATAATACCTGAATATGTGCAATTATATGTTTACAGTGGAGGTGCTGTCACGATTCGGCTGGCAGGAGGTGGATCCTCTGTGCCAGAGAGGGATTGGCGTGGACCGTGCTAGTGGACCGGTTCTAAGCTGCTACTGGTTTTCACCAGAGCTCGCCGCAAAGCGGGATGGTCTTGCAGCGGCGGTAGCAACCAGGTCGTATCCACTAGCAACGGCTCAACCTCTCTGACTGCTGAAGATAGGCGCGGTACAAGGGAGTAGACAAGAGCAAGGTCGGACGTAGCAGAAGGTCGGGGCAGGCAGCAAGGATCGTAGTCAGGAGCAACGGCAGGAGGTCTGGAACACAGGCTAGGAACACACTGGGAAACGCTTTCACTGGCACGATGGCAACAAGATCCGGCAAGGAAGGGAAGGGGAAGTGAGGTTAAATAGGGAAGTGCACAGGTGAATGAACTAATTAAGCCAACTGCGCCAATCAGCGGCGCAGTGGCCCTTTAAATCGTAGAGACCCGGCGCGCGCGCGCCCTAAGGAGCGGGGCCGCGCGCGCCGGGACCGGACCGACGGAGAGCGAGTCAGGTACGGGAGCCGGGGTGCGCATCGCGAGCGGGCGCCACCCGCATCGCGAATCGCATCCCGGCTGGGAGAGGTATCGCAGCGCACCCGGCCAGCAGGTCTGACCGGGGCGCTGCGATTGCGAGGATGTTGCGAGCGCTCCGGGGAGGAGCGGGGACCCGGAGCGCTCGGCGTAACAGGTGCAATGAGATGGTGTCTTCCAAACTGGAGATAAATGCACAAAGAGCACATAGCACTTTATATGGTTAAAGATTGAGTTCCTCTGGAGTATATAACTGCTACTAATGATGTGAAACAGCACAAAGTATATATATATCACATACATGTATGGACATTGTGCAATAAGAAGTGTGTGTTATACAATTACCTTCTGGGACTTAAGCTGCAATAACACAGGACGTTGTGAAAAAATATATGCTGCTAAGGGTTTGTGTGCAATATCAACGGCACCTATACTGCAGAATTCACATGGGACTGTGCATTAATAGACTATTGATGCTGATTAACTATACGGGACTATGTGCAATGCTGTACGCACATAGTGCATAGAAGTAATCCGGTGACTTGGAAAAAGAAATATTAATACTATGGGTATAAACACCCATTGTATAAGGATCCTGTTGTCTACTATTTGTTATTAATGTGCACTGCTTTGGAGTATATGGTGGCGGCCAGAGTGGTTAATTAATAAATAATAATAAATTGGTTTAAATTTTAAACAAGTAATTAAAAGTGAAATTTTAAGTCCCTACATTCATCATTAAATATGCCTGTGCCTTGTAGCTGCCATTAAAGGGGTACCCAGTCTAATAAGGGGAAAGGGGCTAAGAGTCAGGATATAGATGGCCTGGAGGATACCCTAATACCCCAGGCCCAAAATTTCTACCACCAATACTGCTCCTGAACCTGCTCTCTTTGATGTCCTGTCAGCAGTGAACCTAGGAAACAAGTTGCTTTTCATCAGATGGGGGGGGGCATCATGGAGCATCTGAATGTCCTTTGCTAAGATCTTAAAGAGAATCTCTGAGCACACTACGGCCCTTGAGGAGAGGGTCGGGAGATGGTCATCTCAACTTTGCGAAGAGATGCGCAGAAACATCAACCTGTTCTGGAGAAGATCCGCTCCAAACAGGATTATCTCAGGCATAATGTATGGGCGGTTTGGATCCCTGAGAAGGTTGAAGGCTCTATTCTTGCATAATTCTTTATAAGTGTTAGGCAAAAAGACTCTCAATCTGCTGTTTGTGGCTTATCGAGTGCCCACTCAGCCCCTCCCTGCGGACAGTCCTTCCCATACGGTTCTCATGAAGATTAATCATTAAAGGGACTGTGATATTCTGCTAAGAAAGGCCATGGATGTTGCAGATTTGGCTATTAATGGTCATAAAGTTTCACTTATCCCCCGACTACTCTGCTGAGGTTAAGAAAAACAGGATGCACTTTGCTCATGTCAAAAGGCGGCTCTGTACCCTAGGTCTCCCCTACTCTATGGTGTATCCAGATTGTCTACAGGTGGTTGATTTCGGGTCTACACACTTCTTTCATTTGTCCAAGGATGCTCTCCGATGACTTGACCAACAAAAGCATCAGCTCCGAGCCAGCCCAGCCTGGGCGCATGATTACTAACCAGCATGCTTTTGCCTGTGGGGTGAGTTGCTCACTGTGCTATGTAAGGTGTTATTTCTCTGTTTTTACTATGATGGTGTAGTAGTGCCTTCTTCCTGTTCTGCTAAAAGCGTATATTTTTTTGCTCCAACAGAAGTGGTCACTCTTGAAGTATAGGAGATTTTGTTTTGCTCTGTATCTGTATTTCCAAACTTTTGTCAAACTTTTTTGCACTTGAATTGACCTGTCCTATTATTCTTACGGGAATAGTTTTTCTGCTGGTCATCTAGATGACCAAACGTTTTATCTGTGTTACTTTTACTTTGGTTTCCTTTTTTAAGATACTTCCCAACTATGTAACTTTCTTAGAAAGGCACTTCTGTGGTTCTGGCATATGCCACCCAGTCCTCCACCAACTCTTTCCTGTCTTGATAGGTAATGTGTAGTCTTATTGTCTGGAATGTCTCTGGGCAACTGTATGCTGTACTTCACTTAGTGAGACCGTTCCAACCTGCTATTTTGTGCCTTACAGAAATCCACCTTATGAGTGACAACACCTCACTTACACATAGAACCTGGGTTGGCCACTCATACCACTCCAGTCTTCTGTCATGCTAGAGGAGTTATTCTCTAAGTTCATAAGTCTACTCCTTTTACACCCTATCATACATCCTCCATTGACCCAGATGGTTGATTCATTTGTTTATACTGTGAAGTGTTTTGCCGACCCCCTATTCTGGTGGGTATCCATATCCTTCTATAATGGGGGCAGTCCTGCAGTGTGTTTTTACTGCTATTTCTCATTCTTCTGTGGCCCTGTTATTGCTGTGTGGGAACTTAACATTTTTTTTGATCCCTTGCTAGATAAATTGAGGCACCAGGGATCCGCCTGCTTTACGACCTAATGGGCTCTCTAAATTTAGGTATGTTGATCTGTGGAGCCATCTCAATCCAGCAGGGTGACAATTCTCTTGCTACTCAGACTCGTATGGTGTGTTGGGGTGTGTGATTCGTGTTGAATTCCTGGCAAAGGGCATATCGGACCACTTTTCTTTGTCAGTGTACCTTAGGCAGGGGGACAATGTCGGGGCACCACAACCCTTATGTATCCATTTTGAATACAAATATTGACCACCATTGAATTAGTTTCTGCTGAACTCTCTAAGTACCTGTCTGTGAATACTGGTACAGCCCCTGTATCTGTAGTTTGGGCTTCTTGTATTAGAGACATTAACATCCAAAAGTCCAGCACAAGAGAAAGGAGGGCTAGATTGCAGCAGAAAGTGCTGGATACAGAATCTCAGTATATTATGAATCCTATTGTGACTTCTAGGGATGTGTGGGAGGAAGGACAGACAGATTATAAACTGCATTTGGAGTCTAAAACAGAGAATAAATGGTCCTTTGTTAAACTGAGGTGTTGCGAAAGTAAAGTAAGTACGGGTAAATTAGATCCTTCTATTATCAACAAGGTATGGCATATATAGGATGTTAATTGGATTCTTCCAGTGTGGACACTGAGGACCAGGGAATTTTAAATTGTACAATGTCTTTTTATGAGGATACATATACTGTTAAAAATACCTGTTCTAATTTGGAACTTGATGCTTACATCAATGCTGTTCCCCTGCCTTTTGTTGACCTCTGACCAGTGGAATATGTTGGATTCACCCATTTACTATTGAGAAACTGGAAATAGCGCTTAAGGATGCCTCTAATGAGAAGGTGCCTGGGGTGAGGTTTGCCCAACGAAGTTAATGAGCACTATCAGGCGGTATTTATACCTCAGTTGTTACAGGTCTTTATGCCCGCAGTGAAGAGGGTCGCTTCCATCAATCTGTGTTGAAAGCATTATATAATTCCAATACCCGGTAAGGATCCTCTATATGCAGGTTTCTCCCGTGTTTTCTCTCTGCTTTGCTCCAATTTCAAATAATTGCCACAGAACATCTGTGAATGATAAATAAAAATGGTATATGCAGCAATGTATCAAATACTCCTATGAGTAGGGTAATAAGATTGTCTGTTACCTGGCCAGAACGCTTCGTGATAAGAGAACGACCACATATGTGCCTTCCATTTGTACATCGACAGGTGCTAAGTTTTGCCTTACAGGAGATATCCTACATGCCTTTGAACAATATTCCTCCCTTAACCTGTTCAGGACACAGGGCGTATGCATACTCCCTGCATCCCGAGTCCTTAAGGACTGAGGGCGTATGGATACGCCCATGGGAATTCCGGTCCCCGCCGCTAGCCGGTTGGGGACCGGATCGGTATGCCTGCTGAAATCATTCAGCAGGCATCCCGGCACATCGCCCAGGGGGGTTCTGAGACCCCCCCCCCATGTCGGCGATGTCAATTCAGATATGCGATTTTGTCCAATTCCGGGCTGATCGGGTCTCTGGTGACCCGATCACCCGGAAAATAGGGCTGATCCGAGTTGTCAGCGACAGCCCCGATCAGTCTAAGGGATAGGAGTGAGGTCGCAGAGCTGCGATCTCCTCCTATCCCCTGCCCTTAGCAGAACGGAGTTCTGACCAATGGCAGCGCAGGACAGGGGGTTGCCATGGCTGCCCCCCCCCCCCCCCGTTCTGTCCGCCCCTGGATGTCGAGGGGATAGTGGGAAGAAGATGGAGGCCGTACCTGCAGGAAAAGATGCATGGGGACCCGGGATCTTCGATGTAGACTGCTGGATCCTGGCTCAGGTAGGGAATTGGGGGGGGGGGGGGGGTGGAATTGAAAGTGAAAGTAAACCTATCTTTACTGTGGCAACCACTAGGAAGGCCAAACTGCTACTTTGAAGCCCTCTAATTTTTTCAAAAAGCAAAAATATGTCCATTTTATGATGCCAACATAAAGTGGACATATTGTATTTGTGAAGAAAAATTAAATTTATTGTGAATATCCATTTTCCTTACAAGTAGAGAGCTTCAAAGTTAGAAAAACACAAAATTTTCATGACATTTTGGGATTTTTTTACCAAAAAAGGATGCAAGTAGCGCCAAAAATTTACCACCAAAATAAAGTAGAATATGTCACGAAAAAACAATCTCAGAATCAGAATATTTGGTAAAAGCGTTTTCGCGTTATTAATTCATAAAGCGACGGTGGTCAGAATTGCGAAAAAGGGCTCGGTCCTTTAAGGTGAAAAAGGGCTGCGTCCTTAAGGGGTTAAAGGGGTTCTCCGATGCTTACACATCTTATCCCCTATCCAAAGGATAGGGGATAAGATGCCTGATCGTGGGAGTCCCGCAGCTGGGGACGCCCGCGATCATGCACGCGGCACCCCGTTTGTAATCAGTCCCCAGAGCGTGTTCGCTCCGGGTCTGATTACGGGCGACTACAGGGCTGGCGGCGTGTGACGTCACACCTCCGTCCCGTGTGACGTCACGCTCCGCCCCTCAATGCAAGCCTACGGGAGGGGGCGTGTTAGCTGATCAGCTGTCTGCTTCCATTGAGGGGCTGAGCGTGACGTCACACGGGGGCGGAGACGTGACGTCACACGCCACCGGCCCTGTAGTCGCCCGTAATCAGACCCGGAGCAAACACGCTCCGGCGACTGATTACAAACGGGGTGCCGCGTGCATGATCGCGGGCGTCCCCAGCGGCGGGACACCCGCGATCAGGCATCTTATCCCCTATCCTTTGGATAGGGGATAAGATGTGTAAGCACCGGAGAACCCCTTTAATAAGCTGCCCTCTCCCTGCCCTGCTACTTCTTCCCAGACTACGTTAACAGACTATATAAACAGCACTTCCCAAATTACTAACCAATGATATTGCTGTACTGGAGGCTCCTTTTTTAGAAGAAGAAATTGCTGCTACCATCTCTGTCTTGCCCTCGGGTATAAGCCCTGATTCTGATGGCTACACAGCTCCTCCCCTCGTTGCACAAAGCATTCAATAGCGTCTTTGTGAAAACCGTCTTTGCCTCATCTTTTAAAGCACACATCACTGTTATCCTAAAAGAGAGTAAAGGTCCTTATCTTTGTGCCAGTTATCACACTATTTCCCTTTTAAATGTAGACACCGAATTTTTTCCACATTGTTGATGGACAGTCTAGCAGGACTCCGGTCCATCCTGATCAATCTGGCTTTATCAAATCTTAGGAATCGCAAGATAATACTATTCATGTGTTCTCAGTAGTACATCAAGTTGCTCTCCATCACAAGCTACTTTATGCTTTTTTATCTCTCGACACTGAATAGGCATTTGATTTGGTAGAATGGATGTTCATGGAGGCCTTTTATGCAGATTGGGTTAGGTCCTCTAATGATGGGTAGAATTGGTGTACTATATCACAACCCTTAGGTGCAAGTTCAGGTTATTGGCTGCCTGTCAGCTCCTATCATGATTCACAATGGGGCATGCCAGGTATACCCACTTCCTCCTGCAGGGCTCAAACGTATCCATCCTGTTCTGATGTGTTGGCGTTGCGGAGGTGCTTAGGGAACTTATCTGGTGGTCATGCCTTCCCATTCACTTTTTTCGAAGGCAAGTTGTGGCAACAGTGAAAACTGTCTTCGGTATTAACCTTTCTGAATGATTTCTAAAACCCTTACTGTCCATTCTCTCAATGTCCCATAAAGCTCCCTCTAGAGCAGTGATTCCCAACCGCGGTGCACCGATGTCACCGATGTCCACCCTCCCTGTCACCCATGCCCAGCCTCCCTGTCACCCATGTCCACTCCCCCAGTCACCCATGTTCACCTTCCTGTCACACATGTCCACCCCCCCGTCACTCATGTCCACCCCCCCCGTCACTCATGTCCACCCCCTCTCACACATGCCCCCCCACCTATCATCCCCGTCACCCATGTCGAGCCTCCCCGTCACCCATGTCGAGCCTCCCCGTCACCCATGTCGAGCCTCCCCGTCACCCATGTCGAGCCTCCCCGTCACCCATGTCGAGCCTCCCCGTCACCCATGTCGAGCCTCCCCGTCACCCATGTCGAGCCTCCCCGTCACCCATGTCGAGCCTCCCCGTCACCCATGTCGAGCCTCCCGTCACCCATGTCGAGCCTCCCCGTCACCCATGTCGAGCCTCCCCGTCACCCATGTCGAGCCTCCCGTCACCCATGTCGAGCCTCCCGTCACCCATGTCGAGCCTCCCCGTCACCCATGTCGAGCCTCCCCGTCACCCATGTCGAGCCTCCCCGTCACCCATGTCGAGCCTCCCCGTCACCCATGTCGAGCCTCCCTGTCACCCATGTCCAGCCTCCCTGTCACCCATGTCCAGCCTCCCTGTCACCCATGTCCACCCCTTCCTGTCACCCATGTCCACCCCCCCTCACACATGCCCCCCCACCTATCATCCCCGTCACCCATGTCCACCTCCCCTCTCACCCATGTCCACCCTCCTGTCATCCATGGTCTGCCTTGTCCACTCCCCTGTCCATCCCTGTCACTCATCTTTACCCCCCCCCGTCTACCCCCGTAGTCTACTCTGTCACCCATGTCCACCCTCCTGTTCACCCATCTGGTCCTTTGTCACCCCAGTCCAACTCCTGTCCCTCTTTTACCCCCTTCTCCACCCATTCCCCCCCCGTCACCCATGTCCACCCCCCCTGTCACCCATGTCCACCCCCCCCTGTCCCCCCACCTCCCCACCCGATGTCCACCCCCCCCTGTCACCCATGTCCACCCCCCCTGTCACCCATGTCCACCCCCCCTGTCACCCATGTCCACCCCCCCTGTCACCCATGTCCACCCCCCATGTCACCCATGTCACCCCCCCATGTCACCCATGTCCACCCCCCCTGTCACCCATGTCCACCCCCCCCTGTCACCCATGTCCACCCCCCTGTCAAACATGTCCACCCCCCCCTGTCACCCATGTTCACCCCCCCCTGTCACCCATGTCCACCCCCCCCTGTCACCCATGTCCACCCTCCCCTGTCCCCCATGTCCACCCTCCCCTGTCCCCCCATGTCCACCCTCCCGTCACTCATGTCCACCCTCCCTGTCACTCATGTCCACCCATGTTTACACCCCCCTGTCACCCATGTTCACCTTCCTGTCACCCATGTCCACCCATGTTCACCTTCCTGTCACCCATGTCCACTCATGTCCACCCCCCTCTCACACATGCCCCCCCCCACCTACATCCCCGTCACCCATGTCCACCCCCCTCTCACCCATGTCTGCCTTGTCCACTCCCCTGTCCATCCCTGTCACCCATGTCCACCCTCCTGTTCACCCATCTGTCCCTTTGTCACCCCCAGTCCACCCCTCTGTCACTCCTGTCCCTCTTTTACCCCCTTGTCCACCCCTCTGACCCCCTGTCTCCCATGTCCACTCTCCTGTCATCCATGTCCACCCCCCCATCCAACCCTCTGTCACCCCTGTCCATCCCTGTCACCCATGTACACCCTCCATTGTCCACCCCTCTGACCACATCCTTGTCACCCATGTCCACCCCCCCTGTCACCCATGTCCACACCCATGTGCACCCCCCCTGTCACCCATGTGCACCCCCCCTGTCACCCATGTGCACCCCCCCTGTCACCCATGTCCACCCTCCCTGTCACCCATGTCCACCCATGTCTACCCTCCCTGTCACTCATGTCACCCATGTCCACCCCCCCTGTCACCCATGTCCACCCCCCCTGTCACCCATGTCCACACCCATGTGCACCCCCCCTGTCACCCATGTGCACCCCCCCGTCACCCATGTGCACCCCCCCTGTCACCCATGTGCACCCCCCCTGTCACCCATGTGCACCCTCCCTGTTACCCCTGTCCACCCTCCCTGTCACTCCTGTCCACCCCCCCCTGTCACCCATGTTCACCTTCCTGTCACCCATGTCCACCCCCCCCATCACTCATGTCCACCCGCACTCACACATGTCCCCCCACCTATAATCCCCGTCACCCATGTCCACCCTCCTGTCATCCATGTCTGCCTTGTCCACTCCCCTGTCCATCCCCGTTACTCATGTTTACCCCCCCCGTAGTCTACTCTGTCACCCATGTCCACCCTCCTGTTCACCCATCTGTCCCTTTGTTACCCCAGTCCACCCCTCTCTGTCACTCCTGTCCCTCTTTTACCCCCTTGTCCACCCCTCTGACCCCCTGTCTCCCCTGTCCACCCTCCTGTCATCCATGTCCACCCCCCATCCAACTCTCTGTCACCCTGCCCATCCCTGTCACCCATGTACACCCTCCATTGTCCACCCCTCTGACCACATCCTTGTCACCCGTGTCCACCCCTGTCCACCCCTCTGTCACCCCTATGCCCCCGTCACCCATGTTCACTCTTCTACACCTATCTATCACCCTTGTACACCTCCCTACACCCCTCTGTACACCCCTCTGCCACCAATGTACACTCCTCTACACCCCTCTGTCACCCATGTACACTCCTCTACACCCCTGTACACTCCTCTACACCCCTCTGCCACCAATGTACACTTCTCTACACCCCTCTGTCACCCATGTACACTTCTCTACACCCCTCTGTCATCCATGTACACTTCTCTACACCCCTCTGTCACCCATGTACACTTCTCAACACCCCTCTGTCACCCATGTACACTCCTCTATACCCCTCTGTCACCCATGTACACTCCTCTACACCCCTCTGTCACCCATGTACACTTCTCTACACCCCTCTGTCACCCATGTACACTTCTCTACACCCCTCTGTCATCCATGTACACTTCTCTACACCCCTCTGTCACCCATTTACACTTCTCAACACCCCTCTGTCACCCATGTACACTCCTCTATACCCCTCTGTCACCCATGTACACTCCTCTACACCCCTCTGTCACCCATGTACACTTCTCTACACCCCTCTGTCACCCATGTACACTTCTCAACACCCCTCTGTCACCCATGTACACTCCTCTATACCTCTCTTTCATCAATGTACACTCCTCTACACCCCTCTGTCACTCATGTACACTCCTCTACATCCATCTGTCACCCATGTACACTCAACTACACCCATCTGTCACCCATGTACGCTCCTCTACACCCCTCTGTACATTCCTCTACACCCCTTTCACCCATGTATGCTCCTCTACACCCCTGTCGCTCATGTACACTCCTCTATACCCCTGTCACCCATGTACACTCCTCTACACCCCTCTGTCACCCATGTACACTTCTCAACACCCCTCTGTCACCCATGTACACTTCTCAACACCCCTCTGTCACCCATGTACATTCCTCTAAACCCCTCTGTACACTCCTCTACACCCCTGTCACCCATGTACGCTCCTCTACACCCCTCTGTCGCCCATATACACGCCATGTACACCCATCTGTCACTCATGTACACTCCTCTACACCCCTCTGTCACCCATGTACACTCCTCTACACCCCTCTGTCACCCATGTACACTCCTCTACACCCCTCTGTCACCCATGTACACTCCTCTACACCCCTCTGTCACCCATGTACACTCCTCTACACCCCTCTGTCACCCATGTACACTCCTCTACACCCCTCTGTCACCCATGTACACTCCTCTACACCCCTCTGTCACCCATGTACACTCCTCTACACCCCTCTGTCACCCATGTACACTTCTCTACACCCCTGTCACCCATGTACACTTCTCAACACCCCTCTGTCACCCATGTACACTCCTCTACACCCCTCTGTCACTCATGTACACTCCTCTACATCCATCTGTCACCCATGTACGCTCAACTACACCCATCTGTCACCCATGTCCACTCCTCTACACCCCTCTGTCCACTCCTCTACACCCCTCTGTCCACTCCTCTACACCCCTGTCACCCATGTACGCTCCTCTACACCCCTCTGTACATTCCTCTACACCCCTTTCACCCATGTATGCTCCTCTACACCCCTGTCGCTCATGTACGCTTCTCTACACCCCTGTCGCCCATGTACGCTCCTCTACACCCCTGTCACCCATGTACACTCCTCTATACCCCTCTGTCACCCATGTACACTCCTCTATACCCCTCTGTCACCCATGTACACTCCTCTACACCCCTCTGTCACCCATGTACACCCATCTGTCACCCATATACACTCCTCTATACCCCCCTGTCACCCATGTACACTCCTCTACACCCCTCTGTCACCCATGTACACTCCTCTACACCCCTGTCACCCATGTACGCTCCTCTACACCCCTGTCACCCATGTACGCTCCTCTACACCCCTGTCACCCATGTACGCTCCTCTACACCCCTGTCACCCATGTACGCTCCTCTACACCCGTCACCCATGTACGCTCCTCTACACCCGTCACCCATGTACGCTCCTCTACACCCCTGTCACCCATGTACGCTCCTCTACACCCCTCTGTACATTCCTCTAAACCCCTCTGTCACCCATGTCCACCCCTCTGTCACCCATGTACACTCTTCTACACCCCTCTGTCACCCATGTACACTTCTCAACACCCCTCTGTCACTCATGTACACTCCTATATCCATCTGTCACCCATGTACACTCAACTCACCCATCTGTCACCCATGTACACCCATCTTTCACCCATGTACACTCCTCTATACCCCTCTGTCGCTCATGTACATTCCTCTAAACCCCTCTGTACACTCCTCTACACCCCTGTCACCCATGTACGCTCCTCTACACCCCTCTGTCGCCCATATACACGCCATGTACACCCATCTGTCACCCATGTACACTTCTCTACACCCCTCTGCCACCAATGTACACTCCTCTACACCCCTCTGTCACCCATGTACACTCCTCTACACCCCTGTACACTCCTCTACACCCCTCTGCCACCAATGTACACTTCTCTACACCCCTCTGTCACCCATGTACACTTCTCTACACCCCTCTGTCATCCATGTACACTTCTCTACACCCCTCTGTCACCCATGTACACTTCTCAACACCCCTCTGTCACCCATGTACACTCCTCTATACCCCTCTGTCACCCATGTACACTCCTCTACACCCCTCTGTCACCCATGTACACTTCTCTACACCCCTCTGTCACCCATGTACACTTCTCTACACCCCTCTGTCATCCATGTACACTTCTCTACACCCCTCTGTCACCCATTTACACTTCTCAACACCCCTCTGTCACCCATGTACACTCCTCTATACCCCTCTGTCACCCATGTACACTCCTCTACACCCCTCTGTCACCCATGTACACTTCTCTACACCCCTCTGTCACCCATGTACACTCCTCTACACCCCTCTGTCATCCATGTACACTTCTCTACACCCCTCTGTCACCCATGTACACTTCTCAACACCCCTCTGTCACCCATGTACACTCCTCTATACCTCTCTTTCATCAATGTACACTCCTCTACACCCCTCTGTCACTCATGTACACTCCTCTACATCCATCTGTCACCCATGTACACTCAACTACACCCATCTGTCACCCATGTCCACTCCTCTACACCTCTGTCCACTCCTCTACACCCCTCTGTCCACTCCTCTACACCCGTCACCCATGTACGCTCCTCTACACCCCTCTGTACATTCCTCTACACCCCTTTCACCCATGTATGCTCCTCTACACCCCTGTCGCTCATGTACACTCCTCTACACCCCTGTCTCCCATGTACACTCCTCTACACCCCTGTCGCCCATGTACACTCCTCTACACCCCTGTCACCCATGTACACTCCTCTATACCCCTCTGTCACCCATGTACACTCCTCTATACCCCTCTGTCACCCATGTACACTCCTATACCCCTCTGTCACCCATGTACACTCCTCTACACCCCTCTGTCACCCGTGTACACCCATCTGTCACCCATCTACACTCCTCTACACCCCTCTGTCACCCATGTACACCCATCTGTCACCCATATACACTCCTCTATACCCCTCTGTCACCCATGTACACTCCTCTATACCCCTGTCACCCATGTACACTTCTCAACACCCCTCTGTCACCCATGTACACTTCAACACCCCTCTGTCGCTCATGTACATTCCTCTAAACCCCTCTGTACACTCCTCTACACCCCTGTCACCCATGTACGCTCCTCTACACCCCTCTGTCGCCCATATACACGCCATGAACACCCCTCTGTCACCCATGTACACTCCTCTACACCCCTCTGTCACTCATGTACACTCCTCTACATCCATCTGTCACCCATGTACGCTCAACTACACCCATCTGTCACCCATGTCCACTCCTCTACACCCCTCTGTCCACTCCTCTACACCCCTCTGTCCACTCCTCTACACCCCTGTCACCCATGTACGCTCCTCTACACCCCTCTGTACATTCCTCTACACCCCTTTCACCCATGTATGCTCCTCTACACCCCTGTCGCTCATGTACGCTTCTCTACACCCCTGTCGCCCATGTACGCTCCTCTACACCCCTGTCACCCATGTACACTCCTCTATACCCCTCTGTCACCCATGTACACTCCTCTATACCCCTCTGTCACCCATGTACACTCCTCTACACCCCTCTGTCACCCATGTACACCCATCTGTCACCCATATACACTCCTCTATACCCCCCTGTCACCCATGTACACTCCTCTACACCCCTCTGTCACCCATGTACACTCCTCTACACCCCTGTCACCCATGTACGCTCCTCTACACCCCTGTCACCCATGTACGCTCCTCTACACCCCTGTCACCCATGTACGCTCCTCTACACCCCTGTCACCCATGTACGCTCCTCTACACCCGTCACCCATGTACGCTCCTCTACACCCGTCACCCATGTACGCTCCTCTACACCCCTGTCACCCATGTACGCTCCTCTACACCCCTCTGTACATTCCTCTAAACCCCTCTGTCACCCATGTCCACCCCTCTGTCACCCATGTACACTCTTCTACACCCCTCTGTCACCCATGTACACTTCTCAACACCCCTCTGTCACTCATGTACACTCCTCTATATCCATCTGTCACCCATGTACACTCAACTCACCCATCTGTCACCCATGTACACCCATCTTTCACCCATGTACACTCCTCTATACCCCTCTGTCGCTCATGTACATTCCTCTAAACCCCTCTGTACACTCCTCTACACCCCTGTCACCCATGTACGCTCCTCTACACCCCTCTGTCGCCCATATACACGCCATGTACACCCATCTGTCACCCATGTACACTTCTCTACACCCCTCTGCCACCAATGTACACTCCTCTACACCCCTCTGTCACCCATGTACACTCCTCTACACCCCTGTACACTCCTCTACACCCCTCTGCCACCAATGTACACTTCTCTACACCCCTCTGTCACCCATGTACACTTCTCTACACCCCTCTGTCATCCATGTACACTTCTCTACACCCCTCTGTCACCCATGTACACTTCTCAACACCCCTCTGTCACCCATGTACACTCCTCTATACCCCTCTGTCACCCATGTACACTCCTCTACACCCCTCTGTCACCCATGTACACTTCTCTACACCCCTCTGTCACCCATGTACACTTCTCTACACCCCTCTGTCATCCATGTACACTTCTCTACACCCCTCTGTCACCCATTTACACTTCTCAACACCCCTCTGTCACCCATGTACACTCCTCTATACCCCTCTGTCACCCATGTACACTCCTCTACACCCCTCTGTCACCCATGTACACTTCTCTACACCCCTCTGTCACCCATGTACACTTCTCTACACCCCTCTGTCATCCATGTACACTTCTCTACACCCCTCTGTCACCCATGTACACTTCTCAACACCCCTCTGTCACCCATGTACACTCCTCTATACCTCTCTTTCATCAATGTACACTCCTCTACACCCCTCTGTCACTCATGTACACTCCTCTACATCCATCTGTCACCCATGTACACTCAACTACACCCATCTGTCACCCATGTCCACTCCTCTACACCTCTGTCCACTCCTCTACACCCCTCTGTCCACTCCTCTACACCCGTCACCCATGTACGCTCCTCTACACCCCTCTGTACATTCCTCTACACCCCTTTCACCCATGTATGCTCCTCTACACCCCTGTCGCTCATGTACACTCCTCTACACCCCTGTCTCCCATGTACACTCCTCTACACCCCTGTCGCCCATGTACACTCCTCTACACCCCTGTCACCCATGTACACTCCTCTATACCCCTCTGTCACCCATGTACACTCCTCTATACCCCTCTGTCACCCATGTACACTCCTATACCCCTCTGTCACCCATGTACACTCCTCTACACCCCTCTGTCACCCGTGTACACCCATCTGTCACCCATCTACACTCCTCTACACCCCTCTGTCACCCATGTACACCCATCTGTCACCCATATACACTCCTCTATACCCCTCTGTCACCCATGTACACTCCTCTATACCCCTGTCACCCATGTACACTTCTCAACACCCCTCTGTCACCCATGTACACTTCAACACCCCTCTGTCGCTCATGTACATTCCTCTAAACCCCTCTGTACACTCCTCTACACCCCTGTCACCCATGTACGCTCCTCTACACCCCTCTGTCGCCCATATACACGCCATGTACACCCATCTGTCACTCATGTACACTCCTCTACACCCCTCTGTCACCCATGTACACCCATCTGTCACCCATGTACACTTCTCTACACCCCTCTGTCATCCATGTACACTTCTCTACACCCCTCTGTCACCCATGTACACTTCTCAACACCCCTCTGTCACCCATGTACACTCCTCTATACCCCTCTGTCACCCATGTACACTCCTCTATACCCCTCTGTCACCCATGTACACTCCTCTATACCCCTCTGTCACCCATGTACACTCCTCTACACCCCTCTGCCACCCATGTACACTCCTCTACACCCCTCTGTCACCCATGTACACTCCTCTACACCCCTCTGTCACCCATGTACACTCCTCTACACCCCTCTGTCACCCATGTACACTCCTCTACACCCCTCTGTCACCCATGTACACTCCTCTACACCCCTCTGTCACCCATGTACACTCCTCTACACCCCTCTGTCACCCATGTACACTCCTCTACACCCCTCTGTCACCCATGTACACTCCTCTACACCCCTCTGTCACCCATGTACACTCCTCTACACCCCTCTGTCACCCATGTACACTCCTCTACACCCCTCTGTCACCCATGTACACTTCTCTACACCCCTCTGTCATCCATGTACACTTCTCTACACCCCTCTGTCATCCATGTACACTTCTCTACACCCCTCTGTCACCCATGTACACTTCTCTACACCCCTCTGTCACCCATGTACACTTCTCTACACCCCTCTGTCATCCATGTACACTTCTCTACACCCCTCTGTCACCTATGTACACTTCTCAACACCCCTGTCACCCATGTACACTTCTCAACACCCCTCTGTCATCCATGTACACTCCTCTACACCCCTCTGTCACTCATGTACACTCCTCTACATCCATCTGTCACCCATGTACGCTCAACTACACCCATCTGTCACCCATGTCCACTCCTCTACACCTCTGTCCACTCCTCTACACCCCTCTGTCCACTCCTCTACACCCCTGTCACCCATGTACGCTCCTCTACACCCCTCTGTACATTCCTCTACACCCCTGTCGCTCATGTACGCTCCTCTACACCCCTGTCGCCCATGTACGCTCCTCTACACCCCTGTCACCCATGTACACTCCTCTATACCCCTCTGTCACCCATGTACACTCCTCTATACCCCTCTGTCACCCATGTACACTCCTCTACACCCCTCTGTCACCCATGTACACCCATCTGTCACCCATATACACTCCTCTATACCCCCCTGTCACCCATGTACACTCCTCTACACCCCTCTGTCACCCATGTACACTCCTCTACACCCCTGTCACCCATGTACGCTCCTCTACACCCCTGTCACCCATGTACGCTCCTCTACACCCCTGTCACCCATGTACGCTCCTCTACACCCGTCACCCATGTACGCTCCTCTACACCCGTCACCCATGTACGCTCCTCTACACCCCTGTCACCCATGTACGCTCCTCTACACCCCTCTGTACACTCCTCTAAACCCCTCTGTCACCCATGTCCACCCCTCTGTCACCCATGTACACTCTTCTACACCCCTCTGTCACCCATGTACACTTCTCAACACCCCTCTGTCACTCATGTACACTCCTCTATATCCATCTGTCACCCATGTACACTCAACTCACCCATCTGTCACCCATGTACACTCAACTCACCCATCTGTCACCCATGTACACCCATCTTTCACCCATGTACACTCCTCTATACCCCTCTGTCGCTCATGTACATTCCTCTAAACCCCTCTGTACACTCCTCTACACCCCTGTCACCCATGTACGCTCCTCTACACCCCTCTGTCGCCCATATACACGCCATGTACACCCATCTGTCACCCATGTACACTTCTCTACACCCCTCTGTCATCCATGTACACTTCTCTACACCCCTCTGTCACCCATGTACACTTCTCAACACCCCTCTGTCACCCATGTACACTTCTCAACACCCCTCTGTCACCCATGTACACTCCTCTATACCCCTCTGTCACCCATGTACACTCCTCTGTCACCCATGTACACTCCTCTACACCCCTCTGCCACCCATGTACACTCCTCAACACCCCTCTGTCACCCATGTACACTCCTCTACACCCCTCTGTCACCCATGTACACTCCTCTACACCCCTCTGTCACCCATGTACACTCCTCTACACCCCTCTTTCACCCATGTACACTCCTCTACACCCCTCTGTCACTTATGTACACTCCTCTAAACCCCTCTGTCACCCATGTACACACATCTGTCACCCATGTACACTCCTCTATACCCCTCTGTCACTTATGTACACTCCTCTAAACCCCTCTGTACACTCCTCTACACCCGTCACCCATGTACGCTCCTCTACACCCCTGTCACCCATGTACGCTCCTCTACACCCCTGTCACCCATGTAGGCTCCTCTACACCCATCACCAATGCACGCTCCTCTACACCCGTCACCCATGCACGCTCCTCTACACCCGTCACCCATGTACGCTCCTCTACACCCCTGTCACCCATGTACGCTCCTCTACACCCCTCTGTACACTCCTCTAAACCCCTCTGTCACCCATGTCCACCCCTCTGTCACCCATGTACACTCTT
Organism: Hyla sarda; assembly: GCF_029499605.1. Taxonomy (NCBI): domain Eukaryota; kingdom Metazoa; phylum Chordata; class Amphibia; order Anura; family Hylidae; genus Hyla; species Hyla sarda. Next base: position 395,443,182 of record NC_079189.1, read on the forward strand.
CTACACCCCTCTGTCACCCATGTTAAAAAAAAATATATATAATAAAGTTTGGCGCCTAATAGGTTTGTTTTGCAGGTTTAACGGTGAAGAATTGTGTGTGGAAGAAATCGTGATGATGGCCCAGACCAGATGGAGAAGAGAAGGCAATGATGCAAATTAGAGAAGACATCATTGGTGAGTTGCTGTATAAAGCAGCACTTTAAACTACATACCCACTGATAAAGAGATATAGTGTATTGCGTTTTTTCCTTTTTTTTTTTCTCTTGCTCGTCAACCTCGGTAGTGGTGCCCCGTGGGAAAAAAAATTCCCGAGGTGTGCCCCGACCTGAAAAAGGTTGGGAAACACTGCTCTAGAGTCCTGGCTTACTTTCTCTTAATGGAAGGTTGTACGGTCATACCGAGGCATTGGAAGGAAGTCCAGCCACTGACTGTTTCCAATAGAGTTGTGGATTGCTTTACAGCAGGCCTGGTTGGACTTCGTTGCCTCGGCCAAGTATTGCATCTCCCAATGACCCCCAACGGACTGTGTTTATATTTTTTCACAACCGCTTCACATAATGGAAAAAGAACAAGCATAAAACATGGTACATTTTTTCCCTGACTGTTTATACAATTTTAAATGGCTAACCTCTTCTCGATGTCCCCTGAGAGCCAATTCACTTTGAGCAGATTGGGCAACTAGTCCATTGTACCTCTTTGAGACATTAATACACAAGCTGTTACCGTGTCTTGTTAATGTTTTTCTTGGTTTTCATACCTAGTACCTGGTGCCTTTCTAACAGCAGTGTTTATGTGTCGTATGCTAATAATCCATGTCTTTTTTGGCCTGAGATTTACTTGTTGTCTTCTTTGTATAACCTGGTGCGACAGGTTATTGTGTTTATATGGCTTCTGAACTGACTTTCTCCCCTCCCTGTCTTTTGTTTCTGTACCCCTATTTACATTAATTCAATAAATGAATTGGTATATGCAAAAAAATAAAAAATATTATATATTGGCATGGATTTTTGTTAATAGGTTGGGGAAAGTGATCCTTTTGTATGTCCACAGGGATTAAACTGGCTTTATGCTGTCCACAGTGGATGATATCTGCCAATTGTTTTTGAACCTCAAAATGTAGTAGGAGGATGCAGGGGTAAGATCCATTTTTTTCCCCCTAACACTGCCAAAGCTGTTGACAATGTCGAGTGAAATTACTTATGGAGGGTCATGGACCATATGGGATTTGGCCCCTATTTTATGTCCACCTTCTGTATGGAGATTCGGTGGCCAGGGTGAATTTTAAAGGGGGTATTCTGGGATTTTTGTTTTACAGTATTTGGCTATGATACAGGGGCTATAAAACTAGTGTAGTTCATAATATAGTGCCTGTACCTATGTGTGATGGTGGTCTTGCAATTCATATGTGATTTTTGCCCCAAAGTTTCTTTTTAACAGCATACAAAATTACTGTTGTCCCAGGTTGCAGTGCGGCCGAGACATTACATCACTAATCAGGTGATGAAAGAGAGCCTGTCCTGCTTCAGTGGGTGGAGCAACCGCTGGGTGGGAGAGAGATCATTCTGTAACTAATTTGTTTCAATGGGTGGGTTGGCTGATGTATGGGAGGGAGGAAAGTGACCTCACACTTACAAACAAGGAACTATAGGACTTGTAGTTGAAGAAGGAAACTACAACAGGAAATAGCCAGTTCACAATAAGATAACCACAACATTATGGTAATATTGGAGGACAGAGTGGCACTCTATGCAGACAACATGCTGTTGTTCCTAGGGGAAACAGCTAGTTTGTGGGGTCCTGTTATATGCATTATTACTGAATTTGGCTTCTACTCTGGCTTACTTATCAGTAGTGACAAATCAGTTCTTATGTCCCTAGACTCTAATCCTTCATTGCCTCCAGTGCAAGAATTCCAGATACAGTAGGTTTTTACCTTCACATATTTAGGTATCCAGGTCACCCTAGCAGTTCAGGACTTTGTTGCCTATAACCTCTTGCCCCAACTGGATCAGAGTGCCCAAAAAGTATCTGTTTGGTGTAAATTGTCTTTGTCTGTGGTGGAAAGGGCTAACTTGATTAAAATGTTTTTTTGGAGATCTTGCAGAATTCTCCTGCCTGGATTACGGTGTCCCACTTTACTAGGATACAGCGTCATTTTTGTATACTGGAGTGTTGGGGGGGGGGGGGGGGAGGGGGGGCAGGATACCTTGACTTAAATTGAAAACATTAAAAAGTAGTAGCAAAAATAAGAAGATAAAAAGGTACCCCCACTCACTGCGAGGAAAAAGCAGACCAACTTCTATGGCATCTCGGACAGATCCGACTTCAGGCTGACAGCAGGGCGCTCAGAGTGGAAGCGATGTTCTCAGCACCTCCGGAGCCACAGGCATCAGGACTCCGCGTTGTTACAGTGACAGATCGCTAGCCTCCACAGTACATGCTGACATAATTGGTCTTTCTCCACAGCAGTGCCCTCTAGCTTGTGTGTGTTAGTATTACAATGTAGTAAAACTGTAGTGGAGTTGTCTCAACCTAACCCTTTCCTGTACTTCCTGGCCTCTCAACTGCAGCAACTGAGGAAATGGGCTGACCGTTCTAAGTTGGGGCCTACCAGTCGCTTATTTCTTTCTAAACATGAGGGACAGGTCCCTTTATACATTAGGACCTGACATCAACTAATTTAGTGTGCACATTATGGAGTAAAGCCAGGAGTGAAGGGGTGTAATCAGGCCCTTTCTGAATTCTTTTTATTGGCAGATTACATATTATGGGAACATAGGGGTATTGTTCAGCTAGGCCAATGTTATCCTGTCCATGTCAGGAACTGTCCAGAGCAGGAACAAATTCCCACAGCAAACCTATCCTGCTCTGGACAATTCCTGACATGGATAGGTGTCAACAGAGAGCACTGTGGTCAGACAGAAAATAACTTTCTCTGTAGTATAAGTACTGGAAGGATTAAAATTTAAATAGAAGTAATTTACAAATCTGTATAACTCTGTCACCAGTTGATTTAAAAAAATGTTTTCCACCGGAGTACCCCTTTAAGGCTCACTGTACCCCTTGTTACGTTCCTTGAGGGGTGTAGTTTCCCAAATAGTGTGCCATGTGTTGTTGTTTTTTTTTTTTTTTGCTGTTCTGGCATCATGGGGGCTTCCTAAATGCGACATGCATTTCAGCAAAGACCATTTCAGCAAAATTCGCTCTCCAAAATCTTATTGGCGCTTCTTCATTTCTGAGCCCTCTAGTGCACCCACAGAGCACTTTACATCAACATATGAGGTATTTCCTTACTCGAGAGAAATTGGGTTACAAATATTGGTGGGCTTTTTCTCCTTTTACCCCTTGTAAAAATGAAAACTTTTTTTTCTTTTATTTTCTCCTCCACTTTGCTGCTATTCCTGTGAAACACCTAAAGGGTTAACAAGCTTTCTAAATGACATTTTGAATACCTTGAGGGGTGCAGTTTTCATAATTGGGTCCAATATGGGGTATTTCTAATATAAATACCCTCAAATTGACTTTAAAACTGGTGCCTGAAAAATTCAGTTTGAAATTTTTGTGAAAATTTTTTCATTGATGCCAAACTTTGAAGCCCTCTAATGTCTTCAAAAAAAGTAAAAACATGTCAACTTTATGATTCCAACATAAAGTAGACATATTGTATATGTGAATCGATATATAATTTATTAGAGAGAGTTTCAAAGTTAGAAAAATGCTACATTTTGGATGAAACTTTGTTTTTTTCACCAAAAATTTATGGAAGTATCAACTAAAATTTACCACTAACATAAAGTAGAATATGTCATGAAAATACTCTGAATCAAATTCATAAGTGAAAGCATCCCAGAGTTATTAATGCTTAAAGTGACAGTGGTCAGATTTGCAAAAAATGATCTGGTTCTTATGGTCAAAATGGGCTTCGTCCTGGGTTAAGATTAATCAATATAAATCACCTCAGAAAAAAACAACAAACAATGAAGAAATAAGGGAGGAGAGTCAAAACTGTAAATATTGAGTCTTCTGCTGCCCTATACACTAGGGGAGTTCTGTTGTGGAACTTCCAACACAGAATTTGATTCTGGTGAAATCCATTAGTGGAAGCCCATTTTGTCGCTTATTTTGGATACAAATCACATGGAAAATAAGTGCCAAAGCCTCTTCATTTTTTTAGGCACACATTCCATGAGAAAATGCAGAAAGAAAATTCTTTACTTAATTTCCGTAGTGTGCATGGGCCTTTATAGTTCCACATTGGAATTCAGGGATCTCTTTAGAATAACCCATTCTTTTAATTATGTGTGTAAAAGCAGACTGCATTGGTAGTTGCTTGACTTTATACAACTAGACATAAGAAAGAGAGGGAATAGCTTACTAGATCCTCAACGTATGGTCTTAAAGGGGTATTTTGGGTATATACTTTTTTATATTTTGCTTGGGCTGCTATAAAAATAAAAAAGGCGTATTCCCCCTAGCTGGGTACCCCACAACTCCAGTTCTTCAGGTCCCCCTCTTGTCACCGTGCTTGCTATTTCCGAGATGGACTCTTCTCTGTGGTAACAGCCCACTGAGCCAATCACTGGCTGCAGATGTGGACCGTCACTGCCGAGACAAGTTTGTTTCTGAAGTAGAAAGCACAGCGATGAGTGTGAGACCAGTGGGAGCTACAAGATCCCAGGTAGGTAAGTATGTCAATTTCATATATCCAGAATACACCTTTAACACTGCATGATGGCTCCCAGATATATGGACACTGTAGCAGACCAACAGCATGGCAGTTTCCAGTGATCCTTGTTATTGTCCAACAATCCAGTTAAAATCATAGGCTATATTTAATCCATTTAAAAATTAAATAAAAAACTGGTATAAAACAGGTTCCCTATGAGCGACACATTTCCAGTCTACTTAGCTCTTAGTCGTGGTCTAGAGGAAAGCTAAATTTTAAATCCTTCAAAACTAAAAACAGCCAACCAACAAAAATATGTAGTCACATTGGTGTAGGTAGCCAACAAGTGTTCAATTGTTTAATATGTGTAACACTACTGTGCCTTTTTATGGGTTGGGTGCAAATCTCACAGGCTTTGCCTTCGCATATTGTTCCATAATTACGCTAAGCTATCTTTATTCTTGAACTATTACCCAGGTTAATTCTGTACTAGTATGAATTATCACTGGTCCACTAGTCCTTTGTTAGTTTTGCTCCATATAATAGTCAATTCTAAAAGATCATGTATATTACCATACACAATACAATGCCACCAATGAGATATGTTGTACTACATTACAGTGGCCCCTCAAGTTACAATATGAATTGGTTCCAGGACAACCATTGTATGTTGAGACCATAACTCTATGGAAACCTGGTAACCTGGTAATTGGTTCTGAAGCCCCAAAATGTCATCCAAAAATAAGAAAAAGTGAGGATTAAAGAAAAATAAGTAGATAACTAATATAGAAAAAGAAAATCCTTACATATAAAAGTAATAAAGATCTGCTGGGAGCTGTAAATCACTGTCTATGTAGAGGACAGAAGCTTCTTCAGGGTCCTGTACAGTACACGCAATGTCCTAAAAAAGTAATGGAGCCGCCCTCACCTGGTGTCCAAAGGAGCAGCCCCTGCCACAGGCTAAGAGTAGTACAGAACATGTAATACCTCTCTGTACTGTAGGGAGGCGCTTCCAGACAGTCATTGAATTCACTTTAGAAATACAGGGGTTTTACCAGTGAATGCCCATTCTAATTGGTCAGTTCTTCCAGCCATTGACACTTTTCACAGATCTGGACTGTCCGTAGCAGTCTGGTTTCAAGTTACAATGATTTAGAAAAGACCATTGTATGTTGAAACTATTGTATGTTGAGGGATCACTGTATTGTATTGGTTTACCTGAAGGCTATGTTCACACATGATTATTTTCCCATTTTGTACCAAAAAATGCCAGTTATTTTGCTGTTTTCTGGTACAAAGATAGCAAAAAAGGGTATTTTTCCAGTCATTGAGTCTAATGTAACTCAATGGAAAAAATGTCTTGTTCTGCACACATTGTATTATTTACTGGTTGTTATTTCAGAACATCCAGCCGTCTTTTGAGCAAAAGATGGCTGAAAAAAAACAGCATTTTTTTTTAAGGTGGTAAAAAGGCAGGACCAAAAACTTTGTGTGAACATAGTGTAATACTTACCATCCATTACAATATTTGCTTTTTCTACATGGCTTACTTACATTACTGATGTTTTATTATTAGCTATTATTTTATATACTTTCACCCTAAGGGTCCATGCACACTACGGAAATTCAGTAAGGAATTTCCCCACTGAATTTCATCAGCGGATCCTTGTTAGGAGTCTGTTTATTTTCTGCCGAGTTCATAGCAGAAATAAACCTCCGTAATGCTAAGTCCTATTGACAATTCTCTGGGAGGAATTCTGCCGAATAACTTGTTGATTCTTTCAGCGGAATCCAGATCCACATTTGAAGTTTGGTAGTGTGCACTGAGCAGCAGAATACCATTGAGATTAATTGGATTTTGCTGCAAACAAATTTGGATTTAATTTTGAGCACAAATTCCTGGCATAATATCTCATTCACTACACACATATACACACACTGCTCAAAAAAATAAAGGGAACACTTAAACAACACAATGTAACTCCAAGTCACTCACACTTCTCACATTGTCCACTCAGGAAGCAACACTGATTGACAATCAATTTCACATGCTGTTGTGCAAATGGAATAGACAACAGGTAGAAATTATAGGCAATTAGCAAGACACCCCCAATAAAGGAGTGGTTTGGCCGGTGGTGACCACAGACCACTTCTCAGTTCCTATGCTTCCTGGCTGATGTTTTGGTTACTTTTAAATGCTGGCAGTGCTTTCACTCTAGTGGTAGCATGAGACAGAGTCTACAACACACACAAGTGGCTCAGGTAGTGCAGCTCATCCAGGATGGCACATCAGTGCGAGCTGTGGCAAGAAGGTTTGCTGTGTCTGTCAGCGTAGTGACAGAGTCTGGAGATGCCGTGGAGAATGTTCTGCTGCCTGCAACATCCTCCAGCATGACTGGTTTGGCAGTGGGTCAGTAATGGTGTGGGGTGGCATTTCTTTGGGGGGGGGGGGGCTGCACAGCCCTCCAGGTGCTTGCCAGAGGTAGCCTGACTGCCATTATGTACCAAGATGAGATCCTCAGACCCCTTGTGCTGAGCATGACCATATGCTGGTGCGATTGGCCCTGGGTTCTTCCTAATGCAAGACAATGCATTGATGCTATGGACTGGCCTGCCCATTCCCCAGACCTGAATCCTATTGAGCACATCTGGGATATCATGTCTCGCTCCATCCACTATTGCCACGTTGCACCACAGACTGTCCAGGAGTTAGCGGATGTTTTTGTCCAGGTCTGGGAGGACATCCCTCAGGAGACCATCCACCACCTCATCAGGAGTATGCCCAGGCATTGTAGGGAGGTCATACAGGCATGTGGAGGCCACACACATTACTGAGCCTTATTTTGACTTGTTTTAAGGACATTAAATCAAAGTTGGATCAGCCTGTAGTGTGGTTTTCCACTTTGATTTTGAGTGTGACTCCATATCCAGACCTCCATGGGTTGATAAATTTGATTTCCATTGATAATTTGTGTGATTTTGTTGTCAGCACATTCAACTATGTGAAGAAGAAAGTATTTCATACCATTAGTTCAATCATTCATATCTAGGATGTGTTATCTTAGTGTTTCCTTAATTTTTTTGAGCAGTGTATACACACACACACACAATTACTTATTTGTCATTTTTCTGTATAAGACAATATTTAAAGCATACCTGTCATAGTGCATGTCATGATCACACGCTATCGGTCCAGCAAAGATGCTAGAGAGAGTGTGATGTTGCAAGGGTTAAAGCCACCAGGCCTCTGGGTATCCACTACTATTCCCAGCAAGTCACCAAATTAACCCTTTGATAAACATGTTTCACCAGAGCTTTCTTCAGAAAGGTGAGCTCCTGTATTTAGAGATCAAAGACCAGAGCTGATTAATTAAACATTTAGTCTGAAAAAGGTATCACAGTGCTATGTATAAAATAAACAAATGACATACAGGTACAAAAATATATAAAAGAGTTCAGCAAGACAAGTTCAGAAAACAAAAATAAAAGTCCTTACAGCATAATGGTATAGCAGTCCTTGTGAGTGAGAGTCCAGCTGTATCTTAGGATGTCTTGTCAGCTTTTGCCACAAGCTTCAACAAAGGTTTGTCCGGCATCTCCATTTTATAGTGGCTTTTTAGGAGGGAAAGGGGAATTCATCTGACCCCACAAGGTGTGTGTGTGTGTGTGTGGGGGGGGGGGGGGGGGGGGAGTGGAACTGCCATCCCTCTTTTCTGGTCCCTTATCTTAGTTTGTTTTATGATGGCCAGAGTGCCTGACTTCAAAGGACGTATAACACAGATAGACAGACCCCCCCCCCCCCCCAATAAAACTGGAATGCACAAAAACAAATACACAGTCTCAACCCTCACCCATGCCTTAGATTATACATTATACACAAATACAATTATAATACACATGTATGATTCCATAATCAGGCCTTGGGCCTGGCATCTCCCCCTTAAGATGGAGACAGAGAGATCTTGCCTCTCCAAGCTGATAGATCTGTCACCATTAATCTATTTCTTTTCTTGACACCACAGGCCCTGCATTCCCAGGCAAGGTTGGCACTGACGGGGCCTATTTCCTCATTTAGCTGCCTTTTTCTTTGCAGCTGAGAGCTGTGAATTGATCTCCACATCCTGAAGGGATCCCTGGCTCTTAGCTTCCCCCACTAGGTCCAGTAAGGGATCACTACCCCGCCCTTCCTCTGGTGCACTGCATATACTGAGTACCAACTCCTCTGGGTCATAGTATGCCATATTAATGTGGTACTGTCTCTGCCTCTGACCTTTCTCATTAAGGGCAACTACATATTTGGTGGGTTCTAGGTGCTGCAATATGGGGAAGGGACCCTCCCAGGCAGCCTGCAACTTATTCTGCCTGATGGGGTTCAGAGCCATTCCCTTCTGTCCATTACCCGGTCCCTTGCATTGCGATCATACCAGTACTTCTGACTGTGCTGCTGTGAGGTTGTCATGTACTAGCCCATTCAATGCCTGCATCCTGTTCCTGAATCTCAGAACATACTCCACCACAAAAGTACTGTACATTTACCTTCTTACAGAGTAATTTACAACAGCAATACCCATACCTGGCCAGTAGAAATTGTGTGCCAACCTGGACTTTGTCTTGGCCACTCCCAAATGTCCTGCCAGGGTTATCTCATTGGCTAACCTCAGCAGCTTTTTCCTGTACTACCTAGGAACTACTAACTGCCTCTCTCTCCTAGGGCCCTAGCATGCCTTTGGAAAGGGAGTCCCAGTACAAGATATTGTTTTCCCAATATACCCGATGCCCATCTGTGTCAGCACCTGGCTGTTCAGCACGTTGCCTCAGCCCTTCAAGGGAAGGGTCACTGTGCAGAGCTCCCCGGAAATGCTCATTGCCCTCCCCCCATCTCGTGGCATCAGGGAGCACATTTCCCTCAGGTGTCTCCCAAAGTCTCGCACAGTACCTCAGAACGAACCGTGTTCTCTCCTAGCCCATCTGGTGTGCAGGTAGTGTCCTCTGGAGCATAATGACAGAGCATTCGTCCCAAATCATTCTCCAGCAGAACATTAACAGGGATGTCCTCAGAGACTTCCACCTCCCGCAAACTTTTGCCTGTACCCCAATCCAGGAACACACGGGCCATGGGCACAGCAGTTTGCACACCTCTAAATCCTCTTAAAGCCATGGTTCTTCCAGGGATGATGTCCTCTGTATCCACCACTTCAGGCCGCACCAAGGTAAATGAGGCTCCAGAATCTCGTAAACCCACTGTCACCCGGTCGCCCACAGTTACACTCTGTAGGTTATCCCCTCTCTTTTCCACGGCTCCAGACACCAGAAGAATGACTGTGTCCTCCTGCTGCCGGTGAAGAATTATTGTTGGGGCAAGTGGCACTCAGGTGCCCAATCTTAGTGCATCTGTAACATTGGCGGGTGTGTCCCTGACCCAATGTGGCTCCTGTAGCTTTTGGTGATGATGGCAAGAATTTCCTGGCTGGCTTGGTGCTTTGTGGTTGTGTGGCTCCCCTCCAGGTACTTGCTCCAGTTTGTGCAGATCCACGCTTTGCTGCTGGCGCCCTGTTATTGGCAAAGTCATCTCCTAGTTCAGCTGCTTCCGCTTGTAGGCCCCAGTCCATTGCCTGAATGCAGTCCTTAGATGGCCTGCATGTTCAGTGCAGCTTTCTGTGGCGCTTTGTTGCAAAGTCCGAAATCTTTTCCTATAAGCCTCTGGAGTCAGATTAAAACTTTTTAGTAGGGCAGATTTTATTGCCTCATAGTCCTGGTCCCTTTAAGAGAGAAGAGAAGCAAACGCATCCAGAGCTTTCCCTCGCAGCCGTGGGGTTAGATCGTCCCCACTGTTCCTTAGGTAGATGGAACTGCCGGCAAACCTTTTTAAATCCCCTCAGGAACACATCCAGATCACCATCTTTCTCCAACATGGGGAAATGCTCCAAGCGGGGTTTGTGGTCTCCTTGATCCTGCACATCACTGCGTGCAGATAAAGCATCCCCTCTCAGCCTCAGAACCTCCAGTTCATGCCTCCGCTGGGCCACTCTTAGTGCCACCTCTCTCTGCGGCTTGTGCCTGTGCCTCTCTCTCTGCAGTTTGGTACTGGAGAAGAAGTTGGAGTTTCATATTGGCATCCACATTCCCAAGGTGTTGTAAGGCAGTCCACATATAAGAGTCCAAGGCCTCATGTGGAGTACTGTCCTGATGGGGAGTAATGTTGTATTCCCCAGGAGATATCAGTCCTTGGATGGCAGTTCCAGCTGTAGGACTTTGTCTCATGTCACTCAGCTCTTCTGCACGGGCATCATACTCCACAAGATCAGCAATAAGTTGTTCCTTGTTCTTTCCTGCAGTAGGGATGTCCTTTTCTTGGCACATTAGCTCCAGTGCAGGTTTGGGCTGCTTGCGATATGCCTCCATATTTCCGAGATGAGACAGAGGAGGTAAAACAGGAGATGGGGAGGACAGAACTGTCTTGCACTCTTTTGTATGTCTTTTAAACCAGCACTGAGCTCTGTCTTTGGAATTTACACACAAGAAGATGTATGCAATTTCTTTTAGTGCTAAGATTTCCTTACAGGTAAAATACAGCAAGCACTAAAAAAAATAGTTGTCACGATCACACCCTATTGGTCCAGCCAAGACACGAGAGAGAGTGTGATAGTGCAAGGGTTAAAGCCACCAGGCCTCTGGGTATTCACTACTAGTCCCAGCAAGTCACCAAATTAACCCTTTGATAAACATGTTTCACCAGAGCTGCCTTCAGAAAGGTGAGCTCCTATATTTAGAGATCAAAGACCAGAGCTGATTAATTGAACATTTAGTCTGAAAAAGGTATCACAGTGCTATGTATAAAATAAACAAATGACATACAGTTACAAAAATATATAAGAGTTCAGCAAGACAAGTTCAGAAAAAAAAAAAGTCCTTACAGCATAATGGTATAGCAGTCCTTGTGAGTGAGAGTCCAGCTGTATCTTAGGATGTCTTGTCAGCTTTTGCCACAAGCTTCAACAAAGGTTTGTCCAGCATCTCAATTTTATAGTGGCTTTTAAGGAGGGAAAAGGGAATTCATCTGACCCCACAAGGTGTGTGTGTGTTGGGGGGGGGGGGGGGGGGGGCGTCTGTATATGTTTCTCAGCACCTAATCCTCTGACCACCCTCCCAGTCTTCACCCATGTGCACCCCCCTATTCACCCCTTTTTCACTCCTGTCCACCCCTCTTTTAACCGCTTGTCCACCCTCCTGTCATCCATGTCCACCCCTCTGACCCTGTCTCCAATGTCCACCCCCCTCTCCACCCTTGTCATCCCTGTGTCACCCATGTTTACCCCCCCCCCCATTGTCCACCCCTCTGACCACATCCTTGTCACCCATGTTCACCCCTCTGTCCCTTTGTCACCCCCGATGCCCCCCTGTACACTCTTCTACACCCCTCTGCCACCCATGTACACCCCTCTGTCTCCCATGTACACTTCTCTGTCTCCCATATACACCCCTCTGTCACCCATGTACACCTCTCTGTCTCCCATGTACACTTCTCTGTCACCCATATACACCCGTCTCCCATGTACACCCGTCTGTCTCCCATGTACACCCGTCTTCCATGTACACTCTTCTACACCTGTCACCCATGTACACTCCTCTACACCCCTGTCTCCCATGTACACCCCTACACCCCTCTGCCACCCATGTTCACTCCTCTACACTCATGTACACTCTTCTCCTGCCAGACATGTACACTCCTGTCCACCCCCAACACCCCTTTGTCACACATGTACACCCTTCTATCACCCCCTTTGCCCCGTCACCCATGTACATTCTTCTACTCCCATCTGCCACCCATGTACACCCCTGTCTCCCATGTACACTTCTCTGTCACCCATATACACCCGTCTCCCATGTACACCCCTGTCTTCCATGTACACTCCTGTCACCCATGTACACTCCTCTACACCCCTCTGTCTCCCATGTACACCCCTACACCCCTCTGCCACCCATGTTCACTCCTCTACACTCATGTACACTCTTCTCCTGCCAGCCATGTACACTCCTGTCCACCCCCAACACCCCTTTGTCACACATGTACACCCTTCTATCACCCCCTTTGCCCCGTCACCCATGTACATTCTTCTACTCCCATCTGCCACCCATGTACACTCTTCTACACCCCTCTGTCTAATAGGTTTGTTTTGCAGGTTTAACGGTGAAGAATTGTGGCTGTAAGAAATTGTCATGATGGTGCAGACCAGATGGAGAAAAAAAGGGAACGACGCTGATTAGAGAAGATGTCACTTGTGAGTTGGTGTCTAAAGAAAGTGTCTGCGACACTTGAAAATGAAAGTTGCTGGTAGCTCAGTGGAACTCACCAAACCCCTGTGACGTGATCGTAGGGATTCGGTGAGGTAAAATGGCGGAGGAGAATCCCCTTACATGCCTATCACAGATCCAATTATGCACCTAGCTTAGGCTGGGTTCACACCACGTTTTCTTAAATACGGTTCCCGTATACGGTTTGGAGGAGGGGGCGGGGCTTAATTGCGGCGCCCGCACTCAGCCGTATTCGGGAACCGTATTTAATGCAAGTCTATGAGCCGACCGGAGTGAACCGCAGCCTCCGGTCGGCTTCGTTTTCGGCCGTATGCAGTTTCCCGACCGCAGGCAAAAACGTGGTCGACCACAATTAAGCCCCGTCCCCTCCTCCAAACCGTATACGGGAACCGTATTTAAGAAAACGTGGTGTGAACTCAGCCTTAGCCAGGCTTTAGCAGTAGATCGCTGATATCACTGTGTAATGGCCATAGGCATAGCATTATACAGTGAATGCAATCTAATGATAGAATATAAAAGTCGCCTATGGGGACTTAAAAAGTGTAAAATAAAAAAATGTTTGTAAAAATATATAAAACCCCTCCCCTAATAAAAAAATCGAATCACTCTTATTTTCCCATTTTATAAAAACATAACTTATTTGGTTTGCCAAGTCGGTAATTGTCCAAACTATTAAAATAGGTTTATGAGCCCCAATGGTAAACAGAAATGTAGAAAGTTTTTTTTAATGACATCATATATCAGATAAAATATAATAAAAGTGATCATAGAGTCTCATCAAAACAAAAATAGAGTAAATAAAAGTTATAGATTTTAAAAGGGGAGGAGGAAAAATATCAAAATGGGCTAAGGGGTATCCTGGGTTAGAAAACGCAGCTGCTTTCTTCCAGAAACAGCACCCCTATTGTCCTCAGGTTGTGATTAGTATTGCAGTTCCACTGTATTGGAGTAAATGGAGCCAAGCTGTAATACCACATACAACCTGAGAACAGGTGTGGAACTGTTTATAGTGGAAAGCAGCTACAGTTCTCATATGTTGGATAACAATGTGGCTCCCGCTCCCAACTGGTATACAATAGAGGTGAAGAAATCCCGGGACACCGGATAATGCTGAAAAGGATTTCTTTTATTCAAGCAAAATGCGCATCATAGACGCAGCACGCGTTCTGGCCAGTACAGCCGTTTACGCATGCGCACTTTGCTTGACTAAAAGAAATCCTTTTCAGCATAATCTGGTGTGCTGGGATTTCTTCACCTCTATCGGACATACCTCATCCCTGGCGCCGACCTAACTACCACCATGACTAGCTCACTGGGCCCCAGTCTGAGAGTCCAGGGCCCCACCAATGTTATACTAACACCATTAGCCATGACGGTTCTGCCCCCGGCCTAGTATCCAGCAGTATCGGGGTGTGGCCCTGCTCCTAACTGACACTCTCTTACACCAATCACGAGATACCGGATGGGCGGGACTTCCCCTGGCGCGTAGCAAAACAAAAAGCTTATCCATCCAGCCAATGGTAGCGGGCGCTTTCTAGACTGGCAGCAGGGCCCACCATTCGGAACTGTAGCTCGGTTATAAGGGCTGTCTCTACGACCGGGCGCTCAATCTCTCTTTAAGATGGCGGCGGTGTCCTCAGCAGCGGCACTGCGTGGGGCTGACTACGAGAACGGGCTCCGTGGCGCTGCGGGGTCAGCCGGTGGCAGCCAAGATGCCGGCGATGACGAGTCCATAGGTCGCGGAGGGCTGGATCTCGACTTGGAGTTGTTGGGCCCAGGCCGGAGAAGTCGACGGATAGGGGGCAGAATCCCGACGGGGAGGAGATCCGGCGGACGAGGGAGCACAGAGAGCGGGGGTGCCGGCGCCCTGGAGGAGCTTGAGGAAATGGAGCTGGAAGAGGAAGAGCCGGGAGAGCTCGGGGGGGACCCTGCCATTGAGGACCCGGTAAGCGCTGAGGGGTTGCCCACATCCGGGCCTGTGAGGGGAGGGGGTCCATTCGAGCCGCATTATGTAATGCGATGTGACGTCATGGCTGAATGGATGCAGCTGTGCTCATGTATGGTTTGATGTGATGACGTCACTGTCTTCCTCTGATGTCGTCATTCCTCTTCTCACTAATTTGTGGGGTAGTGGTGGATGTACAGCTCGTGGGCATTGTTCTGGGTACATGGTGTTGTTGTGGGCCTAATGGTCTGACTATGGTTTGTCTTCTCTCATTCAGGAGCTGGAGGCCATCAAAGCCCGTGTTAGAGAAATGGAGGAGGAGGCAGTCAAGTTAAAGGAGCTGCAGAATGAGGTGGAGAAACAAATGAACATGAGCCCGCCGCCCGGAAATGGTAAGCGCATAGTACAGGGGGAGACCCTCAGACCACAAGAGGACATAGAGCTTCAGAGACCCTCTTTATCATCTGCTCAATGGCTTCAGCTATTCACCTTTAGGGCTTATTCACATGGCTGGATGGATCCGCCGACAATGGACCCTGCAGTGCTGCCTCCTCTATGCCTGCTCGGGGCGGCAATCCATCACTACAGACACACTGATGTGCGAGGGAGAGCGGCCGCGATGTGTGCGAGTACACTGCGCATGTGTCTGCTTGTAGCGGTGGATTGCCGCTCGGGGCAGGCATAGAGGAGGTGTGAATGAGCCCACCAAGAATGGCCGCACACCCAGTGCACTAGGGTTTCACAAGCATATTCTGGGCGTACCTGTAGAAGTAAATTAGGCTGCTTCATACTAACCGAAAACAGCTTTATTATTCCTCCACGAGCCGGGCTAACAGTTGGAGAGGGGGGTCCGCTGTGCTCTGCAGCGCCTCTCTCTGGCTACATCACGCAGTTGACTGGCACATAGGACTGCCCCATAAGACAGATGAGCCCTATGTAGCTATCAATCAATTGCGAAACGTAATCTAAAGTGTCCATGCATCAGAGGAGACCTCAGAACCCGCCTGTCTGTAGGCCGGGCTCACGGAGTAATTCTAAGGCAGTTTTTTAAAGTATAAAGCAGTCTTGTTAATATATGTGGAGAATATGCTTGTGAACACCTAATGCACTGTGTGCAGCTTCACAAGCATGTTCTTGGTGACAAAGGGCAAGGTCACATTAGGTGCCTCTGCAGCATATTTAACTATGCGGAATGCGCCAACGGCAGTCACGAGGGCCTGCAGAGCGAGCTCCCGATTGTGGCTGGGTAGCTCGGTGTCTGTGCACATTGGTGGATTCCACGCTGGCCACAGCCAGGAGCTCACTCGGCGGGCCCTCTTGTGACTGCTGTTGGCGCATTCAGCAGAATGAAATATGCTGCGGATGCAGCAAATCTGTCAGCAGTGTCACCCACACTAAACTGTGGTACAGGGTAATAGTGCGGGTGACACTGATTCCAAAGATTTGGGCCGTTCCCAAGTTGTCTGAAAATGTAAATATGCATATTAAGTGCTTTTGCGCACCCTCCCCCAAGTCTACTGTATTTAGCAGATATAGAGCAGGTCCTGTTTGGGCAGAGAGGTCCACACAGCACCATTGACTGCCTTCACAAGTTATGGTCACATGATTGTGCCATCACCGAGAGCGGGTCTCTGTATCTGCTACATGCTGGCGGCATATCACCTGTGATGTCACAATCATGTGACCATAACTTGTGACGTTCAGCATTGCAGGATAGATTAAGCACCAAGGGTCTTGGAACACCCTACTAAGCCAGAACACCTCATTTGCATATTTGGTTTTTATTTTAATAACTTCAGGGTGGGGCCATGTAAGAATAAAGGTAAACTGTGTTGGGATTACCTTGTTCCAGTAGGTTGGTCTAGGTAATCCTGGTAGCAGTTTGCATTCCATAAGTGACTGGACTCCTGGCGGTTGAGACAGGGTGGGTGATTAGTGACTAGTGGTCAGCCTGCTCCTGCCAGTGTTTCCGGTCACTTCTAAAGCTGGCCATACACTTGTAGAAGCTATTGACTAAAGTTGTATATATATAGACAGCACGTTTTAGTGCTAGAGCCCAAACCTTAGTTGACCTACACCTGTCCTTATCAGTTCTTTCAGGATTTCCTTCACTTTAAAGTAGGGCTGGGCGGTATAGCGGTTCATACCGAATACCGAAGTTTTTGGTAACAGACAGCCAACGGCTGTCCGGGCATGCTGGGAGTTGTAGTTTTGCAACAGCTGGAGGTCCGCAGGTTGGAGACCACTGCTGTACGCTGTATCCCTATGCCCGGGCTGCGAAAGATAAAGAAAATAAACTGTAACTTGCCTATGTCGGCCTCATGCTGTTCCTTGGGACTGGAACGTCGGACAGCCGCCAGCCTATCACCAGCCGCAGCGATGTCCCGCCCCTGCCAGTAATAGGCTGAGCCCACTGTCAATGTAAGGAGCTCTGGCCGGCTTCTTACATGACAGTGGGCTCAGCCTATCACTGGCAGGGGCGGGACATCGCTCCGGCCGGTGATAGGCTGACGGCTGTCCGGCGTTCCAGTCCCCAGCGTGTGGCCGATGTAGGTGAGTTTAAAGTTTTTCTGTATCTTTTGTAGCCCGGCTATAGGGATACAGCGTACAGCAGTGGTCTCCAACCTGCGGACCTCCAGCTGTTGCAAAACTACAACTCCCAGCATGCCCACACAGCCGCATGCTGGGAGTTGTAGTTTTGCAACAGCTGGAGGTCCGCAGGTTGGAGACCACTGGCGTACAGTATAGAGTTCCATCGCTGGCGGCCCCCAACAAAGAGGAGGAGGGCAGTGCTTGCGGGTGACGCGAGTAGTACCCCGCTGGGCTGATCATTAATTGGGGGGAGCAGAACAGCGCTGGCGGGTAACATGATAGTGGGGGGGGGGGTGAAAGAAATACCGTTATATACCGTGGAACCGCCATAAGTTACAAAAATACCGTGATACGCATATTTGGTCATACCGCCCAGCTCTACTTTAAAGTCCCTGACCATGTCTGGACCTTATTGCTCAGCTTACAGATAATAAATAAATAGAGATGAGCGAACTTACAGTAAATTCAATTCGTCACAAACTTCTCGGCTCGGCAATTGATGACTCTTCCTGCATAAATTAATTCAGCTTTCCGGTGCTCCGCTGGGCTGGGAAAGGTGAATACAGTCCAAGGAAAGAGTCTCCTAGGACTGTATCCCCCTTTTCCAGCCCACCGGAGCACCTGAAAGCTGAACGAATTTATGCAGGAAAAGACATCAACTGCCGAGCCGAGAAGTTCGTGACGAATCGAATTTACTGTAAGTTCGCTCATCTCTAATAATAAACGTCATTCTCTTGTAAATGTGTGGATACACAGCATATAAATTAATGCAGTTCTGGCCTACAATAGACTGTACTTCTGGTGGAATAAAAGATTATGGGGCAGATTTATCATTGCTTTTAGAGCATTTTTTGCTAGGTTCAGGCTTCGTTCAGACACAAGCAGCATATTTAGAGACTTTTATGCGCCTTTTGATATAAACAGTTTTACACTTTTTTTTTTTTTTTTTTTCTACCCGTAGAACTTTTTCTTTGAGACCATGCAGTGGTGACATATTTATCATTTGTGACTTCTGTCAAAAGTTGCTATTTTGTGCGCAAAGGAGCTGAGCGCGGGTCATATCTGGGTGGTCCCGGCGACTATCTGCCATCTGGACTTATCTCTAATGCCAGACATCACCCATCACGGAGATGCCCGGCTTTAACCCCTTAGACACCGCAATCAAATTTGTTTGTAGTATCTAAAATGCAAGTAAAAATGTCCCGGCAGCTCTGTGAAATTGGGTAAAAACACCTAACCTGCCAAATTCAGGACCCGGGAAAGTGTCTACTTCCCTCCCTCACAAGCGTCTAGAAAAAGTGTATGTGGTAGAACTTTTCCCACCACAGCAGTGCTGCGCAAAATTCATCATCCTGCTGCACCTCTCTACCGTACCGAAATCTGGGCCTATGAATATAAAAATGCAGGTGTCATGGAGGTCATTTTATTGCTATGTGCCCAACTAATACCAACTTTGAAAATAGATTTTTTACAGGTAAAGCCATTGCCAGGTATATATCCACTACAGTAGTATTACATGGTGGCAATCCAGATGAATAAATATCTATATAGTGTAAGAATATCCGGAGTCCAGCAGAACAGCAGATGCTTGTACAGATGTCTTCTGTTCTTCTGTCCCATTTAAGAGGTTTTTAGGGCTATTCCCATCAGATATTCCAGAATGTGTAAGTGCAACCCCTGCCTCTGGGATTCTCACTTGGTGAATGGGGGTGATGGCTCTATGCAAATTTACAGCCACTGTAATCTCCATATAGTGGCTTTGCCAGTGTGCTGCCACTACGTCATGTAAGTCTATGGAGGTTACAGGAAGTTTATAAGGCTTGCCCACAAGACACTAATCCCACTAGTTAGTTTTAGTGGGGGTCTGACCTCAACCAATACATGAGAACGTGGGTGCCTTGGACCTCCCGGATGAAGGGAGGAGCAGTTGGACAAGTACTTTCCTTGCTTATCTTTTGCCTGCTAGGAGTGATATGGACTCCACTGATCACTCATCTTCTATCCTGTAAATGGGGGATTAATGCTGAGGCCCTGCTCCACAGATTCATGCACTTGGCTCTCCTCTTCTCTAGCTGTTTGTGCCATCAGTTATGGCTCCTGATCTTCTAGTGAGGGGCTAGATGGGGTAGTCAGTGCTCTCCCTCAGACCTGAGCCGTGGTGATTGCCCTCAATCCTATGTAGACCGTTGTTAGCCTTTTGGCTGCCAAACATGACAGCAGCTCCATATGGCTCATGATGGAGCATTTCAATTTGGCATTTAATGTTAGAGGTATTGTCAGAGTATTTTTTTTTCTTCATCCTTTGAGCCCATGATTCCAAGTTATAATCCATTTTCAGGTAGAAGAGAGGGAACACACATCGGGAAATGCTGTAGTGCAAGTCTTTATTATACTGTTGTCTTGGCCCTTTCTCAGCATTCCGTGTGGCCAGAGACAATCGGTCTTAAGTCACATGGTCTCCATGAGGTGTGGCTATGCTGCAGTGGGTGCATGGATAGCAGATTATAAGGGATTTACTGAAGTAATGCTATCCACCCACTGAAGAATGGCAGTGTCCCTTTCAAGACTGTGTGACTTAGGATAGTCTCTGGCCGCATGGAATGCTGGGAAAGGTCAACAGTAAAATAGTACAGCACTTCAGGGTGTGGGTCCTGTGCATGAAAATGTGACAAAGTGGCGCATGGAGGGACAGTATTATAACTTGGCATCATGGGCTCAAAGGATGAAGCAAAAATACTGAATAAGGCTGGGTTCACACCTCGTTTTGTACTTACGGCTCCCATATACGGCTGGGGCAGGGCTTAATCGCGGCACTCGCACTCAGCCGTATAGGGGAACCGTATTTAATGCAGGTCTATGAGCCGACCGGAGTGAACCGCAGCCTCCGGTCGGCTGCGTTTTCGGCCGTATGCGGTTTCCCGACCGTAGGCAAAAACGTGGTCGCCCATGTTTTTGCCTACGGTCGGGAAACCGCATACGGCCGAAAACGCAGCCAACCAGAGGCTGCGGTTCACTCCGGTCAGCTCATAGACATGCATTAAATACGGTTCCCGAATACGGCTGAGTGCGGGCGCAGCGATTAAGCCCCGCCCCCTCTTCCCAGCCGCATACGGGAACCGTAAGTACAAAGCGAGGTGTGAACACAGCCTAACCCCTTTAATGCCTACCTTACAGCCACTTAATACTTTATTAAATCACTGATAGTATGGCTCCTTAAAGGGGTTGAAGTGCTTAAAAGTCTATTAGTAATGGAGCAGTATAATGTATGTAGACAGCAAGGTGCAAACATTTAGGGACTTTTCTACATGAAGGGAGAGGCTGTCTGTGACAATGGGTTTATATCAGGGACCTAGTAAAAAGCATTAAAGCATCCGGGGGGGTATTGTGTTTTTTATTATTTTTTTGTAAACTGTAAAAAAAATATTGCAGAACTAATTCACATGTTCAAGAAAACTTGACTGTAGTGTGGCATGGTGAGCTTTTTGCAGTAGTCAGTGATTTGTTAACTAACTTTTTTATATTTTTGCATAAATAATTGAAACCATCTTTTATGACCGGTCCAAACATAGAAATTTGTTTCCGTCTAAGCTACTTTCCTTCTGTGCGCCTCATTGTTGAATGTGAGAAAATACACATGTAGTACTCCCAGGCAAACATGTACAATTAATTTGGTTTACACAGGCAAGGATACATTTCCCCCTGGGAGTCTGACAGGGCAACTGTTTGGAAATGCACTAGCACATAAAGGGAATGGCATCAGAAAGTTATGTCAGGTTTTTACTAGGGCTGCACAACTTGGGGAAAATGTGTGATTATGGTGGTAAATATTGCAATTTTGATATGCTATTGCGATATACCGTATTTATCGGCGTATAACACACATTTTTTTAGCTAAAATTTTTAGCCTAAAGTCTATCTGTGTTATACGCCGATAAGCTGCTGCAGTTCAATGATTTAAAGCGAGCGCTTTAAATCAATGAACTGCAGCGGCTTTTGCAGCTCCAGAGATCTGTCGTCGCTGCCCGCTTCTCTGCCCCTGCCTGTCCTGGGGTCCAGAGACCGGCGCCGCCACTGCCCCATTGCCTCCCCTGTTCCCAGGGTTCGGGCTGCTTCTGGCTCCGGCGGTCTCCTGCGTTGTTGCTATGCGCTGTGCAATGACAAGTGATTTCTTCAACGTCACAGTCAGTGGCCCGGCGCACAGTGACAGCTAAGAACGCCTCCGGAGCCAGAAGCAGCGTGGACCCCGGGAACAGGTCATTATAAAACCGGGGAGGTAATGGGGCAGCGGCGGTGGCAGTCTCTGGATAGCCAGGGGGGGAGAAGCGGCGGCAGCAGGACTCTAGACCCCAGGAAAGACAGGAGGAGAGAAGCGGGCAGCAACGGCCTCTCTCCCCCTGCCTTTCTTGGGGGCTTCTGCGGGGTCAAACAGTGTATCAGGGTATACACTCGCGCACACACACCCTAATTTTAACAAGGATATTTGGGTAAAAAACTTTTTTTTACCCAAATATCCTTGGAAAAATGAAGGTGTGTGTTATAGGCCGGTGCGTGGTATACCCCGATAAATACGGTAATAAACAAATGGTGAAATCCCTCCTATTTCATATAGTCAACCCCCATGTCATGTTCATTGACTGAACACAAAATTGAAGGGATTTGATATGAAATGGGAAGAAAATAGCCTAATTCCTCCTCAGCAATTTCATGGGCCTGGTATAGTGTAGTCTGTGTACTCTCCGGCACGGTTACGTTGCTCTATGGTGCAGTGCAGCCGTGTAGGAGGGATGACTGGGAGTGACTTAGGGAGGGGGGGGAGGAGTTTGTTTTTTCCTTATAGCCATAACTCAGACCCATATGAGGCTTGTTTAATTTTACCACAGAATCTCTGACTCCCTATAACTTATTTTTCTGTATACTGGGATGTATGAGGTCTTATTTTTTGGCCCTGATCTGTAGTTTTTATAATTTCCCTTTTTGATTGGACTTTTTGGTCACTTTTTTTTCTCTTTAACTTTCATGCCATTGACCGCGTGGTTTCCTTAATGTTATGTTTCAATAGTCCAGACATTTACGCATGTGGCGATTCCAAATACTTTTATTTTTGTCAACATTATTTTATATGAAAATGGGGCAAAGGAGTGATTTAACCTTTTATTAGGGGAGGGGCTTATTAAAATTTTTTGCATTTTCTATCTAATTTTTTTTTGTCCCCATAGGGCAGGGTTTTCCAGACAGTGTCTCCAGCCAAAGGCTGTCCAGGCATGCTGGGAGTTGTAGTTTTGCAACAGCTGGAGGCACCCTGTTAGGAAAATACTGCCGGGGCGACTACTACTTGAAATCTAGTGATTGCAGACACTGATCAATGCTGTGCCATAGCACAGCTTTGATCAGTGTTATGGGCGTTCCATTACTACAGGCTGCTGTGGCTGCCTGCATTTTTGGAGTGCCGGTTGGACAGGACAGATGAAGATAGGGAACCTCTGCCTGTCGTTTCAGCTGATCTTGACCCAGCTGCATTTTGCTGTGGGTGTCCCAGTAAGCTCCACTGAGCGAACGGCAGTTACTTCGGCATTTTAGACGCCAGGATCAAATTTTATCACATCTAAAGGGTTAATGCCGGACATCACCCAGATCGGTGATGAGGTGCAGAACTGCGCCCCATACAATTTTGCGTTGGCCCCTTCCTTCAACTGTCCAAAGGTTTCCAAACATACACGGAGGGGAGGAGTGAAAGCTGAGCTGTGCAGGATGCAGTTCTGCACCTCCCTCAGCCCAGTACATTTCCCTCTTCACCCCTGTACACTCCTGGGCGTAGATTCTCGCAGCCCCGCTCCTGGGCGTAGATTCTCGCAGCCCCGCTCCTGGGCGTAGATTCTCGCAGCCCCGCTCCTGGGCGTAGATTCTCGCAGCCCCGCTCCTGGGCGTAGATTCTCGCAGCCCCGCTCCTGGGCGTAGATTCTCGCAGCCCCGCTCCTGGGCGTAGATTCTCGCAGCCCCGCTCCTGGGCGTAGATTCTCGCAGCCCCGCTCCTGGGCGTAGATTCTCGCAGCCCCGCTCCTGGGCGTAGATTCTCGCAGCCCCGCTCCTGGGCGTAGATTCTCGCAGCCCCGCTCCTGGGCGTAGATTCTCGCAGCCCCGCTCCTGGGCGTAGATTCTCGCAGCCCCGCTCCTGGGCGTAGATTCTCGCAGCCCCGCTCCTGGGCGTAGATTCTCGCAGCCCCGCTCCACTATGTCCAGGGGGCTGTAAAAATCTACTTGTGGTTGTGTGATTTATGGAGCCATTGTGAAACTCTACATCCAGGGGAGCTGTGTGAGCAGGGCTGTGCACCTGACTCAGGAGGAAAGGGATTCTCACAGCCCCACTCCTGGACGTTAACTTTCATGCACCTCCCTCAGAAGAGGGATTCTCACAGTGCCGCTAGCACAGACCTAGGACATGTATTTTCACTGCCAGGCCATGCTGCATGGGAGCTAACTTACCACCACAGACGGGCTCTACTTCTCCCACATGGCCTGGCCCCTCCATTGTGCGGCCCACTGTTTCTCCTGACAGTAGAGCTTAATCGCAAAATTCTGCGAAGGGCTGTATCGACATATCGCAATCAGCAATTATCGTGTTTCGATTGGGATTGCGATATATCGCAGTTTTTACTTTACACATTTAACAATTTTTGGTGTTTTTTTTCTTCTTCCCTTTTTTCTCTTCAAATTTACTATCTATTTGATGATGATCTTGAAGTTATAATTCTGCCCACTAAGCAGAGACTTCCTGTTCTGTACAGATTTCCCAGTAATGATTTTCTTCTAAGAACAGACAGAAGTATGCTGAAAGGTGAGACCAGTATATAGATAACACTGGATCCACCACCTTTGAAAAGGTCAGAGAATTAGTCTCCTTGCATCTGACTTGGTAGCTCCTGCCTATTGTCTATGGTCCATGGGTTCTGCTGTAAAGAATCACTAAGGCTTCTTTCACACTGCTGTTAGAGCACAGCAGTTTGAGTCGGGGGAGCCGGGGAGAATATCGGGATAAAAAATACTGCTATTCCCGTAAAAAAAAAACTCTGCCTGTCGGCCCCCATAATAGTAAATGGGAGCAGTCGGGACCCGTTGTTTCCAGTCACCAGAATGGCCGTTAAAGGGGTAGTCCAGTGGTGCAAAAACGTCTTCCCTTTGCTAAGGATAGGGGATAAGTTTCAGATCGTGAAGGGTCCGACCCCTGGTGCCCCCTGCAAACTGTGTGGGGCCCCGGCTCGCTGGCCAGATAGCGCATGTTGACCACCGCACGAAGCAGTGGCTGGCACGCCCCCTCAATACATTGCTATGGCAGAGTTGGAGATTGGCGAATTGTATTGAGGGGGCATGTCAGCCGCCTCTTCGTGCGGTGGTTAACACGCCCCCTTCCTGCGGGCTGTCGGGGCCCCAGCGGTCGAACCCCCTGCGATCTGAAAGTTATCCCCTTTATATCCTTTAAAGTCACACACAAAAAACACTTTAAGGTCCATCCTTGATGGGGAGCAATGGCAGTGTGAAAGGGGCCTAATGCTGTTAAATTTCTTTGACCATATAATATAATTAAGTTATAATTATATAATTTAAGTGAAAAAATTTAGATTCAGAAAATAGAAAGATTTAGGGCTTGTGGAGTGCCATTTAACAGATTCCATTCAAATGACTGGAATTGATGGGGAGAAAAATTCTGCGGGTCAATTCTTGTTCCTTTAACTCCTGCAAAAAAACAGCAAACACATATAAAGTCAGTGAACACGGGGACAGTGATGCCATTTTTTTTCCCCCATCTGTGATGGAACTGGCTCTATTTAGGAAACACATCTAGGTGACACATTCCCCCTAACTATAGAAGGTATGACAGTTCATGCTTCATATCAATGTTTTTTCTATTACAGCTGGTCCTGTAATTATGTCCATAGAAGAGAAGATGGAAGCTGATGCTCGGTCAATATATGTAGGGAATGTAAGTATTTAACATAATGCTGAAGTGTCTGCACCGTAACTAATGTTTTGTAAAACTCCCCCCTGGTCTCTAACAGTACTGTGTGTCTGAGACCATTGTGATACATGAGGCCGTTTATTTTGTCCTTGGCTGTGATGAATGTTTTTTACACAAAAAAAGTTTTTGATAATCTACCCATTTTCCATATTTCTGCAGGTTGATTATGGGGCAACAGCTGAAGAACTAGAAGCACACTTCCATGGCTGTGGCTCTGTGAACAGGGTGACCATTCTTTGTGACAAATTCACTGGTCACCCTAAAGGGTAAGTGTTTAGATCCCTGTTCATTAGTTTTAATTTACCAGGCTGCATGTTATGTGGTGGGGGTCATAGACGGCATGTCTGGGTATGAATCGCCCTGGTTGGCTGTAAGCCTGTCACCATGACTGTTAGGTTCAGTTCTTAACTGGTGAAAACTAAAACCCTCTGTTATACTTAAAGGGGTACTCCAGTGGAAAACTTTTTTTTTTTTTTTTTTTTTATATAAATCAACTGGTGTCAGAAAGTTAAACAGATTTGTAAATCACTTCTATTAAAAAAATCTTAATCCTTCCAGTACTTTTTAGGGGCTGTATACCAAAGAGAAATCCAAAAAGAAATGCATTTCCTGTGATGTCCTGACCACAGTGCTCTCTGCTGACCTATGCTGTCCATTTTAGGAACTGGCCAGAGAAGCATAGCATAGTTTGCTATGGGGATTTTCTCCAGTTCCTAAAATGGACAGCAGAGGTCAGCAGAGAGCACTGTGGTCAGGACATCACAGGAAATGCATTTCTTTTTGGATTTCTCTTTAGTATACAGCCCCTAAAAAGTACTGGAAGGATTAAGATTTTTTTATAGAAGTGATTTGCAAATCTGTAACTTTCTGGCACCAGTTGATTTAAAAAAAAAAAAAAAAATTTCCACGGGAGTACCCCTTTAAGCTTTAGTTTGTTTTCCTTTCAGCTGATTTAGGCTGGCTTCACATAACTATTTTTACATCCAATAATATGATCGTGAAATTGGTGTAAAATCTGATCAACTCAGATGCAAAAAGTAAAATAGGATGACAATAAAAAAATCAGTCTTGAACTTTCTAGATCTTACTGGACTATTTCAAAGTTACTGTGCATGTTAAAATAAAAATCTTGTGCGATTAAACTGATCGTTACGTAATATGATTTGATGTGATTTACATAAGTTGTTATGGAAATCTGATAGAGTTAAAACCTGCATCAATTTTTATTTAAATTTCCAACACCTTGGGGAACTCTCAAGGTTTTCCTGTTTTTGCACTTTCGTTTTTTCTTCCTCCCATTTTAAAAATCATAACCCTTTCAATTTTGCACCTACAAACCCAAATGATGGCTTATTTTTTACCCAAAAATATGCGTCGAAATGGAAAAAAAAAATCATTGTGCAACGATATTGAAGAAAAAACTTTATCTTGTAACTTGGGGGCTTCCGTTTCTACGCAGTGCATTTTTCACTAAAAACTACACCTTATCTTCTGTATGTCCATACGATTAAAATGATCCCCTACTTATATAGGTTTGATTTTGTCTTCTGGAAAAAATCATAACTCCCTGCAGGAAAATGTATAAATTTAAAATCGTCATCTTCTGACCCCTATAACTTTTTTATTAACTTTCTGTACAGGGATATATGATGGCTCATTTATTTGTGCTATGATCTGATGTTTTTATTGGTACTATTTTTTTGTTTTTGTTTGGTCATTTTGATCGCTTTTTATGAATTTTTTTTATGGTGTAAAAAAAATTACCAAAAATACGCTGTTTTGGACTTTTGAAATTTTTTGCGTACACCATTGACCATGCTGTTTAACATTTATATTTTTATAGTTCGGACACTTACGCACATGGCGATACCACAGGTTTTATTTTAAATGGGGGTGATTTGAACTTTTATTAGGGAAGGGGTTAAATCACATTATCAACTTTGACCGCCACCTCTAAAGGGTTAATAGCGTGTCACCGCTATTAGCCCTGGGTCCCAGCTACCATTAGACGCTGGGACCTACCTGATATGACGTGGAATCACTGTGTGAACCCTTGTTATCGCGGGATTGGGACTCAGGATGTACAGGTACGCCCTGAGTCCCGGGGCCTGTGGCTTATGCTGGACATCACCGATTGCAGTGATGCCCGGCATTAACCCTTTAGACGCAGTGATCAAAGTTTATTGCGCATCTAAAATATAAAAAATTTCTCTGCTGCTCAGCAGAGCTGATCAGGACCATTGCGGTGTCCCGGTCAGCTAACCATGTGGTATTGCGGCGTGCGTAAATATTCATTAAACTGCACTGTCAATGGCGTATACGTAAAAAATAGCGTTCACACATCCCGTATATGGAAAAAGTTAAAGGCATCACTAGATATTTTTAAACATAAAAATTTTCGTACAAAAAGTTACATTTATATATATATATATATATATATATATATATATATATATATATATATATGTGTTAAACAAAATAAAACCTATGTGATTTGGGTATCCTTTAACCGTATGGACCTACCGAATAAAGATTTAATTTTATACCAAAGAGTGCACTGCGTAGAAAAGTCCCCAAAAGTTACAAAATGGCCCCACAATGTTTTTTGGCTTTGTCCTAGATTTTGTAGTGAAATGACTGATGTCATTACAAAGTAGAATTGGTGATTCAAAAAAATAACCTCATATGAGTCTGTAGGTGGAAAATGAAAAGCATTAAAATTTTTGTAAGGTGAGGAGGCAAAAACGAAAGTGCAAAAAATGAAAACCCTGAGGGTTTTAGGGGGTTAAACATGATTTTTCGATAGTCAACGGGATTTTTAGGTATCGTATTAACTAGAAAGACTCATCCCACAGAGTAGCCTTGTAGTGAAATTCCAGCACTCCAGGTATAGGAAAAATATAAATAAACTTTCCTTCCATGTCCATGAAATAGTTTAGAGGAACCACAACGTTAAAATCAGACACGTTTGGACAGTTCTTTATCAAGGTGCTTGAGCACCTGTCGAAAAGCATCGGATTTTAATGTTGTGGTTGATCTGAACAATTTTTTGCACATGGAATAAATTCCATTTTTCTTTTTCCTATACCTGGCGTGCTCGTTTTCTCTACGAGGCTACTCGGTGGGATGTTTTTCTGGATACGCCTTCACACAACGGCTGTGTTTAATCCTTAGCACATGGAGGGAAACGCCAGAAGCTGTGTTTTGTTGTTGTATTAACCATGTAAACATTGGTGATGGGAAGCCAGCCTTAGTTAGCTCTCTCTGACAGCAGAGCATGGGGCAGCAATGGCCATACACCTGAAGGCTCATCACACATTGTTATTAAATGCAGAAGGGGAATATAAAGGACTAAACTTCTCCCTACTGTTGGCTCGAGAAACGTCTTTTGTTTCTGATTCTTTAGTTGCTGATGTTTAGGATTGATTCCTGTATAGAATGTACTGCACCTAAATGCAATTATTTTTGGATCATTAGGAGTCTTCTGTTTCTGCAGGTTTGCCTACATTGAATTTTCAGATAAAGAATCAGTCCGAACATCCATGGCATTAGATGAGTCCTTGTTCAGAGGGCGACAGATAAAAGTAAGCAGATTCCAATTTCATTAACATAGCTTCATATATTCAAGTTTGTTTGCATCTGTTTCTAAAGAAATCCTGGTACCAACTTAGAGATCTCGCAAATTAGAAATCTCCTTAAAGGGATTGTCTGGGGACCTACCTTTATCCCTTATCCACAGGAGGGTAGGGAAGAAGTGCAGTGTAGTTCCCTGAACAACCCTTTTAAGTATGTGCACTTCAGACAGCTTTACTTGCTATTGCAGCAGGTCTGGACAACATTTTTTTATTGTAACTAATGCTCTGTAATGTCAATCATCATTTTACTGGCCTTCTCGAGCCTTGTACAGAAGCCGGTCAGACAGTCCGATAAGGATGCCTATTAGAATAGCTCTGAATAGCATAATACACTGCAGAACAAGGTTGTGTACAGTCAAGTCCCCAAGTGGGACAATAAAAGTCAAAATAAACAGATAAATACTCAATCCTCATTCCCCTAATTTTTATAAATGATTTAAGAAAACAAATACACATACATATTTAGTATCACTGCTTCTAGAACAACTTGGGTTATAAAATGGTGATATTATTTAACCTGCATGGTGAATAGTATAGAAAATAAATCTCTAAAATTACTTTTTTTTATTAATGTAAATGTAATAAACCATTTTTAACCATATTCCCCCCCCCCCATAAAAAAATAGAATAAAAAGCAGTGGGTGTCCAGTGTCACATGTACCCCGGGATGGTATCAATGGGCAATTTTGAACATATTTAAATGCATAAATGTATGACTTAAAAGGGTTTATATAAATTAAAATAAATTCATCCACAAACCCCCAAGCTCTGTTTGGTGCTGTCTTGCTTGAACACTCTACAGCAGCTTGCCCAAATATTGACGACTTATTGAATGAACTACTTATCTTTCAAGGTCTGTCCTTGAAGCAATGTCCTTTAGGATGTCTGTGCAGCTATATAAAATGCTAGGCTCATGTTAGTCATTGGCCTCTTGCTTAACCCTTTAAAGCGTTGTTAGAAACTACTTTTTTCCATTTCCATATTAATTTCCTGAAAAGCTATATAAAATGGCCACAAGGGGTCTCTGTCTCTGTATAGTGGTCTCTAAACTGTAGCCCTGTAGATATTGCCAAACTACAACTCCCAGCATGTCCTTTGGCTGTCCGGGCATGCTGGGAGTTGTAGTTTTGCAACAACGCAAGGCGAACTGGTTGGGAAACACTGTTTCTTAACTCAGTGTTCCAAACGTGTGTGCCTCCAGCTGTTGCAAAACAACTCCCAGCATGCACTGAGACAATGCATACTGGGAGTTGTAGCTTTGCAACAGCTGGAGGTACACTGGTACGGAAACGCTGTGGTAGTCTGTTACCTAACTAGTGTTTCCCAACCAGTGTGCCCCCAGCTGTTGCATAACTACAGTTCCCAGCATGCACGGTCTGTCAGTGCATGCTGGGAATTAGTTTTGCAATAGTGGAAGGTTAGCATCCGGGTCCGTCCCTATGCATGTCCCAAATTCAGGCCTTAAATGCGCATGGCACTGTTGTATTTCAAGGCAATAGTTTAGGGCCACATATGGGGTATTTCCGGACTCTGGAGAAATAGTGCAACAAATTTTGGGGGGGCTTTTTCTCCTTTTACCCCTTATGAAAATGTAAAGTTGGTGTCTACACCAGCATGTTAGTGTAAAAATTTATTTTTTACACTAACATGCTGGTGTTGTCCCATACTTCTCGTTTTCATAAGAGGTAAAAGGAAAAAAGACCCCCAAAATTTGAAACTTAATTACTCCTGAGTACGGAAATATCCTATATGTGGACGTAAAATGCTCTGTGGGCGCACAAGGCTCAGGAGTGAGAGCGCCATGTACACTTGACACCTAAATTGGTGATTTGCACAGGGGTGGCTGATTTTACAGCGGTTCTGACATTAACGCAATAAAACCCACCCACGTGTGACCCTATCTTGGAAACTACACCCGTTGCGGAACGTAACAAGGGGTATAGTGAGCCTGAACACCCCACAGGTGTTTGACAAATGTTCGTTAAAGTTGGACATGAAAATGAAAAGTGAAATTTTTTTTTTCCACTAAAATGCTGGTGTTACCCCAAAGTTTTAATTTTCAAAGGGGTAATAGAAGAGATGGGGTTACAAATTTTGTGGGCTTTTCTCCTGAGTATGGAAATACCCCATATGTGGATGAAAAGTGCTCTGCGGGTGCACTACAGTGCTCAGAAGAGGAGCATTTTGGGAACTACACCCCTCATGTAATGTAATAAGGATTACAGTGAGCATTTACGCCCCACAGGTGTCTGACAGATTTTTTTGAACAGTGGACTGTGAAAGTGAAAAATAAAATTTTTCATTTGCACAGCCCACTGTTCCAAAGATCTATCAAACGCCAGTCGGGGGGGGGGCACCGCTTATTACATTCTGTGAGGGGTGTAGTTTCCAAAATGGGGTCACATTTGGGGGGGGGGGTCCACTGTTCTGGCACCACAGGGGGCTTTGTAAACTCACATGGCCCCAACTTCTATTCCAACCAAATTCTCTCTCCAAAAGCCCAATGACTCCTTCTCTTCTGAGCTTTGTAGTTTGCCCGCAGAGCACTTTACTTCCACATATGGGGTATTTCCATACTCAGTGTTACAAATTTTAGGGGCTTTTTCTCCTATTTCTCCTATTACCCCTTGTAAAAATGAAAAATTTGGGGTAACGCAAGCATTTTTGTTCAAAAAAATGAAATTTTTCATTTTCACGTCCAGCTTCAGTGAACATTTGTCAAATACCTGTGCGATGTTAAGGCTCACTGTACCCCTTGTCACGTTCCTTGAGGGGAGTAGTCTTCCAAATAGTGTACCATGTGTGTTTTTATTTTTTATTTTTTCTGGCACCAAGGGGACTTTCTAAATGAGACATGCCCCCCAAAAGCCATTTCATCAGTATTTGCTCTCCAAAATCCCATTGTCGCTCCTTCCCTTCTGAGCCCTCTACTGCACCCACAGAGCACTTTACATCCACATATGAGATATTTCCTTACTCTAGAGAAATGGGGTTACAAATGTAGCATTAAATTAACTTTTACCCCTTGTGAAAATGAGAATTTGGGGTAACATCTGCATTTCAGTGAAAATTTATTTTTCATTATACGTCCCACTTTAACATAAGTTTGCCAATCACCTATGGGTTGTTAAGACTCATTGGACCCCTTGTCACGTTCCTTGAGGGGTGTAGTTTCCAAAATAGTATGCCATGTGGGTGCTTTTTGCTGTTCTGGCACCATAGGGGCTTCCTAAATGCGAAAAGCCCCCCAAAAACAATCCACCCCACTAGACCACCAGGGATGGTTAAAAGATCCCTTTAGACACTGCTTTCAAAGTTGATCTAAATGGTGAATAGCTGGCCGTGGCTATTAGTGGCAGCCCCCGGCTACTGAAATCAGCCGGGGGGCGCAGAGTATGGAGCGGGCTCTTGAGTGCTGGTGTGAGGTGCAGACTTGCTGTCTGATCTGGCCCTGCTTGGCCAATACAGGGCTAATTCAATGAAAAATTCACCTGCCCGGCATGACATGTCCCGGGTGTCGGGCGATAGGATTTCCACATCCCTGAAATATTTATATTGTATCACGAATACTTCTTCATTCCCTATCCACACTTATAATTGTGCAAAAAACAAGACAATGGGTCTGTGGATGGAAGGAATGGTACTTAAGGGATTAAACTTGAATGCATACTTGTTCTGTTTCTACAGGTGGTTCCCAAACGGACTAACAGACCTGGCATAAGTACAACAGACAGAGGCTATCCACGGGCAAGATACCGAGCTAGAGCATCTTCTTATAGTTCCCGTTCCAGATTCTACAGCGGCTACACAGCAAGGCCCAGAGGACGCGTGTACAGGTCTGGGGAAGGGCTAAAGTAATGGCGGATCTACTGTCAGTTGGTTTTGGGGAGTATTTTTATTCAGATTTTTCTTGCTTACACAAGGCTTATCTTTTTCAGGGGACGGGCTCGAGTGACGTCATGGTATTCTCCTTACTAAAAATATATCTTTAGGAAGACCTGAAAGGCAAAAACACAAAAAAATGAAAAAAAGAAGACTGGAATGCAGTTTAAGAGAATAACATGAGGTCCCCTTTGGGCCATCCTTTTTCTCATTTGCTCCCTTGCCCCATGTACAGGCTTCACTGTCTAAGATGAGTTTGGTAGGCCAGGTTCCTGAAGCTTAATGTATCTTGGGGAATATAGGGGATTAGTCCTTATTCTCAGTGTGTTAAGTGTGTGACTTGTCCCTGGGTTACACAGAGGCTTGATTGTTCCATGTTTGGGGAGGTAATGGGTTATACCAAATGTACACATTGAATGGTTCCCAGTGTATGGTTAGATATGGGGAGGGAGGGTGATGTCTGCTAAACATCCTGCTGTTTTCTTTTCTTTTTTTTGCGTGTTTTTATCTTTGCAGGTTTCTTTCTATGGGAGAAGCTTGTTTCCCGGAGAGACTCAGCTGCCCCCTCACAACAGCCTTTTCTTTAGTTTTATTCTAGCTCAGATTCCTGCAGACTGTTGAAGAAACAAGCTGGGCATCTTTTGTGTTTTAGAATGATTTTTTATTTTAATTTTTT
The DNA here is from genome assembly GCF_029499605.1 of Hyla sarda. Taxonomy (NCBI): domain Eukaryota; kingdom Metazoa; phylum Chordata; class Amphibia; order Anura; family Hylidae; genus Hyla; species Hyla sarda. The sequence continues at coordinate 395,476,902 of NC_079189.1, forward strand.
GTTTTTCTTTTGTTGTTTTTTTGTCTTTTTTAAGATTTTTTTTTTTTATATATTTAGTGGCAGGCAGGGAAAAGGAGAAAAATAAAAAAAGATGGAAAAATGGATATTGTGTTGACTGATATGTGAGCAGGGTGCAAGATGTGAACTTGCAAGTCTGTGGTTTTATTTAGAAATTCAAAAAGAACTTCAAGTGGAGCATACAGCAGCTAAGTACTGGAAGGATTAAGATTTTTAAATAGAAGTAATTTACAAATCTGTTTAACTTTCTTCCACTAGTTGATTTAACCCCTTAACGGCGAAGGACATATATTCATGTCCTCCTCCGACTCCCGCGATATGCCGCGGGGTCACGCAGTCATATCGGATTGGTCCCGGCGGCCATCAATGGCCCCGACCCATGGCTAATACAGGACATCACCGATCATGGTGATGCCCTGTATTAACCCTTCAGAAGCGGCGATCAAAGCTGAACGCCGCGTCTGAAGCGAAAGTGAAAGAATCGCGGTGTCCCGAACAGCTTGCAGGACACCGGGAGGGCCCTTACCTGCCTCATTGTCCGATCAGCGAATGACTGCTCCATGCCTGAGATCCACGCCAGTGATCTGTGTGTAAGATCAGTGTATGTAATGCAAAAAAAGTAAAAAAAAAAAGTGTTAATAAAGATCATTTAACCCCTTCCCTAATAAGTTTGAATCACCCCCTTTTCCCATAAAAGTGTAAATAAAAATAAACATATGTGGTATCGCCGCGTGCGTAAATGTCCGAACTATAAAAATATATCGTTAATTAAACCGCACAGTCAATGGCGTAGGCGCAAAAAAATCCCAACTTTCAAAAAAGCGTATATTTGGTCACTTTTTATACCATTAAAAAGTGATCAAAAAGTCGGCTCAAAACAAAAATGGTACCGATAAAAACTTCAGATCACGGCGCAAAAAGTAAGCCATGATGTGGATTTTTAGGTGGAAAATTGAAAGGGTTATGATTTTTAAAAGGTAAGGAGGAAGAAATGAAAATGCAAAACCTGAAAAACCCTGCGTCCTTAAGGGGTAAAAAAAAAATTTGCCACCGGAGTACCCCTTTAAGGGAATAGTCACTGACTGTCTTATCTTAGTTATATGATCGCCATTTTGGAGTAAATATTGGTTTGGAATGGGGCAATCCCTGGCTGTGCTTGACAGAACTCTCCCTGTTTGTATATAGTCGGTCAGTGAGGGGGCTCGGTGGACTGCCCTGATAACACGGAGTTACAATAATAACTGAAACTGCACAGATGCTATGTTTTGGGCACCATCAAACTTGTGATGGCGACTGGTAGATTTTGGTGACTTTTTTTCCTTTGTTGTATGTAGACCAGTGTTTCCAAACTAGGGTGACTCCAGCTGTTGCAAAACTACTACTCCCAGCATGCCCGGACAGCCAACGGCTGTCCGGGCATGCTGGGAGTTGTAGTTTTGCAACAGCTGGGGGGCACCCTGGTTGGGAAACACTGATGTGGACTATGTTTTTGGTCTAAATTTATGTACCTTTTCAAGTAGACTATTTTCTCGTTGTTTATGGCTGTCAAAATCAATTTTTATGCAGTGGTCGTGAATTGATCATGTGTGACTTCTGGTAACTCACAAAAAAGGTTGCAAAACCCAAAATTTTACAAATTTACACCAGCCCTGCCTGGCTAACAAAACTGCCTGTAGACAACATTAGTAAATCCAATACCTGTCTCATACATTTATTAAGTGTACTGTGAACAACCACATTGTGGCTCCTATTGTAGATGTCATCCACAAAGCACGACACATGCCAGATGACCATGAACAATAGTTTTGCATGCACATTCTCTTCCCGTAAAATCTGGCATCTTGTAATTGGGCTTCCTACACCAGTGTAAATGTAGTAATGTGAACATGTTGCAATATTTTGTAATAGTATTGAGTGTTCTTGATATAAACTTTTTTTTTCTATTTTATTTTTTTCATATGGCCATATAGGACTGAAAAGTTGGAAATGTTTCCATTTTGTTACTGGATCCATTGGCTCTTTCAAATAGTAGATAGAATGTGATCTTGTTAGTTCAAAGAGGTGTATTGTGTAAAAAAAATATGCATGCAATGCACTGCCCGTTTCTCATTAAAGGGGTACTCCGGTGAAAACCTTTTTTTCTTTTAAATCAACTGGTGGCAGAAAGTTAAACATATTAGTAAATTACTTATATTAAAAATCTTAATCCTTTCTGTACTTATTAGCTGCTGAATACTACAGAGGAAATTATTTTCTTTTTGGAATGCTCTCTGATGACATCACGAGCACAGTTCTCTGCTGACGTTATTATAATGCTTTATTTATTGTTGTCCTTAGAGGGATTTGAACCCAAGTCCCCAGCACTGCAAGGCAGCAGTGCTAACCACTGAGCCACCATGCTGCCCTTAGCACACATCTGCTATGCATGGTTGCTAAAATGGACAGAGGTGTCAGCAGAGAGAACTGTGCTCGTGATGTCATCAGTGTTCCAAAAAGAAAGGAATTTACTCTGTAGCATTCAGCAGCTAATAAGTACAGGAAGGATTAAGATTTTTTTAATAGAAGTAATTTACAAATATGTTTAACTTTCTGCCACCAGTTGATTTAAAAGAAAAAGGTTTTCACCGGAGTACCCCTTTAATCCACCACATTTTCTGTGCAAACCTTTAGTAAATATGTTGAGCTTTTTTTGAAAATGTTGGGCCATGCCCCCTTTTCCATGGCCCCACCCCTTTCACAGGTTTTCTGGGTAAAAGGGGGAGTTGATAAGGTCTTTACTTTTTTGGCACAAATTCTGGCACACAACCCAACAAAACAGATCGGGTTTACAATAGTAAATCAGGGCCAATATATGGCAGATTACTAATGTTATGTCTTGGATTTCTGAAGTGTTTAACACAAAGTTGTGTTCACCTTTGAATGCATGATGCATTTAACCCCTTAAGGACGGAGCCCATTTTCACCTCCTAGGACGAAGCCCTTTTTTGCAATTCTGACCACTGTCACTTTAAACATTAATAACTCTGGGATGCTTTTAGTTATCATTCTGATTCTGAGATTGTTTTTTCGTGACATATTCTACTTTAACATAGTGGTAAATTTTTGTCGATACTTGCATCCTTTCTTGGTGAAAAATCCCCAAATTTGATGAGAAAATTAAAAATTTTGCATTTTTCTAACTTTGAAGCTCTCCGCTTGTAAGGAAAATGGATATTCCCAAAAATTTTTTTTTGGATTCACATATACAATATGTCTACTTTATGTTTGCATCATAAAATTTATGAGTTTTTACTTTTGGAAGATACCAGAGGGCTTCAAAGTTCAGCAGCAATTTTCCAATTTTTCACAAAATTTTCACTCGCAATTTTTCAGGGACCAGTTCAGGTTTGAAGTGGATTTGAAGGGTCTTCATATTAGAAATACCCCATAAATGACCCCATTATAAAAACTGCACCCCCCCAAAGTATTCAAAATTATATTCAGTAAATGTTTTAACCCTTTAGGTGTTACACAGGAAAAGCAGCAAAGTGAAGGAGAAAATTCAGAATCTTCATTTTTTACACTCGCATGTTCTTGTAGACCCAATTTTTGAATTTTTACAAGGGGTAAAAGGAGAAAATGTATACTTATATTTGCAGCACAATTTCTCTCGAGTAAGCACATACCTCATATGTCTATGTAAAGTGTTCGGCGGGCGCAGTAGAGGGCTCAGAAGCGAAGGAGCGACAAGGGGATTTTAGAGAGTACGTTTTTCTGAAATGGTTTTTGGGGGGCATGTCACCTTTAGGAAGCCCCTATGGTGCCAGAACAGCAAAAAAAACACATGGCATACCATTTTGGAAACTAGACCCCTTGAGGAATGTAACAAGGGATAAAGTGAGCCTTAATACCCCACAGGTGTTTCACGACTTTTGCATATGTAAAAAAAAAAAAAAATAAAATTTCACTAAAATGTGGGTTTCCCCCCAAATTTCACTTTTTTGCAAGGGTTAATAGCAGAAAAGACCCCCAAAATTTGTAACCCCATCTCTTCTGAGTATGGAGGTACCCCATAAGTGGACCTGAAGTGCACTACGGGCGAACTACAATGCTCAGAAGGGAAGGCGTCATATTTGGCTTTTTGAGAGCAAATTTTGCTCGGGGGGCATGTCGCATTTAGGAAGCCCCTATGGTGCCAGAACAGCAAAATAACCCCCACATGGCATACCATTTTGGAAACTAGACCCCTCACAGAATGTAATGAGGGGTACAGTGAGCATTTACCCCCCACTGGTGTCTGACAGATCTTTGGAACAGTGGGCTGTGCAAACTTTTTCATTTTCACGGACCACTGTTCCAAAGATCCGTCAGACACCTGTGGGGTGTAAATTCTCACTGTACCCCTTATTACATTCCGTGAGGGGTGTAGTTTTCAAAATGGGGTCACATGTGGGTGTGTTTTTTTTTGCGTTTTGTCAGAACCGCTGTAACAATCAGCCACCTCTGTGCAAATAACCTCAAATGTACATGGCGCACTCTCCCTTCTGGGCCTTGTTGTGCGCCCCCAGAGCACTTTGCGCCCACATATGGGGTATCTCCGTACTCGGGAGAAATTGTTACAAATTTTGGGGGGCGTTTTTCCCTTTTACCTCTTGTGAAAATGAAAAGTATAGGGCAACACCAGCATGTTAGTGTAACATTTTTTATTTTTTTACACTAACATGCTGGTGTAGACCCCTACTGTTCCTTTTCATAAGGGGTAAAGGGAGAAATTGCCTAACAAATTTTGGGGGGCTTTTTCTCCTGAGTACGGCGATACCCCATATGTGACCCTATTCTGTTGCCTTGAAATACGACAGGGCTCCTAAGTGAGAGCGCCATGTGCATTTGAGGCCTGAATTAGGGACTTGCATAGAGGTGGACATAGGGGTATTCTACACCAGCGATTCCCAAACAGGGTGCCTCCAGCTGTTGCTAAACTCCCAGCATGCTTGGACAGTCAATTGCTGTCCAGAAATGCTGGGAGTTTTTGTTTTGCAACAGCTGGAGGCTCCATCTTAGAAACACTGCCATACAATACGTTTTTCATTTTTATTGGGGGTGGGGAGTGGGGGGGGGGGCAGTGTACGTGTGTGTATATGTAGTGTTTTACTCTTTATTTTATGTTAGTGTAGTGTAGTGTTTTTAGGTTACATTCACACTGGCGGCAGATTACACTGAGTCTCCCGCTAGGTTTTTGAGCTGCGGCGGAAAATTTGCCGCATCTCAAATTTGCAGCGGGGAACTCGCTGTAATCTGCCGCCAGTGTGAATGTAGCCTGTACATTCACACGGGAGGGGGGTCAAAACTACAACTCCCAGCATGCACTGACAGACCATGCATGCTGGGAGTTGTAGTTTTGCAACAGCTGGAGGCACACTGGCTGGAAAACCTTGAGTTAGGTTCTATGACCTAACTCAGTATTTTCCAACCAGTGTGCCTCCAGCTGTTGCAAAACTGCAACTCCCAGCATGTACTGATTGCGGAAGGGCATGCTGGGAGATGTAGTTATGCAATGGCTGGAGGCAAGCAAGTAAAACTCCCAGCATGCCAAGACAGCCTTATGCTGTTCCTGAATGCTGGGAGTTGTAGTTTTGCAAGATTTAGAGGGGTTCAAGTTGTAAATCACTGTCCAGTGGTCTCAAAACTGTGGCCCTCCAGATTTTGCAAAACTACAACTCTCAGCATGCCCAGCCAGCAAACTGATGTCTGGGCATGCTGAGAGTTGTAGTTTTGCAACATCTGGAGGGCTACAGTTTGAGACCACTTAGTGATCTACAACCTGAGCCCCTCTAAATATTGCAAAACTACAAGTCCCAGCATGCCCACACAACAAACAGCTGTCTGGGCATGCTGGGAGTTGTAGTTTTGCAACATCTGGAGGGCCACGGTTTAGAGACCACTGTAAACTGTGGCCCTCCGGATGTTGCTAGGCAACAACTCACCTAGCAGGACCCGGAAGCCGCCGCACGTGGGGGATCCCCGCATGGAGGATCGCGATCCGGGATCCAGGTAGGGACCTTCGGCGCCGACCCTCCCTGGACGGTTCCCCCGTTTTGCCCGGACACCGATAGGTGGGCAAAGCGGGGGAACCGAACTTTAACCCCCCCTCCCCCGGTCTGCTATCGGTCGGTCGCTCGGTCGACCAATAGCCGGGATAGGAGGGGTGGCAACCCTGCCACCAAACTCCTATCCCTTTAGGGGGATCTAGGGTGTCTCGGACACCTACGATCCCTCTTATTTTCCGGGTCACCGGGTCACCAGTGACCCGTATGACCCGGAATCGCGCAGATCGCAGGTCTGAATTGACCTGCGATTTGCGCGCATCGCGGTCATGGGGGGGTCTCAGGACCCCCCTCGGCGATGTGCCGGGATGCCTGCTGTTAGATAACAGCAGTCATCCCGGCCCGATCACCGCTACCGGTGACGCGGCGCTCCCGGAACCCCGCGACGTACATGTACGTCGCCGCGCGCCAAGTGACACTTCGCGGCGCCGTACATGTACGTCGCTCGTCGTGAAGGGGTTAAAACATGATGCCTGAATAAACAGCCCAAAGCTTAGGCCCATCACACTATAAAGTTGCTCCGTTAAGACCTGTTTAACCTCTGTTTTTAAGGCTTTTCTAACTGAAATGTATAACGTCCGTTACAAAATCCCATTAAAGTCTATGGGATTTTTTTATTATCCGTTATGACCTGTTATAGCCCGTCATGAATAACGGATGTTATTTGTGACAGAAGAAAAAAGGCACATGCACTAATTTTCTTCCGTCACAAGAAACTGATAAATTAACAGCCGTTATTTTTAACATTGAAGTCTATAGCAAACGGATGAGCCTTAATGTCATCTGTTTACACCCGGTTTATAATATTCATTATTACTTCTGAGCATGCTCAGAAGAGGTGACATCAACAGATTCCTGCAGTGCTGAGGGACTACTACTCCCATCATGGAACAGAGCACACAGTGGGGAAATAAGTCTATTCCCCACTGCTCATCTCAGTACCCAACGGAGATGAGCAGTGGGGAATAGATTGACAGGTCTCCGCTGTGCGCTCTGATTGTGCTTGGGGCAGCGGTGGGGAATACATGAATGAGGCAGCATTGGTGGTACAGGTCAGGTACAGCGGTGGGGAATAGAGCGCTATAACAACGCACAGGGGGGACAGGTCCCTCCATTCTCTGCTGCTCCTCTGTCAGATACAGAGATGAGCATTAGTGAATGGAATGGCATGTCCTTGCTGTGCGCTGTGACAGTGCTAGAAGATAAGATGCCTGGGCAGCAGGCAGGGGGGGGGATCATACATATACACATGGGGGGAATACGCCCCAAGACATCTTATCCCCTATTCAAAGGATAGGGGATAAGATGTCAGATCGCCGGGGTCCCACTGCTGTTTTGCATCTCCCACACGGCAGCCCTGAAAGAACTGCAGTGGCTGCCTGGGAGAGGCGCTTCAAATTCCGGCCTGGCGCTGCTTTTAAAAAATGTTCTCACTTTTTTTTTTCCATTTTGCTGTAGATTTGGTGGTAAAATGAGTGTCATTACAAAGTACAGTTGGTGGCGCAAAGAAAAAAGCCCTTATATGGGTCTGTAAGTGGAAAATTGAAAGTGTTATGGCTTTTAGAAGACCAAGAGGAAAAAACTTAAGGGGTTACTTTTTTTGCACTTAACGACAATAGACGTAAATGTGCGTAAATGTGCCGTGGTACTTTACGCACTGCCATGACCGCGAGCACTGGAGCGATGCTCATGTCATGCGTGGCAGGTCCCGGCTGCTATCAGCAGCCAGGGACCCGCCAGTACTGGCGGACATCCGTGATCCCTCAGATGCCGTGATCAATACAAATCACGGCATCTGTGGCAGTGCTGTACTTTGAATGGATGATCGGAATGCCCGCAGCGCTGCCGTGGGGATCCGATCATCCAGCACGGCAGCCGGAGGTCCCCTCACCTGGCTCTGGCTGTCTCCTGGGGTCTTCTACTCAGGTTTGAGATCGAGCAGACCAGAGCAGATCAACACTGATAACACTGATCAGTGATATGCCATATGCATAGCACTGAACAGTATTAGCTATCAAATGATTTCTATAAATAGTCCCCTGTGGGGACTATTAAAGTGTAAAATAAAAAAGTGAAAAAATATGAAGAATCTCCTCCCCCAATAAAGTAAGTCGTCAGTTTTTCCCATTTTACCCCTTAAAAAGCTTAAAAAAAATGAATACACATTTTTAGTATCGCTGCGCGCGTAAACGTCTGAACTATTAAAATATATTAATTATTCCGTACGGTAAACGTAAACAAATGAATTAAAAAAATTGCTGTCAATTTTATTCCCAAAAAAATGTATAAAGTCAAACCTAAGCAAAAATGGTACTGATGCAAACTACAGATCATGGCGCAAAAAATGAGCTCTCATGCCGCCCCATATATAGAAAAATGAGCTATAGGTGGTCAAAATAGGGCAATTTCAATATACTAATTTTGTTAACCTGTTAAGGACCCAGGGCGTACGGGTACATCCTGACACCCTGGTACTTAACCCCTTAAGGACCAGGGTTTTTTCCGTTTTTTACATTTTCGTTTTTTCCTCCTTGCCTTTAAAAAAATCATAACTTTCAATTTTGCACCTTCCGTTTCTACGTAGTACATTATCTTTATTCTGTAGGTCCATACGATTAAAATGATACCCTACTTATATAGGTTTGATTTTGTCGTACTTCTGGAAAAAATCATAACTACATGCAGGAAAATTAATACGTTTAAAATTGTCATCTTCTGACCCCTATAACCTTTTTATTTTTCCGTGTATGTGGGCTAATTTTTTGCACCGTGATCTGAAGGTTTTAGCGGTACCATTTTTGCATTGATAGGACTTATTTATTATTTTGCGCGTACGCCATTGACCGTGCGGTTTAACAATATATTTTTATAATTCTGACATTTCCGCATGCGGCGATATCATGTTTATTTTTATTTAGACTTTTTTTTTTTTATGGGAAAAGGGGGGGTGATTCAAACTTTTATTAGGGGAGGGGTTAAATGATCTCTTTTTCACTTTTTTTTTTTTTTTTTGCAGTGTTATAGCTCCCATAGGGACCTATAACACTGCACACACTGATCTTTCACATTGATCACTGCTTTCTCATAAGAAACCAGTGATCGATGATTCTGCCGCTTGACTGCTCATGCCTGGATCTCAGGCACTGAGCAGTCATTCGGCAATCGGACAACGAGGAGGCAGGTAGGGACCCTCCAGCTGTCTTGTAAGTTGTTCGGGATGCAGCGGCTATCCCGAACAGCTCCCTGAGCTAACCGGCATGCTTTCACTTTAGACGCGGCGTTCAAATTTGAACGCCACGTCTAAAGGGTTAATAGTGTGCGGCACCGCGATCAATGCCGCGTGCTATTAGCCACGGGTCCCGGCTGTTGTTGGAGGCCGGGCCCGACCTGCTATGGCCGACGCCGTGGCCCCGCGTTATAGATCGGGACCGTACTCATGACGTAACATTACGTCATTGGTCCTTAACAGGTTAAGGACCCAGGACGTACCTGTACGCCCGAGGGAATTTTGATCCCCGCCGGGCAAGGACCGGACCGGGGAGACTGCTGATATCGATCAGCAGGCACCCCACACAAATGCCCAGGGGGGTCATCAACCCCACGCCCCCCCCCCCCTCCCCCACACACATGTTGGACGGTGAATTCACACTGGCTATGCCGGATCATACGGGTCTATGGTGACCCGGGAAATAAGGGGGATCCGGGTTGTCCAAGACACTCACGATCCTCCTGAAGGGATAGGAGTGAGGTGGCATGGGTGCCACCCCTCCTATCCCTGCTTTTGGTTGTATGGAAGCAATGGCCAACAGCAGATCGGGGGGGGGGGGTTTAACTTTCGGTTTCCCCGTTCTGTCCACCCACAATAGGCGGGGCAGAACAGGGGACCGGCGCCGAAGTCCACTCACCCATCGGCGGAGGCTGCGGGTGGCGATGTTGTGCGGCTGGCTCCCTGGATCCTACGGAAGCTGGTGAGTTGCCTAGCAACATCTGGAGGGCTACAGTATGTTGCAAAAATACAACTCCCAGCATGCCCAGACAGCTGTTTGGGCATGCTGGGATTTGTAGTTTTGCAACCGCTGGAGGGCTACAGTTTAGACCACTGCAGTGGTCTCTAAACTGGCACTCTACATCTTGCAAAACTACAACTCCTAGCATGTCCACACAGCAGTTTGCTGTCTGTGCATTCTGGAATTTGTAGTTTTGCAACATCTGGAGGCCCACAGTTTGGCGATCACTGTGCAGTGGTCTCTAAACTGTAGCCCTCCAGATGTTGCAAAACTGCAAATCCCAAACAGCTGTCTTGGCATTCTGGGAGTTGTAGTTGCGTGCCTCCAGCTGTTGCATAACTACATCTCTCAGCATGCCCTTCGGCGATCAGTACATGTTGGGAGTTGTAGTTTTGCAACAGCTGGAGGTACACTGGCTGGAAAATACTGAGTTGGGTAACAGAACCCAACTGAAGGTTTTCCAACCAGTGTGCCTCCAGATGTTGCAAAAGTACAACTCCCAGCATGCACGGTCTGTCAGTACATGCTGGGAGATGTAGTTTTGAAACAGCTGGAGGCTTGCCCCCCCCCCCCCCCCCCCCACACAAATGTGAATGTACAGGGCACATTCACCCAGGAGAGTTTACAGTAAGTTTCCTGCTTGAAGTTTGAGCTGTGGGAAACTCACTGTAAACCTCCGCCAGTGTGAATGTACCCTAAAAAACACTACACTAACACATAAAGGGTTAAACACAACATATGCACCCCCTTACACTGTTCCCCCCCAAATAAAAATGAAAAATGTATTGTATGGCAGTGTTTCCAAAATGGAGCTTCCTGCTGTTGCAAAACAACTCCTCACAGCATTTCCGGATAGCCACTGACTGTCCAGGCATGCTGGGAGTTTAGTAACAGCTGGAGGCACCCTGTTTGGGAATCACTGGTGTAGAATACTCTTTATGTCCACCCCTATGCAATCCCTAATTCAGTCCTCAAATGCGCATGGCGCTCTCTCAAGTTGGAGCCCTGTCGTATTTCAAGGGAACAGTTTAGTGCCACATAAGGAGAAATTGCACTACAAATTTTGAGGGGCTTTTTCTCCTTTTACCCCTTATGAAAAGGAAAAGTTGGGGGCTACACCAGCCTTAGTCTAAATTTTTAAAAGGAAGGAAAAAAAAATACAAAATTTGTAACGCAATTTCTCCTTAGTATGGAAATACCCCATATGTGGGTGTAAAGTGCTCTGCGGGCGCATAACAAGGCTCAGGAGTGAGAGCGCACCATGTACATTTGATGTCTACATTGGTGATTAGCACAGGGTTGGCTGATTTTACAGCGGTTATGACATAAACGCAAAAATATAAATACCTACATGTGACCCCATTTTGGAAACTACACCCCTCACGGAATGTAACAAGGGGTATAGTGAGACTTAACACCCCACAGGTGTTTAACCCCTTAAGGACTGAGCCCTTTTTCACCTTAAGGCCATTTTTTTCACCTTAAGGCCATTTTTTGCAATTCTGACCACTGTCACTTTAAACATTAATAACTCTGGAATGCTTTTAGTTATCATTATGATTCAGAGATTGTTTTTTTGTGACATATTCTACTTTAACATAGTGGTAAAATTTTATGGTAACTTGCATCCTTTCTTGGTGAAAAATCCCCAAATTTGATGAAAAATTTGAAAATTTAGCATTTTTCTAACTTTGAAGCTCTCTGCATGTAAGGAAAATGGATATTCCAAATATTTTTTTTATTTATTCACATATACAATATGTCTACTTTATGTTTGCATCATAAAATTGATGAGTTTTTACTTTTGGAAGACACCAGAGGGCTTCAAAGTTCAGCAGCAATTTTCCAATTTTTCACAAAATTTTGAAACTCGCTTTTTTTCAGGGACCAGTTCAGGTTTGAAGTGGATTTGAAGGGTCTTCATATTAGAAATACCCCATAAAAGACCCCATTATAAAAACTGCACCCCCCAAAGTATTCAAAATGACATTCAGTCAGCGGTTTAACCCTTTAGGTGTTTCACAGGAATAGCAGAAAAGTGAAGGAGAAAATTCACAATCTTCATTTTTTACACTCGCATGTTCTTGTAGACCCAATTTTTGAATTTTTGCAAGGGGTAAAAAGGAGAAAATTTTTACTTGTATTTGAAACCCAATTTTTCTCGAGTAAGCACATACTTCATATGTCTATGTTAATTGTTCGGCGGGCGCAGTAGAGGGCTCAGAAGGGAAGGAGCGACAAATGGTTTTGGGGGGGCATGTCATATTTAGGAAGCCCCTATGGTGCAAGAACAGCAAAAAAAAACACATGGCATACCATTTTGGAAACTAGACCCCTCGGGGAACATAAGGGGTAAAGTAAACCTTAATACCCCACAGGTGATTCACGACTTTTGCATATGTAAAAAAACAAAACTTTTTTTTACCTAAAATGCTTGGTTTCCCAAAAGTTTAACATTTTTACAAAGGGTTAAAGCAGAAAATACCCCCCAAAATTTGAAGCCCAATTTCACCCGATTCAGAAAACACCCCATATGGGGGTGAAAAGTGCTCTGCTGGCACATTACAGGTCTCAGAAGAGAAGGAGTCACATTTGGCTTTTTGAAAGCAAATTTTGCTCTGGGGGCATGCCGCATTTAGGAAGCCCCTATGGTGCCAGAACAGCAATAGAAAAAAAAAAACACATGGCATACCATTTTGGAAACTAGACCCCTCGGGGAACGTAACAAGGGGTAAAGTGAACCTTAATACCCCACAGGGGTTTCACAACTTTTGCATATGTAAAAAAAAAAAAAAATTTACTTAAAATGCTTGGTTTCCCCAAAAATTTACATTTTTACAAAGGGTTAAAGCAGAAAATACCCCCCAAAATTTGAAGCCCAATTTCTCCCGATTCAGAAAACACCCCATATGGGGGTGAAAAGTGCTCTGCTGGCACATTACAGGTCTCAGAAGAGAAGGAGTCACATTTGGCTTTTTGAAAGCAAATTTTGCTCTGGGGGCATTCCGCATTTAGGAAGCCCCTATGGTGCCAGAACAGCAAAAAAAAAAAACACATGGCATACTATTTTGGAAACTAGACCCCTCGGGGAACGTAACAAGGGGTTAAGTGAACCTTAATACCCCACAGGTGTTTCACGACCTTTGCATATGTAAAAAAAATTTAAAAAAATTTTACCTAAAATGCCTCTTTTCCCAAAAATTTTACATTTTTAAAAAGGGTAAAAGCAGAAAATACCCCCCAAAATTTGTAACACAATTTCTCCCGAGTACGTCGATACCCCATATGTGGCCCTAAACTGTTGCCTTGAAATACGACAGGGCTCCAAAGTGAGAGCGCCATGCCCATTTGAGGCCTAAATTAGGGATTGCATAGGGGTGGACATAGGGGTATTCTACGCCAGTGATTCCCAAACAGGGTGCCTCCAGCTGTTGTAAAACTCCCAGCATGCCTAGACAGTCAGTGGCAGTCTGGCAATACTGGGAGTAGTTTTGCAACAGCTGGAGGCTCCGTTTTGGAAACAGTGGCGTACCAGACGTTTTTCATTTTATTGGGGAGGGGAGGGGGGGCTGTGTAGGGGTATGTGTATATGTGGTGTTTTTTACTTTTTATTATTTTTTGGTAGTGTAGTGTTTTTAGGGTACAGTCTCACGGGCGGGGGTTCACAGTAGTTTCTCGCTGGCAGTTTGAGCTGCGGCAGAAAATTTGCCGCAGCTCAAACTTGCAGCCGGATACTTACTGTAATCCTCCGCCCATGTGAGTGTACCCTGTACGTTCACATTGGGGGGGGGAACATCCAGCTGTTGCAAAACTACAACTCCCAGCATGTAGGGTCTATCAGTGCATGCTGGGAGTTGTAGTTTTGCAACCGCTGGAGGCTCCGTTTTGGAAACAGTGGCGTACCAGACGTTTTTCATTTTTATTGAGGAGGGGAGGGGGGCTGTGTAGGGGTATGTGTATAAGTAGTGTTTTTTACTTTTTATTTTATTGTGTGGTAGTGTAGTGTTTTTAGGGTACAGTCGCATGGGCGGGGGGGTTCACAGTAGTTTCTCGCTGGCAGTTTGAGCTGCGGCAGAACATTTGCCGCAGCTCAAACTTGCAGCCGGATACTTACTGTAATCCTCCGCCCATGTGAGTGTACCCTGTACGTTCACATTGGGGGGGGGGGGGGGGAGAAACATCCAGCTGTTGAAAAACTACAACTCCCAGCATGTACGGTCTATCAGTGCATGCTGGGAGTTGTAGTTTTGCAACAGCTGGAGGCACACTGGTTGTGAAACACCGAGTTTGGTAACAAACTCAGTGTTTTGCAACCAGTGTGCCTTCAGCTGTTGCAAAAGCTACAACCCCCAGCATGTACGGACAGCGGAAGTGCATGCTGGGTCTTGTAGTTATGCAACAGCTGGAGACACACTGGTTTGCTACATAACTCAGTGTGCCTTCAGCTGTTGCAAAACTACAACTCCCAGCAGTCACTGACAGCCAACGGGCATGCTGGGAGTTGTAGTTATGCAACCAGCAGATGCACTACTACAACTCCCAGCATGCACTTTAGCTGTTTGTGCAAGCTGGGAGTTGTAGTTACACAACAGCTGAAGGTACACTTTTCCATAGAAAAAATGTGCCTCCAGCTGTTGCAAAACTACAAGTCCCAGCATGCCCATAAGGGCATGCTGGGAGTTGTGGTGGTCTGCCTCCTGCTGTTGCATAACTACAGCTCCCAGCATGCCCTTTTTGCATGCTGGGAGCTGTTGCTAAGCAACAGCAGAAGGCTGTCACTCACCTCCAACGATCCAGCCGCATCACATCAGTCCCTCGTCGTCGCCGCCACTGCTCCTGGGGCCCCGATCCCAACATTGACGCCGGGGATCGGGGTCCCCAGCACCGGGGGGGAACGTCCGGCACCCGCTCACGTCCTCCGGAAGAGGGGCGGAGCGGGTTGCGGGAGTGACACCCGCAGCAGGCGCCCTGATTGGTCGGCCGGGAAACCGCCCGACGAATCAGGGCGATCGTGAGGTGGCACCAGTGCCACCTCACCCCTGCAGGCTCTGGCTGTTCGGGGCCGTCGGAGACGGCCCCGAACAGCCTGTAATTCCGGGTCACTGGAGACCCGATTGACCTGGAATCTGCCGCAGATCGCTGGACTGAATTGTCCAGCGATCTGCGACAATCGCCGACATGGGGGGGGGGCATAATGACCCCCCTGGGCGATATGCCCCAATGCCTGCTGAACGATTTCAGCAGGCATCGGGCACCGACTCCCCTCCGGCTAGTGGTGAGGGGGGCCGGGATTTGACAGGACGTACTTAAACGTCCTGAGTCCTTAAGGACTCGGAAAAGGGGCTGTTTAAGTACGTCCTGCGTCCTTAAGGGGTTAATGAAAATTCTTCTAAGTTGGATGGAAAAATGAAGAAAATGTTTTAATAAAATGCTGGTGTTACCCTAAATTTTTCATTTTCACAAGGGAAAATAGAAGAAATGGGGTTACAATTTCGGGTTTTCTTTTTTTTTTTTTCCCCCCTGAGTAAGAACATACCCCATATGTGGACGTAAAGTGCTCTGCGGGTGAACTACAATGCTCAGAAGAGAAGGAGCGCCATTGGGCTTTTGAAAAGAAAATTTGTCTGGAAGTGAAGGCCACGTGTGTTTACAAAGCCCCCATAGTGCCACAACAATGGACTCCCCCCCCCCCCCCATGTGACCCCATTTTGGAAACTACACACCTCATGGAATGTTTTAAGGGGTACAGATTTTGGAATTGTGGTCCGTGAAAATGAAATATGTAATTTTTCATTTGAACAGCCCACTGTTCGCACCCCCTTCCCATACACATTCATTGAGGGGGCAGGCATGAACATGGAAGCCTGCACACAGCGTTTGGAACTCAATGTTCTGGACACTGGGGAGCAGAGTAACCCTTTAAGCGGTTAACTAGGGAAAAGCAGTAAATTCTAGTTTTAACAAAGGCGATCAGTAAGAAATGGTTTTCACTAGGGAAAATGCATTTTAACAAAATGGATTTTCACTGTAGTATATAAATTTCCTCACTGGGGTAGCCTGCATCCAGGATCGGGATCCAATAATGGACCAATGCTCAAAATAGTTCAAATGGATTGATTGTGGATTAGTGTAGAAAATAATCTTTATCACAAACAAAAGATTGGTCTCTATATCTGGGCATCCTGATCTGGTTTTGAAACGTCTGATCTTATGTTTATTTTCTACACTGGTCCGTAAACCATCTGTATTGTTGCTGGCAAGCACTGTACATCATTATTCCTTTGAGATTTCTTGTGATCTTTCTCTTTAATCTCTACTCTGAGGATACAGGTAGTTCAAGGGGTTATTCGGGATAAGAATAACATAGCTGCTTTCTTTCAAAAACAGTACCACAACTCTGTAGTATTGTAACCTAACTCCATTCTCTTTAATGGAACTGAGCTGCAGTACCACATACAAGTTGAGGACAAGTATGGAGTTGTTTTTGGAAGAAAGAAGTTATGTTTTTGTATTACTGTGTAAGACCCCTTTAGGTGTTTTGACCCCACCATCAAGACCTATTCCTGCAAAAAGGCTACCGCACGCGCGCGCGACTTTGGCAGTTGTCAGTAAGCAGCTCTACAACATATGAGGGTGGTGCTTACTGTGTTGTATATGGTGGATAGAAGCACAACAATAAATGACCTGAGTAAAAAGTTTAGTCTGCTGTATTCTGAGTAAAACACCAGAGACAGTCTCTTATTACAAAATAAATATTTAAAACAGAAAAACAAACCACAACGTCCATGAAGGCTAAAGCTGCATATTGCTCTAGCTATGTACCCATAATGCTTTGTAAGAATCCAAATGTCTAGATCTCAACTGGCCATCTTCTGTAAAAGGTCAGTGAAGCTATGTGCACAGGTACATAGTACAGACACACTCACTGCCATTGCTTTGAGAGCAACAGGAGATGGGTACAAGGCAGCAGCCTCCTTTGTTGCTAGAACGACTTCCTTCAGTGCTTGGCACAGGGCACCTCCTTCACCTGCCAGCTTAGCTTGAAGTTGGTTGCAACTAAGCAGTCGCCCCAACGTGTCTCCAATGAAAACCAGCTTGTGTGCTGCTATCACCAACTGCTTTCCATGTCCTACAAAGACACGTGGGGGTTGTGAACTTGCACTTCCAAGGAAGGTATTCACACAAGATTGTAGAGTCTGTAGGTGTCCATGGCTTTGAGATACATAAAAGCGAAGCAAATGCCGATCTTCTTCTGAAGGTTCTGGGCAGGTGTCAACCTTGGAAAGAATAGAAAAATGTCAGTGCTTCTGAAGGGAAACAATACTAGTACTATATTCTGATAACTGTATCTACTATACTCTGCATTTACTTCTATAATGGTTACAAAAACAGGCAATAATATGTAATGAGCAGACACAATGAACAGAATAAGAGAGCTTGTTCTAATTCCTTCAAGATATTTTATTAAGTGCATATATGGTACTGCCAGATGTGGGTAAAATACTATCAAGTCTTTCCGATTGTATAGTAGCTAAAAGCTTAGCAGAGCTACCTTCCAAACTTGTCGCAACATTTTTTCCTTCAGAGTGCCACAGCATTGGGAAGAGGCCGTTACTTGACTGGTCCCACTCATGTAGATGAAGAAAATGAGCAATTTATCTTGCAAAAATCCCTGCATCTGATCAGGGTGAAAGGGTTATTCCCAAGTGCCTCTTTACCATTTCTGTCCTGTGCAGACTCAGTGCAGCTTCCTGGTTTGGCCCGAAGATGTGTGGGTGGTCCCACTTACTTACAAGCACACTTTAATCACTAGTTCTTATGTGGCTTACTCTGACGGTTAAGGACCTTTTAATCACATGATCAAGATTCTGCTTTTACTGAAGATTAGATATATGCAGGGCGGTCCTGGAGAAGAGTCATGCAGCTGTCACTAGTAATATAAACAGATAAGGTGGTGGGCACTTTCCTGCTATGTACAGACAGTGAGTAGCATCACCAGTCCATCCAATACTTCAGAGCTGAGCAGTGGTCTATAACCTAGAAAATGAGCTGTCAAAAAGGTAAGGTGAAAAAAGGCCATATCTTTAAGATCCTCTGCTATATTCAGTGAATTGCGCTTAGGGGTGGGGACTGGTCAGATCAATTTACATATTCATTGTCTGTGACACCACATCCTAGTGAAGTGGAGTCACGGACAATAAATATGTAAATTGAGCCGGCCTCCTGTGAGCAATTCACTGAATTCAGCAGAGGATCTTCTGGGGGACATATTGCAGGACCTACCAGACGTATTTAAGTAAGTGACCCCTCGTTGGACTCCTGTTCACCTACACTATAACCCAGTGTGATGGCCATCATGCCCCCTCCCATAGACATGAATGGAGGGGGCGTGGCGTGACGTCACATGCCGGAAACCTGGAGGTTTCCGAAACTAGAGATGTAGCCCTGCATAGAATGCGGGTGCTGCAGGGAGATCGCGGGGGGTCCCAGCAGCGGGCCCCCCGCGATCAGACATCTTATCCCCTATCCTTTTGGATAAGGGATAAGATGTTTTTGCCCGAAATACAGTACCCCTTTAAGCTGGGAATACCCCAAGGCTGGGTGCATGTGTAGTAGAAGTTTTAGCCAAAACCAGGGGTGGAACTGACAACCTGAGAATCTTTGGCTATGTTCCTACTCAAGGAAATTTATTAACAGGGGTAGAGCCGTTATGTTGTCTATATTATGTGCAAATTGTGGCGCATTTTCACATGTTATAGTTGTTAGTACTTTTGTAGAAAGTGGTGGTGTAAAACGATTTTCCTGTTTAGCTTTGCAATGGTAATGTATTTATTTTGGCACAAACTTATACCAGCCTGGACCACCACAATTAGTCTGTCTACATCTAAGCAACTTTGCTATTCATGAAGAATGTACAAGTCTTTGATAAATGTGGGGGAAGTACAAATGACTTCTGACCAGGTAAAAAGAACTTGATTTACCCAGACATTGATACATTTCCCAACAACCAGATTCATTCCAACTCAGATTAGTTGTATATCTCTGATGGTACGTTCACATGGGTGGATTACCTGTGGAATTACCGCTGCGGACACCCCAAAACCAGTCTTCTTTGCAAGAATCTAATTTTTTTTTTGGATTATGGACTATAGCTTTTGCTGTAGCTTCACACAAAAAGTTATTCAATAAAAAAGGAGAACAATAAAATCAATCCACAAAGCAGGAGAAAGTCTGAACGTTTCTGAAAAGTCTGTTTTTTGTTATTTAAAAAAAAAAAAAAAAAAACAACATGCCAAACTACACATTTTTTTAAAATAAAAATTAAACAAAAAAGCCAGGGGGCAGGGATTAGAGGGAAATGAAAGCCTACACTGAGCCCTAAGTCTTCTGAGGCCAGTGACTGCTTTATGTATGGTGACATCAATGGGGCACTTCTGCTGGGGACTCCAAACCAGCAACAGAGGACTGGAAGCAACCAAATGAGGTGGCACCTGGTACTTTTATGGTTAAGCCAAAGGATAGGGGATAAGATGTAAGATTGCAGTGGCCCCGCAGCTGGGGACCCCCATGATCTCCGCTGCAGCACCCCTGTCATTCGGCGCACTAAGCAAACTCCATTCACATCTATGGGAGGAGGAGTGACAACTATGTACTAGCCGTCACACCCACTCCCATACACGAGTGGAGGGGGTTTGGTGTAGCGTGACATCACGAACGTGGGATCTGCAAGCTTCCGTGTTCTGGACACTGCTGCTGCCGGCCCGGGGGAACCCCAGCGATAGGATAACCTTTGGATAGGGGATAAGATGTTTACAGCAGAGTACCCCCTTAAAGACTAAGCCCATTTGGGGTACTCAAGTGGAAAGCAATTCTTTTCTAATCAACTGGTAGCAGAAAGTTAAAACAGATTTGTAAATTACTTCTATTAAAAAATATTAACCCTTCCAGTACTTAGCTGCTGTATGCTCCACAGGAAGTTTTATTTCTTTCTGGAATTATTTTCTGTCTGACCACAGTGCTCTCTGCTGACACCTTTGTCCATATCGGGAACGGTTTGCTATGGGGATTTGCTCCTACTCTGGACAGTTCCTTACATGGACAGAGGTGTCAGCAGAGAGCACTGTGGTTAGGCAGTAAAGAACTATACAACTTCCTCTGTAGTATACAGCAGCTGATAAGTACTGGAAGGATTAACATTGTTTTAATAGAGGTAATTTACAAATCTTTTTAACTTTCTGGAGCCAGTTGATAAGAAAAAAAAATTGTTTTCCACCAGAGTACAGGCCAATAAGGACAGGCCAATTTTCGTTTTTGCACTTTAGTTTTTTCCTCCTCCCCTTCTAAAAATCATAACGCTCTCAGTTTTGCACCTACAGACCTAAATGAGGGCTTGTTTTTTGTATCACAAATTGTACTTTGTAATGACATCAATCATTTCATAACAAAATCTGCGGCAAAACCAAAAAACATTTGTGGGGTGAAATTGAAAAGAAACCAAAAAACACAATTTTGCAAGTTTTGGGGGCTTCCGTTTCTACGCAGTGCCCTTTTCGGTAAAAGTGACACCATATCTTTATTTTGTATGTCCATACGGTTACAAGGATACCCAATTTGTGTAGGCTTTATTTTATGTAGAAAGTGAAGGGTCCAGCTCCCAGTGGAAAAGGTCCAAAAGAAACTTAGCGTTTAATTCTACATATTAAAAATAGGATCTTTCAGTATAAAAACGGAAAGTGACATGTCACTCTAAAACATAGGAGTGAAATGCGTGGTTTTGTAAAATATATAGGTCTGGTACAATTCATGATACATATCACAAACAGTAATACAATGCTTGCGTTGAATGGCGGATCTCCATTAAATATGAAACAGTGCATCACAAACCACTTTAGTGTCAAAGGCATACATTAAAGGGGTACTCCGGTGCTTAGACAACTTATCCCCTATCCAAAGGATAGGGGATAAGATGCCTGATCGCGGGAGTCCCGCCGCTGGGGATCCCCGTGATCTTGCACGTGGCACCCCGTTGGTAATCAGTCCCCGGAGCGTGTTCGCTCCGGGTCTGATTACCGGCGACTACAGTGCAGGCGGCGTGTGGCGTTACGCCCCCGCCCTCGTGTGATGTCACGCTCCGCCCCTCAATGCAAGCTTACGGCAGGGGGCGTGATGGAACACGGGGGCGGAGGCGTGACGTCACACGCTGCCCGCCCTATAGTCGCCGGTACTCAGACCCAGAGCGAACAGGGACTGATTACAAACAGGGTGCCGCGTGCAAGATCACGGGGGTCCCCAGCAGCGGGACTCCCGTGATCAGGCATCTTATCCCCTATCCTTTGGATAGGGGATAAGATGTCTAACCACCGGAGTACCCCTTTAAACCAGATCACGTGGTGGTAACTTTGAACACTGCAGGGTTGCACCCACCGCCCATTCCTAGAGCAAAAGGGAAAGAGGGCAGTGCATGCAATTCCTTGTATCGCTTAAATGCTGCATAATATGAATTGTGGCAATGGAGGTGCTGTGGGCACAGCTAAAAGGTGATGCTTGCAGGCATTCTTCCAATCGTGGGTCACCGGAATGAACCGAAAACAGACCAGTATTGTAAAATAAAAAAGGTTTATCAATATACACGGACAATGCGTTTCAAGGGGAGGGACTGTTGTCGCATTGTCCGTGTATATCAATAAACCTTTTTTATTTTACAATACTGGTCTGTTTTCGGTTAATTCCGGTGACCCATGATTGGAAGAGCGCCTGCAAGCATCACCTTTTAGCTGTGACCACAGCACCTCCATTTCCACACTTTGACGGTCAGAAGAACAGGACCTGATGCTGACTGCAATCCATCAATCTAGCCACACTGTTTGGCTTCAAGCGCATGACGTTGTTGTGCTCATAGTAAAACACAACAAGGGGAGCGTACCCTGCTTTGTATTATAGCACACACTTCCCATTGGAGTAACGGCACATAGTTGCGCTTTTTTTCTCTGTTTTTCCTTTTTTATATTCTACGCATAGTATGAATTGTGATCAGCGATATATTATGAACATAAATATAATGATTATTTAATCTCCATTTTTCACAAAACAGCAATGTGATGCTTACGCCACATCGCAGATCTCAATTACATATGAGAAAAATGTGCATCTTGGTAAACAGCAATGCCTAAAACGTACATTAAACCAGATCACATGTTAAATACCATGCATTGCTAATTGGACAACCAAGAGAAAATATATGCATACAAAAACCGCATAGCTACATCGCTCTTAATGACATGGCGCATGGTGTGAATGCTGCATGGATACAAGGAATCAATTGTAGAAAATGCTGCTTGTCAAACAAACATTTTATAAAATAAACAAATAGCCTGAATGTTGGTATATTTAAAGTATTAAGAACCAGATGACATATGTTAAAGCACAACTGTCACAAATTTGTACCCCCATAAACTAATCACATGGTAACAGTTCTTTAGAATTACTCCCCATGTATACCTTTTACTGCTTTCTAGCAGCTTTTATAAGGCTAAAAAATGCTTTATAAGACAGTCAGCAACAGTCGGATAGGCATAGCTATGGCCCGCGGCCGCCATGCCTGTCTCCTGTGTGACATCGCTAGGACCACTGTGTGATTGGTCCCAGCACATAGGCCCCTTTATTTTCCTTATCTGTGGTGGCGAACATACAAATGTAGAAGTAAAACAAGTGCCTGTTCTCCTATTAGGTTACAGTGCCGTCACAGGGGGTTAGTTTCCTTACCAATTGGCAGAGCATTACGCTGGGCACTGGGGCCGGGAGCGAGCACTTGCTATGAAAACTAGCCGCCCGCAACGCCGGTGATGTGAAGAAAACTGTCTCCTGGTGCTACGGGCCGAAAGCTCTCTCTCCTGCTGGCTCCAGTATGCTGTCATTACATCACTGGCGCTGCGGGCAGCTAGTTTTCATAGCAAGCGCTTGCTCCCGGCCCCAGTGCGCAATGTAATGCACTTCCGCTTGCTATGCAAAGTAACCCGCTGTGACGGCACTTGTTTTACTTATTCATTTCTATGTTCGCCGCCACATATAAGGTAAATAAAGGGGCTTATGTGCTGGGACCAATCACGCAGCGGTCCTAGCGATGTCACACAGGAGACAGGCATGGCGGCTGCGGGCCATAGCTATGCCTATCCGACTGTTGCTGGCCGTCTTATAAAGCATTTTTTAGCCTGATAAAAGCTGCATGAAAGCAGTAAAAGGTATACATGGAGAGTAATTCTAAAGAACTTTGTTACCCTGTTATTAGTTTATATGGGGTACAAATTTGTAACAGGTGCGCTTTAAAATTCTATGCATTGCTATTTGAACGACCAAAAGGAAATGCACATACAGAAACTGTATATCCACATTTCTCAGTATGACATGCTGCATGATGTGAATACTACATAGATGCATAGAAATAAATGGTAACTAGTGCTGCATGTCTGACAAAAAACAATGACATTGTATAGACTAGATAAATAGCCTGAATATGTTGGTATTTTCACTCGTATCTGGTACAGGATAAATCAGTATACCTGGAGAGTATATGAAACAGCATTTAGTGTGTCACAACAGATAATGAAAAAATGGAACAATGCCGATGTAAACTTTCCGATCGGGTGTGTCTCTCACCTCTAGATACGATCTGCATAGTTGCACCAATGATATATCATTCATCCCTTTTTGCCCATATAATGCAAAACCCCTCATGTGGGATCATGCTCATAAAAATACATCAGATCATTTCTGAAATTTAAGCCCATGGGTGCTCTCGTTTCCATTCTTAAAATCCAGAAAGCTTCCCTAGTGAAAAGAGCATGTGCCCAGTCTCCTCCCCGTTTAGGAGGAGGAACCTTCTTTATACCCTGGATCTGTAAGGTATTGCTATTTCCATTGTGTTTTTTGATTAGATGTCTTGTAAGACTGGACAAGGATCGACTAGAGAAATCATTTGGGCATCGCAGGTGTTCTTGGATGCGCATTTTTTACTTACGCCTGGTGCACCCTATGTATTGTAGTTGGCACTCCCAGCAAGTCACACGATATACAAAGTGTTCACTGTCACAGTTTATGAAGCCCTTAAAAGGGGTTATCCAGAAAAAAAGGTTATTTTATATATCAACTGGCTCCAGAAAGTTAAACAGATTTGTAAATTACTTCTATTAAAAAATCTTAATCCTTCCAATAATTATCAGCTGCTGAAGTTGTGTTGTTTTCTGTCTGGCCATAGTGCTCTCTGCTGACATCTCTGCTGGTCTTGAGAACTGCACAGAGTAGAAGAGGTTTGCTATGGGGATTTGCTTCTACTCTGGACAGTTCCCAAGACAGGTGTAATCAGACAGCACTTAGACAGAAAGAACAACTCAACTTCAGCAGCTCATAAGTATGAAAGGATTGAGTTGTTCTTTTTTGTCTAAGTGCTCTCTGATGACATGTTTCTCGGGAACTGTCCAGAGTAGAAGCAAATCCCCATAGCAAACCTCTTCTACTCTGTGCAGTTCCTGAGACAAGCAGAGATGTCAGCCGAGAGCACTGTTGCCAGACAGAAAAGAACAACTCAACTTTAGCAGCTGATAATTATTGGAAGGATTAAGATTTTTTAATAGAAGTAATTTACAAATCTGTTTAACTTTCTGGAGCCAGTTGATATAAAAACATTTTTTTCCCCTGGAATACCCCTTTAATTGGGTACTCCGAACTGCACTTGTTGCACCGAGATCGGCCATATTTGTTGTTATTCGTGGTGTTCAACCATGTGATTGTTTGTCCATTGGAAAATCACTCAGAGATAGAGTACTGCCCAGAGACTTCGCCTTCTTTGCCACACATCTCACACCCTTAGATAGGAGCTTCGCCAAGGCATCATCCTGTAGCATTATCTGAATGTGTTTTGTAATGATGGTCTTTACTTGATCGAAGCTCCGACTGACAAGCAGCATTAGCTACAATTGATTCCTTGTATCCATGCAGCATTCACACCATGCGCCATGTCATTAAGAGCGATGTAGCTATGCGGTTTTTGTATGCATATATTTTCTCTTGGTTGTCCAATTAGCAATGCATGGCATTTAACATGTGATCTGGTGTTCATGCACATTTTTTCTCATATATAATGGAGATCTGCGATGCGGCATAAGCATCACATTGGTGTTTTGTGAAATGGAGATTTAATAATCATTATATTTAGGTTTATAATATATTGCAGATCACAATTCATACTATGCAACATTTAAGCTATACAAGGAATTGCACGCACTGCCCTTTTTCCCTTTTGCTCTAGGAATGGGCAGTGGGTGCAACCCTGCAATGTTCGAAGTTACCAACACATGATCTGGTTTAATGTATGCCTTTGACATTAAAGTTATTTGAGATGCACTTTTTCATATTTAATGGAGATCCGCCATTCAATGCAAGCATTGTATTACTGTTTGTGATATGTATCGTGAATTGAGCTAAGTTCGTATCAGCTCACCCTCTGTGGCAGGCGCACGGACTTGGCGTGGACTATGCCCGTATATTAGAGGAAAGGAAGATATCCAGCGCTTGACTCGGGAACAGGTATTTATTGTATAGCCAGGGTAGACATACAGGTACACGGAGATATGTGACGCGTTTCGGCTTGTATCACCAAGCCTTAGTCATGTATCATGAATTGTACCACATCTATATATTTTACAAAACCGCAGACCAAAATTCACATTATGCGATAAGGGAGCGACACATGAATACTGCATGTACAGCCCTTATTCCTTTTCTCCAGGAACAGGCTTTGGGTGCAACTCTCTAACATTCAGGAGTTGACGTCTAGTTGGTGTTACGTCAGTTCCGGTTTTGGGAGGCCAAGAAGTGGATATGCAAAAAGGTGCGTTTTTCATTTTTCACATGTGCGTTGGTATATAAGCTCCCTTGTCAGGTGGTATCTTTGCCATGATTAAGAGGTTAGGCTCGAAAAGCGTCAGCGTTTCACTCCTATATTGAGTAGGGGTCTCAAACTCAAATTATCTGGGGGCCACTGGAAGTAGAGGCTGGGCTCATAATGCCCCCATCATGCTCCCCTCACATATAATGTCCCCATCATGCCCCCAGATAGATATGACCCCCATCAGGTAGGGCTCCCAAGTAGGTATAGAGGCCCCAGATAGATATGATCCCCATCACTTATGGGGTTACTATGTATCTGGGGGCCTGTCTACCTACTGGGGAGCCCTACCTGATGATCTGGTAGGGGTTCCCAATAGGTGTATAGGCCCCCAGATACATAGTAACCCCGGCAGGTAGGGCTCCTATTTAAACAATTATGCCTCATAAGAAGATAGGTTAGCCTCTGGTGATAAGCAGGTCCCCCCCCTTATTAGGCAAGTTAAGTTTCACAACTACAGTACTTACATCTCCCTGCTGCAGCCTAAAAGGAGCCTTTTTTGCGGGGATGCGCGCGTTAGGTGATGTCATCACATGTGCCGTGCAGGACATCAGCGTCCCTGCGTCTTGCGCTGCGGATGTGATGACATCACTAATTGCGCGCATCCCTCCAGGAATGCTTGTTCTAGGCTGCAGCATGGAGATATAGGTACAGTAGCAGTGTGTGCCAACGTATGTGAAGTCTTCCGGCATTTAGCGCTGCTTGCCCGAAGCAGGGCTAAATGCCTGAAGAAATCACCTGCCCGGCGCTCGGGCTGCAAAATTTAGTTCCACAGGCCATTAATGGCCCACGGGCCGGGAGTTTGGGACCCATATTTTAGAGTGACAAGTAAATGTTCTGTTTTTTACTGAAAGACCCTATTTTTAATTCGTAGAATTAAACGCTAAGTTTTATTGGACCTTTTTCACTGGGAGCTGGTACATGATTGTTTATTTTACTACTTTAAAAAAAAATTATAACTACATGTACCAAAGAAAGTATGTGTAAAATTGTCATCTTCTGACCCCTATAACTTTTATTTTCTGCATACAGGGCTATATGAGAACTATTTTTTTGTGCTGTGATCTGTAGTTTTTATCGGTACAAAGTGACCAAAAATTAGTAAATTTGGGAATAGTTTTTTTCTGTATACGCCATCGACCGTGCGATTTAACTAACATTATATTTTAATAGTTCAGACATTTATTCATGCCGCGGTACCACATATGATTAATTTTTTATTATTTCATTTATGAAATAAGAAAAAGGGGGGGGGGGGTGATTCAAACTTTTATTAGGAAGGGGTTAATTCACTTTTATTAATCTTTAATTACATTTTTTTTTTTTGTCTCCATAGGGGCTATACCATGCAATCTTTTGATTGCATACACTGTTCAATGCTATGCCATAGTGCTCTGCTGCTCCAGCCTGCTAAAGCTTCCTGGAGCAGAAGGGGACTGATTAGATGGCAAGGAGGCAGGTAAGGGTCCTTTCGCCGTCCACTCAGCTGATCAGACATCACGATTTTACAGCGATGTTCCCGATCAGCTCAGCTGAGCTGCCTGGATCGTTTCACTTTCATTTTAGACTCCGGAATGGGTGATGTATGGCATTAAACGTGGGTCCTGGCTGCTGATAGCAGTTTAAAGTGTGCTCAGCTAGTCAGCACGCTTCAAACACCGGTAACGGGACCAGGGCGTACAAGTACTCCCTCGGTCCTTAAAGGAAAAAAATGTTCTATATATCTCAACTGGCTCCAGAAAGTTAAACAGATTTGTAAATTACTTCTATTAAAAAATCTTAATCCTTTCAGTACTTATGAGCTTCTGAAGTTAGGGTTGTTCTTTTCTGTCCAAGTAATCTCTGCTGACATGTGTCTCGGGAACTGCCCAGTTTAGAAGCAAATTCCCATAGCAAACCTCTTCTAAACTGGGCGGTTCCCGAGACACTTGTCATCAGAGAGCACTTAGACAGAAAAGAACAACCTTAACTTCAGAAGCTCATAAGTACTGAAAGGATTAAGATTTTTTAATAGAAGTAATTTACAAATCTGTTTAACTTTCTGGAGCCAGTTGAGATATAGATATTATATATATATATATATATATATATATATATATATATATATATATATATAAAAAAAGTTTTCATTAAAACCCAAAGGGCAAAATATAACATTTTTGATACAGTCCTAACCTCAGTAGCTATCAGTATCATTATTTCAGAAGAGTGAGGCTAGGTTTCCACACAGGTTTTTTATCTGGCATTTATTGGAAAACGGTCACTGCTGTTTTTGAGCCAAAGTTAGAAGTGTATTCAAAAGGAATGGAAAATATAAAACAAGGACTTATACATCTCTTTCCTACTGGATCCACTTCTGACATTGGCTCAAAAACTGCAGTGGCAGTTTTCCAAAAACTGACAGAAAAAAACCTGTGTAGAAACCTAGCCTTAAAAAGGTAGGCAGGCAATGTCATAGAGCAGCAGGAAATTCTAGTAAAATGCTTGGGTGTATAGGGAGAGGTATAAGCAGTAGAAAGAGTGTTAATGCCGCTGTACAGAACACTGGTGAGATCTCACTTGGAGTTTTGTGTGCAGTACTGGAGACTGTGGGGGAGATTCTCAAAAACAACTGTAATTTCTGTTTCAGCGATATTATTCACACTTTTTTTTTCTCCTCACATTTTCAAAGGTCTTTTGTGCTCATTTGAAAATATGTGAAAATTCATTTTCGCGCCATTTTTGATTTTCTTTGGGGTAAACTTTTTTTTGTTGTTGCAGCCATATTGGATTTTTTTGTGCCAAATTTTACATCCCAGAAAATTCTGGCGGAAACATCTCACGAAATATTCCATGGTTACTAGTGCCCAGACAAGCAATAACTGTACAAATAAAACATTTCTCAGCTTAAATGTGAGTGCAGGTGCAGTGACCAAGAAAAAATAAAAATATATATATTTATTTTTTTTTATAACATTTTTCAATTATAATTATTTCTATTTTTAATAATTACTTAAAGAAAAAAAAACAATAAAACTACAACCATTTCTGTAATCAAAAAGCTGGTGTGAAATATTTGATGTAAACTGGACTCTCACATGAAAATATAATGTAAAGCACACAATATACGTGGACTTTTACAAAACTGACGTGAACAGTGTAAACCACGGCACAAAGCTCTTTGAAAATGTGGTCGATATTTTTTGGGCCAAAATTTTGGCGCAAAATAGATTTGTTTTGGTGCAAAATTCTTTGAGAATCTCCCCCATTGTCTGCTTTACATGATAAGGGATGAGAGTCCGGTTTACATCAAAAATTTCACACCAACTTTTTGATGTACAGAAATCCCAGAAATGGTTGTAGTCTTATTGTTTTTGTTTTCTTAGTTTTTTGGGGAAAAGGTGTTATTTAAGTAATTATAAAAAAAAAAAAAATTATTATTGAAAAATTTTATTTAAAAAAAAAAAAAAAATTTTTTTTTATACATATATATATATATATTATATATATTGGTCACTGCACCTGCACTCACATTTAAGCTCAGAAATGTTTCATTTATACAGTTATTGCTTGTCTGGGCACTAGTAACCATGGAATATTTCGTGACAAGTTTCCAGAAGAATTTTCTGGGATGTAAACTTTGGCGCAAAAATATCCAATATGGCTGCAACATAGATTACAGGATAAAACTTTAAAATGTATATCCTGAAAGAAAGATGAGACATAGGGGATATGATTGAAACTTTTAAATATACTCTCCACCTTTACTGTGTATATTTCTTTTATGTATTTACAAGAAGAAAAACTACCACAAGAGGACATAGTTCTAAATTAGAGGGGCAAAGGTTTCTGCAGTAAGATGAGGAAGTATTACTTTACTGAGAGAGTAGTGGATGCATGGAATAGCCTTCCTGCAGAAGTGGTCGCTGCAAATACAGTGAAGGAGTTTAAACATGCATGGGATAGGCATAAGGCTATCCTTCATATAAGATAGAGATAGGCATAAGGCTATCCTTCATATAAGATAGAGATAGGCATAAGGCTATCCTTCATATAGAGATAGGCATAAGGCTATCCTTCATATAAGATAGAGATAGACATAAGGATATCCTTCATATAAGATAGGGAGAAGCACAAGGCTATCCTTCATATAAGATAGAGCAAGGTATAAGGCTATCCTTCATATAAGATAGGGATAAGCATAAGGCTATCCTCCATATAAGATAGGGATAAGCATAAGGCTATCCTTCATATAAGATAGAGATATTTATAAGGCTATCCTTCATATAAGATAGAGAAAGGTATAAGGCTATCCTTCATATAAGATAGAGATAGGTATAAGGCTATCCTTCATATAAGAGAGATAGGCATAAGGCTATCCTTCATATAAGATAGGGATAAGCATAAGGCTATCATTCATATAAGATAGGGATAAACACAAGGCTATTGTTCATATAAAATAGGGATAAGCATAAGGCTATCCTTCATATAAGATAGGGATAAGCATAAGGCTATCATTCATATAAGATAGGGATAAGCATAAGTTTATCCTTCATATAAGATAGGGATAAGCATAAGGCTATCCTTCATATAAGATAGGGATAAGCACAAGGCTATTGTTCATATAAGATATGGATAAGCATAAGGCTATCCTTCATATAAGATAGGGATAGGTGTAAGGCTATCCTTCATATAAGATAGAGAAAGGTATAAGGCTATTCTTCATATAAGATAGAGATAGGCATAAGGCTATCCTTCATATAAGATAGAGATAGGCATAAGGCTATCCTTCATATAGAGATAGGCATAAGGCTATCCTTCATATAAGATAGAGATAGACATAAGGCTATCCTTCATATAAGATAGGGATAAGCATAAGGCTATCCTCCATATAAGATAGGGATAAGCATAAGGCTATCCTTCATATAAGATAGAGATATTTATAAGGCTATCCTTCATATAAGATAGAGAAAGGTATAAGGCTATCCTTCATATAAGATAGGGATAAGCATAAGGCTATCATTCATATAACATAGGGATAAGCATAAGTCTATCATTCATATAAGATAGGGATAAGCATAAGTCTATCCTTCATATAAGATAGGGATAAGCATAAGGCTATCCTTCATATAAGATAGGGATAAGCATAAGGCTATCATTCATATAAGATAGGGATAAGCACAAGGCTATTGTTCATATAAGATATGGATAAGCATAAGGCTATCCTTCATATAAGATAGAGAAAGGTATAAGGCTATCCTTCATATAAGATAGGGATAAGCATAAGGCTATCCTTCATATAAGATAGAGATAGGCATAAGGCTATCCTTCATATAAGATAGGGATAAGCATAAGGCTATCCTAAGATAGGGCCAGGGACTAGATGGGCCAAATGGTTCTCATCTGCTGACACATTCTAGGTTTCTAACTGTTTAGCCCCTCAATGGCCCATATTTATCAATCTGCCCATAGAAACTATATTGATTAATCTGTCCCATTGTGGTGTTTTATCACAAATGTGCCATTAAAAATAAATCAATATTCTATTTAAAAAGGCAGAGAAGAACAAACAAAAAACAATGACCTCATTGGAAGTGCCTGGCAGAACACATCCCTGGTATCACAACAATTATGATACATAAAACATATTCAAGGAATTTCTGGTTTATTTTACCCATCTGCAGAATATAAAAAAATGCAGACAGCTGCCTTAATTCACAAGTGCCTTATTCCTTAGAGCTTGAGCCATATAATCACAGCCAAGAATAGGATTGGAATAGGATTCTAATACTTGGCTTTAACCCTACAGCTCGTGCATGGAGCTGTGATTGACTTTGGATAGGGGGTAAGATTTTTGTACCCAGAATACCCCTCTAAGCTCTGTTTTTCAGAGTGTATTTTGTTAGTGTAAAATAGACATTTCAAACCTTA
Source organism: Hyla sarda (assembly GCF_029499605.1). Taxonomy (NCBI): domain Eukaryota; kingdom Metazoa; phylum Chordata; class Amphibia; order Anura; family Hylidae; genus Hyla; species Hyla sarda. The sequence continues at coordinate 395,508,860 of NC_079189.1, forward strand.
AAGTATGTCTGTTCCCCCCAACCCCCCCCCCCCCCTTTTAATTCAATAGAAAAAATTCTTGACAATTCACCCAAGGCAAAAACTGAATGTGTTGCATAAAAAAGTTGCATCAAGCTTTCTGATGTCAAGCACTGATATATTATTTCCTAAAAACAAAATGCTCTATAAAATAAAGAACAGGATAATAAATATATTGTATTTATCGGCATATAACATGCATTTTTTAGGCTAAAATGTTTAGCCTAAAGTCTATCTGCATGTTATATGCCGATAAGCCGCTGCAGTTCAATGATTTAAAGAGGGCACTTTAAATTAATGAACTGCGGCGGCTTTTACAGGTCCAGAGACCTTCCGTCGCTACCTGCTTCTCTGCCCCTGCCTGTCCTGGGGTCCAGAGACCGCCGCCACTGCCCCATTGCCTCCCCCATCCCCGGTTTTATAATTACCTGTTCCGGGATCCGGTGGACTCCTGCATTGTTGCTGTGCAATGATGAGTGACGTCTTCAACGCGACGTCACCGTCAGTGGCCCAGTGCACAGTGACAGCTAAGAACGCCTCCGGAGCCAGAAGCAGCGTGGACCCCGGGAACAGGTCATTATAAAACCGGGGATGGGGGAGGTAATGGGGCAGCGGCGGTGGCAGTCTCTGGATAGCCAGGGGGGAGAGAAGCGGCGGCAGCAGGACTCTAGACCCCAGGAAAGACAGGAGGAGAGAAGCGGGCAGCAACGGCCTCTCTCCCCTGCCTTTCCTGGGGGCTTCTGCGGGGTCAGAAACAGTCTATGAGGGCACACACACCCTCATTTTACCAAGGATATTTGGGTAAACTTTTTTTACCCAAATATCCTTGGAAAAATGAGGGTGCGTGTTATAGGCCGGTGCGTGGTATACCTCGATAAATACGGTAAATAACATTTTAAAGGATTTTTAAGCAAAGAACTAGGTTTCATTTTGGCATTCAGTTTAAGGCAAGGGAGACTAGTCCTCTACCCTAAGGGTGCGTTCACACGCTATTACTAGCAGCGGGTTTCCCACTGCGGAATTCCTGCTGCAAGTGACACTTTTTTTTTTTTTTTTTTTTTTTTTATCAACTGGAGCCAGAAAGTTAAATAGATATGTAAATTACTTCTATTAAAACATCTTAATTAGTTAGCTGCCGATTACTAAAGAGGAAATTATTGTCCAGGAATGCTTGTGAATGTTATGGTGTGAGTGGTCGGAGGGAACATTTTGGCCTGGTAGGCTGAATACTAATGCTTGCTTTTCTGTATATTACATATTTGTTGTGGCATTCAGGGTACTGCGTTACCCGCTTATGCCTGTTCGTATACCGTTACTTTTTCGCATTACTTGTTTCTCTTTGTTTATAAAATGTGAAAACTCAATAAACAAAGTTTAAAAAAAAAAGAAAAAAAAAGAGGAAATTATTTTCTTTTTGGAACACAGTGTTCTCTGCTGACATCACAAGCACAGTGCTCTCTGCTGACTTCTCTGTGAGTAGGAGAAAATCCCCATAGCAAACATATGCTGCTCTGGACAGTTCCTAAAATGGACAGAGATGTCAGCAGAGAGCACTGTGCTCGTGATATCAGCAGAGAACACTGTTCCAAAAAGAAAATAATTTCTTCTGTAACATTCAGCAGCTAATAAGTACTAGAAGGATTAAGATTTTTTAATACAAGTAATTTACAAATCTGTTTAACTTTCTTTCACCAGTTGATTTAAAAAAAAAAAAAAAAAAAAAAAAGTTTTCCACCGGAGTATTCCTTTAAATGGGTCCACAGACAGTGTCAGATTTGTGGACTGTCCGCAGACCCATTCAAATGAATACTTGAAGGTAGGTACAGGAAGCACTCACCACCGGGATATGTGCAAAAATAGAAAATCTTTATCTTTCTATTTTTTGCACATATCCTGGTGGTGAGTGCCTCCTGTACCTACCTTCAAGTATACTTCTATGAACTTTGCCTTTGTGTGATTGAGCACCCGGAATGGGATTGATGCATGTTTGGTGTATACTCCGCTTCCGGCTCTAGCATGCTATTAAAGGGGTTCTCCGGTGCTTACACATCTTATCCCCTATCCAAAGGATAGGGGATAAGATGCCTGATCGTGGGAGTCCCGTGTTCGCTCCGGTTCTGATTACGGGCGACCACCGGGCCGGCGGCGTGTGACGTCGCGCCTCCGCCCCCGTGTGATGTCACACTCCGCCCCTCAATGCAAGCCTATGGGAGGGGGCGGAGCGTGACGTCACACGGGGGGGGGCGGAAGTGCCGCATGCAAGATCACGGGGGTCCCCAGCGGCGGGACTCCCGCGATTAGGCATCTTATCCCCTATCCTTTGGATAGAGAATAAGATGTCTAAGCACCGGAGAACCCCTTTAAACCCCCAGCCCTACTAAGTTGCCTCATGGATTGCAGATGTATGTTATACCTGGAGGGACACTTGTGAGGTCAAGGCTATGCCATTGTTCATCCACACTCACTCTACCCGAGCAGTATCTACTTCTGCGACAGAAAGAAGTCTTATCCCATTGGACCATATTTGTGGAGCAGCATTCTAGATTTCAAACTTCACTATATTTGTAAGGTTCAGAAGACGTTGCCTTTGGGCGGTCTGTCTTGCATTCTGTTTAGCAAGAAGACAGTCCCTAATAGGTAAAACCTTCAAGCTACCTATCTACTTGTGCTGCCAGGATTTCTAACTATCATTTGTTTTCCCCCAGTCCTAATGGCAGCACACACATATCAATTCCTCTTTTTGTATATATGTCTTGTATAATAGCACACAACTTTTTAGGGGAGGGGTCATTAATAGGCGATATAAGTGTTTAACTATTAATTTATTGGTGAAATTCATTAACATTCCACCTGACCTAATTGTCCACAGGGGCAGAAATACCTACCTGTGCTGCCGTTAGGACTAAGGGAAAATAAATTATCCTTAGAAAACTTTTTACAGGCCATGATCTGTCCAGTATGCATTTTAACTTTTACCTAAGATGCATAAGCAACTTTTAAGGAAATATGTTACCTTTCTCTCCTGTAAAGGTTTCTGTTCCACAGTCTTCTGTTGGTCTTTGGATTTTAAGGTGGTTTGCGCGTTTGTACCCTGGTTAACAAAAAAAAATAAAAAATAATAATCAAGATAGACATGCTGGTAAAACCAGTTTATGAAGGGTGTGAGAATACAGCAGTTTGCAATAAACAATAGGTATTTGACATAATCCAGGAAGGGGGGGGGGGGCTTTCACTCACCTGTAAATGAACATAGTGATTGTCTCTGCACTGAATCCTCTCATATTCACAGTGGGCATCCTCTTCAGGATCACCAGGAGTTCGATGAAGGATAGGTGGTGGTGGCAGAGGTCGATCCTGAATGCTGCCCTTGCGATGTGCTGCAGGGGAAGCAGTGGGTATGGCAGGAAGTGGTCGTCGTGAAAGGCTTTCACTGGAAGAAAGCCGTGGTCTTGGGAAGAGGAGGGTTGCATTTGTGTTTACTAGTGCCACAATATACCCACTCTGCTCCTGAATTAAATGAGTCAATGATGTTACCTCAATACCACCCTCCTGTAGTGCCCGCAATGCATGTTCCAGTTGCTCTAAATGTCCAGAGAGTTCTCGATGTAGTGATGGGTCTGAGGCTTGGCAAGAGTGGAGAAGAACAACTTGTGCCAAGCCAACAAAGTCTTTAAGGACTTCAGCACCCTGAACTGTCCCTTGATTTTCGAGGCATCCTCGTCTTGCCTCATCCTGAAGGCTTTCTCTTACAAGTATCATTGTCCTTTGTAGTTCCTGATGCTGCATTCGCAATGCCTCCACTGTACAAAGCCCATCAGTACGAGAATCTCTAGTTAAGAGTGATGGCAGATTGGACTCTCTACTTCCACCAGAATCTACTGATCGAGCACTGCCAGTGCTAGACACGGAAAGACGGTGGGTCTGAGGTGGGTCAATTGGTTCTGGTAAGTTACCACAACTAAGAATATCTTCAGGGGCTTCATACAGATTCTGAAGACCCGACACCCGTTTTAGGTTAGAAGGCATGGAATAAATGCCCTCGTCTTCCTCATCATCCAGTGCCACATTCTGAAATGTTGGTGGCACATCATAAATATCTTCTGGAATCTCTTCAGGTGGTAGCATAGCCTCATTCTTTTCTTCCTTTAGTCGCAACACAGGACTGTCGTACATACTGGACAAAGATTGTGTATCTTTCAGCAATGAAGATGGCATATCGTATACCTACAGGACACAGAGAAAATACTGTATGTTAGCAATACACTGGCTTATAGTGTGGGTGAACAGAAGACTGATGAGGGGTCAATGGGTTAAATGCGTACCTGAAGCCTGGAGATCTGTTCCGCCAAAGATCTTCTATCTTCAGTGGATTGCGCACTGGAGGTGGGCCTGCCAGCTCAATTTGAATATTCATTGCCACAGGTCATGCGAGCGCTGCGTGGACTGAGCGTTCACGTGACCCGTGGCAATGAATATTCAAATTGAGCCGGAAGGCCCACCTCCAGTGCACTATTCACTGAAGATAGAAGATCTTTGGCGGAACAGATCTCCAGGCTTCAGGTACGCATTTAACCCATTGACCCCTCATCAGGCTCCTGTTCACCCACACTATAAGCCAGTGTATTGGGTTTAGTGTGGGTAAGCAGATGACTGTTTTCTTTTACTGTATACCATTATATAAAAGGTATATTTTTTTGTTTTGTTTTACATGTACAGGCATTAAAAATGTAACCTACTTTTTACTATAACCTACTTTTTACTATTTCATAATTATTTTACTGTAAACGGTAAAAGTCATTATACACCCAAATTGTGCACAATTGTATAAGTGTTCTTTAAAAGAGCTATAGGATTCCTAATGATCATGTAAAAACTGATTAATGTTGGCGTTACCCAACTATTTCCTTGGTATCTGCTTACTCCCCTCTCACAATTTGATCTAATGTGTATGGGCAGCCAAAAGCCCCTTTTCTGGAAGGAGGTGGTTGACATTATGTAGCTCCTATTTATTATATTATCTCTCTAAAGTTCAGAACATCTCTCACCTCTTTTGGGCATGGTTGAGGCACCTCGACCTGACGTGGAGAGTTGTAGATGTCATCTTCTAATGTAGGTGGTGAAATACAAAGGCGTGCAATAGGTGGTACTTGATATACCTAATATAGAGGGATAAAAAACAAATATACTATTGACTTATTTTCTTTGTACACACTTATCATGGTAGTAGTAGGTGGACTAACCAAGTCTGGCACCCCTGACCAAATGTCAATAGTTGTGCTGCCTGAACACTTAAGCTTTTATCTCACCTCTGTGCATGATGAGGTCTGTGGTTCATCTTTATAGGTTTTTACTTGGTCTTCAGGGTTTTGTGGTTTTGTGATCACAATGTTAGCTCCAAGATGGCGAGGTGCTTGATATTCATTTTCCTCCGATTCGGGAAGAAGCCGTAATCGGTTTCCAGGAGCAATTCCTTGCTTCCCCCTCAGCGAGCAACGCCACCAACCACTAAGAGTGGGAGGGTCTCGTTCTAGGACTAACATTACGTCACCTCGGCGAAAGCTAAGCTCTTCAGGGCTCTCAGCTGCATTGTCGTATAAGGCCTGTGCCAGCTGTGCCTAAGTGGGAAAAAAAAAAAGTGTATAAAAATGGATAGGAGGAATAAGAAGAGAAACTGAGTCTGATAGATGACTAGAGCGCTGTATGCTGCAATACAGTGCACACCTGCTATGGAAAAGCACATTTGTTCTGCACCTCCGCTCCAGTAACAATGAGGCCAGAGCCCTTACAGGCAAGAAATATATATAGCCATGTATTCAGTCTGAATATTATTTTCTAAAGCTTTTACATTTGAAAACTACCATAGTTGCATTGATATCATCTGTAAATGTATCACTTATTTACCATTTATACTCACAGTAGCTGCAAGACCTATGCAAATATCAGTTCTTTATTAAGAAGCCATGGTCAATAGCATCACTAAATGGAGCCTGGGAGGGCAGGCTTAATGGTAGGTTTAAAATATACACGATACTGAGCATAGACTGAGAACATATTGAAAACCCCCACCCAACACACATCTAACTAGTTCACATAGTGAAAAGGTCTAAAAGTAATCCAGCAGTAAAGCAAAATGCAACCCTCAAGCATACGCATATTAACCCTGGAGAGTTCTGATGGAAGACGCTGCATTTCAATCAGACTCAGAAATACTGTTCAGGGTTTACACATGAGATCCAGACACACCCAAATGCGAAGTATTGTGAAGAACCTAGTCATCTAAAATGCACATAATTCTGACACTCAAGGTGAACAGCAGCATCAGTCCAGAGATGCCAACTTTACAATGCAATACAATACAGCATTATTCATGGAACATCTCAAACTAGAACCTCATAAGCTAGCTCAGCGAGGCACAAGCAAACACTGCATCAGGGAGGCTCGCGGCTACATCTAGATACACAAAGCCATCGGTGGTGCCTGCTTCTGAAGGTTAATGCCGTCAGTATTTCATTAGATCCCCTTGCTCACCCTGCCATGTCTTTCGCCCATTATGCAGAAGGTTCCTGTCTCTTTAAGCGAACAGAACATGTGGTGGTGACATCATCCTCAATACAGAATAAGGAGAAAGGAAGCACTGTGTCCAAGTCAATGCCCAGTGTAAACCGGATCAGATGCTTCTCCTAGGCAAGCATCTCTCCTATATTCTGTAAATTAGATAGACATGCCATCCTATTTAATTCTTCATAGACGTCACCCTTTGGAGTTTACAGCTTGTGCACTTAATCTGCCCTTCAGAGAGCCAGCTAGTCATGTCCAAACAACGACAGGTCCTGCAACATAATACTAAATCACACTGACAGTCCTATGGAAAATGTGCATGCACAAGCTCTGCTCTCTTATTTCCAACCCCAACCCCCTTCCCAATCCTCCAGTTGCTCGCAGTAGAGGACAGCTGGCTGCCTTAAGAATGGGAATGTATAGCTGTGGCCATTGGGAGGATCCTTCTTTTAGGATGTCTTGGCCTTTGAGTGTAATCTTGGACGGCAAGCTCTAGCATTACACCATTAACTAGACAGCAGAGAAAAACCACAATTACTAGGATAATGCAACCTCTTCCTAGAATAATATGGGTGAAAGCTCTTAGAGGGAAGAGCAGAACATTCCAAGGGTGAGCCAACAGCGCAAACTGCTGAAGTCACCTAGAAATAGAAGTTGTCTAGTGCTATATCAGTAACAAATCCATTCTGCCTTATCTGGGACAGGCAACAAACATAGCTGCAGCGACCGCTTCTACAGGGGTTGTCATCCGCTTCCATGCAGCTGTACAGTAGAACTGCAAGCTAGGCAGATTTCCCACTCAGGTGTTTGGGAAAGCTGGGTGACTGTGCATATGTACAATGCATACAGAAAGTCTTGTGCTAAAATAATATTGAAATCAAGCCCCCCATGATTCTGCACTAAATAACACATAATATGGAAGTGAAAACCGAATTTTTGCTTTTTTGTAAATGTATTAAAAAGGACAAACTAAAATGTAGCATTGACATAAGTATTTAGACCATTTACTATGACCCCTGAAATATAGCTCTGGGGCTCCCATTTCTCTTGTCATCTTTGAGATCTGCACCTTCACCTTGATCGGAGTCACCCGTGTAAATTCAAGTGATTTGAAAAGACTCAGCCCTGTCTAAATAAGGATGTGATCACATGTTCAGGTTTTTAAGAGCAATTATTAAATAGAAAGCTAGGAATAGATCTACCAAGAGGTGAAGTCTCGGTCTTTTCGTATACATGTCCTCCATTTATGATCTGTTTCGGCAATTAAAAACATGAGCTTGTGAACACAGCCTAAGCTTTCACAGATGGCAATCCATATTTGAGTACAAACCAAGCAATGAGGTCGGAGTCAGGATTGTGTGGAACCATAGATCTAAAGATGGGTGCAGAAGTTCACATTAGCACAATGGCCATTATAATTCTTAAATAGAAGACGTTTGGAAGAACCAGGACTTGTTAGTTAGCGTTGGACGACCATCCAAACAAAGTATTTGGGGGAAAAAGGCCTAGGTAAGAGAGGAGAGGTTCCCAGTAACCCAATGGTCACTCTGGCTGAGCGCCAAAGATCCTGTGTGCAGATGGGAGAAATGTTCTAAACCATCACTGCAGCCTCCACTTAACTGGGCTTTATAAAAGACTGATGGGAGTAAAAAAAAAAAAAAAAAAAAAAAGACTCTCAGAAATGATAATGTTTGGTCTGATAAGACCAAGATTAAAGTTTTTGGCATTAATTTAAAAAGTGTAATGTCTGCTCATCACCTGCACAATACCACCCCAACAGTAAAAGATGGTGGTGGCAGCACAAAGCTGTGGGGACGTTTTTCAGTGGCTCAGACTCAGGACTGAGAAAAAGGTGAATGAATCAAAGTACTTTGGGATATTCCTAATGAGAACCTGATTCAGAGTGTTCTGGACCTCAGACTGTGCTGAAGGTTCACCTTTCAACAAGACAATGGGGAGATTTATTAAAACCTGTGCAAAGGAAAAGTTGTCCAGTTGCCCATACCAACCAGATTGCTTCTTTCATAGGTCTCTTTAAAAATGAAAGAAGCAATCTGATTGGTTGCTATGGGCAACTTTTCCTTTGGACAGGTTTTGATAAATCTCCCCCAATGACCCTAAGCACATACCCAAGACAACACAGGAGAGGCTAAAGGGACAACTCTTTGAACGTCCTTAAGGGGCTCAGCTAGAGCCCTGTATTGAACCTAAGCAAACATCTCTGAAGAGAACAGAGAACTGCTGTCCACTGATGGTCCTCATCCAACCCAATTGGACCGAGCTTGAAAGGATCTGCAAAGAATGGCATACAAATCCCCAAATCCAGGCGTGCAAATTTTGTGGCATCATACCCAAGAAGGCTGGAGACTGTACCGTGCTTCAACCCAGTACAGAGTAAAGGGTCTTAATACTTATGTCCTTGCCAAAATTTCAGTATGTCCTTTTCAATAAATCCTCGATTTATCCGCCAGCTTAGATGTCTATCTGAATGTCTATCTATGCCACCTTAGATGTAGATTGAGCAGTGTAAGATGCTTGTTAAAGGGGTACTCCACTGGCCAGTGTTCCGGCTGCATTCAGAACATTAAGTTCCAAACGCTGTGTGCGCGCTGTGGGGGTTGGCCCTCAATGCAAGTATATGGGAAGGGGCTTGGCGGCCGTCACGCCCACTCCCATAGGTTTACATTGAGGGGGCATGGCCTGACGTCACGAGAGGACGTGGCAGACAGCGCGTGCACAGCGTTTGGAACTAAATGTTCCGAACGCAGCCGGAACACTGGCCAGTGGAGTACCCCTTTAAAAATCTGGCTCAATATAAGACTGCTTAGTCTAAGTAAAACTTTTTTTCCACTGTGTCCCTCTGTTTTTTTATTCTGATCAGGCTGTATTGACTGCAGCTTGATGGGGTGAACTGGAATTTTGTTGATTTTAGAACAAGACCGCAAAATAACTAAAATTTGGAAAAAAAAACATTTAATGGTCTGAAGACTTTCCAAATGCACTGCGCAAGTGTGTGTAACATGTTCTAAAACTGGATTCACATGGTATAAGCTAAAAAACTATGAACGGGTCCAAAACACAGAAAAGAAAAAATGGAAACCCTTTCATTATAGTTCTTTAGGTTCCACTCAACTGGTTTTTTTTTGGCTAAAAAAAACACCAACCAAAATATCATGAATGAACCCAGCTAAATACACTGCTCAAAAAAATAAAGGGAACACTAAGATAACACATCCTAGATCTGAATGAATGAACTATTCGTATGAAATACTTTCGTCTTTACATAGTTGAATGTGCTGACAACAAAATCACACAAATTATCAATGGAAATCAAATTGATCAACCCCTGGAGGTCTGGATATGGAGTCACACTCAAAATCAAAGTGGAAAACCACACTACAGGCTGATCCAACTTTGATGTAATGTCCTTGTCTCTGTGTGGCCCCCCGAAGAAATGCCACCCCACACCATTACTGACCCACCGCCAAACAGTCATGCTGGAGGATGTTGCAGGCAGCAGAACGTTCTCCACGGCATCTCCAGACTCTGTCACATCTGTCACATGTGCTCAGTGTGAACCTGCTTTCATCTGTGAAGAGCACAGGGCACCAGAGGCGAATGTGCCAATCTTGGTGTTCTCTGGCAAATGCCAAACGTCCTGCACAGTGTTGGGCTGTAAGCACAACCCCCACCTGTGGATGTTGGGCCCTCATACCACCCTCATTGAGTCTGTTTCTGACCGTTTGAGTGGACACATGCAGATTTGTGGCCTGCTGGAGGTCATTTTGCAGGGCTCTGGCAGTGCTCCTCCTTGCACAAAGGCGGAGGTAGCGATCCTGCTACTGGGTTGTTGCCCTCCTACGGCCTCCTCCACGTCTCCTGATGTACTGGCCGGTCTCCTGGTAGCACCTCCATGCTCTGGACACTACGCTGTCAGACACAGCAAACCTTCTTGCCACAGCTCGCACTGATGTGCCATCCTGGATGAGCTGCACTACCTGAGCCACTTGTGTGGGTTGTAGACTCTGTCTCATGCTACCACTAGAGTGAAAGCACCGCCAGCATTCAAAAGTGACCAAAACGTCAGCCAGGAAGCATAGGAACTGTGAAGTGGTCTGTGGTCACCACCTGCAGAACCACTCCTTTATTGGGGGTGTCTTGCTAATTGCCTACAATTTCCCCCTGTTGTCTGTTCCATTTGCACAATAACATGTGAAATTGATTGTCAATCAGTGTTGCTTCCTGAGTGGACAGTGTGATTTCACAGAAGTGTGATTGACTTGGAGTTATATTGTGCTGTTTAAGTGTTCCCTTCACTTTTTTGAGCAGTGTACTTCCTCAGCCATTCCTTCAATCAAGGCTTCAAAAGTGGACCCTTCTTTCTATTCCCAGCCAACCCTTTTAGCTGTCATCTCCTGTACATGCCAGAGGACAGAATACTGAAAAGCATGGGCACAGCTGGATAGTGGATTTATGAGCACCCCAGACCAAGGGCAATGAGTGTGAGCACCCCAGACCAAGGGCAATGAGTGTGAGCACCCCAGACCAAGGGCAATGAGTGTGAGCACCCCAGACCAAGGGCAATGAGTGTGAGCACCCCAGACCAAGGGCAATGTGCTTACATAGTTGTATAGTGTAAAAAAAAAGCTTAATAATGTCATCAGGACAGAAAAGCTGTTTCCCCAGCCTTAGGATGCTACAATGCTTTGTTAATACAAGCCCCCATATCATTTCAGTAGTATGGACTTTACTACATTTTTATGTATTTAAAAACACTGTAAGAAAAGATGTGTTATCCCTTACAGAACAGCACACACTGAGAATGGGCTGTAGAATATTCATTGAGATGTCGAAATGGCTAATGGCTACTTTCATACTCTGACAGTCCGTGACATATTTGCCAGTATTCAGGACTAAAGACATATCACAAGTTACAAATGGCTACTTTCATACGGCTAGACTCACCCCCAGCCCTACACGCTTCATTCTCTATCTAGTCTGTAATAACAAACAAATCAGATTTATATAATAGTCATTATTGTTCCCAGCAACCGCTGATACTTTCCTGTAATCCACAGAATGAGTCACACAAGGACTGTGCGCCCATTAGAACTGAATGGAGTCCCTATACCATTAGTGAAGAGGATATTGCCAAAATCTAATAGAATGATAGAAGTCAGTAACAGTGGCAGTTTTAGGCATGGATCCTGCTCATTCTGGGCTGGAGTCCAGTGGGTGGTCCTAATCAGGAACCATTAGGTCAACCCACTGGACTACTTTCATACAGCAGAGATTTACATGAATGAAATACAAAGTCTACTAAATCTTTTCACACAAATCTATCAATCTGCTCAGCTTCTTCTTCTCCTGGTGACAGGTTCCCTTTTATTACTTCCTCCCTACACCATGTAATCCAGAATAGTCAGATTATATAACCTCCCTACACCATGTAATCCAGAATAGTCAGACTATATCACCTCCCTACAGCATGTAATCCAGAATAGTCAGACTATATACCCTCCCTACAGCATGTAATCCAGAATAGTCAGATTATATAACCTCCCTACACCATGTAATCCAGAATAGTCAGATTATATAACCTCCCTACACCATGTAATCCAGAATAGTCAGACTATATCACCTCCCTACACCATGTAATCCAGAATAGTCAGACTATATAACCTCCCTACACCATGTAATCCAGAATAGTCAGACTATATAACCTCCCTACACCATGTAATCCAGAATAGTCAGACTATATCACCTCCCTACACCATGTAATCCAGAATAGTCAGACTATATACCCTCCCAACACCATGTAATCCAGAATAGTCAGACTATATAACCTCCCTACACCATGTAATCCAGAATAGTCAGACTATATAACCTCCCTACACCATGTAATCCAGAATAGTCAGACTATATCACCTCCCTAAACCATGTAATCCAGAATAGTCAGACAATATAACCTACCTACACCATGTAATCCAGAATAGTCAGATTATATAACCTCCCTACACCATGTAATCCAGAATAGTCAGACTATATAACCTCCCTACACCATGTAATCCAGAATAGTCAGACTATATCACCTCCCTACAGCATGTAATCCAGAATAGTCAGATTATATAACCTCCCTACACCATGTAATCCAGAATAGTCAGACTATATCACCTCCCTACAACATGTAATCCAGAATAGTCAGACAATATAACCTCCCTACACCATGTAATCCAGAATAGTCAGACTATATAACCTCCCTACACCATGTAACCCAGAATAGTCAGACTATATCACCTCCCTACACCATGTAATGCAGAATAGTCAGACAATATAACCTCCCTACACCATGTAATCCAGAATAGTCAGACTATATAACCTCCCTACACCATGTAATCCAGAATAGTCAGACTATATAACCTCCCTACACCATGTAATCCAGAATAGTCAGACAATATAACCTCCCTACACCATGTAATCCAGAATAGTCAGACTATATAACCTCCCTACACCATGTAATCCAGAATAGTCAGACTATATAACCTCCCTACACCATGTAATCCAGAATAGTCAGACTATATAACCTCCCTACACCATGTAATCCAGAATAGTCAGACTATATAACCTCCCTACACCATGTAATCCAGAATAGTCAGATTATATAACCTCCCTACACCATGTAATCCAGAATAGTCAGACTATATAACCTCCCTACACCATGTAATCCAGAATAGTCAGACTATATCACCTCCCTACAGCATGTAATCCAGAATAGTCAGACTATATAACCTCACTACACCATGTAATCCAGAATAGTCAGACTATATACCCTCCCTACAGCATGTAACCCAGAATAGTCAGACAATATACCCTCCCTACACCATGTAATCCAGAATAGTCAGACTATATACCCTCCCTACAGCATGTAATCCAGAATAGTCAGACTATATCACCTCCCTACACCATGTAATCCAGAATAGTCAGACTATATCACCTCCCTACACCATGTAATCCAGAATAGTCAGATTATATAACCTCACGACACCATGTAATCCAGAATAGTCAGACTATATAACCTCCGTACACCATGTAATCCAGAATAGTCAGACTATATACCCTCCCTACACCATGTAATCCAGAATAGTCAGATTATATAACCTCACGACACCATGTAATCCAGAATAGTCAGACTATATAACCTCCGTACACCATGTAATCCAGAATAGTCAGACTATATAACCTCATTACACCATGTAATCCAGAATAGTCAGACTATATCACCTCCCTACAGCATGTAATCCAGAATAGACTATATCACCTTCCTACACCATGTAATCCAGAATAGTCAGACTATATACCCTCCCTACACCATGTAATCCAGAATAGTCAGATTATATAACCTCACTACACCATGTAATCCAGAATAGTCAGACTATATACCCTCCCTACACCATGTAATCCAGAATAGTCAGATTATATAACCTCCCTACACCATGTAATCCAGAATAGTCAGACTATATAACCTCCCTACACCATGTAATCCAGAATAGTCAGACTATATAACCTCCCAACACCATGTAATCCAGAATAGTCAGACTATATAACCTCCCTACACCATGTAATCCAGAATAGTCAGACTATATAACCTCCCTACACCATGTAATCCAGAATAGTCAGACTATATCACCTCCCTACACCATGTAATGCAGAATAGTCAGACAATATAACCTCCCTACACCATGTAATCCAGAATAGTCAGACTATATAACCTCCCTACACCATGTAATCCAGAATAGTCAGACTATATAACCTCACTACACCATGTAATCCAGAATAGTCAGACAATATAACCTCCCTACACCATGTAATCCAGAATAGTCAGACTATATAACCTCCCTACACCATGTAATCCAGAATAGTCAGACTATATCACCTCCCTACAACATGTAATCCAGAATAGTCAGACAATATAACCTACCTACACCATGTAATCCAGAATAGTCAGACTATATACCCTCCCTACACCATGTAATCCAGAATAGTCAGATTATATAACCTCACTACACCATGTAATCCAGAATAGTCAGACTATATACCCTCACTACACCATGTAATCCAGAATAGTCAGACTATATACCCTCCCTACAGCATGTAATCCAGAATAGTCAGATTATATAACCTCACTACACAATGTAATCCAGAATAGTCAGACTATATACCCTCCCTACAGCATGTAATCCAGAATAGTCAGACTATATCACCTCCCTACACCATGTAATCCAGAATAGACTATATACCCCCCCCCCCCCTACACCATGTAATCTGGAACAGAGATTATCAGGCTTCATGGAGAAAACAATGGCACAGAAATGACAGTAGATTACTATAATAACTGGGGAAAGAAAAGGAAAGTTATGAGACAGGCGCCAGCTCAGTCCTGTACCTCACACCCAGTGATGTCACCCTATGGGACCTTCTGCACACACACAGCCACCACCAAGTATACACGGGAGTATACTGGAGAGTCCCAGAAATCACTTACTGGCATTGCGTCCTCTGTGCCAGTCACTCACATACCAATGGAGCTTCCCTCAGAAGACATGGGGGTCCTCACACAGCCTGGCACCTGTAACAAAGCATAGCAGATACAGTGACACACAGAAGAGGGCACAGCCTGCGCTGGAGAAGACATGACTGTGATCCAGGAAGTGAGCGCCGGGCACCTGTGTGACTGGGATGTGACCAAGAAAGGTGCCAGTCCTGAAGAGTACACTCAAGGTGAAGCCAAGTGTGGGGGGGTCTCACCTCAGGAGTGAGAGTTCACCCGAGTCCCGGGTCTCGTCCTGCAGCTCAGCGTCAGGGAATAGAGCAGGGGGAGGAGGACCAAGCACAAAGGTGGGGGAAGACATGGGAGGCAGGAGCGGGGACCTGGAGGAGGAGACATGGCTGAAATACGAGAGGAGCCCCTACCCGGCCAATGGGACGAGCACCACACCGTGGGCGGGGGATGGGGAGCCGGGATTAACCCCTCACTTGCCACACACAAAACACCGGTTTAACCCCTCAGGTGCCGTCCCCAGCGTGGAGCGCCCCGCAGGGAGCAGATGTGCTGAGGATGTGAGCGCTGGAAGGGAATAAGCATCGGGTTATTAACCAGGGGCCACACCTAGAGAGGAGGCAGATGGCCATGAAAAGGCTGCTGTCATCTGAGGAGAACACTGGGCTCTTGTGTGAGGGGCCAGCCAGCACCAGTCTGTGCCCACACTGCTCACACTGGGCTCCTCTGTTCTGCCCTCCATCCCCCACCCCCCACCACTGCTGCTGCATGACTGAGCCCTCTCCCCCGCAGCCTTATATACTGTATATACACACACACACACACACACACACATATATACTCATATACAGAGCCCTAAGACCTCCTTTACACAGCACATATTTCATTTTCTACTCTCTGCATCTTGCTTGGTAGGTGTTATTCAGAATGTAAAAATACAGGTCAGTAACTGCTACATTAAAGGTACACACACATCCATCAAACCTGACAGGTCCATACATGTCAATAGGTCTCAATTAACACTTTACTCACTGTGGAGAAAAAAAGTTGTGAGGATCTGCGGCCATTCTGTGAATTTTTACACCCTATGTGTTACAGATTTCTTAAGACAGTGCCTAAGATTTCACCCTTCTCCACCAAACCTGAGACACAATCCACACAGGGGTATTTGCACACACAGCATAGGGCTTTGTTCACACCGTAAATTCCAGGTGTGATTCCATGGATGCGGAATCTAATCTGTATTACATCGATTTGTACTTTATACAATGCAGATTATTCCAAAGTGGATTAAAAAAAATTGTCTTATCACTTCCATGTGGACTGGAGAAAGAGTAGCCCTGTTGAATGGGATTAATCCATTCCCAAAGCCACATTAAACATACAAAGTGAATATGCCTCAGATTCATGCAGCTATTATTGGGTTTCCCATCATCTGCACATAGCCTAAAGATGTCATCGGGATTGGATAACCCCCTTATGTTTATGGGTCTTCCAAATTGTCCCCCAACAGATGGTGTCAGAGGAGAGTCCGGTGTGTTGGCTTTCTACTGTATAATCTTTTTGTTCTGGGGGGGGAGATAAACCATACCCGGACCTGTCTGGCAGCGCCTTACCTCCCAATTCAATCACAGCATATGAACGCTTGGCAAAGCCGAATGTTTATATCTGTGGTGTGAACACGTGTGCTGTTGAGCCAACAGCCATTAAAGGTGTATGGGCACCATCAGGTATACGTTCGTATGATGTACATATGCCGCCCTATAGGTACAATTTTAGGCAAAATGATATACAACAAAAAGTACATAAGCCGGTATTAGCGAAAAACAAGAAAAGATACTTAAGAGAGGCTTACACCTCTTTTCTTGTGTATACTGCATCAAAATACACATACAATACACCCACAGGTGTGTCTTCTGTGCATAGCATATTGGCCTTTTTTTTTTTTTTAAGAAAACAAAAAAGAGTAAAAAAAAAAAAAAACATTTCCAATATACATAAAAATGCTTGCAAAATCAAAACTGGAAAATACATGTATTTTTATATTGTGTGATCCTACCCTTGAAGAAAAGTTAAATGGAATTTTTCGTTCTCTAAAGCTCCATTCACACAGAAGAATCTGGCAGAAAAATTCCACTCAGAAATTCTGTTGCAGCAGACTCCCATTGTTTTCAGTGGGATTCTGCTGCACACTGCACATGACAGAATTGCCATGTACAAAGATGGAGCATTTCAGGGTGGTCTTAGTGCCAGCTTCTTCTGCCAGCTCCTGCCCCCCTACGGAATGTCCGCCTGGAAATTCCACCGTGTAAATGGGGCCTAAGAGATTTGGCACAACCATCACAAGTGTTTTTTGTTTTTTTTCGTTGTGCCCTGTTGATTATTTTTTCCCAGTATGTTACAATATTACGAGTTGTTCATGAACATAACCTGTGCCTTTTCAAAAATTCAAAAAATTGATCAAAGCACTGTACACAACAGAAGCTAGTGTAAATTGTACTTGAAATCTACACAGTTCACACACTGCCTCAAATGGGACAACTGTATTAAAAGACAGGCACCATTTTGTGCCATTTTACATAGGGCTGTATGGTCTGCTGGCAAATCTACATGAGTAAAATTGTAATAAAAATTAGATATAAATACATTTGAAAAGATTTTTAATACCCTTGTGCAGTTTTGCTGTATTCTTCAACAGGGCTCATAATACAGAACACAATGCCGGGTTTAAGCCAGTGTTGTTTAACTAGTTTAACTAGTCAGTTAAAATGATATTGCAGCCCAATGAAAAATAAGAAAGTGAGTCAGATTGATAAAAATAAAATATACCTTCCCTGATTCCACTTACCACTGCACACTGTAATGTCTGTTTATTTGTATCTTGCATTTTTCTGCTTTGGGTCCTGTTCCGACATTACATTTATGTTTGAACAGTTTCTCTCTTTATTCTCCCTGGTTTGGGAAGAGTTAATGCTTCCAGCCTTCAGCTCTGGCAGGATATATAAGGCCTCTTGAGGTGCTGTTCTGGGCTGGTTATTTCTCCTATTTCTCTGACCATGTTTGCATTATGTTCACTATGTTCTGTTTGTTCGAGCAAATGTATCCTACGTTTTTACCATGGTTCTTTGTCTGGTCTGATATCTAGCTTTTATCCTGCTTTGTTTTAGTACCTTTGTCGGGTTTTAGTATTCTTGTATTGTTTGTTCTGCTTTGTGTTGCCTAGTCCGTATTCACACTGTCGGTTTGTCAATCCTGTTTTGATCTTGTTTCATCCTGGATCTCCTATGATAGAATCCTGTTCTGAGCCTTGTGCTAATCCGTCTATCTAGGAGTGAGTTTGTCTTGTGTCTATACCCCTGTTTGCTTGTATTTAGGAGTGTGTCCGCTAGCTAGGACCCTTTTTGGTTTTAGTATTGATGTCCCTCCATGATTTTAGTTGGGTGTCCAGTGTGTTCCTTGTTCTGAGCCCAGCTTGAACAGTGTTCTATATTTCCTGACCCGTTTAGGGTTCTAACATTCAGTTAACCTGTTCATCCCCTGCATCTCCTGGTTTTGTCTGCTTTATACTTAGCCACATATCTAGTCTTGTTCTTTTTCTCATATCTGCCGTTATGCTATATCCTGCCTTGTATATCTGTTTGTAGCTTTGTAGTTTTCCCATTATGTTCCTGACTTGTTTCCCAACATGTACAGTTTGGTCTGTTTTGTTTGTATTGACGCCAATGCACTTTAGTGCAGTATAGGGACAGTCCTCATGGTTGTCGATCCGTCGCTTAGGGCGGATGGGCAATAGGAAGGGACAGCGGTTGTAGGGACAGTTAGGTCTCACTACTCCCTGCTCCCTACCACCCCCTTTCAGGGCTGGTGCATGGGTTTTTGCCATTCTAGGCAGAAGCTAATTTTGCCACCCCCTTGAGTCCACCCATTGCCTCCACCCTTTGACACACCTTGCTATGCTACTGGGGTGACACACTCTAACAAACCTCCTTCTAATGTAATAACCTTAATACCGGGGTGACACACTGGAACAAACCTCCTGTTTGGCTGGTGATGGAGAGGCAGCTGACTGAAGTAATGTGCCACACACACTGTCACAGATCTTAGAGAGGATATTATGGTACCGGGGCAGGGGGGGGGGGGCGCGAAATAGGGGCAGGGGGGGGGGGTTGTGTTCATGGACCTCAGAGAGAAGTGTGACGTGCATATATACCCGGGGGTGGGTGGTGTTTGTCTGGGGTGATATTGGAGGAAGTGTTAGTGGGTAGCGGGTGGGTGTGCTGTCAGAATTCTGTACCTGACCTGGGTTATTGCACCTGTCATTCAGAGAGGAGCGCTGCAGTGCTGCGCTACTCTGACAGGCTGAAGAATGCACATGACAGTGTTACTGTACAACGGTGGGGTTTCTGCTGGCCGAGCTGACTGTGAGTAGTGTTGCTCGCGAATATTCGCAATTCGAGTTTTATTCGCGAATATCGCATATTCGCGAATTCGCGAATATTTGCGAATATAGCGCTATATATCCATAATTACGAATATTCGTTTTTGTTTTTTTTCACAGTAAACATCACAGTGATCACCCCTCTTCTGCTTCCAGCTTATGTGGTGTAAGAAGGCTCTAATACTACTGTGTGAGACTGGTGTGTGAATTTTCACATATGCGAAAGTTTGCATATGCTATTTTTCGCATATGCGAATTTTCGCTTACATTGATTTTTGTATATGCAAATTTTCGCATATGTTAATTTTCGCACACGCGAATATTCGCATATGCGAAAATAAAACGAGAACATTACGAATATGCGAATATTCGCGAATATGACGAATATTCGTCCATATATTCGCGAATATTCGCGAATTCGAATATGGCCTATGCCGCTCAACACTAACTGTGAGCAGATGGTTGTAACTTCGAATGCTGTATACGTTTATTGTGGCAGGCAGAGCAGTGCCCCCCTCAAGAGGGCTCTCTGGGCAACTGCCTATTTTGCCTATAGGCAGAGCTAGCCCTGCCCCTTCCATGACACACACTATGGAAATTTTGAATTCTGAGTAGATTGAGATTCTTTTAATTAATTATAAAGTGCTGGCGCTTATTAAAGTGACAGAAGAAAACACTGGTTAAAACAATTGATATTTATTTGCTGTAAAAAATATATTTAGTATAAATATAATTATAAAGTGCAGGGTGTCTCATAGAATATTTCCTGTCTGTTGTAGTCTCTATTCCACAGTTGATCTGTAAAAAGATGCAAATACGGGTTTACTGTGATTGGATTTATATGTATTAATGATCAAGGGTGAAATATGTTGTACGTCACCCACCTGTAAAGCGCTCGGTGCCGTGAATGTTATCTGTGGATTTCGGTTGGAATTATCAACAAGCTGAGGGAGTTGAATGGTATCAATTCGGGTTGCTGTGTCCAATTATCCAATTGACTACTGAATTGGAGTGTTGGGAAGGAGATATACTTGGTCTCTAAAAGGATACAGCAATGTAGTGATATTTTTTAGTAAAGGTGTTCAGTATGATTATTAAGTATTAACACTGTAATATCAATGCATATCATTGATGCCTACCTGCTATTGCAGAAAGAAAAAAGGTCTATGTTTATTCCACTTGAGGCTGGAAGTTCCTCCATTGGATTCCAAAACTATCCGTAGTGACGTCACGCGGGAAAAACAGTTGATCGACTCTCTCAGGCAGCGAGGAAGGTAGAGACGCCACCGTCCGGGGCTTTCTCCTATCCCGGCCTGCACCCCTGAACTAAACCGGACTGCAGCACAGCGAGGACTCCAAAGAAATACCGAACGGAACCCTCGAAAAATTACTACAGAATGCGGTAAAACAAAAACATCCTTTCACATGTATATTAGTGGAATATATATATATATATATATATATATATATATTTTTTGGCCTAAGTAGGGCAACCTTTTCCAATGCAGGAAATAAATTCCCCCCCTTTTTTTCTTTCTGTTGAAAGATTCCTGCACCACCATCAAATATCCGCCTCAAGTGGAATAAACATAGACCTTTTTTCTTTCTGCAATAGCAGGTAGGCATCAATGATATGCATTGATATTACAGTGTTAATACTTAATAATCATACTGAACACCTTTACTAAAAAATATCACTACATTGCTGTATCCTTTTAGAGACCAAGTATATCTCCTTCCCAACACTCCAATTCAGTAGTCAATTGGATAATTGGACACAGCAACCCGAATTGATACCATTCAACTCCCTCAGCTTGTTGATAATTCCAACCGAAATCCACAGATAACATTCACGGCACCGAGCGCTTTACAGGTGGGTGACGTACAACATATTTCACCCTTGATCATTAATACATATAAATCCAATCACAGTAAACCCGTATTTGCATCTTTTTACAGATCAACTGTGGAATAGAGACTACAACAGACAGGAAATATTCTATGAGACGCTCTGCACTTTATAATTATATTTATACTAAATATATTTTTTACAGCCAATAAATATCAATTGTTTTAACCAGTGTTTTCTTCTGTCACTTTAATAAGCGCCAGCACTTTATAATTAATTATTTATACAGGTGGGTAAGACCACTGATCATATAGGTATACAGGACCCTATATTGCGCAAGGCAGCTCCCCTACAATAGATCCCATACATTGCGCTTGTATTATCACTATATACTAGATTGAGATTCTGCTGAGGTAAGATTCTCCTGCTTTGTACACACTGTAGAATTTTTCAGTGAGAATTCCAGATTGTTCTTATTTTTTTATTTTTTTGTTTGGGGGGGGGGGGGGATTTGGCTCTGAAATGCATTGCCGTCAGTGGGGACTGCACTTATTGTCAGGATATTAGTGTTAATACCGCTGGTGCTTGTCAGGAACTGTCTGGAGCAGGAGAGGTTTGCTATGGGGATTTGTTCCTGCTCTGGACAGTTCCTGACATGGACATAGGTGTCAGCAGAGAGCACTGTGGTCAGACAGAAAAGTACAACTCAAGTTCCTCTGTAGTATACAGCAGCTGATAAGTACTGGAAGGATTAAGATTTTTAATAGAAGGAATTTACAAATCTTTCTTGCACCAGTTGATATGAAAATATTTTGTCCAGTGATAATCCAGGCAAGTTTCTGTCTGTTATCGGTGGTAGGACTGCGCAAACATTGCCTTCTCCATAGAAAGTAATGCAGTTGGACAGTTCGGGGGGTGGGGGGGGGGGGGTTGGATGCGGGCAGGAGCTGAGCTACCTAATGCCTTAATTTAAACAATAGGCCATTTTCTGGGTACACTATCAAGAATTGTGTAAATCGATCAGTATCATTAGAATATTCGTCCTTTCTTATCCTAGTACTGCTAACTTTTCCTCCCCAAACAAATAGCCACCCACCCCCATGGTAACCCCCTATAATGAGAAGCTGTGGGCACATGCTGATTAAAGCTGTTGGCGCAGCATGATGGATCTCATCCATGCCTCTAGTTTTCCTATAGTGCTTCATCAAAGCCAGCCTGTGTGTTTAGATACTCATTTACCCCATGGGGGAAGCTCACAATGCAAATGAATCTCACTGAGACCAGGCCTCAGATACGTCTAGCTCACCTGCTGAGCCTACAGCCCTTTGTTGCTATTTGTGCCAGTTAGATAAGAAAGACAGAACCATGAAATGTAAAAATGCTTCTTACAACATTTTAGGTTTAATCTCCTTAGGAAATTAAATACCTATAAGAGAAATTCTTGGCTATGCTATTTTCACTAGAGATGAGCGAAGTTACAGTGATTCGATTCGTCACAAACTTATCGGCAGTTGCTGACTTTAGCTGCATAAATGAGTTCAGCTTTCAGGTGCTCCGGTGGGTTGGAAAAGGTGGATACAGTCCTAGGAGAGAGTCTCCAGCCCACTGGAGCACCTGAAAGCTGAAATAATTTATGCAGGCTAAAGTCAGCAACCGCCGAGCCGCGAGGTTCGTGCCGAATCGAATCACTGCAACTTCGCTCATCTCTAATTTTCCCCTGATTTGTTTCCATATATACAGTACATACCTCAAAAATTCATTCACATTTCTGTTAGGACAGCCAGTGGAATATCCCCAGATATATAACCCAACAGCTTAGCTCTTAGAATATTCCAATATTCCAATACTGCCAGCTATGTTAGTTCTTCAATAAATATCCTTGAGTGAAAAAATGCCTTGACTAATGCACACTTCTGGAAAAAAAAAATGACACTGTTTCTGGAAAAAAAAAACGCAAAGAAACTAAAACAACAAAGAAACTAAATGTTTATCTGACCCTTTTTATAGCCCCCCAAAAAATGTAACTGCCCCCTCAGTTTTTCTCCACCATGATGTAACTTTTTGTGGCATTTTTTAAGCCTAAGGCTATGTTTAAACCTCAGAATTTCTTTGCGGAATTCAATGGGATTCTGATGTGCTGTGTACACGGTGGAATTTTCCTGCCAGATGTTTTTGGTGCGGAAATTCCGTTTTTCTTATCCACAAAAAGAATGAACCTGTTCATTCTTTCTGCAGACTCCGCACAGAATGCATAGCCGTCTATGAGACGGTGCATCCCCGTTTGGTCTTAGCCCACATTTTTCAGATTGTCCGCACAGAGTTTTTCCAAAGTGTGAACATAGCCTAACAGCGTTTTGACATGGGGAAGTATGATAGGTCCATTATTGCACTGATAAAACCGCATTAATTTTTTCAGCCGTTGTACCGCAGTTGCGGTTACAGTTTGAGAGAATCCCGATCACTGTAAAACAATGGTTAATATACCCTAATTCTTTCATAATGTAATTCTATACCACATGTTATCTTTTAATATGGCCCTAGAGCTAAACAAGGTTGGGGACCTCTGGTATAGACCACCTACTGCTCATGTCCACTTAAAAGACTACCCATTAGTATTAGTGCCTTCCCCCAAGTCCATTCTGTACCACAACTATCTCCATTGTCTGTCTCCTCTGTCTCTACCATTAGCTTCATCTTCTGCATGAAACCTAATCTGTCCAAGACTAGTTTTCTTGTGTTCCTATCTATGATTATGCTAACCACAAGACCATTGGTAATGCATGCTTTCAATCTGTATTCCATTCACCACAATAAATCCCTGAAAAAAAGAGCACAGCCCTTAAAATGTATTGCAGAAATTAAAGTGCCCAACTTTTACCACAGTGTGGAGAAATTCAAAGATTTCTCAAAACTCCAATCATGTTTATTGAATATTGCAATCTTTATCTGTTCTATGGTAACATATTTTGTTCAGTAGTTCCAGTCTGGCTGAAGAGATGCTGCCGGGCATTTCCTGCTTTCTGGCGATAATAGATATAGCTTATTGGTGGGTTTCTGACCCCCAGGCACCTGCCGATCAGCTGTTTGCAAGCATCCTTTTACACAGCGAAAGAAGGGGGGAACTGACACTTCCACTCAGTGGGGGAAATTTATCAATGTTGGTGTAGGTCGAAGTTTTTTGTAGATCGTTTTGGTTGGTCTAAATTTGGTGCAATTGCACCAAATTTACCATACTTGTGCAAGGATTTTGGGCAAAGTTCTAAATCTCCACACAGTTCTATTTGTACACCTGAGCTGCACCTCACAGGAAAAGTCACACAGGGATTTTGTTCTATTGCTTTGAGGCTCGGACTCCATTAAGGTTTTTTGTCCACCAGTAAAAACGCCAGACAAACTGTCACAGTTTTTTCCTGTGGAGGACTGATTCAGATTTGTCAGATTCGGTGGATTGCGATGATGACCAATGTTTTTTTTTTTTTTAATTGTCAATAAAAGGGTTAACGAGGGCTGTGGGGGAGTATTTTTTTAAATATTTTTTTTTCAATGTGTTGTGTTTTTTATTATCAATTTTTCAGGCTTAGTAGTGGAAGCCATCTTGTAGACAGAATCCATTACTAAGCCGGGGCATAGCGTTAGCCTCAAAATCAGTTAGCGCTAACCCCCAATTATTACCCCGGTACCCACTGCCACAGGGGTGACGGGAAGATCCGGTATCAACAGGCACGGAGCCTTAAAAATGGTGCTTCTGGGCCTAGGCGGTAAAAGGCTGGCGTTATTTAGGCTGGGGAGGGCCAGTAATAATGGTCCTCGCCCACCCTGGTAATGTCAGGCTGTTGTTGCTTGGTTGATATCTGTACTGAAAAGAGGGAACCACACACTTTTTTTATTTATTTAAAAAAAACACATTGGGTTCCCCCTATTTTCAGTATCAGCCAGATATCAACCAAGGAGTAACAGCTTGACGTTACCAGGGTGGGCGACGATCATTGTTACTGGCCCTCCCCAGCCTAAATAATGCCAGCCTGTTACCGCCTAGGCCCAGGAGCGCCATTTTTGTCTCTGCGGGCCTGTTGGTATGGCTCTTCCCGGCACCCCTGTGGCGGTGGGTACCAGGGTAATAATTGGGGGTTAGCGCTAGCTGATTTTGGGGCTTCCACTACTAAGCCTGAAAATTCAATTATAAAAAACACGACACATTGAAGAAAACATTTTATAAAAAAAAACACTCCCCCACAGCCCTCGTTAACCATTTTATTGAAATTAAAAAAATGCTGGTCATCGTCGTCTAACCCCTTAAGGACACAGGACGTAAATGTACGTCCTGGTGAGGTGGTACTTAACGCACTAGGACGTACATTTACGTCCTGTGCATAACCGCGGGCATCGGAGCGATGCCCGTGTCATGCGCGGCTGATCCCGGCTGCTGATCGCAGCCAGGGACCCGCCGGCAATGGCCGACGCCCGCGATCTCGCGGGCGTACGCCATTAACCCCTCAGGTGCCTGGATCAATACAGATCCCGGCATCTGCGGCAGTGCGCGATTTGAATGAATGATCGGATCGCCCGCAGCGCTGCTGCGGGGATCCGATCATTCATAACGCCGCACGGAGGTCCCCTCTCCTTCCTCCGTGCGGCTCCCGGCGTCTCCTGCTCTGGTCTGTGATCGAGCAGACCAGAGCAGGAGATGACCGATAACACTGATCTGTTCTATGTCCTATACATAGAACAGATCAGTATTAGCAATCATGGTATTGCTATGAATAGTCCCCTATGGGGACTATTCAAGTGTAAAAAAAAATTTAAAAGTAAAAAAAAAGTGAAAAATCCCCTCCCCCAATAAAAAAGTAAAACGTCAGTTTTTTCCTATTTTACCCCCAAAAAGCGTAACATTTTTTTTATAGACATATTTGGTATCGCCGCGTGCGTAAATGTCCAAACTATTAAAATAAAATGTTAATGATCCCGTACGGTGAATGGTGTGAACGAAAAAAAAAAAAAAGTCCAAAATTCCTACTTTTTTAATACATTTTATTAAAAAAAAAATTATAAAAAATTAATTAAGTACAGATCATGGCGCAAAAAATGAGCCCCCATACCGCCACTTATACGGAAAAATAAAAAAGTTAGAGGTCATCAAAATAAAGGGATTATAAACGTACTAATTTGGTTAAAAAGTTTGTGATTTTTTTTAAGCGCAACAATAATATAAAAGTATGTAATAATGGGTATCATTTTAATCGTATTGACCCTCAGAATAAAGAACACACATCATTTTTACCATAAATTGTACGGCGTGAAAACAAAACCTTCCAAAATTAGCAAAATTGCGTTTTTCGTTTTAATTTCCCCACAAAAATAGTGTTTTTTGGTTGCACCATACATTTTATGATATAATGAGTGATGTCATTACAAAGGACAACTGGTCGCGCAAAAAACAAGCCCTCATACTAGTCTGTGGATGAAAATATAAAAGAGTTAGGATTTTTAGAAGGCGAGGAGGAAAAAATGAAAACGTAAAAATTAAATTGTCTGAGTCCTTAAGGCCAAAATGGGCTGAGTCCTTAAGGGGTTAATACTCAATGTTCCAACCGGCTATACCGCTTATGCCCACCTAATGTTATATGCATATTGCTGGGCTAAATAATGAAGACTTTTATGTTTTGGTAGATATTGTATATCCATGCTGTAAATGAAAAAAAAAAAAGCATTACACAAAGTCCATTGAAATCAATGGATTCTCTATGAAAAGCATGGACAACCTAGGTTCCTCTATATGGAAGGCTTATGGAGTGGCTTTGTATAGATGTGGGTCTTTAGAGGGCAACCTCTGTCTATCATCCACATGAAATTCACACAGACAGAACCTTTAATCATTCATTCAGTTAAAAAATATAGGATAGGTATTGTAAGCTTTGTTTAGGTTTCGGCAACTAAAAGTTAAAATTCCTACCCTATCTTAAAATGTCACAAATACATTTACTAGGAGAAACAAAAAACGGACATTTTATAATCCAGTCCTTGTTTCCCCTAGTGGAAGACTTTCAGGTTGTCTCACACAGATTAGGACATCAGAGGATCCCAGGAGAATCAACAGGAACCTGCCAACAAAGATGTTAAAGATGATATCTGGCTACATTTATGGTGATATGCAGCTGTGGTAGTTAAGGGGGTACTTTGGCATCGTAAAAAGTTGACATTTACTTGTCCCCTTTTTCAGTTTAGGGGGTCACTATCTGTGCAAGGATGAGGTCATCAGCTGAGAATCACATGAGCAGATTGATTTATGTTGTAACCTTGTTATCTGGTCACTTGGCCTTAGGGTTTCTTGATTGATAGTATCTGTGTTATTCAGACCTCCGAGCAAAGTGCTAGATAGAAGAGACAGACATTCACAGAAACGTACCTTATTTTATAGAAGCTATGAGTCACAGTTACCTTTTCACCTAGGTTATGGTTAGTGTGCTGTAATAATGGAAACTGGGTGGGAATGATAATGTCTAGAAAACATCATAATAAATAGTTGAGCTACCTTTTTTAAAAGTTTAAAAAGTTTGCTTTGCAGCAAACAGGTTCTCCATGAATTGGCAATGCATCAAAACACGTATAATACTGACTAGGAGCTCTTAAAAAGTACCTGTCACCATCTAAAAAAAAAAATTCCTGTCCCTACCTGTTGCCCAACTATCCCTAACCCCCTCCCTGCCTTTAAAATAATTTTTTTTGAGCTTTAAAATGTTTTTTTTTTTATTTTTACTTTACCTTATTGTTCACTGTGGCCGGAGCTTCAGGCCGAGGAAGGGGCGTTAACTAGCGGGCGTGAAGCCTACTGGGAGCCTTCTTCCACCCTCTGCTCATCTATGCTGCTCTCCCCATTGGGAGCACACATAGATGAGTGGCCAATAGCACGGCAGGCTGTTCCTGGGTCTCCTCCTCCATGTTTAGCACTGCATGTGCTATCCAGGGAAGAGGAGTATAGGAGCATTGCCGGACCTGCTGTGCTACGCTTCTGTCAAGACCCGGGACCGATGTAAATAAAGAAAATGGTTTGTTTTTTGTAAAAATAATAGGTAATTTAGTAAAATGCCCCAGTGTTCCCCATGTCCGATTCACATGCAGGGAGCGGAGCTGTGCTATCAGTGACCAGACTGCACTGTCAGAGTTCGGACTCATGCCAGGCCGGTATGAATCTGAACTCTATGGGAGACTTGCGGCCTGGAGATCCCTAGTGGTCATGTCAAAGAAAGCTTCAAAAAATATATAAATAGACATTGTTTAACAGCAATGCTATTTAAAAGTTGTTTATTACAATGCAATGAACAACATACTCTTTAAAGTCATGTATAACACTGGCCAGAGTCACCTAGGTATGCATTCAAGTAGTTTTAATGTGTTAAAATACAGGTCAGATCAATAATATGATAGATTGTATCGGCTTGTTCTGCATGCAGTCAGGCTGCTGGGATTTGTAGTGCACCAACTGGACACAGTAATAAAGGCAACAAGAGGTCACACTCTGAGGTCAGCCCACTGCCCAATGCTTTGCTCAGCTTGCTTTCAAATTCTATTGGATTTTTGGGATCATCAGTTTCTGCTCTCTCTCTCTCTCTCTCTGCTTTCTCCATCCAAGATGGCGGCTGGAATGCAGTGTATAGGGTTTTCTCAGTCTCTTAAACCCACCAGTATGCTGTCTTCTGATTGGACTGGGAGCTGTATGTCACATTAATTATTCCCACTGTTCTTCAATGATCCAAATTAGCAGCTTTATGAACAAGCTCATTTTTCTCATGGATAAATTGTTTTCATGGCATAGTCAATAATCTGTGCTGATTTATTCCAGAGCATGTGAATAAATACCCCAGTCATAGGCAGCTGTCAGACTCCTCTGGTGGTGACTTTAAAGTTAAAGTTTGGAAAGTTAAAATTCTAATTTAACTTGCCTGATCCTTCCTTTACCTAACTTCATCTTTCATGAGTCAGAAGGTTGTTTTAGCTGAATGACGGCCGTCTGAAGTTGGAAAGAAGTTGACCGTATTTTACATTTTTGAGTGATAGTGTGCTAAAAAAAATCTTTCATTCAAAAAAGATCTTTCGACCACAATTATTCTTTTGATAAAGAATATTCTCAGAATATCCTTTGCCTGGTGCCACTAATCATGTAGGGCCCCTTTAAACAACTGTATGGCTATAATAACTGTGAAATGATTGTTTATCATATGATCACTCATTCAACAGTTGTTCAATCATTAACCTAATTCTATATAATGTGCATGACCACCTTTAGTCGGTCGGCCAGTCACAACAAAAACAGCAGGTTTAGCTGGCTTTTCTCTAAATTCTTATTCAATTCAGAATGTGTGAACAGGGCCTTAGGGATCCAAACACCTGATGAAAAGGGAATCAGCTTTACACACCTGTGAAGATGTTAAGATATTTCCATAACTGCATAAACGCTCATTCATCTTGAAAAAAAAGATCATGTTCATGAAGTAGAAACAGTCTTTTGATTTATCATATTGTCATAGCAAAAATTGGCAGTGTAGATTTGGCAGGGTTGTTTAATACATTGTCTGCTGGTGCTATAGGGGTAAGAAGTGATCACAATGAAGAATCCTTTATCTACCAGTTAGCAGTATCATTGTCATTGATTGTTAAAGGGGTAATATGGCTTTTTGCAAAAAATTTATATCCTGCTGGGGCCGAAAAAAGGAAAAAAAACGATACTTACCCAGCCCCGATCCTCCACTGGTCCCCCTAAGCTCCCATTCAGCTCTGTCCAGTCCCCCAATCTTCTGTCTTCTTGCTTTTTTCGAGACAAGCTGTAGGGAACTGGGGCTAGGTAAGCATAGTTTTTTTTTTGTTGTTGTTGTTTTTTGCAAAGTACCAGTTAACCCTTTTAAAGTCTTTGCAGGAATTTCAGGGGGAGGAGTTGCCTCTGAGTCCTGGTGAATGACAGAGCTCAGAAATTTCACACAGTATATATTAGGTGAAGAGAGGTGTTAAATTTGGGGGGTGTTGAATTTGTAGACCCAATAACTAATCCAAGGATGACAAAGTTGTTTATAATTACAATGCAGGCATACCTTTTGCTGCTTTCTAGCAGCCTTGATCAGCCTGAAAAATGCTTTATACTACGGAAAGCAATAGTCTGATAAAAGTGGCAATGCCCTGAGGCTGCCAAGCCTGTCCCCTGTATGTCAGCTGTCAACCCCCTGTATGTCCCCTATAAACAACGTTGTCATCTTGGGATTAGTTTATGGGGGTACATATTGGTGACAGTTGCTCTTTAAAGTCTGGAAGCTCCAAGTTACACCTCTGCTTACATATATATCATTTACTATAAGTGAACTGATATGATGATTTTCATGTTGTATATAAATCTTGTAGAATAGTTTTTTCTACACTCTCATAGGCACCATACTTTCTTATTCAATGCCTTCCACAGACTATAGAGAAATCCCAATCCACAAAAACCCTTTTTGCTGTGTGTGTCAGTCTCTTTCCCTCTTTTTTCCTCCCTGAATCTCTTTTCCCTCCCCCTCTTCCTGTAACACAAATCTGGATTATTTGCAACTTCACTTCAGACACGGGTTGTCCTCGTCATCCATGGAGATCAGGAGATACTCAGGAAGAGGCTTCACTTTCTCCCGTCTTTAGCTTTTCTGCTGCAGTTTATTGAGTTTACTACATCTTCTAACACATCATCTTTACATTTACTTACCCCTCTAGTCTCAGTATCACAGACTACATCTTAATAGCTCTTTCTGCTGCTTCCTAACAATACACAATCTGCTGCTTATTCTTAATATTTACTAAGCTCTTAAGTTCGTCTGAAAAACTCAACATTAATACATGTCCATTCCATCTTACACATTTTACTAAGTAAACCCTAAAGCCTAATCTTTACGAAAACTAAACAAGAGCTAAATCACATTTGCTTCTCTATATATTTTCTTCTCTTTCTGTACTTTTGCTGTGACCCCTGCCTGGGGATGAGTGGACAGGAAGGTGCCGACAGCTCCAGTGGCTTTTCTCTTGATAAAGAATTTCTTAACTCACTAAAAGGACGGATTCTACTGGCAGAGCTGGTAAGCAATTGAAGATGATTCTGTGGCAAAGAGTCTATCTATTATTTCTGATCAGGCCATCATTTATCTATCTATCTTGTATTATTAAATAATACGTTAAAAGATTTTCAGTTCAAAATGTTAGGTCTAGATATACTAAATGATGACATATATACATTTGTATAGCAATGAGTAATAGTATACAGATAAGCATACCAGAAGTAAATGTAACCAATATTTTCCATGTCATATCTCAATGTCAATCCTCTACACAATGTATTACTGCCACGGTAAGGGCCTTATTGAATGCATACTAAGGTAGTTAACACTTCTGCATGCTATTCAGTGGCTGTTCACGAAAGAGAAATTCTCGATATTAAAAAAGACATGTCACTTGGAATATGAGTTTTGTTTTCACCTTAAAGCGAACCTGTCACATTGAAAATGCAATCTGCTAACGGAATATTATAAATAGGTAGTAGCTGAGCAAATTGATATGTAGTTTTAAGTCAAAAGTTCCAGGATAAATTGTATGTTATTTATAGAATTCACTGCTTATTATGGGCTATGTAGTCAAAGGGGAAGTCCCACCTAGTGACTGACAGCTCCCTATATGCACACTTATACACAGATAACTGTCTGTCACTTAGTAGGACCACCCACATGACTACTTAGCCCAGTATGACTGAGATTTTCACACACAACCATTTCTAGGGCTTACAGAGAATGAGAACACAGCCAGTGAGGGGCAATTATGTGGATGAAAATGCCTTGGTTTTTGCGAGAGGAGAATGGGCAAACTGGTTCAAGAAGACAGAAAGGTAACAGTAACTCAAATAATCACTTGTCCAACCTTGAAGCAGATGGGCTACAGCAGCAGAAGACTACTCCGGGTGCCACTTTAGTCAGCTAAGGAAAGGAAGCTGAGGCTACAATTCGCACATGCTTATCAAAGCTGGACAACAGAAGACTGGAAGAACGTTGCCTGGTCTGATGAGTCTTGATTCCAGCTGCAACATTTAGATGGCAGAGTCATAATTTGGTGTAAACAACATAAAAGCATGGATCCATCCTGCCATGTATCAATGGTTCAGGCTGGGTGTGTAATAGTTTGGAAGATATTTTAGTGGCACACTTGGGACCCTTAGTACCAACTGGGCATCATTAAAACATGACAGCCTATCTGAGTATTGTTCTGAACATGTCCATCCCTTTATTAACACAGTGTACCCATCTTCTGTTGGCTACTTCTAGTAGGATAATGCACAGTGTCCCAAAGCCCACGTATTCTGAAATTGGTTTCCTCACAGTCACCAGTTCTCAATCCAATACAGTCATCCCTCAAGCTACAATAATACTTGGTTCCAGGACGAACATTGCACATTGAAGCCATTGTATGTTGTGACTATAACTCTAGTCATTGGTTCCAGTGTCTCGAAAATGTCAACCCAAAATAATTAAAGAAGATTAAAGAAAAATGACAAGATAACTAAAGGAGATAAAGGAAATTCTTATTTAATAGCTGATAGAAGCTACAAATCACTTCAATCATAGTGGGCAGAAGCTTTTCCAGGGTCCTGTACAGTATGCAAAGCTACAGATACAATATTGAGCCGCCCTCACCTGGTGTCCATGGGAGGAGCTAGTCCTGCCATAGGTAAAGAGCAGTAAGGCACTATACAGTAGGAAGGCACTACTATTCAGCACATCTGTGCATGTACATCAGTAATACGGGGGATTTACCGGTCAAATGCTCACTCTAATTGGACGGATCTTCCAACCATTCATACAAGCCACGGATTCAGACTGTGTGCAGCATTGTATGTTGAGTCTGGTTTCAAGTTACAATGGTCCAGTAAAGACCACTGTATGCAAAAAATATTTTAACTTGAGGCCATTGTTACTTGAGGGATCACTGTACAGCACCTCTGGGATGTGGAATAGATTTACATTATGGATGTGCAGCCAAAAAATCTGCAGCAATTGCTTAATGCCATCATGTCCATATGGACAAATATCTGGGGAATCTTTCCAAGCACCTTGTAGAAAGTATGACACGAAGAATTAACGCAGTTCTGAAGACAAAAGTGTGTTCAACCCAGTACTAGCATGGTCCTCCTAATAAAGTGTATAACAATCTCCCCAGCTCCTCTTGCCAGATAACATAATGTCTGAAGATTGGAATGCATTTTCAATGTGACAGTTTCCCTTTAAATCACATAGGGATACGTTGTTGTTTCAAGTATGATGCTTATATTTGAGCTGTAAATAGTGCAACAATTCTGACATCCTGCTAGTCTTATAAGTCACACTCTAAAAGTGTATGGGCAGGAAACCATTTAGAATAACAAAAATGTAAATGCCCCAAGCAATCAGACATTTATCACCTATTCCTTGGATAGATGATAAATGTTCACAGTGGCACAACTATGGTATATCATTACCTTTCTGGGGACTGAGGGTCCCCCTACCCTGGTGTTGCCAGATGCAGTATCTACCTGGAGAATGAATGGAGAGATGGTCATGCAGATACAGAACTTCCAATATGTAGTAAGAAAGAAGAGATGGCACTCACAATCTTGCAGCAATGTGTAGAATTTATTGCAGTCAGGTCAGGTTACAGGTTGGCCGACGGTCCGGTTTCTCGCTATCAAACAGTGCTTTCTCAAGACCATTGGGAAAACGCTGTTTGATAGCGAGAAACCGACCCATCGGCCAACCTGTAACCTGACCTGACTGCAATAAATTCTACACATTGCTGCTAGATTGTGAGTGCCATCTCTTCTTTCTTACTAAATATTGGGCTTTCTAGTACAAGACGGAGAACCACGAATGACAGCCGATCCGGGCGTGAGATAATGACTGCACGGGAACATATGCCTTACCACTCAGTAGAGCAGTGTCGACTTACCTTTCAACTAAGATACAGAACTTACAACGCTGTACCTATATCAAGCATTAACCAAGTGATATTCAGATGTACAACCATACCTTTATTCATACATTGGATGCTGGTGGCCACCTCAAATAACAAAATGGGGGACTGAGGACACCTGTTCTCAATATTTGGAAACACAGAGGTGAACATATAAAGCATATCATCAACATTTTCTAGAACATATAAGGCTGGGTTCACATTTTTCAGCAATACGGGGCCGCATACGGCTGGGGGGTGCTAAAACCGGGTGCTCCCCTATCCCTGCCGTATGCTGCCCATATGTAATTCATTTCAATGAGCCGACATACGGCAGAGATACGGGAGCACCCGGTTTTAGCTCCCCCCAGCCGTATGCAGTCCTGTATGGCTGAAAACGTGATGTGAACCCAGCCTAAGGCATATTTTGTAGATATCAAAATATGTACCTGCACCACTTCTTACCTGTTTTAATAAATAAACTAAACTAAATAGTCATTTGGCTGTTACCAGCTGGAGGTATGTCCATATACGGTTTAAAACTATTCAATCAGAGCTTGCAGTACAGAGACATACCCACAGCTGGTAACGCCTGGTTGGCTATTTAGTCATCTCATTTCTAGTAAGAATATCAGATGAACAAGACAAGGGTATTATAAAAAAAAAATGCTCCAGAAATGTTATTTCCTATGCAATACAGGTATTTACTAAAACAGTCTAGTGGTAAGCAGCCGCAGGTTCTCTCTAAATGTCTCAGGTGGGAAAACCCCCTAAAGTATAAGTTTGTTTAGCAGTCATTGAATGGCACAGGATAGCAGGACAACATCCTGTTTTTTAGGGATAATTGATATACTGCAGTTTTCTTTGAAAGGCTTCCTGTGTATGCATTGACATGCGAATGGTGGGTAGGAAATTAAAGGTGAATCTACATTGTAAAGGTAATTTCCCACACTTCTTTTTGTCTACAATATATGGGTCCTATGGAGGTCTTATTCAATGAATATTCATTTACAGTAATAAGTACCAATCTATATATATATATATATATATATATATATATATATATATATATATATAAAGAGAAAGCCTGACTCACTGACTCATCAATGCCCAGCCTAAACCCTTGGACCTAGAAAGCTGAATTTTTTCACTGGTGTTGTTTTTAAGACGTAGATGAGGAATAAGAAAGGATTTTTTGAAATTCAACCCTTAAGGGGGTGAAAAAGGAGTTGAAAGTTTGTATGGAAGTCCGTCATTTTTTAAGCTAGAAGCACAAAACTTTGTTTTTAGGCTAACAATTAGAGATAAAGAAACACGTGTTTTCACATTTTCTAAAATTCCACCCCTGAAGGGGAGAAACGGGGGTTCAAAGTTTGTATGAATTAAGATTAGGTTGATTTTTGAATACCAAAATTTGCACCATTACTCTTAAATAAAAACAACATCTGTCTGTATCTGTATTTACATAATAATAATCCTTGGAAAAATTTATCAAAACACAAAAAAAATTGCACGCACTGCACAGTATATAAGCAGAGCAAGAAGGCGGGCCACCTCATTATAAATGCGACATGCACGCGCTGCACCCGTCCTAAAAAGGATGTTGATCTTCAATTTCATGGAACAGCAGATGTAATGTTTGTTAGAGTTCGGGTTGTTTGGATGCCGTATACCCAGAGCGGCCTCATTAGTATAGGATCATAAAAAGTAGATCTATGTTACGCCAAATTTAACGCGAGCGAAGCCGCGGGCAAAAGCTAGTAATTAATATTCCAATTAACAATCAGGCAGGAAAATGTGAGAAGAGTGGTGTATTGCTTGACAGATTACCTCTGCCCTTACCTGATAGATTAGAACCTGATCCTCATTTCCTTCCATCTTGTTTCTCTCAACAGGTCCTCTGCTTTGTGATATTTATCTGTTTTGCGGCGTCCATATCTTCCTATTTGGCAGCCCCCTTGATTGAGCTTATCATCACACTCATCTTCCTTATCATTTTCTCAAGTCACTACCATCTTCGCATCGCTGCCCTCAACTGGCCCTGCACGGTATGTAAAACATTAGGAAACGTGTTAGGTTTGGATTTATGTTACCACACCCCAGAGTGTAAATGTAATTACAGAATTTATCAGAATTACTAAGTACACATTATGTTTATCCGGCTTAATGTCCTGTAGCATGTAATGAGTCGGACAGGTATAGTCTCAGTAGTTGAAAGTGCGGGAAGTAATGTGGATTTCATTAGTAATCTCAGCGGTTAATTATTAAGTTCTTTCCACTATGTGTGATAAATACAATGGGGAACCAGGCCTGACAGGCTTCAAGCTAGAACCTTCTGTCCACCTAGATGTTGATATAATGCTCAATAAATAATAAACATTAATATTGCACTGCATAAGCATCAAGTAAAATGACTCCATTAGTACTGATACTGCAATCTGTCGCATTCAGGATTTCCTGCGCTGTGTTTCTGCTGCAGTCATTTTTTTGGTAGTCTCAATTGTGGCTGCTGCACGGAGTTCAGGGGATGGAGGTGCAATTACAGCAGCGGTAAGTATTGTGATGCACCACAGTTACAGCCTGTGTTATATGACATACTGGTTTGCTTGTTGAATGGTAACCACTCCCTTTAAAGGGGTATTCCCCTGGCCAGCATGCAGAAGTAAATGTTCCGAACGCTGTTTTCGCGCTGCGGGGGTCGGTCACGTCCTTCGTGATGTCATGATCACGCCCCCTCAATGCAAGTCAATGGAAGGGGCATGACGACCATCATGCCCCCTCCCATAGACTTACATTGAGGGTGCATGGCAGTGATGTCTCGAGGGGCGTGGCCGACCCCCGCAGCGTGAAAATAGCAATCGGAATATTTACTTCCGAGCATTGGCCAGTGGTGTAACCCTTTAAGAGCATAAGGAAAATAACTTTTGTTTGTTATTGTTGTCTTTAGAAAGTGTTTTTTGAAGTCATTTATTTTTGCTTTGGTTTTGCTTACATGCGACACATTTATCATGTTTCACAAGAGGAGTTTATAAACTTGGCGCATTTGAGCAAAAAACAATAAATCACTTTAGAACACTACTTTGTATGATTCTACTCTCTCCACTACTCTCCTCTGCAACTTTTCTGCACAAAAAGTCACAGTTGAGCAAAAAAATTTGAGACTCCAAAGTCTCTCCAAAGGCAGTTTTATCAGCCAGATCATGCGCCGATTATATGCAAAAAAACTACCTCTAAAGACAATGATAAATGTCCTCCCACTCATATATATGCTTCATATTAACAGGAGGCCTAGATAACCTCCATTTATATTGGAGGCCAGAATGTCCTTCATATTAATAGAAATCCTAGGGGCATGAATTATCCTTTGTATTTGTTATCAACAAACATGCTATAAAAGAAACCACTTTGCAGAAATGATCTTTACTTTGTATTAGAAGCACCAGTCAAACCTATTTTTCTTTTCGTTATCTTTTATAAGGACATGTTCAATTTTTAAGAAATTATTCTTATAAAAAACATTCCTTTTAATAGGATTTGTCAATCTGACCTTTTATATCACTTGCAGATAGTAACCCCCTAATGCACTTAGCTGTGCCCCTCCTTAAGAGTAGATAAGATTGTACTCACAAAAACAGTGTCATTCCTTTCCCACAAGTTGTACATCATTGCTTCCCTTCTGTCCTCAGCAGTGACTGCAGTCTCCCTATTTCCATTAGTTCACTTTACTTTACCCAGCAGCCACAGTTCCTAATTTTGTCACAGCAACTCAGTAGTTAATCCTTTCTCCAGTAGAGACAGTAGGACCTCATCTCTTAGCACAGTAGTCACACAGTCCCCATCCCCCAGGACTCACACCAGTACACTTTTTCTCTCATTAGGAAATATAATCTACTTTAACCCCTTGAGGTCAATTTTCATTTTTATGTTTTCATTTTTTCTCCTTGCCTTTTTCCACAGAGCCATGTAAGGGCCTGTTTTTTGCAGGAACAATTGTACTTCATAATGACAACCATTTTACTACCGTGTTAAGTTGTACTGTACGGGTGGGTTGTATTGAAACCCCCTCCTCCACAATTTTGCAACTTTATAACGGCCTGTTTGAAGGCCCATCTTTTGTGCCATGATCTAGTTTTTTTGGGTACCATTTTTGTTTTGATCGCTTTTCTTTCTTTTTTTCTGATATATGATGGGACCAAAAATCAGCAATTCTGGCATTTGGTATTTTTTTTACATTTATGCCGTTCACTGTGCAGGATCATAAACATTGTACTTTCATAGTTCAGACATTTCTGCATGCAGCGATACCAAATATATTTTTATTTTTTTATTAATTGGAAAAGGGAAGGGATTTAAACTTTTATATATTAAAATGTTTAATTTTACACCTTTTGTGTCCTCATAAGGGACGTTTATATGCAATCATTAGATTGCAATGTACTGCTCAGTACTATGTAATAAAATAGCACTGATCAGTACTATCGGCAATCCTCTTGTACAGCCTACTCAAGAAGATCTGCAGCCCACACAAGAGGATCGATCATTAGCCCACACAAACCCACTGGCACCGATATTTTGCCTATAAATGCCGTAAAATGGCACTGTACAAAGTTCCTCGCTTTGGCGCCATACATTTATTGTGCGGGTTCTAAAGGGGAATAAAGAGACGACCCATTTTCAAAAACTGTCAGACGCATGTTCATTTGGCTGACAGTTATCTCTCTTGACCTCCCCATACACATGGCCGAACTTTCATGTTTCCCGTATGGGCAGGAGAGGGGTAGGCCACAGCCAGATAGGTCTAGCTCAGGCTTATCCCTTCCAGAAATAAAAAGGGTCAGGCAGTAAAAATCAAAAACATCCATCCCTTCTCTCCACCAACATCATCTGTCGTGGAGAGTTGGGGGGGACGCTCTACACCATAGATGGATGAACCCACTGGCAGCTCTAGTCTGAGGTGTACCACTTTTTCTGATTGTCCATATATTAATCCAATCGCATCTAAACTATTGAGGTGACATAAAAGATAATAGTTAGTATGGTCGAAAAAAGACATATGTCCATCAAGTTCAACCAGGGAATTAAGGGGCAGGGGTGTGGCGCGATATTGGGGAAGGGATTTTATATTTCTTCATAAGCATTAATGTTATCTTCATAAGCATTAATGTTATAATAATAATAATTTATTTCCTGCTATAAATGCCTATATTTGGTGATGATATGGTCACAAAAGACTATGGTACAGGCCAAAATGTTTAAATGATTATTTTAACATTTTCAGCCCTGCACATTTCAACCCAGTGTATTTCAACCCAGTGTATTTAAGGACCAGCTTTCAGGGTTATTTTGCCCTTACTTCCTTATGTTAGAGGTGTAAAGGGAATGTGCTTCCCTCAAGTTATTTATTTTAACATACACTCTCTGTTTACATTGCTTATCATCACCCCACCTGTCGAAAATATGAGACTTAACTTCCTAGGTGTATAAGAATGCAACTGTTTTCCAATATATACAGGTAGACTAGAAATATATATATATTTACAGTGTATACATACGCACACATACTGATCAGCTATAACATGAAAATACAGGTGTAGTGTGTAATATTGATTATCTTGTTACAATGGCACCTATCAATGGATGGGAGCTATGTAAAAGTCAGTCAGCTCTTGAAGTTAAAGGGGTACTCCAGTGGGAAACAATTTTTTTTCAGATGAACTGGTGTCAGACACTTAAAGAGATTTGTAAATTACTTCTATTTAAAAATCTTAACCCTTCCAGTACTTATCAGCTGCTGTATACTCCACAGGAAGTTGTTCTTTTCAGTCTGACCGCAGTGCACAGTAATTCTGGCTATGACAGAAAGGTGCTATAAAACAGAGTGCATTACAGCTTTCTGAGTATAGAGCCACTTAGTAGTACAGATATCTGAGTGCCCAAGCTAAGACCTCAATCACAGCCAAAAGCAGCTGGTCCTGTAGCATTAGAACTGGACAGCTGAGCAATGGAAGAAAGCAGCCTGATCTGATTAATAATATTTTATTTGACCTTATGCATGCTAGTGTATTTCCTATGTGGGAATGGGATGGAACTAGGATGCCCTATGTTTCTCTGTGCAGTGTTTTGTTACTTTGGATGTGTAGTGTCCCGGTACTGTATTGCATACCGTACCTTGTATGGTGGTCCCCAAAGTCAGAGTTACTACATTCATGTAGGGTCCCCCAGGTGGGACAGCCCCTAGTCGCCTCCTTCTTCACTAATTCTATAATGTTTAAATGTATATATTTAATATAATATAATGTATATTAGTATGCTTACCTTGTTGGCGTCGCGGGACCTTCGGTCATGTGACTATGTTAATTCCTCTATGGTATGTTGGAGGACCTTTGGAGGTCCTTGGGTCACATGGTTACCCATAACTCTTTGTACAGAAGATTGACAGTTGTTATGGACCAGTGAGCTTAAGTCCAACCCCTGCCCATATAAGAGAGCTGTAGCCAATTATCGCTCTCTTGGGTTGCTGCTCTCGTGGATGCCGGACTAATAGGATGGATCTGCATAACTTTCAATGGCAAGCTAGGCCAGAAGCCTGCCGGCCTCAGCCTGAAACTAAACCGTGAGTTAAAATCTCAATCCCCACTAAAGCTAGGACCGAATCTAAACCCCTAAATCCAGTGGATCAGCACAACAATTACCTTTCTAAGCTCAATAGACTCACGAGGTCCCAGCCACTTGTCAAGCTCTAATAATCTTTGTTATATGGACTGTTCCTGTTCATTATTGCCTAAAATCTTCAGTAAAAGTTCTAACAAGTTTCTCCGGTTGTGGACAATCAATTATTTCCTATCTCCCTATCGCTTTTGGAACGGGTGGCGGAAGGACAAGTATACAGAGAATAGTCCTCACCCTGGCATCACAAATAGAAAGGGTTAAGCAAGCACCCTTTAGTAACCGCACAGCTACACCCCATATACCCCAGATGTTACTTTGGCATGTACAAAGTTGACTCCTTTATGGCAACAGTATTCCGTAATTCCAGTGGCCCCTGTAACAGAATAATTCACTCTTCCACACTGCAAAACTGTTTAGGAATGACTTGAGGAACAGCTTGGCCTCCAAATTGCTCAGATATGAATAAAATTGATTAGCTATTAGATTTGCTGGAAAAACAAGTCTGATACATGGAGGCACCACCTCAAAACTTACAGGACTTAAACTGTACCTGTGACTTAAAGATTACCTCTCATGATCTTTTTACATTTTATAATCCTCCCAGTTTACTGCCCCCATCATGATAAACCACCATCTGCCTTTATTTTTTTTATTATTTTTTTGTTTTCTACCTCAATATTGCTCTGTATTTTCTGCTCAGTTTCAGTCAGATTCACAGACTGGGAAGGGGCATTACCCAGCAGGCTGTGACATCATCTGAAGCCATACAGGGGAGAACTTCCTCCCTCACTCTGCTACACACAGCCCAGAGCGGTTCAGTGTGAGATGAACTATGATTCGATAAGCCTGCACCCCCCCCCCCCCCTCAGCACTCCAGACTGCATTTCCTGATTTTGGACTTCTGCCAGGCCAGCAGGAGTCCAAAGTCTGTGCTAGAGATGGGGGGGGGGGTGTACCACAAGTAGGGAGACACCTAGTGGCAGCTTTTTTAAACACAAATAAAACATAGAAAAACTTCATTTTTTTTTAACAAAGTACATTAGAAAGATTTTTTATTTACCATAAGGAGTGCAATAGCAAAAAAAATTTGTTTATGAGAGTGCCCATTTAATAAAACTAACGTTTTTATTAGTCAGGGTCTGAGTGTTCAGACCCCTATCGATAACTAGAATAAGTCTGTGTCAGTGAGACCAAGATGGCTCCACAGACTTTCATTATTTCTCTACAACATATCTAAAGTTTATTAAAGTGACAGTACCCATTTAAAGGGTCTTTATTAAGCACTTCTTGGCCCCTCCTCTCAGCTGTGAGTGATCATATTAGTGTCTAATTGGATAACCACTATCACTAAGAAAGGAGGGGTCAGAGACCAGAGGACACCAGTAACATCCCCGAGAGTGTTTGTTTATCTGGTTACTGGTGACGCCTAGCTCTGGGCTGGTCAGCTGACCTTGTTAGTTCACCTGTGTGTTGCCTATTTAAACCTGCAGTGTGCTTTCAGACCTCACCTGTGAAAGACATTCTTTAGTAGCTAGCGTTTGTATCTGTTTTTCTGATTATTCCTGTATTTCTAATGTTTTGGCTTGGCATTCTGACTATTCTACTGTATTTGTGATTCGGCAATTTTGACAACTCCTGGTATAGATTCGGCTAGTAGACTTTGACCTGTGTGTGTTTAGTTTTACTTTTGTTAGTTTGTGTGATTCCATACAGAATCCCGACCTCCATCTGTTTTGTAGTTTATTTTGTTGACAGTGACTTCCATCACTTATCTAGGAAGGGACTGTCACCGTGGTTGTTGATCCGCTATTTAGGGCGGATAGGCAAGTAGGCAGGGATAGAGGGAGTGGGTGAGATCAGTACTGCACTCCTTCCCTGCCCACACGTGACAACACCATAACCAGCATCCACTGCCGACAGGTCAGATCAGTTTTAGTTGGAGAGGAAGATCTGTACAATTACATTTTAATGTTATGGCTGAACAGTTTGTCTCTATCTATTTGTCTCATGCATGCCTTTATGGACAAAATGTGTCATGGACATACAATATCAAGCACAGTATGATAGCTCATGTTTTGTGCTTTTTACACAGTCATTTTTTCAGTAGCAGACATTTTATATTGCCATGATGATTGCTAGAGCGTGCGGCACTGATCGCGGTGCCGCGCGCTATTAACCATTTAAAAACTAAAGTGAAAGTTGCCGGTTAGCTCAGGGAGCTGTTCGGGATCGCTGCAGTATAATCGCAGCATCCCGAACAGCTGTAGCACAGGAGGAAGGTCTCTTACCTTCCTTCCTGCAGTCCGATCGCCGATTGAATGCTTCAAGCCTGAGATCCAGGCTGGAGCAATCAATCTCCGAAAACACTGATTGATCCATTCCTATGGAGATGGATCAATCAGTATAAAAGATCAGTTAATGCAATGTTATAGCC
Organism: Hyla sarda; assembly: GCF_029499605.1. Taxonomy (NCBI): domain Eukaryota; kingdom Metazoa; phylum Chordata; class Amphibia; order Anura; family Hylidae; genus Hyla; species Hyla sarda. The sequence goes on from NC_079189.1 coordinate 395,552,361, forward strand.
CCCTATAGGAGCTATAATATTGCATAAGAAAAGTGTAAAAAAAAATCATTAACCCTTTCAATTATCCCTTCCCCTAATAAAAGTTTGAATCACCCGGCATTTCCAAGAATAAAAAAAACACAGTGTAAATAAAAATAAACATATGTGGTACGGAAATGTCCGAATTATAAAAATATACCGCTTTTTAAACCGCACGTTCAATGGCGTACACGCTAAAAAATTCCAAAGTCCAAAATAGCGCATTTTTGATCACTTTTTACACCACAAAAAAAGTGAATAAAAAGTGATCAAAAGGTCTGATCAGAACAAAAATGGTACCGCTAAAAACTTCAGATCACGGCGCAAAAAATGAGCCCTCATATCGCCCTGAACACAGAAAAATAAAAAAGTTATAGGGGTCAGAAGGTGACCATTTAAAACGTATACATTTTCCTGCATGTATTCATGATTTTTTTCTGAAGTGGTACAAAATAAAACCTATATAAGTAGGGTATCATTTTAACCGTATGGACCTACAGAATAAAGATAAGGTATAATTTTTGCCGAAAAATGTACTGTGTAAAAATGGAAGCCCCCAAAACTTACAAAATAGTGTTTTTTCATCAATTTTGTCGCACATTGATTTTTTTTTTTTTTACCATTTCACCGTAGATTTTTGGGTAAAATCACTAATGTCATTACAAAGTAGAATTAGTGACGCAAAAAATAAGCCATCATATAGAATTTTAGGTGACAATTTTAAAGAGTTATGATTTTTTAAAGTTAAGGAGGAAAAATTGAAAACGAAAAAACAGAAAGAGCCCGGGTCCTTAAGGGGTTAAAATCTTTTCACATGTCACATACTTTGATTGGTTGGAGTCTGGTTGTTCAGACGACCACTGATCGCTAGATAGAGCCAGTAGAGATGCATGGCTGACTGCTTTACATCCTGGGTTTCTGTCCCCCCCCCCCCATCTCATTGCATAAGACAGGCTCCATACACTTACTATATAACCGTCCCATACAACAAGACAGAGAGAGCAGCGACATGTCAAAAGTGGCAGAAACACCTTAAGTGAGTGTGATTAAGACATTGTTCATTAATATCTTTAACTGTTTCTTTTGCAGCTGTTTGGATTCCTATTGGTTGGAGTGTTCTCTTATGATGCTTATAGCATTTACAAGACAGAAATCACAGACCGGGCCGCTGAAACAGGAAATGGTAAGCAAGCTCTGTCAAACTACAAAATTGTGTAAACACGTTATATATGTACTGTTTCCCTTTACCTATGCAAACAGATAAATATTAACATTTGAATAATAGTCTTACATGTAATGTATTTCTGTAGCATAAGTCTAAGCCTGCATCTCCAGTGGTCAGGTAGTCTACTGCTAGCATCAGAATATAATGAAATTAGCAGTAGGAATGTAAGGAGCCCATATATTGTACTTGAGATGTGCCTTCTGCTGTTGTTTTTCCATGCCATAAATGTAGTAAGTAAAAATAAGAATAAATGATTCCAGTTTCATATATGATCAAAGGATATCCACCAGTGGGTTTATGGACTATACACATTGTAATAAGTATATAATTTAATAACTGATTTCATGGAAATCTGACTAGAATGATTCTTCAAATCTAAATATCATGACTTGCTTATATCTTAGGTGCTGACAATCCATAATTGACCGCCAGGCACTTGGAACTGACACAAGGAAAAAAAAATAAAAAAAGTCATTGCTATATCAAGGTTAATATCCTCACTAGATTCTACTCAAAACTCATTTCACCTTCAACATGATCTGAATTCTGTTTTTATCAACAATCCTGTCCTGAGCCAACCCCTCACATCCATATAAGAGATATACAATGTGAAGATTGTATTACATCTGTGTCTTATTAAATGTGTTTATTCTACATAGTCTTGTGATGATTAGTATGAGCATACGTAACTTGTTGTTCTGCCAATGTTTAGAAGGAGGACTTAGTACTTGATTTTAACAAGAACCTAAGTAAAAAAAATGACAACTAAAATTACTAATGGTCATGTGATTGTACAACCGGCAGATGTGCCTAAAAGTCAGGTGATTGCATATGCTACAAAATATTTAGGGAGACAGCCAACCTTGATAGACCCACTGAAGCAAATGTAACATAGTAACTTACAAATGTATATTAGGTGGAGAATGTATAATAAAATGTATGATGGATAGTTTAATGAATCATATATGTTGTATTTTAAGATACATAGATTAGGTAGATAATTTAAATAAATTGATCAAATATGAAGACTGCAAAGCACTCCTGAAGATCAATATTTGTGCCTAGCTACGCAGACTTGATCAGAGTCCAGGACATAAGAACAAACTGTCTTATCACTCAAAAAATCTATTGAAGAGTGTTTATTATCCCATATTAGGCAGTAACATTTCAATACCTCTATGAGATCTTTTTGAAATCATGTAATAATAGTTGGGATTGAAATGTTGCTGCTGAAAATTAATTAATAAACACTCTACACTTTATTTTTCACCAGATTTGAATGCTGCAACAGTTTGTGAATGGATGGTTGACCATCATGTCTATGGGGGTCTACAACTCTTCCCAACAGATGTTGATGGGCAGCTATCTTATGTGTATGGCTACCATAACTGAACTGAATATTCAGCTGTTGGCCAGACTTGTGAAGCTTGACTTGCCTCAAAAATTTACTTAACTGAACTAAGTCAATATTTAGATCCATTGCTATCCTCTAACAGGCAACAGCTGAAGCCTGAGTTGGCCATAACAGTGTAGCAGAGTTCCATTAATGTTCATGAACCAGTGGTGAGTCAGTGCAGGAAATACAGTAAATTACAACTGCAACTGACATCTGATGACTGAACAGTGCTCTGCTGAGCCGCCATGAGGTTGATATGGGAAATTATCCAACCATCTCTAGTTGTAACCATGAATAATGAAGGAGATTTATTGAGCAAACTGATTTTTCTGTCACAAACTGAACCAACAAATGGAGTACACAGCCACCTGGGAGTGGAAGAGCAGGAATCTCAGGCAAAGAGAATAAAACAGCAATATTTCTGCAAGGAGTCCTTCTACAAGCTGAGGAAGACCACTGTGTAGAAAAATGGCTGTTTTATGTTTCTGTGTTGTGAAATAAAGCTTTGAACTCTTTGGAAGTGGCTTATACTTTGTTGCATATTGGACTTGTATATTGGACTGGAATTTAGTAGAGCTCATCCTTAGGCAAACACACCATTTCTTTCTCTTTTGCGCACATTACATGTCTTCACACAAAATTAGCAGGTGAACATAGCCCAAAGTGGTAAAAAACAGCCATTATATCTAATGTGTGTAATGTGGACCTCTTAACAGTACCTGTTTGCTCAGACTGGTGCAGGAAAGTAATGAGCAGGTAGACTAATATAACATTACGTCTGACTACATACTCCATGCACATGGGCGTAGGAAGCAGGAAGGATGTAAACCCCCTAGGAAATCATGCGAGGGGGACTGATAATGGGGGAATCCCTCATCCCCAGTTGTACCAGCAGACCCAAATTAGGAAGTAGGACTGTGGGCATAACTGCAGATATAAATGCGGCTACTGCAGTGGTTCCAGCTGTGCTGCCTATATTTACTGGGGGGAAGAAGAGAAGTCATTGCAATCAGAGGTGCTGACTCTACCTCCCCTACAGGTGTCCGTCTTCTCATCAGTGCGATGCGTCGGTTGGTGAGGCAGCTGGTGCCAGCATCGCAATTGCTCGGTTATTCTATTTTGGGCGATGGAGGGGTCTGAGGTACAAAGGGGTCTGGAGTACAGAGGGATTTGAGGTACAAAGGGGTCTGGGGGACAGGGAGGTCTGAAGCACAGAGGGATCTAAGGTGCAGAGGGCTCTGGGGTACATAGGGTACTGAGGGACAGAGTAATCTGGGGTACAGAGGGGTCTGGGGTACAGAATGTTCTGGGGGACAGAGGGGTCTGGGAGACAGAGGGGTCTGAGGTACAGAGGGATCTGGGGTAAAGAGGGGTCTGAGCAGGGCACAAGTCCTGCAGGAATGCATGGGAACTGAGTTCCTGCACTTTTTCTACAGCAGGAACACTGTTCCTATTAGCAGGAGTCCTGCAGGACCAGCCCTTAAGTGGATATCTTGGTTGAGCTTCCACACTTTTTTCCCAGGACTTGGCCTCTGGGTCTGAGGTATAGAAGGGTCTGAGGGACAAAGTGGTCTGATGTGCAGAGGGGTCTGAGGGACAGGGGTCTTGGGTACAGATGGGTCTGGGACAGAGGGGTCTAAGTGATGGAGGGGTCTGGGCCTGGGGGACAAAGGGGTCTGGAGTTCAGAGGGGGCTGAGGTACAGAGGGGTCTGGAGTACAGAGGGGTCTGAGGTACAGAAGGGTCCAGGGACAGAGGGGTCTGGAGTACAGAGGGGTCTAGGTTACAGAAGTGTTTTGGGAACAGGTGGGTCTGGAGTACAGAGGGATCTAGGGGACAGAGTGGGTTGGAGTACAGAGGGGTCTGGGTGCAGAGGGGTCTAAGGTACAAAGGCTTCTGGGGGACAGAGGATCTGAGGTACAGAGGGGTCTGAGGTACAGAGAGGAGAAGATGTCAGAAGCCCAGAAACCACCAGATTTGGAGAAGAACCCGCGTACGAGTTGCCAACTCATGGTCACCAAGCAGAGGCCTGTGATTAGACTGCTGCACCCGGTCACAGGGCCAGAACCAGTGACATGGTCGGAGGATCACCGAGTTTTAGTGTGCACCTGCAAACCGTCTGGGAGCAGGTGTGCCACAGCACCAGTGCTGGCTGCAGAATAAAGTACAGATAGGACATGAAAACTGATTGTAGCAGATACAGTGCGATCAATTATTAGGATTTAACTCAGGATTCTTCCAAAGCCCCAAACAGTTAAAATTCTACCCCCCATATTTGTGGGGGGTTCATATAATATAGCTGATTCTGTATGCCAACACTAGAACAACAATAGGTGTTACATGCAGTGTAAATATGAAGCATACTGCATACAGAGAATGGCGTATAGTCGCCAAGTAAAATAGAGACAGAAATAAAGCAAACAGTTGTGAGAAGAACAATGGGAGTTTAGGGCCATAATGTATTCCCTGTTGACTGTAAACTTTCTAAGGCTCTGATATGGAAGATGAAGCCACTGAATACAAAGCACAATACAGACATGAAAACGTGAATGTGTAAAGAAGGCAAATCTAAACATTCATTGAGGGTTACATTGTGCAGACACTCTTTATTTTTAACTTTGTTTACATTGTATGTACAGTAGTTCAATAAAATATCTAGAGCTTCTGGGGACATGTCTACTCTTCATCATGAAGTTTTTGCTGTGGAAACATAATACAGAGACAGTATGAGATGATGATCATAATGAAACAGTTAAATAACTTAATTAAAGGGAATGTGTCGCAAGAAAATGACCTATTAATTAAATAAAGTTTTTATGTTAAACATATTTTTTTATGAATTTTGATAATGTTTTACATTTTACTATCTATATTATAAAATAATTCAGAAATTTTACAGTATTCAGTCTGACCACTAGGCCTAAAACTAAGTTGAGACTTCCTGTTCTGTATGTAATGATAAGGAGGAAGCTGCTATTGTCTTATCTACTTACTGTGGACACCAGTAAGTAGATAAGACAATAGCAGCCCAGCCACCCCTCCTTGTTGAATGACCTCTGCACAAGAAAGAAGACTCATGAATGTTAGTACCTATGCAGTAAACATTGACTTCATGTTATGTGTCTTAGCCATGGATAATAACCTAGAAGTATTCTAGGGAAATTTATTTCAATATCATTAGATTTTACTGAGGTTATTGTAACTGACAACTCTCACCTTGCCACCCACATCTCTGCTTTTGGCTCTCAACTTGTTGACTTGAGACTCTGCAATATCTGCACGTTCCTCAGCTTCATCAAGCTCGTGTTGGACTTTACGGAATTTGGCCAAGTTTGTGTTGGCTTGTTCCTCCTATACATACAATTCAAATCAGTATTTCTAATAATAACTAAAGTAACGAACAAGGAAGATAGTACCTGTTTGGATAGCTTCATATACTTACAGCTTCTTCTGCTTGTCTTTTATAAGCTTTCACTTTTAGTTGCAGCTTATCAACAAGGTCCTGCAGGCGAGCCATGTTCTTTCTGTCCTCTTCAGTCTATAAAGATAAAAAATAGATATACAAAAGCCATTCAATCTGTCATATAACATTTAATGAAGCCTCCATCTTTCTGTTATACCTGGTAAGTGAGCTCTTTAATGCGTCTCTCATACTTCCTCACACCCTTAACAGCTTCTGCATTGCGCTTCTGCTCTGCCTCCAGCTCATTGTCCAGTTCCCGGACCCGAGCCTCCAGCTTCTGCAGCTGCTTCTTACCACCTTTCATGGCAATCTGCTCAGCCTCATCCAGACGCTGCTGAAGATCTTTAATAGTCTGTTCCATGTTCTTCTTCATTCTCTCCAAATGAGAACTGGTGTCCTGCTCCTTCTTTAATTCCTCTGCCATCATGGCAGCCTGTAAAAGAGCATGTATCATATTATCTGCCATTATGACATACAGGTAGCCAAAAGCTAAATCCTTGGAACGTTGACTTTACGAGATACATACATCAGTAATTGCTTTCTTGGCCTTTTCTTCTGCATTGCGGCACTCCTGAACTGCCTCTTCAGCTTCTGACTGTAGTTGGGCAATATCAGACTCCATTTTCTTTTTCTGATTGATCAGGCTTGTGTTCTGTGGGACACAACATAATCCATTATGACCAGGACCTTGTGGGATCAGTAGATTAAGGTGCCGAAATCGTGGCAAAGGTGGTTTGTTTCCAAAATATTCTTAATTCTTATAATAAGGAATATAACTCTAGATCATGTTATTTTTTCCCATTTATGAGGAAGGGATAACTAAATAAAGTGTTAGAAAATAAGGTTCTTCTCACCTGAGAATGAAGTAGCTGGACTCTCTCACTGGTCTCTATTAACTCTTGTTCTGCAAGTTTGCGTCCTCTTTCCGTCTGCTCCACCAGCGACCGCAGTTCTTCAAGTTCAGCTTGGAGCAGCATGTTTCTCCTTTCCACAATTGCAATGTTTTCTTTAAAATCATCATTGGCTCTCAATGCATCATCCAGTTGAATTTGAGTGTCCTATGAGAGGTAACACTCACTGGTTAAAAGTATGTTCCAAAAAATTATGTCATAGGATTGTAAAGAAGCGTTGATATGTGTCAACAAAAGACTTCAAAGGAGTAAATTCACTGGTTTTAAAATAATATATATTCATATAACATGGTAACTGACCTTAAGAGTGCCTTGTGCCACCTTTAAGTGTTTGTGGGCCTCAGCTGCCGCACGATTGGCCTGGCTAAGCTGGATCTCCATTTCATTAAGGTCTCCTTCCATCTTCTTTTTAATCCGGAGGGCCTCATTGCGGCTTCTAGTCTCTGCTTCTAGCGAGGTCTGAAGGGAGTCTACCAAACGCTGCCCATTTCTCTTGACTTGTTCCATTTCTTCCTCTTTTTCTGCCACTTTTCTCTCAAACTCAGACTTTATCTGGTTGAATTCAAGTTGCGCACGTAAAATCTTTCCTTCCTCATGCTCCAAAGAGGCCTGAAATGTAAAGGCATATTAGACTTTAGTCACATAAAAACAAGACTATATCTCAATATCTGGAAGAGCTTAAAGGGGTACTCCGGTGGAAAACTTTTTTTTTTAAATCAACTGGTGCCAGAAAGTTAAACAGATTTGTAAATTACTTCAGAGATATCAGCAGAGAGCATTGTGCTCGTGATGTCAGCAGAGAGCTCTCTGTTCCATAAAGAAAATTATTTCTTCTGTAGTATTCAGCAGCTAATAAGTCTTGGAAGGATTAAGATTTTTCAATAGAAGTAACTTAAAAATCTGTTTAACTTTCTGGCACCAATTGATTTAAAAGAAAAAAGTTTTCCACTGGAGTACTCCTTTAATCCTTGCTAAACTACCATGGTATCATCACCTCAGCTTCTTCCAAAGCAGACTGGATGTCCATCTTCTCTTGCTCTAGTTGTTTTCTAATTTTTTCCAGTTCATGTATGCTCTTTCCACCCTCTCCAAGTTGCTCTGTAAGATCTGAGATTTCCTCTGTGGAACAAAAATCTTTTATGTAGTAAATCCTTATTTATAGTGAATTAATGCTGACACCTCTGTCCGTGTTAGGAACTGTCCAGATTAGAAGCAAATCCCCATAGAAAACCTATCCTGTTCTGGACAGTTTCTGACATGGACAGAGATGTCAGCAGAGAGCACTGTGGTAAGACTGGAAAGAAATTCACAGCAGCTGATAAGTACTGGAAGGGTTAAACAAATTATATAAGGGTTAAACAAATTATATAAGTAATTTACAAATACGTGTAACTTTCTGGCACCAGTTGATTTGAAATTTTTTTTTCCACATGAATACTCCTTTAAAGAAGACCTGTGGACATTATTTACAAGAAAAAAGTCTATTTTTGTAGCATTTTGTAGCCATAGGTGCCTTCATTTTAAGACTCCTGAGGAAGCCTCCGTAGCTGGAGGCGGAACGCGTGGGGTCAGCTTCTCCCTGCTTTGGATGTGAGGAGTCCCGGTAGCAGCACTTTAGCACTGAGCCTGACAGCCAGACTTGATGGACACATAGCACTTTTTTTCAGGTCGTAGTATTGCACTTTACATTGGGCATACTTATTACATGCACTGAGTTTTAGTTCTTTGCACCTTATACTGGTCAGATTTATATGCACTGTGATTTACATATATTTTTTATTATATTTACATTGGTCAGGCTGCTAGGCGTTCTACATATTATATTTATATTTGCCAGGTGCTACTTATTGGTATAATCTCTAGAATTTGCTGCATACATTGGTTGTGTTCTATTAGTCCGGGACTGATTCACATCTTAGGGTAATGTGTACCCACTGCAGGGTGGGCGTAGTAGGATTATATTCCTCCGCTTTTGGATTATGTGTTTTTAACTGTTTTTAATTGTATGTACTCATCTGTCTGTTTTGAGAGAAATAAAGATTTATATATTTTTTTGGAACATATTGACTATTTGTGGTGTGCAATGTATATATGGCTGCTAGCTTTCTCTTTTCTTCTGGGTTCATAGTTCATTGCAGCCTATTGCACCCTATCTTTATTGAGGTGGTGCCCGTCGGTTTTTTTCTCTATTCATTTTAATGCTGTTGTTATTACATTGCTATGCCTCCCCATTCCCAAGATATAGAAACTTAACTATTTGGTTGACTATCTACACTTGGAAATGAACTTTATTTCATAAATGGGTGTAAATGCTAGGCTCAGGAGGGTGTGAAATGAGGCTCAAATCCACTATGTCTTGATTTTACAACCTTTTGGAAATAAACTTCTTGGCCATCTGACTATTCAGGGAAAAGTGCAGATGGTCAACTAAATAAAATCCTTATATCTTGGGAAAGTGGAGGCTTAGCAACAAAATAAAAACAGCACCGGGATTTTTTGATACTGACCAAATGTCTTTTTTTTACGTGGCCATACACCTTAGACTATTGGTTGGGCAAACCTGCAATTGGAGAGATCAGACTACTATCTAATGTGTATGGTGACTTTCCAATTTACCCCTGACAGATGATGTTGGGGAGTGAAGGATTAGGCGTCTGGAATTTAATCTGTCCAATTCTTTTATTGCTGGAAAGGTAAGCTGTTGTCAGAGTCTAGCAGTCTAGATCACTCCTCTTTCCATCACAAATATTCATCATGTGTACAAGGGAATCGGAAAAGGCAATTGTCGGCCAGATGTTTGAATTTAAAGTTTGCCTTTATAATTGTCAGGCAGATAAACACCTGCTTTTTTAAACATACCTTGAAGGTTTTTGTTTTCCCTTTTCAAAGTCTCAAGATGCTCCAAGGACTCTTCATAGGCATTCTTTAGCTTAAACAGCTCAGTGCTAAGTGTACGAGCTTCTTTTTGAGAAGACTCTAACTCAGTCTGAGACTCTTCAAATTTTTGTTTCCACTCTGCTAGGATCTAAATAACAAAGAGATAGTTACAAATGTACCAAATCGTATTCTGCATTTTACTGTCACCTTACTAGCATATCAGCACCTTATCAAAATTCCTTTGTTTTTTGTCCAGTGCAGCTGATGCAGCATTTGACCTCTCCAGGTCTACCATCAGGTCCTCAATTTCATTCTGCAAGCGATGTTTTGTCTTCTCAAGAGATGAACATTTTGTATTGACAGCCTCTACAGCCTCTTCTGCCTCCTGAAGCCTTTGTGCTAATTTTTTCCTATCAGAAAAGGGGTAATGAAATTTATAGATGTATAGATATTGAGTCAGAGCCAAGGCTTAATAATCATGGTTAAACAAGCCAACATCACACATGCAAAATGAAACAGGTATTATAATTTCACCAAATCATTTCACCCACCTTGGCTGCCCCGAATGAAGAAGAGCCTTCTAACAAACAAGCTTTATGCTCGTCTTATACAGAAGCATGAAACATAATCCAAGCAAAAAGCTTCTCTGTTGAAAGGAATTTTAAAGCTGGGATGCATTCAGGCACTTGCTTAGGTTAGAAAAGCAGTGGATTACCTTGGTAATATAGGAGCCAAGCAATACTTAACAACACACAACAGATAAACTAAAGCACGGAAGGAAGTATTGATACACAGAATATGAATGAGATTAAGTCCTGTTAATTCCATATGAATTGTATTATGGACAGTAATATCCTAAATAATCTAACTCACTTGGCCTCCTCTAGCTCCTCAGTCCTTTGAATAGCATCTGTCTCATATTTAGTTCTCCACTGGGCCACTTCTGAATTGGCTTTAGACAGAACTCTTTGCAGCTCTGCCTTGGCTTCTTGTTCTTCTTCATACTGCTCTCGGAGCAGATCACAGTCGTGGCGGGCAGACTGAAGAGCATGGGCTAGAGCATTTTTAGCCTACATTGACAAAGACATTTTTAATTACTTTACAAAAATGAAATGAAAAATGTGTTCTAAAAAGTTAAATTATAATATAATAAATATGGTGAGATGGTAAGACACGGGTTTACAATATTTCTTAGATTACCTTAGACTCTTCCTCCAATTGTCTCTTAAGGTCTTCCAGCTGTTGAGTGTAAGTTTGTTTTCCTCGCGTCAGCTGAGATACTAATGCTTCTTTCTCATCTAGCCTGCGTGACAGCTCCCCATTTTCTGTTTGCAGCTTTGACTTTTGAGAGACAAAGTCATTCAAGGATCTTTGAGCTTCTTCATACTTAGTCCGGTGCTCATTCATTTGGTCTTCTAATGTGCGACACATCTTCTCTAAGTTTGCCTTTGCATAGATAACAGCAATAAAATTGAATAATGAAAACCATTTTTAGGTAGCTTACATCAAAATAAATACACATGTAATACATTATGATTGTTGGCAAACAATACTAAGTGTATAAAAGGAGATGATTTCACAAATGGTCTTTGTAATATTTGTAATGTACTCTGATCTAATTTAGTCATACATTTTCATCTAACCTTTAAGTTCTTTTTAGTGTTATGGTATTAGACTCCATAACACCCAGTTTAAAGCTCAAAGAGAGGCATGCCTTGGGAAAATAATGATACAGAAATCAATATGGCATACATTAATGGCTTTCATCACTTTTTGTACATTCTCAGTAAGAAGTTCCAAAAAGGAGACAGTATATAGATCCGGGGTGTCCTAGTTATTTCTGCAGTGGGCTACTTCATTAGAAATGTATGCTTGGGTGGGCCTTTTTAATTTTTTACTGAGAAAAATATGGTCTTTTAGTTGTGTAATGCATTTCAATATAGTGTTAATTTGGCAATAAGACAGTAGGTGGTCATTGGTTCACTCACTTAAAAAATTTATAAATGGTCCATTATACAATTTTAATATAATATGGTTGTTCAGGCACTTATTTAAAAAAACAAAAAGTATATGGACATTTGGGCTTTTTTATGATCATTGGGGGCTTTGGGCACTCACTTTAATAATAATAAAAAAAAAGTTTATTGTCAATAAACTTGGGGACTGACTTGTTGGTGCTTGCATGGAGCGGCAGCATCTCACACTGTCACTGTGCACTGACTCAGTCTCCCTCTTTGATATCCAGCAGGCCGCACCTCCATGTTTGATGAGCTGCATTTGGCCTGCATGCTGCATGTTGGACCCCTGGATAAAGATGTTTTTTAAAATCTTTTCTCACCTTGGCTTTTACCACCTGTTCCATGTTGGATGCTACATCATCTAGCTCCAGTTTTAGTTCACTCTTCTCCTTTTCCAGCTTTTGCTTGACCCTCTGAAGGTTGTCGATCTGCTCACTGAGTTCAGCCACAGAGTCTGCATGTTTCTTTCTTAGTGTAGCAGCGGTGGCCTCTGATTGTAGAGTGGACTCTTCTAGATCCCTCCTGAGTTTCAGAAACTCTGCCTCCCGTTTCTTGTTAAGTTCAAGTTGCACTGAGGTGGCTCCACCAGCCTCTTCCAAGCGCTCACTGATTTCCTCCAACTCTCTGGACAGGTCAGAGCGAAGCTTTTCTACCTTAGCTCTTGCTGTTCTTTCTGCCTCCAATTCCTCCTCTAGCTCTTCAATACGTGCCTTAGGTAAGATGGAAATATATGCATCGATTTTTAGCAAGTTACCAAGGACAAATGTGAATTTAGCAAGTTTATAGTAATGTTGAAGCTGGTCAACCAAGATTTATTTGAAGCATGATTTATTTAAGTCATGTCAGGCCAGTTGACATGCAAAATGAGCATACAGTACTGGTAAAATCCCTTGTGTACCTGGTGTTCTTTCAGTTTCTTTTGTTGTTGGATGCCTAATAACTGCTCATCTTCCATTTTGCTGCTTTGCTGACTGATCTCGAACTCTTTCCTGTAACAGGAAGATAATGATAGAATATATTAAAGAAAAGTAATGTAGGAAATATACAAAAGACTATTTACATGCTTATAGTGTAACTGTATGCTAATATTGAAATGCTTTTTTTTTTATCATACTCACTTCTTTAACTTCTCTTCCAGCTGCTGTTTGTCATTCTCAAGGTCCATAACATTTTCTTGTGTCAATTTCAGATCACCTTCAAGTTTACGCTTGGCTCTTTCTAGATCCATTCTTATTTTCTTCTCTTGCTCTAAGGACCCTTCAAGCTGTGCAGAATGAGCAGTTACCATTAGTGACCACATTGAACTATATTTCATGCGCAGAATGAATCAATGTGCGCTACTTACATCATCAACCTGCTGCTCAAGCTTGGCTTTTGATTTAGTGAGCACATTGACTTTATCTTCTTCTGCTTGGAGGTCATCGAGGGTTTGCTGGTGAGCCTCTTGCAGAGCCTTTTTCTCTTTGGTAAGTTTGGCAATAATTTCATCTAAACTTGCCATTTCTTCAGTCAGGTTCTTGACCTACAATAAACAAAAACGTATGTCAAATAAAAAGTAAAAGGAAAAATACACATGATTTATTATATGGGAGAGAAAAAATCATCACCTTATTTTCTGTGGCATGTTTTTCCTTTTCCACTTTGGCTAAGGTGAGCTCTAAGTCATCAATGTCCTTCTTGAGCTCAGAACACTCATCTTCTAGCTTCCTCTTCTTAGCAGTCAGTTCTGCATTCATCTCCTCCTCATCTTCTAGTCTTTCGGTTTGCTCTTTTAGTTTGGCTTCCAGCTGGATCTTGTTCTTGATAAGCTGGTCACATCTCTCCTCAGCATCATTTAAGTTATCTTGCTCCTATAATTTTAGGCACATTCTCTATGAGGTCACATAACTGTACCTGTTGTATCCTGGAACCAATATTATTTGTATTTTCATGCTTTCATATTTAATGATAGTTCCTTTATTTGCATTGTGCCAGCATATTCTGCAGCACTTGTCATAACTCAATCAAAATTCACCCACAATCTCATGGAGAACATGCAAACTCTTTGCTGATGTTGTCCTTGGATTTAAAGCAAGGACCCAGCGCTGCAAGGCAACAGCGGTAACCACTGAGCAACCATTCTCCCCTATACTTACAGATTGAACTTGTAGCTGCAAATCATTTTTCTCTTGCAGCAAAGAGACCATCTTTTCCTCCAGCTCTTTGCGTCTAGAATCAGATTTCTCCAGGGCATCTTTCAACCTCTGGAACTCTTCCTTCATGTTTGCCATTTCCTTTTCTGTTTCTGCACTCTTTAGCAGAGGCTTAATCTTAAAGTACAGCTTCATCCAGGGCCAGTTTTTGACTCCCATGAAAGCACGGATGTTCCATTGAATTACAAGTAGAGCATCTCTGAAAAGATACAACACAAACTGAATTAGGAACGACATTAACCCCTTAAGGACGCAGGACGTAAATGTACATCCTGGTGCGGTGGTACTTAACGCACCAGGACGTACATTTACATCCTAAGCATAACCGCGGGCATCGGAGCGATGCCCGTGTCATGTGCGGCTGATCCCGGCTGCTGATCGCAGCCAGGGACCTGCCGGCAATGGCCGACACCCGCGATCTCGCGGGCGTCCGCCATTAACCCCTCAGGTGCCGGGATCAATACAGATCCCGGCATCTGCGGCAGTGCGCGATTTGAATGAATGATCGGATCGCCCGCAGCGCTGCTGCGGGGATCCGATCATTCAGAGCGCCGCACGGAGGTCCCCTCACCTGCCTCCTTGCGGCTCCCGGCGTCTCCTGCTCTGGTCTGAGATCGAGCAGACCAGAGCAGAAGATAGCCGATAACACTGATCTGTTCTGTCCTATACATAGAACAGATCAGTATTAGCAATCATGGTATTGCTATGAATAGTCCCCTATGGGGACTATTCAAGTGTAAAAAAAAATGTAAAAGTAAAAGTAAAAAAAAGTGAAAAATCCCCTCCCCCAATAAAAAAGTTAAATGTCCGTTTTTTCCTATTTTACCCCCAAAAAGCGTAAAAAATTAATTTTATAGACATATTTGGTATCGCCGTGTGCGTAAATGTCCGAACTATTAAAATAAAATGTTAATGATCCCGTACGGTGAACGGCGTGAACGAAAAAAAAAAAAAGTCCAAAATTGCTACTTTTTTAATACATTTTATAAAAATTTTTTTAATAAAAAATGTATTAAAAGTTTTTTATATGCAAATGTGGTATCAAAAAAAAGTACAGATCATGGCGCAAAAAATTAGCCCCCATACCGCCGCTTATACGGAAAAATAAAAAAGTTAGAGGTCATCAAAATAAAGGGATTATAAACGTACTAATTTGGTTAAAAAGTTTGTGATTTTTTTTAAGCGCAACAAGAATAGAAAAGTATGTAATAATGGGTATCATTTTAATCGTATTGACCCTCAGAATAAAGAACACACGTCATTTTTACCATAAATTGTACGGCGTGAAAACGAAACCTTCCAAAATTAGCAAAATTGCGTTTTTCTTTTTAATTTCCCCACAAAAAGTGTTTTTTGGTTGCGCCATACATTTTATGATATAATGAGTTATGTCATTACAAAGGACAACTGGTCGCGCAAAAAACAAGCCCTCATACTAGTCTGTGGATGAAAATATAAAAGAGTTATGATTTTTAGAAGGAGAGGAGGAAAAAATGAAAACGTAAAAATTAAATTGTCTGAGTCCTTAAGGCCAAAATGGGCTGAGTCCTTAAGGGGTTAAAGGGGTTCTCCGGTGGAAAACTTATTTATTTTTTTTAAATGAACTAGTGCCAAAAAGTTAAACAGATTTGTAAATTTCTTCTATTAAAAAATCTTAATCCTTTCAGTACTTTTTAGCAGCTGTTTGCTACAGAGGAAAATCTTTATTATTTGAATAAATTTTTTGTGTTGTCCACAGTGCTCTCTGCTGACACCTGATGCCCGTATCAAGAACTGTCCAGAGCAGGAGAAAATCCCCATAGCAAACCTATGCTCCTCTGGACAGTTCTTGACACGGACAGAGGTGACAGCAGAGAGCACTGTGGACAACACAAAAAAGAAATTTTAAAAGTAAAGAATTTCCTCTGTAGCCTACAGCTGCTAAGAAGTACTAAAAGGATTAAGATTTTTTAATAGAAGTAACTCACAAATCTGTTTAACTTTCTGGCACCAATTCATTAAAAAAAAAAAAAAAAAGTTTTCCACCGGAGTACCCCTTTAACACTATAATTCAGCCACTTCACATGTCCTCAAATAATAAAATATGGAAACTCATTGGTCCCTTTATTATTGACTTGGTTTCATTTACCTGCGCTCCAAAATCTTTTTAAACTCTCTTCTCATCAATAATCCTCGAGATTGTGCTTGAATTCGTGTAATAATTCTAGAGAGTCGCTCATCTCTCATTTCCTCAAGCAAACCCAAGAGACCAGCCTTGAAGAACACCTGTAAGGAAATTTCATATATAATGTTAGATATTTAAATGAAAAAAGCTATAATTTATTCCATCATCATCATTTAGATTTACAAAAAGGCAATTTTATTATAATATTACCTTTGTATGTCCAAACTTGTACTGCGTATGATCAATCTCCAGTGATCCAAGAAGTTTTTCTGCCCCTTTTCTGCTGTCAATGAACTGCCCTTCAGGTATGGCTGCAGGATTCAAGATTCGGTAACTATGAAAAGTAAAATATTTTAGTAGTGGGATTTAATTGCATTTCATACAGAATGCAAAAGATGACAGAAATGCCAACCTACCGCTGCCTGAAGTCACCATAAAGGATGCGGTTGGGAAATCCCTTTCTACAGATTCTAATACCCTCCAGCACACCATTACAACGGAGCTGGTGCATTACCAAGGGATTGTCCATCTCACCTGCAAACAAAAATACTCAGTGAAAATGCAATTGCGAAAGAAGCCTTGGAAAGTATTAAAATGGGTGTTCCAGCCTCTACCCTTTGATATATGTAAATATTAAGTTTTGAGAGTCCAACTGCTAAGATCCCCACTAATTAAAAGAACCCGAACAGCCGGTCACTTCTCCTTAAAGGGGTACTCTGGCCCTAGACATCTTATACCCTATCCAAAGGATAGGGGATAAGATGTCTCATCATGGGGGTCCTCTCTCCAGCACCCCTTGTCATCAGCCTCACAAAGCGAAGATCGCTCCATGTCTGATGACTCACAATACAGGGGCCGGATTGTTGTGATGACATGGCTCCGCCCCCTCATGACATCACGCCCCCACCCCCTCAATGCAAGCCTATGGGAGGAGGCGCAACGGCCGCCACGATGTCTAGGGCCGGATTACCCCTTTAACATGCCTCTGGTAGAGACAAGTTTTATGCAGCAGTGGCCTAGCATGGGGACCGCTGATCAATACAGCTGTTTGGGTGGTACAGCAACAACTGTACTGTGTGGAGTACAATGTTGACATGCCCTATTCTAGTATTTTCAATACTGTACTGTGGACATACAAAAAATACTTTATATAACATTACCTGGAGCCTTCCTTTCATTTGGGATGAGACAGCGCACAAAATGTGGGTGAGTGGTTTTCAGGTTGGTCATTAGTTTGTTAAGATTCTCCTGTTGAAATACATTATAAGATGATTACAAAACATACATGTTCTACAAAATACATAAAGAGCATGCATGACACTACATTAAGACAAACCTTTGAGATATACAGTTGTCAGCCAGAATTATAAAAACAACCTGCCTAATATTGTTTAGGTACGCCCCTCCAAACAGTCTGACCTATCAAAGGACGCACTCCATTAGCTCATTAAAGGTGTTCTGTGGTAGCTGCCACCATGACATTAGCAGCAAATCCTCTAAGGTGTGAGATGTGGCCAGACTTGTTTTTCTCAGCATATCTTACAAATGTCATCAGTGTCACCTGCACTAACCTGTCTGTACAGACAGGTAGTGCGGGTGACACTGATGACAGCCATACTTACCTGGCCCCGTTTTGTACTCCAGTTCTCCTGCTATCTTCTTCCATTGTTTTCGTAAAGGGGAAGACTTGGAGCATGGGCGATGCTTCCTGACGTCACTGCTGCTGTTTGCTGGCAGCGGGACCCAGCAGAGAAGTAGCAGCGTTGAAGTCAGGAAGCTCCGTCCATGCTCCAAGTCGGAAAGAAAAAAACAATGGAGGAAGATAGTGGGAGAACCAGAGCACAGAACGGGACCAGGTAAGTATGGGCAGGTTACAGCTTAAACTGATGACAGATTTCCTTTTAACTATTGTTCCTCAAACCATTCCTACACAAGTATTGCAGACCAGTATAATTACCAGGGGTGTACTTGGTCCACAACAATGTTTAGGTAGGTGGAATGTGTCAAAGTAATATCAAAATGAATGTCAGGACCCAAGGTTTATCAGCATAGCATTGCCCAGAGCATTATATTGTTTCCACTGACTTGTGACTCATCATACCTTGCCACCTACTTTCATTGCTCCATGCTCCACTTCTGATGCACATGTGCCCATTGTAAGCTCTTTGGGAGATGGCCAAAGATCAACATGGGTACTCACACCACTCTGTGGCTATACAGCGCTAAACACAAGAAGCTGTGATGCATTGTGTGCTCTGAAATCTTTCTATCATAGCCAGGAGTAACGTTTTAAGCTTCAGTAGCTTTCCTGAGGGATTGGACCAGGTTAGCATCTATCACCCTTTAGTCAGTTCACTAATTGTCCTTCCTTGGAACACTTTTAGTAGGACCAGCTATTCTATAGCACCTGCCATTTTGAAGGTGCTCTAACCTAGTTGTGTAGCCATAACTATTTGGCACTTGTCAAAGTTTCTCAGATCCTTGTCTATTTCTCCTTCTTCAAACACTTAGTGGGAGATATATCAAAACCTGTGCAGAGGAAAAGTTGCCCCGTTGCCCATAGCAAACAATCAGCTCGCTTCTTTCATTTTTAACAAGGTCTCTGCAAAATGAAAGAAGCAATCTGATTTGTTGCTATGGGAAACTTGGCAACTTTTCCTTTGCACAGGTTTGATAAATCTCCCCCATAAACTTCAAAAAATTACTGTCCACTTGCTGGCCAATATATGCCACCACACGTCACATCATGAGATAATGAACCTTAAAGGAGTACTCCAGAATAGGAAAATTGTACTCCATACTGCCAGCAGTAAAAAAATAAAGAGGTTCATACCTTCCTTCGCTCCCCCGGTGCCTCCGGTAACCCACTCTGGTCTTTACCTCTTGTAACTCTTTATTTTTGTACTTTTATATTTTATACTTTTATATTTTTTTTATTTATGTACCTCTTTATTTTTTTACTTCTGGCAGTATGGAGTACAGTTTTTTTTATTCTGGAGTACTCCTTTAAAGTTACTAGTTTAATGTTAAGGTTGATAAATATATATATATATATATATATATATATATATATATATATATAAATACTTCATAGAAGAATATTTAAAATGTGATCCTCACCCTATGCAGAGCAGACACTGTCTGGAAAGAAGATCCCTTTTTCTTTGCTCCTTTTCCTTTGCTACCAGAATCTGTAGGATGATATTATTGGATGATAATGTAGGATAAAGATATTGTTGGTCTCTATTTATAATAATTAATAATAACAGAACTAATAGATTACCTTACCTGAGTCACCAGCATAGTGGGCAAAAAGAAGCGCCAGCAGCTTGAGGGATGACTTCTGGTACAGCCCCACCACTGTCTCATTTAGTGGGTCCTTGTTCTTCTCCAGCCAGCCCATAATGTTATAGTCCACAGTACCAGCGTAGTGAACCAGAGCAAAGTGAGCCTCAGGCTTCCCTTTGATGTTCCTTGGTTTCTGGAAGTTGTTGGACTTGCCCAAGTGGTTATCATAGAGTTTTGCTTTAAAGGTCGTGTCAGAGGCTTTGGGAAACATGCACTCCTCTTCAAGGATGGACATGATACCCATAGGCTGCGGAGAGTGGAGAGATCTGTTAAATCATAGGTTAGGCAAAGAAAACTTTGCAGTCAATGTTTGTGTGGGATCTGTATTTGTACCTATCTGTAAGTACGGAGCTGAAGTATCTAAAAATGATGACATTTCATTTAGGGGTTGTGCCAACCTTTACATTTATATAATTTTACTATTTATTTAGACCACAGTTTTTTTTATTGACATTATCAAATGGCACCTACTAAAAATGGTTATCGTAATAGATACACATGGGTGGAAAGCTCTGCTTAGAAACCATGGTATTTGTAGCAAACAGTGCTATGACACACTGTGAGCATTGGTGAGCACATGATTTAGCACTCCTGCTCACCAATGCTCACAGTTTGGACTGAGCTGTATGGAACCAAGGATAAACGTGTGGCCATAGAAGGTAATTGTAGTTACAAAAACCTCACTACTTGTGGTTCTGCTACATCAACATGATAGAATTATTGGACACTTTTTTGGTGAAATGAGATTGTAGCACAACCCCTTTAATGTCACATGTGGAATCTTTCTTATACAGTATCTCACATAAGTGAGTCCATCCCTCACATTTTTGTAAATATTTTATTAAATCTTTTTATGTGACAACACTTCCTGTAGACTGCCGCGATCTCCTGGCTGCGGCAGTCTACAGGAAGTGCAGGCACACCCCCTCCATGTCTCTCTATGGGGTACATGGAGGGGGCTTGTCAGCCGCCGCATCATGTGGGGACGGAACGCCCCCTTTCCAGCATACTGCCGTGGCCCCGTCTGGGAAATCACAACGGGCCCCAGCGCTCGGACCCCCCGCGATCTATAACTTATCCCCTAACCTACGGAGAGGGGATACGTTATATTGCACTACAGATGTCCTTTAACCCATTCTTTTTTTTTTCAGATCCTCAGAGAGTTCTTTGCCATGAGGTGCCATGTTGAACTTCCAGTGACCAGTATTAAAGAGTGTGAGAGTGATAACACCAAATTTGAGACACCTGCTTCCCATTTACACCTGATACCTTATAACACTTATGAGTCACATGACACCGGGAAAGGAAAATGTATAACTGGACCAATTTGGACATTTCCACTAAGGGTTGTACACACTATTGTTTCCAAGGTTTAGACATTAATGGCTGTGTGTTGAGTTATTTTGGGGGGACACAACATTAAACACTATTATACAGGCTGTACACTCACTACTTTACATTGTAGCAGAAGGTCATTTCTTCAGTGTTGTCACATGAAAAGATATAATAAAATACTTACAAAAATTTGAAGGGTGGACTAATTTATGTGAGATTCTGTATCTGCTGTGTTACTATATATGTGACTGATATAATTGTTATCAGTACATCAGCTCCACTACGTTTATGCTATGGTCCATTTTGCTGCAATTCACAGCTTGTTTTGGCATTGAACACCTTGGTTGGAATACTCTCACCTTCTCTATGAGATCAATACAGGCCTGCAGGTCCATGCCAAAATCTATAAACTCCCATTCGATCCCCTCCTTTTTGTACTCCTCCTGCTCCAGCACGAACATGTGGTGGTTGAAGAACTGCTGTAACTTCTCATTGGTGAAGTTAATGCAGAGCTGCTCAAAGCTGTTAAACTAGAGAGAAGCAAAAGGGAAATAAATGAAAGTTGACACAGATGTTTTTCTAAAATAAAGAAACTAAAAAAAAAATATTTAAAAAATAGCAAAAACCTTTCATAGATGAATTATATCATACAGTCCAAATACACACTGGCCCAGATTTACTAACACTGTTCTATTCCTAGTCAGTGTAACCTGTCAGATTTATCACGGTTGGCTATGCTGTTTAGGAAATCTGGTGCATTTTTAGACTGTCTAGACTAGATTTAGATCAACTACTAGCTCACTTAAACTGTGCCAGAATCTTGTGCAATAATTGTGGCGCAATTTTGTAAACTAATTTAGGAACAAAGCTTCAAATATGCAGTATCATCTGCAGCAGATCCTGTATGTGTGAATACAGCCTAAAACACATAATAAATATAGCATATGTCACATAACCACATTTGCAATAGTAAACCTGGGCCAATGTCTAATGCCATACTTAGACTGGATAACTACCAAATAACTTCCAAACTGCTACCAAATGAAGCTAACCTGCATCATTCTTGATTCCATTTCAATGTTCCAAGCACTTATCTAACCTCTCATAAGGTTTTCAGAAAGACTCTTGTGGATATATTATATCAGCTAACTAATGGTAAAATACTCAGTTGATTAAAGGGGTACTCCGCCCCTAGACATCTTATCCCCTACAGGTGGGTGCTGCATGGTAGATCCAGGGGGTCCCCAGCAGTGGGACCCCGGCAATCTGACATCTTATCCCCTATCCTTTGGATAAAGGATAAGGCGGGAGATTTATCAAAACCTGTCTAGAGGAAAAGTTGCTGAGTTGCCCATAGCAACCAATCAGATCGCTTCTTTCATTTTTCAAAGGCCTTGATAAGAATGAAAGAAGCGATCTGATTGGTTGCTAAGGGCAACTGGTCAACTTTTCCTCTAGACAGGTTTTGATAAATCTCCCCCAAGATGTCTAGGGGCAGAGTACCACTTTAAATGGTTTTGTACTCTTCTAGGTGATATGTCTGTTTTTAGTATTTTTTACCAATAGTATATGGGAAGTTCATGCACTGACATTGAGAGTATTCGATATGAAGGGCTTTAACATGAAGTTATTTTGGTAATAACACTCTATTGATGTCTACTGCAGTTTTTGATGTAGATGACAGCAGGATCTGTGATGCTTATGACGAGATAGCTATATTACTTAGCAACAGTGAACAGTATCTTTTTCAGAAGTCTAACCTGATACTTACATCAAAGATCTCAAATCCAGCAATGTCCAGCACACCAATGAAGTATTGTCTGGGCTGCTTGGTCTCCAGCGTGGTGTTTATTCTCACCACCATCCACAAGAACATCTTCTCGTACACTGACTTGGCCAGAGCACCGATGGAGTAAGTCACCTGAATATGAGATAATGTTCTCGAATGAAAGCGGTGGACAAGAAGCAGGAAAAAAGTGTATGCATCTATTTAATAAAAATTCCAAACCTGTTGGACACTCTGTCCCTTGGTGACATACTCATTCCCCACCTTGACACGAGGATGACACAAACCCTTAAGGAGGTCAGCAGAGTTCAGGCCCATCAGGTAAGCAGATTTGTCAGCCTCTGTATAACAGGAAAGGTTCATGTAACATGGGTGAGTTCTACCATGGGTACTTTTATGTCTACAACACGGGCACATGGGTGCTCATGCAATGTCATAATAAACTGATAACACCCATCTACATAGATTATAAAAATAATAATACAAAACATATAAGTACATATCATACCTTCAGTTCCATCAGGCTCTGCCTGTTCTTCCCTTTGCTTCTGCTTGAACCTCATGTTTCCCATATGCATGATGGCTCCAGTTAGCTTGTAAACCCCAGCTTTTTCTTCAGCAGTAAAGCCCAAAACATCAAAGGCATTCTGTGTTCAGGAAAGTAGAACGGACAAGAATGTCACATACAAACCAGATATTGCTGAACAGTATTTTGGGGAAGGCAGATCATGATAATTAAGAAAAAGGAAGACATTAAGCCATTGGGTATTTACTGCCATCACAGAACTCTTGTTGCATCAATTTTATTTAGTGTCAGTCCCAGAAGTTTCCTTACATCTGTTGCCATAAGTTCATCAGCATCATCTATGGAGGCGACTGTGACCTCTCCTTGGGAGATGTAGGAATAGTCATATGGGTTGTTAGTGACCAGAAGCATGTCTGCAATAAAGAGAAACACATGTTTTTCTGTTTGAAATATAATAATAAGAATTCTATATTCTCTTCAATTTTACATAGAAGATATGAATAATAAAACTTTGGAATGAAAACCGTGTCTTATAAACACAAGCAAGAAAATACCCACCAAGAAGTTCTGGCTTTTTATTGGACAAGATCTGGTAGAAGATGTGGTAATTTCTTTCAGCCTTCAGCTGGAAGATGACACGAGATTTCTCTAGAAGATCTAGGGAGAAGTGAGAGCTTGAGTTGTGGAGGTTATTAAAAACAGCAATGTCATGGCGATATAATGGTAGGTTAACACTGCGTTCTTGTCTCCACTTAATATGTACGTTTTAAAAATGTATAAAGGAATACATTAACAGATGCTAAAAATGGATGCTGTTGTATGCCATACAGCAAAATGAGTTTCCCATTAACTTACATAAAAAAAATAATAATTTAACATATACCTTTTTTTTTTTGGCATACACAATATCGTAGTTGACTATGTTTTTATGTACAGCAAAATTAAACGCACTGTAACAGAAACAATGAAATGGAGACAAAAACACAGTGTGAACTAACCCTAATTTTTATATTGAATATAACTTATATATTATTTCTGGTAATAGAAAAAAAGGAATTACTAATTGGAGTGGACCAGGGTTCAGTGCAAACTTGGGGGGAATGAAACCCATTGTGGGGTTCCCTGGCAAAAAAATTCTCAGATCAGCTTATTCAAAGAGGCTTTAAAATGGGAAGGACAAAACATTCTACACGCTAGAGACATTTCATGCTTTCTCTGTCCTCACAATACCATGTTTAATGCTAAATTTGGCCTAGTGTTATATAGCAATATATGAAAGGGGTTCAAGAAATGTCCATCTTTGCTCTCCATGCAATGGAGTTTGTTGTGTGTGCGGAAAAATTTTTCAGAATCCTGATTTACAGAAAAGTTCTTCTTAAAGGGGTACTCCCGTGGAAAACGTTAATCAACTGGTGCCAGAAAGTTAAACAGATTTGTAAATCACTTCTATAAAAAAATCTTAATCCTTCCAGTACTTTTTAGGGGCTGTATACTAAAGAGAAATCCAAAAAGAAATTCATTTTCGGTGATGTCCTGACCACAGTGCTCTCTGCTGACCTCTGCTGTCCATTTTAGGAACTGTCCAGAGAAGCATATGTTTGCTATGGGGATTTTCTTCAGTTCCTAAAATGGACAGCAGAGGTCAGCAGAGAGCACTGTGGTCAGGACATCACAGGAAATGCATTTCTTTTTTGGATTTCTCTTTAGTATACAGCCCCTAAAAAGTACTGGAAGGATTAAGATTTTTTTTAATAGAAGTGATTTACAAATCTGTTAAACTTTCTGGCACCAGTTGATTTAAAAAAAAAAAAAGTTTTCCATGGGAGCACCCCTTTAATCCCTAATCTATTTGCCTTGGAAAGTTGACAGAAAGAATAAACTCACAAGTTTCTATGTCAGCAGAAGCCAGCTTTCCAGAGGCCCCAAAATGGATTCGGATGAATTTACCCTGAGTAGTTTAAAGACAGAAAAAGAGACAGACACAAAAGAAGTGAACACTTCTGACTAGGATAGTAGCAAATAGACTGTAGTACAGATAGAGGAAGAAAAACAAGACGTACAGTATATAAGAAGTGTATAAAAGGTTTGTAATAGGCAGGTGAAGCCTAATGAAGGAAAATGAGACCGCGTAGAAAACAAAGAGATTAAAAAAAATCAAGATCTTACAAATCGTGAGGAGTTGTCATTCCTGAGAGTCTTAGCATTGCCAAAAGCCTCCAGTGCAGGATTGGCCTGGATAATTTGATCCTCCAGAGTTCCCTAAATGAAGTTGCATAGGTTATTGTTAAGGCACATTTACACCTACTGTAAAAACAAATTCTATCTGCAGTTCCTCTCACTTAAAGTGGTATTCCTACTAAGAACACGTATCACCTATCCACAGGATAGGTCATAGACCAAGTTCCCACTAAGTATTTTTGATCATTTTTTCCACCTGTAAAAATGTCCATTTGTGTTCATACACACATTAAGTTTCTAGCCTCTTTTTCCTCGTATTTTGGCATATATTTTGGGCTGTAATTAAAAAACTATAGCAATATGGCTAAACATGGTCATATAGCAATATGGCTGAAGACACGGACTTAAACATAGTTAAAAATGCAAAAATGGTCTAAAAATACAGCAGTTTTTTAAAGCCATAAAGTTACAGCTCAAGAAACTGTATGTGAACATAGCCATACATGTGTAAAAGCTGTGGTCCTCACCATTGGGTCTTCCACTGATCATGAGGACAGGGGTCCAGAGCCCCCTATTACTTCACGCATTCACAGTAAACATAGGTTGTATGAATGTGCTTAGTGGAAATACTCCTTTAACTTTTCCCACTTAGTTTTACCTCTGTTTATTCTTTACCAACCACTTTGCACATTCAGCCATTTTAACTACCACATGACTGTAGTGCCCATTACCTTGTTGGCACTGGCTGCATCTTTTTTTCCTCCAATAGCAGCAATACTGGCAAAGTACTGGATGACACGTTTGGTGTTTACAGTCTTTCCTGCACCAGATTCTCCACTAGGGAACATGAAAAGGGAAATAAGCAAAGCAGTGACTTGACTCCGAATGATATGATCTAGACATTGAAGAAAAAACTCACGTGATAAGGATGGACTGATTCTCACGATCTATAAGGAACAGGAGAAAACCTATTGAATGTCTCACTTTTATAAGAAAATATTATATATAATGTATATACAGTGGTCCTTCAAGTTACAATATTAATCGGTTCCAGGACGACCATTGTATGTTGAGACCATAACTCTATGGAAACCTGGTAATTAGTTTTAAAGGCACCAAAATGTCATCCAAAAATAGGAAAAAGTGAGGATTAAAGAAAAATAAGTAGATAACTAACACAGATAAAGCAAATCCTTACATATAAAAGTAATAAAGATCTGCTGGGAGCTGTAAATCACTGTCTATGTCAGTGTTTTCCAAGCAGGGAGCCTCCAGCTGTTGCAAAACTACAACTCCCAGCATGCCCGGACAGCCAAAGGCTGTCCGGGCATGCTGGGAGTTGTAGTTTTGCAACAGCTGGGGGCACCCTGCTTGGGAAACACTGGTCTATGTAGAGGACGGCAGCTTCCTCAGGTCCTGTACAATACATACAATGTCCTAAAAAAAAAAGTAAAATGGAGCCGCCCTCACCTGGTGTCCAAAGGAGCAGGTAACCCTGGTACAGGTAAAGTGTACAGAACATGTAATACCTCTCTGTATTGTAGGGGGCGCTACCAGACACCAGTCAGTGCATACACTTCAGTAATACAGGGGTTTTACCAGTGAATGCCCATTCTGATTGGTTGGTTCTTCCAGCCATTGACAAGTTTCACAGATCTGGACTGCCTGTAGCATTGTATGTTGAGTCTGGTTTCAAGCTACAATGGTCCAGAAAAGACCATTATATGTTGAAACTATTGTATGTTGAGGCCATTGTAAGTTGAGGGATCACTGTACTGAGTTTGATTTTGTTTTGTTGATGTTGAAAATAAAAACAAATGTAGAAATACTAAGATAAAGGTATCTGACCTGTGAGCATGTACTGATAGGCATTGTCAGAGATGGAGAAGATGTGAGGTGGAGCTTCACTCCTCTTTTTCCCCCGATAAGCATTCACAACCTCTGCATTGTACACAGGAAGCCACTTGTAGGGGTTCACGGTCACACAGAACAGTCCTGAGTATGTCTGGAAGGAGAGAAAATAACTTCATGAGGAACCTAGAATTGGATTAAGTAAATTATCATCCTTCATGAAATAATCCTATGGATAAAATAGGAACTGATGTCTAAAATATTTAATGAATATGGAATTAATTAATTCCAAAAGGCACTACAATGTGATAAAATCAGAAACGCGCTGTCGTCTCTTACATAGATCATCCAGGCTGCATAACGCTCTTTGAGGTTGTACAGGACGGCTGGTTCATGCAGGAAGGTCAGCATTGCCATGTCCTCAATTTTATCAAACTTGGGAGGGTTTTGTTGGTGAACGTCACCTTCCTTTACAGTAACAGTCTGGAACAAGAAATAAGACAAAGTAAAGGAATTACATTGTAACCCAACATAGATATTGACTGTGCTTTGTTACAAGTTAATACTTCTAATGTTACACTGTAGACCTCACACCCCACATTATCCCATACCTTTCCACCTTCAGTTTCAGCTGTCACTTTCCCTCCATCACGGCTGATGATTTTGGCTTTTACAAATTCTTCCTGGGAATCTGGGATGAAAACTTCTGTCTTGATATCAAAAATACGGGTCTGGGCCTCTAGACGTTCCTTGTCAGACTTCCGGAGGTAGGGTGCGGCAGCACCAAAATCCGCCATTGCTGCATCACCCATTGTAAAGTCTACAAGAGGGAAAAATATAATAAGTAAAATATATATAATTTCCCCTTTTTCTTAAACATGGAACCTGAAATATGTAATAACACACTGTTTTGTAAATCAAGGGAGTTAAAGGGGTCTATGTTATGCATTAAGCTTCCGAATTTTGTTCATAGGATGTACTTCAGTGGTCTCCAACCCATGGCTTTCCAGCTGTTGCAGAGCTACTGGTAGGTGTATAAAAACTATTATATAATATATATATATATATATATATATATATATATATATAAAATTATATAATTGTTTTTGTGTGGTTTGATGTCTGAATATTGTCAATTTCCACATCCCTTGACCCAGGATCATCTACTGAATATATCAAGAAGGCCAAGGAAGACACAGGTACTGAACATAGTTCATAGCTTAATGGTCAAATTCTCTCACCTTGTTCTTAATAAAAGGACCAGAGAGAAGACAGGTTCTGTAAAATAAAGAAAACGTGAAGCAAGACATGAAGGGGCAGCTCAGGAGGAGGAATCTGGGACAGAGTAGTTAACATGTTAGTGGAAGGAGAGATAAGGATCCAGTGATAAAATGATACACAGCTATTTATAGATGAGAAGTCAATGAATGAAGTGTGAGATACATACGTGAGGGGTGAGATGAACAAATGACACTTATGGCATATTATGCTCTAACATTACAGGAGCTCTCTGGTATTACTACTGTACATGATGAAAAGCTACCCTTAATATTTGGGACATGCATAACATCATATCTGCTAAAGTGATAATAAATAATAATTATAATACAAAAAACTACATTTATCATGTAGTTCTCATTTCATTTCACAAACTCCCATATACTTGGAATATTCCTAACAACTACTTTCTTTTCCTATGATCTTTTAAATGGCTTTATTGGACAAGGGCATCTAAGAGATAGCTACATATACTTCAGTTCTGCATGTGAAATATGCAGTTATTATAGCAATGAGACGTTCATGGTTTCCCCAGGGTCCCTGCTCAATTAGATTAGACCCCCATAAGCCTTAAGGTAATGTAGGTTACAGAAAAACAGAGATCAATTGAAAGACTTAGTAACGTAAGAGCACGTCATAGTCTATGCATGTTACGTGGATGTTAATATGTAGAGGGAATCCAAATCCTTACTGCAGCAGGCAACGGAAATACAAGAAATGTTACATAGAAATAATTTATCACATAGTTATATCGATTGGTATCAATATTATAGTTATGACAATGATTTTATTCTCATCCACAAAGCCATAACTAAATGCTATATAATATATGTAACTCAACAGTCCTGCAATACGTATCGCTGTTTAACCTGTTCTTCTTGCTTTAAAATGCTATAGTAAGCAAAACACAACTTCCATAAGCATAATGAAGTGTATTGTGCTTGGGCACATCTTTTGCGGGACCTTGGACATGGTCCAGTTTTCAAAGCCACTGGCATGTGGGAGGGATATCATAGGAGAATGAATTGAATCCAATGTTACTATCTATACTTAATCCTTTAACTTTTACGTTATTCCCATCTGTTTTGGTGTTTGATATATAATTTACCTACATTTTATACTAATCTTGCCAAATGCTTACTAGGATCCTGCATAAATACTACAGACTGACCTGGTACCTGTAACAAAATGTTTTGTTATATTCAGAGATGTTCAGTACAGAGTCAAAATAGGCTTGTAGTCTTTGTGAGCAGGTTAGTAAAGCTGTGCACCTGCAGGATGTGTGTGCCCAATGGACTTACCCCAGACCCAACTGCTCAGTCAGCCTTGGTGACAATAGCACATGTGCCCTCTTTTGTTCTCTTATACCCTCATCTTCCTACCTTATTAGGAACATGTCATCTTTCTAAGTCTATTGTGGGATGCCCCCCCCCCCTTCCATAAATCTATTGTCCAACCCAGCTCCATTCACCTATTGACCATTGTTTCTGCATTTAGGTTGTGGGTGTGTGCCTAAGTGTACGTCTGTGTAACACAACTCCTGAATGACACAGAGCAGATTGTGTGGAGCTGACAGTGACACAGAAAAGAAGGTTTGCCATGTAAGGACAGGCTGGTACCTCTTAAAACTTCACACCCTTAGCCCTCCTCTTCATTCCTTGACCCTACTGCCCTTTCCAAGAGCTGGATTTAGGATCCACTTGTGTGCATTCCTGAGGCCAGGACAATGGACAGAGTGAGAATGAGGAGCTATTTCAGGAAATAAGGGCGGCCTTGAGCTGTCTACATGGACTCCTCACTCAGAACAATGTTCTGTCTTCGCAACCTTTTGTTTCAGAAAGTTATTTAAAGATGCAGCTGTACAATACTCATTGTGTTATCTTTTGTGTTCCTGTTCCATAGGGGCTAAAAGTTGTATCTAGTCTTTTACAGAGAGATTGCCTCTCCAATCTTTTCTTTTCTTGATATAATATATTCCTTTAATATCTCATAAATTTAAACATTATAATACATTTATTTATGTTTTGTTTACTACATAAAGAACACTAACATAGGTAAATGCTGATAGTATGCTGTATGATATTTCAAAGAAGAAGAGATTCCAGCACCAATAAAACATCTATGTATCCAGGATTTTGGAGAGCTAGAATATCCCCTGTACTGTTTTGTCTGATGTATATTTATTGCTCATACAGTGCCAACATGTTGCGGGGCACTGTACAAACATAGTCATTACTTATATCAGTCCCTGTACCCAATGGATCAGATCATCTAATAAAACACACAACGTTGTTCCATCTTCATTAGAAGCCTCTAAGCCATTGGGAAGTAAACCTCCCGAGACAACCATAGAAAATTGCATTAAAAAGTGGTCTTCTAGGGGGGTGGTCTTCTCTCAGGATATGGTCAGTATGCATTATATATGATGGAACTGAAAGTTCTTTCCATGAAATCAGATTTGGGGGTGGTCTTTTCTAAACGATGGCCTTTTGCAGGGCCTGACTGGGACCAAAAATATGCCCGGGCATTTTAGACTAAGCAGTCCAAATTTTAAGTTGGGGCCCGATGTTGGGTCCATCACTAATCACCTTGGTTAAAGTGACTCTCCAGCTGTTCCAAGGCAACAACTCCCGTCATGCCTGGAGAGCCTCAGGCATTATGGGAGTTGTAGTTTTGTAACAGCTGGAGAGCCACAGATTGGGGTACAGATTCACCCATCAGTACTGTAGAACTCGTGCAAAGTGACTACAGCAGTGATAAGACACAATGAGGCAGAAAACACTTGATATTAGTGACTACCAGTTTACGTCTTCTCTGTAGTACTCATCTTTATCTTGTCTAGGCACCAGGACTTCTTCCAGTTACATCTACATCATTGGCTCTATATGTAGACAATAATCATTTTAACCCTGCCACACACTGCGTCCCTGAATATAACCCTCCTACCCACTATGCCCTGAAAATTATACTACTACCCCTGTACTGTCCTCCTCCAGACCCCTCTGTTTGCTCAAATCCTAAGTCCTCCTCCAGACCCCTCTGTTTCCTCGAACCCTAAGTCCTCCTTCAGACCCCTATGCCCACTTAGACACATGTCCTCCTCCTTTTCCAGACCACTATGCCCCCCCAGACCCCTCTTACCATACAGACGCGTCTGTCTTCCTCCTTCAGACTCCTATTCCCCCCAGACCCCTGTGTCATCTTCCTCCCGACCCCTATGCCCCCCAGACCCCTCTGTCCTCCTCCACCAGACCCCTAGCCTCCTAGACCCCTCTGTCCTCCTCCAACCCCCTAGTCCCCCCTCTCAGACCCCTCTGTCCTCTTCCTACAGACCCCTATGCCCCATCCCAGGCCCCTTTGTTCTCCTCCAGAACTTTATGCCCTTCCTCAGACCCCTATGCGCCCCTGAAATTTCTATGCTCCCGACCCCTCCAGATTTCTATGCCCCCCCCACTCAGACCCCTCCAGATTTCAATGCTCCCCCCACTCAGACCCCTCCAGATTTCAATTCCCCCTCTAGATTTCTATGCACCCTCCAGATTTTATACCACCCCAAGACCAACCCAGATTTTTATGCCCACCCTGACCAATCCAGATTTTAATGCCCCCCCCCCCCCCGACACCTCCAGATTTCTATGCCCCTCAGACCACTCCAGATTTCTATGTCCCGTCCTCCCCATCCCAGACTCTATGACAGTAGCACACAGGCAGGCAGTAGTCTGCAGCCTGCAGATTGCCAGCAACTGCCTTGTTTTTCCACTTCGCAGCTGAGCTCTCTCATGGCTGACGTGAGGGGCTTGTTTGGGGAGACGTGCCCACACTTAAAGCGGCGGTGGCCAGCCTCAGCTCTTAAAACGGCAACCCCCTAGATTTCTATGCCCCCCCTCAAACCACTCCAGCTTTCTATGCACCCCCTTGAAACAAATCTAGATTTCTATGCACCCTCCAGATTTTATGCCCCCCCAGACCAATCCAGATTTTTATGCCCCCTCAGACACCTCCAGATTTCTATGCCCCTCAGACCACTCCAGATTTCTATGTCCCATTCCCCCATCCCAGACCCCTATCACCCCAGTACACAGGCAGGCAGTAGGCTACAGCCTGCAGATTACCAGAGACTGCCTTGTTCTTCCGCTCCGCAGCTCAGCTACCTCAAGGCCGACGTGAGGGTCTTGTTTGAGGAGACGTGCCTATGCGGAACGGCCTTAAAGTGGCGGCGGCCAGCCTCAGCTCTTAAAACGGTGACACCCGGCCACTTCTTATACAACGGAGACCGCCGGCCACAGCACAGAAGGTTCATGGCAGACGCATGGGTGGGCTGGCCCATGGATGGCAAATGCCCAGTGTGCCCGATGGCCAGTCTGTCTCTGGTCTTTTAGAGAGATTTCACTGTATCATGGTCTCTAGCTGAGAATTGCTTTATTACAACTTGGTCCATTTGGTTCTGTCTACCCTTCCTTGTGTTTATATACAGTCACAATTTTGAATTTGTTTGTCAGTGGTCACCAAACTGGTAAAATAATTATTTGTAAAATCAATGCTGTGGTGGAAGTAAAACTACATAATTTATACAATATATACAAATATAGTTAATATGCTTCATGTACATGGTTAGCTCAGTACAAATGGACTCCTTCAAGCCTTGAAAACAGGTGACATTGTTTGGTATAGAGAAATAAGTAAGCACACATCTGCTCAAACTCTCCAATTTAAAGATCACTGAGACGTTGAAATATCTTGTTTTTCAGTAATATACAGTACACTGAGTGTTTGTGCCCTTGAGGCTGAAAAAAGCCATCATTGTTTGCCATGGTAGTTGTACAAAGCTCTGCATTTTGCTCCATAAGAAACAAAGACCCCCATTTTATAGCATTACAGAAATCTGTGTGGTTATGTCATTCCCATTAAGACAAAATAGACTCTATGTATAAGTAAGACTTATTGTATTTTTTAAAGAAATATTAATTAAAATGTATAGAAATCCATTCCATACCCACACAACTATTGTTAGTGACTTCAAACCAAAGGCGGATATCTGCTGGCCAGACAAATGTGTAAACTACAACCCTGCAGGGAACTGTCTATCATTAAATAATCCCTCCATTTTTCTTAAAGAAAGATAGGATCTTTGTTGTGACACTGGTCTAAGTGTGTTACTAACCTACTGTAAATTAGCCTGTGCTCAACCATTATGTTAAGCAGGCAGTAAATGTAACTTCTTATTTCTTTTGCAATAGATTGAATATTAAACCCTCCAATATTTTACATGCTGGTCTTAAAGGGAGTCTGTCAGCAGTTTTCAGTTAAGAAAACTTCTGACAGCTTTATACAGATGTGGGGGAGTAAATTCTGTTGTCCATAGTCCTAGTCCCTGAATCTGATATAAGGGAATCTCAAAGATTTAAAAAAAAAAAAAAGTGAGAGAGAAAAAGAATATTGTTAGTAAAATTTGGACGATTTTTCAGGGGAGAGCTCCCAAAATGTGTGTTCTCACATAACATTTTAAATATGCTTTTTAGTTTTTTTCAAAAAAGGCATGTGGGAATGTGGGAACACAGGCTAAGTGTTACCCTTCCCGCTCCTGACTGTAAACTTCAGCTTCACATGACGGCTCACGTACAGAAGACACAGCCAAGAGAGGGAGCGGTAAAATCTCTGTCCTTTACAGTGAGCAGCTAACTATACAGTGAGCAGCTATCTATGTAGATGACTGCTTACTGAATGGCTTGCAAGTGGTTAATTAGCAATGCTGTGCATCACTGCTTGACTCTTCCTGCTTTGCCCAAGCTGCACCTCGCATTACTAAAGGTGAAGAAAGTCCAGGCTCCTGTATGTATACTGTATGGCCGGCGTACCTAAAAATTCTCATTTCTGAAATTTGGGGATTTTGTTTTTTTTAGTGGATGAGCTTTTATCTCATTTTACAATTTTTTTTTTATTTTACACTTTTTAAATCCCCACTTTTTAAATTCCCATAGGGGACTTTTACATACAGTCATTAGATTGCATTCAACGTTCAATACTATGCTATTGCATAGCATTAAACAGTGAGATCGGTGTTACACTGATACAGCCTGGCTCTCCCAGGCTGTATCACTGCAGCTTTGATCTAGCAGACAGAGGCAGGTAAGGGGACCCTCCATCATTAACAGTGATGTACTGGCTACTGTTAGTAGCCACCCCTCACCTCCTATGAAGTGAATGCAGCTCCTGTGCTTGCTTTATAGTCACTTAAACCTCCAGGGTGTATATTTACACCCTGATGCATTAAATCCCAGAGAGCAGCATGGGCAGCGGTACATTTCTGCCCCTTGTTGTCTATGGGTTAATAAATTATGTCAACATAAAGTAGACATTTTGGAAATGTGAACCAATAACTAATTTATGTGGCATGACTATCTTTTGAACAAATGAAATTAGGAAAATATAATTTTTTCCACTCTTTCATGAAATTTATCACTTTCAAAGTACAATGTGTCACGAAAAAAACTATCTATTGGATATATAAATGTATTACAAAGCTATTAAAACATTAATTTGTCAGATTTGGAAAAAATAGGGCTCTGACGCAGAGGCAAAAACTGTCTAGGACGGCCAGGGGTTAAACTGCATTCAAAAAACTTCCTGCCCTATACCTGGTTAAATTGAAGAAAGTGGTAAAAGGCAATTAGCTGTGTTACCTTCTATATCTGCCAAAAAACTTCTATATCAAAAAACTTCCTGCCCTATACCTGGTTAAATTGAAGAAAGTGGTAAAAGGCAATTAGCTGTGTTACCTTCTATATCTGCCAAAAAACTTCTATATCAAAAAACTTCCTGCCCTATACCTGGTTAAATTGAAGAAAGTGGTAAAAGACAATTAGCTGTGTTACCTTCTATATCTGCCAAATAGATCTAAATTTGTGGTCTACAACCACATTGATAGACTGAACCAATCCCTGCAAAAACATTATTTTCATTACATTAGTAACATACTGAAAGCATATATAATATATTTTTGATAATTGGGGATACTGGCACTTCCACCTAATAGGAAAATGGGAGTCCTTGCAGCCATGTTCAGCACTCCAGAGAGAAGGATAAGACGGGTCTGAACATACACTCAGCCAACTCTTCACTTAGTTTTCTACTCCTACAGTGTCAATTTTATCAGACACTAGCTGTGTACACGGCGCTGCCCGGTTTTTCCTACCTAATCCTTGTGGGAGAGGAAAATCAACAAAGGAGGAAGCTTTTGTCCTCATATCCCTTCCTTAAATACTGACCCCATATCCCCTCCTCATATCCCAACCCCAAATCCCCTCCTTATATTCCGACCTCATATACTTTCCTCATATTTTGTATTCATATCCTGTCCCCATATCCTGTTCCCATATCCTGTCCCCATTTCAAGTCCCCATATCCCGTTCCCATATAACGACCACATATCCCGACTCCATGTCCCATCCCCATATCCCGACCTCATATCCCGTCCTCATAGCTAATCCTCATTTCTAATCCTCATATGCTGTCCTCAGGTGGAGCTGCGTTGTGGTAAAGATATTGTAAGCTGAAAATAAAAGGGGTGTAGCTTAAAAGGTGGGTGTGTCTTTGTGTGATGGGGTGTGGCTTACCAGCCGGACTGACACATTCACCAGGAGATGCAGAGTGGAGCTTGTGGAGTAAGGCACCAGAAGTCCTATGTACTTGCATGGGACTTGAAACAAAAACCCCATCCTTCACATATCAGGGCAAGTTAGGGGTTAAATTAACTATCCTATATTTTAAGTGGACATATAAGTAATAAGTGACCAAGTATAATTGAAATATCTCCAGCTGTTTGGAAGTTATGCAGTAACATATATTTCCCATAGACTTGTATGGGACTTTAAATAAAAACCCCGACCCTGGTAAATGGGGGTGGGTAAGGGTTAAATGACCTATCCTATGTTTGTTGTTGACATAGAAGTAACGTGTGCCAAGTTTCATGTTAATATCTTTAGCTGTTTGGACGTGATGCTGGAACATACACACACAATGGGGGAGATTTATCAAAGCTGTCTATGTCCCGCATCAGTATAGACCAACCTACAGAGGGTTAGGCCGGTCTATTGTGCACCTAATTTATCAAAAGGCGCACGGCTCTTGATACATTCTGTGCACAGACTTCGGGATCTATGCTTTACACTGTATTTAAACCTGCTCCAGTATGGTCTGACATTTCAGCGTACTTTCAGCCGATGCGACTTGTCGATTTGATAAATTCAGCACCAATGCATTTCTCCGTCTAAAATAGACTAGAATGCATCATGTTCTAAAAATCCTCTAAAGCAAAAGTCGAGAAAAAGTCGCATATATATATATATATATTTTTTTTTTTTTGGTACAACTTGTGGATATGAAATAAAAAAAGTCAGGTGGGATTTTCATTTATCAGGAGCAATATCTGTAAATCTAATATGCTTTTTTATCCCTAGCCTGATGAGCTGATGCACAACATAACACAGAAGTACGGCTAAAGTGTCATGGGCCATGGTACAAAAGTTCAGCTTGGTCCCCACCCCCCACTACATGCAATATTCATTGCAGGTTTAGCAGCATATTTCACTCTTATTCACTCTCCTATTCCGCTGAACTCCTGATCTTCTTGAGACGAGCACTTGGTGCAGGACCTGCCCAGTCGTCCAGTCAATGGCCAAGACGAGACAACATTGGATAACTCCTTTAAAAGGGATTCATAACATTTTGTTCTCATTTTGATTGACTTCTAGCCAAAACCCTCTATATATCTGAAGTGGCCGTGGGACATATCAATGGTTTGAACAAATTAAGCATTTTGCCAAAATAAGGGCAGAAAAAATAAACAGATTTGACCACATTTTATGAGTTTAGCCTAATTCTGCAATTTAACTTATGCCTTTTTTGTGTCAGTTCAGTAAATTTTGGCAAAAAAAAATTTGTAGGAAAACTGCGTCATTCTGCTGTTTGTCATTTGTCACATAAATCAAAGTTATGGTTTTGAATAGGGAGAGATATATCAACCATACCCAGTGGATCAAGGAGAAGCTGTTTGGGACCACCCAGATGACTTTTTGTCTCTTGCCAGCTTGTTTTTAATCTCTGATTTCTCTGAAATGCCACGGAAGGTGCCAAATGGGAGCTGTGAGGGACCAGCTAGGTAAGGATAGTTTTTGTTTTCAATTTTTTTTGTTGTGCCCCAAAGAAGATATGAATTCTAAGCAAAACACTGGATAACCCCTTTATGGCAAACAGCATAAAAAATATATTCTAGACATGTGGCACATTTTCAAATCTGAATCATAATTGGCAGTAATAAGGAAGAATGTGAGCAAAAATCATGATACTAATAAACATACCTTTGAACAGAATCCCCCAACCTTGCTTAAAGGGGTACTCCCACCCTAGACATCTTATCCCCTATCCAAAGTATAGGGGCTAAGATGTCTGATCGCGGGGGTTCCGCCGCTGGGGACCCCCGTAGTATTGCATGCGGCACCCACCTGTTTTTTCTCTGGAAGCGCTGGAGGGTCTGAGTCGCGACTACGGGGAAGGAAGTCCGTGACGTCAGAACTGCACCCCGTGTGACGTCACGCCCGTCCACTCAATGCAAGTCTATGGGAGGGGGCGTGATGCCCCCTCCCATAGAATTGCATTGAGGGGACGGGCGTGACATCACACAGGGGCAGAGTCCTGATGTCACGCAGAGTCCGGACTTCCGTTCCCGTAGTCGCGACTCAGTCCCTCCAGCGCTTCCTGAGAAAAAACAGGTGGGTGCCGCATGCAATACTACGGGGGTCCCCAGTGGTGGAACCCCCGCGAACAGACATCTTAGCCCCTATCCTTTGGATAGGGGATAAGATGTCTAGGGTGGGAGTACCCCTTTAAGAGACACTTCAAATATGAAACTAGTTACCAAGGTTGTGACCATGACATGGTTTTCTCGAAGAGGAAGCTTTTCACAGAAGTTTTAATATAAACTATATGGTTTTAATCTAAATGGCGAGTTACAGTAGTAACTGGTTGGGATGGGATGCGCTGTTGTGTTAGAGGTACTCTGCTGTTCTAGCACTGAAGAAATGGAAACCCAGGATCACAGATCATCAGCAGCCACCATGATGGAAGAGAAAAGTGGAGACAAACCTAATGAATTGTGATTTAACCCCTTAAGGACCAAGGACATACAGGTACGTCCTTGGTCCTGCTCCCGTGATATAACGCGGGGTTACACAGTAACCCCGCATCATATCACGGCGGGCCCGGTGTCATAGTGAAGCCATGCGCTATTAACCCTTTAGCTGCGCGCTCAGAGCTGAGCCACGCGGCTAAAAGCGAAAGTAAAAAGTGCCGGTTAACTCAGTGGGCTGTTCGGGATAGCCGCGGCGAAATTGCGGCATCCTGAACAGCTTACAGGACAGCGGGAGGGTCCCTACCTGCCTCCTCGCTGTCCGATCGCCGAATGACTGCTCAGTGCCTGAGATCCAGGCATGAGCAGTCAAGCGGCAGAATCATCGATCACTGGTTTCCTATGAGAAACCAGTGATCAATGATGAAGATCAGTGTGTGCAGTGTTCTAGGTCCCTATGGGACCTATAACACTGCAAAAAAAAAGTGAAAAAAAAAAGTGAATGAATATCATTTAACCCCTCCCTTATTAAAAGTTTGAATCACCCCCCTTTTCCCATAAAAAAAAACACAGTGTAAATAAAAATAAACATATATGGTATCACCTCGTGCGGAAATGTCCGAATTATAAAAATATATCGTTAAATAAACCGCTCGGTCAATGGTGTACGCGCAAAAAAATTCCAAAGTCCAAAATAGTGCATTTTGGTCACTTTTTATATCATTTAAAAATGAATAAAAAGCAATCAATAAGTCCTATCAATGCAAAAATGGTACTGTTAAAAACTTCAGATCACGGCGCAAAAAATGAGCCCTCATACTGCCCAATACATGGAAAAATAAAAAAGTTATAGGGGTCAGAAGATGACAATTTTAAACGTATTAATTTTCCTGCATGTAGTTATGATTTTTTCCAGAAGTATGACAAAATCAAACCTATATAAGTAGGGTATCATTTTAATCGTATGGACCTACAGAATAAAGATAAGGTGTCATTTTTACCAAAAAATGTACTACGTAGAAACGGAAGCCCCCAAAAGTTACAAAACGGCGTTTTTTTTTTCAATTTTGTCACACAATGATTTTTTTTTCCATTTCACTGTAGATTTTATGGCAAAATGACTGATGTCATTACAAAGTAGAATTGGTGGCGCAAAAAATAAGCAATCATATGGATTTTTAGGTGCAAAATTGAAAGAGTTATGATTTTTTAAAGGCAAGGAGCAAAAAACGAAAATGCAAAAACGAAAAAAAAACCTGGTCCTTAAGGGGTTAAACTGAATAGGAATAAATCTTAGTGCCTTTGTATTTTTTATTAATAAGAAAAAAGGTCCCAGCATAAAGGTATTTCTATATCTTGTTAAGTTATCCTTTATAGATTCAGTGATGTGGATGTCCAACAACTTACACTTCTGTCCCTGTTATTTGTTGATTCTCCATGTGGTAATGTAGAGATTTTAGGAAGTAAAAGGAATGCCAAGTAATGAATTAGGGCCCAGTGACTTGTTAAAGCCAGGAGACCTATTGAAAGAGCAGAAAGTAAACAATAGATAACTCACTTGACCACCACATGATGGAGGATAGATTGTGAGGCGAGCAGAGCTAGGATATACAACATGTTTAGAGCCAGGACTATCGGATATGGCTTTTTGCCAACACAGAAGACTACAAGGTCATTATCACCTAAAGTCATTTCTGCTTGGAAACTAAGTTTGCACTTCTAAGCCAGTGGATTTCCTTTTCTCAATACATTAAGGAAATTATATTATACAAAGGACATTACATAGAAATACAACACTCATCTTTAACATATGTTAGCCCTGGTTGCAATTGCTACTAATCTCACTTCCAAACCATAGGTGTTTAGAGATCAAAGGAATACAAATAGCTAGGGGTGTGGGTCTCAAGGGCAACATTTTGCCGAAACTTATCAACACAGAATAAAGTCACCCTTTATTCTTTAAAACTAAGCCTGTTTACAAACCAGACAGTGCAAAATGGGATAAGGCAGGATATAATAGGATCAGTGGGGTTTAGGAAGCTTTATTTAAGCAGAATTACATCTTGAATGTCGGGATGTATCCAGATTACAGAGTAATTGGGCATTTCCACAGGTCATAATCTAAATGTGGTATTTATAAATGGCCATGTGCCAATAACACTGTGTCATGACTTGGCTACATTTATGAGACATCATAAGAAGTAGATGTTATTCTCTTTGCACAGTAGTTTATGCACAGTAGTTTATGGAAAAAATAGGGAGATCCTCTGCGATTTTCTCTACCATTCACTTCAATGAGTCCAGCTGCAATCTGCAAGTCTCCCACTATGGTGGATTTTTCGTGGGCCCATTGAAGTGAATGGTAGTGGATAACCCACTGCAAGTTATGAACATGTGAACGTACCCTCAAGGGGTTTTACAGGATTTTTTTTAAAAATTGCCTGTGAGCTTGGATCAATGTAAAATAGAAAGAAAAAAGTTTAAGAATGCCTAAATTCTGTGCCTTTTCAGCACCTTCATTGCTCCAGTGTTCCCTGTAGGGGCTGCAGCAGTCATGTCTTGTATGTCGTTCATGTCATGATTCAGCCAATCACTGGTCTCATCAGGCAATGCCTGTATGTATGGATAAGGCTTTTGGTTTGCTAGGGTGTAACATAAATGATGTCCATGATGTCCTCTCTGTAGACCCTGCAGGGAAAAATGAAGCAGCAGCTGATCTGAAGCATTGGGGAATTTTACGCTTTTCCAGCTCGCAGGCAATTTTCTAAAAAATCTTGGAAAGCCCCTTTAATGAGCAAGACTACATAATCTGAAGAGGCTACAAGTATGAAATAACCAGCAGTTTCGTATTCTCCCTCAGTGTGTTTATTTCAGTGAAGAGAGGGGAAAAAGCCACTGCTCGTTTTGTATTCATTTTACATCTGCCATTGGGGAAGATTTGTCGGCCACACATCTCCCCCTGTAATAGGAGATAGGTGACCCACAAATTATGTTTTTTAAAACTGCTTAAGGGTAAAATCACACGTACAGTATTTGATGTGCAGGATTTGAAGCTGTGTTCAGTCATTTAGTTTACATTGAAATCTGAAGCTACAACATCAAACCCCCTTTCCCTTCTGCATACCTCCGGTGAGTGATTGACCCTGTCAATCACTCACAAGAGACCAGAACTTCCTCTGTGCTCCGATGCATAAGTGACGTCATTAGATGTCAAATTGCAGAGGAAGAACAAAGAAGAAACCTGAAAGGAGTTGACAGGGAAGAAGAAAGGAGAGCCACAGGAGGTAAGTATGTCGGTTGGTTGGTCAGGCAGGACGGGGGAGGTGGGATGTTTACATCTGCCGCCTAACCCAATTGTGGGGGGAACATCTGCTGCCTAACCAATTGTGGGGGAACATCTGCTGCCTAACCTAATTTTGGGTTAACATCTGCCGCCTAACCTAATTGTGGGGGAACATCTGCTGCCTAACCTAATTGTGGGGGAAAATCTGCCACCTAACCTAATTGCGGGGGAATATCTGCCAGTCTAAGGTGCCGCTGGTTTTCACCAGAGCCCGCCGCAAAGCGGGATGGACTTGCTGCTGCAGGCAGCACTCAGGTCGCTACCCCTGGCACGGCTCGACCACACAGGCGGCTGAGGAGATGCGAGGCACAGGAGGGATGGGGAACATCTGCTGACTGACCAATGTGGGGGACTTCTGCTGCCTAACTAATGTGGGGGACTTCTGCTGCCTAGCAAATTTTGGGGAACATCTGCTGCCTAACCAATGTGGGGGACTTCTGCTGCCTAACTAATGTGGGGGACTTCTGCTGCCTAGCTTATGTGGGGGAACATCTGCTGCCTGGCCAATGTGGGGGACTTCTGCTGCCTAACAAATGCGGGGACTTCTACGGCTTAGCTAATGTGGGGGACTTCTGCTGCCTAGCTAATGTGGGTGACTTCTACAGCCTAATTAATGTGGGGGACTTCTGCGGCCTAGCTAATGTGAAGGACTATCTACCACGCTTCTGCCTAGTTACTATGGGCACTAACTACAAAGCTAATAGGGGGGTTTTCATGCAGAGGACAGCTATCTGGGGGATTTACCTACAGGGGAAGGAATCCTACCTACCTCGGGGACATGACCTACATGGGTCCACCACCTTCTGGGGCATTACCTTCATGGGGTACTACCTACCTGGGGGACACCACCTACCTGGCGGCATTATGTACCCAGGGCCACCATCAGGGGGGTACAACCCATACACCTGTATGGGGCCAGGAGCTTCAGGAGGCCTGGACGTCCCTGGACCTTTTTTTTTTTTTTGACTGCGACTGTCACTCACTGACCGCTGCATGCCCGCAAGGACTATGACCGGGCCTCATAGTCCGGTGGGCCCGCACATTTCTATTAAATTACCTATTTCTAGGGCATGGGCCCCTTAAGAATCATGACAGGCCAGGGACTGATAGGAGTAGAGATGTCACGTGCCCCGCGCAGGCACGCACGTCTACTCCTATCACCTGACCTGTCCCTGACTACGTCCCCCTGCGCTCTCCAGCATCCTCCCTGTGCAGTGACAGGAGCAGCAGTAGCCTCACGCGGTTGCACCGATCCCCGGCAGGGTAGGTGAACTTGCGTGGTGGGGTGTTATGGGGTGATAAGAGGTGCAGGGAAGGGGGGGTTATGGAGGTGATGAGAGGTGCAGGGGGGGTTATGGAGTTGATGAGAGGTGCAGGGGGGCTGATGAGAGGTGCAGGGGGGTTATGGGGGTGATAAGAGTTGCAGGGGGGGTTATGGAGATGATGAGAGGTGTAGGGGGGTTATGGGGGTGATAAGAGGTGCAGGGGGGTGATGAGAGGTGCAGGGGGGTTATGGGGGTGATAAGAGGTGTGGGGGGTTATGGAGGTGATGAGAGGTGCAGGGGGGGTGATGAGAGGTGCAGGGGGGTTATGGGGGTGATAAGAGGTGCAGGGGGGGTTATGGGTGTGATGAGAGGTGATGAGAGGTGCAGGGGGTTATGGGGGTGATAAGAGGTGCAGGGGAGGTTATGGAGGTGATGAGAGGTTTGGTGTGGGTTTTGGGGGTGATGAGGAGTGATGAGGACACAGAGGATAAGAGGGGGTGTATATGTAAATATGATGTGTATGCATGTATGGCAGCATTCTTACGTTATGCGCTCCGGCCACACACGCTGGCCGTGAGCGTATGGTCCCCTCACCTTCTGCTGCCGACGGGGCTGGGACTCGCATTGT
The DNA here is from genome assembly GCF_029499605.1 of Hyla sarda. Classification (NCBI taxonomy): domain Eukaryota; kingdom Metazoa; phylum Chordata; class Amphibia; order Anura; family Hylidae; genus Hyla; species Hyla sarda. Next base: position 395,596,285 of record NC_079189.1, read on the forward strand.
GGGACACGCCCGCATGCGAGACCCAGTCCGTCACTCTCCGGGTGTTTCTCCTGCCTCTGCCTCTCTGCTCCGGCGCGTGCGTCCCCATCCCCTAGGGCGCGCACGCCAGAGCTTTAAGATTTAAAGGGCCAGTACGCTCATTAGTGTAATCCACCTGTGGCTCATTTATAAATTCCTCCACCCCCCTCAGTTCCACATCCACCGGGGTTCCTGTCTTCAGAAACGTGAGTGTTACAAGTATTATATTCAGGGTACAGTGTGTGGCAGGATTATATTCTGGGTACAGTGTGTGGCAGTATTATATTCAAGGTACAGTGTGTGGCAGGATTATATTTAGTAGGTCAAACGGTGACTCTGGCCGGCTCATTTTTGACCCGTATCCGGTTTTGTGACCGGACCTAAAACCGTAGTATACTACGGTTTTAGGTCCGGTCAGGAAACCGCATACAGGTAAAAAATGAGCCAACCGGAGTCACCGTTTGACTCCGGTCGACTCTGGTCCAGCTGGGGTACAGGAGAGCCCAGTTTGCCCCGCCCCCAGCCGGATCCGGCACCCGTAACGTAAAAACGAGGTGTGAATGCAGCCTAAGGCCCATGATTTAGGGAAGTGTGAAAACATGTCAAGTCCTCTCCCATATCACTACTGGCTGTATACTGATGGGCTCAGTACAATCCGATACTCATATGATGAAAATTCACTCTGGTTTCTGACTGATCTAAACTTCAAAAAGATTTATTGACACTAAAATATATGATGTTACTGTAGGCGAAAGCTTGGGATCTAATGATCACCAGTCAGTGTGGTGTAATATAAGAACAGTGAAGGAGTAACACCACACAAAAGTTTTTGATTTTAGAAAAAAAGACTTTTCAAAAATGAGATTTGTCATAAATGAGTCCCTATCAGACTGGAACGGATTACATGGAGTCTAGGTCAAATGGGGCTACTTAACCCCTTAAGGACTCGGGGTTTTTCCGTTTTTGCACTTTCGTTTTTTCCTCCTTACCTTTTAAAAATCATAACCCTTTCAATTTTCCACCTAAAAATCCATATTATGGCTTATTTTTTGCGTTGCCAATTCTACTTTGCAGTGACATTAGTCATTTTACCCAAAAATGCACGGCGAAACGGAAAAAAAAATCACTGTGCGACAAAATTGAAGAAAAAACGCCATTTTATAACGTTTGGGGGCTTCCGTTTCTACGCAGTGCATATTTCGGTAAAAATGACACCTTATCATTATTCTGTAGGTCCATATGGTTAAAATGATACCCTACTTATATAGGTTTGATTTTGTCGCACTTCTGCAAAAAATCATAACTACATGCAGGAAAATTTATATGTTTAAAAAATGTCATCTTCTGACCCCTATAACTTTTTTATTTTTCCCCGTACAGGGCGGTATGAGGACTAATTTTTTGCGCCATGATCTGAAGTTTTTATCGGTATGATGTTTGTTTTGATCGGACTTTTTGATCACTTTTTATTCATTTTTTTAATGGTATAAAAAGTGACCAAAAATGCGCTCTTTTGGACTTTGGAATTTTTTTGCGCGTACGCCATTGACCGTGCGGTTTAATTAATGATATATTTTTATAGTTTGGACATTTCCGCGGCGATACCACATATGTTTATTTTTATTTTTTTTACACTGTTTTATTTTTTTTATGGGAAAAGGGGGGTGATTTAAACTTTTATTAGGGAAGGGGTTAAATGACCTTTATTAACACTTTTTTTTAAACTTTTTTTGCAGTGTTATAGGTCCCATAGGGACCTATAACACTGCACACACTGATCTTCTGCATCTTAATACACGCGTGTTATCAGTGTTATCGGCGCTTGACTGCTCCTGCCTGGATCTCAGGCACGGAGCAGTCATTCGCCGATCGGACACCGAGGAGGCAGGTAAGGGCCCTCCCGGTGTCCTGCAAGCTGTTCGGGACGCCGCGATTCCACCGTGGCGGTCCCGAACAGCCCGACTGAGCAGCCGGGTCACTTTCACTTTCACTTTAGAAGCGGCGGTCAGCTTTGACCGCCGCTTCTAAAGGGTTAATACTGCACATCGCCGCGATCGGCGATGTGTGGTATTAGCCGCGGGTCCCGGCCGTTGATGAGCGCCGGGACCGACGTGATATGATGCGGGATCACGGCGCGATCCCGCTTCATATCGCGGGAGCCGGCGCAGGACGTAAATATACGTCCTGCGTCGTTAAGGGGTTAAAAGATGCATTATTGAAGGCAACAGAAAATTGCATTAGCCTTGTCAGTAAAAGCAGAAAAAGGAAGTGACCACTGTGGTACTCAGTAGAAGTGACCAAAATCATATAAAACAAAAAGCTAGCATTTAGTAATTATAAAAATGAAGATAGGGAAATCTACAAGATTAGACAGAAAGAGGCCAATCAAGCTATAAGAACTTCTAAAGTGCAGGCAGAGGAAAACAAGCTCAGTTATATAGATATATAAATGAAAAAAGGAAATTAAAACAAGGAATAACTAAATTAAAAACAAAGGAAAGAAGGTATGTAGAAGAGAATAAAGGGCTAGCGGACTGCCTTGAATGAATACTTCTGTTCAGTTTTTTCAGAAGGAAAAGGACCTCAATTAGGGAGGAAGACTAAAGAATCGTTTGATGCATGTGTCTTTACAGAGGAAGAGGTTCTATGTTTGCTGTCTAAAGTGAAGACAAATAAGTCACAAGGGCCTGATGGGATACACCCAAAATTATTAAAAGAGCTTAGCGGTGAACTAGCAAAACTGTTAACAGATTTATTTAACCAATCACTGGTAACAGGAGTCGTCCCGGAAGATTGGAAATTAGCAAATGTCATGCTCATTCACAAGAAAGGTAGTAGGGAGGAATCAAGCAACTATAGACCAGTAAGTCTGACATCAATAGTGGGGAAATGAATGGAAACCCTACTAAAGGATAGGATTGTGGAACATCTAAAATCCCATGGATTGCAAGATGAAAAACAACATGGGTTTACTTCAGGGAGATCATGTCACACAAATCTTATAGATTTTTTTGACTGGGTGACTAAAATAATAGATGGCGGAGGGGCCGTAGACATCGCATATCTAGATTTTAGTGAGGCTTTTGGCACTGTCCCACATAGATGACTTATCAATAGTGTTGCTCGCGAATATTCACAATTCGAATATTATTCGCGAATATTGCATATTCGCGAATTCGCGAATTTTGCGAATATAGCGCTATATATTCGTAATTACGAATATTCGTTTTTTTGTTTTTTTTTTCTTCACAGTACACATCACAGTGATCAGCCCTCTCTGCTTCCAGCTTGTGTGGTGTAAAGAAGGCTCTAATACTACTGTGAGACTGGCGTGCGAAAATTTGCATATGCGAAAATTAGCATATGCTACTTTTCGCATATGCGAATATCTGCATATGTTAATTTTGTATATGTCAATATTCACATATGTTAATTTTCGCATACGCGAATATTCGCATATGCGAACATAAAACGAGAATATAACGAATATGCGAATATTAGCGAATATATGACGAATATTCGTCCATATATTCGCGAATATTCGCGAATTCGAATATGGCCTATGCCGCTCAACACTACTTATCAATAAACTACAGTCATTGAGCTTGGACTCCCATATTTTTGAGTGGATTAGGCAGTGACTGAGTGACAGACAACAGAGGGTTGTAGTCAATGGAGAATATTCAGAGCGAGGTCTTGTTACCAGTGGGGACCTCAAGGATCGGTACTGGGACCAATACTGTTTAATATCTTCATTAGTGATATTGCAAGAACTCTCGATGGTAAGGTATGTTTTTTGCTGATGACACAAAGGTATGTAACAGGGTTGATGTTCGTGAGGGATCCGCCAAATGGAAAAGGATTTAGGCAAACTAGAAGAATGGTCAGAACTCTGGCAACTGAAATTTAATGTGGATGAGTGCAAGATAATGCACCTGGGGCGTAAAAACCCTTGGGCTGAATATAAAATATTTGACACAGTCCTGACCTCAGTATCTGAGGAGAGGGATTTAGGAGTAATTATTTCAGATGACTTAAAGGTAGGAAGGCAATGTAATAGAGCAGCAGGAAATGCTAGCAGAATGCTTGGATGTATAGGGAGAGGTATAAGCAGTAGAAAGAGAGAAGTGCTCATGCCGCTGTACAGAATACTGGTGAGACCTCACTTGGATTATTGTGTACAGTACTGGAGGCCGCATCTCCAAAAGGATATAGATACTCTAGAGAGAGTTCAGAGAAGAGCTACTAAACTAGTAGATGGATTGTAGGATAAAACTTACCAGGAAAGGTTAAAGGACATTAACATGTATAGCTTGGAAGAATGAAGAGACAGAGGTGATATGATAGAGACTTTTAAATAAATAAAGGGAATCAACACGGTAAAGGAGGAGAGCATATTTACAAGAAGAAAAACTACCACAAGAGGACATAGTTTTAAATTAGAGGGGCAAAGGTTTCTGCAGTAATATGAGGAAGTATTACTTTACTGAGAGAGTAGTGGATGCATGGAATACCCTTCCTGCAGAAGTGGTCGCTGCAAATACAGTGAAGGAGTTAAAGTATGCATGGGATAAGCATAAGGCTATCCTTCATATAAGATAGGGCCAGGGACTATTGATAGGATTCAGATTATTGGGCAGACTAGATGGGCCAAATAGTTCTTATCTGCCGACACATTCTATGTTTCTAAAATGCCAGTCTAAATGTGTCAATATTCCAGTTCAGCATCTGCCAAGTCATTTCACCTCAAATTTTTTATTTAGAAATACATTTTGGTGGAGGACGTCTTTTTATGAAAGTTGGATCAGCACTACAGCTGGGAATATATGTGACATTTGACCACTGCCCATTAGTTTAATCTCATTCACTTTTAGTCTTCTTTTCCAGATATTCTCACTATGAAACAACTAAGCCCTGTCATAAATCATTGGCTGCTCCAGCTCTTGATGTCTTTGCTTCTTCTCACTAAATATATTTCTCCTTACCCTGGTGTCCTAAACTGCAAATTCTAATATACAGAGTTTTACCTATTTAAGCTGCAGGTTTAAAAATATTGTAAAGTATATCTAGTAATATAGAGTAACAAAAGGGCACGCAGACTAGCATACCCTGTGAGGTACATGTCATCTACAGACATTTCACACATGCTGGATTAGCACTCCCTTGGCATTTAATATCTGACATCTCTAACATGCCAGGGGGCCTATGTTTCCCCTCACTATCTCTCAGAGCCAATAATCAGTATCCCAGGGGAGGAATAAAGTGGCGTGAAGGGGCCATGTCCTCCTTTATGCCCCGGCCTTCAGACATCTATAAGCCCCATAAGGGCATTGCAGTTAAGGAGAGTGAAGATGGAACAATTGGATTACATACGTGAGTATATTAGGTGCAAAAGAAAAAGTATAAAGTAGTAGAAAGTGGTGCGTGCTGGGTGTTTTCTAGTGTGATTTACAGCTTAGGTTTTAGAATTTGTTAGATAACAGAACACACCTTCAGCTACACACAAAAAAAATGAAGGACATATAGAAAGATTATGATTATACCTGATATTAAGGTAGATACAGTGATCCCTCTCCTTACAATGGCCTCAACATGGACCATTGTAACTTGAAACCAGACTCAACATGCTATGGAACCTGCGAAACGTGTCAATGGCTGGAAGAACCGACCAATCAGAATGATATTTCACTGGTAAAACCTGTGTATTCCTAAAGTGCATGCACTGACTGGTGTCTGGTAGCGCCCCCTACAGTACAGGGAGGTATTACATGTTCTGTACTCTTTACCTGTATTACTGAAGTGTACGTACTGACTGGTGTCTGGTAGCGCCCCCTACAGTACAGGGAGGTATTACAAGTTCTGTACTCTTTACCTGTATTACTGAAGTGCATGCACTGACTGGTGTCTGGCAGCGCCCCCTACAGTACAGGGAGGTATTACATGTTCTGTACTCTTTACCTGTGCCAGGGTTAGCTGCTCCTTTGGACACCAGGTAAGGGCGGCTCCATTTTACTTTGTTTAGGACATTGCGTGTTCTGTACAGGACCCTGAAGAAACTCCTGTCCTCTACATAGACCAGTGTTTCCCAAAGAGGTTGCCTCCAGCTCAGGGGTCAAGTCCAGGGAAAAAAATTGAGGGAACTCACCGAAGATTTCCACCCAAGGGTTGGTCCTGCAGGACTCCTGCTAATGGGAACAGTGTTCCTGCTGTGGAAAAAGTGCAGGAACTAAGTTCCTACGCGTTCCTGCAGGACTTGAGCCCTGCTCCAGCTGTTACAAAACTACAACTCCCAGCATGCCTGGACAGCCTTCGGTAATGTTTTGCAACATCTGGAGGTGCTCTGGTTGGGAAACACTGAAATAGACAGTGATTTACAGCTCCCAGCAGATCTTTCTTACTTTTATATGTAAGGATTTGCTTTATCTATATTAGTTATCTACTTATTTTTCTTTAATCCTCACTTTTTCCTATTTTTGGATGACATTTTGGGGCTTCAGAACCAATTACCAGGTTTCCATAGAGTTCTGGTCTCAACATACGATGGTTTCAACATACAATGGTCGTCCTGGAACCTATTGTAACTTGAGGGACTATATTAAGGACGGACTTCTAAAAGTTTTAACCCTTTGCATGTCCATATAAAAAGATAAAACATATTTAAGGGGCCCAAGTCTACAACAGTCTACAGAATAGGGCATTAAATGAGTATTAATTATTATTTATGGAAAAACAAAAATAGGCAACCCAAGAGTTTTTGGATTTTGTTAACCACTCCAGCTCCCAGAATACCATGCTATAGTCTGCCAACAACCAGAGATAACCAATGTGCCATTTAGGATTATCAGATGTACTATTTCACAATGTCAGTATGTCTTGTGATTTTTGTTTGTCTCACATAGGCAACAAATGTGATATGGTACGAGCAGGTGGAAAGACAGTTTTGTTAAGCCTCTGAGACACATTGTTGTCCCATTGAGGTATGACAGCTCCTTACATATAGGGCACAGCAGTGTAATAGGATCATACTTGTGCCCCCCCCCCTCCTCTTCACATTTCTGTGATTGAATAATCTGATCTTTATTTCTCCAGCTGGAAACCAGAAAATGCTGCCAGAGCCTCCCTCTCTCCATTGCCTACCTAGATCTTGATCTCGCAGGCTTGTAGAACGCAAAAGAGGTAGGTGAATGCACATGTACTGATGCTTTCTAGTATGCAGGGCTATAGCTCTTATGTTTTTATTGGTTGCTCACAATTTTAGGACAAACTTTTAACATTTCTTCTTGCAAGCCTCGTGTTCCGCATTACTGATGCCATTCTGTTAGCTGCATAGACAAGTTCTTGCTTTAAATTGTAGTTTATTTCTGTATTTGCTCAGATTTGTAAGTATGCAGGCGAAATCTGTCATATATACCTGAATGGAATTTGTAAAACTTCCTACCCTTCATACCCTGCAGGTGTCATAAACAGGTTTCTGCTGCATTCATTTTCTGCAATGAATCTGCCATGTGTTAACATACACTGCTCAAAAAAATAAAGGGAACACTAAAATAACAACACATTCTAGATCAGGAGTAGGCAAACTTTTGGTAGCGATGTGCCCAAACCTTTTTTTTTTAAGTCGCTTGGTGTGCTTGCGATGTGGGTGTGGCTTATTCTGGGTATGGTTTATTGGGGTGGGGCTCGTGGGGGTGGGGTTTGCCAAAAAGTTGGGTTTATTTTCCGAATTTTAGCTATATATTGTCCTTGCTGTAATGACCGTACAAGAAGGACAATAGAGAGGGAGGGGATCGCCCACATCAGTCATTAAAGGGGTACTCCGGTGGAAAACTTTTTTTTTAATGAACTGGTGCCAGAAAGTTAAACAGATTTGTAAATTACTTCTATTAAAAAATCTCAATCCATACAGTACTTTTAGGCAGCTGTATGCTACAGAGGAAATTTCTTTTTCGTCTTGTCCACAGTGCTCTCTGCTGACACCTCTGTCCGTGTCATGAACTGTCCAGAGCAGCACAGGTTTGCTATGGGGATTTTCTCCTGCTCTGGACAGTTCCTGATATGGGTATCAGGTGTCAGCAGAGAGCACTGTGGACAAGACAAAAAAGAAATTCAAAAATAAATTAATTTCCTCTGTAGCATACAGCTGCTAATAAGTACTGGAAGGGTAAAGATTTTTTTATAGAAGTAATTTACAAATCTGGCAATGTAGAAGAAATTATGGCACTCACCTGAAAATGGACTTGCATGGATGGGTCTCCCGGCGTCCTTGCCCGCTCTTACCTGGCTGAACGCTGAACGCTGCTATGTACATGCACTTTGGTTGACATGCACGAAATAAAAGTCATCCATGCAAGTCCATTTTCAGGTGAGTGCCATCATTTCTTCTACATTGCCATGTTGTAAGAATTCTCCTATTTTCTGCAAAATTGAGCACCACCCTTAGGACTATATCCACACTTGCACCTTAATTACGGACTTACATTCACTCCCTGTACAGCAGTGCCGGATAGTGTTTCTATTTGGATAATTTACAAATCTGTTTAACTTTTTGGCACCAGTTGATTTAAAAAAAAATGTTTTCCACCGGAGTACCCTTTAAAGTTTTGGTTCAGCATGGATAACCATTTTAATAGAGATCCCAGAATAAGATCCCACGATAATACAGGCCACAGAATCAGACTTGCCCATAATACAGACCCCAGAATCACCACCCACCATAATACAGACCCCAGAATCACCACCCACCATAATACATACCCCAGAATCACCACCCACCATAATACAGACCCCAGAATCACCACCCACCATAATGCAGACCCCAGAATCCCCCCCCCACCATAATACAGACTCCAGAATCACCACCCACCATAATAGAGACCCCAGAATCACCCCCGCCATAATAGAGACCCCAAAATCACCCCCACCATAATACAGACCCCAGAATCACCACCCACCATAATACAGACCCCAGAATCACCACTCACCATAATACAGACCCCAGAATCACCAGCCACCATAATACAGACCCCAGAATAAGTCCTTACCATAATACAGACCCCAGAATTACCACCCACCATAATACAGACCCCAGAATCAGACCCCACCATTACACAAACCTAACAATCACCACCCACCATAATACAGACCCCAGAATCACCACCCACCATAATACAGACCCCAGAATCACCACTCACCATAATACAGACCCCAGAATCACCAGCCACCATAATACAGACCCCAGAATAAGTCCTTACCATAATACAGACCCCAGAATTACCACCCACCATAATACAGACCCCAGAATCAGACCCCACCATTACACAAACCTAACAATCACCACCCACCATAATACAGACCCCAGAATCACCACCCACCATAATAGAGACCCCAAAATCACCCCCACCATAATACAGACCCCAGAATCACCACCCACCATAATACAGACCCCAGAATCACCACTCACCATAATACAGACCCCAGAATCACCAGCCACCATAATACAGACCCCAGAATAAGTCCTTACCATAATACAGACCCCAGAATTACCACCCACCATAATACAGACCCCAGAATCAGACCCCCCCATAATACAGACCCCAGAATCAGACACCACCATTACACAAACCTAACAATCACCACCCACCATAATACAGACCCCAGAATCACCACCCACCATAATACAGACCCCAGAATCAGACCCCACCATTATACAGACCTCAGAATCACCACCCACCATAAAACAGACCCCAGAATCACCACCCACCATAATACAGACCCCAGAATCACCACCCACCATAATACAGACCCCAGAATCACCACCCACCATAATACAGACCCCAGAATCACCACCCACCATAATACAGACCCCAGAATCACCACCCACCATAATGCAGACCCCAGAATCACCCACCACCATAATAAAGACTCCAGAATCACCACCCACCATAATAGAGACCCCAGAATCACCCCCGCCATAATAGAGAACCCAAAATCACCCCCCACCATAATACAGACCCCAGAATCACCACCCACCATAATACAGACCCCAGAATCACCACTCACCATAATACAGACCCCAGAATCACCCCCCACCATAATACAGACTCCAGAATCACCACCCACCATAATACAGACCCCAGAATCACCCCCTCCATAATACAGACCCCAGAATCAGACCTCTCAATAATACAGACCCCAGAATCACCACCCACCATAATACAGACCCCAGAATCACCACTCACCATAATACAGACCCCAGAATCACCACCCACCATAATACAGACCCCAGAATAAGTCCTTACCATAATACAGACCCCAGAATTACCACCCACCATAATACAGACCCCAGAATCAGACACCACCATTACACAAACCTAAGAATCACCACCCACCATAATACAGACCCCAGAATCACCACCCACCATAATACAGACCCCAGAATCAGACCCCACCATTATACAGACCTCAGAATCACCACCCACCATAAAACAGACCCCAGAATCACCACCCACCATAATACAGACCCCAGAATCATCACCCACCATAATACAGACCCCAGAATCACCACCCACCATAATACAGACCCCAGAATCACCACCCACCATAATACAGACCCCAGAATCACCACCCACCATAATGCAAACCCCAGAATCACCCACCACCATAATAAAGACTCCAGAATCACCACCCACCATAATAGAGACCCCAGAATCACCCCCGCCATAATAGAGACCCCAAAATCACCCCCCCACCATAATACAGACCCCAGAATCACCACCCACCATAATACAGACCCCAGAATCACCACTCACCATAATACAGACCCCAGAATCACCACCCACCATAATACAGACCCCAGAATAAGTCCTTACCATAATACAGACCCCAGAATTACCACCCACCATAATACAGACCCCAGAATCAGACACCACCATTACACAAACCTAAGAATCCCCTCCCACCATAATACAGACCCCAGAATCACCACCCACCATAATACAGACCCCAGAATCAGACTCCACCATTATACAGACCTCAGAATCACCACCCACCATAAAACAGACCCCAGAATCACCACCCACCATAATACAGACCCCAGAATCACCACCCACCATAATACAGACCCCAGAATCACCACCCACCATAATACAGAACTCAGAACCATACCCCTCCCTAATACAGACCCCAGAATCACCACCCACCATAATACAGACCCCAGAATCAGACCCCTCCATAATACAGACCCCAGAATCACCACCCACCATAATACAGACCCCAGAATCAGACCCCTCCATAATACAGACGCCAGAATCAGACCTCTCAATAATACAGACCCCAGAATCACCACCCACCATAATACAGACCCCAGAATCACCACTCACCATAATACAGACCCCAGAATCACCACCCACCATAATACAGACCCCAGAATAAGTCCTTACCATAATACAGACCCCAGAATTACCACCCACCATAATACAGACCCCAGAATCAGACACCACCATTACACAAACCTAAGAATCACCACCCACCATAATACAGACCCCAGAATCACCACCCACAATAATACAGACCCCAGAATCAGACCCCACCATTATACAGACCTCAGAATCACCACCCACCATAAAACAGACCCCAGAATCACCACCCACCATAATACAGACCCCAGAATCACCACCCACCATAATACAGACCCCAGAATCACCACCCACCATAATACAGACCCCAGAACCATACCCCTCCCTAATACAGACCCCAGAATCACCACCCACCATAATACAGACCCCAGAATCAGACCCCTCCATAATACAGACCCCAGAATCACCACCCACCATAATACAGACCCCAGAATCAGACCCCTCCATAATACAGACCCCAGAATCAGACCTCTCAATAATACAGACCACAGAATCACCACCCACTATAATACAGACCCCAGAATCAGACCCCACCATTATACAGACCTCAGAATCAGACCCCACCATAATACAGACCCCAGAATCACCACCCACCATAATACAGATCCCAGAATCACCACCCACCATAATACAGACCCCAGAATCACCACCCACCATAATACACACCCCAGAATCACCACCCACCATAATACAGACCCCAGAATCAGTCCCCACCATAATATAGACCCCAGAATCAGACGCAACCATAATGCAGACCCCAGAATCAGAACCCACCATAATACAGACCCCCCATAATCACCACCCCCCATAATACAGACCCCAGAATCAGACTCCACCATAATACAGACCCCAGAATCACCACCCACCATAATACAGACCCCAGAATCACCACCCACCATAATACAGACCACAGTCGTGTTACACAGTAATATACATAATGTTACATTAAGTGACTCACAATTCAAATTTTTTTCTGATCAGCGTCGTCTTCTTACCTTTTCTTCTCCGGCTCAGACCGCCATGACGATTTCTTCCAGCCAAAACCCATCACTGAAGCATCTGCAGGAGAAACATCTTAGTAGCCAGGTAGGGAAGTAGGCAGGCAGGTAATTATGGTAGGTAGCCAGGTGGGGAAGTAGCTAGGCATGTAATTATGGTAGGTAGCGAGGTGGGGAAGTAGCCAGGCAGGTAATAAGGGTAGTTTCAGGTAGCAGGTAATTAGGGCAGGTAGCAGGTAATTAGGGCAGGTAGCAGGTAATTAGGGCAGGTAGCAGGTAATTAGTGTAGGTAGCAGGTAATTAGGGTAGGTAGCAGGTAATAAGGGCAGGGAGCAGGTAATTAGGGTAGGTAGCTGATAATCAGGATAGGTGGCAGGTAATTAGGGCAGGTAGCAGGTAATTAGTGTAGGTAGCAGGTAATTAGGGTAGGTAGCAGGTAATAAGGGCAGGCAGCAGGTAATTAGGGTAGGTAGCTGATAATCAGGATAGGTGGCAGGTAATTAGGGCAGGTAGCAGGTAATTAGTGTAGGTAGCAGGTAATTAGGGTAGGTAGCAGGTAATAAGGGCAGGCAGCAGGTAATTAGGGTAGGTATCTGGTAATCAGGATAGGTGGCAGGTAATTAGGGCAGGTAGCAGGTAATTAGTGTAGGTAGCAGGTAATTAGGGTAGGTAGCAGGTAATAAGGGCAGGCAGCAGGTAATTAGGGCAGGTAGCAGGTAATTAGGGTAGGAAGCAAGTAATTAGAGTAGGTAGCAGACAATTAGGATAGGTTGCAGAAAATTAGGGCAGGCAGCAGGTAATAAGGGCAGGCAGCAGGTAATTAGGGCAGGTAGCTGGTAATTAAGATAGGTAGCAGGTAATTAAGGCAGCAACCTCCCCCCGATGCCAGGATGATTTAAATAAATAAAAAACAAGAACAAACTTTTTATATAAATATGTATCGGCGCTCTAATAATAAAAACTACAAAATAGTGATAGAAGCTCACTTCTAAAATCCTGATGGGGAGTGTACTCGGAATCTCTGCCCAGAGGGAAGTTCTTGTCTCCACTTAAAGATCCTGCAAAGCTGTAAGTCTGTGTGTTTGATAGTATGAAGCTTTTCCCGTTGTACTTGCTTTTTGTGCTTGGAGTGGTTTTCAGGAGTCCGTGGTTCCAGTCAGCCTATTAGCCGGGAGATCTGCCCCGGCCGGTGGCGTCTCACCGGCTTGCTGTACTGTTGGTAGATTACGGAGTGCTGTGACCTAGCATTGCGAGTGACGTCACTACTACAGGGAGAGCGCGAGACACTACGTAATCTATCAACCTTCTTGCCACAGCTCGCATTGATGTGCCATCCTGGATGAGCTGCACTACCTGAGCCACTTGTGTGGGTTGTAGACTCTGTCTCATGCTACCACTAGAGTGAAAGCACCGCCAGCATTCAAAAGTGAGCAAAACATCAGCCAGGAAGCATAGGAACTGAGAAGTGGTCTGTGGTCGACATCCGGCAGAACCACTCCTTTATTGGGGGTGTCTTGCTAATTGCCTATAATTTCCCCCTGTTGTCTGTTCCATTTGCACAACAGCATGTGAAATTGATTGTCAGTCAGTGTTGCTTTCTGAGTGGACAGTGTGATTTTACAGAAGTGTGATTGACTTGGAGTTACATTGTGTTGTTTAAGTGTTCCCTTTATTTTTATTTCTTTTGAGCAGTGTATTCTACAGGGTTTTAACTACATAGATACATAGGCTGGGTTTTATGCGATTATTTTGTATGCAACTTTTAATGCCATGTCTATCTGTCTGTCTATCTATCTATACACAATACTGTATATTTAGACAACAATCTTTCTTTGTAATTTAAATATGTATTACATGATCCTAAAAATTGGTTTCACCATACAAGTCAAATCATGGTATTTCCATCATCGTGTTTAAATAGGAAACTTTTATCATCATACAAAATGGATGGTCTCCTGTTGTCAAATTGTGATCAATGTTAAAGAGGTTATCCCAAGGTTACCACCTAACCCTAAGAAAAGTACTGGTGGTTTGTATTCTGGGACCCATACTGATCACGAGAACTGGGGTCCCTTTCCCCCCTGTGTGAATGGGACTGTGTTTGAGAATCTGCACCACTGTGCCATTCTACTATGGGACTGGAGGAGATAACCACATACAGTGCTCAGCTATATTTAGCAGTCTCATAGCAAGTGAATGTAGTGGCAGTGTGCATGCTAAACCACTGTCATATATTCGCGAAATTCGCATATCCGTTATATTCAGGTTTTTTTTATGCGCATATGCGAAAATATCCATCCACTGTACTGCCTAGACCCTCCTGCTTATCTTACAGTTTTACATACCGTGAGATCCCCATAGACCAAAATGGGCCTATTGATTTCAATGGGCCAATTAGTAATTAGTAGCCAATTAGTTCCCTATACCATTAAAGAAGGGAGGGCTGAATATTCCCGAATATGCGAATATGCGAAGAGCAGAGAGGGATGATCAGAGATCACTGTGATGTGTACTGTGAACAAAAAAAAAAAAAGCGAATATTCGTAATTGCGAATATATAGTGCTATATTTGCAATATTCGCGAATTCGCAAATATGCGATATTTGCGATTAAAATTTGAATTGCAGATATTTGCGAGCAGCACTATTCATAACAGGCAATACTCTGTCCATGTAAAAGGACCCTTAGGCTAGGTTCATGCCATGTTTGGAGTCAACATTCTTCATATATTTATAAAAAATCACTTGACACTTCCACTTGAAGTGCCTATAGACTATCATTAACCATACTTATGCCAAAAGAGTGTGTCTCTGAAATAAAATGTTCCGTTCTTTTGATGGCAGGAAGTATTAAATGAATTTCATTAGATCAATTTATAGCAGATAAACACAGTATACTCAGTATATGGTCAGTGTACCCCCTTAGTAGTGTGCAGGTGGACTTTGTGTGATCACTTTGGCAGGTTAGTATGAGTCTGACTTAGAAGAGCGTTTGTTGTAAAGCTTTTTCTTGATGCAGCAATTTATAGCATCAATCATAGAATATTCTGAATGAAAAAAAAAAATCTGTTAAATGGACGGGTAGATTATGATCTCCACTATTATACATGAACATATATTAGGAATTAATTTATAGAATTATTGATACATAAATTGATTTACAAAACACCCTCTCCATATTAAATATAATCTTAGGGTACGTTCACACTTACAAGTTCTTCTGCATATTTTTGCTGCATATTTTGTGCATCTGATTTTGCTCCCTATTAATTTCAATGGGTAGCAAAATCAGCTGCAGAAATATGCAGCAGATCCTGTACGGGTAAACGTACCCTTAGGGTACGTTCACACATGCTTATTTTGCTGCAGATTCTGCTGCAGATATTCCGCATCTAATTTTGCTACACCATATCCTTAAGTGTTAAAGAATTGTACAGATTAAGGCTGGGTTCACACCACGTTTTTGCTATACAGTTCCCATATCAGGTTTTTGATGAAAAACGGATTCCTCAAAACCTGACTAAGGCTGGGTTCACACTACGTTTTTCAACTAAGGTTCCCGCATACGTTTTCTATCAAAAACCGTATGGGGGAAAAAACGGATGGAACAGTATGGGAAAAAGTAAACCGTATGGGTTTTTAAACAGTATACTGTTTTTAAAAGTGCATACTGTTCCGTCCGTTTTTGTAGAAAAAAAACCCATACGTTTTTGAAAATTTTGTCCATTTTTAATGGGAGGGGTCTTGGGTGGGGACTTTAGGATTCAAATGCGCATGTGCAAAGTAAAAACGTATACGTTTTTCCCGTATGGAACCGTATACATGTGCGTTTCCCATTGACGTCCATGTTAAAAAAACGTATGCGGTTGTAGTACGGTTTTTAAACCGGAGACAAAATCGTGGTCAACCACGGTTTTGACTCCGGTTTAAAAACCGTACTGCAACTGCATACGTTTTTTTTAACATGGACGTCAATGGGAAACGCACATGTATACGGTTCCATACGGGAAAAACGTATACGTTTTTACTTTGCACATGCGCATTTGAATCCTAAAGTCCCCACCCAAGACCCCTCCCATTAAAAATGGACAAAATTTTCAAAAACGTATGGGTTTTTTTTCTACGAAAACTGACGGAACTGTATGCACTTTTAAAAACAGTATACTGTTTAAAAACCCATAAGGTTTACTTTTTCCCATACTGTTCAATCCGTTTTTTCCCCCATACGGTTTTTGATAGAAAACGTATGCGGGAACCTTAGTTGAAAAACGTAGTGTGAACCCAGCCTAAGGCTGGGTTCACACTACGTTTTTCAACTACGGTTCCCGCATATGTTTTCATTAGTGAAAACATATAGAATGGTATTGAAAACCGTATACATAGGCAAAGCATTGCAAACCGTATGCACCCTGATGCATACGGTTGCGTACGGTTTGCTTGCAATGCGTTTTTAAACAGTACTCCAAACAGTGTTTGACCACGGTTTTGACTCGTTTTAAAACCGTATTGCAACCGCATACCTTTTTATTTAACATGGACTTCAATGGGAAACGCACATGTATACGGTTCCATACGGCAAAACCGTACGCGTTTTTCTTTGCACATGCGCATTTGCATCCTAAAGTCCCCACCCAAGACCCCTCGCATTAAAAATGGACAGAATTTTCAAAAACGTATGTTTTTTTTTCATAAAAACGGACGGAACAGTATGCACTTTTAAAAACAGTATACTGTTTAAAAACGCATACGGTTTACTTTTTCCCATACTGTTCCATCCGTTTTTTCCCATACGGTTTTTGATAGAAAACGTATGCGGGAACCGTAGTTGAAAAACGTAGTGTGAACCCAGCCTAAACTGTATCAAAACGTGTGTACAAATCAAAATCCTGTATCAACCGTATTCGGTTTGAAAAATGATGTCGGGTTGCATGAGTTTTATTGAGAAAAAAAATGTATATGTTTTTAAATTTTCACTCCATTATGAATAAAGTTTCACTTGTTTGATTGAAATTCAAAGAAAAAACTTTCGGTGTGCACTGCGCATGTGCAAAGTCAAAAACCGTATGGTGTAAACCGGATGGAACCGTACGCACATATGGTTCTGTACTGTTCCCATTGACTCCCATGTTAAAAAAAAAATGTATACTGTTTCAATGCAGTTTTTCACCTGGACCAAAAACCGTGGTAGGCTACGGTTTTGAGTACGGGGAAAAAAACTGACAAAACCGTACAGGGTGCAAAACGGACACAACCGGATGCATTGTTTAGCATATGGTTTTCAACATGGTTCCATACGGTTTTCAAATTAAAAACGTACACAGGAACTGTATTGCAAAAACGTGGTGTGAAAACACAGATAAGAACACTCTTCTACCTATAACTCCACAAGTTTAAACATACAGAAATGTAATGCAAAGTTTAGAACGCCGGGTGTCTGTATGGACAGGATAGGCGATAAGATATCTAGCAACAGAGTACCCCTTTAACAAAAATTTCACTTATTCGAGAGTCACTATATAAATGTGATTTCAATGAATCCTATTGTATGTATCTATATTCATAATAAGCAAATACCACATTGAACATCTGTCATTTGCATTTGATATACTTTTATAGCCTGCAGATACAAGTAACACATCTACAATTACACATACCATAGAAAACAGAAGCTAGTACAAGACAAGAAGTTCAGCATCGCCATCTGCTGGTGGCATGTGTTATTGGTATTGTAATGATCTTATTTATGATCTCAGCTTTACTCCTAGGGTCATAAAGGATATATATTATGGTTTCTTTCTGCAGTGATAATTCTCTTGTATTAGCGAGGATAAGGATTCAAAGCCTTTACTTCCTTCTGAATCAGCTTCCAAGTCAGTGTATCTCTGCAGCTATTGTAAAACCACAATGCCCATCATGCCCTGACAGTTGCAGGTTGTGAGGACATTATTGGAGTTGTAGTTTTACAAAGGCTGAAGAGCTACAGATTGGGGAACACTGATCTATATGAATGTTGTGAGATGGGCATACATGTTTTGTGGTCAAGTTTCACTAATAATGGTCTTTTACTTGTGCAACTCTCTTTTTTTCCCATACACTGCAAGTAGACATAGCTCATAATTTGGTCTAACCCCAAGAGAACCTTCTAACCCAAATAGAAATAATGTAGTGGTTTTCTGTAGTAGTAACATTAACCCCTTAAAGCGCAACTGTCATGAAATTTTGGTGCAATAACCTGCACACAGCCTTTGTACTGTGTGCAGGTGGTGGGTATAGCAATATTTTTACCCGAAATTTGCAGGCTTTCATGACTGCAAAAAGGCTTTCATTCAAAGCCACTGACGGTCAGAGGTACGCGATGCCCCGCCGCCGCCACGCCCACCCCCACGCCTACCCCGTATGTCGGCGCTGGGACCTCTGTGTGATTGACACACAGGTCCCAGCGCATGCGCCCTTCAGCTAATCTAACCTGCGAGCCGCTGTGTGTCATCCAGCAAGCGCTCGCTCCCGCCGCCGTCTTCCTCCTCAGTGCGCCTCCGCAGAGCAGCGCGCAATCAGGTTAGTTCTCGACACTAGGTGCAGAGAGGAAACGTGCTCTCTGCACCTAGCACTGCGCAGGTGCACTAAGGAGGAAGACAGCGGCGGGAGCGAGCACTTGCTGGATGAAGGGCGCATGCGCTGGAACCTGTGTGTCAATCACACAGAGGTCCCAGCGTGGACATATGGGGTAGGCGTGGGGGTGGGCGTGGCGGTGGCGGGGCATCGCGTACCTCGCGCCACCCCTATCCGACCGTCAGTGGCTTTGAATAAAAGCCTTTTTTGCAGTCATGAAAGCCTGCAAATATCTGGTAAAAATATCGCTATACACACCACCAGCACATGGTACAAAGGCTGTGTGCAGGTTATTGCACCAACATTTCATGACAGTTGCGCTTTAAGGACCAGGCCAATTTTCACTGTAGCACCAGAGCGTTTTTTGCACATCTCACCACTTGCACTTTAAGCATTAATAACTCTGGGATACTTTTACCTTTCATTCTGATTCCGAGATTGGTTTTTCATGACATATTCTACTTTATGTTAGTGGTAAAATTTTGTCGATACTTTTTTGCGATACGCATAATTTCTTGGTGAAAAATTCCCAAATTTTATGAAAAAATTTTAAATGTTGCATTTTTCTGTTGCTCTCTGCTTGTAAGGAAAATAGACATTCCAAATAAATTATATTTTGATTCACAAATACAATATGTCTACTGTATGTTTCCATCATAAAGTTGACATGTTTTTACTTTTGGAAGACATCAGAGGGCTTCAAAATTCAGCAGCAATTTTTCACAACATTTTCAAGATCTGAATTTTTCAGCGACCAGTTCAGGTTTGAAGTGGATTTGAAGGGCTTTCTTATTAGAAATACCCCACAAATGACCCCATTATAAAAACTGAACTCCTCAAAGTATTCAAAATGACATAAAGTAAGTGTGTTAACCCTTTAGGTGTTTCACAGGAATGACAGCAAAATGAAGGAGAAAATAAAAAATCTTCATTTTTTACACTCGCATGTTCTTGTAGATCCAGTTTTTGAATTTTTACAAGGGGTAAAAGGAGAAAAATCCTCTCAAAATTTGTAACCCAATTTCTCTCAAGTAAGGAAATACCTCATATGTGTATGTCAAGTGTTCGGCGGGCACAATAGAGGGCTCAGAAGGGAAGGAGCGACAATGGGATTTTGGAGAGGGAATTTTTCTGAAATGGTTTTTGGGGGGCATGTCACATTAAGGAAGCCCCAATGGTGCCAGGACAGCAAACCCCCCCCCCCCCACACACACACACATGGCATACCATTTTGGAAAATACACCCCTCAAGGCACGTAACAAAGGGTCCAATGAGCCTTAACACCCCACAGGTGTTTGACGACTTTTCGTTAAAGTCGGATGTGTAAATGAAAACAAAATAATTTTCAATAAAATGCAGTTTTATTCCCAAATATCCCAACCATTTTTATAAAGGGTAATGGGAGAAAATTCCCAACAAAATTTGTAACCCCATCACTTCTGAGTACGGAAATACCCCATGTGTGGACGTCAAGTGCTCTGCGGGTGAACTACAATGCTCAGAAGAGGAGGAGCGCCATTAAGCTTTTGGAAAGAGAATTTGTTTGGAATGGAAGTCAGGGGCCATGTGTGTTTACAAAGCCCCCGTGGTGCCAGAACAGTGAACCCCCCTACATGTGACCCCATTTTGGAAACTACACCCCTCACAGAATTTAATAAGGGGTGCAGTGAGCATTTACACCCCACTGGCGTTTGACAGATCTTTGGAACAGTGGGCTGAGCAAGTGAAAACTTTACATTTTTCATTTTCACGGACCACTGTTCCAAAAATCTGTCAGACACCTGTGGGGAATAAATGCTCACTGTACCCCTTATTACATTACGTGAGGGGTGTAGTTTCCAAAATGGGGTCACATGTGGGGGGGGGTCCATTGTTCTGGCACTATGGGGGCTTTGTAAACACACGCGGCCTTCAATTTTGGACAAATTTTCTCTTCAAAATTCCAATGGCGCTCCTTCTCTTCTGAGCATTGTAGTTCGCCCACAGAGCACTTTACATCCACATTTGGGATATGTACTTACTCAGAAGAGATCGGGTTACAAATTTTGGGGGGCTTTTTTTTCCTATTTTCCCTTGTGAAAATGAAAAATTTAGGGTAACACCAGCTTTTTAGTGAAAACATTTTTTTTTTCATTTTCCCATCCAACTTTAACGAAAATCGTCAAACACCTGTGGGGTGTTAAGGCTCACTATACCCCTTGTTACGTTCCGTGAGGGGTGTAGTTTCCAAAATGGGGTCACATGTGGGCATTTATTTTTTTGCGTTTATGTCAGAACTGCTGTAAAATCAGCCACCCCTGTGCAAATCACCAATTTAGGCTTCAAATGTACATAGTGCGTTCTCCCTCCTGAGCCTTGTTGTGCGCCCGCAGAGCATTTTACACCCACATATGGGGTATTTCCGTACTCGGAAGAAATTGCGTTACAACTTTTGTGGTCTTTTTTTCCTTTTACCTCTTGTGAAAATAAAAAGTATGGGGCAACACCAGCATGTTAGTGTAATTTTTTTTTATTTTTTTACACTAACAGGCTGGTGTAGACCCCAACTTTTCCTTTTCATAAGGGGTAAAAGGAGAACAAGCCGCTTAAAATTTGTAGCTCAATTTCTCCCGAGTACGGAAATACCCCATATGTGGCACTAAACTGTTTCCTTGAAATACGACAGGGCTCTGAAGTGAGAGAGCACCATGTGCATTTGAGGACTAAATTAGGGATTGCATAGGGGTATTCTATGCCAGTTACTGTAAACCCAAACCCATGTGAATTTACCCTGTACATTCACATGGGGGGGGGGGACCTCCAGCTGTTTCAAAATTACAACTCCCAGCATGTACTGACAGACCGTGCATGCTGGGAGTTGTACTTTTGTAACAGCTGGAGGTACACTGGTTGGAAAACCTTTAGTTAGGTTCTGTTACCTAACTCAGTATTTTCCAACCAGTGTGCCTCCAGCTGTTGCAAAACTACAACTTCTAGCATGTACTGATCGCCGAAGGGCATGCTGGGAGATGTAATTATGCAACAGCTGGAGGTACGCAACTACAACTCCCAGCATGCCGAGACAGCTATTTGGGCATGCTGGGATTTGCAGTCTTGCAACATCTGGAGGGCTACAGTTTAAAGACCATTGCACAGTGATCTCCAAACTGTGGCCCTCCAGATGTTGCAAATCTACCAATCCCAGCATGCCCACACAGAAAACTGCTTGTACCTGGCAAAAAGGTTTAAAAATAAATAAACTATTTTTTTGCTTTCTAGTCTACTTTTCATGTGAAGGGTTTTAAATATCATTTTAGACTCCCCATTACCTAAACCTTTATTTATTTATTTATTAAACAGAAGGATGTTTGCGCTCTTTTGTCTTCTAGGTTGGTAAACCTAGCATTGTGCAGATTAGTAGGATCCTCATTTGACCTGTCTATGGCATAACATTTAGCTTAATATTTTGCAGAAGTTAACATAAACCAGGTGGGAAATATGAGTTATCATCTGGTGGTATTATCTGCATTAGGCTGCCATCACACACAGCAGTTTGTTTTGTTAAACGTCCAAATACAGCAGCGGACCCAGCACAAAGGAGAAGTAGATGCCCTTCCTCTATAGTTCTTTTATATCCAATTCTAGTATTGGCTGAAAAACAGTGTGATGACAGTGTGTAATGGGCACCTCAACCAGCTGCTTTTTATATGCCTTATAGTACGTGTTGATCTTTTTCTATTTTGTTCCCTTACAGATAACAGTAGATAGTAGGGCTGCCAGCAGTGGAACACCCTTCCTCCTTTCGTCAACTGTCAGGGGAACTTGCCATCCTACACGAGATTGCCCAAATTAGATAACTGTTAATACCAACATATGCAGAAGATGTTAGAACTATATAAAGATGATGCTTTATTTTTATTAAGATTTCTAGAATAGATATCTTTGCCACAAGTCTAAGGAGACAGACATACAATACTATAACTGGAACATATTAAATTAAATAAACTTGTATTTTAATAACTTTAGTTGTTCATGAAAAATCTGAACATGTGCTGTGTACTTTACGCTGAGTGCCACACTTTCCTACCTTTGTGAAAACGGTTTCGTGGGTTTTCTTTTTTTACTTACGCAGCACACTTTGATAAATTGTTATTTGATTTTCAGCTAAATAAATGTAAAATTATTTGTCAGCTATAATTCAGATGTTTTGCTGTGGAAAAAATCTGCAGAATCTGAATGTGGTTTAACTTGTGGTTACTTTATTTTGTTTATTATAGACTAGTGTGGCAAATGCAGCTGGGGCATGACTAGTACCAATATATGAACAGGACTACACAACCTAAACCTTACCATTTCATAACAAGAACCAGTGAGGGAGGAATTGGTCTTATTTCTTGTTTCTAACCTTGTCTAGTATTGCAGCCCATATGCATAGCCATATTGTAAAGTTATATGCATAGCCGTATTGTAAAGTTATATGCATAGCCGTATTGTAAAGTTATATGCATAGCCGTATTGTAAAGTTATATGCATAGCCGTATTGTAAAGTTATATGCATAGCCGTATTGTAAAGTTATATGCATAGCCGTATTGTAAAGTTATATGCATAGCCGTATTGTAAAGTTATATGCATAGCCGTATTGTAAAGTTATATGCATAGCCGTATTGTAAAGTTATATGCATAGCCGTATTGTAAAGTTATATGCATAGCCATATTGTAAAGTTATATGCATAGCCATATTGTAAAGTTATATGCATAGCCGTATTGTAAAGTTATATGCATAGCCGTATTGTAAAGTTATATGCATGGCCGTATTGTAAAGTTATATGCATGGCCGTATTGTAAAGTTATATGCATGGCCGTATTGTAAAGTTATATGCATGGCCGTATTGTAAAGTTATATGCATGGCCGTATTGTAAAGTTATATGCATAGCCGTATTGTAAAGTTATATGCATAGCCGTATTGTAAAGTTATATGCATAGCCGTATTGTAAAGTTATATGCATAGCCGTATTGTAAAGTTATATGCATAGCCGTATTGTAAAGTTATATGCATAGCCGTATTGTAAAGTTATATGCATAGCCGTATTGTAAAGTTATATGCATAGCCGTATTGTAAAGTTATATGCATAGCCGTATTGTAAAGTTATATGCATAGCCGTATTGTAAAGTTATATGCATAGCCGTATTGTAAAGTTATATGCATAGCCGTATTGTAAAGTTATATGCATAGCCGTATTGTAAAGTTATATGCATAGCCGTATTGTAAAGTTATATGCATAGCCGTATTGTAAAGTTATATGCATAGCCATATTGTAAAGTTATATGCATAGCCATATTGGAAAGTTATATGCATAGCCGTATTGGAAAGTTATATGCATAGCCGTATTGGAAAGTTATATGCATAGCCGTATTGTAAAGTTATATGCATAGCCGTATTGGAAAGTTATATGCATAGCCATATTGGAAAGTCATCCTTGTCCATTGTCCAGATAAGCAGAACAAGGGTCCCACAATTAGTAATAATAACACATAGGCAAGTAATTAGATAAAGATTTATTAGATCTGGAATTCCATATTTGAATGCCAGATGCAATGTGATTCACAAAACATTCACTAAATCACAATTTACATTTTTTGGGTGTGTATTTTTACCAAACCTGAATTTCTAGAATGTTCTGCATGATTTCCTATTTAATATGTGACACAGATAATATTTATTTATCCTCTTTTCTTTCAGTCATGACTAAGGACCTTGAGTTCGAAATGCGTCAAGTTTACAGATGAAGTTTTTATCATATCAAAATAAACACAGAAATGTTATTAAAGCTGGAAGACTCTTCATCTATTCTTGGTTTGTGATTGCCTTTGAGTCCAGGAACTTTTTCTGAGCTTCACATAAACAGAGAAAATGCAGAATCTCAGTAGTGCTGGATTTCTCTTCTATCAACAAGTAAGTACATTTGATTTCTAGGTAGTGTTGGCAAAAGAATAGAAAGCTGTATGCGAAAATAAGAGGGATGAGTACAACTTCTGAGGGAAGGGGAAGAGGGCCCAAGAAATGTATAATAGTATTTCACAGCTTATGCCATGCTGTCTATCTAGCCTTGATTTGTAATTGGGCCAAGGATTTTCACTTACCATTACATTTTACCTTGAAGGGTACATGTCATCACTTTCATGCTGCCTGGAGCATCTGTTATCAGTGCAGTCCATGGTTTACCACCTTCTACAGAATTACCGTGGATGAAAGTGTAAAGTAGATGTAGTATATGTTGTTGGAACTATAGACCAGTGTTTCTCAAGCACGGTCCTCAAGATCCCCCAACAGGTCATGTTTCCAGGATTTGCTTAGTCTTTTACAGGTGATATAACTGTGGTGATGTCTGATGCACTGACCATAATTATATCACCTAAAGACTAAGAAAGACTAAGGAAATCCAGAAAACATGAGCTGTTGGGGGATCTTGAGGACCGTGCTTGAGAAACACTGCTATAGACAATAAACAAAGGGGTTTTGCAAGGCTATGGATGCATTCTGCTTCCTTGCTTGTAACATCGGTGATCTTCTTTGAAAATACCATTTTTGTATTCAATGGACTCATAAAAGTGGAAAGCTATGTGTAAAATATTTATAACTATCTTTTCAACGGTATCAAGAGACTTCAGTTATCCAGTCTTGTAGTTTTGCCACAGCTGAAGAAACAAGGGTTGATGATGTAGAAACTACATTATATAATGCAAAGTGCATAACTAAATAGGCATATTCTTGTCACTGCTTTCTGTATATATGACCTCACAGAGAGGAAACGATTGATGATCCTCTGACATGCACTTAAATCAGTGGTTGAATAGTTTTGTACATACAAAAGAAGAGACAACAAAGATTGAAATAATTTATTCTACAGTTAGGAATATATTATAAAATACAGGGTCTTGGACACTGTATTGAAGAGGTGGAAATGATTTTGCGCGGTTACTCCTCATTGAGTGGCTTCTGGAAAGGAAGAAACAGAAATACAGTAATAACATTTTTAAAACAATGTACTGTTCATAGCCTTTGGTTCTTAACAATATTTTAGCAGCTTCTGTCAGTGGTCTTTAACCCCTACACTAACCTTAGTACTAACATCTCGACTCTTTGCTCTCAGTTTGTTGACTTGAGACTCAGCAATGTCTGCACGTTCCTCAGCTTCATCCAGTTCATGCTGGACCTTACGGAATTTGGACAGGTTTGTATTTGCTTGTTCCTCCTAATCAGAATAACAGATGTATTGATAAGTAAAGAATTTTTGTGGGAACCATTTTGTTACAATAATTTGACAACATGTATCATGTACACTGATCAGCCATAGTATTAACACCAGCTGACTAATATTGTTTAGGTCCGCATCATGCTGCTCTCACCCAGCAAGGCATGGGCACAAAACCTCTGAAGGTGTCCTTTGGTATTGAGCGCCAAGATATTAACAGCAGATCCTTTAACTCCTGTAACTTGTAAGGTGCAGCTTTCATGGATTGGACATGTTTCTCCATCACATTGCACATCTGCTCGATTAGATTAACCCCTTAAGGACCAAGCATTTTTCTGTTTTTGCACTTTTGTTTTTTCCTCCTTACCTTTTAAAAATCATAACCCTTTCAATTTTGCCCCTAAAAATCCATATGATGGCTTATTTTTTGTGCCACCAATTCTACTTTGTAATGACATCAGTCATTTTACCCAAAAATCTACGGCGAAACGGAAAAAAAATCATTGTGCCACAAAATTGAAGAAAAAACACAATTTTGTAAATTTTGGGGGCTTCCGTTCTACGCCATACATTTTTCAGTAAAAATCACACCTTATCTTTATTGTGTAGGTCCATACGGTTAAAATGATTCCCTACTTATATAGGTTTGATTTTGTCGTACGTTTGGAAAAAATCATAACTCCATGCAGGAAAATTAATACATTTAAAATTGTCATCTTCTGACCCCTATAACTTTTTATTTTTCTGGGTACAGGGTGGTATAGGGCTAATATTTTGCGCCATGATCTGAAGTTTTAAACGGTACCATTTTTGTTTTGATCCGATTTTTTGATTGCACTTTATTCCTTTTTTTATGGTATGAAAAGCGACCAAAAATACGCTATTTTGGACTTTGGAATTTTTTTTTGCGCATACGCCATTGACCATGTGGTTTAATTTACGATATATTTTTATAGTTCGGACATTTATGCACGTGGCGATATCATATATGTTTATTTTTATTATGTTTATGTATTTTTTATATGGAGTTTGGGAAAAGGGAGGTGATTTAACCTCTTAAGGACGCAGGGCGTATGGATACGCCCTGCATCCCGAGTCCTTAAGGACGCAGGGCGTATCCATACGCCCGTGGGAATTCCGGTTCCCACCGCTAGTCGGTTGGGGACCGGAGCCGGATGCCTGCTGAAATCGTTCAGCAGGCATCCCGGCATATCGCCCAGGGGGGTCATTATGCCCCCCCATGTCGGCGATCGCCGCAGATCGCTGGACAATTCAGTCCAGCGATCTGCGGCGATTCCGGGTCAATCGGGTCTCCAGTGACCCGGTGACCCGGAATTACTGGCTGTTCGGGGCCGTCTCTGACGGCCCCGAACAGCCAGAGCCTGCAGGGGTGAGGTGGCACTGGTGCCACCTCACGATCGCCCTGATTCGTCGGCCGGATTACCGGCCGACCAATCAGGGCGCCTGCTGCGGGCGTCACTCCCGCACCCGCT
The DNA here is from genome assembly GCF_029499605.1 of Hyla sarda. Classification (NCBI taxonomy): domain Eukaryota; kingdom Metazoa; phylum Chordata; class Amphibia; order Anura; family Hylidae; genus Hyla; species Hyla sarda. Next base: position 395,624,051 of record NC_079189.1, read on the forward strand.
CCGCCCCTCTTCCGGAGGGCGTGAGCGGGTGCGGGAAGACGACCCCGGGTGCTGGGGACCCCGATCCCCGGCGTCCATGTTGGGATCGGGGCCCCAGGAGCGACGGCGGCGGCGAGGGACAGCCTGCAATGGAGCAGCAGCAGGAGGTGAGTTACAGCCTCCTGCTGTTGCTTAGCAACAGCTCCCTGCATGCAAAAAGGGCATGCTGGGAGCTGTAGTTATGCAACAGCAGGAGGCAGACCACCACAACTCCCAGCATTCCCTTATGGGCATGCTGGGACTTATGGTTTTGCAACAGCTGGAGGCACATTTTTTCTATGGAAAAGTGTACCTTCAGCTGTTGTATAACTACAACTCCCAGCTTGCACAAACAGCTAAAGTGCATGCTGGGAGTTGTAGTGGTACATCTGCTGGTTGCATAACTACAACTCCCAGCATGCCCGTTGGCTGTCGGTGACTGCTGAGAGTTGTAGTTTTGCAACAGCTGAAGGCACACTGGTTGTGAAACTTAGAGGTTTTTTTTTACCTAACTCAGTGTTTCACGACCGGTGTGCCTCCAGCTGTTGCAAACTACAACTCCCAGCAGTCACCTTACACCATGCACCGTACATGCTGGGAGTTGTAGTTTTGCAACAGCTGGAGGCACACTGGTTTTGAAACACTGAGTAAGGTCACAAACTCCGTGATACATAACCAGTGTGCCTACAGCTGTTGCAAAACTAAAACTCTCAGCATGTACAGTCTGTCAGCGCATGCTGGGAGTTGTAGTTATGCAACAGCTGGATGTCCCCCCCCCCCCCCCCCCCCCCAATGTGAACGTACAGGGTACACTCACATGGGCGGAGGATTACAGTAAGTATCGGGCTGCAAGTTTGAGCTGCAGCAAATTTTCTGCAACAGCTCAAACTGCCAGCGAAAAACTACTGTGAACCCCCGCCCGTGCGACTGTACCCTAAAAACACTACACTACACTAACACAAAAAATAAAATAAAAAGTAAAAAACACTACATATACACATACCCCTACACAGCCCCCCTCCCCTCCCCAATAAAAATGAAAAATGTCTGGTACGCCACGGTTTCCAAAACGGAGCCTCCAGCTGTTGCAAAACAACAACTCCCAGTATTGTCGGACAGCCGTTGACTGTCCAAGCATGCTGGGAGTTTTGCAACAGCTGGAGGCACCCTGTTTGGGAATCACTGGCGTAGAATACCCCTATGTCCACCCCTATGCAATCCCTAATTTAGGCCTCAAATGCGCATGGCGCTCTCACTTTGGAGCCCTGCGGTATTTCAAGGCAACAGTTAAGGGTCACATATGGGGTATCGCCGTACTCGGGAGAAATTGGGCTTCAAATTTTGGGGGGTATTTTCTGCTTTTCCCCTTTTTAAAAATTTAGAATTTTGGGGAAAAGAAGCATTTTAGGTAAATTTTTTTTTATTTTTTTTACATATGCAATAGTCGTGAAACGCCTGTGGGGTATTAAGGTTCACTTAACCCCTTGTTACATTCCCCGAGGGCTCTAGTTTCCAAAATGGTATGCCATGTGGGGTTATTTTGCGGTCCTGGCACCATAGGGGCTTCCTAAATGCGGCATGCCCCCAGAGCAAAATTTGCTTTCAAAAAGCCAAATGTGACTCCTTCTCTTCTGAGACCTGTAGTGCGCCAGCAGAGCACTTTTCACCCCATATGGGGTTTTTCTGAATCGGGAGAAATTTGGCTTCAAATTTTGGGGGGTATTTTCTGCTATTACCCTTTTTAAAAATGTAAAACTTTAGGGAAACCAAGCATTTTAGGGAAAAATTATTATTTTTTTTTTACATATGCAAAAGTCGTGAATCACCTGTGGGGTATTAAGGTTCACATTACCCCTTGTTACGTTCCCCGAGGGGTCTAGTTTCCAAAATGGTATGCCATGTGGGGTTTTTTGCTGTTCTGGCACCATAGGGGCTTCCTAAAGGTGACATGCCCCCCAAAAACCATTTGACGCTCCTTCCCTTCTGAGCCCTCTACTGCGCCCGTCGAACACTTTACATAGACATATGAGGTATGTGCTTACTCGAGAGAAATTGGGTTTCAAAATTTTCTCCTTTTTTTTAAATTTTTTCTCCTTTTTACCCCTTGCAAAAATTAAAAAATTGGGTCTACAAGAACATGCGAGTGTAAAAAATGAAGATTGTGAATTTTCTCCTTCACTTTGCTGCTATTCCTGTGAAACCCGTAAAGGGTTAAAACGCTTACTGAATGTCATTTTGAATACTTTCGGGGGTGCAGTTTTTATAATGGGGTCATTTGTGGGGTATTTCTAATATGAAGACCCTTCAAATCCACTTCAAACCTGAACTGGTCCCTGAAAAAAAGCGAGTTTCAAAATTTCGTGAAAAATTGGAAAATTGCTGCGGAACTTTGAAGCCCTCTGGTGTCTTCCAAAAGTAAAAACTCATCAATTTTATGATGCAAATATAAAGTAGACATATTGTATATGTGAATAAAAAAAAAATTATTTGGAATATCCATTTTCATTACAAGCAGAGAGCTTCAAAGTTAGAAAAATGCAAAATTTTCAAATTTTTCATCAAATTTTGGGATTTTTCACCAAGAAAGGATGCAAGTTACCAAAAAATTTTACCACTACGTTAAAGTAGAATATGTCACGAAAAAACTATCTCGGAATCAGAATGATAACTAAAAGCATTCCAGAGTTATTAATGTTTAAAGTGACAGTGGTCAGATTTGCAAAAAATGGCCGAGTTCTTAAGGTGAAAAAGGGCTAAGTCCTTAAGGGGTTAAACTTTTAATAAGGAAGGGGTTAATGTGTGTGTTTTTAAACTTTTTTTAAACTTTTTTTTTTTACACTTTTAGGAGGAATCATTTGATTCCTCATACAGATCAACGGGAATACATACAATCCAATTCATCTGTGTGCTCTGCGCTCGGATGATAAAGCCTGGCCCTGCCAGGCTGTATCATTCTGAGAGCCGGAGCCAACACAGGAGGAGAGGTAAGTCCTCAGGCTGCCTCAGCAGTGGATGGCCCCCCCAGGGAATGAATACAGGCACCTTTAGATGCCGCTGTCAACTTTGACAGCGGCGATCTAAAGGGTTAATAGCCGGCCGCGGTGATCGCCGCATGTCGGCTATTAACGCCGACCCCCAGCTACAGGAATCAGCTGGGGGCCGGCCGGTATGACGCGGGCTCTCGTGTATACACGTCCATGGTCCTTAAAGGGGTACTCCGGTGGAAAACTTTTTTTTTTTATTAACTGGTGCCAGAAAGTTAAACAGATTTGTAAATTACTTCTATAAAAAAATCTTAATCCTTCCAGTACTTATTAGCTGCTGAATACTGCAAAGGAAATTATTTTCTTTTTGAAACACAGAGCTGTCTGCTGACATCATTAGCACAGTGCTCTCTGCTGACATCTCTGTCCATTTTAGGAACTGTCCAGAGCAGCATATGTTTGCTATGGGGATTTTCTCCTATTCTCCTACAGTTCCTAAAATGGACAGAGATGTCAGCAGAGAGCACTGTGTTCATGATGTCAGCAGACAGCTCTGTGTTTCAAAAGCAAAATAATTTCCACTGTAGTATTCAGCAGCTAATAAGTACTGGAAGGATTAAGATTTTTTAATAGAAGTAATTTACAAATCTGTTTAACTTTCTGGCACCAGTTGATTTATATAAAAAAATAAATAAATTTCACTGGAGTACCCCTTTAAGAGGTTAAGACTCAAGGAACCAAGAGGCCAAGTCAACACCACTTTGAACTCTTTTGTCAAAGTATCATCCACATGTATCCTATGACCCAAAGTTTTCATACTTTCATACTGTCTCTCTCAGCTTACTTTCTTCCCATAGTGTATCCTGGTGGCATTTCATCCCAGGTAAATAATGCAAACACAACTGGCTGTCTACATAATGTAAAAGAAAATGTGAATTATCAGGCCAGGCCACCTCCTTTTATCGCTCCTTTGGATTGGGGATAACATGTCTAGCAATGAAGTACCCCTTTAAACACTTCAACTTTATAAATTGACTGGTCACTTGCTGCCTAATGTATCTGGTGGCATCGACATAATAATCAATGACATTTACTTTACTTGTTATGGCTGATCGGTGTATGTATCTCCTGTACATTATATGGTTCTATACAAAGATACATTATCTAAAACAGTATAAAAATACTTTGTGGTTATGTTTTTCTTTTATTGATACCACTAGTGGAATTAAAGGGATATTCCAGGCAAAACCTTTTTCTATAAATATCAACTGGCTCTGGAAAGTTAAACAGATTTGTAAATTACTTCTATTAAAAAACCTTAATCCTTCCAATAGTTATTAGCTTCTGAAGTTTTCTGTCTAACTGCTCAAAGATGATGTCACATCCCGGGAGCTGTGCATGATGGGAGAATATCCCCATAGGAACTGCACAGCTCCCGGGACATGAGTCATCAGAGAGCAGTTAGACAGAAAACAACAACTCAACTTCAGAAGCTAATAACTATTGGAAGATTTAAGATTTTAAGATTTTTTTAATAGAAGTAATTTACAAATCTGTTTAACTTTCCGGAGCCAGTTGATATATAAAAAAAAGTTTTGGCCTGGAATACCCCTTTAAGTTCTACCCATTTACATGATGCAGAACTATAAAGATAAATGGGGGTGGGGGGGGTAAATAAGATACAAACAATATTATAACTGGTACTTACAGATTCTTCTGCTTGTCTTTTATAAGCTTTCACTTTTAGTTGCAGCTTATCAACAAGGTCCTGCAGGCGAGCCATGTTCTTTCTGTCCTCTTCAGTCTATAGATGAAAAGGTTTGTGAGACACTACAGATGTAAATCGCATTAGAATCAGATGAAGATGGTACTGGTACATAAGTATAGCATTCTTAAAGAAAGAAACACCTCAAATGAAATATTAATTTGTGGTAAACTGATCTATTATGCTATAACCCTTGCATTATAGCTGCTGTAACCTTACTGCATACCTGGTAAGTGAGCTCTTTAATGCGTCTCTCATACTTCCTCACACCCTTAACAGCCTCTGCATTGCGCTTCTGCTCTGCCTCCAGCTCATTGTCCAGTTCCCGGACCCGAGCCTCCAGCTTCTGCAGCTGCTTCTTACCACCTTTCATGGCAATCTGCTCAGCCTCATCCAGACGCTGCTGAAGATCTTTAATAGTCTGTTCCATGTTCTTCTTCATTCTCTCCAAATGAGAACTGGTGTCCTGCTCCTTCTTTAATTCCTCTGCCATCATGGCAGCCTGTAATGTGGCAATAATGTAAAAGGTATATTGTTAAAGTTAATATCTATTGATATATCTAGTTGCGTAAAGATATGTTTATATTGATAATACCAACATACGCATTTAGATTTAAGATAGAAAAAACTATTACTGGTAGAAAAGGGCCAATACATAAACATAGGTGAGCGTGAGAAGACAATCAGCTCACTCCCCTAGCCCGCAGTGCTTGGAGTGGCGTGGGCTACGCCTGTAATTTAAATACAAGAAAGGAAGAGATCATACCGCGCAGGTAGGTGAAGAACGGAGCTATTTTATTGTGGAATCAACTGTGGTACAACAACAACATGGACAAGAGTGATGGCCCATCACTCTTGTCCATGTTGTCGTTGTACCACAGTTGATTCCGCAATAAAATAGCTCTGTTCTTCACCTACCCACGCTGGACGATCTCTTCCTTTCTAATACATAAACATAGTCAAATATATATATATATATATATATATATATATACACAAACCACATATACTGTATGCCTTTAACGGCTGTTTGGCTGGTTCTGAATTGGGAGAGAAGAGGAGAAATCTGCTACCAACCACACAGATTAGGCAGCAGTTTATCTTCCCAAAAACAAAAGGGTCGGGCAGTTGAAATCGAACATGTCTGACCCCTATTTTCCCAGACATCATCTATTGGGGAGTAATGGGAGGTTTCTATACACATGTGACAGTTGGCTGACTTTTGACTAAAGTGTAGTCAATGGGGGGGGGGGGTGGCGGGGGGGGGGGGGGGGCTCTAACATATAAAGGGAGATTTATCAATTTATCAAAACCTGTGCAGAGGAAATGTTGTCCAGTTGCCCATAGCAACCAATCAGATCGCTTCTTTCATTTTTCACAGGCCTCTTTACAAATGAAAGATGTGATCTTATTGGTTGCTATGGGCAACTGCACTGCTCTTCCTCTGCACAGGTTTTGATAAATCTCCCCCATAATTCTTTCATCTATCTTTATTTTTGAAAATATCTGTTTTATGTATGGTAAATTTACTTTGCTACAACATTTTCAAGTACACCTTCATCTTTTATATGGAGGTTTAGAACGAAAAACATATTTTTATTTGACTACATACATCTGTGATTGCTTTCTTGGCTTTTTCCTCTGCGTTGCGACATTCTTGAACTGCTTCCTCCACCTCTGTCTGCAACTGCGATACATCTGACTCCATCTTCTTCTTCTGGTTGATTAGGCTTGTGTTCTGTATGAATAATTTTTTGCATAGTTAGATGATTGAAGGTCACATTGGCAGGAATAAATAACAACTGACCATTTATTCTAAATGTAGATGTAAATGGTAGACCAAAGGGAGAGACTATTGTTAGAAAGACAAAAGGCAATGGAACAATCCATTTATAGAAGTCACTTGGCAACTATATTTGGAACTGAAATAAGTGTTGTAGGAGATCCTATTCTGGGAACTGAAATCAAGAGAAGATGAACCTGATTAGAGTTTTTACTTTCATCTTCTGACCTGTGAGTGCAAAAGCTGGACTCTCTCGCTGGTTTCTATCAACTCCTGCTCTGCAAGTTTGCGTCCTCTCTCTGTCTGCTCCAACAGGGATCTCAGTTCCTCCAGCTCAGCCTGGAGCAGCGTGTTTCTCCTCTCCACAAGTGCAATGTTTTCCTTTAAGTCTTCGCCTGCTCTCACAGCATCATCTAGTTGGATTTGAGTATCCTGTTAGAATACAAACAGTTTAGTATTCCAAATGCAACAAATAAAGCATTCCTAAGCAGTTTCCAATTATTCAGTTATCTTTCTAAATTATATAACTACAGTATAAAATAGTACAAAAGTACAAATTAAATATTTCAGTAGCCACAAAACCTTCAGGTAGCCTTGCAGGGTTTTGACTTGTTTCTGAGCTTCAACTGCTACACGGTTGGCTTGGCTAAGATGAATCTCCATCTCATTCAGATCTCCTTCCATTTTCTTCTTTATTCTCAAAGCCTCATTACGGCTTCTGGTTTCGGCTTCCAATGATGTCTGCAGTGAATCAATTACTCTTTGCTGATTTCTTTTTGCCTGCTCCATCTCCTCCTCCTTTTCAGCCAACTTGCGCTCAAAGTCAGCCTTTACTTGATGCAGTTCCAACTGAATACGCAGAATCTTACCCTCTTCATGCTCAAGGGAAGCCTAAAAGGGATTAAGTACAAAAGAGAAAATCAGGCCTGATCTGAATCAAAGTCTTTTTCTACATTGTCATTGGAGAAATTATTGATCAAAGCACTGAGTATGTTTGTATATATGAATATTAGCTTAAACCAATAGTAGCGGAGTGATCTGCTTTGAGTTATGTAGACGGCGTACCTGGGTTTTGAAAACTGATGTCCTGTCCCCTACTGTTTGAAGATGGTCGCAGGACACGAGTTGTGTGCTGCCACCCCTCCACTGTTACCTTTGCTTGTACCATCACACGCCATACTTTTTTGTTGTGGCTTTGCCATGTACTGTACTAGGTAATGCAGCTGTGACCTCTTCTTACAGCTGATTCAGAAAAATTTTCTTTTTTTTTCCAGATTTGTTTTCATGTTTTTATTTAACTTTGTTTTCTAATTTGTTAATATTTTTTGTGCAAAATTATAAGAAAAACCATATTGCCTGAGCTGTATTTTAACAGCATATGCTTTACAGCAGGACTCATGGACCATAGGCAACAATAGACAGGAACTGTCCCATTCAGATGAATTGGACATGCTACTGGGCATTCTCTATGGCCTTTTTAGAGGTCATCCTACATGGGGGGAAGGGTCACTTTTCACTGTACTGCTTAGTTTTAGGTGTAGTGGCCTAGAGACCCATCCCTAGTGACAAATATCCATTTTTATTTAATGGTTGCTCACCTCTGCTTCTTCTAGTGCAGACTGTATTTCCACTTTCTCTTGTTCCAGTTGTTTTCGCACCTTCTCCAACTCATGGATGCTTTTGCCACTCTCACCTAACTGTTCTGTGAGGTCTGAGATTTCCTCTGAGGTTCAAAAATGTAAAACAAATTCTTATTTCTCCTATATCCCAAAACTAAAACCTTTATCTTAAATATGTAGGTTTCTTTAGCTTGCATGCAAAATGTATATGATCTATATTTCCTTTACCTTGTAGATTCTTATTCTCCCTTTTAAAAGTCTCCAAATGTTCTAGAGACTCCTCATAGGCATTCTTCAACTTGAATAATTCTGTGCTAAGGGAGCGAGCTTCTTTCTGTGAGGACTCTAGTTCTGTCTGAGATTCTTCAAATTTCTGTTTCCATTCAGAAAGGATCTGCATGCACAAATAAATAGTTAATGTATAAATGGACATACTTCCTCTTTCCTCTAGTCAGTATTTACACCTTTACCGGATAGGCCCCACTCCCTAGCCAATTTACTTTATCAAAGTTTCTCTGCTTCTTGTCCAGTGCAGCAGCTGCAGCATTTGATCTCTCAAGGTCTACCATAAGATCCTCAATTTCATTTTGTAGACGGTGCTTGGTCTTTTCCAAGGATGAACATTTGGCATTTACAGCTTCTACAGCCTCTTCTGACTCCTGCAGCCTTTGTGCTAGTTTCTTCCTGTAGAAAATCAGGTGACATATAAAGTGATGAACTGAAGTAGTGTAGGACTGATAATAACTCAAATAGGCATTTTTGTTTAATATCATACTTGGCCTCCTCTAACTCTTCTGTCCTTTGGATGGCATCTGTCTCGTACTTGGTTCTCCACTGGGCCACCTCTGAGTTTGCTTTTGAAAGATTTCTTTGCAGCTCTCCCTTGGCCTCCTGCTCCTCTTCATACTGTTCTCGCAAAAGGTCAGAGTCATGGCGAGCTGACTGCAGTGAATGGGCTAGAGCATTTTTAGCCTAATGGGTACATGAGAGAAACAATAAATATTATACTCAAGGAGGCAGTGCAAGAATTGCATAACTTGCTAAAATGTCAAGTCCAAGTAGAACTATGTGAATGTGCACACCTTGGATTCTTCCTCTAGTTGTCTCTTTAGATCTTCCAGCTGCTGGGTGTAGGTAAGTTTACCACGCGTTAACTGTGCCACTAATGACTCTTTTTCATCCAGCCGGCGAGATAGCTCTCCTATGGTAGTAATGCCACATTGTTTTAGTCCACTATTATCCTTTAGGACTCATTAAATCCACTGCTATATGAAAGAACTATTTAAAAATAATGTGTGTATGATAAATGCAGAAGGCCAAGCCCATAAAAATATAGCACTGAGGTTGAATTGAAACAAATGATAATTCTATTGCCTAACTTTTCCTTAAAGGGGCTGTCCAGTATTATAAAAACATAGCTGCTTTTCTCCAAAAAACAGCACCTCAACTTCCACAAGCCATTGAAATGAAGCAGCCATTTTTTTAAATGCTGTACAATCCCTTAATCTCTTTCTAGAAAATGTATATATAATCAGAAAATCCTTTTAAAATGCTTATATATAATGTATTAATATAGTAAAATATTTTTTTTTATTTTCTTAGACAGAAAAAGGATGTCAAGAATAAAACTTTCCTGGTTAGTCTGCTTGTACAGGTAAGTAACAGAGATGTCTTTACTCGACTGGCAAACATAATAATTTATAATGCCATCGTAAGTCCACCACTGCGGTATTTTGGAAGTAAGTGGAAATTATAAACCAAATCCTATATACAGTAGCTTTATGGTTAATAGGGGAATCAGTATAAAATAAATTCCCTAAAGTGGCAAATGAGGTAGATGCAAATGATTACTGTAACCAAATAAATGAGAAGCTTACCAGTCTCTGTCTGCAATTTAGCACGCTGAGTGGAAAGATCATTGACAGTTCTCTGTGTCTCCTCAGACTTTGTACGATACTCATTTACTTGATCTTCTAAAGTACGGCATAACTTCTCTAGGTTAGCCTGCAGATAAAACGGAGGGCTTTGAAAAGCGCAATAGTAGGTTGTAAACAATTGATAGGTGCCAACTAAAGTGAAAAATAAGTGTTGCACAGAATTAATATGGGGTCATTATTTCTATAGCCTTATGGAAGGACATTGACAATAGCATTAGATGCTTAGTTATTCGTAATCCAGAGCCGCCAAATTGTCATTTATCTCTGTGCTGCTTGCCAGGCTTATAAGCAATCACATTGTAAGAGCAAAATCCAATTCAGGATCATACATTCATACTAATCTCTCTCTATAGTGTCCTAAATAGGTAATTCTTTATTTGTCATGTAATATGCTGACCTTCTTGATGGCCAATACTTCCACATATGCACATCAGAATACATGACTCCATATAAATATGATCTCGGAGAACAAATATAACATTCTTCAGTTGCTTTCTCACCTTCCCTTTGGCCACCTGTTCCATGTTGGATGCTACATCATCTAGCTCCAATTTTAGTTCACTCTTCTCCTTTTCCAGCTTTTGCTTGACCCTCTGAAGGTTGTCGATCTGCTCACTGAGTTCAGCCACAGAGTCTGCATGTTTCTTTCTTAGTGTAGCAGCGGTGGCCTCTGATTGTAGAGTGGACTCTTCTAGATCCCTCCTGAGTTTCAGAAACTCTGCCTCCCGTTTCTTGTTGAGTTCAAGTTGCACTGAGGTGGCTCCACCAGCTTCTTCCAAGCGCTCACTGATTTCCTCCAACTCTCTGGACAGGTCAGAGCGAAGCTTTTCTACCTTAGCTCTTGCTGTTCTTTCTGCCTCCAATTCCTCCTCTAGCTCTTCAATACGTGCCTAGAAAATGTAGTTTAAATGAAGTTCAGTATTACTTTTAGTGTGGCTTGGAATATGTACCACTTAAGTCACTTTCATAAATACCTGTAGTTCCTTCATCTTTTTCTGGAGCTGAGCACCCATATTCTGTTCGTCTTCCACTCTTGTATTAAGTTGGCTCATTTCAAAGTCTTTCCTGGAACAAGTAAAAGTACATTTCTTAGTCATTGTTTGAAAGACCAAAATGGTCAAAGAGACAGACAAAAATATCAAAAAAAAATATTATTTCCCCCTAGAAGGCTACATCTGTTTCTATACTTTATCAATAAAATAATTATTTTAAATAATAGTCAACCACTCACTTTTTTAACTTTTCTTCCAGCTGTTGTTTGTCATTCTCAAGATCCATCACACTTTCTTGTGACAATTTTAGATCTCCTTCAAGTTTCCTCTTTACTCTTTCCAGGTCCATTCGAACTTTCTTTTCCTGCTCCAATGACCCTTCCAGCTGCACAGTTTACAAAATATTAAGTGAATTAATTATGAAAATATAAATAGGAAGAAACATACCTTTTTATCCTAAATGTTACTTACATCATCAACCTGTTGCTCAAGTTTTGCCTTAGCTTTAGTTAGTACATTGACTTTGTCTTCTTCAGCTTGAAGGTCATCCAGTGTTTGTTGATGGGCCTCTTGGAGAGCTTTTTTTTCTTTAGTTAACTTGGCAATGATCTCATCTAGTCCGGCCATCTCTTCAGTTAGATTTTTAACCTGTCAAATAACCAGTTAACAGACGAATATCCTGAAAGGTTTATTTAACTGTTCTGGTATTAAATATGTCTTACCTTGTTCTCTGTGGCATGTTTCTCCTTTTCTACTTTGGCCAGTGTTAGCTCCAAGTCATCAATGTCCTTCTTGAGCTCAGAACACTCATCTTCTAGCTTCCTCTTCTTAGCAGTCAGTTCTGCATTCATCTCCTCTTCATCTTCCAGTCTTTCTGTCTGTTCTTTGAGTTTAGCCTCCAGATGAATCTTATTTTTAATAAGTTGTTCACATCTCTCTTCAGCATCTGCCAAGTTATCTTGCTCCTGTAAAAGGTTACATATCTTTTACATATAATGTCAGATGACTCCATTCAGGTGATCAAAGATTTACATGCACTTACATTGATGTGATGTAAGGTGATACAAGGTGCTCAACTCCAAGTGCAGTTGTGCACCTACGTTGGAGTGGAGGACCTGCACCTATGGATCACAAAGATTTACATGGCCTCCTTCTTTAAAATTCTCACAATGGTCCTCTATCTCGTATATGTGGCTTTCTAAAGGTAAGAACTTTATTATGTTATTATAAGGCCTATTGTCAGAGGAAATAAGGAATTACAATAAAATCAGAGACTGTGTCTCCTGGGCCCTGCAATAGCATAACACATTGTATCTTATTGTGTCAGTTTTGACTGAGTTTTTCCCTTAAAGGGGGTTGCTCAACAGTGAAGATGTACCCCCTATCTATAGGATGGGAAATGTATGACATACATGTGGATGGATAATAAATGTCAGTTTTAGGACATACATTGCATTCTTGCATATCATCTGTTTGATGCACTACCAGCCACTTATAGGTCTGACACTCACTGCTTGAACTTGAAGCTGCAGGTCATTCTTTTCTTGAAGTAAAGAAACCATCTTCTCCTCTAGCTCCTTCCGTCGAGCCTCAGACTTTTCCAGGGCTTCTTTTAGCTTTTGGAACTCCTCTTTCATGGTCTGCATTTCTTTCTCTGTCTCTGCACTCTTGAGAAGAGGCTTGATCTTGAAGTATAGCTTCATCCATGGCCAATTTTTGACACCCATGAATGCTCTGATGTTCCACTGAATGACTAAAAGGGCATCTCTGAAAAAAAAAAAAAGGCACAATTTTAAAAGAAGGTGTGGATAGTGATATAAAAGTGTCAGCTTCCAGGTAAGTACAGACAGGCTGCATTTTCCTTCAGGACAACATAGATATCTAGAGGATACCTATGTGAGTAACAGCAGTTTTTTAAGGGAGATGGTAGCAATTCATTTATCTAGTAAATTGCAGCATATGGCTTCTATGTCTTAACCCAGTTGACTTACATTGGATAAGAAACTTACATAATTCTTTACTTAGGAACCCCATACACTTTAGTCATAAGTTGTCTGAACTCTGTATTTGCATATAACTTCTGTATTATACAGTAAAATGTCAGTGAAGTGTAAACCCCCAGAGGAGAATTTAATAAAACTAACATTTTCCATGCCGGTCTTTCGGAAGCCCCTGTCGGTGAAGACAGCATAAACCTCCAGAAAAAATACACATTTGTGTGCAAAATGAGCTTTTTGCAAAAAGTTGCAACTCATGCATGCCAAATACAAAGGGTGATAAATTACCCTCCCCACCCTGTTTGTTAAATAGCTTGTATAGGTATATTACCTGCGCTCTACAATTTTCTTAAATTCCATTCTGGAGAGGACACCTCTGGACTGGGCTTGTATTCGGGTAATGATTTTGGAAAGTCGCTCATCTCGCATTTCCTCCAATTGCCCAAGCAAACCTGCTTTGAAGAAGACCTGCAAAAGTAATCCTTTTGTAAGCTAGTTGTAACCGATTACATTTATGTGGATGTTGGCTTGTTAAAGGTTACGGTTTACCTTGGTATGTCCAAACTTGTACTGAGAATGATCAATTTCTAGGGAGGCAAGGAGTTTCTCTGCACCTTTCCTACTATCTATAAACTGTCCTTCTGGGATAGCTGCAGGGTTCAGGATTCGGTATCTGGTTAATAAAAAATTACATAAAGCCATAATTTCTGCGATCAGAAATGAAATTTTTGTTGTATTCTGTATGTAGTGTTTTCATAATCCTACCTTTGCCTAAAGTCCCCATACAGAATGCGGTTAGGGAATCCTTTTCTGCAGATTCGGATACCTTCCAGTACGCCATTGCAGCGGAGCTGGTGCATCACTAAACGGTTATCCATTACTCCTAGGGTAAGTAATAGTATAGTTCTTTGTAGTATACCATCAGAATTATTTACTTTAGGAAAACTAGCCCAAGAGTATTGAAATGGATTTGTATGTTTTTTTCTTCATTTTCATCAGCTAGATATATATTATTATATTAATGACCATCGATGGGATTTGCACGTCTACATTTTGGTGGGTTTCATTTTTACACCTTTTGCCATGCTTTAAAATTAACATTTATTCTACTAGTCAGTACAATTATAGTGATACCTAATTAATACAGTCTATACTATGTATAACTAACTACTTTTAAGTAAAAATCTTACAAATGGCATATTCTAACCGGGATAACTTTTTTTTTGTATGCTAATGTTTGAGAATATGGTAATTCCATATTCCACATACGGAGATACCAAATTTGTCGTTTTAAAACAGACAATTAAAAAGGAAGACATTTTCTCCAAAGCCAGGCACTTCTCCCAATAAAAAGTTATCTTTATTCCGTCAGGAAAGACATAAAAAGTTGGTATAAAAAGCACTTTCAAAGTGCTAGAAAGTGCTTTTTATACCAACTTTTTATATCTTTCCTGACGGAATAAAGATAACTTTTTATTGGGAGAAGTGCCTGGCTTTGGAGAAAAGTTCTTCCTTTTTAATTGTCTGTTTTACTACTGCCTGCCGACCTCCTTGGATGATCGGGTTCTCCTGGGCTGCTGACCCACTATTGATGCACATGCGCTGTTGTAGATGTTATGCTCTGAGCATAACCAACTCTGGTGAGCACATATGTGTTGAACACTTTGCTTTTAATGTTTTTGATAATACACTAGGATCGCGCTCCTCTGTTCTTTGTGTCTCTTCAGTACACAAATTTGTTATTTTGTTAGGTTATTTTTTAGTTTAGTTTTTTTACAATTTATTGGGGGATTTTGAAGTTGCATGTGCATTTTAAGTGCATGTACATCAGGAAGCGGGGAAAATATCCTTTCTGTACATGTGTGTGATTATGTTGGATCGCTGTTTGTTTCTCAGCACCCAGAACAAAGGGGTTATCCACCATAAGGTGACTTTATTACCTGCTAGACAGTAATGGACATGCTTAAGGTGGATCCATGCTTGTCTTGGGGCCTTAAAGGGGTACTCCGATTTAAATTTTTTATTTTTTTTTAAATGAACTGGTGCCAGAAAGTTAAACAGATTTGTAAATTACTTATATTAAAAAAAATGTTAATCCTTTCAGTACTTTTTAGGAAAATCTTTATTTTTTTAAATTTCTTTTTTGTCTTGTCCACAGTGCTCTCTGCTGACACCTAATGCCGGTATCAGGAACTGTCCAGAGCAGGAGAAAATCCCCATAGAAAACCTATGCTGCTCTGGACAGTTCCTGACAGGGACAGAGGTGTCAGCAAAGAGCACTGTGGACAACACAAAAAGTAAATTCAAAAATTAAAGAATTTCCTCTGTAGCATATTCCTATGTAGCTGCTAAAAAGTACTAAAAGGATTAAGATTTTTTAATAGAAGAAATTTAAAAATCTGTTTAAAGGGGCACTCCGCCCCTAGACATCTTATCCCCTATCCAAAGGATAGGGGATAAGATGTCAGATCGCCGCGGTCCCGCTGCTGGGGAGCCCCAGGATCCCCGCTACGGCACCCCGCTCTCATTACAGCACAGAGCGAGTTCGCTCTGTGCGTAATGACGGGCGATACGGGGGACGGAGCAGCGTGACGTCATGGCTCCGCCCCTCCTGACATCACGGCCCGTCCCCTTAATGCAAGTCTATGGGAGGGGGCGTGATGACCGCCACGCCCCCTCCTATAGACTCGTATTGAAAGGGGCGGAGCCGTGACGTAACGATGCTCCGGCCCCTGTACTGTCCGTCATTAAGTGCAGAGTGAACTCGCTCTGTGCTGTAATGAGAGCGCGGTGCCGCAAAGGGGATCCCAGGGCTCCCCAGCAGCGGGACCGCGGCGATCTGACATCTTATCCCCTATCCTTTGGATAGGAGATAAGATGTCTAGGGGCAGAGTACCCCTTTAACTTTCTGGCACCAGTTCATTTAAAAAAAATAAAAAATTCCATCTGAGCACCCTTTTAATGGCTGTGTTGTGAGTCCACCATAATGCTGTTGCTTTCTTTTTGTAAACTGGCTATTTCCTGTTGGAGTTCCCTCCCTCCGACTACAAGTCTTGAAATAATATGAACATAAAATGATAAGCCAATTACCTGGGGATTTGGTCTCGTTTGGAATTATACAACGAACAAAATGAGGATGAGTGGAGCGCAGATTGGTCATCAGCTTATTCAGATTCTCCTAGGAAGGTTTGGATATAATAAGTAAATTTAGATGTAAAGGTTAATAATAATGGAAAAAAAAACATTACTAGATGTCCCTAACCACTACTGGGGACATCTATTCATCTAGCCAACACAATCTGGCCCTAGTCATAGTTGCTTAGCCCCTTAAAGGGGTACTCCAGTGGAAAATAATTTTTTTTTCAATCAACTGGTGACAGAATGTTAAACAGATTTGTAAATTACTTCTATTAAAAAAACATAATCCCACAGTACTTATCAGCTGCTGTATGTTCCATAGGAAGTTAAAGGAGTACTCCACTGGAAATCATTTTTTTCTTTAATCAACTGATGACAAAAAGTTAAACAGAAATTACTTCTATTAAAAAAATCTTAATCTTTCTAGTACTTATAAGCTTCTGTATGCTCCACAGAAAGTTATTTTCTTTTATCATTTCCTTTTTGTCTGACCACAGTGCTCTCTACTGACACCTCTGTCCATGTCAGGAACTGTCCAGAGCAGGAGATGCTATGGGGATTTGCTCGTACTCTTAAATGGACAGAGGTGACAGCAGAGAGCCCTGAGGTCAGACAAAAAGAAAATAACTTCCTCTCGAGCATACAGCAGTTGATAAGCACTGGAAGATTTTTTTAATAGAAGTCATTTACAAATCTGTATAACTTTCTGGCGCCAGTTGATTTAAAAAAAAAAAAAAAATGTTTTCCAGTGGAGTACCCCTTTAAGTTGTTCTTTTCTGTCTGACCACAGTGGCAGCAGAGAGCACTGTGGTCAGACAGAAAAGAACAACTCAACTTCCTCTGAAGTATACAGCAACTGATAAGTACTGGAAGGATTAAGATTTGTTAATAGAAGTAATTTACAAATCTTTATGTATAACTTTCTGGCACCAGTTAATTTGAAAAAATAAATAAATAAATAAATAAAATGAAAATAAAATAGTTTTCCACTGGAGTACCCCTTTAGGCTTGGTCATTCTTCCAGCTTCAAGAATCAATTGTTAACAGATGCAATTATTATAAGAAGATGTTATTCACTTCCCCTCTAATGTTATTTAATGTTGTGGTTGATTTAAACATTTTCAGATTCAAACTAATACTCTAACATGGTCTTTTGCTCAAGCTATCCTATGTACAAATATATTACAAGTGTGGTTGTTGCTTGTTTTCTAGTCTTCAGCTGAAAGGACAGATGGACAATTTAACAACTCAGACAAACAGCTATGTTATGGAATTGCTTCTAGTAGAGAATATTTCAGAACATGTACTACAGTGCAAAGAGACTGTGTGGCTCTGTACTAAAGGAGCCATGTAGGCCCCATGAACTGCTGCAGAGGCTCTGTGCCAGTGTGCTATGAACAGCACCAAGAAATAATTAAATCATTCTTGTCACTGAGAAGTTCCAAAAGCAGCCTTGAAAATGTGTTGCTTAAAGGGGTTATCCAGGAAAAAACTTTTTTATTTATATCAACTGGCTCCAGAAAGTTAAACAGATTTGTAAATTACTTCTATTAAAAAATCTTAATTCTTTCAGTACTTATGAGCTTCTGAAGCTAAGGTTGTTCTTTTCTGTCTAAGTGCTCTCTGATGACACCTGTCTCGGGAAACGCCCAGTTAAGAAGCAAATCCCCATAGAAAACTTCTTCTAAACTGGGCGTTTCCCGAGACACGTGTCATCAGAGAGCACTTAGACAGAAAAGAACAACCTTAACTTCAGAAGCTCATAAGTACTGAAAGAATTAAGATTTTTTAATAGAAGTAATTTACAAATCTGTTTAATTTTCTGGAGCCAGTTGATATCTAAAAAAAAGTTTTTTCCTGGAATACCCCTTTAAGCTAGGTTCACACGGCCGTTCTCTTCCATCCAGCTTTTCTCCCGCTATTGAGGTTTACCGACCTTTCTCTTAACAGACAATCATACTGAAGCAAACGGATGTTATCCGTTTGCATCTGTTTGGATCCGTTACTGTTCAGTTAACCAACAAATGCTCAGAAGTAAAAACGGTTAAAAACAGATTGAAAAAAAATGGATGAAAACGGATAGTATTAAACACTCATCCATTTCCCATAGACTTCAATGTTAAACTTATTATATGCGTTTTTGATCCGGTTTTTTTGATGGTGAAAAAAAAACTGCATGCCACATCCTTTTGCAAAAAAAAAAAAAAAAAAACGGAATAGGAAGCAAACGTGTGCAAACAGGTGTCAAAGGACTGTAAAAAAAATCCCATTGACATCAATGGGATACTTTTACAGCCGTTTGCAACCCGTTTGCAAAAGTATTGAACGGATTGAATAACGGGCATGAATTTACAGTGGCAGACGGCCGTGTGAACGAGCCCTTACATAAATTAGTTAAGATAGGTGTCCTGGATTTTAAAGGGGTATTCCAGGCAAAAACTTTTTATCCCCATTTTATCCCCCTCCCATAGACCTGAATGGAGGGGGCGTGGCGTGACATCACATCCCCAGTCCTGGAAACCCGGAGGTTTCCGAAACTGGAGACACAGCTCCCGCATAGAATGCGGGTGCTGCAGGGAGATCGCGGGGGGTCCCCAGTGGCAGGCACCCCGAGATCAGACATCTTATCCCCTATCCTTTGGATAGGGGATAAAATGTTTTTGCCCGGAATACTCCTTTAAATATTGTGCGTATACACCATGTAACAATATATCATTTAAAGTGCACATGATATGCCAAAAATAAGATAAAAATAAATCACGTACCCGGTGCAGAGCTGACACTGTCTGGAATGAAGAACCTTTCTTCTTGCTGCCTTTGCCCTTTGTAGCTTGGTCTATTGAGTGCATTTAAACAAAATCGGTTGCAAAAATGATAACTAGCTAAACAACTGCATACTAGATCTGAAATTATTAACATGGCATACAGTAAAACTGCATTATTTCTTGTTTTATACAGTATTAAAGAGATGGCTGAGAATAGGAAAGAGAAACATACAGAGATAACTTTGAGAACCTATATTGTTGAGCTTATATTAACCCCTTAAGGACGCAGGACGTACTCAAACGTCCCCTTTTCCGAGTCCTTAAGGACTCAGGACGTTTGAGTACGTCCTGTCAAATCCCGGAGGGGAGCCGGAGCCCGATGCCTGCTGAAATCGTTCAGCAGGCATCGGGGCATATCGCCCAGGGGGGTCATTATGCCCCCCCATGTCGGCGATGGCCGCAGATCGCTGGACAATTCAGTCCAGCGATCTGCGGCAGATTCCGGGTCAATCGGGTCTCCAGTGACCCGGTGACCCGGAATTACAGGCTGTTCGGGGCCGTCTCCGACGGCCCCGAACAGCCAGGGCCTGCAGGGGTGAGGTGGCACTGGTGCCACCTCACGATCGCCCTGATTCGTCGGCCGGATTACCAGCCGACCAATCAGGGCGCCTGCTGCGGGTGTCACTCCCGCAACCCGCTCTGCCCCTCTTCCGGAGGACGTGAGCGGGTGCGGGACGTGCACCCCGGGTGCTGGGGACCCCGATCCCCGGCGTCAATGTTGGGATCGGGGCCCCAGGAGCGACGGCCGCGGCGCAGACGACGAGGGACTGATTTGTGCGTCGAGGATCGTTGGAGGTGAGTGACAGCCTCCTGCTGTTGCTTAGCAACAGCTCCCAGCATGCAAAAAGGGCATGCTGGGAGCTGTAGTTATGCAACAGCAGGAGGCAGACCACCACAACTCCCAGCATGCCCTTATGGGCATGCTGGGACTTGTAGTTTTGCAACAGCTGGAGGCACATTTTTTCTATGGAAAAGTGTACCTTCAGCTGTTGTGTAACTACAACTCCCAGCTTGCACCAACAGCTAAAGTGCATGCTGGGAGTTGTAGTAGTGCATCTGCTGGTTGCATAACTACAACTCCCAGCATGCCCGTTGGCTGTCGGTGACTGCTGGGAGTTGTAGTTTTGCAACAGCTGAAGGCACACTGAGTTATGTAGCAAACCAGTGTGTCTCCAGCTGTTGCATAACTACAGTCCCCAGCATCCCCAGCCAAAGTAGTATGCCTCCAGCTGTTGCATAACTACAAGACCCAGCATGCCCTTCCGCTGTCCGTACATGCTGGGGGTTGTAGCTTTTGCAACAGCTGAAGGCACACTGGTTGCAAAACACTGAGTTTGTTACCAAACTCTGTGTTTCACAACCAGTGTGCCTCCAGCTGTTGCAAAACTACAACTCCCAGCATGCACTGATAGACCGTACATGCTGGGAGTTGTAGTTTTGCAACAGCTGGATGTTCCCCCCCCAATGTGAACGTACAGGGTACACTCACATGGGCGGAGGATTACAGTAAGTATCCAGCTGCAAGTTTGAGGTGCGGCAAAATTTCTGCCGCAGCTCAAACTGCCAGCGAGAAACTACTGTGAACCCCCGCCCGTGCGACTGTACCCTAAAAACACTACACTACCACACAATAAAAAGTAAAAAACACTACGTATACACATACCCCTATACAACCCCCCTCCCCTCCCCAATAAAAATGAAAAACGTCTGGTACGCCACTGTTTCCAAAACGGAGCCTCCAGCGGTTGCAAAACAACTACTCCCAGTATTGCCAGATAGCCACTGACTGTCCAGGCATGCTGGGAGTTTTACAACAGCTGGAGGCACCCTGTTTGGGAATCACTGGCGTAGAATACCCCTATATCCTCCCCTATGCAAGTCCCTAATTTAGGCCTCAAATGCGCATGGCGCACTCACTTTGGAGCCCTGTCGTATTTCAAGGCAACAGTTTAGGGTCACATATGGGGTATCGCCGTACTCGGGAGAAATTGTGTTACAAATTTTGGGGGGTATTTTCTGCTTTTACCCTTTTTAAAAATGTAAAATTTTTGGGAAAAGAGGCATTTTAGGTAAAAAAAAAATTATTTTTTTTACATATGCAAAAGTCGTGAAACACCTGTGGGGTATTAAGGTTCACTTAACCCCTTGTTACGTTCCCCGAGGGGTCTAGTTTCCAAAATGGTATGCCATGTTTTTTTTTTTTTTGCTGTCCTGGCACCATATGGGCTTCCTAAATGCGGCATGCCCCCAGAGCAAAATTTGCTTTCAAAAAGCCAAATGTGACTCCTTCTCCTCTGAGACCTGTAGTGCGCCAGCAGAGCACTTTTCACCCCCATATGGGGCGTTTTCTGAATCGGGAGAAATTGGGCTTCAAATTTTGGGCGGTATTTTCTGCTTTAACCCTTTGTAAAAATGTAAATTTTTTGGGAAACCAAGCATTTTAGGTAAAATTTTTTTTTTTTTTACATATGCAAAAGTTGTGAAACCCCTGTGGGGTATTAAGGTTCACTTTACCCCTTGTTACGTTCCCCAAGGGGTCTCGTTTCCAAAATGGTATGCCATGTGGGTTTTTTTGCTGTCCTGGCACCATAGGGGCTTCCTAAATGCGGCATGCCCCCAGAGCAAAATTTCCTTCAAAAAAGCCAAATGTGACTCCTTCTCTTCTGAGACCTGTAGTGCGCCAGCAGAGCACTTTTCACCCCCATATGGGGTGTTTTCTGAATCGGGAGAAATTGGGCTTCAAATTTTGGGGGGTATTTTCTGCTTTAACCCTTTGTAAAAATGTAAATATTTTGGGAAACCAAGCATTTTAGGGAATTTTTTTTTTTTTTTTTTTTTTTTACGTATGCAAAAGTTGTGAATCACCTGTGGGGTATTAAGGTTTACTTTACCCCTTGTTATGTTCCCCGAGGGGTCTAGTTTCCAAAATGGTATGCCATGTGTTTTTTGTTGCTGTTCTGGCACCATAGGGGCTTCCTAAATGTGACATGCCCCCCAAAAACCATTTGTCGCTCCTTCCCTTCTGAGCCCTCTACTGCGCCCGCCGAACAATTAACATAGACATATGAGGTATGTGCTTACTCGAGAGAAATTGGGTTTCAAATACAAGTAAAAAATTTCTCCTTTTTACCCCTTGCAAAAATTCTAAAATTGGGTCTACAAAAACATGCGAGTGTAAAAAATGAAGATTGTGAATTTTCTCCTTCACTTTGCTGCTATTCCTGTGAAACACCTAAAGGGTTAAAACGCTGACTGAATGTCATTTTGAATACTTTGGGGGGTGCAGTTTTTATAATGGGGTCATTTATGGGGTATTTCTAATATGAAGGCCCTTCAAATCCACTTCAAACCTGAACTGGTCCCTGAAAAAAAGCGAGTTTCAAAATTTTGTGAAAAATTGGAAAATTGCTGCGGAACTTTGAAGCCCTCTGGTGTCTTCCAAAAGTAAAAACTTATCAATTTTATGATGCAAATATAAAGTAGACATATTGTATATGTGAATAAAAAAAAAATTATTTTGAATATCCATTTTCCTTACAAGCAGAGAGCTTCAAAGTTAGAAAAATGCAAAATTTTCAAATTTTTCATCAAATTTTGGGATTTTTCACCAAAAAAGGATGCAAGTTACCACAAAATTTTACCACTAAGTTAAAGTAGAATATGTCACGAAAAAACAATCTCGGAATCAGATTGATAACTAAAAGCATTCCAGAGTTATTAATGTTTAAAGTGACAGTGGTCAGAATTGCAAAAAATGGCTGAGTCCTTAAGGTGAAAAAGGGCTCAGTCCTTAAGGGGTTAAATGAAATATTCACCTAGAATGAAGGCTTCATATTATTTGAAGGGAGACAAGAAACATGTTGGCTGGTTCTACCCACCTAGATTACTATAGTGTATCTAAGTTATATTTTCAGTCTGGAAGTAGAAAACCAAGCCCAGATTTTTTCAGTACCATAGCATAACTCTGCATTTCTGTACCTGACTCAGCACTAGCGTAGTTGGCAAATAGATGTGAAAGCAACTTGAGGGATGACTTCTGGTACAGCCCCACCACGGTCTCATTTAGTGGGTCCTTGTTCTTCTCCAGCCAGCCCATAATGTTATAGTCCACAGTACCAGCGTAGTGAACCAGAGCAAAGTGAGCCTCAGGCTTCCCTTTGATGTTCCTTGGTTTCTGGAAGTTGTTGGACTTGCCCAAGTGGTTATCATAGAGTTTTGCTTTAAAGGTCGTGTCAGAGGCTTTGGGAAACATGCACTCCTCTTCAAGAATGGACATGATACCCATAGGCTGCGGAGAAGTAGAAAAGAAAGTTCAATTTGTAAGACAAAAAGAAAAAATAGAATGCAAACACTTTGTGGAGATTGTCAGTATTCACATTAGAAGCTGTCCCCAATGGGGCTCACAATCTAACCTTATATAGGACAAAAACTGGGGCAAATTTTCAAAGAAAGTCAATACATTTTTCACAATTTTTTGGTTTTAAATGTGAGAGAAAAACCCTTACAAATACAAGGATAACATACAAGCACATCAAGGACCCCAGCACTGCAAAACAGCAATGCTACCACTGAGCCACAGTGCTACCTCTGTGAATTTACTTATATTTATCGTTGTGAATACATTGAGGATTGGGAAAAATATTACTGACAGTGAGCCTCTTAAAGTGGTATTCCAGTGTAAGAAAATGTTTATACATTACTTGATCAAGGGTAAAAAAAAAAAATTTCATTTATCTACCCAATCCCTTGTAGCTCCCATTGCAGCCCCTTTTGTTCCATGCTGCTCAAGTCTTCTCCCCGCTTCTGAGACAAGATGTTGGTATAGGACCTGTCTGCTCAGCCAGTCACTGGCCAACATGGGACACCACTGTGTCCAGTGATTTGCTAAGCAGCCAGGCCCTGCTCCGACATCTTGTCTCAGAAGCGGCAAGGGACTGGAAGATGCTGCAGCTGGAGCTGTGGAGGGTTGTGGTAGGTAAGTATTATTTTCATGTACTGCAGTCACAGAATTTTTTTTTTTAGATTGTTATACCTCTTTTAACTCGTACAGTAATAATTAGAAAGTAAAGATAAAACAGAAGGCCTCAAGTCCAAGGAGACAAACTTATAAATGGCACCCATTTTAGACCACATGATATAGAACTAATATAGCATTAGCCTTGGTTGGAATACTCTCACCTTCTCTATGAGATCAATACAGGCCTGCAGGTCCATGCCAAAGTCTATAAACTCCCATTCGATCCCCTCCTTTTTGTACTCCTCCTGCTCCAGCACGAACATGTGGTGGTTGAAGAACTGCTGTAACTTCTCATTGGTGAAGTTAATG
Organism: Hyla sarda; assembly: GCF_029499605.1. Lineage (NCBI taxonomy): Eukaryota > Metazoa > Chordata > Amphibia > Anura > Hylidae > Hyla > Hyla sarda. The sequence goes on from NC_079189.1 coordinate 395,648,435, forward strand.
CAGAGCTGCTCAAAGCTGTTAAACTAGAGAGATACACATGGAAAATATAATTTAGAGTAAAATAATGGAAATCAATATCCCTAATATCACTGAATAAGTGAATTCACATATGTGAAAAAGGCTCCAGGACTACAGGCAAACAGATATACATTGATCGGTTGGAGAAGAATGCATAGTACGTACATACATAATGGAAATGGCAAAATCAGTCTTGGTAATTCATAGGGAAGTGAATTTCTTTGTACAAAAATATTAGAAAAATATTAAAATGTACAAATATGCACTTCTGCATGTAGTAGACACACACGCAGTTGCAGCTGTGTTTCTGTGTTGATTTCTCTGGGACAAAGTGATTTACTTGCACAATCTATTACTGCCTACACAGAATAAAAAATGTATTACTGCCAGAATAAAAAATGTATTACTTGTATGTAAAATGTGACTGCTACATTTTTTTTACACAGATGAGACACACAATTTTGTGTTACTTATTCGGCTCTGTTCAGACTGACTATAATGGGTAGTATTGTTGCAGGGTTTTGTATACAAATAACAAATATCTTGATCTGCTTTTGCAACAGATTCTAATGGAGCCAATTGACTTAAAAGGGGACTCCCGTGGAAAACTTTTTTTTTTTTTTTAAATAAACTGGTGCCAGAAAGTTAAACAGATTTCTAAATCACTTCTATTAAAAATTCTTAATCCTTCCAGTACTTTTTAGGGGCTGTATACTAAAGAGAAATCCAAAAAAGAAATGCATTTCCTCTGATGTCATGACCACAGTGCTCTCTGCTGACCTCTGCTGTCCATTTTAGGAACTGTCCAGAGAAGCATATGTTTGCTATGGGGATTTTCTCCTGCTCTGGACAGTTCCTAAAATGAACAGCAGAGGTCAGCAGAGAGCACGGTGGTCATGACATCAGAGGATATGTATTATTTTTTGGATTTCTCTTTAGTATACAGCTGCCGATAAGTACTGGAAGGATTAAGATTTTTTAATAGAAGGGATTTACAAATCTGTTTAACTTTCTGGCACCAGCTGATTTAAAAAAAAAGTTTTCCATGGGAGTACCCCTTTAAAGGTATGTTCCCATATGTGTATTATCTGCTGCAGATCTACTGCAAATTTGCTGTAGCAGATCTTGCTACTCATTGAAGTCAATGGACAGAAAAATCTCCAGCAGCAAATTTGCAGCAAAAATATGCAAGTGTGAACGGATCCTTATAATGAATCTGTGAGGCACAGAAATCCCAGCAGAACAAGTTATTCTGCACATCAGTGTCAACCGTAAACCTGATGGACACAAACATGACACCAGTGTAAGCAAAGAATCTCATAATGTTAATGTATTTTGCAATTTCTTGAATTTTTCCTAATTTCTAAAATGTCCTGTATTCTCCAGTTACTTACATCAAAGATCTCAAATCCAGCAATGTCCAGCACACCAATGAAGTATTGTCTGGGCTGCTTGGTCTCCAGCGTGGTGTTTATTCTCACCACCATCCACAAGAACATCTTCTCGTACACTGACTTGGCCAGAGCACCGATTGCATAATACACCTAGAGGAAATTCTATGTTAGTTGTATAGCAGTATAACACAAATCTTAATAATATCGTACTGCTACAATACACTGTAAAATTGTCCTATGTTAAAGTATTGAGGGCAAATTAGGAAGTATTTCTTACTGACCTGTTGGACATTTTGTCCTTTGGTGACATACTCATTCCCCACCTTGACCCTAGGGTGACACAAGCCCTTCAGGACGTCAGCAGAGTTCAAGCCCATCAGGTAAGCCACCTTATCCGCCTCTGGAAATACACCATTTATATATTAGAATCAATGGGGGACATGTATCATTATTTGTGTATGGTAGAAGCAGTTTACCCCTTTTCCCGAATTCTAAATTATGTGCAGAAGCGCTAAATTTATCATTCAAGCGCAATGAGCTTCATAAATTGCGAGTAAATATAGTGATCTCCTCAATCCACTCTTTGGAAAATAGAATCAATGATTTAGAGCATCTTGCTACGTTAAGTCCAAGATGGCTTATATTTGTGCAAAAAAGTGCAAAAAAATCAGCTCTTGCCGCTAAATTTTTGGTGTAAAGGAAAAGTACGCAGTTAATAAATCCATGTGTACTATAGAGGTCACTCCAAGGTACCCTGATTCAGCCACATCTGGAGGACATGCTCTACCAAAACGTGCGCAAAAAAATGCGCCAAAAAAGGGCTTGTGCAAAATTTTGCGCAAAAAAATACACACAAAACAGGGGTAAAATCTTTGATATATGCCCCCCAATATGTATAAACCAATGTGACACACAGTACTGATCCTGTAGAAGTGATCCGTCACGGCTAGTAGTGAGAATGGAGGACACAAGTTGAAATGTGCTCCTAGGTTAGCATTGTTACTGGAGGGTAATTTGGCTGTTTTTGTGGTTCTTAAATAGGACAGTATGATTGGCATGATTAAAGGAATGGCTCTTTATTTGGACTTTATTGGTGGCATGGTAAAGGCAAGCTCTATAACTTGAAGGAATTAGGGGAAGCCTACATTGTTGACACTGTCAGGAGAATCTAGGACTAATAGTGTTAGAGGGTTCTGTAGGTAGCACTGATGAAAGTCTCTACATTTAAAGGGGTACTCCAGTGGAACACAATTTTTTTCTACTCAAATGGTGCCAGAAAGTGTAAACAGATTTGTAAATTACTTCTTTATAAAAATCGTAATCCTTCCAGTACTTATCAGCTTCTGTATGCTGCAGAAAAAGTTGTATGGTTCTTTTTTGTCTGACCACAGTGCTCTCTGCACGTCAGGAACTGTCCAGAGCAAGAGAGGTTTGCTATGGGGAATTGTCCCTGCTCAGGACCTTTCCTGACATGGACAGAGGTGTCAGCAGAGAGCACTATGGTCAGACTGGAAACAACTACACAACTTCCTCTGGAGCATACATCAGCTGATACGTACCGGATGCCTAAGGATTTTTAAGTAGAAGTAATTTACAAATTTGTTTAACTTTCTGGCACCATTTGATTTGAAAAAAAAAAAAAAATTTTTTCCACCAGAGTACCCCTTTAACTATGGCCAGATAAAGAATTTGTTACCCACATGCTGGTCATCTGCCATGTGAATATGTACAGGCATAGCTGGACTTTAGCTCCTGGTCCCACATAACATACAGCAGAAAATGTCATTGCTTTGATGCTGATATTTATCTATACCTAAATGTCATTGTAGTTCATTGACAGTGACAAACCTGTATTAGAATAAGATCTTGTTTATATGCTATGCCTTTTGCTAAATGGATTATAGAATTACAGTAAAAGATACTGAAACTGCATGAAGAGAAGTAAAGAATTATAATAGTAGGTATATCCATGCATCAATCTTCCATGTTATATATTCGGATGTAAGATGGATGTGATCACAAATCCTACAAGTTGGCTTTCAAATGGTGTAATGTTCGTTTAATACACTTACCTTCCGTCCCATCAGGCTCTGCCTGCTCCTCTCTCTGCTTCTGCTTGAATTTCATGTTGCCAAAATGCATTATGGCTCCAGTAAGCTTATAAATGGAGTTTTTCTCATCTTGAGAGAACCCCAGCACATCAAATGCATTCTAAATAAAGAGAAAGCAGGGCAGGGTAGAATAATTCCTTTTTGTAGTGCATTTTTTTTATTTTATTAGACTTTCTGGGTTAGCAGATGCCAAATAAACAGAATTTTACTTTGTTTTACTGAAAACATGTTATACATATGAAACGGAAAACCCCTTTAAAGACGATGTCCAGTTAAACAAAATGTATCCCCTATCCGCAGTGTCTGATCCCAGGGGGGGTGTCCGACGCTGGGATGCACCACGATCTCCCACACATGGCCACGGCTCAGCCCCCGCTCTGCTAATGCACGTTTCGTAACCAGGTGGAGACACAAAAATGTAGTGTATTAAATTAAGCATTAAAGGAAGTTTCAAATAACTTTTTTGAACATGTTTAATTAAGAAATAAATGACAGGAGACAGAAAAGCTTGCACTGACTATGGGTGCTATGGAGACAGAGTCTCCTAATGTATAGTTATGAGTAGTCGAGAGTATGGACTATGGCCAGTTTGTACCATTTAGAAGCACAATTGAAGTGAAAGCAAATTAGAAAAATGATTTATGCCTTGTATGGTATACTATAGTTAAACTATTAAGGTCCAGTTCAAATATAGTATACTGTACCATATAAAGCATGTGCGTTATTTAGCGGAGCTTGGTTTAGGAGATATAGGGTGTTTTTTTAAATTTACTTCCAGTATTTAGTCTGCACAGCATGGGATTAAATTTATACATATAGGTACTTGTTAATAAATAGAAAAAAATTATTCTACGAGATGAGCTCCTTATTTTAAGTTGTATAAACAAAAATGATTATAAATATAGGTACATGTGTATGGTATATTTATATCTTTTCCCCCATCTGTAATTTAAGGCCATATCTTTTTTATAGGTGGGTCCTATTTGTACATATGTTTATATTTATTATTGTACCTATCATGGTCTCTGTATATAATTGCAGCACAGAGGTAAATGATACCACTAGATCTATAAGCTAGTTAGTACCGTATTTATATGTGTTGTACGGCACCCTGCACGTCTCCTGTCCAGCCAGTATACCAGTGTGCATAAATTAGTAGCTAGTATTTTACTTACCCATTTAGGCTTTTAAGTCATGCCCAAGGAATGTGATGGATCTATCAATGTAAGAGGGGTATTGTGTGTTCAGAGTATGGTTTATGATTAAAGGGGTACTCAGAGGAACTGAAACTTATCCCCTATCAACAAGATAGGAGATAATTGTCTGACCGCAGGGGGTCCCTGACCACTGGGACCCCCGCCATCTCCTCTACAAGGACCCACTACTTACCTGTCCTCAAGGTGCTTTGTCCCTCACCCTCGGAGATGATCACTCCACCAATAAGCAGCTGAGATAGCTAAGCAGGCTGTCACTTGCGCTTATATTGGAAGGTAGGGGCTGGAGTGTGCCAAGAACAGGTACCCACAGTTATTCCCTATCCTGTGGGTAAGGGATAAGTTTAAGTTCCCCGGAGTACCTCTTTAAGGTTTGAAAGCCTAAATGAGTCAAACCCTTCTCCTTGTCCGGTGTTATGGAACTGCATCTTTTTAACTATAAAGGAGATGTTCTGTAGCAGCCGAATCTGCTGGTAGAATCTTTTCTCATTCCCTTTGATGTGTTAAGCCACTTGGTCCGGGCCTCCTGCATGGACAGCTATCTGTAAACAGGTGAAAGACCTCCTTTCTGTGTAGTGCTGCTGCTGGGTTACTGCATTGCAGTTCCCATTCACTTCAAGGTGCCTACTATTATTTTGTTATGCTGAATGATACCTCAACTGGACAATTTTATGTCCCTTAAAGTATATTGTGAAAAAATGACTCATGGCTTAAAATTGTGTGTGCATAATTCTCAACATAACCAAAGACCAGATAATATATTTTTTTAAAGTGTCAGTTTTACAAGTAATGTAACAAGCCATTACTAGTGAGTAGAGATTAGAGAGGGTGCGAGTACACATATAGCTTTCATCACACTGAGGCTTGTGATGCTGCTAGGCCAATAATTATTTCTCAGCCGTACAGGTCCTAACATTCCCACCATGATCAGACAAGGGTGAACGGATGAACTCACTATAACTCACACATTTTTTTTTATATTATATTGTGCAATAAAAGTAGTAATGACAGTATGCAGAGATGTAAACCAGTACATCAAAGACAAATATTCTGTCAACATATGCCCTTACTGTCAAATACTAAATGATGGTTCTTATATAAAAGTAAGTGACATATAACTGATTCTAGCTGTTACTCGTAGAGCATGCCTTAACTCAAATGTTTTTTTACTTCCCTCTATTTTCTATGAAGGCAGAATAAAGACCAAGATAAAAACTATTTTTCCCAAGACTGGGTAAGAATGGATCTATAAAGCCATTAGTTGCATTATTGTATTTAGTGCACTGCCACTACCGTCTGCACTGAGAATCAAGACACTTTATTTCTCCACAAGACACTTGAGTGGGAATTGAGTAAAACTGTCCATACATCAGCTTTGTGCCATCTTGCCCAATACCCCCTTACAAATGCACGCTCTGCTCATCCTAGCATGTAGGTGTTTTTCAAAAGGAGGGGGTTAAGCTTCTGCCAGACTCTTCTGGGGGCGGCTTATACCGGCGCAGAGAACAAAAGAATATGGCCCCTCTCCCCGATATCTGCCATCAGTAAAGTGTCAGGAGGCTTCCATTAGATGGTTGTCCAATCATTCTTAATCAGTGCGTTCAGCCAAAATGTATCTAATGTGTCTGGCCAGCTTCAATGTTTGCTGTTTTGTTTTTTAATTATTATTTTTATCTCCAATTATTTAACATTTTTAACACAAAGATGTGAAGTGTCAAAAAGATCAGATCAATAGAGAAAATACTGTGAATTGATGAGGAGCCAAATTACATGTTTTTCATATACACAAAAATCCCCCATGGGGTACCCGGGGTATTTAATTCATAAATTCCAATTCCCTTCAGGGTTAGCAACTAAGACCCCCGACTAGGGTCACCCTTTTAAAACTACACTTTTATTTATTATTTGTTAAGATCAAAATGAGGTGCAAAGAATAATACAAACGAAGGTGTTTAAAAACACAATATATAGGAATTGGATTGGTCCATTACTGGTTCCACTAATTCTATTTCACTAGGGCTTCTATGTTAGGGACTCTTTTATTCCATTAATCTGGATCCTAAGATTCCAATCTTTATAGTCCACATAACATGCACCTCCTCTATCTAATTTACCAATTCCTATTATTGTTGTTTAAAATGTGTTCCCTAGCATCCCCCCGACGTTTCGCTGGAGAGACCCAGCTTTATCAAGGTATAGGACACTAATCATTACATGTTTAGCATAATATGAAACTCTTTTTTTCTTCTTGCTTGTTGGTTGAGAGTAGATATTTAGGTGTAGATGGAGGATCGGGTTGCAGGGTGTTCCTCCAGGCCCCACCAACCCAAGGGTTGACTTTAATGAATAGATATTGTAAGATATGATTTTATTACGTACAAAAAGTCTGATTAAATGCTAATTTACCTACTTTTTGTTAAATAAAAAAAGGAAATAAAAAAAACAAAACAAAAACATATTATAAAACTATAAGATGAATATTACTTACATCAGTAGCTAATAGCTCTTCTGCATCATCAATAGAAGCAACAGTGGTTTCTCCTTGAGAGATGTACGCATAGTCATACGGGTTATTGGTGACTAGTAACATGTCTACAAAGGAAAGAGCAAATATTAGAAATAAAATAAACACTCTACGGTTAACTTGAAGATCAGTAATATTATTTTTTTACATTGCAGGATATTTGCATAATCCAAAATATAGAGAAATGACCCTCACCCAGAAGCTCTGGCTTTTTGTTGGACAAGATCTGGTAAAAGATGTGGTAGTCCCTCTCAGCCCTCAGCTGGAAGGTGCAGCGGGATTTCTCCAGGAGATCTAGTGAGAAAATAATGCATGGGGCAGGTAACCAAATAGGAAACCAGTAAAAGAAATATACAGAGGACATAGAAATAAGATAAAACAAGGGTTATCAAATTGAAAGACATGGTTAACTAAGTACACACACATCTGGCCATACAAATGGAAGGTTGGTCAGCCAAAATGGCCGCTCACTTTGATTTACAAAAAAAAATACAAAAAAAATTAATTCTGTGATTTGTTTAGCTTGGCAATGTTGAATCATTCATCCAAAGAATTGATGATTGTTGGCCACATAGTGATAATAACAGTCCAGCTTAAAGATATATTTACACCTCCAGGGATTGCCTGTGTGGAATCTGCATTACGTTGTTTTCAACAGGAATCTGTGTCATAGTTCATGCTGTGAGCGCATGGCGCAGATCTTTTTTTCGATGTGAAATATTTGTTAAGAGGTAATAGTGACATTGAGCATTCTGGAGTGGAGGCAGTGCCAGACAGGGAGACAGGGGTGTATAGTGTTTTTATTTTTTTGTCCTGTCATTTATTACTACCTGGTATTTTTTTCTAAAAGGGCTGGAAAACAACTTTAGGGTATGTTCATGAGAAATTGACCAGAAATTCTGTGCCAGTATTCCTCTCCAAATCCCCCTTGAATAAAAGTTCCATTGACTTTAAAAGTCCTTTCACCACTCTTTTCCCACTGAGGAATTTCCACGTAATTCTGACGCGTAATCATATTCTGCCAGAAGATTGAACATGCTCATTATTCTGGCGGAATCCATGGAGCCCATTGAATTCAGTCAATTTTCCTAATGAAATGAGTATGGGGTGTAATTGATGCAAGATTTTTGTGTGGAACAAACTCCAAAATGGCTGAACTTCCTGCTCCTCCTGATCACTTTTAAAAATTCCACATCATATTTTGTACCATTTCTGCGCCAATTCTACACACAAAATTCCATGCTTATTAGAAGATGGCAGATGGAAGGCTGTATCTCCAGGTCTCTTATAGAGATACATTAAGGCTAGGTTCAGACTACGGAATTTCCGCCTGCAATTCTGCTTTGAAATTGCAGGCAAAAATTCCGCTTGCTAAAATGTACTGTATAGTGAATGGGTTTCCGTTCACAAATTCACACTTCGGAATTTGTGAAGCGGAATTTGTGAACGGAAAATCCACTTGAATGGCGGCGCTTTTTCTTCAGGCGGAAATCTGTGCGGAACACATTGCAGTCTATTGGAGACTGCAGTGTCCACACGGTCCTAGCGCCGACTGATTCAGTCAGTGCTGGCCGCACTCGGAATCTCTGGGCGGAAATTTTCTGCCCGGAGATTCCGTAGTCTGAACCTAGCCTAAGAGGGCGCTTCGTGCGGGGGTCAACACGCTCCGTTTCCGGTTGGATCCACTCTGTTTTTCTGCATGATAGTTCTCCTTTAAAGCGTAACCCCATTGATGGTTTGGGCAGCAGGATATATACTTACATTTTCGCGACCCTGTCTGAGCTCGAGACTTGTGCAAGACTAGAGGCGTTCAATCTACAGATTTTGTGAAAATCACATGCAAGTCTATGGGACTTCTGCTAAATATGTAGATTGAACGCCTCTAGTCTTGCCAAGTCTTGGGATGGGACAGCTCGGGTAGCTGTGTAAAGATTTTAACATATATTGTGCCACTCGAGCAATCACTGGATGACTTTAAGGCTTCTTTCAGACACAGTTTTTGCCCTGAAAAAGTGCAACAAAAAGTGCATTTTTATGGCATTTTAAACTCACTATGGGTATGTTTTAGGGTCTAAGAAAAGTATGTTAAAAAAATCCACCCAACAAATAAAAATGAAAAAATGGCATGAAATTCATGGCAATTTTTACTTCTAAAAAATCTAACAAAATGGACATGGTCATGATAAAGCGCTGTTAGCATGAAACGCATCAGACGTTTTAACAGTTCCTGCTGGCATTCTTCATGTAACATTGATCCTGAATAAAGCCAAACACTGTTTTCTCCATATCCATGTGCTGAACAATCTTTCTTCTATTGTTGAAGCTGGAGGCGGTGCCAGCAGATCCTGTGCGCAGGTGATTGGAGTTGGACAGGGTGAGCTGTTTTTTTCTACTAAAAGTATGACCACCTTTGTAACATTTTGAAACTAAAACAAAATGATGATTTTTTCCCCCCAATGCTATAGGTTGCATTTTTAAACTGCAAAAATACTACTATAGTGTTTTCAGACTTTATTTTTAAATGGGGTCTGAATACGCCATCTTTGAACTGGTGGCATGTTTGGCTTTGCAGTACTGTTGTGTTACCACATGTATTTTACAGCAAGTGATATGTGTAGAGGATACTAAGGCTATATTCATACGGTTGAAAATTTGTAGAATGTCTGGAAAAAACAGGCAGACATTTTGCAAATTTCCATGTTCTGCCGGCGATAAAAAAATGTTCAGTCTAGACAGGGTTTGGTGCTGTTAGCTGAGCCCTGTATGTTAAGGAAGTGAGGTTAAAGGGGTATTCCAGGAAAAAACTTTTTTTTATATATATCATCTGGTTCCAGAAAGTTAAACAGATTTGTAAATTACTTCTATTAAAAATTCTTAATCCTTTCAGTACTTATGAGCTTCTGAAGTTAAGGTTGTTCTTTTCTGTCTAAGTGCTCTCTGATGACATGTGTCTCGGGAAACGCCCTGTTTAGAAGCAAATTCCCATAGCAAACCTCTTCTAAACTGGGCAGTTCCCGAGACACGTGTCATCAGAGATTACTTAGAAAAGAACAACCTAAACTTCAGAAGCTCATAAGTACTGAAAGGATTAAGATTTTTTAATAGAAGTAATTTACAAAACTGTTTAACTTTCTGGAGCCAGTTGATATATAAAAAAAAGGCATGCCTAGCTGTGGTATTACTGCCACTTTAACTGGATTAAACTGGATTAAAAAGGATTTTATAAGTTTAGAAATCAGCAACAGGTAGGAGACAGGCACAATTGTATCTATTTGCCCTTTAGACTATCTTCTAACCATGTCGGTAGCTTTGTGTCTGAATAAGAGCTGACAGATTCCCTGTAAAACCCTCTTACAGCTTCTTTAAGATAAATTCACATGCAGCAAATTTTCTGTAGTCATTTCTTCAAGTGTCCCATTCACTTGCACGGGTCTCACAGCAATTCTAAAAACAACCCCATTCACTTTAAAAGAAGTAATTTTTTATGATAACTATGTATCTGCCATGGATGAATATTCCCTTATGGCCTACTTGGTCAGCAAATGTTCAGATTTGTAAACCCCAGTGTTTTCCAACAGTTTGCCTCCAGCTGTTGCAAAACTACAACTACCAGCATGCCCAGACAGCCTTTCATGCTGGGAGTTGTAGTTTAACGACAGCTGAAGACACACTATTTAGAAAACATTGGTATAATCAACCTGGACACGAATGTAAACGGAAAGTGAGAAAAATCACAAAACCTAAAGGATTATGGTTTTATAGAAACATGATATTTAAAATTGCAGCCAGTGTATGTGTGCTATTAAATGTATGCTGTAATATATGCTTGTATAGCACATGGAGTGTGGAAATATTGTCACTCACATGTCTCTATGTCAGCAGATGCCAATTTCCCAGTTGCTCCAAAATGAATCCGGATGAATTTACCCTGATGTAGAAAAAAAAGAGATGAAAGAGATGTTAACAAACAGCTGCTGTTAAATGAAGGGTACGGTTACACCATTTGTTTGTTTTTGTATGACGTATACTGTTTTAGGGAAGGGTCACACAATAGTGCACCCGTAGCGCTGCGGATGCACCCAGTGCTGGCAATCATGAGCAGCCACACAGAGCTGCTACCTGGCCGCAGCTTGGAGCTCGCTCTGCCATCAGCGCATCCGCAGCGTGAAATACACTGCACATGTGCTGTGTGAGACCCTACCCTTAGGAAAAGTATTCGTTAATGGATGCTAAAAACAGATGCTGCTGTATGCTATCCATTTCCCATTGTCTTTTATTATAAAAAAAAAACGTACTGTAACATCTGTTTTTTACACAATATATTGCCATACACAACAGTGTGATTAACCACGTTTATGGATACAGTAAAAGTAAACAGACTGTTACAGAAACAGTGAAATGGCTACATAAACACGGTGTGAACATAGCCTATCTTGTACATTCCTATACTTTAAGTTGTTGAAGTTCACTTGTTGCGTCCAAAATTCTTGTAGCCCCATGATCTGCCAAAACCCTCCCATGCACATTAATATTTATATATCATACATATCCCCAGTGAAATAACATGGCACACAGTCTGTAATATAAATGTCAGTTTAGTGTGGGCTACACATCTATACTTAACCAGAAAGGGCAGAAAATTGCTTTGGTAACTGTGCTATAGGCTACAGTATCCTACAGTTTTAGGATATGAATGACTCCCATAAACACAAAGTAACTTACAAATCTTGAGGAGTTGTCATTTCTTAATGTCTTGGCATTGCCAAAGGCTTCCAAGGCAGGGTTAGCCTGGATAATTTGATCCTCCAGTGTTCCCTAAGGATTGGAAAAGAGAAAGAATGGTAAAATTAAATATAGCATATAATCCCAAAAACAAACAATCAGATAAGGCCTGTTTAGTCTGTGCTGATGTTCTGTAACGGGGAAAAAAATCAAGTGAAAATGATCTACAGATAGGTCATAGATACATGTGAAGGTCATATTTTGAGATGAGTGAACTTTTGGAAAATTCGATTCGGCCGATTTATCGAATTTCCCGAAAAAATGCAGTTTGGTCTGAATTTATTTGCAGTGAATCTCTATTAAAAACGGCTATTTCTGGGCTACAGAGAGCCTCAATAGGGGTGTAGAACACTTTGCCTTGACGTAACACGCATAGAGAGTGTGCTGTGTTAGTGAACAAATACTGTAATTTAGAATGACATGCAGATTACAGGTGTCGCTATTAGAATCACTGCCGCAGAGTGTCTGGACGTGGCAGCAGGGTCGGAAGACCATATGGTGTCACAATTGAAGAGATTAAAGAGATTTATTTTTTAATTGGATTCTTGTGATAATTCCAGAGGTAATATATGACGACGACCATAGGGCCTCAGTCTTGAAAAGATTACATAGATTTTTTTAAATTTAAATTGAAGATTTTGAATAGATTCACAAGTTTAATGTGCCAGCAGCATGAGCAGATCCCATGGCGGCAAAATGACAGAGCCTGGTAATTGGAATGAGCAAACTTTAAATTCTTTTTTGAGGACCCATTGGAAGGCAAGTCTGGTGCCAGCAGCTGCGGTAATTCCAGCTCCAATAGTGTATAAATGCTGCAGAGTAAACCATGGCAAAGCTCCTAGTTGTATCTTAAAATCGAGTTGGCGGTCCGCCGCGAGCCCAGCTACCACCTGTCCCAGCCCCTGCCTCTCAGCGCACCCCCATTATCTGAGTGTCCACTTGAAAATGGAGGGACTGCAGTACCAGTAACTTGGACAGGAGCACATTAAGCGCCGTTTGATAATTGGGCGCATACTGCTAGATGTTCCTGCAGTGAAAAGTCTTGTATTTGTATCTTAGAATCGAGCTGGCGGTCCTCCGCGAGGCAAACTACCACCTGTTCCAGCCCCTGCCCCTCAGAGACACCCCCCCCCCCCGACTGTGAAACTGCGAATGTTTAATTTAATCAGTTATGGTTCATTGTTATTGTTCCAACCTGTTTCATTGGATTCTTGTGGTAATTCCACAGGTAATATATGACGACGACCATAGAGCCTCACAATTGAAAAGATTAAAGAGATTTTTTTAAATTTTAATTGAAGATCTTGATTAAATTCACAAGTTTAATGCCCCGGGTGCCCGAAGCGTTTGCTTTGAACTAATACTTTATGACCACAAAAACCCATTATAACAAGGAGTCAAATGGCGGTACAATGAGCCTAGAGGTGGCAGCAGCCTGATGAGACCATAGGACCTCCCAATTGAAAAGAGTAAAGATATTTTTTTAAGTTTAAATTGAAGATTTTAAATAGATTAAAATTTAAAAAGTTTAATTTAATGTGCCTACAGCATGAGGAGACCATTTGGTGGCAGAATGACACAGCCTGTAGGTGGCAGCAGCATGAGAAGACCATGGGGCCTCACAATAGAAAAGATTAAAGACATTTTTTTTTATTTAAATTGAAGATTTCAAAAAGATTAACATAAAAAGTTTTATTTAATGCGCCAGCAGCATGAGGAGACCACATGGCTACGGTGTGTCTGGGTCCTCTGTCTCGTCTTTCTCATCACCCTGTAGCTCCACAGCCTGCTCCTGCTCCTCCTCTCAGATGACTATAAAAACCACCCATTTCGCAAAACCTTGCTTGTGCTCCACTGTCCCCCTCCTCTTCCAGTTCAGCCCCCACACGGCTCATGCGGCCGTGATATGTAGGTGCCACGTCTCCAGTGCCCTGACCATCCATCGTTCCTGTGTTGCAGTAGATGAAGCAGTGGAATGACGTTGTTCATCCCGTGATTCTGGCGACTGACTAATAATGTGGCTTCCTCAAAGGGAGTACCCCTATCTGCTTGGATCATAAAGAAATCGGTCCAACATATGTGCAAATGAAAAGAGGAATTTTAGAACTTTGCCGAAGTGGTTAACAGGAAATTTCGACCCAAAGTGTAAAAATATGTATATATCAGTCAACTAGAAATTACTAGAATACGTAAAAGAATAGGAGAAAGTGTGATTTACAGCAACCAGAAAACTTGTGGTACAAGTGTCTGGCTGAAGAGAATGTGGGTCCATACTCCACCACTACAAATGGGCAGTCTATTAGGTACAAAAGGGCATAAGTCTGGCCTTATACTTTAGATAGCTGTAGGCAGAAAGTTCTATTGATCGTCAGCCATCTTCTTCCAATCAGTTTAGTATTCATATGTCTTCAAAGAAGGAGGATGGTAAGGTGCTGAAACATTGGATGGCTGACTGGTCTGCCAAAACTCCAGCAAAAAGAAGCACTGTGGGATTTTTATTTTTTTATATAGTGCAGCATAGGCTATTTTTAGAGAATAATGTGGAGGTTCTTGTGTATGCCTTGTCCTTAAAGGGGTACTCCGGTGAAAAACTTTCTGGCACCAGTTGATTTAACAATAAATAAATAAACCAATTTGTAAATTACTTCTATTTAAAAATTTTAACCCTTCCAGTACGTATCAGCTGCTGTATGCTCCACAGGAACTTCTTTTAAAAAAAATTAATTTTCTGTCTGACAGCAGTGCTCTCTGCTGACACCTCTGTCCATGTCAGGAACTGTCAAAGGCAGAATAGGTTCGCTATGGGATTTGCTCCCGCTCTTGACAGTCCCTGAGAAATGACAGGACAGAACTGTAGTGGCATCTCACAAGTGAGTGTTATTATGTTGAAACAGGTGAGGTCCTTTAATTTGGTGTCTCCTTTTTCTAGATGTTTTATTGAAACAACATTTCACTTGAAATGCTAATTTTTATATTTTCAATCTTACCTTGCCTGTGGGGCCAGCATCCTTTTTGCGGTCTCCAATGGCGGCAATAACAGCAAAGTACTGGATGACACGTTTGGTGTTTACAGTCTTTCCTGCACCAGATTCTCCACTAAAGTTTGAGAATTATGATAAATTTATAAATGACAATAGATTTATAAAAACAAGTAATACCTGACTAAAAATACATACGTGATAAGAATAGACTGATTCTCCCGATCTGAAAAAGAAAAAAGAAAAACCTTGTTGAGTAGTTACAGAAGTAGGGAAAAAAGAGCAACATAAACAATAACCAAACTCTTAAAGGGGTACTCCAGTGGAAAAATTTTTTTTCAAATCAACTGGCTCCAGAAAGTTAAACAGATTTGTAAATTACTTATCATGCATGCTCCAGAGGAAGTACAGTTGTTTTTTTCTGTCTGACCACAGTGCTCTCTGGTGACACCTCTGTCCGTGTCAGGAACTGTCCGGAGCAGGAGAGGTTTGCTATGGGGATCTGTTTCTACTCTGGACAGTTCCTGACACAGACAGAGGTGTCAGCAGAGAGCCCTGAGGTCAGACAGACTAGAAAAACTCAACTTCCTTTGTAGCACAGCAGCTGATAAGTACTGAAAGGATTAAGATTTTTTTTAATAGAAGTGATTTACAAATCTATTTAACTTTCTGGAGTCAGTTGATATGAAAATAAATGTTTTCCACCAGAGTACCCCTTTAAGGACATGGACTACTTTGGCCTTTCAGGTGCAGTAATTTTGTTTAATCTTTTCATCCCTTTCTTCCATGTAATGTTGAAAATACAGCAGTTTTGAAGGTTTTTACCCAGTTTTCTGTTAACCCATTCACACTACAGAATTTTCTGGGCGGAATTTCCAGCAAAAAATTCTGATCTTAAAATTCCACCAGAACATTGAACTTACTTAATGTTCTGACGGAATCCGCACTGCAGACATTGGTATCTATCTGTCTTTGCAGTCCTATCCCTGAATTACTCAGAATCTCTGGCCAGAGAAGATTTGCCGAGTGAACACGGCCTTAGGGCCAGTTCACACTGAGAATTCACTTTGCAGCAGCCTCCCATTGCTGTCAATAGAATTCTGCAGGGGAATTCCTACTGTGGAAATTGCGTAGATGAAATTCTTCTGCAGAATTTCCCCCTTAAAAGAATCAACATGTTCATTCTTTTGGCAGAATTCCGTACAGGCTGCATTGCAATAGTGACGGAGCAGGTCTGCGTGGTCCAAGCGCTAGGGGTGCCTGCTGAACTGAAAATCTCTGCCCAGAATTTGTCCATATAAAAATTCTCTGTGTGAACGTATTGCTTAAAAATTCTGTGAATGTATTGTTTTTATTGGTATCATGTGGGGTATATATGACTTTGTATTCTAGATTTTTGATAGAAGGATAAACAAAAAACTTTTGACAATATATTTTCGTGGCTGGGTTCACACATAGTATTTTGGTCAATAATTTTGGGAGTGGAACCAAACACAGGGAAAAACAATAATGGAAAGCTTTGTAGATTTTTCTAGTTTGGGCTAAAAAATACTAAATACAAACCAAAATGGGCAATACCAGTTATGAGCACTTTTTTCATTATATATTTTTGCCATAATAAAGCATCTTTCTGGGAATTGGAAAAATAAAATAAGCTTTTTTTAAATATATATACTTAAGTTCCACTAGGTAGCTTGGTTTTGCAATCACTTTGTTCATATAATACATTGCAATATTTCTGTTTCATTACACTTCAGCATAACGCCCACAGACATCCAATTACCTCTCACTGAACATGTTCGCTATGGACTGCAGCATTTAAGGTGTTATATGTCAGGGATAGACGTTATCTGTGATTCTGGCCATTGCAGCATGGTCTCATCTTTATGTTACAGCTTTCAATGACTGCAGATGGTAAAGACTCCCTGTAAATGTACACTGGCAATGTAAGGGGGCATAATCTATGGGGTAATGTAAGGGAGCATCCAAATCTATGGGGCAATGTAAGGGGGCATAAGAATCTATGGGTGCATTGTAAGGGGGCATAAGAATCTATGGGGGCAATGTAAGGGGGCATAATCTATGGGGTAATGTAAGGGAGCATACAAATCTATGGGGCATTATAAGGGGGCATAAGAATCTATGGGGGCAATGTAAGGGGCATAATAATCTATGAGTACAATGTAAGGGGGTATAAGAATCTATGGGGGCAATGTAAGGGGGCATATGAATCTATGGGGGAAATATAAAGAGAGAGATGGATGTTGCACAGTTTATGACTTTTCCAAGTCAATGGGTGCTCTGTCTTCAAAGGCCTGGCCACAGTCACAAATTCCAATAAAAGGTGGAAGATGGCACTCCAGAACTGTTTTTAAAACAGGTAGTAGGTTTATTCATCCATACAATACATGTGATGTGACATTTCGACCTCAACTGAGGTCTTTCTCAAGCAGGAGAAATACCTAATTTGAGGTTGAAATGTTGCATCACTTGTATTGTATGGATAAATAAACCTACTACCTGTTTTGAAAACAATTCTGAATCTATGGGGGCAATGTAAGGGGGCATAAGAATCTATGGGGGCAATGTAAGGGGGCATAAGAATCTATGGGGGCAATGTAAGGGGGCATAAGAATCTATGGGGGCAATGTAAGGGGGCATAAGAATCTATGGGGGCAATGTAAGGGGGCATAAGAATCTATGGGGGCAATGTAAGGGGGCATAAGAATCTATGGGGGCAATGTAAGGAGGAATAAGTATCTATGGGGGAATACGGGTGTTCAGGCCTTGAGCTGTGTAAGGCTGGGTTCACACTACGTTTTCTCCCATACGGGAGTGCATACGGCAGGGGGGAGCTAAAAGCTCGCGCTCCCGTATGTGACCGTATGCGCTCCCGTATGTCATTCATTTCAATGAGCCGACCGGAGTGAAACGTTCGGTCCGGTCGGCTCATTTTTGCGCCGTATGCGCTTTTACAACCGGACCTAAAACCGTGGTTGACCACAGTTTTAGGTCCGGTTGTAAAAGCGCATACGGCGCAAAAATGAGCCGACCGGACCGAACGTTTCACTCCGGTCGGCTCATTGAAATGAATGACATACAGGAGCGCATACGGTCACATACGGGAGTGCGAGCTTTTAGCTCCCCCCTGCCGTATGCGCTCCCGAATGGGAGAAAACGTAGTGTGAACCCAGCCTAAGAGGCCCCGGAATTTCTGATGGCAGCCCTGGCGGTAGGATCGCATGGCCTTGCGCTGTCACCATTGACGGCAATGCAGTGCTCATGGAATTTTGCACAATTTTGCGCAGGTCAATTTCAGCAATGGAATTCTCTGCTGCTGAAATTCCAAAGTGTGAATCGGTCCTCGAAAGACCCATTCACATCAATGGTAGAGTTCACAGAGGGAATTTCTGATGCGCAATTCTGTACAAGGAAATTCCATTCAAATTACTCAGTGTGAACATACTCTTCCAATGAGTAGGTAATTAAAGGGGTACTCCCGTGGAAAACTTTTTCTTTTAAATCAACTGGTGCCAAAAAGGTAAACAGATTTTTAAATCACTTCTATTAAAAAATCTTATTCCTACTAGTACTTTTTAGGGGTTGTATACTAAAGAGAAATACAAAAAAGAAATGCATTTCCTCTGATGTAATGACCACAGTGCTCTCTGCTGACCTCTGCTGTACATTTTAGGAACTGTCCAGAGCACCATATGTTTGCTATGGGGATTTTCTTCTGCTTTGGACAGTTCCTAAAATGGACAGCAGAGGTCCGCAGAGAGCACTATGGTCAGGACATCACAGGAAATGCATTTCTTTTTTGGGTTTCTCTTTAGTATATAGTCCCTAAAAAGTACTGGAAGGATTAAGATTTTTTAATAGAAGTGATTTACAAATCTGTTTAACTTTCTGGCACCAGTTGATTTTAAAAATCATGTTTTCCATGGGAGTACCCCTTTAACCCCTTAACGACGCAGGACGTTTATTTCCGTCCTGCGCCGGCTCCCACGATATGAAGCGGGGTCGCGCTGCGACCCTACATTACATCGTGTCGGTCCTGGCGCTCATCAACGACCGGGACGCGCGGCTAATACCACACATCGCCGATCGCGGCAATGTGTGGTATTAACCGTTTAGAAGCGGCGGTCAAAGCTGACCGCCGCTTCTAAAGTGAAAGTATCCCGGCTGCTCAGTCGGGCTGTTCGGGACCGCCGCGGTGTCCCGAACAGCTTACAGGACACCGGAAGAGCCCTTACCTGCCTCTCGGTGTCCCTATGGGACCTATAACACTGCAAAAAAAAAGTAAAAAAAAAGTGTTAATAAAGGTTATTTATCCCCTTCCCTAATAAAAGTTTGAATCACCCCCCTTTTCCCATAAAAAAAAATAAAACAGTGTAAATAAAAAAATAAATAAACATATGTGGTATCGCCGCGTGCGTAAATGTCCGAACTATAAAAATATATCATTAATTAAACCGCACGGTCAATGGCGTACGCGCCCAAAAATTCCAAAGTCCAAAAAAGCTTATTTTTTGGTCCCTTTTTGTACCATTAAAAATGAATAAAAAGTGATCAAAAAGTTCGATCAAAACAAAAATTGTACCGATAAAAACTTCAGATCACGGTGCAAAAAATGATTCCTCATACCACCCTGTTCGTGGAAAAATAAAGAAGTTATAGGGGTCAGAAGATGACATTTTTAAACGTATAAATTTTCCTGCATGTAGTTATGATTTTTTCCAGAAGTACGACAAAATCAAACCTATATAAGTAGGGTATCATTTTAACCGTATGGACGTACAGAATAAAGATAAGGTGTCATTTTTACCAAAATATGCACTGCGTAGAAACGGAAGCCCCCAAAAGTTACAAAATGGCGTTTTTTCTTCGATTTTGTTGCACAATTATTATTATTTTTTCCCGTTTCGACGTGAATTTTTGGGTAAAATGACTAATGTCACTGCAAATTAAGCCATAATATGGATTTTTAGGTGGAAAATTGAAAGGGTTATGATTTTTAAAAGGTAAGGAGGAAAAAACGAAAGTGCAAAAACTGAAAAACCCTGAGTCCTTAAGGGGTTAATGTTGATTTTAACCAGTTGCCGTCTAAGGACAAGCCGGCTCATCCTACAGCAGCAAGTGGTGTATGGCGCGGGCGCCTGACTAGAGCCCGCACCATACCAGCCGACCACCAGCTGATTCCTGTAGCTGGGGGCCGCTGTTAATAGCCGACATGCGGCTTGCTATTAATCCTTTAGATGGCCGTTGTCAAAGTTGACAGCAGCGTCTAAAGAGACCTTTAACCAGTCCCTGGTGGTCCAGTGGGGTGGATCACCTCCCCTGCAGTGCGATCGCGGTGGGGCGATCCACTGAGGAGGTAGCCGGAGGGCTTACCTCTACTCCTATGCTGGTCCCAGCTCTGTGATTGATAAAGCCTGGCTGAACCAGGCTTTATCAATGAAGCGGAGAGCACACAGATCAATGTGGTTCTATGGAACCACATTGATCTGTATGAGGAATCTAATGATTCCTCCTAAAAGTCCTCTAAGGCTAAGTTTACACTTTGTTTTTTTTCTGGCAGTTGTTGGAATACTGCCACTGCAGTTTTTGAGCCAAAGTCAGAAGTTTCAAAGTTTGAAAAACACCCATTAACCCCTTCCATATTAAAAGTTTGAATCACCCCCTTTTCCCAAATTCCATATAAAAATTATGTAAACATAATAAAAATAAACATATGTGGTATCGCCGCATGCACAAATGTCTGAACTATAAAAATATAATGTTAATTGATCCGCACGGTCAATGGCGTTTATGTAAAAAAAATACCAAAGTCCAAAATTGCATATTTTTGGTCACTTTGTACACCTTAAAAAATGCATAACAAGTGATCAAAAAGTCCCATCAAAACAAAAAAAAAGCTTCAGATGACTGCACAAAAAATGAGCCCTCAAACATCCCTTTTTATGGAAAAATAAAAAAGTTAAAGGGCTCAGAAAATGCCAATTTTCAACATACTAATTTTGGTGCATGTAGTTATAATTTTTTTTAAAGTAGTAAAATAAAAGCTATATAAATTAGGTATCCTTGTAACCGTATGGACCTACAGAATAAAGATAAGTTGTCATTTTTACAAAAAGTGCACTGCGTAGAATCAGAAGCCCCCAAAAATGACATTTTTCAATTTTGCCCCACAAATATTTTTTTTCTGGTTTTGCCGTAGATTTTGTAGTGAAATTATTGATGTGATTTCAAAGTGGCGCAAAAAAAAAAAAAGCCCTCATATGAGTCTTTAGGTGCCAAATTGAAAGTGATATGGTTTTTAGAAGGTGAGGAGTGCAAAAATGAAAAAATGGCCCAGTCCTTAACCCCTTAAGGACGCAGGACGTAAATGTATGTCCTGGTGAGGTGGTACTTAACGCACCAGGACGTACATTTACGTCCTAAGCATAACCGCGGGCATCGGAGCGATGCCCGTGTCATGCGCGGCTGATCCCGGCTGCTAATCGCAGCCAGGGACCCGCCGGCAATGGCCGACGCCCGCGATCTCGCGGGCGTCCGCCATTAACCCCTCAGGTGCCGGGATCAATACAGATCCCGGCATCTGCGGGAGTTCGCGATTAAAATGAACGATCGGCTCGCCCGCAGCGCTGCTGCGGGGATCCGATCATTCAGAACGCCGCACGGAGGTCCCCTCACCTTCCTCCGTGCGGCTCCCGGCGTCTCCTGCTCTGGTCTGTGATCGAGCAGACCAGAGCAGGAGATGACCGATAATACTGATCTGTTCTATGTCCTATACATAGAACAGATCAGTATTAGCAATCATGGTATTGCTATGAATAGTCCCCTATGGGGACTATTCAAGTGTAAAAAAAAATGTAAAAAAATGTAAAAGTAAAAGTAAAAAAAAAGTGAAAAATCCCCTCCCCCAATAAAAAAGTAAAACGTCAGTTTTTTCCTATTTTACCCCCAAAAAGCGTAAAAAACATTTTTTATAGACATATTTGGTATCGCCGCGTGCGTAAATGTCCGAACTATTAAAATAAAATGTTAATGATCCCGTACGGTGAACGGCGTGAACGAAAAAAATTTTAAAAAGTCCAAAATTCCTACTTTTTTAATACATTTTATTAAAAAAAAATTTATAAAAAATGTATTAAAAGTTTTTTATATACAAATGTGGTATCAAAAAAAAGTACAGATCATGGCGCATAAAATGAGCCCCCATACCGCCGCTTATACTGAAAAATAAAAAAGTTATAGGTCATCAAAATAAAGGGATTATAAACGTACTAATTTGGTTAAAAAGTTTGTGATTTTTTTTAAGCGCAACAATAATATAAAAGTATATAATAATGGGTATCATTTTAATCGTATTGACCCTCAGAATAAAGAACACATGTCATTTTTACCAGAAATTGTACGGCGTGAAAACAAAACCTTCCAAAATTAGCAAAATTGCGTTTTTCGTTTTAATTTCCCCACAAAAATAGTGTTTTTTGGTTGCGCCATACATTTAATGATATAATGAGTGATGTCATTACAAAGGACAACTGGTCACGCAAAAAATAAGCCCTCATACTAGTCTGTGGATGAAAATATAAAAGAGTTATGATTTTTAGAAGGCGAGGAGGAAAAAATGAAAACGTAAAAATTAAATTGTCTGAGTCCTTAAGGCCAAAATGGGCTGAGTCCTTAAGGGGTTAAGGGGTTAAAGGGAAATTCCTTTAATACTGCAAGTAGAGATGAGCGAACTGACAGTAAATTTGATTCGGCACAAACTTCTCGGCTCGGCAGTTGATGACTTTTCCTGCATAAATTAATTCAGCTTTCAGGTGCTCCAGTGGGCTGGAAAACGTGGATACACTCCTAGGAGACTCTTTCCTAGGAATGTATCCACCTTTTCCAGCCCACCAGAGCACCTGAAGGCTGAACTAATTTATACAGGAAAAGCCATCAACTGCCGAGCCGAGAAGTTTGTGACGAATCGAATTTACTGTAAGTTCGCTTATCTCTAACTGCAAGTATTCAGTGTCAATATAGTACGGTACTTTAAATTTGAGGCCCAGGGCACATGTAGCTTTGCATAATTAGGAACTTCTAACCTTAACAGCAATGTGTTAACTACTCTCAGCATTCTGAGACCAAGATCAAAGCACACATTAATATGTTGTGACAGTTAAGAATAATATTAATTGCCTTGACAGTAATCCCATATCTCCATTCAGGAAGATCTCCATTCAGGAAGAAGACTTAAGAACCAAAATCTACGAAGAATTTCAAAGCTTTTTGCTGCAGGATCCTGTTAGATCATCCAAACAACTAAAACGGCTAATCTAACCTTTGACCTACTTGCTCAGCTCAACTGAGATATGCCAGGCCAGATAATGATAATAAGGCCCAGATTTACTAAAACTGTCTAACTTTTAGACAGACTTAACTTTTTAGTTGGCTTACTTCAACCCAGAATCGTGCTTCAAAATTTTGGTGTATTTAGACTAAAGAATAAACAATCATATTGGTGCTCTAAGGTCAACTGGACTTTGAAACAAAACCAATATAAGAAAAAAAGACTATTATTCTAAACTTGCTATAACTGATAGGTAATATAATACACAAATAAAATTGAATTAAGTCTAATGAACATTTACAGTACCACCTTTAAATATGCTGAAATGGAATACTGTATAATAGGCTATAATCAGCACTGATATCATAGTAGAAAATAACTTGTTTGCGTTATAGGAAAGTCTGTATTTATCTATACATAATCACCATATGATATCACTAATAATTATAGCAGTTTGTATACAGCATCAAATCTTCTGCTGAAATAAAAAAGTGTAGCAAAAAATATTTCACAACACATACACAACACATTAGAAGAACCTTTTGCCCCTGATAGTCCTGTAAAAGAAACAGTCCTAGGTACTTTGTACCTCACTGCAACACAGTACATCTTATTATAGTTCTACTGCAATGGGTAACCTGTAGGAAAGAAGTTTCTATGGCGCTATGCTCGGTTCACCTGTAGGGAGACCCGGTGTCTGCATTGTGCTGCCAAAAGAAGAGAGATGTTACGCATGCGGCTGTTGGTAATGCACCTAACGCACCAGCCGGCTGAGCGTGTGAGTGATAGGCTAAGTTTCCACTTGTTATTTTTCTGGCAGTTTTTGGATATCTGCCACTGCAGTTTTGGAGCCAAAGTCAGAAGTGGATCCATAAGGGAGGAGAAATGTAAGTCCTTCCTTTATATGTCCCATTCTTTTTGAATACATTTCTGGCTTTGGCTCAAAAACTACAGTGGCCGATATCCAAAAACTGCCAGAAAAAAAAAACAAGTGGAAACCTAGCCTGAGATGGCAATAATCTCTCCAGGCAGACATCTGCAGGCAATGGGAACTGATGTGCATGTGATGTGAAGTGATCCCTCGTGGTAACGGAGTGTGCGCTCCTTTGATTGACAAACTAACAGTAGAAAGTAAATTCAATTAGCCAATACAACATGCTATTATATTGATGTTCTTGTACGGTGGTACACTGCTCAAGAACATCAATATATCAGCACATTGTGGTGCCCAAGTGAGGAGGGATCAACAAAACATCTCTCTTCTTTTGACAGTGCCATGCAGACACCACGTCTTCGTACAGGTTAGTGGTGCATAGCACCATAGAACCATCTTTCTTACAGTATACTCATTGCATGAGAACTATAATAAGACATACTGGGGTGGGGGGGATATTCAAAGAATTTAGCAACACTTTTTTGGCTTTAGCTGCGCCACATTTGCTTTAAATGCAGCGCACAGTATTAGCGTCACATATTCAGATATTTAGCACCCGGTTAGCAAATGTATTTAAAGGGCCGTGGCTAGTCTTTATGTGCTATTATCACCCTATTTTCAAAGGTTTAGAACAACTTTATGCCGCAGTGTCGCAGTTAATACCAAGTTAATCTGGTATTAAATGATATGCAATTTTTTTCTGGTGCTAATAACACTATCAGTGGCGCTAATAAAACATAGTACTGATGACTGCTTCTTTTACAGGACTGTCAGGGGCGAAAGTTGTTCTAACGTGTTGTGAATATTTGAACAAATATTTGTTGCTACAGTTTTTTTATTTCACCGGGACATTTCATGCCGTATACGAACTGCTATAATTATTATGGTGATCCTTAATATAGATAAATACAGACTTTTCTGTAGCTCAAGTAATGTATTCTATTTCAGTCCTTTTAAAGGAGATAATGTAAATGTGCATTAGACTTAAAGGGGTTATCCAGGAAAAAACTTTTTTTTTTATATATTAACTGGCTCCAGAAAGTTAAACAGATTTGTAAATCACTTCTATTAAAAAATCTTAATTCTTTCAGTACTTATGAGCTTCTGAAGTTAAGGTTGTTCTTTTCTGTCTAAGTGCTCTCTGATGACACGTGTCTTGGGAACCGCCCAGTTTAGAAGCAAATCCCCATAGCAAACCTCTTCTAAACCGGGCTGTTCCCGAGACACGTGTCATCAGAGAGAACATAGACAGAAAAGAACAACCTTAACTTCAGAAGCTCATAAGTACTGAAAGGATTAAGATTTTTTTTAATAGAAGTAATTTACAAATATGTTTAACTTTCTGGAGTCAGTTGATATATAGAAAAAAAGTTTTTTCCTGGATAACCCCTTTAATTTGATTTTATTTGTCTATCATTTTATCTCTCTTATTGATAATCAGAATAGGTCACAAGGGCCCTTAGAATAATAAATAAACTTTTTACTTATTTTGGTTTTATTTCAAATTCCAGATGACCTTAGAGCGCCAATATTTTTGTTAATTCTATCGGGTTTTTTTCGACACCTGGGGTATAGGTGTCAGATTTGCTAGCTCGGTCGATTGATGTCCATTAGGTAGTGAGCCTCTCCTGCACATCTTATCACATTTAGACTATACCCTTATTTACCAAAGCTATGCCCCTTTTTTGGACTAGGTAGAAAAGTGTCTACAACTCATTATAAATGTGGCTCATGTAATGTATGACTTATTGTATGTACTTAATGTATGTATGGTTTATGGCACATATGCAATCGTAAATCTGGGTCAGAGAGTCTGTCAAATTATCAGTTATACAGTATAAAAATGAAGGAGAAGGAGGATCTGACCTGTGAGCATGTACTGATAGGCATTGTCAGAGATGGAGAAGATGTGAGGTGGAGCTTCAGTCCTCTTCTTCCCGCGATAAGCAGCCACAACCTCTGCATTGTACACAGGAAGCCACTTGTAGGGGTTAACGGTCACACAGAACAGTCCTGAGTATGTCTGGAAGGAGAGAAAATAACAAAAGGACATCACAATGTAACTCACAATACATAACAATATCACATGCATGGAAAATGTAAGTGAACGAAAGTGAATAATACTAATGCTAGAGAAGGTTGTGCAATTGCTGGTCAGACATTAACCCCTTAAGGACTCAACCCATTTTGGCCTTAAGGACTCAGACAATTTAATTTTTACGTTTTCATTTTTTCCTCCTCGCCTTCTAAAAATCATAACTCTTTTATATTTTCATCCACAGACTAGTATGAGGGCTTGTTTTTTGCGCGACCAGTTGTCCTTTGTAATGACATCACTCATTATATCATAAAATGTATGGCGCAACCAAAAAACACTATTTTTGTGGGGAAATTAAAACGAAAAACGCAATTTTGCTAATTTTGGAAGGTTTCGTTTTCACGCCGTACAATTTATGGTAAAAATGACGTGTGTTCTTTATTCTGAGGGTCAATACGATTAAAATGATACCCATTATTATATACTTTTATATTATTGTTGTGCTTAAAAAAAATCACAAACTTTTTAACCAAATTAGTACGTTTATAATCCCTTTATTTTGATGACCTATAACTTTTTTATTTTTCCGTATAAGCGGCGGTATGGGGGCTCATTTTTTGCGCCATGATCTGTACTTTTTTTTGATACCACATTTGCATATAAAAAACTTTTAATACATTTTTTATAATTATTTTTTTAATAAAATGTATTAAAAAAGTAGGAATTTTGGACTTTTAAATTTTCTTTTCGTTCACGCCGTTCACCGTACGGGATCATTAACATTTTATTTTAATAGTTCGGACATTTACGCACGCGGCGATACCAAATATGTCTATAAAAAATGTTTTTTACGCTTTTTGGGGGTAAAATAGGAAAAAACGGACGTTTTACTTTTTTATTGGGGGAGGGGATTTTTCACTTTTTTTTCACTTTTACTTTTACATTTTTTTACATTTTTTTTTACACTTGAATAGTCCCCATATGGGACTATTCATAGCAATACCATGATTGCTAATACTGATCTGTTCTATGTATAGGACATAGAACAGATCAGTATTATCGGTCATCTCCTGCTCTGGTCTGCTCGATCACAGACCAGAGCAGGAGACGCCGGGAGCCTCACGGAGGAAGGTGAGGGGACCTCCGTGCGGCGTTATGAATGATCGGATCCCCGCAGCAGCGCTGCGGGCGATCCGATCGTTCATTTTAATCGCGAACTGCCGCAGATGCCGGGATCTGTATTGATCCCGGCACCTGAGGGGTTAATGGCGGACGCCCGCGAGATCGCGGGCGTCGGCCATTGCCGGCGGGTCCCTGGCTGCGATCAGCAGCCGGGATCAGCCGCGCATGACACGGGTATCGCTCCGATGCCCGCGGTTATGCTTAGGACGTAAATGTACGTCCTGGTGCGTTAAGTACCACCTCACCAGGACGTACATTTACGTCCTGCGTCCTTAAGGGGTTAAAGGGGTACTCCACTGGAAAAAAATGTTTTTAAATCAACTGGTGCCAGAAAGTTAAACAGAGTTAAAAATCGTAATCCTTCCAGTAGTTATCAGCTGCTGTATGATCCACAGGAAGTTCTTTTCTTTTTGAATTTCCGTTCTGTCTGACCACAGTGCTCTCTGCTGACACCTCTGTCCATTTTAGGAACTAAAATGGACAGAGGTGTCAGCAGAGAGCACTGTGGTCAGGCAGAAAGAAAATTCAAAAAGAAAAGAACTTCCTGTGGATCATAACAGCAGCTGATAAGTACTGGAAGGATTCAGATTTTTAATAGAAGTAATTTACAAATCTTTTTAACTTTCTGGCACCAGTTGATAAAAAAAATTTTTTTTCCAGTGGAGTACCCCTTTAATGTTATCTTGTGTGTTCCCTTTCATCACATAAACTATGATTCATTCATGTACTGTACATTAAATCATATGGATGTAGGATAAATTGTATCCCTGGTACAGTGAAACCTCTACAAAAGACCACCTCTTTGAGAAGACCACCCCCTTATCGAGACCAAAAGTTGTGTGACAAATTTACAGTCCAACATATTTATAATTGCCATTTTCTATGAGAAGACAACTTTTCAATGCAATTTTCTTCTCAAAGAGGTTTCAATGACAACTATATTTTTAATTACATAGAAAAGTGAAATAAAGCTGAATGCACTAATGATGTTGGTAAGTTACGCGAGGTGAGTGATAACATGCAGACTGCACACTGAAGTACGGTATTTGTTTTAGTATTTTGGAGTATTTTGATATAGGTATGTAATAGCATTGATACTTACATAGATCATCCAGGCTGCATAACGCTCTTTGAGGTTGTACAGGACGGCTGGTTCATTTAGAAAGGTCAGCATTGCCATGTCCTCAATTTTATCAAACTTGGGAGGGTTTTGTTGCATAATCTGGCTGTCTTTTACAGTGACTGTCTAAAATACATACACAAAATATAAAATAATATCTATTCAATCCAGTCATAGTTTTTTATGTGAGCATGCACAGAGGACCACTTACCTTCCCATGTTCAGTGTCTGCTGATACTTTGTCTCCATCACGGCTGGTCACTTTGGCTTTCACATATTCTTCCTTATCATCAGGAACAAAAATATCTTTCTTCATATCAAAGGGACGGGTTTGGGCCTCCAGACGTTCTTTGTCGGTTTTTCGGAGAAACGGAGCAGCAGCCCCAAATTCTGCCATTTCAGCATCACCCATGATTGCACTATAAGAGATGGAAATACACGTCTAAGCAATGCAAAGAAGGAATTCTGGTGGAAAAGCAATGTTTGGCAATGTAAATATTGGTACTCACCTAGGAGCAGGCAGATAGTAGCAGACAGGATTTTTTTTGAAAACTCTGATTACACCTCTGTGTTACCAAATGCACATGTCATATTTATATATGCACACCTGTCCTTTTTCCTGCCCCCAATCCAGATTTGGGCTGTATTGTCTAAGTGTCACACCCATTCACACATAGCTAAAGAACAATTGAGGGTCTCACGTCATTGTTTTGGAATTGTGGTGGGGAGCTGTAGCGGACATATGAGACAGAGGAGTACTGCAAGTGTGACATACCATTCAGTGCCTTTTTGATCTCAGGGGAACAGAAAGACTTCATTAACCCATGTCCGACCACTTTTTCAGTATGCAATAATTGACTTTTGGTTAAAATACATTATGAAATTATTTTTTAAAAACTATTTTTTACTTATTGGGTTTTCAATACAAACAAAATAAAACAATCTGAAAGAACAACTTTGTTAGAAGACACACCAGCAGGATAGAATAACAGTGAGTGATATATTACAGCATAGGTATCTGCAATGTACAGTTAACACTATCACAAATATGAAGAAAACAATAAGCCTCAATAAAGAAAACTGAGCGCAGTCAATCTCTTCAAGACTAGACACATTCACTCACTCATCCATTCAGTTGCACACCGCTCTGCCTCCAGAACCAACCCTATCGTAATGGGGAAAATGGTCAATTCAGACATTGAAGCTACTCAGTTCTAGTATCCTGAGCTAACCATCTGGGACAGATCTTATAAAATTTTTGAGGGCCTTATACATAGGAACATAGTTATTAACCAACTCAATCTACTTGAACATAGACAAGCCATCAATACACTTCCAAGACATTGTTAGAACTAGAAATGCACAGAAAACTATGAATATGAATAAAATCTTAACCCCTTAAGGACCAGGCGCGTATGAGTACGTCCCTGCGCCCTGGGTCTTAAGGACCAGGCACGTACTCATATGTCCGTGGGAATTTCGCATCCCGCCGCGCAACGGGCGGGTTGCAAAACCGAACGCCTGCTGAAATCGTTCATCAGGCGTCCGAGGCAAACACCGAGGGGGGTCCTGAGACCCCCCCCATGTCGGCGATCGCAGAAAATCGCATGTCAATTAAGACATGCGATTTTCTGCTATTCGGGGCTGATCGGGTCTCTAGTGACCCGATCAGCCCAGAAAATAGTGATGATCTGACCTGTCAGTGACAGTCCAGGTCATCTTGCAGGGTAGGAGTGAGGTCGCAGTGATGCGATCTCCTCCTATCCCCTGCCATTGGTCAGAACTGATTCTGACCAATGGCAGAGCAGGACAGTGGGTTGCCATGGCAACCACCCATTCTGCCCACCCCTGGATGTCGTGGGGAACATGGGGAGAAGATGGAGGTTGGTACCTGCAGGAGAAGATGCCTGGGAACAGCTTATCGTCGCTGCAGACTGCTGGATCCTGGCTCAGGTATGGAAGCGACGTGGGGGTGGGGGGAATGAAAGTGAAAGTAATGTGATATTTACTGTGGCAACCACTTGGAAGGCCAAACTGAAACTCCCAGCATGCCCAAACTGTAGCCCTCCAGATGTTGCCAAACTACAACTCTCAGCATGCCTAGACTGCCCAGGCATGCTGGGAATTGTAGTTCTGTAACATCTGTCCCTTCAGATTTTGCAATTTTCATGACATTTTTGAAAATTGCTGCTCTACTTTGCTAAAAAAAAATCAAAAAGTAAAAATATGTCCATTTTATGATGCCAACATAAAATAGACATATTGTGTTTGTGAATAAAAATAAAATTTATTTGGAATATTAATTTCCCTTACAAGTAGAGAGTTTCAAAGTTAGAAAAATGAAAAATTTTCAACATTTTCATGAAATTTGGGGATTTTTCACCAAAAAAGGATGCAAGTAACGACGAAAATTTACCACCCAAATAATGTAGAATATGTCACGAAAAAACAATCTCAGAATCAGAATATTCGGTAAAAGCGTCTTAGAGATATTAATTCTTAAAGTGACAGTGGTCAGATGTGCAAAAAACGCTCTGGTCCTACAGTGAAAATTGGCCTTTAAAGGAGATGTCCGGTGCTCACTTTTCTTATTGTATCCGTTCCGGGCATTCTTCTTACTTCCTGTTAGCCCGACACGTCACACGGAGCTTCAGCCTATCACTGGCCGAGGCGGGACATCGCTGCGGACGGTGATAGGTTGAAGCTCCGTGTGATGTGCCGGGCTAACAGGAAGTAAGAAGAATACAGCCCGGGGACCGAACACCTGTACTGAAGCACTGGGGGAGCCTAGGCAGGTGAGAGAAAATTTGTTTTCTTTTATTTTTAAGCCCGGAACGGATAAAATAAGAAAAGTGAGCACCGGACATCTCCTTTAACCCCTTAAGGACCCGGGCTTTTTCCGTTTTTTCATTTTCAATTTTTCCTCCTTAACTTTAAAAAATCATAACTCTTAAAAATTGTCACCTAAAATTATATATAATGGCTTAATTTTTGCGTCACTAATTCTACTTTGTAATGACATTAGTCATTTTACCCAAAAATCTACGGTGAAATGGGAAAAAAATCAATGTGCGACAAAATTGATGAAAAAACACTATTTTGTAAGTTTTGGGGGCTTCTGTTTTTACGCAGTAAATTCCTTGTCAAAAATGATACCTTATCTTTATTCTGTAGGTCCATACGGTTAAAATGACACCCTACTTGTATAGGTTTGAATTTGTATCACTTCCGAAAAAAATCATGAATACATGCAGGAAAATTTATACGTTTAAAATGGTCATCTTTTGACCCCTATAACTTTATTTTTCTGTGTTCAGGGCACTTTGAGGACTCATTTTTTGCGCCGTCATCTGAAGTTTTTAGTGGTACCATTTTTATTCTGATCAGACTTTTTGATCACTTTTTATTCACTTTTTTGTGGTATAAAAAGTGATAAAAAATGCGCTATTTTGGACTTTGGAATTTTTTTGCGCGTACACCATTGAACGAGCGGTTTAAAAAGCAGTATATCTTTATAATTCGGACATTTCCGCACGCGGCGATACCACATATGTTTATTTTTATTATTATTTACATAATGTTTTTTTTATTTTTGGAAATGCCGGGTGATTCAAACTTTTATTAGGGGAAGGGATAATTGAAAGGGTTAATGATTTTTTTTACACTTTTCTTATGCAATATTATAGCCCCCACAGGGGGCTATAACATTGCATTTACTGATCTTTTACACTGATTGATCCATCTCCAGAGGAATGGATCAATCAGTGTTTTCGTCGATTGAATGCTCAAGCCTGGATCTCAGGCTTGAAGCATTCATTCGGCGATCGGACTGCAGGCAGGAAGGTAAGAGACCTTCCTCCTGTGCTACAGCTGTTCGGGATGCCGCGATTATACCGCGGCGATCCCGAACAGCTCCCTGAGCTAACCGGCACATTTTACTTTTGTTTTTAGCCGCGCGGCTCAGCTTTGAGCGAGCGGCTAAAGGGTTAATAGCGCGCGGCACAGCGATCAGTGCCGCTCGCTATTAGAGGCAGGTCCCGGCTTCACTATGACGCCGGGCCCGCCGCGATATTATGCGGGGTCACCGTGTGACCCCGCGTTATATCGCAGGACCGGGACCCAGGACGTACTCATACGTCCTGGGTCCTTAAGAGGTTAAGGGGTTAAAGAGGTTCTCTTCTTCTTAAAGAGGAATTTTTGTTAAATCAACTGGTGCCAGAAAGTTAAACAGATTTGTAAATTACTTCTATTAAAAAATCTTAATCTATCCAGTACTTATCAGCTGCTGCATGCTCCACATGAAGTTCTTTTCTTTATGAATTTCTTTTCTGTCTGACCATAATGATCTCTGATGACACCTCTGTCCATGTCAGGAACTGTCTAGAGTAGGAGAGGTTTGCTATGGGTATTTGCTCTTACTCTAGACAGTTCCTGACATGGACAGAGTTGTGCAAAATTGTGCCATAAAGGCATGCCTTCATTGGAGAAGGCCTATTTGGGGACCCCATACTTTTAAGCAAATCTAGTAGGTAAAAGTCTTAAAAAATGCTAATAGAATCATTATTCATAGAGCAAAAACCATTCATGTAAATATGTTACTTGCCACTGGGTTCACACCTTAAAATAAATGAAGACAAGTCCATCAATTTTACCCTGCTGCACCTAAATAGCCTTCTAGCCATTCATTCATATACATGTCCCTCAGATTAACAGAAAGCACTACACTTGGGTACATATTTCTGCTCAACTTTCTGCTCAACACAGCTTGCCCATAAAATCCTTTATAAACTGCCAAACTACCTTTGTGGTATATAGGATTTGTTGCAAACTTTGCAACCTATCTTATATAGGAAGCACTAAACGCCCACTTAAAATCAGGATTCAGGAGCATATTAGAGGCATTTTAAATCCTCATCATGTCAATATATCTAGTGTTTCAAAACACTTTTGTGACAAACATAACCGTGACACATCCCATTTTTCTTTCCATGGTATAGAATTGGTTCACAAGCAGAAACGAGGTGGTGACAGGGTTAAAACCCTTCGCAACAGAGAAATCTTTTGGATATATAATTTACGCAGTTACCAGCCGCATGGTCTTA
The DNA here is from genome assembly GCF_029499605.1 of Hyla sarda. NCBI lineage: Eukaryota > Metazoa > Chordata > Amphibia > Anura > Hylidae > Hyla > Hyla sarda. The sequence goes on from NC_079189.1 coordinate 395,682,179, forward strand.
ATTTTAGATCTGATATTATCCTGTACTACGATTAGTCCTACACCTCTTTTCTGCAATATTATACCAATTCCATACTTTATCTTTAATCATGTAACATGTTATTATGTTAGCATATAGAACCTTGTAATATGCAACGTAACCTATTTATATTTGTGCTTTTGTGCATGTTTTGTAACATTTTCCTGTAAAGCTTGTTCGATGTTTTTCACAATGTTTGAGCTATTGAGGGTTAATGAACTTTTTTTCATTAGCCAGTCAAGCTGCACCTGTGAAACACCATATAAAAAGGTAGCCAGTCTCTACCCAATTATCTGTTTGACAAAGGGTCACGTGACCCGAAACGCGTCACATCCTATCCGGAGTGCCGGTATGTGTACTATCCTGTTACCTTTGTATACCTCTTGAATAAACCTGAAGACTGTGCGCTGGCTCCTGCTTTCTTTTCTTTACATATTTTATACTTTTATAACACCCAGTATGGTGGCCTAATTTATTTGTTTCATAAATCCTAAGAATCAGGATAAATTAGGGCTAGTTTTTATGTTGAAGTCTCCTTTTGTCCCTTTAAAATATTTAATCTATAAAGGAATTTGAAGGAAGAATTTTACCCCTCGGAGATAAGGCAAACATCTATTTATGAAGAGCAAATGGACCTGTAATTGTATCTAAAAATATATGTCTGACCCTTCAAATGTGCTCACAACCTTTTTTGGTACAGCCATTTATCAAAAGGCTCAGCAGTTAACTCCTTAAGGACCAGAGGTTTTTCCACTTTCATTTTTTCCTCCTTACCTTTAAAAAAAATCATAACTCTTTCAATTTTGCACCTAAAAATCCATATGATGGCTTATTTTTTTTTGTCCCACTAATTCTACTCTGCAGTGACGTCAGTCATTTTACCCAAAAATCTACGATGAAACAGTAAAAAAATAATTGTGCGACAAAATTGCAGAAAAAACATCATTTTGTAAATTTTGGGGACTACCGTTTCTACGCAGTAAATTTTTTTGGTAAAAACGACACCTTATCTTTATTCTGTATGTCCATACTATTAAAATGATACCCTACTTTTATAGGTTTAATTTTGTCATACTTCTGGAAAAAATCATAACTACATGCAGGAAAATTTATTCGTTTAAAATTGTCCTCTTCTGACCCCTATAATTTTTTTTCTTTTTTCACATATGGGGTGGTATGAAGGCTAATTTTTTGCGCCGTGATCTGAAGTTTTTAGCGGTACCATTTATGTATGGATCGGACTTTTTGATTGTTTTTTATTCATTTTTTCATGATATAAAAAGTGAGCAAAAATACGCTATTTTGTACTTTGGAATTTTTTTTGCGCATATGCAATTGACCGTGTGGTTTAATTAACAATATATTTTCATAATTCGGACATTTCCGTACACAGCGATACCACATATGTTTATTTACACTTTTTTTTTTTAAAAGGGAAAGGGGGGGTGTGTGATTCAAACTTTTATTAGGGAAGTGGTTAAATGATCTTTAATAACTTTTTTTTCCACTTTTTTTTTGCAATGTTATAGCTCCCATATGTTATAACATTGCACACACTGATCTATGGTTTCTCATAGGAAACCATTGATCAATGATTCTGCCGCTTGACTGCTCATGCCTGGATCTCAGGCCCAGAGCAGTCATTCGGCGATCGGACACCAGGAGGCAGGTAGGGGGAACCCCTGAGCTAACCGGCACTAGTTTACTTTCACTTTAGACATGGCGATCAACTTTGAATGCCGTGTCTAAAGGGTTAATAGCGCGCGGCACCACGATCAGTGCCGCGCGCTATTAGTCACCGGTCCCGGCCATTGTTAGAGGCTGGGCCCCACCCGCTATGAACCGCGTTATAGAAAGGGAAAGGACCCAGGACTTACAGGTACCCCCTTGGACCTTAACAGGTTAAAGGGGTTATCCACCATAAGGTGATTTTAGTACGTACCTGACAGACAGTAATGGACATGCTTAGGAAGGATGTGTGCTTGTCTTGGGGCTAAATGGCTATGCTGTCAGATTACCATAACACTGTGGCTAGCTTTTTGTGAACTGGCAATTTCCTGTGGGAGTTTGTTCCTTTAAACTACAAATCCCATCATTCCTTGATTGGATGGCACATCAGCCACCACACCCATTGAAACACACTAGTGATCTCTTCAATGCAATAGACCAGTGTTTTCTGACCTGGGTGCCTCCAGCTGTTGCAAAAACAGAATGATATTCCTCCCACCCAGCAGTCAATTAACCCATTGAAGCAAAGACAGGCTCTTTCTGATCACCTGACTAGTGATGTAATCTCTCGGACTGCACTACAACCTAGGAAAACCTGAGACAACCTGCTGTTAAAAATAAACCTTAAGGGAAAAATCACAGAAGAATTGCGAGACCACCATGAAACACAGGTACAGACACTATATTATGAACTACACTGAGGCCCTTAATTACTAGAGTAGAGTGGAGTGGAGTTTTCTTTGTGGGTTTTAATTCCCTACAATTTATTTTCCACGGTATTTACTAAGGTTTCCCTACACTTAGCTTTTTTTACACCTGCTTTGATCTGTGGGGTTTTCCTCAGTTGAACTCCACCACCTTTTTGTGGAAACCTTAGTAAATATGTTGGGTTTTTGTGAAAATGTCGGGAACACGGCCCTTTTCCGTGACCATGCCCCCTTTTCCCGACGGCCTTGCCCTTTTTTCGGGTTTTCTTAGCAAAATGGAGAGTTAGTCTGGGTTTTTTCAATTTGGTGCAAACAGAATTTCTGGCGCACAATCCGACAAAACATGTCGGGTTTGCAATAGAAAAAGATGGCCTAAGTGTACAGCCCCTGTAACATAGTCAAATAAAAAAACATTCCCAGATAGACCCTCTACAACTTTATTACAAGGGTAATTCCTACCTATCAAGAGTATACAAGTAAAGCTTTAGTCATTGTTTCTGTAACTCCCATAGACACAAATGTAGAACACATCAATGGCCACTTCTCCATAGCTAATAGCCACGGATAGAAGATGATAGAAGATAGAAGATGAAAGAATTATTTTACTTACTGAACTACATCACTTTCTTAAGAAGCCATAATATATTAGCATTGTTTTTAGGATGTCAAACACCCTATACTTATGCTCTACCAATAAGTTTGAGTCAATGAAAATATTGCTCATGACATATCATTATCAGCAGTATGTCAGAAGCGTTAAATGATAGCTGTCATCATGGGGCATTTTGCGGTAGCACATCAGATGGTGAAGAGGTTAATAGACAAGGCAAGGGTCTCTATAAATATCAAGGTATCAGTGTCCTTTTATCAACACATCACATCTTTATATGGCAGTGTGGGGCTGCAGGGGTCACCTCTACTTTATTATCCAACAATTGTTGTCAGCTGCCCTGCTTCTCCAGACAAGAGATATAGAAGAAGGACGGGATGTCGTCTGGATATTGGCCAGCTATGCTTATCCATCATTAATCTCTGCTAGCAAAGAGCTCTTTTCTGCTTTTCACACATTCCGAGCACTGTACAGACAGCCAATAAAATATAAAAACCAAAAAACTCTCAAATTCTACTTATTATTATTACAATGAAATTTAGCACCTATTATTACTTTGACACAGCTGGTTTAATACAATAAAAAGAACAAAAGTTTACAGCATTAACAATGATATACTTATATATAGCATGGATTTTGATTTTGCTCCTTTACACTTGGCTGACAATTCTCTGTGGGAGTTTAAGAAAATGGCTCAGATGTACAGCTCAAGCATAAAATGTGTGTAATATTCTATACCAGAAATCTGTAGGACACCTAATGGTATGTAACACCTGGCATACAGTGTGACACACTCAAAGTGGGCTTTCCGAATGGGACATGACATCCACATAGGTGTTGTAACACTAAGAGTGACTCTTCCGTTATTTTATCACAGATGGTATCAAATAGTAATGATAATATATTAACCCCTTAACGACCCAGCCCATTTTCACCTTAAGGACACGGCCATTTTTTGCACATCTGACCACTGTCACTTTAAGCATTAATAACTCTGGGATGCTTTTACTTTTCATTCTGATTCTGAGATAGTTTTTTCGTGACATATTCTACTTTATGTTAGTGGTAACATTTCATATTTGCATCATTTCTTGGGGGAAAAATTTTAAAATTTGATGAAAAATTTGAAAATTTAGCATTTTTTTAACTTTGAAACTTTCTGCTTCTAAGGAAAATGGACATCCCAAATAAATTATACAGTATAATATATTGATTCACATATACAATATGTCTACTGTCACGATTCGGCTTCCAGGTAGTGGATCCTCTGTGTCAGCGAGGGATTGGCGTGGACCGTGCTAGTGGACCGGTTCTAAGAGGCTACTGGTTTTCACCAGAGCCCGCCGCAAAGCGGGATGGTCTTGCTGCGGCAGTAGCAACCAGGTCGTATCCACTAGCAACGGCTCTACCTCGCTGACTGCTGAGAAGGCGTGGGACAGAAGGACTAGGCAGAGGCAAGGTCAGACGTAGCAGAAGGTCGGGGGCAGGCGGCAAGGTTCGTAGTCAGGATGGGTAGCAGAAGTTCAGGTACACAGGCTTCGGACACACTAAACGCTTTCACTGGCACAAGGCAACAAGATCCGGCAAGGGAGTGCATGGGAGGAGGTCAGATAAAGGCAGGGAGCAGATGGGAGCCAATTAAGCTAATTGGGCCAGGCACCAATCATTGGTGCGCTGGCCCTTTAAGTCGCAGAGAGCTGGCGCGCGCGCGCCCTAGAGAGCGGAGCCGCGCGCGCCAGCAGATGACAGCAGGGGACCGGGACGGGTAAGTGACCTGGGATGCGATTCGCGAGCGGGCGCGTCCCGCTGTGCGAATCGCATCCCCGACGGCCATGACAGTGCAGCGCTCCCGGTCAGCGGGACTGACCGGGGCGCTGCGGGGAGAGAGACGCCGTGAGCGCTCCGGGGAGGAGCGGGGACCCGGAGCGCTAGGCGTAACATCTACTTTATGTTTGCATCATAAAGCTGACATGTTTTTTTACTTTTGGAAGACATCAGAGGGCTTCAAAGTTCAGCAGCAATTTTCCAATTTTTCACAAAATTTTCTACATCAGAATTTTTCAGGGACCAGTTCAGTTTTGAAGTGGATTTGAGGGGCCTTCATATTAGAAATACCCCATAAAAACTGGACGCCTCAAAGTATTCAAAATGACACTCAGTAAGTGTGTTAACCCTTTAGGTGTTTCACAGGAATAGCAGCAAAGTGAAGTAGAAAATTCACAATCTTCAATTTTTACACTCACATGTTCTTGTAGACCCAGTTTTAGAATTTTTACAAAGGGTAAAAGGAGAGAAATCAGCCTAAAATTTGTAACCCAATCTCTCTCGATTAAGGAAATACCTCATATGTGTATGTCAAGTGCTCTGTGGGTGCACTAGAGGGCTCAGAAGGGAAGGAGCGACAATGGGATTTTGAAGAGTTAATTTTTCCGAAATAGTTTTTGGGGGGGCATGTCACATTTAGGAAGCCCCTATGGTGCTAGAACAGCAAAAAAAAACAAAAAACACATGGCATACTATTTTGGAAACTACACCCCTCAAGGAACGTAACAAGGTGTGCAGTGAGCCTTAACACCCCACAGGTGTTTGACGACTTTTTGTCATAAGAGAAGGAGTCGCATTTGGCTTTTGGAAAGAAAATTTTGCTGAAATGGTTTTTGGGGGGCATGGCCCTATGGTGCCTGTTGGCGCACTACAATGCTCAGAAAAGAAGGAGCACCATTGAGCTTTTGGAGAGAGAATTTGGTTGGAATAGAAGTCGGGGGCCTTGTGCGTTTACAAGGCCCCCCCCCCCCCCATGGTGACAGAACAGTGGACCCCTCCCCCACATGTGACCCCATTTTGGAAAATACACCCCTCACAGAATTTAATAAGGGGTGCAGTGAGCATTTACACCCCACTGGCGTTTTACCGGTCTTTGGAACATTGGGCTGAGCAAATGAAAAATAAAATTTTTCATTTTCATGAACCACTGTTCCAAAAATCTGTCAGACACCTGTGGGGCATAAATGCTCACTGTACCCCTTATTACATTACATGAGGGGTGTAGTTTCCAAAATGGGGTCACATGTGTGTGGGGGGGGTCATTGTTCTGGCACTATGGGGGCTTTGTAAACACATGTGGCCTTCAATTCCGGACAAATTTACTCGCCAAAAGCCCAATGGCGCTCCCTTTCTTCTGAATATTGTAGTTCGCCCGCAGAGCACTTTACATCCACATATGGGATATGTTCTTACTAAGAAGAAATTGGGTTACAAATTTTGGGAGGCTTTTTTTTCCTATTTTCCCTTGTGAAAATGAAAAATTTAGGGTAACACCAGCATTTTAGTCCCAAATTTTTTTTTCTTCGTTTTCCCATCCAACTTTAACAAAAATTCGTCAAACACCTGTGGGGTGTTAAGGCTCACTATACCCCTTGTTACGTTAAGTGAGGGGTGTAGTTTCCAAAATGGGGTCACATGGTATTTATTTTTTTGCGTTTATGTCAGAACTGCTGTAAAATGAGCCACCCCTGTGCAAATCACCAATTTAGGCCTGAAATGTACATAGTGCATTCTCACTCCTGAGCCTTGTTGTGCGCCCGCAAAGCATTTTACGCCCAAATATGGGGTATTTCCGTACTCATGACAAATTGTGTTACAAATTTTCGGGGTCTTTTTTCCTTTTACCTCTTGTGAAAATAAAAAGTATGGGGCAACACCAGCATGTTAGTGTAAAACATATTTTTTTTTACACTAACAGGCTGGTGTAGACCACAACTTTTCCTTTTCATAAGAGGTAAAAGGAGAAAAAAAACACAACATTTGTAACACAATTTTTCCCGACTACGGAAATACCCCATATGTGGCCCTAAACTGTTTCCTTGAAATATGACAGGGCTCCAAAGTGAGAAAGCGCCATGCGCATTTGAGGCCTAAATTAGGGATTGCATATGGGTGGACATAGGGGTATTCTACACCAGTGATTTCCAAATAGGGTGCCTCCAGCTGTTTTGCAACAGCTGGAGGCTCCATTTTGGAAGCACTGCTGTACGATACATTTTTCATTTTCATTGAGGGGGGGGAACGACAGTGTAAGGGTGTGTATATGTAGTGTTTTACCCTTTATTATGTGTTAGTGTAGTGCAGTGCAGTGTTTTTAGGGTACATTAACACGGGCGGGGGTTTACGGTGAGTTTCCCACAGAAAATTTGCCTCAGCTCAAACTTGAAGCAGGAAACACACTGTATACCTGCCCGTGTGAATGCACCCTGCACATTCACATGGGGGTTAAACCTCCAGCTGTTGCAAAACTACAACTGCCAACATGCACTGACAGACCATACATGCTGGGAGTTATACTTTTGCAACAGTTGGAGACACACTGGTTGGAAAACCTTCAGTTAAGTTCTGTTATCTATCTCAGTATTTTCCAACCAGTGTGCCTCCAGATGTAGTTATACAACAGCTGGAGGTACACAACTACAACTTCCAGCATGGCGAGGCAGCTGTTTGCTGTTCATGCATGCTGGGAGTTGTAGTTTTGCAAGATTTAGAGTGCCACGGTTTAGAAACCACCGCACAGTGATCTCCAAACGTTGGCCCTCCAGATGTTGCAAAACTACAAATCCCAGCATGCCCAGACAGCAAAGTGCTGTGTGGGCATTTTGGGAGTTGTAGTTTTGCAAGATCTTGAAGGCCACAGTTTAGAGATCACTGCACAGTGATCTCCAAACTGTAGCTCTCCAGCTGTTGCAAAACTACAAATCCCAGCATGCCCAAACAGCTGTCTGGGCATGCTGAGAGTTGTAGTTTTGCAACATATGGAGGGCTACAGTTTAGACACCACTGTATAACTCACAGGCTTCTGTAGTCTGCACCAGGGAGCCAGCCACACGTCACCACCGCCCGCTGCTGATCGGCACCGCCGGCGATGGTAAGTGGACCTCCGGCGTCGGTCACAGGACAGTTCCCCTGTTCTGCCCGCAATACTGTGGGTGGACAGAATGGGGGAACCGCACTTTAACCCCCCCCCCCCCAGTCACTTCTATCCCTTCAGGGGATCGTGGGTGTCTCGGACACTCCTGATCCCCCTTATTTTCCTGGTCACCGGAGACCTGTATGACCCGGAATCGCCGCAGATTTGACATGGGGGGGGGGGGGGGTGTCTCAGGATCCCCCTGGGCATTTGAACGGGATGCCTGCTGATAGATATCAGCAGTCATCCCAGTCCGGTCCCTGCCAGGTGCGCGGCGGGGACCGAAATTCCCAGAGGCTTACAGGTATTCCCGGGTCCTTAAGTACCAGGGAGCAAGGGCGTACCCATACGCCCTGGGTCCTTAAGGGGTTAAAGGGAATTGTTTCATGATTCCCAAACCACAAATAGCATAAAACACTGACAGTGGTCTATGATGCATGCGGAACAGCTACACCATTTCAGAATACTTATGGGTGGACAGTAGCACCTTTTTTGTAGAACATATTTTGATGAATAATACATGCCAGAAATCTGTGTGTGAACCTGGCATATATGTTAAGTTCAGGGCAAGATCAATCCTATTATCAGGTGTAATACTTGTGATACACCAGATCCATTATTACTGGTTAATGAAGGCCTCAATGAATAAGAGGAAATAGAGTTTTCGAGAGTAAGTACATTTGGCACAAAAAATCATCCTAGATGACTACTGGCACCATATCATGATGTCTTTTATCAGCAGAAATATGTCTTCATTCATTATTACTAGCATACAATATATTGAATCTCTAGGATAAAGCACAATAAAAGAGTATTCATATTTGGGGTACCCATAATTCCTCTAAAAGATTATATTTTCATTGCCAGCTGAGACTACCTCTTGAGACTAAGTGAATACAAAGTTTTTGGGCCATTTTACAAAAACAGCTGTTTTACAGCTAAATAAACACCCACATTTCTATTCAATTCAATGTGAAAACGTTCATGAGTTCGCACTCATATCTATGGATGCAAAATTTTTTGCAGACTACATGCAGAAATATCCCTGTAAATGTCCCAAATTTACAAAGCAGTATTTTTTTTTTGTACACAGTGGGGGAGATTTATCAAAACCTATCCAGAAGAAAAGTTTCCGAGTTGCTCAAAAACATGCCCAAATGTAAAACAAAACAAAAACAACAAAAAAACTGAAAACCATGTGCACATAGCCTTACTGCTTCCCATCACTGAGCAGGGTGACCCCTATGCCGTCTGAACCTCTAGGATTTTTTGAGAGTTCTAGAATTCAATTAAAGGAGTATTCATGTTTCATGAAACTAAATGTTATGTACGTATGAGAAAAAGTTCAACATGTTTCTGATATATTTAATGTTTCTATTTTATACCATTTTCAATATCTTTTCTTACTGTAAGCGAATGGAAATTTACATTGTTTACATTTAGAAACCAGACTAGCTGATGCAGGTGTGCAATTTAGTACATCAGCGAGAAGGGATAAGCATTATTGAGGCCTACACCTGTATCATGTGATCAGGACTGGTCTTTAGTAGAGTTGAGCGAACTTACAGTAGATTGGTTTGTAACAAACCTCGTGGCTCGGCTCTTGAGTACTTTAGTCTACATAAATTTGTTCAGCTTTCCAAGTGCTACGGTGGCCTGGAATGGTTCAAGGTGACAGTCTTAGGTCTCCTAGGACTGTATCAACCTTTTTACGCCACCGGAGTACTTGGAAAGCTGAATTAATTTATGTAAATCAACAGCAAAACCGCAAGGTGAGTTACAAACCAATTTTGTGTAAGTTCGCTCAACTCTAGTCTTTAGCTCTCTCATTAAGGAAAACATCGGAATGGCCGCATGGAAAATCTTGAGAATATTGTTCAGTAAGTAGCTCAACAGACACAGTCTTTGTTTTTTAACTCTTGCAGGCTTAATTTTATTGCAACTTTTATCAGAAAAATAAACAATAAGGCACATTATAAGGCAAAACAAGGTGTGCAAGAAACAGTGTGGGGTGAGCGAGCAGGTAAAGTCTTGTATACAGTCCAAGAAGGGTACAGGGATGTGGAAATTGTATCGGGTTGCAGAATTACTATTATAACAGTTGCAAGCTACCAGTTTTCAACTCTAACTCCATCCTCTGAAGGTTGCAGTACACAAATGAATCTCTACTAAACATACTCTAGATTTTATAAAGATTCATAGTTTTATTTCTAGGATCACAAAAAACTCTGATGTCCTTCAAAAATTAAAAGAAGTGTTCATAAAAATATGGTTGCCGTGAACATGGGTCACATCATGTTTCATCCTCTTTCAATGGCTGTAAGACTTGGTAAGTCTGTTGCACAAAGCATTGTCTAAAGACAGCTAATGAATTCTTTGACTATGTGGTGCAAAATTACTTTATTTCTTCAGTGCAGCCAAGTTGTCACAAAATACACAGCTTTTATTGCCTAGAGGTTAAAAAAAAAAAAAAATATATTGTAGACGGTAAGGTGGACTTGACTCTTATTGACCAAGGTGGATGACTCGGTTGGCCCCTGCTACATGAACAGTACACAGGATGAGTGATCATAAATTACTATGCATTATTTCCATTGTATTAGGTTCAGTAGCCTGTATAGGGACCACAAACACAACAAAGCTGACAGAAGCTGGCACCGGTACTGGAATGGCATGCAGGGCAGACTTTGGGTCTAAGAGCTTGCTTTACTATAATCGCTGTGATTACAGCCTCTCCTATCCTTGCACAGTAAAAAAAGAAAATAGCTGGTCTCTGGAGAGAGAGGATGAAGAACGGTAATCTCATTTTATTCCAAAAAAGTAAAGAATTGTTAGAGAGCATGAAGAATCCAGGAAATAAATATCACTAAGAGCAATGGAGAAGGGACTGTCACGATGCCGGCTGGCAGGTAGTGGATCCTCTGTGCCAGAGAGGGATGGCGAGGACCGCGCTAGTGGACCGGTTCTAAGCCACTACAGGTTTTCACCAGAGCCCGCCGCAAAGCGGGATGGTCTTGCTGCGGCGGTAGTGACCAGGTCGTATCCACTAGCAACGGCTCACCTCTCTGACTGCTGAAGATAGGCGAGGTACAAGGGAGTAGGCAGAAGCAAAGTCGGACGTAGCAGAAGGTCGGGGGCAGGCGGCAAGGTTCGTAGTCAGGGGAGATAGCAGAAGTTCTGGTACACAGGCTTTAAACACACAAAACGCTTTCACTAGGCACAAGGGCAACAAGATCCGGCAAGGGAGTGCAAGGGAGGAGACCAGATATAGCCAGGGAGCAGGTGGGAGCCAATTAAGCTAATTGGGCCAGGCACCAATCATTGGTGCACTGGCCCTTTAAGTCTCAGGGAGCTGGCGCGCGCGCGCCCTAGAGAGCGGAGCCGCGCGCGCCAGCACATGACAGCAGGGGACGGGAACGGGTAAGTGACCTGGGATGCGACTCGCGAGCGGGCGCGTCCCGCTGTGCGAATCGCATCCCCAACGGCCATGACAGAGCAGCGCTCCCGGTCAGCGGGACTGACCGGGGAGCTGCAGGGAGAAAGACGCCGTGAGCGCTCCGAGGAGGAGCGGGGGCCCGGAGCGCTAGGCGTAACAGTACCCCCCCCTTAGGTCTCCCCTTCTCTTTGTCCGGTAACTGCCTCCCCTGGGATGAGGACACCGGGAAAGGATGGAGGGATTCCTCAACGGCAGGCAGAACAGCAGGAGTAGGAATGGGGAGAGAGGGCAGAGGGCGAGACCTGGCACGGGGCAGTGTGACACCAGGACGAGGGCCATGAGGGGACACAGAGGCTTGCCTGATGGGACTGGGAGGGGGGAGAGGCATTTCCTGTGGCAGGCAGAGTCCTTAATGACCTTAGGGGGACCGGATACAGGAGGAACCACAGGGTCACGGCAGGGAGTACTGGGAACCGGTTGAAGGCAGTCCTTGGAACAAGAGGGACCCCAACTCTTGATCTCCCCAGTGGACCAATCCAGGGTTGGGGAATGGTGTTGAAGCCAGGGTAGTCCAAGGAGAACTTCAGAAGTGCAATTAGGAAGGACAAAAAATACAATTTCCTCGTGATGAGGTCCGATGCACATTAGGAGGGGCTCCGTGCGGTAACGCACGGTGCAATCCAACCTGGCTCCGTTGACCGCGGAAATGTGGAGTGGCTTGACAAGACGGGTCACCGGAATGCGGAATTTATTCACTAAGGACTCCCGAATAAAATTCCCAGAAGCTCCAGAGTCCAGGCAGGCCACGGCTGAGAGGGGAGAGCTGGCTGAAGTAGAAATCCGAACAGGCACCGTGAGACGTGGAGAAGCCGACTTAGCATCAAGAGACGCCACACCCACGAGAGCTGGGTGCGAGCGTGCGTTTCCCAGACGTGGAGGACGGATTGGGCAATCCACCAAAAAATGTTCAGTACTGGCACAGTACAGACAAAGATTCTCTTCCTTACGGCGATTCCTCTCTTCCAGGGTCAGGCGAGACCGATCCACTTGCATGGCCTCCTCGGCGGGAGGCCTAGGCGCAGATTGCAGTGGAGACTGTGGGAGAGGTGTCCAGAGATCTAAGTCTTTTTCCTGGCGGAGCTCTTGATGCCTCTCAGAAAAACGCATGTCAATGCGAGTGGCTAGATGAATGAGTTCATGCAGGTTAGCAGGAGTCTCTCGTGCGGCCAGAACATCTTTAATGTTGCTGGATAGGCCTTTTTTAAAGGTCGCGCAGAGAGCCTCATTATTCCAGGATAGTTCAGAAGCAAGAGTACGGAATTGGATGGCGTACTCGCCAACGGAGGAATTACCCTGGACCAGGTTCAGCAGGGCAGTCTCAGCAGAAGAGGCTCGGGCAGGTTCCTCAAAGACACTTCGAATTTCCGAGAAGAAGGAGTGTACAGAGGCAGTGACGGGGTCATTGCGGTCCCAGAGCGGTGTGGCCCATGACAGGGCTTTTCCAGACAGAAGGCTGACTACGAAAGCCACCTTAGACCTTTCAGTAGGAAACTGGTCCGACATCATCTCCAAGTGCAGGGAACATTGCGAAAGAAAGCCCCGGCAAAACTTAGAGTCCCCATTAAATTTGTCCGGCAAGGACAGGCGGAGGCTAGGAGTGGCCACTCGCTGCGGAAGGGGTGCAGGAGCTGGCGGAGGAGATGGTTGTTGCTGCTGTAGCTGTGACTGTACTTGCTGTAGTTGTGACTGGAGTTGCTGTGTCATGGTGGTCAAGTACGACAGCTGGTGATCTTGTTGGGCGATCTGACGAGCTTGCTGGGCGACCAGCGTAGGGAGGTCAGCGACAACTGGCAGAGGAACTTCAGCGGGATCCATGGCCGGATCTACTGTCACGATGCCGGCTGGCAGGTAGTGGATCCTCTGTGCCAGAGAGGGATGGCGAGGACCGCGCTAGTGGACCGGTTCTAAGCCACTACAGGTTTTCACCAGAGCCCGCCGCAAAGCGGGATGGTCTTGCTGCGGCGGTAGTGACCAGGTCGTATCCACTAGCAACGGCTCACCTCTCTGACTGCTGAAGATAGGCGAGGTACAAGGGAGTAGGCAGAAGCAAAGTCGGACGTAGCAGAAGGTCGGGGGCAGGCGGCAAGGTTCGTAGTCAGGGGAGATAGCAGAAGTTCTGGTACACAGGCTTTAAACACACAAAACGCTTTCACTAGGCACAAGGGCAACAAGATCCGGCAAGGGAGTGCAAGGGAGGAGACCAGATATAGCCAGGGAGCAGGTGGGAGCCAATTAAGCTAATTGGGCCAGGCACCAATCATTGGTGCACTGGCCCTTTAAGTCTCAGGGAGCTGGCGCGCGCGCGCCCTGGAGAGCGGAGCCGCGCGCGCCAGCACATGACAGCAGGGGACGGGAACGGGTAAGTGACCTGGGATGCGACTCGCGAGCGGGCGCGTCCCGCTGTGCGAATCGCATCCCCAACGGCCATGACAGAGCAGCGCTCCCGGTCAGCGGGACTGACCGGGGAGCTGCAGGGAGAAAGACGCCGTGAGCGCTCCGAGGAGGAGCGGGGGCCCGGAGCGCTAGGCGTAACAGGGACACTCTCCTGATAGAACCCAACTTTTATAGTTTGGAGCAAGAGTGCTTATGGGAATGACACATTCCTAGATTAGTAACAAAGGACAAATGATGAAGACTAAAGGAATGAGTTTCTATAAGTGGATCCCTGCTCTTCTTTTGGTTGTCGCAGATACATTATACCATTTGTAGAAAAGCCTAGCTAGAAATAACATCTGTGATCAAATACTTGAGACAAGTCTGCACACATTGACTTAAGAACACAGTTACATCATAGAATAAAACAAGTAAGAGGAAAAAAGAAGAGTAAAAAATATGTTTGAATATGTATACAGTTAAGGCAAGGGCAAAATAAAAGTATCATCAAATTTATGAGAAGGCCTAGAGAGAATAAAGGAGAAAAATATAAGATATAAATAAAAAGAAAGCATTTGTGTCATTAGCAGCTGCTGTTTTCCAGGACAATGTATAATCCCTGGCTCATCTCTAGAGATATGGAGGTTTAGTAGAAACATCTCTGCTATTCTACAGCCAGGCTGCTGGTTGATGGACAGATGAACAACACAGCTAAACACATTCAATAAAATAACCATCCTGTGTAATACAGGAGATGAATTAAAGGGACACTCACTAAGCTGAACATATAGGCTTATAGAGTGGGTGACCCTATTTCAAAGGACGTATTACTCACTAAAATCTGTGGACCTGTTGTAGAGTTATTAGCAAAAGTAAAAAATATGCTAATTTAGAGAAACTAGCATTGGGGGAGTTCCTATTGCTCTTTTAGTGACAATAGAACTGCTATCTCTACTGAGCAAGCCGAGCATCAGATGTCTAGGGGTGGAATACCCCTTTAACCCATACATATTATGTGTATATACTTTTTGCTGTTTCACATCTACCTCTCTTTCAAGGCTTTTGCTTAAAATGGTACACCGGTGTTAACGTTTTTCAAAATCCTTCCCAGCTGCTGGCAATTCTAAAAAAATTACACCTTCCGCCACTCCCCAGGTATTGCTGCCACATCCTCCTGTGTGACCCCCTTTCTGGTGGCAGATTCACAGCTCAGCTAATCACTGGCTGAGGTGATGTCCTGCCTGGGCTAGTGATTGGCTGAGAGGCAGTATGATGTACTGAGCTAATCACTGGCCGCACCGATGTCCCACCTGGGCCAGGAGCAGTGTGACATATTAAGCTAATCGCTGGCACTAGCAATGCCCCGCCTCAGCCAGTATTGTGACCAATACATCACACCAATGCTCAGCCAATCACTGGCTGAGGCTGTGGACAGTGTTAAGCTGAGATGCAGTCTACTCCCAGCACCATGACTAGGGGATATTATAGCTCGTATGATCTGCACCAACAACCCCTCCCCAACTATTCTTCTACCCCTCTCCAATATCCCTCCAATAAAGACTGAGACAAAGTGTTGGTGAAAAATGGCCACACCAGCCCAATTTATTAACAACTCAATTAAAACATTGTAACAATAGTAATCAATAATGTGTTAGAGAAAAGATTTTGATTGGTGGCAGCGCTACTAGGGTCTTGCAAGGTGTTTAACTTATAGGTCCTTATGTGTATGTGTGGGAGAGCAAATTATATGTGCGCACCCTAACAGCTGTAACACGGAGTGCTATGTTTCCACGGTCACAAAGCATAAATTCAAATGTAACAAAAGGATTTTACCTTTCAGTAATCTATGTTACTATTCAAGTCTTGTTCCTCCAGTGTACGTTGTTCTTTGTAAATGGTCCGGGCATGTATGATGATCCAAGCAACAGCAGGGAGATATGCCCCGGCCGGCGGCGTCTCTACCTGCGTGCTGCAAAGTGAAAGGAGTTTGAGTCTTGTAGGTGGGAGTGACATCACTATAGAGAGCTAGTTGGGCCAAAAAGATAACTCCAACAGCGTTTCGGAGAATAGCGTTCTCCTTCCTCAGGGATACCCTGGCCCCCCGGGACTCAGCTATATATACCCTTCACCTTGACATATCAAACAATCGCCAGCATATGTTATGACCATGTTTAATCTGCACATATTTCGCATATAGTCATATAACGGAACACATTCAGCATAGTTCATAAGGTCCTTATGTATTGTGTAAAAAATGCATGTGAAAAAACGCACCATGTGTATACGGTCATAAAATGTTATGTTCCATGTTTTATCCATTCTTCTCTTTTTTATGATTCCAAAAAAGCAAACATTTCAAAGTCAACATTAAGGCCAAAGGGCACCAGTGTGTTGAGATTAAAAATCCACCTACATTCCGCCTTTGATAATTGGGAGATATAATTTCCTCCTCTCCAATGTGGATGTACATGTTCGATTCCATAAAAATGGGACACTTGGAAGGAGCATTATGTTTGTCCGCATAATGGGGGGAGATTTATCAAAACCTGTGCAAAGGAAAAGTTGACCAGTTGCCCATAGCAACCAATCAGATCGCTTCTTTCATTTTGCAGAGGCCTTGTACATAGTTACATAGTTAGTATGGTTGAAAAAAGACATACGTCCATCAAGTCCAACCAGGGAATTGAAGTGAAGGGTGTAAGGGGATAAGGGAAAGGGATGTAGTTTTATAATTCTGCATAAGCATTAATGTTATTTTGTTCCAGGAATGTATCTAACCCTGTTTTAAAGCTGTTAATTGTTCCTGCTGTGACCAGTTCCTGAGGTAGACCGTTCCATAAATTCACAGTCCTCACGGTAAAGAAGGCATGTCGCCCCTTTAGACTAAACCTTTTCTTCTCCAGACGGAGGGAGTGCCCCTCGTCCTTTGGGGGGGTTTAACCTGGAACAGTTTTTCTCCATATTTTTTGTATGGGCCATTTATATACTTATATACGTTTATCATATCCCCCCTTAAACGTCTCTTCTCAAGACTAAACAATTGTAACTCCTTTAATCGCTCCTCATAGCTAAGATGTTCCATGCCCCATATTAGTTTAGTCGCGCGTCTCTGCACTCTTTCCAACTCCGCAGTGTCCCTTTTATGAACAGGTGACCAAAACTGAACAGCATATTCCAGGTGAGGCCGTACCAATGCTTTATAAAGGGGGAGTATTATGTCCCTGTCCCTTGAGTCCATGCCTCTTTTTATACATGACAATATCCTGCCGGCTTTGGAAGCAGCAGCCTGACATTGCATGCTATTCTGTAGTCTGTGATCTACAAGTACACCCAGATCCTTCTCTACCAGTGACTCTGCCAGTTTAATCCCCCCTAAGACATACGATGCATGCATGTTCTTAGTACCCAGATGCATAACTTTACATTTATCCACATTGAACCTCATTTGCCAAGTGGATGCCCAGACACTTAGTCTATCCAAGTCATCTTGTAACTCATGCACATCCTATATAGACTGTACCGTGCTACAAAGCTTGGTGTCATCTGCAAAGATAGAAACAGAGCTGTTAATACCATCCTCTATATCATTGATAAATAAATTAAACAACAGCGGGCCCAGTACTGAACCTTGGGGTACACCATTAATTACCGGGGACCAATCAGAGTACGAATCATTGACCACCACTCTTTGGGTACGATCCATGAGCCAGTGTTCAATACAGTTACAAACTAAAGTTTCCAAGCCCAAAGACCTTAACTTACCTGTCAGACGTATGTGAGGGACAGTATCAAACGCTTTGGCAAAATCCAGAAACACTATATCCACAGCCATTCCTCTGTCAAGGCTTCTACTCACCTCTTCATAAAAGCAAATTAGATTGGTTTGACAACTTCTATCCTTAGTAAACCCATGCTGGCTATCACTTATAATACTATTATCCCCTATGTATTCCTGTATGTAATCCCTTATAAGTCCTTCAAACAATTTACCCACAATGCACGTTAGACTTACCGGTCTATAATTGCCTGGCGAAGACCTAGAGCCCTTCTTGAAGATTGGTACCACATTTGCCTTGCGCCAGTCCCTTGGCACAATACCAGACACCAGAGAATCTCTAAATATCATGAACAAGGGTACAGATATTACTGAACTTACCTCTCTAAGAACTCTTGGGTGTAGTCCATCCTGCCCTGGAGATTTGCTTACATTTACTTTACTTAACTTACCTTGTACCATCTCTACATTAAGCCAGTTCAGTACATTACATGATGTGTTACCAGCACTGACCTGAACTTCTCCTCTGCACAGGTTTTTATAAATATCCCCCAATGTTTTTAAAGGGGATGTCCTTGGTATCCTCTCCCTATATTATATAGCTGCTCGCCAATATGTTTAGATAAAAGTCTCTTTGTGTGCCTATATATGTTTTGCCACATGGGCAATTGATTCCATATATAACACCCCTTGTTTTGCAATTGATATGGGAACTTACTTTCTTCTCAAAGGTTCCCTCTCTGTTGTTAATATCCAATTTTGGGGTGGTTATTCCAGTGGATTTGCATTCTTTACACATGTGACAGGGGTAAAAAACAGGTTTTTGAAAGAAGACTGAATTTGTGGTATTATTTTTCTTTCCCGGGTTTTTGACTGTGGGGGCTACCAAATTCCTATGTTCCGACTTTTTCAGAACACAAAGGACGGATTTTTTGGAAGTAGTTCCCCAATTATTCTATCCCCCTGTAGGATGGCCCAATGATTTTTTATAATTTTTTTTTAGAAGGAAGCTCTGGGAATTATAGGTGGTAATTATAGGAGTTTTAATCATTGCATCCCTGTATTATTACCTGGCATGCTAATATTTTTGTCTTTTAGAAGGGAGGATCTGTCTAATTTATGTACATCTTCAAATGTCTGAATGAGAATATCAGTATCATAACCTTTATTTTCAATTTTTTTCTGTAGATCCTCAACTTCCTTTTTAAACTCACCTTCCCGTGTACAATTTCTGTGGAGTCTGACAAACTGGCTTCTAGTAATACTGTCTAGCCATATGGGGAGGTGGCAGCTGGGGATGTGGATGAAACTGTTGCTATCAATGGCCTTTTGATATGTTTTTGTACACAAGCATCCATCATTTACACAAATGGTCATGTCTAAAGTCTTTTTAACCACTCAGGTGAATTTTGTAGGTGAATGCATTGATTTTATCCTTAAGCATAATTATTTTATTTATGATGAGCAATTTTATCTACAGCAGTAGGGTACCGCCATGGGGACCAGTTTGGGGCCAAGTTATTCAAACCTATATATGGGCTACTGGGAACAATTATTCATACATCCCGGTGCTCACTTGGCATTTAACCTGGTCCTATGGCGACGCTTCATAGATTACATCATTTTTATATGGAAGGGGGATGAAATCAGTCTGACAGAATTTTTAACTAATTTAAATAAAAATAAATTTTATCTTAAATTTCCTCCCACTATCAGTCAGACTGAAATAAACTTGCTTGTGAAATATGTATGCTTGTGTACAAAAACATATGAAAAAGGCCACTGATTGCAACAGTTTCATCCACATCACCAGCTGCTACCTCCCCATATGGCTAGACAATATTCCTAAAAGCCAATTTGTCAGACTCCACAGAAATTGTACATGGGAAGGTGAGTTTAAAAAGGAAGCGGAAAAGAGGAAGGGATGTTGGAGACAATGGTGATAGAAAGAGCACATAGGGTTCCTTTCCAACGCCCCCTCCATTAGGATCTAGACCGCGAGCTATTCTGGTAAAATTTGTTTTCTCAGCTGATAGAGACTATATTATAAGAAAGGCAAGAAGAAATTTAGAGATATAAATGGCAGCAAGGTGGCAGTATTCTAGGATTACTCCAAGGAAACTCAGCAGGCAAGAATGAATTTCCTACAGGTGAAAAGGAGATTGAGAGCAGCAGAGATAAAATATTCATTAATATTTCCGGCCAAATTAAGAATAGAGTATACCTTTTGTATGCGGACCTTGAGGGGATGGGAGGGGGGTGTTGTCTTTTTTTTTCTTATTATTTTAGATGGTAAATATACTTGTACGGAATATTAGAGGACTGGCAGAAAGAGCAGTGTTTAAAGTTATAGTGAGGCATTTACCAGGAGTTGTCTGCCTTATAGAAACACATTTGAATAGAGAAAAAATATATATGCTACATTGTAAATGGATAGCTATGTCATATCATTGAACGCACTCTAATTATTTAAGGGGGGGGTAAGTGTGATGATACATAAAGGGGTACAAGTGGAAGTGCTAGAAAAAAATTGATAGGGAAGGAAGATACATATTTTTGATGGTACAATGTGATGGGGAAAAAGATGATTTGGGCTTTCATTTCATTCCACCCTCTTTCAATCGGTTTTATGGATCCTTTGTAAATTCATTAATGATATGGGAAATGTCCCCATATTAATTATGGGTGACTACAATGCAGTATTACAAGAGAATATAGATAGATGGCGAAATAGAGAGACCAAGAGAAAAGTAGTTAACACAGGACTGGGGAAATTTTTAGATGAAATGAGGTGGAAAGATTTATGGAGGACCCAAAATCAAGATAAGAAAGTATATTCGTGTTATAACAAATCAAAACAAACATTATCCAGAATAGGCTTGAGAAAGGCTCTATTGAGGAGCCGAAACATTGCGGTTTTCTACAGATGTGTGAATAAATACACCCGCACGGGGTTACACGTATTTGGAGTGCCGCTCTCTTTGTTCTGTGGTGAATTCCTTGGGGCCTGAGTCGGACCCTGGAGCTGAGCACCCAACAGGATCTGGAATCCTTGGCAACAGCCACGCATGGTGCTTCTTCATTTGGATTGTTTCTTCATTATCCAGAATAGATATGACAATAGGATCAGGTGATCTGATAAGGATAGTGAAAGAAGTTAGATAGAAGTTAGTTAGATAGAGCCAAGAAGTGTATCAGATCACTCACCAATGCTAATAAAGATGAATAGTAATAGGAAAAGGCAAAGGAGATGGTTATGTGTAAGCCCATACTTGTTAGAGGTAAGGGGAGAAGAACCAGATATAATGGGTAAAATACAAGAATTTTTTGAACTTAATGAGGGGAAGGCTCTGATCAATGTGATCTGGGACACTGCAAAGGCCTATATTAGAGGGGTAATGGTAGAAACAATGGCAAGGGTGAAGAAAAAAGCGGGATGAGAGGAGGAAGATAAAACAAAAGAAAGGATAGAAGTAGCAGAGAGAGAATATAGAAGGGAAGACAAAGATAGGTGGATAAAGGAGATGAAAAAATATGAAGAACTTATTAACAATCAAGCTATCAAAACTATGAAGAGATATTTTGAGGGAGGTAGACCAGGACATTTTTTTGCAAAAATGATTGAAGAAAATACATCAAAAACAGAAATAAAAGTTAGAAAGGATAGACAAGGAAGTGTAAGGACTGAACAAAGGGAAATTAAAAATATCTTTCTAGAATATTATATTGAGTTATATAGGACACAAGGAGAAGTAGATATCCCCAAAATAGAGAAATATATTTCAGATTGTAAATTACCAAAAATAACAAAAGAAATGGTGGAGGGGCTGGGTGCAGAAATTAGAGAAGTAATAAAGGAAGCCCCAAAGTCGAAGGCAGTGGGCCCAGATGGGCTACCCTTCGAGCTGTATAAAATATTTGGTAGAGTGTTAATTCCGAGAATGGTAGAATTATTTAATGAAATATTTAGATGTGGGCAATTGCCAGAGTCTATGAATAAAGCAGTAATTGTGTTAATCTTAAAGCCAGGAAAAGATGCAACGGAACCAGGGTCATATAAGCCAATTTCATTATTAAATACTGATATGAAGATTATTCCAGGTTTGTTGGATAAAGATCAGTGCGGATTCAGACAAGGTTTCAGCACCACTGATAATATAAGAAGGTTATTCGCAAATATTCAGGAGGTGAAGGAGGGCCACTCCATCCTATCACTTGATACGGTCAAGGCTTTTGACAGGGTGGAATGGCCCTATTTATGGAAGGTGTTGGAGGGTTTTGGTTTAGGAGATAGGTTCATAAAATGGATAAAGATTCTATACAAAAACCCAATTGCTGGGATTATGATCAATGATGAGGAAACAGAATGTTTCCCACTTACTAGAAGAGTGAGGCAGGGTTGTCCACTCTCCCCCTACATCTTCTCCCTATACATTGAGCCCTTAGCAAAAAAGATCAGGATGATGGAAGAGATGGGAGGATTTGGGTGTCGTGGGAGAGAGGACAAGATATCATTGTTTGCCGACGATATTTTGTTATATGTTGCCAATACCAATAACGTTTTGGATAAAATAATAACAACAGTTGAAGACTTTGGTAAGCTATCAGGCCTTCAAGTTAACTGGGAAAAAAACCACACTAGTCCCACTAAAAGGCAGAATAGAACATAGTAAGGTAAGGATTTTGAAAGAACAAGAATCCTTTCACTATTTGGGCATTGTTGTTGCAAAAGATGAGAAAAAATATGCACATTTGAATTTGGATTCTTTACTTCAAAAAATAGGGGCCAAATTTAAAATCTGGTGTGGACTTCCACTAAATATGGCAGATAGAATTAGTTTAGTAAAAATGGTAATATTGCCTCAATTACAATATGTCTTATTAAATAGCCCAATTTGGCTAGGAGAAAGAGTTTTATTAGTCTGTATTAAGAGATTTCATCTGGAAAGGGAGAAGGCCGAGAATAAAGTTGGAACATTTAATGAAAGACGAGAATAGTGGAGGTTTGGCAGTCCCAGATTTTAGATCGTAATTTTTGGCCTCACAACTAACGCATGTAATAAGATAGAAGGAATTGGACAACTTGAAGAAAGACATGGAAAAAAAGAGGTAAAAAGTGTGAAAACATATGGGAGTGGTTAGAAGGTGGGGTAATAGACACTACAGAGGGAGTAGGATCAACTTTAAAGGGGTATTCCAGGAATTTATTTTATTTGACTATGCTACAGGGGCTGTAAAGTTAGTGTAGTTCATAATATAGTGTTTGTACCTGTGTGTGACGGTTTTCTCACAATTCTTATGTGATTTTCACTCCAATATTTATTTTTACCAGTATACAAAATGACTGTTGTCTCAGATTTTTCCCAGCTTGCAATGCGGCCGAGACCTGACTCACTAGTCAGCTGATGACACCTGTCTGCTTCAATGGGTCGCTTGGTGGGAGGGAGATCAATCTGCAACTAATGCAACAGCTGTAGGCACCCTGATTGAAAACCACAGGTCTTTGAATGGATGCAGCTCATTTATGTTTCAATGGGTGGGGTGGCTGATGTATGGGAGGGAGGAAGATGGAATTGTGGGATTTGTAGTCAAAAAAAGAAAAGTCAAACAGGAAATACAAATTCACAAAAAGCTAGCCACAGTGTTATGGTAATCTCACAACATAGCCATTTAGCCCCAAGACAAGCGCAGATCCTTCCTAAGCATGTCCATTACTGTCTGCAAGGTATGTACTAAAATCACCTTATGGTGGATAACCCCTTTAATAGAATGAGGACACAAACTTTGTGAGTCAGTAAAGAAACTAATTACACAGAAGAGGCCGACACGATATACACCACTTTTTGATAATAAAAATTTTGTGGAAGTCACTGAGTCAATCAAGTTCTGGTATTGATATAAGATTTGTCACACAAATATTTGAGAGGGACAAATTAAGGTAATTTCAGAGTATATGTAGAGAATATAAAATACCAGAGAACCATGTCTTTGACTATTTTCAACTAAAACACGCGGTGCATAAAATAAAAGATAAATTATTTTGGGTACAAGAGGAATCGTTAATGAAAGAGATTATGGGGAAAGAAATTAAGAGAAGGTGACATCCCAGGTTCATAAAGAATCAAGGAAGGTACAAGATGTAAGGGGAGTTCACAGGAGCCAGAGACAGTGGGATAGAGAATTAGGAGAAATTAGTGATTTAGAGTGGAAAACTATTTAGGGATGGGGGAAAAAAAGGATATACAACAGGAATCACAGGGTGACAATTTTCTTTCATAAATAAGATACTTTATTATACACCTAAACAAATATGTAAAATAGCAAAAAACAAACAATATAGTTGTCCCAAATGCGGAGAGGTAGAAGCAGATGTTGCGCATATGCACACAGGTTCAAAATGTTTGGCAACAGGGGGTAATGAAATCGAGAAAAGATTGAAAATCAAATTGATGCGAAACCCCAAAATATGGTTGTTAGGTATGATGGCTTGGAAATAAAAATAAAACACTGTTGTTCAAGTTGGTGTTCATATTAAGACTGATTATAACTAGAAAGTGGAGTAGAAATTGGAAATATCCGCAGCACACTGAGTAGTAAAATTCAAACAAGTTTTATTCCATCACAGTGGGGGTGTCCAGAACAACGTTTCAACCAGCTCCCTGGTCTTTTTCAAGCTCCAGGGAGCTGGTTGAAACGTTGTTCTGGACACCCCCACTGTGATGGAATAAAACTTGTTTGAATTTTACTACTCAGTGTGCTGCGGATATTTCCAATTTCTGCTTACACATGGATCCCTGACCCGGGTCTGGACTCTGCGTGCACCGAATTTTTGTTTTTTTTTGGGTGCTGCTCTCCTTCTACTATATATAGAAAGTGGAGTAGAGAGAATGCAGGTGTAAGTGAATATATGAATACTGAAATAAGTACAATTAATATGGAATTTTGGAATGCAGTAAAAACAGGTGGTTTGAAAAAATACCATTCAATATGGGACAGTTGGATAAAATTTATTAGAAGAAGCAACAAGATTGGTGGATGTATTAAAATATATATATTTTTTTCTTCCTGCAGTGCCATTGAGGGAAGGTGATGGGTGGGGGGAAAGGGAAATTGTAATGCTTGTAGGCCTGTAGCCCTTTCGGTGCATTCCTTTAGTTTTTTAGAGCGATGGAAGGGGAAGGGAAAATAGTTGGGTGTGATAAAAGTTTATTTTTTTCTCTCCCTGTCCTTTTGGCCCTGAGATGGCCCTGAAATGGAGCACTATGAGTGTAAAAAGAATTGAATATATATATATATATATATATATATATATATTTTTTTTTTTTCTTTTCTCTCTCTTCCCTTACTTTCTCCTCTTCCTCCTCGCTTTCTCTCTCTCCTATTTATTGTTTCAGGATTGCTACCTCCTACCATAATTGTGACCCGTTCTTTATGGTCCTTATTGAAGGAGAGGGAAGGTAGGATATATTCAATAAATATAATGGGGGAAGGGGACTGCTGGAGATGAGGGGGGATGCAGGGGAGGGGCTGCAGGCCTCAAGTAAAAAATAATTTTTATATATAAAAGGGGAAGTGGTTTGGGGGGGGGAGGAGCCAAAATATTGATCCTATGAAGGAATTTTATGATATGTGGAATATGGTTTGTTTGTTTTTTTCTTTCCTGCTTGAATATTCTTCTTTTGTACTTTTTATTGAAGATTAAATAAAGATCTTTATATCTTTATTAAAAAAAAAAAAAAAAAAAAAGGAACCCGAGGATCTACAGATAAAAATTTGAAGATAAAAGGTTATAATACTGATATTCTCATTCAGACATTTGAAGATGTACATAAATTAGACTGATCCTCCCTTCTATAAGACAAAAATATTAGCATGCCAAGTAATAATACAGGGGATACAAAGATTAAAACTCCAATAATTACCACCTATAATTCCCAGAGCTTCCTTCTCAAAAAAAATTATAAAAAATCATTGGGGCATCCTACAGGGGGATAGAATAATTGGGGAACTACTTCTAAAAAATCCGTCCTTTGTGTTCTGAAAAAGTCGGAACATAGGAATTTGGTAGCCCCCACAGTCAAAAACCCGGGAAAGAAAAATAATACCACAAATTCAGTCTTCTTTCAAAAACCTGTTTTTTTACCCCTGTCACATGTGTAAAGGATGCAAATCCACTGGAATAACCACCCCACAATTGGATATTAACAACAGAGAGGGAACCTTTGAGAAGAAAATAAGTTCCCATATCAATTGCAAAACAAGGGGTGTTATATATGGAATCAATTGCCCATGTGGCAAAACATACCTAGGCACACAAAGAGACTTTTATCTAAACATATAGGTGAGCACCTACAGTCATGGCCGTAAATGTTGGCACCCCTGAAGTTTTTCAAGAAAATGAAGTATTTCTCACAGAAAAGGATTGCAGTAACAAATGTTTTGCTATACACATGTTTATTCCCTTTGTGTGTATTGGAACTGAACCAAAAAAGGGAGGAAATAAAGCTAATTGGACATAATATCACACCAAACTCCAAATATGGGCTGGACAAAATTATTGGCACCCTTAACTTAATATTTGGTTGCACACCCTTTGGAAAAAATAACTGAAATCAGTCGCTTCCTAAAACCATCAATAAGCTTCTTACACCTCTCAGCCGGAATGTTGGACCACGCTTCCTTTGCAAACTGCTCCAGGTCCCTCTTATTGGAAGGGTGCCTTTTCCCAACAGCAAATTTTAAAATCTCTCCACAGGTGTTCAATGGGATTTAGATCTAGATCTCTGGAGATGGACTTGTAACCTTGGGATTGTTGATATTTTTCCACAATTGTGGTTCTCAAGTCCTCAGACCGTTCTCTTCTTTTTCTGTTGTCCATGCTTAGTGTGGCACACACAGACACACAATGCAAAGACTAAGTGAACTTCTCTCCTCAAGGAGCATCACATACTTGAAACAATCTTATTTATCCACAATTTTGAAAGGGTGCCAATCATTTTGTCCAGCCCATTTTTAGAGTTTGGTG
The DNA here is from genome assembly GCF_029499605.1 of Hyla sarda. NCBI lineage: Eukaryota > Metazoa > Chordata > Amphibia > Anura > Hylidae > Hyla > Hyla sarda. The sequence goes on from NC_079189.1 coordinate 395,708,868, forward strand.
TGACATTATGTCCCATTTGCTTTTTTTCCTCCTTTTTTTGGTTTAGTTCCAATACACACAAAGGGAATAAACATGTGTATAGCAAAACATGTGTTACTGCAATCCTTTTCTGTGAGAAATATCTCAGGGTTGCCAACATTTACAGCCATGACTAAGATAAAAAAAAAAGTTTGATACTTCGTTTTCTTGAAAAATTTCAGTAGTGCCAACATTTACGGCCATGACTGTATATTACATAGGGAGAGGATACCAAGGACACTCCCTTTCAAAACATTATGCGGACAAACAAGGGTCCCATTTTTATGGAATCGAACATGTACATCCACATTGGAGAGGAGGAAATTATATCTCCCAATTATCCAAGGCGGAATATAGGTGGATTTTTAATCTCAACACACTGGTGCCCTTTGGCCTTAATGTTGACTTTGAAATGTTTGCTTTTTTGGAATCATAAAAAAGAGAAGAATGGATAAAACATGGAGCATAACATTTTATGACCGTATACACAAGGTGCGTTTTTTCACATGCGTTTTTTTACACAATAAATAAGGACCTTATGAACTATGGTGAACGTGTGCTGTTATATGACTATATACGAAATATGTGCAGATTAAACACGGTCATAACATATGCTGGCGATTGTTTGATATGTCAAGGTGAAGGGTATATATAGCTGAGTCCCGGGGGGCCAGGGTATCCCTGAGGAAGGAGAACGCTATTCTACGAAACGCCGATGGAGTTATCTTTTTGGCCCAACCAGCTCTCTATAGTGACGTCACTCCCAGCTACGGGACTCAAACTCCTTTCACTTTGCAGCACGCAGGTAGAGACGCCGCCGGCCGGGGAATATCTCCCTGCGGTTGCTTGGATCATCATACATGTTTGAACCATTTACAAAGAACAATGTACACCAGAGGAACAGGACTTGAATAGTAACAAAGACTACTGAAAGGTAAAATCTTTTTGTTACATTTGAATTTATGCTTTGTGACCGTGGAAACGTAGCGCTCCGTGTTACAGCTGTAAGGGTGCGCACATATAATCTGCTCTCCCACACATACACATAAGGACCTATAAGTTAAAGAGTAGCTCCCACCAGTAGCGGGCGGGACATTATCGGCAAGGTAATTGCCGATACCGATAATTTAAAAAATCGTGAATATCGGCCGATAATATCGGCCAAACCGATAATCGGTCGATCCCTACTGTCATGGCATGCTGGGATTTGTATTGGTGAAACAACCGGAGGCACCCTGCATTAAAAACAATATCCTTCCATGGCCGCGGCGCAACCCACTCCCCCCTCATACCAAACTGCAGGACAGTCCGATAATACCCTCCCCCCCGCCCCGAACCTCACTGCGCAACCAGCTCCCCCCTCATACCAAACTGCAGGACAGTCCGATAATACCCCCCCCCCCACCGGGCAACTCGCTGCCCCTTCATACCAAACTGCAGGATAGTCCGATAATAAAGAACCCCCCCCAACCCGCTCCCCCCTCATACCAAACTGCAGGACAGTCCCACAGCGACGGGATGCCAGGAGGCGGGGCCGGCGTGCGAGGCCAGGGAGCAGGGGAGCCAATGCATGCTTCTTCTGTTCTCAGCGCTCGTTCCCGCCTGTCTGATTGACAGCCGGCCGGCATCGGTACGAATTCAGGCGAGACGTCACGCCAGGCTGCAGCCGGCCACTAGAAGGGAGACCCCCTAGTGGCCGGTTTTCAAATGTAAAATGCACTATGTTAATAATAAATAAATAAAATTATAATTAAACTATATTAGAGATATGTTGTAGTACATAAGTACTACAACATATAAGTTAGACCCTAATAGCGCTACTGCCAATCAAAATCTTTTTTGTATCTTGTTATCACTCCTTGTATCTTGTCACCAACTTTTTTTTTTTATATGTTGTCGTACTTATGTACGACAACATATCTCTAATTTAGTTTAATATTTTTTTAAATTTTTTTTTTTATTAAAATGTTTTAATTTACATTTGAAAACCGGCCACTAGGGGTCTCCCTCCTAGTGGCCGGCTGCAGCCTGGCGTGACGTCACGCCTGAATTCGGACCGATGCCGGCCGGGCAATCAGTCTGAATTCATTCAGGCTGCGCTCGCTCCCTGCCTGTCAATCAGACAGGCAGGAGCAAGCACTGACAACACAGAGGATTGCAGAGTGCATTGGCTCGCACGCCGGCCCCGTCTCCCTGCATACACGCGCCGCCGCTGAAGTCCTGCACTCCAAGGGTATGTCTTTTTTGGGGTGGGAAGCGCAGTGGGGAGCGGGGTTCAGGGAGCGGGTTGCCCGGCCGTAACTCAGATACTGTTTTCACCACAGGGTGCCTCCAGCTGTTTCACCACTACAACTCTAAATAAATATAAGGTGTGAGGGAAGTGCTATTTAAGACATAACTTTTAATATATGCTTACTAAAACACACCAATATGTGCCAAGTGATTATACCCACATAAGAATAAAATCATGCGACACAGGATCTGTTAGGATCACCACCCATCTGGTGGATTTATCATGAATCTAATGTGTAGATACACATATTCAGATATGCATCTCTAATAGAAAGTATAATTCTCAACGCGTTTCTACTCCAATCAAGAGTGTCCTCAGGAGAATATCAGAATAATAGAGATAATAGAAGTATCACATCTAAATAAACATGGCATTACTGAGTGACCCACGACACGGGGCACCACTCAGAGGGTGTGATCTTTCCCAGCTGCAACAGGAGAACGTCGGCACGACCTAAAAAGAAAACCAACAGTACAGTCAGCCCAATATACAGGCTTGCACTAAATATAGTTTTTGTAGGGCTGAAAGACTCACAGTCCTTGTCGTGGTTCCGGACACCTATAAATAAAATAATACATTCCTATCAATAAACAAGGTTCCGCTGTACCTGTAATATAAATCTAGCATATCGCCGCTAGTGTGCTGTACTCACTGTCAGCTGGTCTGGGTGCCGATCACAGGATCCCGGGAGGTGCGCAACCCGCAGTGGCGGGGAGCCGGAATGATTCAAACCGGCTGCGAAGCGCTCACCTTCCGGGTCCCTCGGCGTCTGGCGTCATATCCTGGCGCCTACGTGTGACGTCGGCAGTGCCCGCCCCGCTCTGACGCCCACAGGGGGCGGGCCGAATGCCGAACTCACTACTATAATTCAGGGCCGGATTCAGGTATGTATGGAAGTGATTTATTGCTAGTAATAGAGTATGCTAACTCTCGTGTGACTGGTTATATATTATTGAATGAACCATTGGGAATAGTAACAATAATTGGTGTAAAAACACTGAAATTTCAAAGAATTCCTACGAAGGGGTATATAAACAATAATGATCGTGAGCATACCGCAGTGTAAAGGTGCCAATTAGAAATGAAATAGGCACAGGGTCCCTAGAGATAAGGGTACACATGCCGAATGATCACGACCGTATAAACCCCAAATTAAGGACCACATTATGCATGATTGAAATGCCCTAATTGGTCATATCTGATATAAATAAATAATCCCACAGGTTAGATTGGGATAACCCCCAACCAAGAGCAGCCCATATACTCCTATATTGTGCTTCTTATTATATGTATTTTCATGTATATGAAATCAGCAGACGGATGTAGGGGACAACGCCCGAGAGAGAATATATATATAAAAATATATAATTATATAATTATTGGTCCCCCTTCCAACACAGGAGTGGTCCCCCTGGGATTCTAACAACAAAAAAAAAAAAATACGGAGGGAATAGGGTAATGATAGGGGCCTAGGGATCCTAAACTAGCCCTGCACTAACTCAGGCCCTATATCCTAGGCGGTGTTATCGCCCTAATAAGGGCGGCCCCGCTCACGTACCTCCTACTTGGCCTAGTTATTTCTAAGTAAGTATGGTGACACTAACTAGAAGAGGACCCTAGTGGGTCTTCTAGTTAGTGTCACCATACTTACTTAGAAATAACTAGGCCAAGTAGGAGGTACGTGAGCGGGGCCGCCCTTATTAGGGCGATAACACCGCCTAGGATATAGGGCCTAAGTTAGTGCAGGGCTAGTTTAGGATCCCTAGGCCCCTATCATTACCCTATTCCCTCCGTATTTTTTTTTTTTGTTAGAATCCCAGGGGGACCACTCCTGTGTTGGAAGGGGGACCAATAATTATATAATTATATATTTTTATATATATATTCTCTCTCGGGCGTTGTCCCCTACATCCGTCTGCTGATTTCATATACATGAAAATACATATAATAAGAAGCACAATATAGGAGTATATGGGCTGCTCTTGGTTGGGGGTTATCCCAATCTAACCTGTGGGATTATTTATTTATATCAGATATGACCAATTAGGGCATTTCAATCATGCATAATGTGGTCCTTAATTTGGGGTTTATACGGTCGTGATCATTCGGCATGTGTACCCTTATCTCTAGGGACCCTGTGCCTATTTCATTTCTAATTGGCACCTTTACACTGCGGTATGCTCACGATCATTATTGTTTATATACCCCTTCGTAGGAATTCTTTGAAATTTCAGTGTTTTTACACCAATTATTGTTACTATTCCCAATGGTTCATTCAATAATATATAACCAGTCACACGAGAGTTAGCATACTCTATTACTAGCAATAAATCACTTCCATACATACCTGAATCCGGCCCTGAATTATAGTAGTGAGTTCGGCATTCGGCCCGCCCCCTGTGGGCGTCAGAGCGGGGCGGGCACTGCCGACGTCACACGTAGGCGCCAGGATATGACGCCAGACGCCGAGGGACCCGGAAGGTGAGCGCTTCGCAGCCGGTTTGAATCATTCCGGCTCCCCGCCACTGCGGGTTGCGCACCTCCCGGGATCCTGTGATCGGCACCCAGACCAGCTGACAGTGAGTACAGCACACTAGCGGCGATATGCTAGATTTATATTACAGGTACAGCGGAACCTTGTTTATTGATAGGAATGTATTATTTTATTTATAGGTGTCCGGAACCACGACAAGGACTGTGAGTCTTTCAGCCCTACAAAAACTATATTTAGTGCAAGCCTGTATATTGGGCTGACTGTACTGTTGGTTTTCTTTTTAGGTCGTGCCGACGTTCTCCTGTTGCAGCTGGGAAAGATCACACCCTCTGAGTGGTGCCCCGTGTCGTGGGTCACTCAGTAATGCCATGTTTATTTAGATGTGATACTTCTATTATCTCTATTATTCTGATATTCTCCTGAGGACACTCTTGATTGGAGTAGAAACGCGTTGAGAATTATACTTTCTATTAGAGATGCATATCTGAATATGTGTATCTACACATTAGATTCATGATAAATCCACCAGATGGGTGGTGATCCTAACAGATACTGTGTCGCATGATTTTATTCTTATGTGGGTATAATCACTTGGCACATATTGGTGTGTTTTAGTAAGCATATATTAAAAGTTATGTCTTAAATAGCACTTCCCTCACACCTTATATTTATTTAGAGGTTTTTTTCATATTATTTATGCTGGGAGGCAAATTGACCCCTTGTAGGTCTATACAGTATTTTACATACTGCTTATATCACCACTACAACTCCCAGCATACCCTGACAGCCAATAGATGTCAGGGCAAGCTGGGAGTTGTAGTGGTGAAACAGCTGGAGGCACCCTGTATAGATGAACTATGGGCGGAAGTCAGCCCCCCCCAGCAGGCATCAGTGACGTTGTGCCTGCTGGGGAAGTCTGCCTGGTAGTGAGCACAATACCAGGCAGACAAAATGGCATTTCTAGGATTATAAAAAAAAATGTTAAAAGCAGAAAAGGGGTTAGGGATAGATGGGCAGGGACAGAAAAAAAAAAGGATGGTGGGAGCTACTCTTTAATGGTCAAACAGGGACTCATTAGATTGGCACATATAGCTGCAGTGGGGCATAGACGATGAAGAAACCCCTTCGCAAAAAGCCCTCCCGACATAAAACAACAGGGCCGCCTCCCAATCCGTGGGAGCGCCCATAAGAGCCAATTGACCGACCAACCTTTCCCAATCCACCCACCAGCGACTATACAACCCCCAGGTAGCCCCACACACCGACCGACAAACCAGACCCATGGCCACAGTTATACCAGACTCCACAGCCAGTCCGGACAGGGGACTCCACACTCCTCGGCCTCTGGCGCCAGCTCCCAAAACTGGTCCCACTGCAACCTAGAGAGAGCATCAGCGACTGAGTTAGCAACTCCAGGAACATGTAAGTCGATCATTTTGTTTAGTAAAATGAGAAAACAGAGGCACTTTAGTTTTAATTTTTACGTTTTGATAAATCTTCCCCGTGGGGTTTGTCTTCCAGGAGGGTGGGGGCTTGTCTCAGTGAGGCCTTTGCACAAAGACAAGAAGGATCTGATAATGACATCTTTCTCTCTCTCCCTACATGTAAGTGACCGCTAAGAGAGAGAAACTGCTCTATATAGCTAATGAATGATATTTAGAAAAATAAATAGGTTGGTGAGATGGAAAGGATGGGCTATGGTTTTAGTTCCCCCAGAGTACCCCACATTTTTGTGCGGCTGTTTGCATTGAGGGGGCATGGCCGTGACATCACGAGAAGGGCGTGGCTGTGACGTCATGAGCCTCCGCCCCGCATCACCAGTCATCCGGCACAGAGTGAAGTTCACTCCATGCATCAGATGTCTGGGGTGCCATAGCCGAGATTGCGGGGGTCCTGATCAGACATCTTAACCCCTATCCTTTCGATAGGGGATAAGATGTCTAGGGGCAGAGTACCCCTTTAAGGGGTTAAATCCTGTTTCTGTTTTTCCTCTTTGTATGCAGTGTTCACCACATAAAATAAAAAGTACACTGTGTGCATAATTACTAGACAAATGGATATTTATGTTATTTATTTAAATGCATATTATCATTTTCATGCACATTTTCCAAGTTGAATAAACTTGAATGCTTATTGGATTTAGGCATATTAGTTGATATGAATTCGTAAAATGAAGAAGGGTGTGGCCTAAGGAGATTAATCTATAAAGGTGTGCTTAATTATTGAGCGGCTTTTCTTCAGGCAAAATGGAGCAAAAGAGATTAAACTAGTTCTGGAAATTTAACAATTGTAAAAAGACTTTTAAAGGGAATCTCCGATAGACAGACACCTTTAAAAGGGGTGCTCTGGGAAGTTAATAAAAATAAAAATGCCCCAAAGCCACCACAGTAGCTTATCTGTTTCCCCTGTAGTTATCCTTGTGATTTTGCCAGCTTCTGTGGCCACTGTTGTCTCCTGAATATAATTTTTCCTTGCTTGCAGCCCAGACTACAAATCTCAGCAGTCAGTGCGGCTCTGTGTAATGGCTGCCAGACAATTATTTTTACTATCTGTGTACATGCTGTATTATTGTAAACACAGTGAACAACACACACTGTACAAGTCTTTTCTTTCTAACTATCCTACCAGCAATAAATCATGCAATGCTCTGAATAACAGCAGTCAGTGATTAGAATTATAGCAGGCATAGAACAGCATTATAGGGGAGATTTATCAAAACCTGTGCAAAGGAAAAGTTGCCCATAGCAACCAATCAGATCGCTTCTTTAATTTTTCAAAGGCCTCTTTAAAAATGAAACGATCTGATTGGTTGCTATGGGCAACTGGTCAACTTTTCCTGTGCACAGGTTTTGAAAAATCTCCCCCTATGTGCTAAGGAGACACTGGTCTGTTTCTTTCTCTGCAAGATCCTCACAGGGAGGGGAGGGGGAGGTGTGGCTGTGAAGCTGGACCCCTAGACAAAACAGAAATCATTTTTTTCACAGGCCTTTTCAAAATGTAAGAAGCGAGCTGATTGGTTGTTATGGGCAACTCAGCGATTTTTCCTCTGGACAAGTTTTGATAAATCTCCCCCGTGGTGTTTGTCTTCCAGGATGGTGGGGGCTTGTCTCAGTGAGGGCTTTGCACAAAGACAAGCAGGATCTGATAATGACGTCTTTCTCCCACTCTCTGCATGTAAGTGACAGCTGAAAGAGGGAAACTGCTCTATATAGCTAATAAATGTTATTTAGACAAATAAATAGGTTGGTGGAAGAGTAAGGGTTGGCTATGGTTTTAGTTCCCCCGGAGTACCTTTGTGCAACATGTAAACCATAGAAAATGTTGTAATGAAGTAAAATTTTGGTGTACTGTACAAAATGTATCAAGTGTCCTGAGACCATTTAATAAATTTGGTGCATGTACATAGACAAAATAAGGAAGGCAGAAATCCGACCACCGCTGAACAAGGCACATAAGTTGAAATGTCAAGACTGGGCTAAGAAGAAATATCTAGTAGGTTTTTCAAATGTTTTATGGACTGATGAGATGAGAGTGATTCTTAGCGGTCCAGATGGAAGAGCCCATGGCTGGATAAGTAATACGCCCAGAGCACTACTTGGAATCAGACCCCAGTAAGGTTAAGGTGGGGTTCTGTATGGGCTGATATCAAAGAGGCGATAGCTGGACCTTTTAGACTGACCATATTATATATATATATATATATATATATATATATATATATATATATATATATATATGTATGTGTGTGTATAGAGCGCCAATTCTGTGGCACTTTACAATATTGGGGTAAAAATAAAGACAAGGATCAGACATTACAATATCACACTCTAAATATGTTAACAGAAGAAGGAGTGAGGGCCCTGCTCACAAGAGCTTACAGTCTGAGAGATACAGTTGAGACAAAAGGTAGGAAGTGCTTTATTCATACAATTTTGTCAGGATTTAAAGGGTGCCTCTCATCAAAAAAACTTTTGATATATTATAGATTAATGTATGCAGAATAACTTTACAATTGCATGTTATTAAAAAATATGCTTCTTTCTATTTAATTTTCCACTTTGAAGAAATGACCACTAGGACCCTACCAGTCCTGTCAGCAAGCATTTCAGACTCATGCTGGAGTCCTAAACACTACGAGCTGCCAGTCTGCTTTGTTCACAAAGGAGAACACTCAGAGCAGCCAGCCTGCTTTGTTCACAGCCTGTTCGGGAAAAATACAATAGAAAGAAGCATATTTTTCATTAACATGCTATTGGAAAGTTATTCAACATTCATTAACCTAAAATATATCAAAAGTTTATTTGATGAGAGGTACCCTTTAAGTGCCGTAAGAACATTTCGCTGCTAATTCAATAGGATATTTTAGACCCACTGTGGATTTTACCATCTCAAGCATGTTTACTATTTGTGTGGATTCTGTATGAATGACAGGAGAAAACTAGGGGCAGATTTGCTGGTATATCCACAGGGAAAATCTGAGTGTCAGGGTGGATTCACACCACGTTTGTGCATACGGTTTAGGTATATTAAAATTGTATGACACTGTACGCACACCCAGTTCTCTTTGACTACAATACTATATAAAAAATAAAAATAAACAAATAGTGAATATACCGTTTTTTAACAGTAGATAAAACTGTGATAGGACACTTAAAAACAGACTGAAGCCATGCCAACCCATACAAAACTATATACTCTTTTTCAGCACGGTCTCTCAATGCTATAAATACGATGAAAAAAATATGGATTTATAAAATAAAACCGTATACGGTCACCACATACATATACTGCAGGGTGAATGCATCCCTAATCCTGAATTCTGGCTGTTAACTACGTCATATTCAACAGTGGCAAACCCAAGAGCAAACATACAGAAAAATCTGGAGCTTGTATTATTTGTGCACAAAACAATTAATATTTAGCACTAATAGAATAACGTAAAAATACCACATCTACTCATTAATCCGTGCAAACCTGCCAGGACTAAAACTCCATTACATAGAATTGCCCAGCAGAGGGCACCCAAGCAACGCAACAAAGAGCAATCCGCGCAGACGCACAGCTCCTGCGATAACTCAGTACTTCCGCTCTCACAACTGATCGAATTCCACATAAAAAATTGACCGGTGCTGAGTCTAAACATCCGGCTTATAAAGCTCCGCTCTCTCTGTCTCCTCTCCTGCCGAATATTAGACCTATGCCCGGTGTATTCAGGGCTAAACAGCTGACTTCCGGTGTGGCGTTGACCTGCTAGTGTGCGCCCCCATGATTGGTTACCATTGATAGATACTAACCGTGTCGTCAGCACGTGCTGCAATCATTTCCGCTTCCGGGTTTGGGAGGGGTTTTACGGGAGGCTCCACCTTTCGCGTGGGTTTTCCTGGAGCAGCGTAGAGACATGGCTGCGGCGCAGGTGAGCGGCATGTATATACCCGTGTGCTGTATGGAGTAACGTGTGTCCGGGACAGCTCGGCTTTACTGCATACAAGTCCTGTCTCTGGATGTGAGATTCAGCAGATTTCATTCATTGCTGGATGAGGGATTATTGGGTTTATGTCCTGTGCTCAGATACTAAGGCAATGGGGAGGTTTATCAAAACCCGTGTGGAGGAAAGGTTGCCCATAGTAACCAATCAGATGTCTTTTATTCTTAAAATGGTCTCCTAAAAATAAAAGAAGCGATCTGACTACTTGCTATGGACAATTGGTCAACAAATCCTCTGCACAAGTTTTGATGAATTAGGGCGGTATGACCAAATATGTGTATCACGGTATGTTTTTTAACTTACGGCGGTTCCACGGTATATAACGGTATTCTCTCCCCCCCCCCCCCCCAAACCATGTTACCTGCCAGCACTGTTCTGCTCCCCCAATTAAGGATCAGCCCAGCGGGGTACTATTCACATATGTCAAGCACTGCCCTCCTCCTCTTTGTTGGGGGCCACCTGCGATGGAACTCACTGTACGCCAGTGGTCTCCAACCTGCGGACCTCCAGCTGTTGCAAAACTACAACTCCCAGCATGCCCGGACAGCCAACGGCTGTCCGGGCATGCTGGGAGTTGTAGTTTTGCAACAGCTGGAGGTCCGCAGGTTGGAGACCACTGCTGTACGCTGTATACCTATGCCCGGGCTGCAAAAGATACAGAAAATAAACTTTTAACTCACCCACCTCGGCCGCACGCTGGGGACTGGGAGGACAGCTGTCGACCTATCACCGGCCGAAGCGATGTCCCGCCCCGGCCAGTGATAGGCTGAGCCCACTGTCATGTAAGAAGCCGGCTTATTTTCTGTATCTTTTGCAGCCCCGGGCATAGGGATACAGCGTACAGCAGTGGTCTCAAACCTGCAGACCTCCAGCTATTGCAATACTACAACTCCCAGCCTGTCCGGGCATGCTGGGAGTTGTAGTTTTGCAACATCTGGAGGTCTGCAGGTTGGAGACCGCTGGCATACAGTATAGAGTTTCACCCCCCACTGGGCTGATCATTAATGGGGGGTGGGGGCAGAACAGTGCTGGCGGGTCACATAGGATTAGTTCCCCCATGTGGTGACAGGGCTGCGCTAGGCTGATAATTCATTCCAGAGGGGGAGGGGCCCAACCGGTATTGCGGTATGGGGGAAAATTCACATTGTGCAGTCCAAAAAATTCGGTATTTGGTATGAACCGGTATATCACCCAGCCCTATGATGACTCTCCCCTAATACCTCTCTCTCTCTCATCTATTTCCTAATTCATTCTATTCATTTTGGAGACAGTCATAGGGAGACATTTATCATTGGCTTTACATCACTTTAATGTTCTAAATGCACACTTTTTTTCACAATTTTTGGTAGAACATTTTTCAAAGTTGTCTACTGTTACGTACACTGAACACCACTTCTGGCAACGGCGCTAGATTTATTACAAAAATAGAGAAACATAGCCGCACATCCACCATTTGTGAAGACGTAGATCAAAATACAAATTGTGGATGTGCGGCTGTGTTTCCGTTTTCTCTATTTTTGTTGAGCTATATTTATTTGAGAAAAATAAATGGAGAAGCTTTTTTTTCCCCCCACAAATCTCCTTTTTCTGCACAAGTGTACGACAGCTAACAGAAAATGTACAAATGTGTCAGATGCTGGAGCACAAAGCTTAAACCTAGCTCTTTCAGGTGCTGCCGTGGGCTGGAAAAGGTGGATACAGTCCAAGGAGACTCTTTCTTAGGAATGTATCCACCTTTTCCAGCCCACCCGAGCACCGGAAAGCTGAACTAATTTATGCAGGAAAAGTCAGCAACCGCCGAGCTGAGAAGTTTGTGACGAATCGAATTTACTGTAAGTTCGCTCATCTCTAGTTTCTATAATTGTGCAGAATTTGGAAACTCTATGCACAATTTTGGTAAATTTTGAGATACCGTAAAAAAATATGCACCAAGCACACGGGTAAAATCTCTACTACCTCACACCAACATTGATAAATGTTCTCCACAGTGCCTGAGCTTTCTGCTCTGTATTTAAAGGGGTACACTGGTGAAAAACTTATTTTTTTAATCAACTGGTGCCAGAAAGTTAAACAGATTTGTAAATTACTTTTATTAAAAATCATTCTAATACTTATTAGCTGCTGAATACTACAGAGGAAATTTTTTTTTTTTTTGGAACACAGAGCTCTCTGCTGACATCATGACCACAGTGCTCTCTGCTGACACATCTGTCCATTTTAAGAACTGTCCAGAGAAGGAGAAAATCCCCATAGCAAACATATGCTGCTCTGGACAGAGATGTCAGCAGAGACCACTGTGTTTCAAAAAGAAAAGAATTTCCTCTGTAGTATTCTGCAGCTAATAGGTACTGGAAGGATTAAGATGTTTTAATAGAAGCAATTTACAAATCCGTTTAACTTTCTGGCACCAGTTGATTAAAAAAATAAAGTTTTCCACCGGAGTACAGCACAATAGTCTGGTGTACTCTTATATTGACTTCTATGGTAGAGTTTTATTGGCGTTCTCTGTGACCTGTGCAGAAGGCAGCGGAGGATGGGAGCTGTGTTCATCATCTATTGTGAATGGCATGATCCTGATTTATATATACACAGACGTGTCTCCTTTCACTAAAATAATGTCTGTTTATAGAGAGGTTTGTGAAACTTCTGGATTGTTTTATAATATGGATCAGTGTTTCCCAACCAGTGTTCCTCCAGCTGTTGAAAACCTACAACTCACAGCATGCCCTAACAGCCAAAGGTTAGGAAATGCTGAAAAAGATAGTAAAATGGAAAATAATATATAATTTATTTCATTTTGAACATTCGGTAATTTTCTAATGACCCGTTCCCTAATGCTTACAGTAATATTTCAAACTCATCTTTTATGACATATACATTTCCTGCTAATGGCAGTCAGGCTACCTTTGGCAAGCACATGGAGGGCTGTGCAGCCCGCAAAGAAATGCCACCCCCACACCATTACTGACCCAATGCCAAAACGGTCATGCTGGAGGATGTTACAGGCAGCAGAATGTTCTCCACAGCATCTCCAGACTCTGTCACATCTGTCACATGTGCTCAGTGTGAACCTGCTTTCATCTGTGAAGAGCACAGGGCGCCAGTGGCAAATTTGACAATCTTGTTCTCTGGCAAATGCCAAACGTCCTGCACAGTGTTGGGCTGTAAGCACAACCCCCACCTGTGGACGTCGGGCCCTCATACCACCCTCACGGAGTCTGTTTCTGACTGTTTGAGTGGACACGTACATTTGCTGGAGGTCATTTTGCAGGGCTCTGGCAGTGCGCCTCCTGCTTTTCCTTGCATAAAGGCGGAGGTAGCGATCCTACTGCTGGGTTGTTGCCCTCCTATGGCCTCCTCCACGTCTCCTGATGTACTGGCCTGTCTCATGGTGGCGCCTCCATGCTCTGGACACTGTTGACAGACACAGCAAACCTTCTTGCCACAGCTCGCACTGATGTGCCTTCCTGGATGAGCTGCACTACCTGAGCCACTTGTGTGGGTTGTAGACTCCGTCTCATGCTACCACTAGAGTGAAAGCACCGCCAGCATTCAAAAGTGACCAAAACATCAGTCAGGAAGCATAGGAACTGAGAAGTGGTCTGTGGTCACCACCTGAAGAACCACTCCTTTTATTGGGGTGTCTTGCTAATTGCCTATAATTTCCACCTGTTGTCTGTTTCATTTGCACAACAGCATGTGAAATTGATTGTCAATCAGTGTTGCTTCCTGAGTGGACAGTGTGATTTCACCGAAGTGTGAGTGACTTGGAGTTACATTGTGTTGTTTAAGAGTTCCCTTCATTCTTTTTGAGCAGTGTAGATTTTCTCACCTGCAATAATCAGAATTGGAGATGAGTGTCTGGGGGACTTTTATCTTCTTCTTGAATGTGTTTGGACTCCTAAATGCTTGAGTAAACACAGCAGCGTCTTCTGTATTTACACTATCTCTTACCCCTGCATTCTGTACGCTTACTAGTGGCTGCGCAGGATATTGCAGCCTGGTCCCATACATATGAATTGGAAAGGCCACTGTAGCCGGCACAACCACTACTAAGTGTAAAACAAAGAGGTGTTTGGACCCATGTAAAAGAGGCTGCTGTACTTAGTCACCCTTCAAATAGCTGATCGTCATGGATGCTGAGAACCACCCCTGATATCAATTGACTTTCCTGAGGAACTTGGATAAGATCTTTAAAATGCTTGCAGCTAAATCGGTACTCCTGCATCTAACTGTTTTCAAAAGCATGCCCAGTCTCCCAGCATTAAAAATAAAAAATAAATAAATTCAAAAGCACCTGCTCCTTTGGTGTGTCTGGTATCGTTGCTTCAACCTCTGCTGCGAACACCTTCCTGCTGCCGGAGGTTGACACATCATACTGCTGCTTAGCTAATCGCTGGCCACAGTGGTGTCCTATATCGGCCTGTGATTGGCTGAGCGACAATGTGACCTATTAGGCCTTGGCACCAGGAACAAGACTTTGCTTGGGCTCAATACATCACACTGCTGCTCAGCCAATCAATGGTTGAGGCGGGACATCGCTGTGGCCAGTGATTGGCTGAGATGCAGTCTAAGGTGTCAACTCCTGGCACCAGGAATAGGATCGCGGCTGAGGCTAGGGCAATGATGCCGGGGGAAGCAAATAGGGAGGTAAGTAGAAGGTTTGTAGTTTTTTATGCTAGAAGCCTGGGCATGATGTAAAAAAAATAAAATAAAATGCCAAAGTACGACTTTTCAAATTGAAAACTCCACTAACATGCAAGTTAATGTTAACTGTATTTTGAGAACACAGCCTAAGAGTTACAATAATAATTATAATATAATTTTTTTTCCCTCTTTTGTAGGGTATAACATCAGAAGATCTGTCAGCGGCAAAGACTTTGCTTAGTACAATACATGAACAGGTAAGTCATGTGGTGCCTGCACCAGACTAACCATGCACCTTTCATTTATTACTTGCTCTGGGCTCTCTTGCAGTGTTTTTTATTTTTATTTTTTATATAACTTTTGTTTAACACTTTGTCTCTTGGCAGGTAACTGCAGTTACAGCACATGTGCAAAACCTAACTGAGAAAGTCCGGAATGGGGTTTACCCAACAGAAAAGGTGAGAGGAAACCCATTAATTATTTGAACACTGGTCTTGGGATTCCTGATGCCAGTGTCCCATTGTTCAACTCTCTAAAGTACTAGTTTCCATTGTTAAGCATATTAAAGTTTTTAGCTTTGCATGCCTTCCAGCTAATTTAAAGGTGCTTTGTTTAGGTCTGATGACTCACGTTTTATTTCACATCTTGTAGACATCTGTGTGTTGGTCTTGATCTGGTTGATATGGAGAAACTCCACATTGTGCATATGAGAAACATAAAGTAGAAACCAAAAATTGTTACATCCAGTTCTTTTGTCTTTTAGTTGTCATTACTATGGGACATTATACTGAACTGTTTAACCCCCTCCCACCCTAGGACATATGCATACGTCCCAGTTGCTAACTAGTTAGTAGGGCTGCAGCTAACTATTATTTTAATAATCGATTAGTTATCAATTATTTTTATCGATTAATCTGAAAAAATGTCAAATTGCAAAAAAAGGGGTTCAGCTGATTCTACTTGAAAAAGTATGTACAATGGCCATATTAAAAGTTTCTAGCATCTGACGTGACCAAACAGCATCAATTTTTGTAAACATTTTGTAAAAATTGTAGCCGTACAGGATCATTATTAATGTTCCTGTACAGAAACCAGCGTAAATTTGATATTGTCGCATGGGTAACTGTCTGAACTGTTAAAATAAAATGTTAATGATTCACTAATATTTTAATAGTTCAGACAGTTATCCATGCGGCAGTATCAAATATGTAAAAAAAAAATTAAAATAAATTATTTTACATTTTTTTTTGTATAGCAAAAGAAAAGGGGGAGCTAATTTTTATTGGGGGAGCAGTTAATTTACATATATTATAATTTTTTTTTTTTTTTTTTTTTTTTTTTATATAGCACTCCTATACACATTGGGGTATGTGCAGATTGCAGAGCATTGCACCCGACCCATGTCTGTAGTACTACAAATACTAGGGGGCAAATGCTCTGCACCCCCCCTCATGTGTATAGCAGTGTATATGTACTACATACACACCGCTATACCCATGGGGTATGTGCAGAACGTTGCATCCTTGTGTCTGTCGTACAGCCACTAGGATGCAATGCTCTGCACATACTACCATTTGTATAGCAGTGTGTATGTAGTACACACACACACACACACACACACACACACACACACACTGCTATACACATGAGGGTATGTGCAGAACATATGCACCCTAGTATTTGTAGAACTACAGAGTCTGTACTACAGACATTGGTCGGGTGCAATGCTCTGCAGTCTGCTCATACCCCCCTTGTGTATAGCGTGTGTGTGTGTGTGTACATTCCTATACAGGTGAGGGTATGTGCAGAGCATTGCACCCTAGTCTGTACTTCAGACACAAGGGTGCAATGCTCTGCATATACCCCCATGGGTAAAGCGGTGTGCACTGCACACTGTACTACAGACATGGGTGCAATGCTCTGCATATACTGCTATACACATAGAGGTATATGCAGGGCATTGCACCCTTGTGTCTGTAGTACAGACTAGGGTGCAATGCTCTGCACATACCCCCACCTGTATAGGCATGTACACACACTGCTATACACATGGGGGGGGGGGGGGGTGTATGTGCAGGTTGCAGAGCATTGCACCCTAAGGTCTGTACAAGACACTAAGCTGTAATGCTCTGTCTGCAGTCTGCTCTGCACATACCCCCCATGTGTATAGCAGTGCAGAACAGACTGCAGACACACACGGATGGAGGCCCTGGGAGGATCACTGGCTGCCCGGGCTGCAGCACAGTGCGTGTGTGCTGTATTGGAACCTCAACCTACCGTACGGGGGCCCTGGAGGTGGCGGCTGGTGGCAGAAAATGGAGGGTCACTGATCCTCATAGGCTGAGTGGGGGAAATACGGGTAAAATGGTGGCAGGGGAGCAGACAGTTAGGAGGAGCTGCAGCCTCCTAACTGGTAACGCTGATCGGAGAGTGGAGCTGAGAGTCTCAGCCTGAGACTGTCACTGAGGCTGCTGCAGGATTTTCGGGGCTCGCAGCTTCCTGACTGCGGAGAACAAATCGGGCAATTATTCGATAACTGGATTCGTTGGCAACGAATCCCGTTATCGAATTTAATCGATTAATCGTTGCAGCTCTACTAGTTGGCGCAACTGGACGAATGCATACGTCTTGGTGATATCCTGCGACACTCTGCAGGAGATCGTCGAGGGACGCGGCTGTCAATCACAGCTGGTGTCCCGCCGCAGCTGCAAAGATCGTGATCTCGCCGGTCTCTGCAGAATTAACCCAATAGATGCCGTCATCAGTCCTTATCACGGAATCTATGGGGTTGACGGGGCTGCAATCCCGCAGTGTGATCGTGGGATTCCATTGGTTGCCATGGCTGTAGGAGGCCAGCTGATAGCCTCCTGTCTGCTTAGTACGGCAGCCTGTGAGGTCCAGCCATAGGCTGGATTGGGCAGGTTGTATGTCAGCGTACTGAGTGTGTAGTGCAGCATAGTATAACCTATATAAAAGTGTAAGTTAATAGTGTTAAAAAAAATAAATGCCCCTTCACAATAAAGCCCTATACAGTGGTCCCTCAACATACGATGGTAATCCGTTCCAAATGAACAATCGTTTGTTGAAACCATCGTATGTTGAGGGATCCGTGCAATGGAAAGAATAGGAAGTTGTACTCGCGTGTCCCCGCCGCTCCGGACCGTCACCGCTCGTCACTGCTGCTCTGGATGTTGCGCTCCATCGCTGTCTCCGCGTCCCTGTGATGTTCCCGCCGCTCGAACGTCTCTGCTGCCCGGGATTGTCGCTCTCACGTCGCCGTCGTCACGTCACTACGCACGCCGCTCCTATTGCATGGCCTGCGGGGCGACGTGATGACGACGGCGATGGAGGGGACCCGGAAGAGGACGCTCCGGTGCCTCGAGGACAGGTAGGAGACAATCATAGGAGCACATGGGGCACCGTAAACTGCTATCCGGTGGCAGCTGAAGCAGTTTGCGCTGCCGAATAGCCGTTTATGTGATGGCCCCGACATACAAAAGCATCGTATGTTGATGCTGCCTTCAACATGCGATGGCCTCTGAGAGGCCATCGCATGTTGAAATTATCGTATGTCGGGGCCATCGTAGGTCGGGGGGGGGGTCACTGTATTATCACCCAAAAAAACAAAAAAAAACACCCAAACATAATGGGTATTACCACGTCCATAATGACTTGTACAATAAAGCGATAATAGTATTTATCCTGCACAGTAAACTCCATTAAAAAAAACCACACATTTTGGTTAAAAACGTGGAATAAAAAACATCAAAATGGCCTTACACGATGGAGTTGGACGAAAAAAAAAAGTTATGGCAGTCAGAATATGACAACACAAAAAAGGCGGAAAAAGGATTTTGTTGAGAAAAGGAAAAAGAACATAAAAAAGCCATATAAATTAGGTATTGCCGTAATTGTACCGACCCACAGAATAAAAATAACATAGGGGGAGATTAATCAAAACCTGTCCAGAGGAAAAGTTGCTGAGTTGCCCATAGCAACCAATCAGATCGCTTCTTTCACTTTTGAAAAGGCCTGTGGAAAATGAAAGTGATCTGATTGGTTGCTATGGTCAACTCAGCAGCTTTTCCCTCTGGACAGGTTTTGATAAATGTCCCCCATAATTTTTTACCATACGTTGAATGCCATAAATTTTTTTACAAAAGCCAGAAATTTTCCAATTTTCCACAAAAAATGCTGCATGAATCAGCAAAGATTTACCACTAATATAAAGTACAATATGTCACGAAAAAACTATCTCAGAATCATGTTGCTAAGGAAAAACATATCAAAGTTATTACCACTTAGAGACACATACCAGATCTGAAAAATTGGGCTTGGTCATGAAGGTAAAAACAGGCGGTGTCCTTAAGGGATTAAAGGGTTTTTCCACAAGGCAATGTTGGTAAACGAAGAAGTGTACCACATCTATATACGTAAAGGACTACAAATGTGCTGTTTTTAAGTAACTTCTCTTTCTGTACTGTTTTTTTTTCTCCCATGGTCCTGATCATTTTCTGGTTTTTCACTATGAACATTGCCTGTTGCTGTGCAGCAGAGATTACACTTTTCCATATCCCACCTTGCTTGAATGCACAGGTGAGATTTAGAGCCCAATTCACACTACAGAATTTCCAAGCAGAATTCTCCGGAGCGATTGCGCTGATGTTCACATGGTGAGCAGCGGTAGATACCGGGTCACCTGCACTATCTACATATAAGTTAAAGTTAGTGCAGGTGACTGCTGTACGATTCCCTTTAATAGTAGCTAGTATTCCCTTGTAGGTAGTATTGATAGTTGCAGACATTAGCAGCAGCCTCCTGTAGACCGCAGCCCCACCTTGTAGACAGCAGGTCCCCACCCTTGTAGACAGCGTCCTTCCTTGTACACAGCATCCCCCCCTTGTAGACAGCACCCCTTTGTAGACAGCAGGCCCCCCTCCCTTGTAGACAGCAGCCCCCCCCCCTCTTGTAGATACTACCCCTCTTGTCTCCCTTGAAAACAACCCCCCTTGAATACAACAGGCCCCCCCTTGAAGACAGCGGCCCCCCTTGTAGAAAGGAACCCCCCCTTGTAGACAGTGCTCCCTCTTGTCTCCCTCGTAGACAGCACTCGCCTGTGGCTGTCCTTGGGTGTTGCCGCTCCACTGTCCTTTTCTCCCGTCCGCATCATGGCGTCCTGTGGAGGAGCATGTGACACACACACGTTGTCCTGTTTCCTCTGTAGCGTTACGCTGGGCAGAGGGGAGGAGGTAAAGTTACGGGTGTCTCATGCTCCTCCATGGTATGCCATGATGCTGACAGTAAAACAGGGCAACAGGTATCGGACATGGTATCTGGGACATTAAATGAGACCCCGATAAAATGCAAATGCCGGGTATCTGTGCCGATACAGATACTAGTATTGGTATCGGGACATCCCTAGTTGCAATATGTTTACTTTCACATACTGCATCTGTTAAGACCTTTTTATCTTCATAGGAATACCCATTTAAGGAACATTTTTTTTTTAATAACATTTTTCTAATAGACAGTAAAAGAGTACATGTATATCCAATATAGCATGTGAGAGTATATGTTTATCCAATATAGCATGTGAGAGTATATGTTTATCCAATATAGCATGTGAGAGTATATGTATATCCAATATAGCATGTGAGAGTATATGTATATCCAATATAGCATGTGAGAGTATATGTATATCCAATATAGCATGTGAGAGTATATGTATATCCAATATAGCATGTGAGTATATGTATATTCAGTATAGCATGTGAGAGTATATGTATATCCAATATAGCGTGTGAGTAAATGTATATCCAATATAGCGTGTGAGTAAATGTATATCCAATATAGCGTGTGAGAGTATATGTATATCCAATATAGCGTGTGAGAGTATATGTATATCCAATATAGCGTGTGAGAGTATATGTATATCCAATATAGCGTGTGAGAGTATATGTATATCCAATATAGCGTGTGAGAGTATATGTATATCCAATATAGCGTGTGAGAGTATATGTATATCCAATAAAGCGTGTGAGAGTATATGTATATCCAATATAGCGTGTGAGAGTATATGTATATCCAATATAGCGTGTGAGAGTATATGTATATCCAATATAGCGTGTGAGAGTATATGTATATCCAATATAGCGTGTGAGAGTATATGTATATCCAATATAGCGTGTGAGAGTATATGTATATCCAATATAGCGTGTGAGTATATGTATATCCAATATAGCGTGTGAGTGTATATGTATATCCAATATAGCGTGTGAGTGTATATGTATATCCAATATAGCGTGTGAGTGTATATGTATATCCAATATAGCGTGTGAGAGTATATGTATATCCAATATAGCGTGTGAGAGTATATGTATATCCAATATAGCGTGTGAGAGTATATGTATATCCAATATAGCGTGTGAGAGTATATGTATATCCAATATAGCGTGTGAGAGTATATGTATATCCAATATAGCGTGTGAGAGTATATGTATATCCAATATAGCGTGTGAGAGTATATGTATATCCAATATAGCGTGTGAGTATATGTATATCCAATATAGCGTGTGAGTATATGTATATCCAATATAGCGTGTGAGTGTATATGTATATCCAATATAGCGTGTGAGAGTATATGTATATCCAATATAGCGTGTGAGAGTATATATATATCCAATATAGCGTGTGAGAGTATATGTATATCCAATATAGCGTGTGAGAGTATATGTATATCCAATAAAGCGTGTGAGAGTATATGTATATCCAATATAGCGTGTGAGAGTATATGTATATCCAATAAAGCGTGTGAGAGTATATGTATATCCAATATACCGTGTGAATCCATTACATTGTGCTTTATTATCTGGTTGTGGTTTCTTGTAGGGTCTTAGTTTCCTAGAGCTGAAGGATCAGCTGCTCTTGCTGTATATGCAGGATCTTACTCACATCATCATGGAAAAATCTTCCGGGAGGCCCTTGAAGGAAAACCCAGGCATCATGAGACTGGTGGAGATACGCACAGTAAGTAGAGACTTGATCACAATACTTTACCTTCTCACATGAGTTGTGCTGAGAGAGGGCATTGCATGTGTAAAAAGATTGTATAACGGACTGTAATATTAAAGTTTAATGCCAGGGGATATTTATTCAGTCTACACATGGCTGGGTCCAAGGGCTCAAGTGCTTTAATGTCATCATATGATAGCTTGCGTAGCTGTTTATTTGTTTTGAGAAATACAAAAACATACTTGTATATAACTTGCTGCAATGTTCTATATAATGTGGTTACACATGTTAAGAATCTTGTGACTTGTTCTATTCACAAAGCTGTTAAAGAATCAGAACTCGTATTTTTGACTTATGTTGAAAAGTCTTTTTTTGGCTGGTGTTTTAAAGACTTGCCTATTTCTCAGGTTTTGGAAAAAATGCGTCCAATTGATCAAAAGCTTAAGTATCAAATAGATAAGTTAATAAGAGCTGCTGCCACCGGTAGTCTTTCTGAAAATGATCCACTGCGCTTCAAGCCCAATCCTCAGAACTTAATCAGTAAGGTAAGATTATGACATTCTCCTTGGTAAGTTGTTAAAAGATAATTTACTGTACATGCTTAACCCATCAACTTCATTTTTTTTTCTTATTTACTGTGTTCTCTCCCAATATTACAGTTGGAGGAGTCTGATGAAGAGGGTTCAGACGGTGATGCAGAAGATGGTGGTGTAGGAAAGTCTCGCAGCAAGACCAGGAAATATATACCTCCTAGACTTGCACCAGTACATTATGGTAAGCAATATGAAATGCATAACAAAATATATATCTTTATATATTTTTGAAATCTTGTAGCAAGATTTTCTGGTGCCCTGATCTGTAAATCTTTTCACAGATAACACTGAGGCAGACCGAGAAAACCGAATTTTGGAGCGTGCAAAAAAAAGGGCTTTGAGCAGCTCAGTCATCCGGGAGCTAAAAGAACAGTATACAGATGCTCCTGAAGAAATCAGAGAAGGGAGAGCCTATCACATGATGCAGCATGAGAGAGAAGAGCAGCATCGGTACATAGCTTTTATGTGGCTACCATGCCAGCTGGGACCTGCAGCTTGGTCTGGCTTAGACAAGTTTTCCCTAGTGCTTGATTTTCTATAGTTTATGAAATACAGATTTAAAATTTATTTTATTTTTTTAAAGGACCAACTATGAAGAATCTATGATGGTGCGATTAAATATGACTCGAAAGGAAAAGGCTCGTAAGAAGAGGGCGCTTGCCATGACATCACAACTTAAATCACTCACACACTTTACAGATATTAGTGCTTTGACAGGAGGAGAATCGAGAACAGAGGTGAGCAGGGCTGGGCATTGGAAAATCTTTAGTTGGGCAGATGCTTTTAACTTAGACATACTATGTAGCCAATAAGTTGTATAGGAGATCATTCAATCGACCATCAAGGTGCCCACACGACCTGGCAGATCAGGCTTTAGAATGTAGAAAATAACAAAATGTGCTATAGTGCTAAATCGAAGTGAAGCCATCTCCTTTACATATCACCTGGATCTGTGTTTTGCTGATTCTAAGGGGGTTTTCAGAGATGTATATATAATATTAGATTAGTGGGAATCTGACTTCTGGCACCCCCACAAAGCTGATTAAAGCAGCAGACACAGCTCTGTTCATCTTGTGGCTATACCTGGTATCCTGTTGTAATAAATCGAACTAGGTGCAACAGAAGTTAAATTCATTACCAAATATAAAGAGCTATTCCAGGGACGGATAAAGAGGCTGCAATGCTCACAGGAGCACCAAAGCCTCTTTAGTCAGTTGGTTAGTGGGGTGCTGTGAGTCAGACTCCACTGGTCTCATATTAAAGGGGTACTCCATTCGCCAGCGTTTGGAACATTTAGTGTTGGTGTGGACTTCAGGGGGTCGCCACACCCCGCCCCCTCAATGTAAGTCTATGGGAGGGGGCGGGGCAATCCCCAAAGCCCGCACCAGCATTTGAAACTAAATGTTCCAAATGCTGGTGAGTGGCGTACCCCTTTAATATGAGACCAGTACCAGTAATGCACCAGTAATGTTTTATTTAATTTTTTTTAAGGATTTTATGCCATCTGCCAAGAAATCCAAGAAAGGACCTAAGAAAGGAAAAAAGAAGAAAGGTAACTGTTCGCCTGTTGCTTGGATGCATTTTTTTGCTGTCATATACTCAAGCAATAGCAATACAGAAAGCTGATTATATTTCACCTCTTTCATGTTGTTTCTAGGCTTTAGAAAACGACGCTGAAAAGTATCCACCGGTCAACATTTTCTTTCTCCAAATGTGTTGTGCCAGGGATTTCAAAGTATTGGCAAACACTGTTGTGGTATCCCTGAGGCACCTTCATAAGTAACTGGCACATCTATTGTAAGGACCCATGGCCTCAAATTCATGCTAATGTTGTTTACATGAAAATATAAAGGATTCAGTATACAGAATTGCCGTAATTTACATGTGGATTTGCAAAATCTATTCTCACCAGTGTTAAGAGATAAATCTCTAGTATGCCAGCAACTAGACAATGCCAGCAACTGTGATGTGGGTGCCGTGCCACTGTATGCTGAATTTCAGTCTTGTGTGAAAGCACTCTGAGGCCATTTTCGCACATCTTAAAGTCACTTTTTCTTCAGCTGTAAATTATATTATAAAAAAAAAAACTTTTTTTCACTTTTATGTCCATTTTTTCAGATGTGAATGGATGAAATGGCATAAATTATAAAACATTTGTTTTTTATGTTGGGTAAGAATGGTCTATGGGATACATACTGTTCCACAGCTCTGTCACACATGTCCCTTACTCTGGCTCAAAATTGAGCACCACAAATGGCATACTCCAGTCAGTCATCCCACTCGGGAACACCAATTCTGCCACAGCTTGACAAATACGGGCAATAAATCCCAACAGCACAGAGACAGTTGGGGTTGGTGTATTTATCATTTTAACCCGTTGTCAGTTTTTTTTATTTTTTATTTTACTTTGGTTTTTACAGACATGCGCCAAATTTAACATTTGGCTCACAACCTCTAGTAACTTTGGCGCATACCATATTCTTCCTTTGGTATGTGTGTTTTCCATGTCAGAATATTGTTGGTGTGATTTGCGTCAAAAACAGGCAAATTGGCACCAAAATACAATTGACGCAATTGATAAATTACTGACCACTGAGAAAAAAATCATACACTTGGACTGTCAAAGTCCTAGCAAGTTTACAATTTGAGAGAGGAGATAATGTGCCAAACATTTGCGCAAAAAGACACTGCGCCAAAGAAATGCGACAAAGAAACCCAATAAAACACACAGGCACAATCCATTGATAAATACCTCCCAATGTATTCACTGGTACCAAATGTGCTTAAACAGTAAACAAGCCACACTTATATTCTACAGAAATACTTAGAGTCTCTTGGGACAACAAGGCAAAAGCAAGGAACCTCATTTTTATACCCATAGCTAGGTAGTAAGATTTGTCCTCCTACTTGCCCACTGGGAGGGAATTTAATTACCGTATTTATCGGGGTATACCACGCACCGGCCTATAACACGCACCCTCATTTTACCAAGGATATTTGGGTAAAAAAAGTTTTTTACCCAAATATCCATGGTAAAATGAGGGTGCGTGTGTGCGCGTGTATACCCCGATATACCCCCAGGAAAGGCAGGGGGAGAGAGGCCGTCGCTGCCCGCTTCTCTCCCCCTGCCTTTCCTGGGGGTCTAGAGCCGTGCTGCCGGCCCTTCTCTCCCCCTGGCCATCGGCGCCGCTGCCCGTTCTGTCCCCCTGACTATCGGTACCGGCGCCCCATTGCCGGCGCCGATAGCCAGGGGGAGAGAAGCGGCGCCGACAGCCAGGGGGAGAGAAGGGGCAGCGGCACCCATTGCCGGCGCCGCTGCCCCGTTGCCTCCCCCCATCCCCGGTGGCATAATTATCTGGGTCGGGTCCGCGCTGCTGCAGGCCTCCGGCGTGCGTCCCCTGCGTCGTTGCTATGCGCAGCGCACTGACGTCATGCGCCGCGCCGTGCAGCGCATAGCAACGATGCAGGGGCCGCACGCCGGAGGCCTGCAGCAGCGCGGACCCGACCCAGGTAATTATGCCACCGGGGATGGGGGGAGGCAACGGGGCAGCGGTGCCGGCAATGGGTGCCGCTGCCCCTTCTCTCCCCCTGGCTATCGGCGCCGGTACCGATAGTCAGGGGGACAGAATGGGCAGCCGCGCCGATAGCCAGGGGGTGAGAATGGCCGGCAGCAGGGCTCTAGACCCCAGGTAAGGCAGGGGGAGAGAAGCGGGCAGCGACGGCCTCTCTCCCTCTGCCTTTCCTGGGGCGGTATCGGCATATAACACGCACATAGACTTTAGGGTAAAAATTTTAGCCTAAAAAGTGCGTGTTATACGCCGATAAATACGGTACATGGGCACTAGCATACAGAAGATCTGTTAGCCTTGACAGGTTCTAATTATGACTGTATTTATCGAACAGGACTTTAATATTTATAGATACAAAAATGTAATGTTAGCTGTTAGTCAAGTGTTACAACTAAATTGTGTGTATTTTATATATGCACACACACGAGACATGAGCGGAGAAAAAATGCTGCAGATCAGGTATTTTTTTTGTTCCTGCAAAGCAGTGGAAACCAGACAGACTCCATTTACAGTCAATGAAATTTGTTGGTGCCATCCAGCTCTGTTGTTTGTGTCTTGATAGGCTCTGTAGCGTAGCTCCCAGAGTTCCGTTGCAGATGTGAACTTAGTCTAAGAGGCAACCAGTAAAGATATACTTTCTTCATAAAAACAGACTTGCAAACATAATTACAAAAAGCAAAAGGGTGTAAAGTCCATTTGTGTTGATATCACTCCAGAGCTACTACACTGCCAGGTGTTAAACTTTACTGAGATCTGTATTTTAATAAAATAACAGTGAGGCTGTGTTCACAGTATAACAACTAAGTGCCGTGTGCGTTTTTGCTGCAAATAGCGGAAATTTCTGTAAAAATGGCACGTTTACTACAATTGTGCTAATGAAGTAAATTGAAGTGAAATGCACAACTTTTTTACCATAGCCTTGCCTATTCGTGGCAAAATGCATGCGGAATATAGTTGCTGTACTGCAGTGTGTGAACACAGCCTTAAAGGTGTATTCTGGCCTAGACATCTTATCCCATATACACAGAATAGGGGAGAAGATGTCTGATTGCGGGGGTTCCAGCCCTTGGGACCCCCCGCGATCCAGGTGCAGCTCCCGGCATTCTGTGCTGGGCACTGCTCCAGAGACGAGACCTCACGTCACCCATGCTACTCCACGCCACGCCCCTTTCATTCATGTCTATAGGAGGAGGCGATCAGACATCTTATCCCCTATCCAAAGGATAGGGGATAAGATGTCTAAAGCCGGAATACCCCTTTTAAGGAAGCATTTTGGATTTGGTGTATGTGTATCACAGTTTAGGGTTAAGGATTCCAAAAACATTTTAAAACTCTCTCAATAGATAGTAACTTCAGACTGTTTACATTGCTGTCATGGTTTTTGTTCTTAACCTCTTTAGGACATAGGACGTTCTCTAACATCCCCGCTACCTGGGCTTTAATGCCCAAGGACGTTCGAGAACGTCCTGTTGTATTTCCGGTCTCTGCCGCGCGCCGGGCAGAGATTGGAACGGCATGTCTGCTGAAATCTTTCAGCAGGCATGCCGTGCAAATGCCGAGGGGGGGGTCCCGGGACCCCCGCATGTCGGCGATCGAAGAAAATCGCATGTCAATTCAGACATGCGATTTTTTTCCTATTCTGGGCTGATTGGGGCTCTGGTGACCCGATCACCCGGAAAATAGGGATGCTCGAGCCTGTCAGTGACAGGCCCCAGCATCCTGCAGGGTAGGAGTGAGGTCGCAATACTGTGATCTCCTCCCATCCCCTGCCATTGGTCAGAACTGATTCTGACCAATGGAAGAGCAGGACGGTGGGTTGCCATGGAAACCCCCCTTTCTGCCCACCCCCTGGATGTTAGGCAGAACGGGGGGAGAACATGGAGGCCGGTACCTGGAGGAGAAGACTCGTGGGGCCCGGCAATCATCGCAGATATTCACCGGAGATCCTGGCTCAGGTAGGGAATCGACAGTGGGGGGGGGGGGGGGGGGGGGAGATGAAACTAAAGTGATTTTTACTGTGGCAACCACTAGGAAAGCCGAACTGTAACTAATTACCAGCATGCCCGGACAGCCAAAGGCTGTCTGGGCATGCTGGGAGTTGTAGTTTTGCAACATCTGGAGGGTCACAGTTTGGGGACCACTGTTACAGTGGTGCCCAAACTGTAGCCCTCCAGATGTTGCCAAACTAGACTGCCCAGGCATGCTGGGAGTTGTAGTTCTGTAACATCTGTCCCTTCAGATTTTGCAATTTTCATGAAATTTTTGAAAATTGCTGCTCTACTTTGAAGCCCTCTAATTTTTTCAAAAAGTAAAAATGTCCATTTTATGATGCCAACATAAAGTGGACATATTGTATTTGTGAATAAAATAAAATGTATTTGGAATATCCATTTTCCTTACAAGCAGAGAGCTTCAAAGTTAGAAAAATGCTAAATTTTCATGAAATTTGGGAATTTTTCACAAAAAAAGGATGCAAGTAACGTAAAAAATGTACCACCAAAATAAAGTAGAATGTCACGAAAAAACTATCTCAGAATCAGAATATACAGTAAAAGCATCTTAGAGTTATTAATGCTTAAAGTGACAGTGGTCAGATGTGCAAAAAACACTCTGGTCCTAAGGTGTAAAATCCTTAAGGGGTTAAAATGGTACTCCACAAAAAATTTTTATTTTATTTTTTTTATCAACTGGTGCTAGAAAGTTAAACAGATTTGTAAATTACTTCTTTTTAAAATTCTTAATCCTTCCAGTACTTATCAGCTGCTATATGCTCCATAGGAAGTTCTTCTTTTTTTTCTTAATTTCCTTTCTGTCTGACCACAGTGCTCTCTGCTGACACCTCTGTACATTTTAGGAACTGTCCAGAGTAGAAGCAAATCCCCATAGCAAACCTATCCTGCTCTGGACAGTTCCTGACATGGACAGAGGTGTCAGACAGAAAAGAAATTCAAAAAGAAAAAAACTTCCTGTGGAGCATACAGCAGCTGATAAATACTGGAAGGATTAAGATTTTTTTAATAGAAGTAATTTACAAATCTTTTTAACTTTCTGGCACTAGTTGATTTAAAAACATTCTGTTTAGAAGGTCAGTTTCAATGTCTAAGTCCTATTTCTAATACTTTTTAAGAATTTTTTTTCCAAAACTGGAGAGCAGTAGGACAAATACTTCCTGATTATCCTCACTACAAATGGCACATACATTTAAAGGAAATCTGTCATCAGAATCACCCGCACTAAACCTGTTACACAGGCTTGTAGTGCGGGTGATCCTGATTAAAACGCTCCTTACCTGGTTAAAAATGGTTCAGCGCTTCTTAAGATATCTATATTTTTAGTTTTCTGTTATTCCCTGGCTTGGGACTCAGTGGGAGGTGTTATCATCTGGGACTCGGCTATACTTCATTCTAGCTGGGCGGAGCGGCCGCCCGGCTCATGAATATTCATGAACTTATCCTCCTGGTCTAATTCTTCTTTCTCGGTCTGTTTGTGAATAAATACACCCTCCGTCCCTCCCTTCCTCCCACCCCCGGTTTTTCACTTATGCAGCCCGTCTTCTTACTTGTATAGGGCCGCAGCTTGAGTGAAGCCGGGTGGAGAACGCCGCTTCCGGGTGTACGGAATGCGGCACATGCGCGGCCCTCTACACCAGACCGAGAAAGAAGAATTAGACCAGGAGGATAAGTTCATGAATATTCATGAGCCGGGTGGCAGCTCTGCACAGCTAGAATGATGTGTGGCCGAGTCCCAGATGATAACACCTCCCACTGAGTCCCAAGCCAGGGAATAACAGAAAACTAAAAATATAGATATCTTAAGAAGCGCTGAACCATTTTTAACCAGGTAAGGAGCGTTTTAATCAGGATCACCCGCACTACAAGCCTGTGTAACATGTTTAGTGTGGGTGATTCTGATGACAGATTTCCTTTTAAAGGAAAAAAGTATTTGAACTATCTGATTTTTACCATTGTTTGCCCGTTGACGACAAAGAAATGATCAGTCTATAAATGTAATGGAAGAAAAGAAAAACTAATTTCAAATAAGTTATGAATTTTCATTTTACTGAAATATCTATTTGATCAATATCAACCAGCAATATTTCTTTTATGCAGGTTAGGGTGCATTCACATCACGATTTTGCTATACAGTTGCAGTATACGTTTTCAATTTTAAAACCGTATACATTGACCAACCATACAAAAACACAACTAGATGTATTCGATTGTGTATGTTTTTGTATGTGTAAATTTTATTTTATTTTCACCCCCCCCCCCCCCCCCCCCCGTGCACAAAACCGTACTTTGCCATTGGTTTTGTGCACTGTTATGTTTTGTTTTTTTTACATTGTATTTCGCAGCTGCCCGAGACTCCTGCGGTACTACTACTATGCTCCCATCATGAAAAAGACTCTCTTCCATGATACATAGTAACATAGTTCATAAGGTTGCGAAAAGACAGGAGTCTATCAAGTTTAATCTATAACCTTAATGAGTCCCTACTGAGTTGATCCAGAGGAAGGCAAAAAGAAAAAACTCATACCCGAGGTAAAAATTCATTCCTGACTTCAAATATGGCATCAGAATAGAAGTAGTAGTTCATCCGCTGTAGGAGTCTACGGGTGGCTGGGGAGACTACATTTGCGCTTGTATTACTACTCCAATCATGGAACAGTCTACTGAGCGTTTGATTGCATTGGGTCTCAATACTAAGACCTGCTGCCATCTTAAGTTATTAACCAGGGGAGTGGGTGGCATGCTGTGATGCTCTACTCCCCAGAGAAGTAATTTTGAATCTTTGCACATATTCAAATGCTATTGCATTTCATTGATCTATGAAATCTGTGCTCGATTGCTGAGGGCCACCTAAGTGAGCCCTAAGCAAAAACAGAGCCAGGGAAGATGCAGAGGAGCAGGTAAGAACTCGGGCTCCCCTAGAAACCCATAGCCTCGCTCCCCTCCCCGCGATATAGACAACTAGATGCTAGGGAATAGTGGCATTTAGTGTTTAAATGCTGTGATCTGTATCGATCACGGTATTTACCCAGTTAAATGATGGACCTTGGCGCCATCGCCAAAGTCTGTCATTACGGGCAGATGTCAGCTGCTGATAGCAGCGGACATCTCCCGGTCATGATGCGGACCCGACCCACGGGCCGCTGTCATGTCCTCCCACCCGACTCATGACGCACATGTATGTCATGGGTCGGGAAGAGGTTAAAGTTATACAGTGCGTCTCTTGGTTTTTCACAGCCGCCCGCTTTCCCGGCAGGAGCGGTCCCTACTACTACTGAGCCTATCGAATCAGGCCATTCGATCAGAACTCGCCACGGGCATGAAGTGGCGTGTGAACCTATGCAGTGGTCTCAGCTCTCACATAAATGATATAGGTGTGGCGGCTGCAGGGCATTTTGAACCCCTGCTCGTTCCTATCCGACTGTCGGTAGCTGCAAATAAAAGCATTTTTAGGATTTTAAACCTGCAACAACAAAAAAAAAAAAGATGAAGGTTATGCTGAAGGTTATGTTCTAACGGCTCATAAAGAATAAGTGGGGCACTGCTTGTGAGTGTGTGCTGCCTATTCAGGGAGTAGTTGACTTCCACTTTTTCAAATTGGTGGGGTTCCTAAAGTTTAGCCCCCTATGATCTACTAGTTATTCCCTATCCTGTGGTTAGGGGATATCTTTTGATCGTGGAATTTTTTTTTTTTTTTTCTTCAAGTTTGCCATAAATAACCACCTACTGTATATCTTTTGAATAGTGTCCCCATTCTAACCTATATTGTAAAGAAAGAAAAAAAAATGTATGCAGGCAGGCCATATTTCCTCTATGGAGCCTTTTCCCTATTTGTTACCTCTATCTTGACTGTGCCCAGAAAACCTCTGCTTCAAAGCCACTTCTGCTACTCATTGAAAATGTTACACTTCTCAAGACATTGAGATAAGTAGACTTTTTGTATTCACCGTAAAATCTCTTTCTTGGAGCACACAGACCATGGGTATAAGCTCTGCCACTAGGAGGCTAACACTAAGTAAACAAAGAAGTTGGCTCCTCCCTGGCAGGCTATACCTGCCCACTAGCACTGAGCTAACCAGTTGTGTCAAAAAGCATTAGGAGAAGCCAACAAACCAAAAGGATGTCCGAAAGGACCCCAAGAACAAACCAGAAGAAATCCTGCCACCAAGCAACAAGAACCTGACAAGGCAACAGTAAATGGGTGGAAGCTGTGTCTCCCAATGAATGCTACAAGAAAGATTTTACGGTGAGTAAAAAAAAAAAATCTACTTTTCTCGGGCGCCCCATTGGGGGACACAGACCATGGGATGTCCTAAAGCAGTCCCTGGGGTGGGAAAAAACAACCGGTACCATGGAGGCCACCCCACTGTCCAACCTTTGCAGACCCGAGGGAAGAGTGGATGGACAAGGCTGACCAAAGCCTTGGATCCCCGCAGCGAGAGTGGGTTGGCTGGCCTGAAGACCAGACTGGAAGAAAGATCCCCAAAAGAGCAAGAGAGGGAGACAAGGTGGACCCAGCTAAGTTGCCAAACTTGCTTAAACAATAAGGCGTAAAAATGGAAGATAATGAGGCTCTGCAGGATCCAGGTGTGGGAGGACACCCCTCAGACTGTTGTCCCAGCATGGAGCAACTGAGACTCTTCATGGAGAATGGACATGCTGCAACCACGACTGTTGCGGAACTTCTGGAAGCCGTCCGAAGCCCAAGGAGGAAGGCCCTGAAGGCACTCCGGGCGGAGAGACCACTGGAGAGTAAGAGCAGACCTCAAACATAGTGTCCAACCCACATGTAGGAAAGGAAGAATGTAACGGGTGGGACCAAAACAGAAAGCCGCACAAGGACCACTAAGGGTGCATTCACACCACGTTTTTGCAATACAGTACCCTTATACGTTTTCAATGTGAAAACTGTACGGAACCGTATTGAAAACCGTATGCATTGACTCTCCATTGAAAACCGTATGTCAAAAGATGCATCAGGTTGTGTCCGTTTTGCATGCTGTATGGTTTTGTCAGTTTTTTTTCCTGTACCAAAAACCGTAGTCTACCACGGTTTTTGGTCCGGGTGAAAAACTTATTAAACCGTATACGTTTTTTTAAAACATGGGAGTCAATGGGAACCATACATGTGCATACGGTTCCATCCAGTTTTCACCATACGTTTTTTGACTTTGCACAGTTTTTTTTCTTGGAATTTCAATCAAACAAGTGAAACTTTATTCAAAATTGAGTGAAAAGTTAAAAACGTATGTTTTTTTTTTCTTAAAAAAACGGATGCAACCAGACAAAATTTTTCAAACCGTATACGGTTTTTAACTGTATACGGGTTGAAATTTGTACACACGTTTTGAGGAATCTGTTTTTCATCAAAAAAACTGATACGGGAACTGTATTGCAAAAATGTGGTGTGAATGCACCATAAGAAACCACCTATGCAGGTGCTTCCCTTATGGGAGTAATAAGAGGGAGAGCAGGAGTAGCCAGATCAGAACCACACCAGCGTGGCCGATATGGGATAAGGCAGGAGCTGTCCCGGGGACTTCCAACCTGTCCCTATGGAAAGGCAACGTGAAGGCCAGGACAGCACAAGCCACAACTACAACAAATCCAGTAGTACCCCGCCTAAAGAAGGGGGGAGAGCGTGCCTTGTATAGGGGAATTGCAATGACTATATAAGCAACTGTAGGGATCCTACAAACTACGCCTCTCATGTTGAAGGGGAGTGTAATGGCTGCAATAGTAGGACCCAATGCCACTAATACACTCAAGGAAGGGGAGGTTGTGACAGCTGAACCAGCCAGGACAGGAAGCCTACCAAAATCACCATTATGCCACCTTGGGAAGGGGCAAGGTGGAGACTGGACTAGCTATATCCAGAATCAACCAAGACCCCCTGCTGCCACCTGAGCAGTAACTGCTACCACACAAAATACACCACCCCAAAAAAAGGGGGTAGACGGAAAGTGATATAGTAGCTGTAGCTGGCACTGCAAGAACTACACCGCCTATGGAAGGGGGTAAAGCAATAGCTGTATAGGAGTGTGCCAGAACCATGCTAACTGTACCCTTCATAGAAGGGGGGAGGGCACTGACTACGTGAGCTATAAGTAGGTACCATGCGAATTCTGAAACTATGGAAGTGGAATAGTGAAGGCTGAAGTAGAAAACGTAGGCACCACACAAAATTCCCCACTGTGTCACCCAAAGATGGAGAATATGAGGGCTGGAATAGCTATAGTAGGTACCAAGGACAAGAGAGGGGAACACCCCATTCACTGTGCACTTAGAAGGTATGTGCTTGGTACCTCGTGCAAGCAGTGGGTTACCAGCACTTCAATCGCACCAGATATGCTCAAGAAAGTCAAGAGCAAAAGCCACAAGAAGACAATGGTACACCACCAAAGGAAAGGGAAATGAATGCTATTGCCATAGTGTCCATTGTGTATGCAGGGCCCTCCTTTTGCCCACCATGTACTGGTAGCGGGGTACAGAACTGCAGTCGCAGAACATGGCCCAGAAACCCAGCGGTGGAGAAAAACAGGCAGAGCACCGTCCGGTTTACAAGAACAATAGCAGATACCACACGAAGACCAACAGTACCGTGTCAATGGAAGGGTAAAGTGTTCACTGCTTCTGTGGAAGGTCCAGTGCCTGCAGGGTCAGCCTTATCTCCCATTGTCAGTGGAGTGCAGGAACTAGAGATGCTGAGGCGGGAGACATCACGATCTCCACAGAAGCTACAGAGGGTTCATTGCATCTACAAGGGTCACTTCTCACTGGTAGTCGGAGAATGGTACTTCCGCCATGGATGCAGCAGGCATCATGCATTCAACGGATGCCTTGAGGGCCATAGCACACACAGCGTCACGCCTTCGGTCACCTCGCACAAGTAGTCGGATACCGGAACTCCAGCCGCGGAGCGGCAGACGTGGAGTGGTGACCGATGGCGGAAAGCAGACAGGGCACTGACTGGCTTCCTAGAGCTCCTCATGGTGCACTACACTTAACTGTAGAGGGTCTGTTGCAAATGCAAGGTCACCCCTTGATTACCTCACACAGGTAGTGGAGCATACAATGGATACAAGGCTTTTTCCACGGTCTGGTTTCTTGGTACTACAAAAACCAGCCTTACATCCTTTGATTAAAGGAGTAGTCCAGTGGTGACTCAGTGGTGAGCAACTTATCCCCTATCCTAAGGATAGGGGATAAGTTGCAGATGGCGGGGGGTCCGACCGCTGGGGCCCCCTGCGATCTCCTGTACGGAGCCCCGACAGCCCGCGGGAAGGGGGCGTGTCGACCTCCGCACGAGGTGGCGGCCGACACGCCTCCTCAATACAACTCTATGGTAGAGCCGAAGCGCTGCCTTCGGCAATCTCCGGCTCTGCCATTGAGATGTATTGAGGGGACGTGTCGGCCGCCGCTTCGTGCGGGGGTTGACACCCGCTATCTGGGCGGAGAGCTGGGGCCCCAGCGGTCGGACCCCCCGCGATCTCAAACTTATCCCCTATCCTAAGATAGGGGATACATTTTTCACCACTGGACTACCCCTTTAAGGAATACCGGATGGACCACACTGACAAACCAAATCCCCCAGCCAAGGAAGTGTTCAAATGGTACAAAACGTGCATAGATGGGAGATATACAATGACAGACTCCCTTGGTCATGTACCATGTAGTGGGGCGACACAGGCAAGAAGGGGGAGTTGTTAGGGTTGCACATACTATGTGCAACAATGGGGCCATGAATTGGTTCTCGGTACGCCGTACCAAAAGTAACTACCAGATCGGGTTAAAGGGGTACTCCGGTGGTTAATTTTTTTGACTATATGGCATCTTCTTTGTAAGTTTAGTTTTTTTGCAATATACATGTGTTATATGTTTTGGCAGCATGTGTGTGTTTTTCTTACCTGTTTGTTGGGTAGGAAGTTCTGTAGTTCAGAGGGTTTTCTTTTACTGTTGTCCACAGTTCTGAGTCTGTTGTGGACTAGATGTCACAGCTTTTTTTTTTCTCTCTGTCTGCAAGAGAAAAATAAGCCACACCCCCTCATCTCATCCTGCTGAGTACACAGCTCCTCACCTGGGAATGATCTCTATGGGGGGAGATTTATCAAAACCTGTGCAGAGGAAAACTTGCCAAGTTGCCCATCAGATTACTTCTTTCATTTTTCACAGGCCTTCATAAAAATGAAAGAAGCAAGCTGATTGGTTGCTATGGGCAACTGGGCAAGTTTTCCTCTGCACAGGTTTTGATAAATCTCCCCCTATATGTGAAGGGGGGACTCCTGAATGACACATGCTGGGAGTTGTAGTCCCTGTTGTGTGTGTGTGTGTGTGTGTGTGCTAGTGCTAGTGTTTACAAACCAGTGTGCCTCCAGCTGTTGCAAAACTACAACTCCCAGCATGCCCTGACAGACTTTGGGCATGCTGGGAGTTGTAGATTTGCAACAGCTGGATGCACACTTGTTGGGAAACACTGTTCTAGCCTATTCAGCATACACATCATGTTACACCAGTGTTTCCCAACCAGTGTGCCTCCAGCTGTTGCAAAACTACAACTCCTAGCATGCCCAAAGGCTGTCAGGGCATGCTGGAAGTTGTAGTTTTGCAACACCTGGAGGCACCCTTGTTGGGAAACACTGGTGTATGCCCTACAGAGGTGTGATGAACTACAACCCCCAGGAGACTACAGAGGCAGCATGCTGGTGTTATATCACAGACTGAAGACTCCTGAATGACACATGCTGGGAGTTGTAGTCCCTTTTGTGTGTGTATGACAGTGTATCCCAACCAAGGCTTATTATATTAGTGTGCTGTGTATAAGGGGGCTGACCCGGGAAAATAGTAGGGTGGGTAAAGGGCGGAACAAAAAAAAAAGGAGCCGCCCCAAACCAGCAAGGCATGTGGCATGCTGGGATTTGTAGTTTTCAACACAGCAAGAAACAGGAAATGGAAGCAAAGATAGGAAAACAAAGTGGGGGATAAAAAGACAACAAAGAACGGAAATAGAGTAGGCTAAACAACAAGAATAGAAATTAAACAAAACAAATAGGGTAACGGAAAAACACGTTGACCACCGGAGTACCCCTTTAATGCACAAGGTGATGAAGCCAGCTTCAAAATCGTCCATTTAATATATGGTGTCCAGATAGTGGACGAATCCGATATTAAACTGATAAGAACACCTAATACACTTGATCTTGGC
Organism: Hyla sarda; assembly: GCF_029499605.1. Lineage (NCBI taxonomy): Eukaryota > Metazoa > Chordata > Amphibia > Anura > Hylidae > Hyla > Hyla sarda. The sequence goes on from NC_079189.1 coordinate 395,746,189, forward strand.
CAAATGCTGCAAAGCTATAATGTCCCGGAAGGTGATAGGTCTCACAATTAACTGAGGAACATGGGACCAGCATTGTTAAGGAAACATTCAATTTTCCTTTTCACCACTAGAAGGTGCCCGAATGCAACTCCAGCATAGGGCTGCAATATATGTATAAGCAACAGAAGGGCGCCCAAGGACCATTTAAAAAAAATAAAAATAAAGGACAGGGCGGGAAGAAAGAGACCATGAGCAGCGCAAGAAAGTTGGCGCGCTACAAGAAGCCACGCCTATTAAAAGCCTGGGGGGGGGGGGGGGGGGAGTTGCAGCACGGTCAGGCGTTGCTCTCGGCTGTGATCACCAGGCCAGGGGGGGCTAAGACTGACCCCCCCGCCCAAAGCGGGACCTGCCCCCGGAGAAAGAATACGGGCAGCGGAAGTGCAGAGATAGGGCCTGCCGCATACAGCCACAGGTGTGCTGGTTGCAGCGGCCGGAATGACCTTAAATGAAGTGGAGGCCACCATAGGGACAGATGGCAGCCACAAGGAACAAAGCAGTCCTGCAGATGGAAGGAGCGGCATGGCATGGCAACTGCAGGGAGGTAGCAGCTTCCCAAGAGGCCATGAAGAGGTGGGCCACCCAGGGAAGCCATCCAAAGAGAGGGCCATACTTACCTCTATGGACTTGGCTATACTCACCGTAAAGTTTTCAGCCAGCTCATGGCCTTGCTGCATCAAGCCTGGCATAGGGGCGAGGCGAGCAGGGGCAAGTGAAGGCCGTTGGCGATAAGGGGACAATGGCACAGATAGGTTAGTACTGTGCCCTTTTGTCGCATGTGGGTATACCAGAGGAGGCTTAGGCGCCATGGATGGTATTCCTGTCTCCCATGAACCTGTAGAAAATAAAAAAGGCAATAAATTCTAACTAAACATGTATCTGAAAAATAAAGAAAAGACCAGGTCTGGAGAGCTCCAAAGCTATGTCTTTTTCCTGCTGACTCCAAGCTAAAGCTTAGCTTAATGCTAGTGGGCGGGTATATCCTGCCAGGGAATAGATGACTATTTTGTTTACTTAGTGTCAGCCTCCTAGTGGCAGAGCTTATACCCATGGCCTGTGTCCCCTAATGAGGCGACAGAGAAATGTTTTATTACGTGTAACCCTAGAACATTGTTTAGCTGTTTTGAGAACGCAATTGTTCTTCCAAGGTTTTTATTATATATAATTATACATTATAACTACACTCTTGTGAGGGGAAAAAAACTGTTGCAAAACAATCTGTTCATCTCCTTTATACATACAGTACAATACATGAATCCAGAATCCTTTTTTTATTCTGATGGAGCTCAAGCTGAACGATAAATTATCACCCTGCCACTTTAGTAATCTGCTGTTCGGCAGAGATGTAGAACATGTGTGTAAATAATGTACAGAGCGGGAAGCCTTAACTCCGTACATGTACATGTGTACACACATGTACACTGGGTTACTGCAGCACAGCTCCCATTTACTTCAATGGGGCCTGTCCTGTGCAAACAATTTATCCTGGAAAATCTGCACATAAATGTGTGCAATGCTTTAGACCTAAATAATAATAATAATAATGCGACTTGACAAACAGCCACGATTAAAAATTATTACTGTTTTGTGTATAAAACAATCATATAAACTACTTATGAAGTTTAATCCTGCATCCTTATTCACTTTTACATGACTTCATCAAATGTATGTTTGGTGACATGGAAAGGAGAGCTTAAAGAAATCCAAATGATCCACTCTGCTGCGTTCATAACTTCTTGTGGTGCCCATCCTCCATTGGGCTGATTCAGAATCAGCCACTAACAAAGTGGCAAAACAAGAAAAGTTGAGAGCACTCATGTTCTGCATGCCAATGTTTTTCTATAATTTACTTAATTGATTTGATGTAAAGGATACACTAATATTGTCTGAAATGTGAGTGCTGTCTTCAGGTTTCACATGTTTACACAACGGAAATTCCAGGCAGATTCTGCGTGCAGCAGTTTCCAATGGAATTGGCCGCAGACATTAAGTGCTATCCCTTTGACTGCATTGCACTTCTCCGCCAAAATAATGAACCTATCTCTTGTACCCTCAGATGGATGAAGATCGACCTACACAGGAGTTTTTCTCTGATTTGTATTCATATACACACAGATCTGCATATGAGCTGTCAAAACATCAGTGCTACATTCAGGCTTGCTTGATTCTTCTAAATGCGCTAGAAATAACAAAAACTTGGTTATAAATTGTGGTCTGAGTAAAGCTGCTATTTGGAAACAGGATGTATATATCTGTTTTGCACTTTTAATACCCATGCTTTATTACTTTTAACACACAATAGAGATGTGGGGCGGCACTGCTATATGAATGTCCACCATCTGTTACCTGCTAACTGTAGAGGTGCCGGATTATTGGAGCTGTCACAATTCCGAAGCCAGTCTTTCGGTGCTTAGTGGCTTTAGCAAAAGATCCACGTGTTAAACAATAGAAAGAAGAAATGCTCACGGCACTCAATGCGCTGGCATAAAAGGTGCTTTATTTCAATCCAAAGGATTCACAGACATCGGGAGTGGAGACAAGAGGGACAGGTCAACGACCGTTTCACCGCTCCTGCGGCTTCTACTGGACCATGAAAGAAGCACCTTTTATGCCAGCGCATCGAGTGCCGCGAGCATTTCTTCTTTCTATTGTCTATTACTTTTAATGCTTGGTGGAACATTTTGGTTAGTCTATATATAGGATGGAATTAAATGACCAGCGATTCCATAAGGTTTTAATCACACTTGTACTTTTGGTGCAGTTATTTGAGCCAAAGCAGAGAATTCGATCCATAGTGCATGGACATGATAATGGATCGATATTTCTCCTTTCTGCTGGATCCACTTATATACTGGTCAAAAAAAATAGAGGGAACACTAAGATAACACATGCATGCTCCTGATGAGGTGGCGGATGGTCTCCTGAGGGATGTCCTCCCAGACCGGGACTAAAGCATCCGCCAATTCCTGGACAGCCTGTGCTGCAATGTGGCATTGGTGGATAGAGCGAGACATGATGTCCCAGATATGCTCTGTGGATTCAGGTCTGGGAAACGGATGGGCCAGTCCATAGAATCAATACCTTCCTCTTGCAGGAACTGCTGACACACTCAAGCCACATGAGGTCTAGCATTGTCTTGCATTAGGAGGAACCCAAGTCCAACCGCACCAGCATATGGTCCCACAAGGGGTCTGAGGATCTCAACTCGGTACCTAATGGCAGTCAGGCTACCTCTGGCAAGCACATGGAGGGCTGGGTGCCCCCTCCCCCCCCCCCCCCAAAAAAAAATGCCACCCCACACAATTACTGACCCGCCGCCAAACCGGTCATGCTGGAGGATGTTGCAGGCAGCAGAACATTCTCCATGGCATCTCCAGACTTCTGTCACATGTGCTCAGTGTGAACCTGCTTTCATCTGTGAAGAGCACAGAGCGCTAGTAGCAAATTTGACAATCTTGGTGTTCTCTGGCAAATGCCAAACGTCCTGCACGGTGTTGGGCTGTAAGCACAACCCCCACCTGTGGACGTTGGGCCCTCATACCATCCTCATGGAGTCTGTTTCTGATCGTTTGAGCGGACACATGCACATTTGTGGCATGCTGGAGGTCATTTTGCAGGGCTCTGGCAGTGCTCCTCCTTGCACAAAGGTGGAGGTAGAGGTCCTGCTGCTTGGTTGTTGCCCTCCTACGGCCTCCTCCACGTCTCCTGATGTACTGGCCTGTCTCCTGGTCTAGAGTGAAAATACTACCAGCATTCGAAAGTGACCAAAACATCAGCCAGGAAGCATAGGAACTGAGAAGTGGTCTGTGGTCATCACCTGCAGAACCACTCCTTTATTGTGGGTGTCTTGCTAATTGCCTATCATTTCCACCTGTTGTCTGCTCCATTTGCACAACAGCATGTGAAATTGATTGTCAATCAGTGTTGCTTCCTGAGTGGACAGTGTGATTTCACAGAAGTGTGATTGACTTGGAGTTACATTGAGTTGTTTAAGTGTTCCCTTCATTTTTTTGAGCAGTGTAGCTTTGGCTTAAGTAACTGCATGAGTGACTCCAGTGTAATATTCAATGTCTCCCCTTTGGTAGTGGCTGTGAACTATGAGCAGTTTAAGTCCTGTCCATTCACTTGCGATATCATGGGTGCAAAGATTCAATCTGATTGTTCAGATTGTAAAATAGTGTCAGTGAGGAGAGTCTTCAGTAGAAAATAGTTCTTTTTCTAGTATGATTTATTTAAAAAAAACATGATAGTTTTCTTTATGCTGATTTTATATTGTTGTTCTCCATGTCTGATTTAGATATTTATTAAAATGTACCCAAATCCTACAGGTTTACAGTGACGGAGACACCCCCATTATTGTGCTGCTGATGGGACTAAGTGATAACAGATTAACTACTTAAATCTTATCTGCTCCATCCACAACTTCTAGTCCTGGACCTTGCTGCACGCCTCCCGTGAAAGAACAATCTTGTTAGGCTATTAGGAGGAACTAGTGAGATCGAAGGTATTGAGCGAGGAGAAGGCAGCGGATTTCAGACAACTTAAACACTGATCAGCGCTAAGTGAAAGTCAATATGCACAAGCGGGAAATCAATGCAGGGCAGAGAAAGAGACTGAGGGAGGTGTGAGAGGGAGAGACTGGGAGTGTGTGGGAGAGACTAAATGAGATGAAGTGACACAAGGTACAAAAGATAGATTATGTATATGATTAGCAGTGTGGAAACTACAGAGCATTTTATGGGACTGGATACACTGGCTTTACTGTAAATATCTTTGCCAACTATTTTTAAAATTTAATAGTATCCAGTGCTTGTCACATGATTTTCTCTATAACTTATAAACACTAAGGAGATATGCTAGAATGAATTGAAATGGTCATTAATTCAACAAATAGCAGGAGAATCGAGAGAAACAATCTTGGAATATATAAATTAGCCCTACTTGACCCTGAAGACAGAATCAAGGAAAAGCTTTATTTACCAGATTAAACACAAGTCAATTGCACTTTTCAGGGGGGGGGGGGGGGGTGTTAGGGGGGGGATTATTTAAAATCACAGACAACTTGTACTAAATTCAGAGACACGCCAGCTAGAGAATTTTCTAAAAAAAAAAAAAGACCATTGGCCATGATTTACTAAGAGTGTTGGAGTGTGTTTGTGTGTGTGGAATGTTGTTTCAGACTTGTATGATTCTGCTGTATGATTTTGAGAGGGCTCACAGGTCATGAAACAAATAAAGAGAAAGTTCTGACCATCTTTTTCTTGGTGAGAATTTTTTTATATACACTATTCATTTATTAGTAAATAGGTCAGGTTGGTCTACAACCATGAAGCCATGCCCCTTTTTTTTTTTTTTTGTGATTGTGGTCAAATTGTTTTATTTTTTTAGCGCAAATTCTGGAGCAAACCAAATTGTCATGCACAAGCCAAAGAAACCCAGTTGGAGACACATTAGTAAATCATGGCAATTGTGTATATACACTATATTGCCTCTTTGAGTTATCCTCTGTCAGGTTCTTTGAATCTTTATTCAGTAATCATGTTGTATGTTTTAGGGTAATTTTTTGCAACATCTGGAGGGCCACCAGTTTGAGACCCCTGATGTAAGGCTATGTTCCCACACAGGCCTTTATTGACCCGTAAACAAAAAAAAAATGGACCTAAGGAAAAACAAAACGGAAAAAAACATTACCAACCCTTGACGAACATAGTGCGGGCCCAAGAGTTGGGTCAGTGTTAATACCCAGCAGGTGCCTGTTGCTATCAGCAGCTGACAGCTGCTGCTAATGACAAAGATTGCTCTGTCTGTCATTTAAAAAGTTAAATGTCATTATCTATACAGGCTTTTAAGCATTAAATGCCAAATCTGGTGTCTAGTGTACCCTTTGGCACTCCCGTGATATTTTTGTGGGGTGCTGATGGGTTGTTGTGGGAGTCCAAGACCTCACCTGGTCTTCGACATCTTCCATGGCTAAGCGATTGCTAAAGCCTGCCTTAGGTAGGCTTTAGCAATCGAGCGCAGATTACTTGGATCAGTGTAATGCAATAGCATTGCATTGATCATTGTAAGCCATCTAGTGATGGCTTATTTAATAGGCCCCTAGGGAAAGGGAAAAAAGTGTGTATAAAAAAAAAAAAATATTCCATTAAAAACTACAGCTCATGGCACAAAAAAATAAACCCTAACACAGCTCTGTAGGTAGAATAACAATATCTTCATTTATTTATTTTCTATATATATTTTTTTAAATATAAAAAAAACATAGTCTAAAGTTTGATATAATTGAAATCTTATTGACCCATAGAATAAAGTTCGTTTTATCATATTGTGAACGCCGAAAAAATTATTGCACCACAAATTTTACATTCCATATTTTTTTTTCAAGTTAGCCCTACATATTTAACCCCTTAAGGACCAGGCCAAGTTTATTTCTGTATTTTCGTTTTTTTTCCTCCTTACCTTCTAAAAATCATAACTCTTTTATATTTTCATACACAGAACAATATGAGGACTTGTTTTTGCATCATCAATTTTACTTTGTAATCACATCACTCATTTTAACTACGGCGCAACCAAAAAAACTTTATGTGGGGAAATTGAAAAGAAAACTGCAATTTATGAAATTTTGGAAGGTTTTGTTTTCATGCTGTACACTTTACAGCAAAAATAATTTTTTTTCTTTATTCTGTGGGTTAATATGATTAAAATGATACCCATTGTTACGTGTAGCTTTGCTGGTCACGGGCGTACGGACGCAATGCCCTTTGTATGATGTGATGCGATAGCGCTCGGTCAGCTGGTTCTCTCCTGTCCCACCATCTTCCTGCTTCCTCTGTCCTCCCTGGTGGCCGGCACGCACATACCCGCGTCCTAGGGCGTGCGCGTGCCGGTTCTCTGAGATATAAAGGGCCAGTGCACCACTGATTGGTGTTTCCTTGGAACTGACCCTATTTAACCCCGTACTTCCTCCTGTTCCCTGCCGGATCTTTGTGCCCTGTTGCCTTAGAGAAAGCGTTCCCCGTGTTATCTGCTATTTCGTGTACCAGTTCTCTTGCTAATTTTCCTGACCACAGTTCCTTGCCGCCAGCCTTGACCTACCTACCTGTCCCCGACTCTGAGTATGTCTCATCCTTCTGTGCCTCACTTCACCTTGGCTGCCTTTGTGAACGAGTCGTGCCAGGGGTAGTGACCTGGGAGCCGCCTGCCGCAGCAAGTCCATCCCGCTTTGCGAAGGGCTGTGGTGAAAACCAGCGTCTCCTTAGACTCTGCTCGCTGGTGCGTTACACCCAACCAGCCGTTACACCCATGTTATATGCTTTTCTATTATTGTACCGCTTCAAAAAAATCTTAAACTATTTTAACAAAATTTGTATGTTTAAAATTGCCCTATTTTGACCACCTATAACTTTCTCATTTTTCTGTATACGGGGCGGTATGAGGGCTCATTTTTTGCGTTGTGATCTGTAGTTTTTATTGGTACCACTTTTGCTTATATTTTACCTTTTAATCACTATAAATTTTTTGGGGAATAAAATGTAACAAAAAAGCAGCAATTTTGTACTTTTTAGTTTTTTTTTTTTACGTTTACGCCGTTCACTATACGGTATAATTAACCCCTTAAGGACCCAGCCAATTTTTAGTGTAGGACCCGGCCATTTTTTGCACATCTGACCACTGTCACTTTAAGCATTAATAACTCTGGGATGCTTTTACCTTTCATTCTGATTCCGAGATGGTTTTTTTGTGACATATTCTACTTTATGTTAATGGTAAATTTCCGTCGATACTTGCATCATTCCAAAATTTGATGAAAAAATTTAAAATTTTGCATTTTTTTTACTTTGAAGCTCTCTGCTTGTAAGGAAAATAGACATACCAAATAAATTATATATTGATTCACATATACAATATGTCTACTTTATGTTGGCATCATAAAGTTGACATGTTTTTACATTTGGAAGACATCAGAGGGCTTCAAAGTTCAGCATAAATTTTCCAATTTTTCACAAAATGTTCAAAATCTGAATTTTTCAGGGACCAGTTCAGTTTTGAAGTGGATTTGAAGGGCCTTCATATTAGAAATATCCCACAAATTACCCCATTATAAAAACTGCACCCCTAAAAGTATACAAAATGACATTCAGTAAGTGCGTTAACCCTTTAGGTGTTTCACAGGAATAGCAGCAAAGTGAAGGAGAAAATTCAAAATCTTCATTTTTTACACTCGCATGTTCTTGTAGACCCAGTTTTTGAATTTTTGCAAGGGGTAATAGGAGAAAAAGCCCCCCAAAACATGTCAACCCAATTTCTCCCGAGTAACGAAATACCTCATATGTGTATGTTAAGTGTTCGGCGGGCTCAGTAGAGGGCTCAGAAAGGAAGGAACAACAATGGAATTTTTGAGAGTGAATATTGATTAAATGGTTTTTGGGGGGCATGTCACATTTAGGAAGCCCCTATGGTGCCGGAACAGCAGAAAACCCCCCACATGGCATACCATTTTGGAAACTACACCCCTCAAGGCATGTAACAAGGGGTCCAGTGAGCCTTAACACCCCACAGGTGTTTGATGACTTTTCGTTAAAGTCGTATGTGTAAATGGAGAAAAAATATATTTTTTTCCCCAAAGTTTACCATTTTTATAAAAGGTAATGGGAGAAAATGCCCCCCCAGAATTTGTAACTCCATCTCTTCCGAGTATGGAAATACCCCATGTTAGGACGTAAAATGCTCTGCGGGCGAACTACAATGCTCAGAAGAGAAGGAGTCACTTTTGGAAAGCAAATTTAGCTGAAATGGTTTTTGGTGGGAATGTCGCATTTCGGAAGCTCCTATGGTGCCAGCACAGCAAAAAAAAATCACATGCCATACTATTTTGGAAACTACACCCCTCAATGAACGTAACAAGGGGTACAGTGAGCCTTAACACCTCACAGGTGTTTTACGACTTTTTGTTAAATTTTTTTTCACTAAAATGCAGTTTTTTTCCCCACATTTTAGATTTTTTACAAGGGGTAATAGGAGAAAATGACCCCCAAAATTTGTAACCCCATTTCTTATGAGTATGGAAATACCCCATGTGTGGACGTCAAGTGCTCTACTGCCGAACTACAATGCTCAGAAGAGAAGGAGCGCCATTGAGCTTTTGGAGAGTGAATTTGTTTGGAATGGAAGTCAGGGGCCATGTGCGTTTACAAAGCCCCCCGTGGTGTTAGAACAGTGGACCCCCCCCACATGTGACCCCATTTTGGAAACGACACCCCTCACAGAATTTAACAAGGGGTGCAGTGAGTATTTATACCCCATTGGCGTTTGACAGATCTTTGGAACAGTGGGCTGTGCAAATGAAAAATTACATTTTTCATTTTCACGGACCTCTGTTCCAAAAATCTGTCAGACACCTGTGGGGCATAAATGCTCACTGTACCCCTTATTACATTACATGAGGGGTGTAGTTTCCAAAATGTGGTCACATGTGGGGGGGTCCATTGTTCTGGCACTATGGGGGCTTTGTAAACACAAGGATAAAGAGGACGGATATCCGGCTCCCAGGCAGTTAAAATTTCATACTTTAATGCAAACTCATATTAAAATCAACAGGTGGAAAAAAATAGTGAGAAAAAACAAAAAGTAAAAGCACAAACGAAACGCCAACGCGTTTCGACCTGTCAACAAGTCTTAATCATGGCCATTTTAACTGCCTGGGAGCCGGATATCCATCCTCTTTATCCTTGGAGTTTCTGCACCTGGAGTCCCGGCTCTAGTGTTTCCATCCGAGCTTCCACATCTACTCCCGCTGCTGCCGCTAAACCCCTATCAATTGGAAGGGTGAGCTGGTTCTGTCTTGTGCCTTCATATTTACTATTTGCTTTGTAAACACACATGGCCTTCAATTCCGGACAAATTTTCTCTTCAAAAGCCCAATGGCGCTCCCTCTCTTCTGAGCATTGTAGTGCACCCGCAGAGCCCTTTACATCCACATATGGGGTTACAAATTTTGGGGTGCTTTTTCCCTATTTTCCCTTGGGAAAATGAAAAATTTAGGGTAACACCAGCATTTTTGTGAAATTTTTTTTTTCATTTTCCCATCCAACTTTAACGAAAATTTGTCAAACACCTGTGGGTTGTTGAGGCTCACTATACCCCTTGTTACATTCCGTGAGGGGTGTAGTTTCCAAAATGGGGTCACATGTGGGAATTTATGTTTTTGCGTTTATGTCAGAACCGCTGTAAAATCAGCCACCCCTGTGCAAATCACCAATTTAGGCCTCAAATGTATATAGTGCGCTCTCACTCCTGAGCCTTGTTGTGCGTCCGCAGAGCATTTTACGCCCACATATGGGGTATTTCCGTACTCAGGAGAAATTGCATTACAGATTTTGGGGGTCTTTTTTTCCTTTAACCGTTTGTGAAAATAAAAAAATATGGGGCAACACCATCATGTCAGAGTAAAAATTTTATTTTTTAAACTAACAGGCTGGTGTAGCCCCCAATTTTTCCTTTTCATAAGGGGTAAAGGGAGAAAAAGCCCCCCAAAATTTGTAGTGCAATTTCTCCAGAGTACGGAAATACCCCATATGTGGCCCTAAACTGTTTCCTTGAAATACGACAGGGCTCCGAAGTAAGAGAGCGCCATGCGCATTTGAGGACTAAATTAGGGATTGCACAGGGGTGGACATAGAGGTATTCTACGCCAGTGATTCCCAAACAGGGTGCCTCCAGCTGTTGCTAAACTCCCAGCATGCCTGGACAGTCAGTTGCTGTCCAGAAATGCTGGGAGTTGTAGTTTTGCAACATCTGGAGGGCTACAGTTTAGAGACCACTGTATAGTGTTCTCAAACTGTAGCCCTCCAGATGTTGCTAGGCAACTCACTGGCTTCCGAAGGATCCAGGGAGCCGCATCGCCGTCCTCTGCTACAGCTGATCTCCACCGTCGATCGTCGCCGCCGATTGGTAAGTGGACTTTGGCACCGAGTTTCCCCGTACTGCCCCGCCTATTGTGGGTGGGCAGAACGGGGAAACCGAAAGTAAACCCCCCTCCCCCAATCTGCTATTCGTCGTCGCTTCTATACGACCAATAGCAGGGATAGGAGGAGTGGCACCCCTATCCCTTCAGGGGGATCGTGGGTGTCTTGGACAACCCCGATCCCCCTTATTTTCCGGGGTCACCATAGACCCATATGACCCGGAATTGCACAAATCGGCGATTTGAATTCACCGGCGATTTGTGGCGATCGCCGACATGGTGGGGGGGGGGGTCTGATGACCCCCGGGCATTTGCAGTCACCCCCGGTCCGGTCCCCACCCGGCGGGGACCGAAATTCCCACGGACGTACATGTACGTCATGCTCCTCAACTACCAGGGTCCCATGACGTACCGATACGACATGGGTCCTGAACAGGTTAACATTATATTTTAATATTTCAGACATTTACGACTGCAGTAATACACAGGACCTGCCGTATATGACGCGAACACCGGTCCGGTGCTCGCGGTCATTACAGAGCGTAAATGTACGTCATTGTGAGCCAAGTACCACGGCACCATGATGTACATTTACGTCCATTGTCATTAAGGGGTTAAAGGGGTACTTTGGTGGAAAACTGCTTTTTTTTTTTTTTTAATCAACTGGTGCCAGAAAGTTAAATAGATTTGTAAATTACTTTTATATAATAATCTTAATCCTTCCAGTACTTATCAGCTGCTGTATGCTCCACAGGAAGTTCTTTTCTTTTTTAATTTATTTTCTGTCTGACCACAGTGCTCTCTGCTGACACCTCTGTCCATGTCAGGAACTGTTCAGTGCAGAAACAAATCCCCATAGCAAACCTATCCTGCTTTATTTGACTATGCTACAGGGGCTGTAAACTTAGTGTACAGGGTGGGCCATTTATATGGATACACCTTAATAAAATGGGAATCGTTGGTGATATTAACTTCCTGTTTGTGGCACATTAGTATATGTGAGGGGGGAAACTTTTCAAGATGGGTGGTGACCATGGCGGCCATTTTGAATCCAACTTTTGTTTTTTCAATAGTAAGAGGTTCATGTGATACATCAAACTTATTGGGAATTTCACAAGAAAAACAATGATGTGGTTTTAACGTAACTTTATTCTTTCATGAGTTATTTACAAGTTTCTGACCACTCATAAAATGTGTTCAATGTGCTGCTCATTGTGTTGGATTGTCAATGCAACCCTCTTCTCCCACTCTTCACACACTGATAGCAACACCGCAGGAGAAATGCTAGCACAGGCTTCCAATATTCGTAGTTTCAGGTGCTGCAGAATGGGCAAAACAAAAATTGGAACAGGACCCTCAGTTTTCGCAGAAGATTTTGTTCAGTGATGAGGCAAACTTTTATGTTAATGGTGAAGTTAACAAACAAAACCACTGCTATTGGTCTGACACAAACCCACATTGTATAGATCCCTCCAAGACTGTTGGAACACAAAAATTGATGGTATGGTGTGGTATATGGGGTACAAAGATAGTGGGGCCATTCTTCATCAATGGAAACCTCAAGGCCACTGGATATGCAAAATTGCTAGATGATGATGTGTTTTCCTCTTTATGAACTGAAGCTGGCACGTTCCCTGAGTTTTTCCAGCAAGATGGTGCACCACCACATTATGGGTTTCAGGTCCGAGCATTCCTAGATGAACAGTTTCCTGGAAAGTGGATTGGTTGTCATGGGCCAGTTGAATGCCCCCCCAAGGTCTCCCGATCTGACCCCCTTAGACTTTTATCTTTGGGGTTATCTGTGTTACGCCTAGCGCTCCGGGTCCCCGCTCCTCCCCGGAGCGCTCACGGCGTCTCTCTCCCCGCAGCGCCCCGGTCAGTCCCGCTGACCGGGAGCGCTGCACTGTCATGGCCGTCGGGGATGCGATTCGCACAGCGGGACGCGCCCGCTCGCGAATCGCATCCCAGGTCACTTACCCGTCCCGGTCCCCTGCTGTCTTGTGCTGGCGCGCGCGGCTCCGCTCTCTAGGGCGCGCGCGCGCCAGCTCTCTGAGACTTAAAGGGCCAGTGCACCAATGATTGGTGCCTGGCCCAATTAGCTTAATTGGCTCCCACCTGCTCCCAGACTATATTTGCTCACTGCCCCTGCACTCCCTTGCCGGATCTTGTTGCCTTAGTGCCTAGTTAAAGCGTTTACTGTGTTTGTCCATACTGTGTACTTGACCTCCTGCTATTGCCATATTGACTACGATTCTTGCTGCCTGCCCCGACCTTCTGCTACGTCCGACCTTGCTCTTGTCTACTCCCTTGTACCGCGCCTATCTTCAGCAGTCAGAGAGGTTGAGCCGTTGCTAGTGGATACGACCTGGTTGCTACCGCCGCTGCAAGACCATCCCGCTTTGCGGCGGGCTCTGGTGAATACCAGTAGCAGCTTAGAACCGGTCCACTAGCACGGTCCACGCCTATCCCTCTCTGGCACAGAGGATCCACCTCCAGCCTGCCGAATCGTGACAATCTGAAGGCAATTGTCTATGCTGTGAAGATACGAAATGTGCAGCCCCTGAAACTACGGATACTGGAAGCCTGTGCTAGCATTTCTCCTGCGGTGTTGCCATCAGTGTGTGAAGAGTGGGAGAAGAGGGTTGCATTGACAATCCAACACAATGGGCAGCACATTGAACACATTTTATAAGTGGTCAATAACTTGTAAATAACTCATGAAAGAATAAAGTTACGTTAAAACCAAGCACATCATTGTTTTTCTTGTGAAATTCCCAATCAGTTTAATGTGTCACATGACCCTCTTCCTATTGAAAAAACAAAAGTTGGATTCAAAATGGCCGACTTCAAAATGGCCGCCATGGTCACCACCCATCTTGAAAAGTTTCCCCCCTCACATGTACTAATGTGCCACAAACAGGAAGTTAATATCACCAACCATTCCCATTTTATTAAGGTGTATCCATATAAATGACCCACCCTGTAGTTCACAAGATAGTGTCTGTACCTGTGTGTGATGGTGCTCTTGCAATTCTTCTGTGATTTTCACCCCATTATTTATTTTAAATAGCATACAAAATTACAGGTTGCAGTGCATCCGAGACATGACATCACTAGCCAGGTGTACAAAGGGAGCCTGTCCTGCTTTAATTCGTGGAGCGACTGCTGGGTGAGATCATTCTGCAACATATTGTATTTTTTCAACAGCTGGAGACACCCTGGTTAGAAACACTGGTCTTTTGCATGGAATGCAGCTCATTTGTGTTTCAATGGGTGGGGTGGCTGATGTGTGGGAGGGAAAAAGAGACCTCACACTTACAATCAAGGAACTATGGGATTTGTAGTTTGAGGGAATGAACTCCATCAGGAAATATCCAGTTCACAAAAAAGATAGCTACAGCGTTATGGTAATCTCACAATATAGCCATATAGCCCCAAGACATTAACAGATCCTTCCTAAGCATGTCCATTACTGCCTGGCAGGTACGTTCTAAAATCATCTTATGGTGGATAAACCCTTTAAGCAAATAGGGCTCAAAAGCCCAGGGGTCCTTTCTAAACCCAGCAAGAGCCTAGATAAGTCCAGCCTTTGTCCTCTTTAGCTAGTGGCTGTCAGTCAAACAGGTAGGCAGATGCAAGTGGGCATGGGCTGGACTTTCCTGGCCTCTGCCCTTTTCTAGCTATGTGCTTATTTACACCCATGTATTTCTGCTGACAGGTCTGCTTTAAGTTTGCAGTTTGCCAATTATTATTTAAGAACGTAAATGAAATATTGAGATTCACTTGTTATGTAAAACTAATAGTTGAATTTATTTATGTAAAACATGTTTTAAAATGGCAAATGTGGCTAAGAGATTTTATCATCTTTACTAGATGCAACATAGGATACAGGTTGGCAAATTATTTGTGTTATTTGTTTCATGACAGTGAAGGAAAATGGACAATGGAGTTTTGGTAAAAAAATAGTTAACTTGCTTGGCATAAATTTATTCTAAACTGCACACAACTTTATTCATTATAGTACAATGGAGTGTTCAGTAGACTGTTGAGTCTGTACAGGGGTCAAATGACATGGGCTTCAAGAAGCTTCCTGTAGTGATCAGCACGGTTTATCTGAAGAAATGTTGACACTTTACCTTGGACTGGTGTCTCTCGGAACACTCCTGCAATAGAAAAAGACACATTTTTCAAAGAGAGAGAAAAAGTGGAGAGATTTTTACCACAGCAACCAATCACAGCTCAGGTAACGAGCTCTGGTAAAGTGAAAGCTGAGCTACCCGATGAATAGTAGTAAACTAAGAACTAGCACGTAAAGTTACAGATGCGATTACACAAGTTTTTTAAAAGGTAAACAGTTTAAAAATAGTTTAGATATGTTGATGATTATATGATATCTACAAGCTTTCAGAGCACATAAGTCCCTTTAAATTGGCACTCTCATTTCAAATACCACCCCTGTGTGATTCCTAACATAAATGTAAATCACTTTATTAACACAAAAAAAACAGCTATAAAGTCTTGGCCTATACTTCTTTGCAATCTGCTGACCACTGTCTGTTGTCAGGGATAATCCGTCTCTAGTAGGATAACTGGCACTGAAGACGGGAGGGGCCTGGGATTGTGACCATGTGCTATGTGTAAGAGTAGACGCAAGAGCCTGGGCTGTATACCTGCAAGCTGAACCTGTTTGTCTGCTGAAGATTATCCACAATTCCTAAAAAGTAAATCAAGGCTTCCCTCTTATCTCTGACCATCCATAAAACTGTGGGCAGCTGTCTATTGTACAAAAAACATTGAGTGCTGTATTTCCACAGTTCTACAGTATAGTCTCCTCCCTCTGTTTAGCTTGGCAGCAAGATAACAACAGTAGCAGTTCACTGCTCAGTGTAAAGTTTTTCTTGCTGCGATCCTGCTGTTGCTGTTTCCATAATTTATGTTAAAATAACACCTTGCAAACACAGTATATCAGTAACCATTCCCCCCCCCCCCCCATGCCATCCAGTACTGTCCTGTGTAAATCATCAACTCAGCATATGGCCAGCCTATTCAGACCAGTGTACTGGATCACTTTATGTAATGGTTTTGCAGAGAGAAATATGTGCTGTGCTGTGATTGGCCAGAGAAGAAGTCATGTATGTGCACTAGCAAACAGCAAAGCTCTGGTCCTGCCCGCTGAAATAACTTAATTAATAATTATTAATAACTGTGATTTGCCAGGGAAGTAAGGAAAAGGAAGTCCATGTATGTTTACTACTAAAAAAGAAGATAATTAATAATAACTGTGCACCATGATAGGAGCTCTCAGGATCAACAACAGGGGAGTCACTGCTACTATCACCTAAAGGGGTGGGGGGCTACTACTATAACCTTAAGGGAGGGCTGTTACTGTCACCTAAAGGGGGATGCTACTATTGCCTAAAGAGAGGCTGCTACTGCCTTCAGGGGGACCTAGCTACAGGGTACAACAATCTACTACATCTAGGAGGCTGCTTCTACCTACAGAGGGAAAACTACTACATTTAGGGGACTGTGACTGCCTACATAGTGTTACGCCTAGCGCTCCGGGTCCCCGCTCCTCCCCGGAGCGCTCACGGCGCCTTTCTCCCTGCAGCTCCCCGGTCAGCGCTGACCGGGAGCGCTGCCCTGTCATGGCCGTTGGGGATGCGATTCGCACAGCGGGACGCGCCCGCTCGCGAATCGCATCCCAGGTCACTTACCCGTTCCCGTCTCCTGCGGTCATGTGCTGGCGCGCGCGGCTCCGCTCTCTAGGGCGCGCGCGCGCCAGCTCCCTGAGACTTAAAGGGCCAGTGCACCAATGATTGGTGCCTGGCCCAATTAGCTTAATTGGTTCCCATCTGTTTCCTGGCTATATCTAGTCTCCTCCCTTGCACTTCCTTGCCGGATCTTGTTGCCCTAGAGCCTAGTGAAAGCGTTTTTGTGTGTTTATACCCTGTGTACCAGAACTTTGCTATCTCCCCTGACTACGAACCTTGCCGCCTGCCCCCGACCTTCTGCTACGTCCGACTTTGCTTCTGCCTACTCCCTTGTACCTCGCCTATCTTCAGCAGCCAGAGAGGTGAGCCGTTGCTAGTGGATACGACCTGGTCACTACCGCCGCAGCAAGACCATCCCGCTTTGCGGCGGGCTCTGGTGAAAACCTGTAGTGTCTTAGAACCGGTCCACTAGCACGGTCCTCGCTATCCCTCTCTGGCACAGAGGATCCACCTCCTGCCAGCCGGCATCGTGACAGTAGATCCGGCCATGGATCCCGCTGAAGTTCCTCTGCCTGTTGTCGCCGACCTCCCCACACTGGTCGCCCAGCAAGCCCGACAGATTGCCCAACAAGATCACCAGCTGTCGTACTTGACCACCATGACTCAGCAACTCCAGTCGCAGCTACAGCAGATTCAGTCTCAGCTACAGCAGCAGCAACCATCTCCTCCGCCAGCTCCTGCACCTCTTCCGCAGCGAGTGGCCACTCCTAGCCTCCGCCTGTCTTTGCCGGACAAATTTAATGGGGACTCTAAGTTTTGCCGTGGCTTTCTTTCCCAATGTTCCCTGCATCTGGAGATGATGTCGGATCAGTTTCCCACTGAAAGGTCTAAGGTGGCTTTCGTAGTCAGCCTCCTGTCTGGAAAAGCCCTGTCATGGGCCACACCGCTCTGGGACCGCAATGACCCCGTCACTGCCTCTGTACACTCCTTCTTCTCGGAAATTCGAAGTGTCTTTGAGGAACCTGCCCGAGCCTCTTCTGCTGAGACTGCCCTGCTGAACCTTGTCCAGGGTAATTCCTCCGTTGGCGAGTACGCCATACAATTCCGTACTCTTGCTTCTGAACTTTCCTGGAATAATGAGGCTCTCTGCGCGACCTTTAAAAAAGGCCTATCCAGCAACATTAAAGATGTTCTGGCCGCACGAGAGACTCCTGCTAGCCTGCATGAACTCATTCATCTAGCCACTCGCATTGACATGCGTTTTTCTGAGAGGCATCAAGAGCTCCGCCAGGAAAAAGACTTAGATCTCTGGCCACCTCTCCCACAGTCTCCACTGCAATCTGCGCCTAGGCCTCCCGCCGAGGAGGCCATGCAAGTGGATCGGTCTCGCCTGACCCTGGAAGAGAGGAATCGCCGTAAGGAAGAGAATCTTTGTTTGTACTGTGCCAGTACTGAACATTTTCTGGTGGATTGCCCAATCCGTCCTCCACGTCTGGGAAACGCACGCTCACACTCAGCTCTCGTGGGTGTGGCGTCTCTTGATGCCAAGTCGGCTTCTCCACGTCTCAAGGTACCTGTTCGGATTTCCACTTCAGCCAGCTCTCCCCTCTCAGCCGTGGCCTGTCTGGACTCTGGAGCTTCTGGGAATTTTATTCGGGAGTCCTTTGTGAATAAATTCCATATTCCGGTGACCCGTCTTGTCAAGCCACTCCGCATCTCCGCGGTCAACGGAGCCAGGTTGGACTGTACCATACGTTTCCGCACGGAGCCCCTTCTTATGAGCATCGGATCTCATCACGAGAGGATTGAACTTTTGGTCCTCCCCAATTGCACCTCGGAAATTCTCCTTGGACTTCCCTGGCTTCAACTTCATTCCCCAACCCTGGATTGGTCCACTGGGGAGATCAAGAGTTGGGGGTCCTCTTGTGCCAAGAACTGTCTAAAACCGGTTCCCAGTAACCCTTGCCGTAACTCTGTGGTTCCTCCTGTATCCGGTCCCCCTAAGGTCATTAAGGACTCTGCCTGCCACAGGAAATGCCCCTCCCCCCCTCCCAGGCAAGCTTCTGTGTCCCCTCATGGCCCTCGTCCTGGTGTCACACTGCCCCGTGCCAGGTCTCGCCCTCTGCCCTCTCTCCCCATTCCTACTCCTGCGGTTCTGCCTGCCGTTGAGGAATCCCTCCTTCCTTTCCCGGTGTCCTCATCCCAGGGGAGGCAGTTACCCGATAAAGAGAAGGGGAGACCTAAGGGGGGGGGTACTGTTACGCCTAGCGCTCCGGGTCCCCGCTCCTCCCCGGAGCGCTCACGGCGCCTTTCTCCCTGCAGCTCCCCGGTCAGCGCTGACCGGGAGCGCTGCCCTGTCATGGCCGTTGGGGATGCGATTCGCACAGCGGGACGCGCCCGCTCGCGAATCGCATCCCAGGTCACTTACCCGTTCCCGTCTCCTGCGGTCATGTGCTGGCGCGCGCGGCTCCGCTCTCTAGGGCGCGCGCGCGCCAGCTCCCTGAGACTTAAAGGGCCAGTGCACCAATGATTGGTGCCTGGCCCAATTAGCTTAATTGGTTCCCATCTGTTTCCTGGCTATATCTAGTCTCCTCCCTTGCACTTCCTTGCCGGATCTTGTTGCCCTAGAGCCTAGTGAAAGCGTTTTTGTGTGTTTATACCCTGTGTACCAGAACTTTGCTATCTCCCCTGACTACGAACCTTGCCGCCTGCCCCCGACCTTCTGCTACGTCCGACTTTGCTTCTGCCTACTCCCTTGTACCTCGCCTATCTTCAGCAGCCAGAGAGGTGAGCCGTTGCTAGTGGATACGACCTGGTCACTACCGCCGCAGCAAGACCATCCCGCTTTGCGGCGGGCTCTGGTGAAAACCTGTAGTGTCTTAGAACCGGTCCACTAGCACGGTCCTCGCTATCCCTCTCTGGCACAGAGGATCCACCTCCTGCCAGCCGGCATCGTGACACATAGGCTACTATCTACAGGAAAACCTACCAACAGGCGACAAATATTACTACTTATGGGGGGCAACTATCTACACAGGGACTTACCTACATGTGGCATCTATTTGCACAGGAAACCTACTGAAGCATCATAACTACCCAATTAGGGTGCTGCCTACTCTTCCTCAACACACATCTTCCCCCTCAACTTTGTGGGACACCAAGGGGGGCAATATTAGGTGCGGTTTGTCTGTTCTAAGTTGTGGCTGGAAGAAATCATCATCACGGTCTAGGCTGGATAGAGAAGATACCCCTTATACCCGCCTATGATAAAATTTGGCCACTCCCTTTTGTGGCTCCAACCATACACCGCCACACCCATGACTAAAATGGGCTGCTTAGTCTAAAATGTACGTGCCTATTTTTGTTCCCAGGGAGGTATACAGTCTAGTGCCTGCTGTCAGGAAGACTGGGATTGCTGCTAGGCATTTAAGCTTCCTATCTACCAGTGGTCTTAAACTGTGGCCCTCCAGATGTTGCAAAACTTCAACTCCCAGCATGCCTGGACAGCCAATGGCTGTCCAGATATGCTGGGCTTTAAAGTTTTGCAACAATGCCGACTACTGAAAGCAGTGTAGTAAAAGTAAAGAACATATCGGTTCTCATAAACCATCCCAAAGGAATGCAGACACAGAAAATAAACAGAAACCTCCACAATGATCATTTTTATACTGTATATAGACCATTCTCACCCATAGAGATTAGTGAATCTACAGTAAGATTTACTGAATAATGAATCAGCTGTAAATTTGTTTAGTCTTAGAAAAAGTAATCCGCTTTCCAAGTGTTTGGTTTTGGCATGAGACAGTCTTAGGAGACCTCAGACCAGACCTTTCTGGGGAATCAGAACACTTGGAAAGTGATACAGCTTTTTCCAAGACTAAATGAATCAACTGCCAATTCATTCCATATAGATTTGGCAAATGTTACCATATAATGAACATTGGGTTTAAATGTATCATTTTGCATGTTTATCCTGGGTACTTATTATATGTAAATGAGCCTTATTTTCAACCCAGGGACTAAATGTTCTCCTAGTTCCTAGTGAAATTTAAATTAGCATAGACACCCAATTTGATATTGAATAGATTAGTAGACCAGTGTTCACATGGAATATTGTATAGAGAAAACAACACTTTCTCTGCATTTAAAATTATACTAAGTTACACGTATATCAAACTTAAACAAAAAAACGATAACCAAAGTATATATACATATAGGTACCGAATAATTATCGGATTTAGGCTGTTTCAGCAGAAAAATTGCTACAAGGACACCTGGATGTAAGTGTGTAGCCTAAAAAGTGTGTAGTCCGAAATATTCGGGACTATGGTGCTATAACCATAGCCCTGACACAAGAGATACTTACTGAGTATAATGTGGAGGGTATTTTTACCATTTATCAATATTAGTTACTTTTGCCTATCCGTATCCCCCCCACCATACAGAGGTACAGACCTTATATTACCATAAGATAGGAGGTTCCGGCTGCATGCTAGTCCTCATTAGGAGGCTACCATGCAGTAATAGGTAGGAAGTATAGATGGATTTAGGAATTTTTAGGCTACACACTTACATCCAGGTGTCCTTGTAGCCATTTTTCTGCTGAAACAGCATAAATCCGATAATTAATTGGTATCTATGTATACATACTTTGGTTATCGCTTTTTTGTTTAAGTTTGAAACACGTTTTACTTGGTATAAATAAAAGCTATATTTTAAGACCCAAGTGTTGTTTTCTCTATACAGTATAGTGTGATTTAAAGAATCTAGACCCCACCTCATTGTAGTGCAGTACCCAAAAAGGACTCCGATACCTCCAATTACACCCCTTTTAAGTACACAAAGAAAATCAACACGGTAAAGGAGGAGAGTATATTTAAAAGAAGAAAAACTACCACAAGAGGACATAGTTTTAAATTAGAGGGGCAAAGGTTTCTGCAGTAATATCAGGAAGTATTACTTTACTGAGAGAGTAGTGGATGCATGGAATAACCTTCCTGCAGAAGTGGTCGCTGCAAATACAGTGAAGGGGTTTAAGCATGCATTGGATAGGCATAAGGCTATCCTTCATATAAGATAGAGATAAGCATAAGGCTATCCTTCATATAAGATAGGAATAAGCATAAGGCTATCCTTCATATAAGATAGGTATAAGGCTATCCTTCATATAAGATAGGGATAAGCATAAGGCTATCCTTCATATAAGATAGAGATAGGCATAAGGCTATCCTTCATATAAGATAGAGATAGGCATAAGGCTATCCTTCCTATAAGATAGAGATAAGCATAAGGCTATCCTTCATATAAGATAGGGATAAGCATAAGGCTATCCTTCATATAAGATAGGAATAAGCATAAGGCTATCCTTCATATAAGATAGGTATAAGGCTATCCTTCATATAAGATAGGGATAAGCATAAGGCTATCCTTCATATAAGATAGGGATAAGCATAAGGCTATCCTTCATATAAGATAGGGATAAGTATAAGGCTATCCTTCATATAAGATAGGGATAAGTATAAGTCTATCCTTCATATAAGATAGGGATAAGTATAAGTCTATCCTTCATATAAGATAGAGATAGGCATAAGGCTATGCTTCATATGAGATAGGGATAGGCATAAGGCTATTCTTCATATAAGATAGAGATAGGTATAAGGCTATCCTTTATATAAGATAGAGATAGGTATAAGGCTATCCTTCATATAAGATAGAGATAGGCATAAGGCTATGCTTCATATGAGATAGGGATAGGCATAAGGCTATTCTTCATATAAGATAGAGATAGGTATAAGGCTATCCTTTATATAAGATAGAGATAGGTATAAGGCTATCCTTTATATAAGATAGATATAGGCATAAAGCTATCCTTCATATAAGAAAGAGATAAGCATAAGGCTATCCTTCATATAAGATAGAGAAAGGCATAAGGCTATCCTTCATATAAGATAGGGATACGCATAAGGCTATCCTTCATACAAGATAGGGATACGCATAAGGCTATCCTTCATATAAGATAGGGATAAGCATAAGGCCATCCTTCAGATAAGATAGAGATAGGCATAAGGCTATCCTTCATATAAGATAGAGATAGGTATAAGGCTATCCTTCATATAAGGTAGGGATAGGCATAAGGCTATCCTTCATATAAGATAGGGCCAGGGACTATTCATACTATTCAGATTATTGGGCATAGAAGATGGGCCAAATGGTTCTTATCTGCCGACACATTCTATGTTTCTATTACAGAAATCAGTATATAGGTTAGCAATGCTGATAATAAATCTAATCATTATCTTTCTACTCTGCCCTCTGTATGCCTGCAAATGGGGCATCGTGATGTATAGAGAGAACAACAAAGTTCAGCAATATAATGGAGACCTAGACTCCTCCCGTGTTTAAGGGCCATCATCAGGGAAATGCAAGTGAGTAGAAAGGTAAAGATACTAATTCAGAATCCGCATGTTTTAACCTATTTACTGATGGCTTTAGTTTAGAGGTTTTTTTTGAGGCGAGTCATATAAATTTGTATTTCAGTGTCTCCGATTTCTCTTACCTAGTTGTTTACAGATTTCTTCCACTTTCTTGAGCGCATTCCCAACTTCTTCCTGTGTTTTTACGAGGACTTCCACTTCACCTATTGCAAAACCAAAATCTGCCTCATCAAGATCTACAACAACTTTGGTATTAGAGTTTTCAGTAAGTGGCAACTGGAACCTGCGCCTGCGTGTCACAAAGGTAGCAAATTCATTTAGTCCAAAAGACTCAATGTTTAGTGGACAGGGGACACCCAGCTCTTCACTCACTCTGCAAAGTATATCATCTTCAGAAGTAAGCTCCATGTATTGTGTGGAAGCTCCTTTATGGCCTCTTGCTCCCCGTTGTGGTGGGTGCTTTAATTCCCAACTGTCTCCTCTCCTTCGCAGCCACATATCATTCAGCGTAAGGCCCAGGTCAGGGCTATCATAGTAAGAATCTCTAAAAGTGATCTCTTCAAGCAGCTTAGCTCCAAGTGCACAAAGGTTTTTTTCGACATCTGGCCCTGGGACAAACTTGCGTTCCACCTCGATGGGCCCAGGTAAATGCGATGGGGGCGACATGTCTGAGAAAATAAATTTACAGTGATGTCTAACTACCAAAATGAATGGACGAGCAATAGATGAGAAAAATACAACTGTGTGGAGGCACAAGAAAGCATTTATATTGAAAGGAACAGGATCACAAGGTCTGTACAACATGTTCTATAACTAGACAAATCTATATATGAGCTGTGAAGTTTAATTCATTGTCTTTTTTTTAAACTTAGATCAAAGTAAAAAAAAAAAAAAAATCCTTTTACAATCTTTACTTTGTTCTTATTTCATTCCATAAACGGAGTGATATACACTGAACAGTACATTATTTTTCATGGTATATTTGTACCAGATAATCAATTTCCTGCTATTAAGGATTGAGTCATTACCATGAATCTAGTAGCACCAAGAAACATTTGTTTAAAAACTTTCCAAAGTGGTTTATGGGACCATTAATACTTTTGCTTTAGTTGACAGAACTGTCTGGTTTTATATTATTAGATATATACCGTACATTTTTCCTTTTAGAATCTGAAAGCTTTCTCTTTCTACTCACTTCTATTCCCCCTGTATGTTAAATGAATCAAGTGCATAGAAAATAAATATTACAGATTTGGCCTCTGCATTGATTAAGCAATATATTGATTACTGTAGTGCAAAGGTGGTTCTGAGGTCAGCCTCTGTAAACCAGATTAGGGTTTCTTCTATCATATATATAAAAATTTATACTCCATTGCTAGTTTTGACAGATTTGAACACAGTTGTATGTCTGATGAAAGAAAAATGTGGTAACACATACTACATTATTACAGTCCTTAGTCATGTCTTTGTAGATCTAAAGCTTAAAGGAGTACTCCGGTGGAAAACTCTTTTATTTTATTTTTTTTATCTACTGGTGCCAGAAAGTTAAACATATTTGTAAATGACTTCTATTAAAAAATCTTAATCCTTCCAGTACTTATTAGCTGCTAAATAATACTATAATGCTAAGTAATACATTTTCTTTTTGTAACACAGAGCTCTCTGCTGATATCACGAGCACAGTGCTCTCTGCTGACATCTCTGTCCATTTTAAGAACTGTCCAGAGTAGGAGAAAATCCCCAGAGCAAACATATGCTACTCTGGACAGTTCCTAAAATGGACCGAGCAGAGAGCATTGTGCTCGTGATGTCAGCAGTGAGCACTGTGTTCCAAAAAGAAAATAATTTCCTCTGTATTATTTAGCAGCTAATAAGTACTGGAAGGATTAAGATTTTTTAATAGAAGTAATTTACACATCTGTTTAACTGGCACCAATTGATTTAAAGAAAAAAAAAAAAAGTCTTCCACCAGAGTACCCCTTTAAGCCCTTGCTGACTTATGATGGTTCTAATTCATCAGGGTGTCTCTAAGGTTGTATGAAGTGGGATCCTGACTTGAGCTCACTCCATACCTGGTGAGAGAGAGAGCGGAAATGTCCAAACTATTTAAAGGGGTATTCCGCCCCTAGACATCTTATCCCCTATCCAAAGGATAGGGGATAAGATGTCAGATGGCCGCGGTCCCGCTGCGGCACCGTGCTATCATTATAGCACAGAGCGAGTTCGCTCTGCACATAATGATGGGCGGTACAGGGGCCGGAGCATCGTTACATCACGGCTCCGCCCCTTGTGATGTCACGGGGGGCGGCGCCATGACGTCACTCTACTCCGTCCCCCGTATCGCCCGTCATTACGCACAGAGCGAACTCGAACTGGTGTTTTATTTTTTTATGTTTATGCCATTCACTGTTTGGTTGTTAATATTATAGTTAAAGGGGTATTCCGCCCCGCTCTGTGCGTAATGACGGGCGATACGGGGGACGGAGCAGCGTGACGTCATGGCGCCGCCCCTCGTGACATCACGGCCCGTCCCCTTAATGCAAGTCTATGGGAGGGGGCGTGACAACCGCCACGCCCCCTCCCATAGACTTGTATTGAAAGGGGCGGACCGTGACATCACAAGGGGCGGAGCCGTGACGTAACGATGCTCCGGCCCCTGTACCGTCCATCATTATGTGCAGAGCGAACTCGCTCTGTGCTGTAATGATAGCAGCGTGCCGCAGCGGGGATCCCAGGGGTCCCCAGCAGCGGGACCGCGGCAATCTGACATCTTATCCCCTATCCTTTGGATAGAGGATAAGATGTCTAGGGGCGGAATACCCCTTTAACTATAATATTAACAGAACCAAACAGTGAATGGCATAAACATAAAAAAATAAAACACCAAAATTGTTTTTTTTGTTGAGATTATCACATACAGTCATGGCCGTAAATGTTGGCACCCCTGAAATATTTCAAGAAAATGAAGTATGTCTCACAGAAAAGGATTGTAGTAACAAATGTTTTGCTATACACATGTTTATTCCCTTTGTGTGTATTGGAACCAAACCAAAAAAGGGAAGAAAAAAAAAGCCAATTTGACATAATGTCACACCAAACTCCAAAAATGGGCTGGACGAAATTATTGGCACCCTTGTAAAATTGTGGATAAATAAGATTGTTTCAAGTATGTGATGCTCCTTTGACCTCTTGAGGACAGAGACCATTATAACCCTAAGGACGGGAGCATTTTTTTAAATTTTGACCACTGTCACTTTAACCCCTTAATGACCCTGCCAATTTTCACTGTAGGACCCGGCCATTTTTTGCAAATCTGACCACTGTCACTTTAAACATTAATAACTCTGGGATGCAATTACCTTTCATTCTGATTCCGAGACTGTTTTTTCGTGACATATTCTACTTTATGTTAGTGGTAAAATTTTGTCAATACTTGCATAATTTCTTGGTGAAAAATTCCAAAATTTGATGAAAAAATTGAAAATGTAGCATTTTTTTTTACTTTGAAGCTCTCTGCTTATAAGGAAAATTAATATTCCAAATAAATTATATATTGATTCACATATACAATATGTCTACGTTATGTTTCCATCATAAAGTTGACATGTTTTTACTTTTGGAAGACATCAGAGGGCTTCAAAGTATAGCAGCAATTTTCAGATTTTTCTCAAAATTTTCAAAATCGAAATTTTTCAGGGACCAGTTCTGTTTTGAAGTGGATTTGAAGGGCCTTCTTATTAGAAATACCCCACAAATGACCCCTCAAAGTATTCAAAATGACATTCAAATGGTTTGTTAACCCTTTAGGTGTTTCACAGAAATAGCAGCAAATTGAAGGAGAGAATTCAAAATCTTCATTTTTTACACTCGCGTGTTCTTGTAGACCCAGTTATTGAATTTTTACAAGGGGTAAAAGGAGAGAAATCTTCCTTAAATGTGTAACCCAATTTCTTTGGGGTAAGAAAATACCTCATATGTGTATGTCAAGTGGGGCGCAGTATTCGGCGGGCGCAGTAGAGGGCTCAAAAGGGAAGGAGCGACAGTAGGATTTTGGAGAGTGAGTTTTTCTGAAATGGTTTTTGGGGGGCATGTCACATTTAGGAAGCCCCTATGGTGCCAGAACAGCAAAAAAAAAAAAACCCACATGGCATATTATTTTGGAAACTACACCCCTCAAGGCACGTAACAAGGGGTCCAGTGAGCCTTAACACCCCACAGGTGTTTGACGACTTTTCGTTAACCCCTTAAGGACGCAGCCCTTTTTCACCTTAAGGACTGAGCCCTTTTTCGCAATTCTGACCACCGTCACTTTACAAATTAATAATGCGAAAACGCTTTTACCGAATATTCTGATTCTGAGATTGTTTTTTCGTGACATATTCTACTTTATTTTGGTGGTACATTTTCGGCGTTAATTGCATCCTTTTTTGGTGAAAAATCCCAAAATTTCATGAAAATTTTGAAAATTTTGCATTTTTCTAACTTTGAAGCTCTCTGCTTGTAAGGAAAATGGATATTCCAAATAAATTTTATTTTTCTTCACAAATACAATATGTCCACTTTATGTTGGCATCATAAAATGGACATACTTTTGCTTTTTGAAAAAATTAGAGGGCTTCAAAGTAGAGCAGCAATTTTCAAAAATGTCATGAAAATTGCTAAATCTGAAGGGACAGATGTTACAGAACTACAACTCCCAGCATGCCTGGGCAGTCGAGGCATGCTGAGAGTTGTAGTTTGGCAACATCTGGAGGGCTACTGTTTGGGCACCACTGTAACAGTGGTCTCCAAACTGTGACCCTCCAGATGTTGCAAAACTACAACTCCCAGCATGCCTAGACAGCCTTTGGCTCTCTGGGCATGCTGGGAGTTGCAGTTTGGCCCCCCTAGTGGTTGCCACAGTAAAGATCGATTTACTTTCACTTTCAATTCCCCCCCCCCCCCCCCCACTGTTGATTCCCTACCTGATCAGGATCCTGCAGGCTCCAGCGAAGATCCCAGGTCCCCAGGCATCTTCTCCTGCAGGTACGGCCTCCATCTTCTTCCCAGAGCCCCTCGACATCCAGGGCCGGGCAGAACGGGGGGTTGCCATGGCAACCCCCTGTCCTGCGCTGCCATTGGTCAGAACTCCGTTCTGAGTAATGGCAGGGGATAGGAGTAGATCGCAGCTTTGCGATCTCACTCCAATCCTTTAGGCTGATCGGGGTTGTTGCTGACAACTCCGATCAGCCCTATTTTCCGGGTGATCGGGTCACCAGAGACCCGATCAGCCCGGAATTGGAGAAAATCGCATGTCTGAATTGACATGCCATTTTCTCCGATCACCGACATGGGGGGGGGGGTCTCAGGACCCCCCTGGACGATGTGCCAGGGTGCCTGCTGAACTCGGAATGCAGGGCGTATCCATACGCCCTGCGTCCTTAAGAGGTTAAAGTTGGATGGGAAAATTTTATTTATTTATTTTTTAACTAAAATGCTAGTTTTCCCTCAAATGTAAAATTTTTACAAGGGGTAATAGGACAAAATGCCCCCCAAAATTTGAAACCCCATCTCTTCTGTGTATGGAAATACCCCATGCGTGGACGTCAAGTGCTCTGCTGGCGCACTACAATGCTCCGAAGAGAAGGAGCGCCATTGAGCTTTTGGGAAAAAAATTGTTTGGAATGGAAGTCAGAGGCCATGTGCGTTTACAAAGCCCCCCGTTGTGCCAGAACAGTGGACCCCCCCACATGTGACCCTATTTTGCAAACTACACCCCTCACAGAATTTAATAAGGGGTGCAGTGAGTTTTTACACCCCACTGGTGCTTGACAGATCTTTGGAACAGTGGGCTGTGCAAATTAAAAATTACATTGTTCATTTTCACGTACCACTGTTCCAAAAATCTGTCAGACACCTGTGGGGTGTAAATGCTCACTGTACCCCTTATTACATTCCTTGAGGGGTGTAGTCTCCAAAATGGGGTCACATGTGGGTATTTTTTTTGAGTTTATGTCAGAACCGCTGTAAAATCGACCACCCCTGTGCAAATCACCAATTTAGGCCTCAAATGTACATGGTGCGCTCACACTCCTCAACCTTGTTGTGCGCCCGCAGAGCATTTTACGACCACATATGAGGTATTTCTGTACTCAAGAGAAATTGCGTTACAAATTTTGGGGGTCTTTTTTTCCATTTAACGCTTGTGAAAATAAAAAGTATGGGGCAACACCAGCATGTTAGTGTAAATCTTTTTATTTTTTTTTTACACTAACAAGCTGGTGTAGCCCCCAACTTTTCCTTTTCATAAGGGGTAAAAGGAGAAAAAGCCCCCCAAAATTTGTAGTGCAATTTCTCCCGAGTACGGAGATACCCCATATGTGGCCCTAAACTGTTTCCTTGAAATACAACAGGGCTCTGAAGTGAGAGAGCGCCATGCGCATTTGAGGACTAAATTAGGGATTGCATAGTGGTGGACATAGGAGTATTCTACGCCAGTGATTCCCAAACAGGGTGCCTCCAGCTGTTGCTAAACTCCCAGCATGCCTGGACAGTCAGTGGCTGTCCAGAAATGCTGGGAGTTGTTGTTTTGCAACAGCTGGAGGCTCCGTTTTGGAAACACTGCTGTACAATACGTTTTACATTTTTATTGGTGGTGACAGTGTAAGGGGGTGTATATGTAGTGTTTTACTCTTTATTATGTGTTAGTGTAGTGTTGTGTTTTTAGGGTACATTTACACTGGTGTGTTACAGTGAGTTTCCCGCTAGGAGTTTGCGCTGCGGCAAAAAATTTGCCGCAGCCCAAACTTGAAGCAAGAAACTTACTGTAAACCTGCCCGTGTGAATGTACCCTGTACATTCACATGGGGGGGGGGGCAAACCTCCAGCTGTTTCAAAACTACAACTCCCAGCATGTACTGACAGACCGTGCATGCTGGGAGTTGTAGTTTTGCAACAGCTGGAGGCACACTGGTTGGAAAACCTTCAGTTAGGTTCTGGTATCTAACTCAGTATTTTCCAACCAGTGTGCCTCCAGCTGTTGCAAAACTAAAACTCCCAGCATGTACTGATCACCAAAGGGCATGCTGGGAGATGTAGTTATGCAACAGCTGCAGGTACGCAACTACAACTCCCAGCATGCCAAGACAGCTGTTTGGGGATGCTGGGATTTGCAGTTTTGCAACATCTGGAGGGCTACAGTTTTAGAGACCACTGCAAAGGGATCTCCAAACTGTGGTCCTCCAGCTGTTGCAAAACAGCAAACAGCTGTTTGGGCATGCTAGGAGTTGTAGTTTTGCAAGATCTGGAGGGATACAGTTTAGAGACCACTAGATAGTGGTCTCAAACTGTAGCCCTCCAGCTGTTGCAAAACTACATATTCCAGCATGCCCAAACAGCTGTCTGGGCATGCTGGGAGTTGTAGTTTTGCAACATCTGGAGTGCTACAGTTAGAGACCACTATCTAGTGGTCTCAGACTGTACCCTCCAGATGTCGCTAGTCAACTCACCGGCTTCCGTAGGATCCAACCGCACGACGTCGCCGCTTGCCGATCTCCGTCACCCGCAGCCTCCGGATCGGTAAGTGGATCTTCGGCGCCGGTCCCTGTCGGGTTTCCCCGTCCTGCCCCGCCTATTATGGGTGGGCAGGACGGGGAAAACGAACTTTAACCCCCCCCGCGCTCCCGATCTGCTATTGGTGGTCGCGTCTAGACCACCAATAGCAGGGATAGGAGGGGTGGCACCCCTGTCACCTCACTTCTATCCCTTCAGGGGGATTGTGGGTGTCATGCTGGGAGTTGTAGTTCTGCAACATCTGAAGGGCCAGATATTGAAGAACTACATGCCCAGCATCCCTGACTGTCTGGCCATGCTGTAAATTGTAGTTTTTCAACAGCTGTAGGCACATTGGTTGGGAAACCCTGTGCTAGAGTCTGTTTTCTAACTCAGTGATTCCAACCTGTGTGCCTCAAGCTGGGCATGCTAGGAGCTGTAGTTATGCAACAACTGGGGAAGAACAGTTTGGAGGCCGTTAAGTAGTGGTCTCCAAACTGTAGCCCTCCAGATGTTGCAAAACTATAACTCCAAGCATGCCCAGACTGTCCAGGCATGCTGGGAGTTGTAGTTCTGCAACATCTGAAGGGCCAGATATTGCAGAACTACACGCCCAGCATCCCTGACTGTCTGGGCATGCTTGGAATTGTAGTTTTGCAACATCTGGAGGGCTACAGTTTGGAGACCACTGTATAGTGGTCTCCAAACTGTGCCACTTCAGATGTTGCATAACTACAACTCCCAGCATGCCCATACAGTCAGTGCATGCTGAAAGTTGTAGTTTTGCAACATCTGGAGGACCACAGTTTAGAGACCACTGCACAGTGGTCTCCAAACTGTGACCCTCCAGATGTTTCAAAACTACAACTCCCAGCATGCCCAGACAGCCTTTGGCTGTGCGGGCATGCTGGGAGTTGTAGTTTTGCAGCTTTTAGAAGGCCACAGAGAAGATCACTTACCGCGATCTTCACTGCAGCCTTCTCCACGCCGCACTTTCCGGCCGCTGCTCCTCCTGCTGCCCCCCGCTGCTCCAGGATGCCGCCTCCGTCGGTCCGGTAAGCCGGGCCATGCTCCCCACCTCGCCGCCTGTGCCCCCCCCCCCCCCTGCTCTGCCTCGACATCGATCGGTGGGCAGAGCGAGGGAAATTAACTTTAACCCCCCTCCCCCAACTGCCATTGGTCGTCAAACCTGATCGACCAATGGCAAGGGATAGGAGGGAGTGGCAACACTGCTCCGATCATTCTTATTTTCCGGGCGATTACTGGCCTGGATCGCGGCAAATCGCCGGTCTGACTTGACCGGCGATTTGCTGCAATTGCCGACATGGGGGGGGGGGGGTGGGGGTTCTCAGGACCCCCTAGGCATGTCCACGGGATGCCTGCTGATAGATATCAGCAGTCATTTCGGTCCGATCACCACACGGCGAGCGGTGGTGATCGGAAATGCGGAGGGCGTACAGGTACGCCCTCCGTCCTTTATTACTGGGACGCAAGGGAGTATCCATACACCCTCCGTCCCCAACAGGTTAAACTTACCTGGGGCAAGTAACAGGTGTGGGCAATATAGAAATCACACCTGAAAGCAGATAAAAACAAGAGAAGTTCACTTAGTCTTTACAGATATAGAAAGAGGAGAAGAGAACTGTGAGGACTTGAGAACCAAAATTTTGGAAAAATATCAACAATCTCAAGGTTACAAGTCCATCTCCAGAGATCTAGATTTGCCTTTGTCCACAGCGCACAACATTATCAAGAAGTATGCAACCAATGGCACTGTAGCTAATCTCCCTGGGTGTGGACGGAAGAGAAAAATTGATGAAAGGTGTCAACGTAGGATAGTCCGGATGGTGGATAAGCAGCCCCAAACAAGTTCCAAAGATAGTTCACGCTGACACTGATGCTCCCGGAGCCTGCAGGACAGCTTGAATATTTGTTAACATTTAAATGAAATATAACGCTATGGCAGGAGACCCATGAGGACCCCACTGCAGACACAGAGAGATAAAAAAAAAAAAACAAGACTACATTTTCCCAAATTGAACTTTAGTAAGCCAAAATCCTTCTGGGAAAACATCT
This sequence comes from Hyla sarda, assembly GCF_029499605.1. Lineage (NCBI taxonomy): Eukaryota > Metazoa > Chordata > Amphibia > Anura > Hylidae > Hyla > Hyla sarda. Next base: position 395,778,945 of record NC_079189.1, read on the forward strand.
TGTGGACAGATGAGACCAAGATAGAGCTTTTTGGTAAAGCACATTATTCTACTGTTTACTGAAAACTGAATGAGGCCTACAAAGAAAAGAATACAGTACCTACAGTGAGATATGGTGGAGGTTTAATGATGTTTTGAGGTTGTTTTGCTGCCTCTGGCACTGGGTGCCTTGAATGTGTGCAAGGCATCATGAAATCTGAGGATTACCAATGGATTTTGGGTCGCACTGTACAGCCCAGTGTCAGAAAGCTGGGTTTGCGTTCAAGATCTTGGGTTTTCCAGGAGGACAATGACCCCAAACATATGTCAAAAAGCACCCAGAAATGGATGGCAAGTTCTTAAGTGGCCAGCAATGAGTCCAGATCTAAATCCCATTGAACACCTGTGGAGAGATCTTAAAGTTGCTGTTGGGAAAAGGCGCCCCCTTCCAATAAGAGAGACCTGGAGCAGTTTGCAAAGAGTTTGATGTGACATTATGTCCAATTTGCTTTTTTTGGTTTAGTTCCAATACACACAAAGGGAATAAACATGTGTATAGCAAAACATGTGTTACTGCAATCCTTTTCTGTGAGAAATATTTCAGGGTTGCCAACATTTACAGCCATGACTAAGATAAAAAAAAAGTTTGATGAAAAGCGATCAAAAACCCTGATCAATACCAAAATGGTACCAATAAAACTGTACAGATTGGATATTTTTTAAATCACATAGACCTAAAGAATCAAGATAATATGTCAGTTTGACTGCAAGGTAAATTTGCTAAATTGCTTTTTTCTTTCAATTTCACCTCACAAATATGTTTTTATGTCATGAAGGAAGGCATTACAAAGTACAATTGGTCCTGCAAAAAACAAACTCACATATGGGGGTGTAAATGAAAAAAATAAGAGTTATGGCTATTAAAATGCAAGCAGGAAAATACGAAAATGTACGTCCTGGTTTGGCGGGACTTCCCGCACCAGGACGTGCATATACGTCCTGTGTATGACCGCGAGCATCGGAAGGGTGTTCGTGTCATACACGGCAGGTTCCGGCTGCTAGCAGCAGCCGGGGACCCACCCGTAATGGCCGACATCCGCGATCCCCCGGATGTCGGCTATTAACCCATCCGATGCTGTGATCAATACAGATCACGGCATCTGCGGCATTGCGGCACTTTGATTGGATGATCGGATCGCCCGAAGCGCTGCCGCGGGGATCCGATCATCCAGCATGACAGCCGGAGGTCCCCTTACCTAGCTCCGGCCGTCTCCCGGGGTCTTCTGCTCTGGCCTGCGATCGAGCAGACCAGAGCAAATGATCACTGATAATACTGAGCAGAGCTGTGTCCTATACATAGCACTGCACAGTATTAGCAATCAAAGGATTGCTATAGATAGTCCCCTATGGGGACATAAAAAGTGTAAAAAAAAAAAAAAAAAAGTTGAAAAATGTAAAAATAAAAAGTGAAAAAAAAGTGAAAAATCCCCTCCCCCAATAAAAATGAAAATTGGCCGTTTTTCCCATTTTACCCCCAATAAGCGTAAACATTTTTTTTAATAGACATATTTGTTATCGCCGCGTGCGTACATGTCCGAACTATCAAAATATAATGTTAATGATCCCGTACGGTGAATGGCGTAAACGTAAAAAATGTAAAAAGTCCAAAAAGGCTGCTTTTTTGTCACATTTTATTTAAAAAAAATTAATAAAAAATGATCTAAAAGTTTTATATATACAAATGTGGTATCTAAAAAAAAGTACAGATGACGGCGCAAAAAATGAGCCCTCATACCGCCCTATATACGGAAAAATTAAAAAGTTATAGGTAGTCAAAATAGATTTTAGATAACTGATGTTACGCCGAGCGCTCCGGGTCCCCGCTCCTCCCCGGAGCGCTCGCTTCACTCTCTCCGCTGCAGCGCTCCGGTCACGTCCTCTGACCCGGGGCGCTGCGATCCCGCTGCCAGCCGGGATGCGATTCGCGATGCGGGTAGCGCCCGCTCGCGATGCGCACCCCGGCTCTCCTACCTGACTCGCTCCCCGTCTGTTCTGTCCCGGCGCGCGCGGCCCCGCTCCCTAGGGCGCGCGCGCGCCGGGTCTCTGCGATTTAAAGGGCCACTGAGCCGCTGATTGGCGCAGTGGTTCCAATTAGGGTAATCACCTGTGCACTTCCCTATATTGCCTCACTTCCCTTGCACTCCCTTGCCGGATCTTGTTGCCTTAGTGCCAGTGAAAGCGTTCCTTGTGTGTTCCTTGCCTGTGTTTCCAGACCTCCTGCCGTTGCCCCTGACTACGATCCTTGCTGCCTGCCCCGACCTTCTGCTACGTCCGACCTTGCTTCTGCCTACTCCCTTGTACCGCGCCTATCTTCAGCAGCCAGAGAGGTGAGCCGTTGCTAGTGGATACGACCTGGTCACTACCGCCGCAGCAAGACCATCCCGCTTTGCGGCGGGCTCTGGTGAATACCAGTAGTGGCTTAGAACCGGTCCACTAGCACGGTCCACGCCAATCCCTCTCTGGCACAGAGGATCCACTACCTGCCAGCCGGCATCGTGACAGTAGATCCGGCCATGGATCCCGCTGAAGTTCCTCTGCCAGTTGTCGCTGACCTCACCACGGTGGTCGCCCAGCAGTCACAACAGATAGCGCAACAAGGCCAACAGCTGTCTCAACTGACCGTTATGCTACAACAGTTACTACCACAGCTTCTGCAGTCATCTCCTCCGCCAGCTCCTGCACCTCCTCCGCAGCGAGTGGCCGCTCCTGGGATACGCTTATCCTTGCCGGATAAATTTGATGGGGACTCTAAGTTTTGCCGTGGCTTTCTTTCCCAATGTTCCCTGCATCTGGAGATGATGTCGGACCTGTTTCCCACTGAAAGGTCTAAGGTGGCTTTCGTAGTCAGTCTTCTGTCCGGAAAAGCCCTGTCATGGGCCACACCACTCTGGGACCGCAATGACCCCGTCACTGCCTCTGTACACTCCTTCTTCTCGGAAATCCGAAGTGTCTTTGAGGAACCTTCCCGAGCCTCTTCTGCTGAGACTGCCCTGTTGAACCTGGTCCAGGGTGATTCTTCCGTTGGCGAGTATGCCGTTCAGTTCCGTACTCTTGCTTCAGAATTGTCCTGGAATAATGAGGCCCTCTGCGCGACCTTCAAAAAAGGCCTATCCAGCAACATTAAAGATGTTCTGGCCGCACGAGAAATTCCTGCTAATCTACATGAACTTATTCACCTAGCCACTCGCATTGACATGCGTTTTTCTGAAAGGCGTCAGGAACTCCGCCAAGATATGGACTCTGTTCGCACGAGGCGTTTCGTCTCCTCGGCTCCTCTCTCCTCTGGTCCCCTGCAATCTGTTCCTGTGCCTCCCGCCGTGGAGGCTATGCAGGTCGACCGGTCTCGCCTGACACCTCAAGAGAGGACACGACGCCGTATGGAGAACCTCTGCCTGTACTGTGCTAGTACCGAACACTTCCTGAGGGATTGTCCTATCCGTCCTCCCCGCCTGGAAAGACGTACGCTGACTCCGCACAATGGTGAGACAGTCCTTGATGTCTACTCTGCTTCTCCACGTCTTACGGTGCCTGTGCGGATGTCTGCCTCTGCCTTCTTCTCTACGGTGGCCTTCTTGGACTCTGGATCTGCAGGAAATTTTATTTTGGCCTCTCTCGTCTACAGGTTCAACATCCCGGTGACCAGTCTCGCCAGACCCCTCTACATCAATTGTGTAAATAATGAAAGATTGGACTGTACCATACGTTTCCGCACGGAGCCCCTTCTTATGAGCATCGGATCTCATCATGAGAGGATTGAACTTTTGGTCCTCCCCAATTGCACCTCAGAAATTCTCCTTGGACTTCCCTGGCTTCAACTTCATTCCCCAACCCTGGATTGGTCCACTGGGGAGATCAAGAGTTGGGGGTCCTCTTGTTCCAAGAACTGTCTAAAACCGGTTCCCAGTAACCCTTGCCGTAACTCTGTGGTTCCTCCAGTAACCGGTCTCCCTAAGGCCTATATGGACTTCGCGGATGTTTTCTGCAAAAAACAAGCTGAGACTCTACCTCCTCACAGGCCTTATGATTGCCCTATCGACCTCCTCCCGGGCACTACTCCACCCCGGGGCAGAATTTATCCTCTCTCTGCCCCAGAGACTCTTGCCATGTCCGAATACGTCCAGGAGAATCTAAAAAAGGGCTTTATCCGTAAATCCTCCTCTCCTGCCGGAGCTGGATTTTTCTTTGTGTCCAAAAAAGATGGCTCCCTACGTCCTTGCATTGACTACCGCGGTCTTAATAAAATCACGGTTAAGAACCGCTACCCCTTACCCCTCATCTCTGAACTCTTTGATCGCCTCCAAGGTGCCCACATCTTCACTAAATTGGACTTAAGAGGCGCCTATAACCTCATCCGCATCAGAGAGGGGGACGAGTGGAAAACGGCATTTAACACCAGAGATGGACACTTTGAGTATCTGGTCATGCCCTTTGGACTGTGCAATGCCCCTGCCGTCTTCCAAGACTTTGTCAATGAAATTTTTCGTGATCTGTTATACTCCTGTGTTGTTGTATATCTGGACGATATCCTAATTTTTTCTGCCAATCTAGAAGAACACCGCCAGCATGTCCGTATGGTTCTTCAGAGACTTCGTGACAACCAACTCTATGCCAAAATTGAGAAATGTCTGTTTGAATGCCAATCTCTTCCTTTTCTAGGATATTTGGTCTCTGGCCAGGGACTACAGATGGATCCAGACAAACTCTCTGCCGTCTTAGATTGGCCACGCCCCTCCGGACTCCGTGCTATCCAACGCTTTTTGGGGTTCGCCAATTATTACAGGCAATTTATTCCACATTTTTCTACCATTGTGGCTCCTATCGTGGCTTTAACCAAAAAAAATGCTGATCCCAAGTCCTGGCCTCCTCAAGCAGAAGACGCCTTTAAACGACTCAAGTCTGCCTTTTCTTCGGCTCCCGTGCTCTCCAGACCTGACCCTTCCAAACCCTTCCTATTGGAGGTTGATGCCTCCTCAGTGGGAGCTGGAGCTGTTCTTCTACAAAAAAATTCTTCCGGGCATGCTGTCACTTGTGGTTTTTTCTCTAGGACCTTCTCTCCAGCGGAGAGGAACTACTCCATCGGGGATCGAGAGCTTCTAGCCATTAAATTAGCACTTGAGGAATGGAGGCATCTGCTGGAGGGATCAAGATTTCCTGTTATTATCTACACCGACCACAAGAACCTCTCCTACCTCCAGTCTGCCCAACGGCTGAATCCTCGCCAGGCCCGGTGGTCTCTGTTCTTTGCCCGATTTAATTTTGAGATTCACTTTCGTCCTGCCGATAAGAACATTAGGGCCGATGCTCTCTCTCGTTCCTCGGAGGCCTCAGAAGTTGATCTCCCTCCGCAACACATCATTCCACCTGACTGCCTGATCTCCACTTCTCCTGCCTCCATCAGGCAGACTCCTCCAGGAAAGACCTTTGTTTCTCCACGCCAACGCCTCGGAATCCTCAAATGGGGTCACTCCTCCCATCTCGCAGGTCATGCGGGCATCAAGAAATCTGTGCAACTCATCTCCCGCTTCTATTGGTGGCCGACTCTGGAGACGGATGTTGGGGACTTTGTGCGAGCCTGCACTATCTGTGCCCGGGATAAGACTCCTCGCCAGAAGCCCGCTGGTTTTCTTCATCCTCTGCCTGTCCCCGAACAGCCTTGGTCTCTGATTGGTATGGATTTTATTACTGATTTACCCCCTTCCCGTGGCAACACTGTTATTTGGGTGGTCGTTGATCGATTCTCCAAAATGGCACATTTCATCCCTCTTCCTGGTCTTCCTTCTGCGCCTCAGTTGGCGAAACAATTTTTTGTACACATTTTTCGTCTTCACGGGTTGCCTACGCAGATTGTCTCGGATAGAGGTGTCCAATTCGTGTCTAAATTCTGGAGGGCTCTCTGTAAACAACTCAAGATTAAATTAAATTTTTCCTCTGCATATCATCCCCAGTCCAATGGACAAGTAGAAAGAATTAACCAGATCTTGGGTGATTATTTGCGACATTTTGTTTCCTCCCGCCAGGATGACTGGGCAGATCTCCTTCCATGGGCCGAATTCTCGTATAACTTCAGGGTCTCTGAATCTTCCTCCAAATCCCCATTTTTCGTGGTGTACGGCCGTCACCCTCTTCCCCCCCTCCCTACCCCCTTGCCCTCTGGTCTGCCCGCTGTGGATGAAATTTCTCGTGACCTTTCCATTATATGGAGAGAGACCCAAAATTCTCTCTTACAGGCTTCTTCACGCATGAAGAGGTTCGCGGATAAGAAGAGAAGAGCTCCCCCCGTTTTTTCCCCTGGAGACAAGGTATGGCTCTCCGCTAAATATGTCCGCTTCCGTGTCCCTAGCTACAAGTTGGGACCACGCTATCTTGGTCCTTTCAAAATTTTGTGTCAAATTAATCCTGTCTCTTATAAACTTCTTCTTCCTCCTTCTCTTCGTATCCCTAATGCCTTTCACGTCTCTCTTCTCAAACCACTCATCCTCAACCGTTTTTCTCCCAAATCTGTTCCTCCCACTCCTGTTTCCGGCTCCTCGGACGTCTTCTCGGTCAAGGAAATTTTGGCTGCCAAAAAGGTCAGAGGGAAAAATTTTTTTTTAGTAGACTGGGAGGGTTGTGGCCCTGAAGAGAGATCCTGGGAACCTGAGGACAACATCCTTGACAAAGGTCTGCTCCTCAGGTTCTCAGGCCCCAAGAAGAGGGGGAGACCCAAGGGGGGGGGTACTGTTACGCCGAGCGCTCCGGGTCCCCGCTCCTCCCCGGAGCGCTCGCTTCACTCTCTCCGCTGCAGCGCTCCGGTCACGTCCTCTGACCCGGGGCGCTGCGATCCCGCTGCCAGCCGGGATGCGATTCGCGATGCGGGTAGCGCCCGCTCGCGATGCGCACCCCGGCTCTCCTACCTGACTCGCTCCCCGTCTGTTCTGTCCCGGCGCGCGCGGCCCCGCTCCCTAGGGCGCGCGCGCGCCGGGTCTCTGCGATTTAAAGGGCCACTGCGCCGCTGATTGGCGCAGTGGTTCCAATTAGGGTAATCACCTGTGCACTTCCCTATATTGCCTCACTTCCCTTGCACTCCCTTGCCGGATCTTGTTGCCTTAGTGCCAGTGAAAGCGTTCCTTGTGTGTTCCTTGCCTGTGTTTCCAGACCTCCTGCCGTTGCCCCTGACTACGATCCTTGCTGCCTGCCCCGACCTTCTGCTACGTCCGACCTTGCTTCTGCCTACTCCCTTGTACCGCGCCTATCTTCAGCAGCCAGAGAGGTGAGCCGTTGCTAGTGGATACGACCTGGTCACTACCGCCGCAGCAAGACCATCCCGCTTTGCGGCGGGCTCTGGTGAATACCAGTAGTGGCTTAGAACCGGTCCACTAGCACGGTCCACGCCAATCCCTCTCTGGCACAGAGGATCCACTACCTGCCAGCCGGCATCGTGACAACTGATTTTGTACAAAAAGTTTTAGATTTTTTTTAAGCGGTACAAAAATATAAAAGTATCTAGCTATGGGTATCATTTTAATCGTATTGACCCACAGAATAAAGAACACATGTCATTTTTACCGTAAAGTGTACAGTGTGAAAACAAAACCCTCCAAAATGTGCAAAATTTTGGTTTTCATTTATATTTCCTCCCTAAAAATTTTTTTGGGGGGGTTTGCCGTACATTTTATGGTAAAATGAGAGGTTTCATTACAAAGTACAATTAGTCACGCAAAAAACAAGCCCTTATATGGGTCTGTAGATGGAAAAATAAAAGAGTTATGGATTTTAGAAGGCGAGGAGGAAAAAACGAAAACGCAAAAATAAAATTGGCCTGGTCCTTAAGGTGAAAATGGGCTTGATCATTAAGGGGTTAAAGGGGTACTCCCGTGGAAAACTTTTTTTTTTTTTTAAATCAACTGGCGCCAGAAAGTTAAACAGATTTGTAAATCCCTTCTATTAAAAAAATCTTAATCCTTCCTGTACTTTTTAGGGGCTGTATACTAAAGAGAAATCCAAAAAGAAATGCATTTCCTGTGATTTCCTGACCACAGTGCTCTCTGCTGACCTCTGCTGTCCTTTTTAGGAACTGTCCAGAGAAGCATATATTTGCTATGGGGATTTTCTCCAGTTCCTAAAATTAAAGCTGTATTCTGGTTGGTATGGGCAAGAAAGACCATGTTTCTTTTAGATCGATTCAAAACCAGGATCATATCTGTAGCAATCTCTTTTTTACTTTTGGGAATGGTACCATCTTGCCACACTTAACAATTTTGTGCTTTGATCTCAGCATTTGTAATACTACATTTACTCTAGTCAGGACTAATCCCAAATAGAAAAATGTCACTTGGCATGGCTAAACGTTTTATATGGGTCTAACACTACAAATAAATGGTGGCCTTTTTACCTATTCCTAGACCAATAACCAATTAGTAAAGACATCATTTTCAGAAGGTTTTTACTACATAACACATAAGTAAAGATGTATAGTATGTGCTCACTATAATATTTACTTGATGATAGAAGCACACCAAGTAAGGCTGCATTCACATCTCGTTTTTGCAATACAGTTCCCGTGTCAGTTTTTTTGTAAAAAAAAAACATGTCTCAAAACCGTAGTGAACCGTGTACAACTGTATAGACCTCTCTACAGTTGCATACGGATGTCCGGTTGCATTGGGTTTAATACGTTTTTAGAAAGAAAAAAAATTGGATATGGTTTTATGTTTGTCCTTAATTAAATAACGTTTTTGTTCTATTTGTGGGAAGAACTTTCGGTGTGCACTGCGCATGTGCAAACTTCAAAACCGTATTGTGCAAACTGGATGGAACTGTACGCACATACGGTTTAGTACAGTTCCCATAGACCACCATTTAAAAAAAAAAAAAAAAAAAATGTATACGGGTTGTATCCGGTTTTTCACCCGAACATAAAACCGTAGTAGACTACAGTTTTGGAGACGGGAAAAAAACAGATAAAACCATAAATGATGCAAAACGTACACAACCAGATGCTACGGTTGGCATACCGTTTTCTATGAAATGTCTATTCATTTGCAATATGTTTCTATACGTTTTTTTCACTGAAACTGGATACGGAACCGTATTGCACAAACTAGAAGTGAGTGCAGCAGAACCATGTGTGCAAAAAGCCTTTTCATCAGAAAGAGTCCTCCATTTAAGGCCATTTTCACAGAAGAGTAATAGCTTTTCTAATGACCTGAACGAATAGCATTATAGGGATTTATGAAGCAGTTAGGTCAGGTCATTAGACCTGCAGTCGGGATTTGTGGTCGTAATGTGGGTGCAGAAATACCCCTGTGTTAAGCTTGTGTGAAATTGGCCATAGGTGGTAGGTTGATGGAGTTATGCTCAATGCTGAGCAGACGTTTTCCCTGAATATTCCTGCAGTGCATATCGGTTGCCTGCCTTCAAGTAAGCAAATGCTGTAGACAAATTGCTATCTCTGGGGAGATATGTCTAGCTCTCCCCCACCACCTATTTCTTTCCTTTTACATAACACGTAATCCACTAGATAGTGAAGCAAATAATATAGGAGCTGATGACAGGTCTTGTCAATGTCACATTGGAAGCACATACACTAATGGGTGGAATATTTGGACTAAGCATATTGCAGATATAACCCATTCCCATCGTCTGGTTTCAGCTAGTCTAGTCTTGTCTAAAAGGCAGCAAATGTATCAGTGACGGTGTGTGTTTGGGGAAGAAATTCTCCTAAACAATGCAACATTTGACTGGTTGGACAAGTACCTGTAAATGCAAGGAAAAAGAAGAAATGGTGGCATTTCCTATTTGTAAATAACACCTATTATAGGATTACCTCTGGATTATGTCATAATCATACAATATGTGCAGGTTGTCCATTGTATTTTATCAACCAACATAGTGTTCTTATAATGCATATTAAATGCAACCATATTACTAGACCCTGAATATAAAAAAAAATGGGAACACATTACGCATGTCTGTGCACCCCCCAGATACAGTAGTTGTTTTTTTTTTTTTTTGTTTGTTTTTGCTTCTGTAAATTCACAAATCAAACCTGAATTCATAATGCAGGAAATCTGCAGCCAAAGCACATTGTCCACGAAGAATACAGCAGTGTGTTCAGTTGCGGGGGAGGGAATATGGAGTCGCTCTGCTCTAGTTGGCTGAGTCAATCAGAGACTTCCCTGCTGTGCAGTGTTTGATGGGATTTGTAGTTGTTTCCCAACAAGACGTAAGCAGGCTGTGCTGGAGAGGAAAACTACAGGTTCCAGAAGTCTGTGTTTCCTTTTTTTAAAGGAACCTGCTAACAATTAGTGCAAGTCAGACTGGGATCAGTTTAAAGGCATACACACGTACTTGATATGGGGAAATAAGGAAGATGCTTAGCAAACAATTTGTCTATTGCAGGTCTTTTAAAAAAAAAAAAATATTGTGACAAATAACATGCAGGAATGGTTGATAAGGTTTTCCTATTGTAAGGGAAAATGTGTATCGGCGCTATGGGTGGTGCAATACAATAAAATGACTAGTATATCATATCACTTGTTTGAATTGAAAACAAAAAGGTTTTCCTATTGTTACTACTTAGATACCAATCATGAGTAAAAAATAAAAAATGTCAACAAAATAGTTTGCACTCATTATAAATTTTCCCACTATTGGATCACGTATAGTTATACTGTACAAGTTTATAACATATAAAGAATGTCAGTATTAGGTAGGGGTCAGATCCCTGGAATTTTCCCCAAGAGAATCAAGAAAACAAGGTGCAGAAGAGGACATGCATTTCAGATCACTTGCTTTGAACATCCCAAGGAGTTATGCAGGACTAGAAAAACATAGTTGCTTTCTCCCAGAAACAGCTCCACTCTTGTGCTTAGTTTGTTTTTGGTATTGCAGCTCAGTTCTGTTAAAGTGAATCAAGCCCAGTTGTAATACTGGAGAATACCGCAGGACTGGTGTGATGCTTTGTGAGTGAGAATGTGGAGTTAATGTTGTATTCTGGACTGAATAGGTAACCAGTGGAAAGGCTGGACCTGGGTGGCGTGTTATGTTTGTACCACACACTGCAAAAAAAAAAAGGTCCAAAAAGCGATCAAAAAGTCACATATACGCAAAAGTGCTACTAAAACAAACTATAGATCATGGCGCAAAATATGAGCCCCACACATCCCTGAATACGGAAAAATAGGAAAGTAGAGGTGGTCAAAATAGTAGAAATAATAGAAAAGTATGTAACCATGGGTATAATTTTAATCGTATTGACCCATAGAATAAAGAAAACATGTCATTTTTACCGTAAAAATGTATATCGGGAAAACTAACCCCCCCCCCCCCCCCTCCCCCCCAAATTTGCTAAATTGTGATTTTTGTTTACATTTCCTGACACAAAAACATTTTTTCGGGGGTTTACTAAACATTTTAGTATAAAATGATTGATGCCATTACAAAATACATCTGATCACACAAAAACATGCCCTCCTATGGGTCTGTGAATGGAAATGTAAAAGAGTTATGGATTTTAGAAGGCAGGGAGGAAAAACAAAAACGCCAAAATAAATTTGGCTGTGTCCTGAAGGCTAAAATGGGCTGTGTTCTTAAGGGGTTAAACGTTTAGTTTGGTTATAGGTACTCTTTAACAATTTTGGTAAAGTGACTTGTGACAGTGGGGGGGAGAGAGACTGGACAAGGTATAAGGGAATAGGGTTGCTAGTGCAGGTAGTAAGGCAAGAGGGAGAGAGGAGTCTGGAGACTTTATCCTCAGTTACTGGCTCAAAAATGGGAGTGATGAAGAGGAAATGTGGAAGTAAATGGGATCAGCATTACTGATAGGCACCTGCACTTTAGGCCTAAGGAGAAAGTTGAAAGTGAGTAATTTGGGTTCTTGGATAGAAAGCACAGCCCAGCACTATAGGGATGGTATTTGGCGTTTCTGAAGACAGGAACCCCGGTGGATCTGCTGGGCATGTGTGGCAGATGACTTGGACCGTACCAGGGAGCGGAGTCTAAGGTGCCGCTGGTTTTGGCACGGCTCGACCACACAGGATGCTGAGGAGATGCGAGGCACAGGAGGGATAAGGCAACTCGTAGTCAGGATAGCAGAAGGTCAGGGCAGGCGGCACAGTAGCGTAGTCTAGACGTAGCAGGAGGTCAGTAGGCAGGTGGCAGAGGAGCAAGGTCGAGTCCCAAAGCAAGAGATCAGATACAAGGCAATAACAGGAAGTATTACTTTACTGAGAGTAGTGGATGCATGGAATAGCCTTCCTGTAGAAGTGGTCGCTGCAAATACAGTGAAGGAGTTTAAACATGCATGGGATAAGCATAAGGCTATTCTTCATATAAGATAGGGCCAGGGAATATTCATAGTTTTCCGAATATTGGGCAGATTAGATGGACCAAATGGTTCTTATCTGCTTACACATTCTATGTTTCAGTGAAACCTAGACTAAAGTTTTTGGACAAAATTCTAAGTCCAAATCTGAATATCTGAAGGAAACTAGGCAGTCCGTCACTCTCCGGGTGTTTCTCCTGCCTCCGCCTCTGCTTCGGCACGTGTGTCCCCGTCCCATAGGGCAGTTTCCTGCCAGATCTTTGTTGCCTTGAGCCTGAGAGAAAGCATTCCTGATATTACTTTTAAACCTTAGCCCCTCTAATTTATATCCATATCCTTTTGTGGTAGTTTTTCTTCTTTTAAATATTCTCTCCTTTATTGTGTTGATTCCCTTTATGTATATGATTGTCAGCCTATCCTAAGGACAGGCCATCTTTCGCTAATTGGTAGGTTGGCGACACGTGGCACTCCTTCTGATCATCTGTTTTGGAGAGACATGCAACCCTGCTGGAGAGACATGGAACTGTGCACCTTTCATTGTGTAGTGATGCCAGATAACCGCAACTCAGCTCCCACTGACGTCAATGGGAGTTTAGCTGCCATAACCTGTATAATACAAGGTGTTGCAGCTTTCCTAAACAGCTGATCGGCAGGGGTGCTGGGTGTTGGCACCCCAATTTTCAGCAATTGCTGGCCTATTCTGGGCAGAGGCCATTAATCATTTAAAGGGGTACTCTAGCGTTAAACATCTTATCCCTTCGATCTCTCCTGCAGCACTCCCGTTATTAATCTGTGGCTAATGACGGGCGGTGCAGGGGACAGAGTATAGTGATGTCACGGCTCCGCCCCCTCGTGACATCACCTCACACCCCCTCATTGGAAGTCTATGGGAGGGGGCTTGGCAGCTGTTCTGAACGCTGGGGCAGTGGAGTACCGCTTTAAGTTCCTCTCTAGTAATGAACAGCCTTATGGCCACACCACTCTGAATATGCCCATTATTCTCTGTTCTCAAAAGCAAAGCAGGGCTGGCTTGGACAGTGCTTGACTAAGAGACCTCAGGAAAATACCAGGTGCCGTCAGAAAGGCTTTGGGAATGGCTTCTAATTGGCTCATGGGCTTGAACTTGTGAGTGGCTATAGTTGTTGGAATGTTAAGCATGTACTGTCTATGTTAACATATGTCAGAATACTAGGCTGTTTTAACTTTTTATTTGATAATTGGCTGCAACTCCATCCCCAGAACTGCTTATTGCCATTGCCTGAGGTGTGAATCTCTTGTTTTTCCAACCCTCAAGGAATCAGATTTAAAGAGGTTGTCCTGGGATTGAAAAAGGTATTACCTTACTTCCTGCTTCCCCGGCTCCACTTCTGGGTCTATGCTGACATGATCCAATATTTTTTCCCTGTTGCAAAAAGCCAATATTCCAGCAGGCGGCTTCTAGATAAAACCTCAACTTTATTATTGTAGCATAATATATATATTTATCCAGCATGTAGAGGTAACATTAACACCGGATCGCGTTTCGGTCACTTGGACCCTAGTCATAGATCTGATTCAAACCTACTACCAGCTGACTTAAAATCAATGAAAAGCATCACATGAGTCTACATCACACCAAGCATAGTGTGAAAAGCACCACGTAACTCTACGTCACACCCAGCTGAGTAAATTGAAAAACACACTCAGCTTAAAAAAATGTATAATACACATGAACATAAGTACAAAGACAGATAAAAATACTACTATATATCTATCTATATGTATATATATATGTGGTGTCCTGGTACCGTATTTCATACATTACCTTGTGGTGAGGTCCCCAAAGACAGAGTCCCTAGGAACAGTGGGGGTCCTCTACCTTAGCTAGAACCTCGTCACCCCTTAGTTAGTTAATATTTATGTAAATAAATATGTAAATATGTCTATTAAAGATTCCTACCTTGTTTGCGTCGCAGGACCTGCGGGTCATGTGACTTAGTTCAGAACTCTATGGTTTGCTGAAGGCAGGCAGGGCCGTTTGAAGGAATTTGGGGGCCCAAAGCAAAATGAACATGGAGGCCCCCCCCCCCTTGATGTTCACACACGTCAAGCTCTAGGGCTGGCGTCAGGACGTAGTAACGCCGACCCTTGAATTCTGGGAGGGCGACGTGAGCGAATGTCAATACAAGGCCTCCACATTAGGTGCAGCACAGTTCCCCCCCACGTTAGGTGCAGCACAGTTCCCCCCACGTTAGGTGCGGCACAGTCCCCCCCACATTAGGTGCGGAACAGTTCCCCCCACGTTAGGTGCGGCACAGTTCCCCCAACGTTTGGTGCGGCACAGTTCCCCCCATTTTTGGTGCAGCAGAGTTCCCCCCCCACATTAGGTGCAGCAGAGTTCCCCCCACATTAGGTGCAGCAGAGTTCTCCCCACATTAGGCTAGCAGTGTTCCCCCACATTAGGTGCAGTATAGTTCCCCCACATTAAGTGCAGTATAGTTCCCCACATTAGGTGCAGTATAGTTCTCCACATTATGTGCAGTATAGTTCTCCCCACATTAGGTTGCAGTATAGCTCTCCACATTTGGTGCAGTATAGTTCCCCACATTAGGTGCAGTATAGTTCCCCACATTAGGTGCAGTATAGTTCTCCACATTAGGTGCAGTATAGTTCTCCCCACATTAGGTTGCAGTATAGCTCTCCACATTAGGTGCAGTATAGTTCCCCACATTAGGTGCAGTATAGTTCTCCACATTAGGTGCAATATAGTTCTCCCCACATTAGGTTGCAGTATAGTTCTCCACATTAGGTGCAGTATAGTTCTCCCCACATTAGGCTATAGTTCCCCCACATTAGGTGCAGTATAGTCCCCCAACATTAGGTGCAGTATAGTTCTCCACATTAGGTGCAGTATAGTTCACCCCACATTAGGTGCAGTATAGTTACCCCACATTAGGTGCAGTATAGTTCACCCCACATTAGGTGCAGTATAGTTCCCCCACATTAGGTGCAGTATAGTTCTCCACATTAGGTGCAGTATAGTTCTCCACATTAGGTTGGCAGTATAGTTTACCCCACATTAGGTGCAGTGTAGTTCTCCACATTAGGTTGACAGTATAGTTCTCCACATTAGGTTGGCAGTATAGTTTACCCCACATTATGTGCAGTATAGTTCCCCAACATTAGGTGTAGTATGTTCCCCCACAGACATACAGCCTCCAGCCATACAGTGTATGGCTGGAGGCTGTATGCCTGTTTACTCCCCTACTTTAGTGCTCCGACCACTGCTCCTCTGGTTCGGTCACCATAGCAGTAGGTCCCGGGACTGGAGGAGCGGTGGTCGGACCACTGAAGCTGATGTGCCGCTGGTCACTTACCATGCTGGCCAGCGCATGTCCTGTTCGCTGCTCCGCTCCTCCGCGTTGCTTTCCAATGGGCGCACGCACGGGACTGCATGCATTATATACACACACAACACACTGTACACATTACATACTGTACATGCATGCTTCATACACACATACTGTACACAATACATACTGTACATGCATCATGCACACACACTGTACATATTACATACTGTACATGCATCACACACACGACACACTGTACACATTACATACTAAACATACATCATACACACACATACTGTACACATTACATACTGTACATGCATCATACACACACTGTACATATTACATACAGTACATGCATCATACACACAACAAACTGTACACATTACATACTGTACATGCATCACACACACACAACATACTGTACACATTACATACTGTACATGCATCATGCACACACAACACACTGTACATATTACATACTGTACATGCATCACACACACACAACATACTGTACACATTACATACTGTACATGCATGCTTCATACACACATACTGTACACATTACATACTGTACATGCATCATACACACACAGATACTGTACACATTACTTACTACATGCATGCGTCATACACACATACTGTACACATTACATACTGTACATGCATCATACACACACACACACTGTACATATTACATACTGTACATGCATCACACACACAACATACTGTACACATTACATACTGTACATGCATGCTTCACACACACACACACACACACACACATACTGTACATAATACATACTGTACATGCATCATGCACACACACTGTACATATTACATACTGTACATGCATCACACACACACGACACACTGTACACATTATATACTGTACATGCATCATACACACACATACTGTACACATTACATACTGTACATGCATCATACACACACACACTGTACATATTACATACTGTACATGCATCATACACACAACACACTGTACACATTACATACTGTACATGCAACACACAGACACAACATACTGTACACATTACATACTGTACATGCATCATACACACACACACACACACACACTGTACCCATTACATACTGTACATGCATCATACACACACAACACACTGTACATATTACATACTGTACATGCATCACACACACAACATACTGTACACATTACATACTGTACATGCATGCTTCATACACACATATACTGTACACATTACATACTGTACATGCATCATACACACACACAGATACTGTACACATTACTTACTACATGCATGCTTCATACATACACACATGCTATACACATTACATACTGTACATGCATCATACACATACACACACTACATATTACATACTGTACATGCATCACACACAACATACTGTACACATTACATACTGTACATGCATCATACACACAACATACTGTACACATTACATACTGTACATGCATCATACACACACATGCTATACACATTACATACTGTACATGCATCATACACATACACACACTGTACATATTACATACTGTACATGCATCACACACAACATACTGTACACATTACATACTGTACATGCATCATACACACAACATACTGTACACATTACATACTGTACATGCATCATACACACAGATACTGTATACATTACATACTATACATGCATCATACACATACTGTACACATTACATACTATACATGCATGCTTCATACACACAACACACTGTACACATTACATACTGTACATGCATGCTTCATACACACATACTTAACACATTACATACTGTACATGCATCACACACACACTGTACACATTACATACTGTACATGCATCAAACACACACACACACTGTACACATTACATACTGTACATGCATCACACACACACACATACTGTACACATTACATACTGTACATGCATCACACAAACACACACACATACTGTACACATTACATACTGTACATGCATGCTTCATACACACATACTGTACACATTACATACTGTACATGCATTATATACACACACATACTGTACACATTACATACTGTACATGCTTCATACACACACACAGTACACATTACATACTGTACATGCATCATACACACACACTGTACACATTACATACTGTACATGCATCATACACACACACTGTACACATTACATACTGTACATGCATCATACACACACACTGTACACATTACATACTGTACATGAATCATACACACACAGATAGAATAGATCAGTGTTTCCAAACCAGGATGCCTACAGAGGTTGCAAAACTACAGCCTTTGGCTGTCCGGGCATGCTGGGAGTTGTAGTTTTGCAACAACTGGAGGCACCCTGGTTGGGAAACACTGGTATAGATACACACATGCACTTTACATATAGTCATCCACAGAAGTAACACACACACAGGCACAGTACACAGGCATACACATATGTACACACACACACACACATATATATATATATATATATATCCACACACCTGCTTCTACACATATATATCTATATATCCACACACACACACACTTATACACATATATATACAGGCAGGGACACCTACTGTAGTCAGGCCCCATGTTGTACAGCCTCTGCGGTCTCCTCACAGCTCTCTCCTCCCCCCTTCCCCTCCTCCTGCTCAGACAGCTGAAGGCTGAGAGAAGAGTCCGGGGCTGAGGGAAGATACCAAGTGCAGCGGGGTGGGGGGAGCGTGATTGTGGTGAGGTGAGAAGAACTCCAAAGCTGCAAGTGAGTTTATTTTAAAAAAATGTCAGGCATTTGTCCGGCCCTGGTGATGGGTGGAATTGCCCCATCTCTACAGGATGGGCAAGCACTGGCTCTGCTCGGGGGCCCCCCAGCCAGCTCGGGGCCCCAAGCAATTGCTTGGTTTGCCTGTCCTGTAGAGACAGGCCTGGCTGAAGGACCTTTGGTGGTTCTCATGACATGTGATCACCCACAATGCAGTGTAACGGTGAGTGACAGCTGATTGGACCAATCCAAAACGGCCAGCCCCTGCCCATATAAGGGAGCTGCGCCATCTTGATCGCTCTCTTGGGTTGCAGACTCTGGACGAGGTAGGACCTCCGCAGCGTACAAGACAAATTACTAGGCCTAAGCCTGCGCTAGAGACGGATAGTTCATACAATTCCCTGCTACCTCAGCAAGATCTCCGGACCTAATCAAACCCCTAAATCCGGCGGATCTATGCAAATACAATCCCCTAAAGCTAAAGAGAACTTTCCGGTCCTAAGTTATCTGGACTGTTACCATTATTGCAAATACAGAAAATCTTCAGTAAAGATTCCGCAAGTTTTAAGTTCAGCACTGCTGTGGACAATCTATTTATTTCACACTCACCTATCGCTCTTGGGAAGGGTGGCGATAGGCCCAGCATCACTACAGAGTTTTAACCCTCACCCTGGCATCACGAGTGACAAGGATTAACAGCGCCCTTTCAGTATCTAGAACAGCAACACCCCAACTGACCTACACCCCACAAGGCTTTCCACAAAGTTCCTCACCATATATATATATATATATATATATATATATATACATACATACTGTATGTATGTTCTCCCCTTGTTTGCATATGTTTCTTCTGGGTATTCCCATTTTTCTCCCATGCTCCTAAACATACAGGAACCAATTTAGGTGTACAGCGCTGCAGAATCTGTGTGCACTATATAAATAATATATATTATTATTATTACTACCTGTTGGCTTAAAACTTAGGTAGTGGCATCACATTTTATTTATTAGGAATAGATATAGTATATGGAAAATTTTAAATCTAGGCTAATAGCATCAACATCAAATCTGGTAAACTAGAAAGTAGTAAAGTACTGAAGAAGGCAGGAGGCAGGTTGCTGGGTCCCTACGGGAGTGGCAGCAGGGTTTACAGTGCTATTTCTATACTGCTTATCCTTACTACCCGCCCTGACTGTAACTGTCATTGCTGTGCCACTACTACCACTGTCCTCTGTAAGGGACTGCGGGTGGAGGCAGGGAAAAGAAAATCTGTCTGATGATAGGGTCACACGTAGTGCATCCTCAACGTATTTGACGTTCCCTAGAGTGAGCCTCCTGCTTTGCCTGTGTGTCCTACATTGTCTCCTCATAGAAGAAATCCACTACTATCAGACTCACAGGGATATGCATATTGCGTGCGCACGCGCAGTATACTCACGGACATCGCAGCTGCTCCCTGAGGTAGGCCAAGAGCGACCGCAATGTCTGTGAGTAAACTGTGCATGTGCACACGATTCGCAGATCCCTGTGTGTCTGCTCGTAGCGGCAGATTTCTGTTACGAGCAGACAACGTAGGACACACAGGTAAGCGTTACCCTACCCTGAATATTAGTCTGACAGTTTTCCTTCCTCTATTAGAGGCTGTAGACATGAGCAGTGCAGGGCACGCTCAATGATTATGTCATCTGCAGTGCTTGCGTCCGCAGCCTCCAAGTGGAAAAAGGGCCCTATTAGAGTGGGAGCAGAGAGCAGGTAAGTACATATATATTTTGTAAGGGCACCCCTATCTACCTAGTCAGGCAACTACTTACTATGGACATTTTTTTTTACCTAGTGGGGAGACAATTACTTACAAGGAGACGCTAAAGGGGGACATCTCTCTACTTACTGAAAGTGGCGACTATTTACATATTCTAAGAGACTAGTCATGGCTGGAAAAAATCATCATGACGGTCTGGGCAGGATAGCAAAGAAAAGGGAAGAGGACGACTCAGGTCAAAGACAATGTTGAGGGAGATTTATCAAAACCTGTGTAGAGGAATAATGGTGCAGTTGCCCATAGCAACCTATCAGATAGCTTTTTTCATTTTTCAGAGGCCTTTATAAAAATGAAAGAAGCAATCTGATAGGTTGCTATGTGCAATTGCAATTGTTGATAAATCTCAGTCATTGCAAGTGACTGGACTGCAAATACCTACATACTGTGGTAACTGTATTGGGGTAATGTTGGTCTATGTATAGTTGTTTTAATTCAATAACAGTATTGTGATATTATTCAGTCATTAGGCAGAGGTAATATGTGGTTAGGGTATTGCGGTATAATTTATTAATTGTATAGTGCTATTATTGCTAATATTGGCCTTTGTATTCTGGGTTTCATGCAGTAACAGTATGGTGATAATATTTGGTCACTTTGGGGTGGTAATATGTGCTCATGGAGTGGCAGTATTATAATGTTGGTTTCAGCACCGCAGGTTTTCTGCACATATAGTGTCATTAAAATTTTCGGCAGCAGAAAAGCTAGAATGATTGGGAACGTAATATATGTTTTTTAAAGGGGTTGGCCAGTGTGAATACAATTTCACCTATCGACAAAGGCTTGCTCTTAAAATAAAAACCGCTTATAGATACCTTACTGGGTCCCTGCAGGTCTCTGGTGTCGGGCCACCCCGTTGGCAGACTGGTGTCTGACAAATTTCGGGAGACACTCTTATTCCTTGGAATTTTATTCACACTGGACAACCCCTTAAAGGTATACATTGGCATTTAAAACTATCTTAGTTTCAACATATTAGGATTTCCTTTTTTTTTTTTTTTTTTTTTATAATGAGAGAGTAAATGAATTTATAGTGTATAATAATATCATGTTACACTTAAAATGTATCAACTCTAATAAGTCTATGTTGCCAGAGAGTGGTTAAACTCAGGGGTACCCTAGAGCACCGAAAATGTTGATATTATTGAATTTTATGATTCCTGGTGTTAAAAGAACACAAACACCTGGCAACAGTGCCAGGGTATCTTCCTTTTAAGCTAGGTGTTAGTAACACCCTATGATGATAGAGGTTTGGCATTTAAAGGGAAAGATTAATCAGAAAATGAATTTCTGTTTAAAGGAGTATTCCCATCTCAGACAGTCTTGGCAGAAATTGGAATATTAATCGGAATTGACTGACCAGTGGTGGCCGGGAATACAGAAACATCCAAGCATGTTGTTCTACACTATTTTTGTAACTCTCATAGAAGTGAATGGCAACGTCCAGTACACTACAGTGTTCAGAAGCCCCATAGAAAATGTCACACATGCACGATGCACTCAGGGAACATTTCACCTATGTTCTCATGATTGGCAGGGGTCCCACAAATCAGCTATCTATCCTATGAATAGAGAATAAGGCTAGGTTCACTTTGCCATTGTGCTCCATAGGTGTCAGAGGTCAGGCTGGAAGCCCCTATGTGTCTGCAGACATGTCCCCCCCCCCCCCCCCCCTCCATCCCGTCTGCAGGAAGCTACTGTAAGACTGTAGACTGAGCCTTGTGTGACCTAAAAAGAAGGGAGAGGGGTTGTAAATTCCTTACAAGGGAAACTGACAGGTTGTTCATCCACATTAAATCCAATACACTGGGTTATAGTGCAGGAGAACAGGAGTAAAACGATGTCTGACTTTCAGAAATTGGTCCAGTAAGCGAGAAGTTATGGCCTCCGTTGCTGTTTTGCTACAGCTCTTTTGTGGACAGGGGGGGGGGTTGCAGCTTTCAAGCTTCCATGCCACATCTCTATGCTCCGCTATGCCCCTTCAAATGAATATTCATTTTTCTTCACTCCCGCATCCTATGTACGGGATAGCCTGCGGTCATGTCGGCGCTTTGCTATTGTAGTAGAGCGCAGGCACCGCTCTTCCAGTTGTAGCGAGGGGGCAGTGCCTGCTCCCTCTGCTACAATAGCAGAGCGCTCATGTGACTGCAGGCTGTCACTAGGACATGAGAGTGACAAAAATGAAGCTTGGCAAGTCAGCTCCCCGCCTCCATTGCACACAGAAGAGCTGTCGCAATACAGCAATGGAGGGCCATAACTCCTTACCTACTGGACCAATTTCTGTATGGCTTCTTTCACACTGCCATTAGGACACGGCAGTGTTATGTCCATCGGGGAGCCGGGAGAACAGCGGGAGAAAAAATACTGCTTGCGTCGTCTTTTTCCCCCGGCTATTCCCATGAAAAAAACAACGGTGCCTGATGAACCCCACAATAGTAAATGGGAGCCATCAGGACCCATTGTTGCCCGTTGTGCCCCGTCATGAGAACGGCCGTTAAAGGCACAAAAAAAAGAGACTTTAACAGCTGTTCTTGACGAGTCGCAATGGCAGTGTGAAAGGGGCCTAAGTGAGACATAATTTTACTCCTGTTCGCCTGCACTATAATCCAGTATACTAGGTTTGGTGTGCGTGAACAGCCTGTCAGTTTCCCTTTAAGGCTAGGTTTCCACTTGTTTTTTTTTCTGGCAGTTTTTGGAATACTGCCACTGCAGTTTTTGAGCCAAAACCAGAAGTGTATTCAAAAGGAATAGGACATATATAGGAAAGACTTATACTTCTCCTCCCTTATGGATCCACTTCTGACTTTGGCTCAAAAACTGCAGTGGCAGTACTCCAAAAACTGCCGGAAAAAAAACCAAGTGGAAACCTAGCCTAAGGCAGCTCTAGAGGAAGAGTTCTTAAGATGGCTCCAGCATTTCCCAATAGAAGCCCAGGCAACACAGTTGCCTCCATAATCACGTACAGAAAATGGAATTTAAAAAATATATAATCTGAAAATAAAACAAATTAAAATAAAAGAATAGGTATCAGTGTCTGGACTCCAGTGCAGTACGAAGAGAGTCTAAGATATATTCTACAGTTATTACGTCTTTATTTTAAAACTGGGGTTTCCGTTTCCTATTTTCCAAGCTAGGATTTGGCATCTCAGTTTGCTTTGTGCCTAAACACAGAGCTCAACCACAATTGGCGCTGTCAGCTACATGTCTGAACTGGTTTTACAGCAGGTTCTTGATTGATTTATGGACATCATTTCTTGACCACCACAATACTGTTAACTGAATTTAACCCTCTCCAATTCATTACAGATGCTGTAATTCCTTCATTATTATTCCTATTTACTCTAAATAAAACAAAATGGTAAAACCTCTTCAGACTACCCCCTTATCCAGGCCAGTTTTGTGTGACAAATTGTTCAGTCCACTATATATTATGCATTGTAGCTATTTCCTTTGAAAAGGCCACTTTTTAATGCAATGTTTGGTGGTTATTCTCAAAAAGGTTTCACTGTATTTCTGTTGTAAAAAAAAATGCTTCCATTGGTTAGTACATGCCAGTTTCTGTGAATTCTATTTTCCTTGCAATCATGTGTACTTTGATATGTGCTCCACATTGTGTAACTTTTCTACAGATACGTCTCCTTTTGGACATCTCTATAAAGATGCTGTGTGTAAAACATCTTTTTGACAGTGTTTTTCAGGCTGTGGAGTGAACTTCTGGTGGTCTTGTCCATTAGTAGACCTCATGTCCTCTTTGGGCTTAGGACCAATCATCTCAATGCCTGGGCTTCATGAGGGATCCTTTGGTGAGTCTGCCCCTTGCACTCATTATTACTATTATTGTACTGCCATAATGCTTAGGGTTTTTTCATGGACCGTGGCTTTGTGTCCATTTTCCTTTTTATTGAATTCATCTAATAATTTGAAGACTAAAAAGTAGCATTTTTTGTAGCGGAATACATTGCTGTTATTGAGATAATGGTTTTCTTATGGAAATATCTCCTTTTTCTCCTGTATTCCATATTCTGTGCTGTTGTCTCTTGGCGCAGGTAATCACCCATTTTTTTTAAAGGGTTACTTTAGACATTTCCCATTTTTAAGCAAAATTGCCAGTTTTACACCTCTGCTGTCCTTTCCAGTGCCCCTCTGCCACCACCCCTTCATGTCCAGAGGTAGGAAACAGTGTCTCTCACAGGCTGCTTCTGTTTGCACCTGCTCAGTCTCCCAGCGCTGTGTTGTGTGTGTGTGTGTGTGTGTCTGTGCGTATTGATTATTCCATTGTGCTGGGGAGAGAGAGGAGCTGTCTGTGAATGGATCTGGGAGAGAGAGGGGGAGAGGTAGAGGTGTCTCGGAGACTGTAAATCAATAGGAAAAGCCCTGTCCACACAGAGAAAGTACCTCACACCACAAAGACATTGATTTATTTTTTCCTAGTCTTCATCTTCCTTCTGTAAAGGGGGGAGCAAGAAAGCCCGAGAGAGAGAGCGAGAAAGAGAGAGGGAGAGAGAGAGAGGGAGAGACCGCCTCCTCAGCATCCCTCAGACACAGCTTTATCCTCTCGCACCAGCTAAGCTGTAAGTAGCATTGATTTTACAATCTATTCCTGTTTTTTTTCCTCTCTCTCTTTTCGTCTCTCTCCCTCCATCTCTCTCCCTCTTTCTCTCATTTTGTGGCTTGTGGGTCAGAAGGCAATTGATTGAGGGGAGTAGATGGATGTATAGAAATTGACATATATATAATTCCACCCATTTACAGTTTACAGTTACATGCAGCAGCATCTCTATCTGCAATTACAAAAACATAGGTATATAATGAACCAAACTATATATATATATATATATATATATATATATATATATATATATATATACACACCTATATGTACACACACATTTGCATGTATGTGTGCATGTCCATATATCCATTAAAGCCTGTGTTATATGTGTACTATTGTACTATTGTGCAGTAACTTACATTTTATTTACACCGTTATGTTAGCATTATGTAAATATGGCGCAAATAATTTATAATGAATAGCAGTATATTTGTATACTTATTGGCCATGGTTTTATTTATTTATGCACACAGTATGCATTTCAATATGTTTCCCTGTTTATATGGAAATATACAGACATATATGTCATACCATCATTGATATGTCATCTGTATGTATGTGTGTAGAAACTTATCTAAAGAAAAATAATATATATATATATATATATATATATATACACACACACATATATGAATACTTTTGTTGGGTTGTCAGGGGTATATTATATTGCTATATACATATTACGTGAGCTGTACACATAATAAAGCACATATAGGCACGCCAAGATTTCTTATAGCAGCTCTAGTTATATTGAATTTTGGCAGATATTTGTAGGTAAACCCAGGACAGAGCCAGGGGAGCAAGGAGGAAGAGACTCTCCAAATGAGACCAGCAGCGGCCTGACAGTCCTTCACACCTGTCCTGTGACATCACAACCGCTGTATGTCTGTGATTGACTGATGGCCTCATCACATTACTTGAATAAGTGCCTTTACAATGGGGGTGACATAGACCATGGAGAGGCAGATTTTTAGTATATAAAGCACTAGAGGAGCAGCATAGGATTATTAAATAGACAATGCCCATATACAAGCTGCTGTATGGTAAAAGGGTATGGAGAGTGGATTGTACCCGAAGAGGACCAGCAATACGGAATAAAAGGATACTGTGGGAGGGATCAGATAGAGACCCAAGCAGTGGGATGCTGAATAAGGTGCAAATATAATCAATGCGGGGTTTAGAAAAATACATGTGTATATATATATATGTGTGTGTGTGTGTTTATATATGTGCATGTATCTCCACACAGATAGACGGATCATTTGAGAGGTTTACGTATACACAAAGGCTATACATAAGAAGAAGGGGGTGGTCAATATATATGCAGAGATGTCTGCATAATAAAGGAGGCTTATTTGTCCACACTGACAAGCCACGGGAGGTTATGATAAACATGGCCTGACCTTGTATGCATTCAGATATACACAGCCATATGCTGAGCACAGGGAGCTCATATCCTGGAACAATTGCACTGAGACAAAAAGACATGAAAAGAGATTGAGACATACATAGAAATAGAGATATAGAAGAAGGTTCCGGTATTGACACAGGCAGGCGCAGTGATGGAGGCCCAAGCACAATTTCCATATAAACAGAGAAAGGCCGACTGGTTATTCTGCTATAAACACATCATTGCTTATAGATTCAGCTAGACTCAGAGAGAGAAAGGACTGCCTATGGCTTATGTGTATACATTAAAGCATTATAAGAGACTTCTAAAGGTACAGACCAACGTAAAGATGTCACAGTATTTAAGATCAGGTTTCCATAGAGTAACATTGAGAGATGGTTCATATGTGCTTGGAAAGAATATTGTGGGAGGTTCACATGTGTATAGTCAGTGACAGAGAAGGAGGCCATGGAGAGCTACAGGGATACAAAGACATTAGGATGTACATCTAAAAATATCAAATGAAGAAAGATGGAAATATTCATTGGAATAAGCAGTTGGTGATGCAGACATATAACCCAAAGTGTGGTTATTATTGGTGTTTCCACATGTATAAAATGTGTGACATCATAATATATATGTGCTACAAGGTCATAAGCTAAATGCGTACATCTAATATTACATTGACTGACTACAACATTACGATTTATAGTTTATGGACTGTATGGTTGAATCTAATGATTACATTTGTTTGCATAATGAAAATAAGCACAAGTGTACTGTGGGAGGGTTATAGATGTCCAGCTTTGTGGTATGGCCTAGGCCCAGGCAGAGAAGCTGAGTTAGTGTCCAGCATCTTGTGCATCCATGTGATACAGATATATCATTCATATTAGGAACCTGTCTAGGAATATCTTCGATATCATAATATACAAATGTTTCTTTTTTATTTATTTTTTCATTTGGATGGGAAGAATCACAAAGCTTAGCTGACCATCAATATTTCATATACAATAGTCAAAATGGCTGATCTTAGATGTTTATACCAATTTACATTCCTTTATGCAAAAGACATGTGATGATAACTGAAAACTTTTATACATTCACCTGTCATATTAGGTTAGTTGGCCTGTAGTTGTTCATAACCTGAACTTGTACAACCAGTGCTTACAAAAATTCTATTTTTGAATATCTATTTTCACATGATACTTATATTAACTGTGCATAGCCATAGTTTGTAGTGGTTTTGTGTACA
This sequence comes from Hyla sarda, assembly GCF_029499605.1. NCBI lineage: Eukaryota > Metazoa > Chordata > Amphibia > Anura > Hylidae > Hyla > Hyla sarda. The sequence goes on from NC_079189.1 coordinate 395,806,470, forward strand.
AAAAGTAGAAATACCTACACCTGCAGTCACTAATAGTAACTCCTAGTGGAAACAAAGAGCAGGGAATATGGTTGTTCAAATAACTTTTGCATCTGACATCTGGATGTTGTCATACTTTCTCGTCAGCCATTAGTAATGGCAAGTGAACTCAAATTCAACCCTAACAGCGGTATGTTGAGTGAAGAACAATCCCTGATCCTACCACAAAGCCCATGTAATCATGCTCAACATCCCCTACGTGTTTCGCCAGATTTCAACTGCCTCATAAGGTCATTGACTAGGATGATCAGTTTGTGTGGTCAGTTACCACCAGGACTTGATTAGGCACATTGGTGCTAAAGTTATCAAATACCGTGTTTCTCCGAAAATAAGACCTGGTCTTATATTAATTTTAGTCACAAAAAACACACTAGGGCTTATTTTCAGGGTAGGGCTTATTTATTTACGGTATGTACCTTTAAAAACATGGGGGGCTGTAGCAGTGTGGACGATGGGGGGCTTTAGCAGTGTGGAGGATGGGGGGCTGTAGCAGTGTGGAGGATAGGGGTTTGTAGCTGTGTGGAGGATGCCGCACCCCCCCATCTTCCACACTGCTGCAGCCTCCCACAGCCCCCCATCCTCCACACTCCTGCAGCCCCGATCCTCCACACTCCCGAAGCCCCCATCCTCCACACTCCTGCAGCCCCATCCTCCACACTGCTACAGCCCCCATCCTCCACACTGCTACAGCCCCCCATCCTCCACACTCCTACAGCCCCCCATCCTCCACACTGCTATAGCCCCTCATTCTCCCCTTCCCCCGTCATCCTCCACACTCCTACAGTGTCCCCCACCTCTCTGCCATAATAAACTACGGTACACATTTCATCCCCAGCGGAGACCAGCACTTCCCTACCTTCATACAATAGCGTCCGCAACTTGTACTGTACGGAAGCTGCAGCTCTCGGCGGCGGCGGGATCTCCTTCTGTTGCTTAGCAGCCGGGGGAAGGGACACGTTCGTGACGTCGGCCGTGCATACGCGCGGACGTTTTAAAGCGTCAACGTCCCTGTCCCAGCTCAATTACGGTAACTTGCCGCGGGACCGGTCGGGGGGGGGGGGCCGTGTGTGTCTGCGGGCATTACTGGCGGCCGTGGTCCGGATCTAGACCGCGGTCCGCCAGTTGATTACCCCTGGCCTAGGTCTTATTTTCGGGGTAGGGCTTATATTGCAGCTTACCCTGATAATCCTGCTAGGGCTTACTTTCGGGGTAGGGTTTATTTTCGGGGAATGCTTAATGTTAATTCTCCATCATGAATCCACAAAAAGTTAAATACTGGCAATGGTATTGGTAAATGTTGCTTGTAACAACATTTTACTGTCAACCCAAAGTGTTGGAGAGCTGTTGCCAGGAAACAATGACACTAAGGCTATGTTCACACAGCAGAATTTCCTAGCAGAATCTGCTGTAAAAATTCTGCTAGGAAACTCTGTACATTGTGTTGAATGGGGATTCTGCTTCAAAAATTCTGCTTTCCGGATTTTGCAAAAACCTTGTACGTATCTTTACATTTTGCAGAATTCTGAGAAGAATCCCATTATAGTCAACGGGGCTTTACATTTCCAAAGAATTCAGTTTTGACCACCAGAAATTGCACTCAAATTCTGCAAAACTGCTAAAACTTCTGCAGCAAGCTATGTAGAATGAAATTTGAACGGAATCACAGAATTTCCACAGTGTGAACATTGCCTTACTGTTGGGAAGGGGAATGCTTTCCCCCTGAATGTACAGATAGAAAATATCCATCAAACTTTTGAAACAATTTTTTTAAACCAATTGTTCATTGGCGATTTAAAAGATTGTTCCATGCAAAAGGCATTATTGTACATCTCATCTACATTTGTTGAGCAGTTAAATGAGAACCATTGTTCAGTGTAAGCAGCCATTCCAGGGCTTTAATAGGGTTACTAGAAGATAGTGCATAGTTTATCGCACAGATCATCAGTTTCAAAAACCTTCTGTATAATTTACATATAAATGTGCTACAGATATTCTCAGCTATTTTTACAAGCTTTGTTTTTTTTAGGATGTCCCACAGCTGCCTAAAAGGAAATAGTACCATTGAAAATGTGTCATTTAGATTATGTTACCTATATTTAGTCTCAATTGTTATGTCACATATGATGTGTAGGAAGTGGCCAAGATGAAATATTTTTATAGGATACCAGATCTAGTATCTTCCAATAAGAATGACAGATAGACTCGAAATGTTTCATGGTTAGTACAGACTTAATTTTTTTTCCCGTTTTTAAAGAACGAAAGATATCTAGGGAGATTTATAAAAACCTGTCCAGAAGAAAAGTTGCCGATTCACCCATAGCAACCAATCAGATTCCTTCTTTCATTTTTGAAAAGGCCTCTGAAAAGTGAAAGAAGCGATCTGATTGGTTGCTATGGGCAACTGGTCAACTTTTCCTCTGGGCAGGTTCTTATAAATCTCCCCCATCATGTCTTGTATGTTTAGAATGTGTAGTCCTCTTAGTAATGATCATATTGCTAGGACTTGTCATCGTTTTCCACTTGACACTTCTGCCAGTCACTAAAGCAAAATGGCAGTGGTATTAAGATAGCACCATGCCATTTTGTATTATGTTTTTTTTCATAATATCATTTTGGCTGCAAGCTGGTAGACCTACATTCATCTGAAATGTATAAAATTTCCGATTTTGAAATTTTTGATTAAAATGTTTTTCTGTATTTTTGAAATTTGGATATATATTATTCCAGCCACACAGAAGTGTACCAATATAATGGACTGTACACCCTCAAATGCTGATGAGTGTGGAAGGCTAGCCCAACACAGAACACCTACTATAGTATAAATTACTTAAAAAGTTAATGCAGGCTATAATAGAAAGGTGACAGCTTGATGTATATGGTAATGCAAAGCCATTCAATGGCCCACATTTATCATTGTCTTTAGACTGTTTTTTGTGTCTAAAAAGGGGCAAAAAAGATGCAAGCAGGGTTTTTTTGCGCCTTTTTTTGCCCCTTTCTGTTTACACATTTCTGCTGATTTTGAGTTGCAATCCACTGATTTTGGCAATACACATGATAAAGGCGCAAAGCCACTGAAAAGTCTCTAAAACTACACCAGCCCAGACATGGTGTAGCTTTATAGTGTATGTGAAGACAGAAATTTCAGAAAATGTGGACCTGCACAAAATTTATCAAAGCTCTTTTACCATTTAATAAATTTGGTGCTCCTACACATTATCAGCACACAAAAAAAAAGGTGTAAAAAAATGCTCCACTTACACCTACAATCATAAATGTGGGCCAATGGGCCTATGCTGTCCGCTGCCAAAAGCGCCTACAGTAGATTCGTCAGCATTACAACTTTACCATGGAGTGATGGGAGAAGGTATGTTGGTCTGGGAAATAGATGGTACGAGGAACTATATCTCTGCGAAGAAGGCAAGCTGGTGGAGCCATTGTCAGGTTCTTCTGGAAAACCTTGGAACATTGTATCTACTTGGGTGCTACTTTCACATTCATCACCTACCTAAACATTGTTGCAGATACCTTATGAAAACAGTAGTCCTCCAGTTTTCCACCGGAGTACCCATTTAAAGGCTGCTATTTGACAACACAAGGGGGGAACTATTTAAGATCGTTGTAATAATAGGCTTTTTAATAACTTAAAGGGGTTCTCCGGTGCTTACACATCTTATCCCCTATCCAAAGGATAGGGGATAAGATGCCTGATAGCGGGAGTCCCGCCACTGGGGACACCCGGGATCATGCATGAGTCACCCCGTTTGTAATCAGGCGACCACAAGGCCGGCGGCGTGGGACGTCACGCCTCCGACACCCCGTGTGACGTCACGCTCCGCCCCTCAATGCAAGCCTACGGGAGGGGGCGTGACAGCAATCAGAGGGGGGTCTCAACCCTGAGACCCTGCCTGAACAAAACTTTTGAACATTTGAATGATAGTAACATTTTAATGATTTGTAGCACGTCTCCTGTGTGAAAAAGGTATTACCACCTTAGTGAACAAAAAGACATCAGTAGTACCTAAAGAGCATTAGCTAAGGTGGGCATGCAGTACAAGAGCATGTGTTATGTGTATTGTAGTCACACAAGCTCCCAGTATGGAACCCCAAGGTGCTAGAGGCGCTCCTTGATCCCCCCCCCCCCCCCCAATTAACAAAAAAGAATTATCTTCGGTAGTAATCCCCGATACGTTTTGGAGCAAAATAAGTGCAATAGCTGTTCATTGAGTATTCATTGAATTGTAAATTGTTTATCTACAGCATAGAGGATCCAATAACACTTCATCTCCTAGATGTGGAAGTGATGTTTTAATGTCCATATACTTTTACTTTTATCCATTATGTGCCTTTCCCAAAAGATCAAAATGAAGCTGGTGTTACACATAGGGCTATTGTATTTACGTATAACCCTACCAGCCATATGTCAGAATAAATTGGCAAAAGTTGCTTAAAGTGTTCAATGATCAGCCAATTGTTCTTGCCAAAAATGTTATCCACCATGTGGTCAGCTAAAAACAGACGTATATGGCAAGATTGGCTCATCATTTGCCGCTGTGTGACTGAATGATTGATCGGCTGCTTTCTGGTTGATCAAAGTCTATGCAGCTGTCATGTGAGAACAAACCCTTAGTGATCTTTTGACCAGTCCCTATGTTTCAACAGCATTTTTAAAGGGTTCTATGCAGAGATTATCATGAGCTGTTGTGGAGCTTCAGCCTGACCCACAGTAAGACTACTTCCAGCCAGATAGTTAATCACAAAGAATGCTTGTTTCCATGAATACTAGCTGCCATATGATCAAAACAGGCAATATATTTCCATTAGTGATGTCAAGAGGGATTAGTGATACACCAGCACCAATGGTAGTCTACTGACAGAAGATCTTTCCAGCTGAAAAATATCATCTCAATTTTTTATTTAATAATAAAAGAATAGTTGGTTAGTCTCCTCAACACTTAAATTGTCTTATTGTTGATTTCGTGTTGCACCAAAATAAAATAGATATCTACCCTTCAACCAGAACTGATATTGACACCTTAATCTCACATTGCTCTAAATCCTTGCCTATTGCTTCATTCTGTGTTGTATGTAAAGGTCCATTTCCACATAGCAATTCTAATAAAAATCTTGGAGATCATGAGGGTTCTTAACGATAATTGTCCAGAGTAAATGCGAAGATTGATCAAAAAAAAAGATTGGCAAAAATAATCATCTGTGCATTAAAATTCGATCTCATTCAAATTACATGTAATGTATACAGTCACTTCAATGGAAGCTGTGCTGTAGTAACCCAGTGATAAAGCTTCAATGGCTTAAATGAGCTGAAAATGCCAGAATTGTGCAAACAAATACGCCCATACACTAAGACAATAAAGACAGTACAAACAAAAACTAGAGAGGGAGATTTTCAAAAACTGCCTTACTACCTTACTAAGTATTACTTAGACTATGCATTCTAAGTTTGCACCTTCACTTGCCTGCCTCTTTTATTTAAGGGCACAATCCTCGAAAAAATTGGCGCACATGGAGTAACAAGGTGAAATTCATTAAAAAATTTGCCGCAAGACACTTTTTCATGCAATCTGGGGCAAATTGCGAAAAAAAAGAGTGAATTCAGTATTAAAATTCCCCCCCCCGATGAACCAGATCTTTGCACCATTTCTAAAAGAAAACTGGAGTGTTGGTAGAATGTCTATTCTAAGCTAAGAATTATAAACTTTTTTTAATGTATCCTCCCCAAATGTACATGGCCTCCTACCTCCAGGGCCACACATTGTTTACATCCGGTTGCTGCGGCTGTGCTAAAAGGCAAAGATGGCAGGTGTTGGCACCCTGCTGATCAGCTATTAATAAGCTGTTACTCCATTTTTCCCGAAAACACCTTTAGGCTAAGTTTCTACTTGTTTTTTTTTGTGGCCCAAAAAACGCCAGAAAAATATGCCACAGCATTTTCCTGTGTTTGGTGTTTTTTCTGGTGTTTTTTGCCTTTGAATGCATTTTTGGCATTTGTGCATTTGTTGGGTACGAAAAAAAAAAAGGATGCAGTAGTGGTAAAAAAAAATGTATTTAACGAAATTTATATTTTTTATAACTACATTTTAATTAATTTTTAATAAAGTGTGTGTGTGTGTGTTTCACTTTTTTTTCTCTATTTTTTACATTTTTTAGGCAGAACTACTGTTCCATTACTGTTCCATGATGGGAGTAGTAGTACCTGTACTAAGAGACATATCGCCCCGGGTGTCACTCCTGACACGAGATGCGATCATCCATAATATAGCAGAGATGCGGAGCGGCTCTATACAGCGCTCCCATCTCTGCACTATACAACATCTGGCCAGTGATATGAATAGAACATCACTCATTCATATTTTCCGCCCAGAGTGGGGATTGGCCGGATGGTTGCAGCCAATCACAGCTCTCAGAGGGAAATATGAATGAGTGATGTTTTTTGTGTTTTGATATGAATTTGTAAATATAATAAATAAATAAAAAAATTAATTCATATCACTGGCCGGATTATAGTGCAGAGATGCGAGCGCTGTATACAGCCGCTCCACATCTCTGCAATAGATAGGACAATAGCATCGGGTGTCAGGAGTGACACCTGCTGTATCTGTCCTTAACTGCAGGTACTACTTCTCCCAACATGGAGCACACTCTGCTCCATGCTGGGAGCTGTAGTACCTGCATTAATAGACAGATCACAGCGAGTGTAACGTCTGACACCTGTTGCGATCTCTCTATTAATGCACGTACTACAGCTCCCAGCATTGAGCAGAGTGTGCTTTATGTTGGGAGTAGTAATACCTGCAGTTAAGGAAAGATCACAGTAGATGTCACCCCTGACATCCGATGTGATCCTCCTGTATAAAGTATAGATGCGGTCGGCCGCTCTTCTATGGTCTCCTGCACTGCCGTATATATACACCTATTCATATTTCTCACAGAGAGTTGGGATTGGCTCTAACCATCTGGCCAATCACAGCTCTCTGTGGGAAATAGGAATAGGTGTATATATACGGCAGTGCAGGGGACCATAGAAGAGCGTCTGACCGCATCTATACACATAAATTGATCCCTGTTTTAAAAATTTTGTTATAAAAAAGATAAATTTTGTTAGATACAATTTTTTCCATCACTGCTGTATCTTTTAAAAACCGCCTGCAAAAACGCCAAAGTTAAAACCCACATGTCGTTTTCTTGGTGCTTTTTTTTTTACTCCCATAGACTTTCCATGATTTCAGGGGGAAAAAACGCCATAGACTCAACATGCTGTGACTTTGAAAAACCACCAAGGAGCTGAAAATGCCAAAAAAGAGTGAACAAATGCTAAATAGATTTAAAAAAAACGGCAAACTGAAAAATGCAAATTGGAAAAAGAATTTAGCGATTTCTCATTGATTTATAGCTAACATCTGTCCGCAGCGCTTTTTCAATGAAAAAACACCATGGGGGACGTTTTGGCGTTTTTGGGGTAAAAAAAACACACACACACAAAAAAAAAACAAGTAGAAACTTAGCCTTAAAATGGACCAGGGGTCTCCTGACATGCCTGTTTTAGTAAATACTTGGCGTCCTCATTAAAAAAGTCTGAAACATTTTTTTTCTTTGTTATTTAAGTTGGGTGGTATATCTACACTGTCTGGCACTGTCTATTTTACTTAGATATTCTCAGAAAGATTAGGAACTTATTCCAAGAACTGGTGCCCATTGGTGATTTTCTTATTTTGGCTGTGTGGGAGTTCTGCTTAACAAATCCCTATACCGTATGTATGCTTCCTGGAACCTTTGTAAGTGTGACATGGTGTATGGGTAGATTTACTGCAGTCCCACCATTTTCAGGTTTTCTGAGCTATTTTCCACTTATATAGTGTCATGCATCATATGGAATTGGTAATCTAAAGTTATTGGGGCCTATAATTGAACTTAAATGTTAGCCTGCATTGTACACTGACATTTATTAATAAATGCCCCTATTCACAGTGCACAGGTTATATGGTTTTATTCTGCATCAGCAAATAAATTACATGCATTTAACATGTACTTTGAATAGTTGCCCCCATCCATTATTCTTCATTATCATCTATAAACCTTACACCTTATATTTTTAAAGGAGACATAATAGAAAAATGGTCATGTTTATAGCATCTTTATGCCATAGTGAGTCAGCAGCACCACCAAGTCTCAGCTGGACACATTCTGTTGTCCTAACAGCTCCTGTCAGTATCTATAATACTGAAGGAAATATATTATGGGGATGTGGATTTATCTTAGACCTGTTTGAATTATCCATTACATTTTAATGAAATGTTGACATTTTAGTGTTGATGTTGATCATTTTTTGGGAATGATCTTTGGCCCCATTCACACGGGCTGTACATCTGAGATATGCAGCAAGTATTACGACACATGCCATGTTCCAACAGCAGCCGGCATATTGACACTTTGCCTTTTTCCCAAACGCATTCTTCTATTTTAGGACTCAAAAAACATGGTCTACTATATTTTTCAGTCCCCCAAAATCAAAGTAGAATATATCCTGAAGAAATAGACCGAACATACACTGCTCAAAAAAAATAAAGAGAACACTTAAACAACACAATGTAACTCCAAGTCAAATCAGACTTCTGTGAAATCACACTGTCCACTCAGGAAGCAACACTGATTGACAATCAATTTCACATGCTGTTGTGCAAATGGAACAGACAACAGGTGGAAATTATAGGCAATTAGCAAGACACCCCCAATAAAGGAGTGCTTCTGCAGGTGGTGACCACAGGCCACTTCTCAGTTCTAATGCTTCCTGGCTGATGTTTTGGTCACTTTTGAATGCTGGCGGTGCTTTCACTCTAGTGGTAGCATGAGACAGAGTCTACAACCCACAAGTGGCTCAGGTAGTGCAGCTCATCCAGGATGGCACATCAGTGCGAGCTGTGGCAAGAAGGTTTGCTGTGTCTGTCAGCGTAGTGTCCAGAGCATGGAGGTGCTACCAGGAGACAGGCCAGTACATCAGGAGACATGGAGGAGGCCGTAGGAGGGCAACAACCCAGCAGCAGGACCGCTACCTCCACCTTTGTGCAAGGAAGAGCAGGAAGTGCACTGTCAGAGCCCTGCAAAATGACCTCCAGCAGGCCACAAATGTGCATGTGTCCACTCAAATGGTCAGAATCAGACTCCATGAGATGGTATGAGGGCCCGACGTCCACAGGTGGGGGTTGTGCTTACAGCCCAACACTGTGCAGGATGTTTGGCATTTGCCAGAGAACACCAAGATTGGCAAATTTGCCACTGGCGCCCTGTGCTCTTCCCAGATGAAAGCAGGTTCCCACTAGGCACATGTGACAGACATGACAGTCTGGAGACGCCATGGAGAATGTTGTGCAGCATGACCGGTTTGGCGGTGGGTCAGTAATGGTGTGGAGTGGCATTTCTTTGTGGGCCGCACAGCCCTCCATGTGCTTGCCAGAGGTAGCCTGAGGGCTATTAGGTACCTTGATGAGATCCTCAGACCCCTCGAGAGACCATATGCTGGTGCGGTTGGCCCTGGGTTCCTCCTAATGCAAGACAATGCTAGACCTCATGTGGCTGGAGTGTGTTCGCAGTTCCTGCAAAAGGAAGGCATTGATGCTATGGACTGGCCCGTAAGCACATCAGGGACATCATGTCTCACTCCATCCACCAATGCCACGTTACACCACAGACTGTCCAGGAGTTGGCGGATGCTTTAGTCCAGGTCTGGGAGGACATCCCTCAGGAGACCACCATCAGGAGAATGCCCAGGCATTGTAGGGAGGTCATACGGGAACGTGGAGGCCACACACACTACTAAGCCTCATTTTGACTTGTTTTAAGGACATTACATAAAGTTGGATCAGCCTGTAGTGTGGTTTTCCACTTTGATTTTGAGTGTGACTCCATATCCAGACCTCCATGGGTTGATAAATTTGATTTCCATTGATAATTTTTCTGTTATTTTGTTGTCAGCACATTCAACTATGTAAAGATAAAAGTATTTCATATGTTAAGTTCATTCATTCAGATCTAGGATGTGTTATCTTAGTGTTCCCTTTACTTTTTGAGCAGTGTAGTTACTAGTATATTACATTTGGTCCATTGAACTGGATTGGTAAACTGCGCTATATGTCAACATTCCTTTTTTTTCATCTGATTCATATCTAATTCATTGGATATACAGCCTGAATGTTAGCAATAATAGCGTGAAATAATATCAATTTGTTTATACAGTTTTGTTTTATTATTTTCCATATGGACGTCTGCAACCATTTTCTTCATTCTGGGGCTGATTACGTTTGAAAAAATATGGTTGTTAATACACTGCACCTAAGCACTAGAATCATGGAATATTGACTGTCCCACTCACATATGGAGCCACATATATGTCATTTTTACCCATTTTATAATAAAATTTAATTTTATAATGAAATGGAAGAGTAGACTTATTGGAAACTCTTATTATACCTATTGGACAAACAATTTCAATGCAAGCAAAGGGTACTTTTTAACCCATTTAAGAGTAGCTTTTATATAATATTCCCTAAAATAAGACACTGTCTTATATTTATTTTTCCTCAAGAAGACACACTATGGCTTATTTTGCAGGGGATGTCTTATTTTTATTAAGTATGATACAACAATACAGAAACCCACATACTGTTGCTGGTTGGTCCTGGAGAGAGAGACCCACAGTGCTGAGTAAAACGGCAGCCACAGCTTTATTCTTCCCCCTGAAGACCCACAAAGCAGAACTTTCTGTTCCTCACTTTACTGAGGAGACTTTTACTTTCACTTTCTGTCTCCCTCTATGCCGCGGCTGGCAGCACGAACAGAAGGACCGGGCCCTGTCAGGGGGAGCCAACCTTGTTAATGGGGCTGCCGGCACTTCTCCGGTCATCACCAAAATAGCAGCTGTCATGATGGGGCAGATGAGAAGGGTTGCCAGTCTTCTTTACTGCTCCGTGCCGGTAAGCTTAGCCACGCCTACCACTAGGTCTTATTTTCAGGGTATGGCTTATGTTACGCCAATGCTTAGAAATTCTGCTACGGCTTATTTTATGGGTATGTCTTATTTTCGGGGAGTGTCCATAAATGTATTGCTGTAGATGGAACAAGGTGCCCAAAAATCACAACTGGATATTACTGATACTTTACATATCTAGGTACAGTTTTCCGCATACCATACAATCTGGCAAAAAGAGAAAAATTTACTTTATTTTAGATTTATATGTTCTGAAGATAAGCTGCACAATTGTATCAAAACCTATACAAAAATAGGAAAGAACAGTAAAGGTTTACACATCAAGCCTGGTCCTTTTTCCTCTCTTGCTAAATAATATAAATATACTGAGATATCTACAATGCTGAAAGCAGAAATACATAAAGAAAAGGGGGTGGCATAAGAGAGAAGAAATATAAAATACAAAGGGCTTAAAATAATTACAGGTTAATTCATCAAAAGGGTTGTTGGGGAACTTCTACTTCCTATGTTACTCTATAGGATTTATTCATCAAACACTGAGGGGACTTTGCTCTACAGAGTAATACAGGAAGGAGTCTCCGCTCCCTTTAGAGAAATAAGAACCTTTGAAGGTTAGACTGCAAAGAACGGTTTACAGAAGATGAAGACGTTTTTTAGAGTAGAAAAGAATTTGGGCCAGGTTTCATTTTTTTATGTGGTGCAACATGAACTAAAATCAGTAACCACAGAGCTATGTATGGGAGGGTGTATGGAGGCACTTGTGCCACTTTTTTGCTGTTGTATGGAGCCCAGTACAGCATCAGTTTAAGCTATTATTCTAGGGAAGACTACTGTCCTGATATGGCATGCAATGTCTGATTTATTCTGAAACCTACAGAGGTATAAACTCTGTATGCCTCTCTATAAAATAGCAATATAAAGCAAGATCGCAGCTGTGATCTCACTGTATATTGTGGATTTCTAGGCAGATTGGCATCCGTATTAGTCACTTGCAGGATGGACAGAGTCCTTTGTCGGCTCTACTTCCTTTTGTGATGTCTTTGTATAAAATTAGAGGCATACAGAGAAAAATAACATCCACAAATAAGTCTTTGGGTGCCCTATTTTGGCCCTTTACATCTTGCAAGCTGTACATAGATGTACTAAGGCCATAGCAAAGCTGTTAGGTTTATTCTCATATTACCTGAGATGCAAATAAATATCTTATTTGAACTGTTTTGTTTTATAAATGTTCATTCTGATTTAATTTACTGGATTATCCGGTTTACGTAATCTGTGAATTTTTTTTATAATTGTAGTCTATATGGTTTGCTAGAAGCACCTCATCATTGTGAGTAGTAGTTCTTCTTTTAGCGTAGGAACTATTTTGCATTACTCAGCCTTTCAAAATATTTCTGTATTTAAATGCGGAGCTCAGACCAATATCCAGATAATCATGTAGATAGTGGTCATATTTATGGTGCACTGTAGCTGTAATCCCAGTCATAGAATTCAATTTACACATGAACATTTCTTGGCTTTGTTTTATTCCACCTTTATTGTACCATCCAGGTTCGATATGCTCGATACTAAGGCCTCGTTTACATTGCAGTCAGACTCCACTATTCGAAGTTCCGTCGACAATTTGGGCAGAAGGACAGGAGTTTAGCGGAGAAAAAAATAGTGCAAGCACTTTTTTTTTCTCCCCTAATTTCCTGTATAATTACCGGATCCCCGACGGACCCCATGCAAGTGAGCAGCTGTTTGCAGCCGAACCGTTTTAGGGTCCTATCGGCTCAAAAAAAAAAAAAAAAGCTGATCGGATCCTTAATGGGTCGGATTCAAATGGCAATGTGAACCTAGCCTAAGAAGCTCACAAATTATAGTCAAAAGATGGGAAGCACATATATTGCAATATTTTGAATCAGAGCAGCAGAATCTTTGCTAAATATTGTTATGGCTTAAGAATTTATGTTGATATGTATCTTATTTACTTTTATGAATAGATTCATAGACCCAGCAGCATGAAGCATTCAGCTATCGTGAACACATCTGGTTCTCTGAGATTTACCTGCTTTGAATTTCTAGCACATATGTTTATAATACTACTGTGTGTAATGCATACAGTGCATTGTCTTAGAGACTATATGTTGCAGAGCTGAGAAGTCTTACATACTGAGCAGGTACATCTATCAGCTTCTCGCACAGTAATGATATTTGTGCGTCATAAAGCTGTTTGCAGCCTCTTTATTCGTCTCTCATCTTTCCTCCGCTCTCTTTGTCTCTCTGCTGTCTTCTGCATTTCTCTCCGCCCCCAACCATCTTGGGCATATTTTGTCACTCTGCTTTTGTCTTCCCCTCTCTCCGGCTTATGCTTCTGTTCTCCTTCTCTCCCTGGGTCCATGTTTATTTCCCTATAGAATCTTCATACTAATTCACCTGGCTCTGTTTGGTATTTTACATACATTCTTTGTTGTCTGCGCATGAAATACTTACATCTACACACCTCCATATAAGAGATTATTGCTGTTAAGAACGTATATTAAAGATAGATGAACTGCTAAATTGTTGCTGACTTTACAAAAGCGTCTGTATCTTGTTTTTTTAATTTCTGTCTTTTTTTTTTCCCCTGATGGCAAAACGACAGTCTTTTGGTGGAAACATTTGCTACTAAATTCCAATTCTCCTTGATAGGATTAGGTTAATAACACCTTATTCTTCTAAGCTAAACCATTAATACTACTTGAGAATAGATTGCTGGGTTTGAAAGTTGAAAGGGTTAATGAATTCTCTTTGCATCTCACAAGGGGGCTGCTCATTAGCAAGGGTAACCACCATGAGGGGTTTGTTTACCGTATTTCATGTTTGTGGTCTTTTCAGGGTTAATGGCTTATCTGTGGGGGGTGCACTCATTTTTTTTTTTGTCATTTATATGCTATGTTAATGGACCATGTGCTCCTTTGATAACATACAGAGACATTAGCATGCTGGACACAACTGATAACACGTAATATCTTCTGAATGAAACATACTGTCACAATGCATATACATCAGTGTGTAAACGTGATAATGAGCATATGTTGTGCTTCATGAAAAAACATTCTTAGACTGTATTCCGGCAGTGAGAAGGCTGATCTGATAGCTGCTAGACCCTGCCAGTGTATATAAGGAGCTCATATTTTCACACACAGACAGTGTGTCGACACCTCACTCTCTTAACACACCGTTAGAAAGTAATTGTATTGATTTTTCCATCCTTCTTCACCCTCCCTCTTCGGATGTCTCTCTGAATATCCTTGTGCTGTCTCTATCTCAACATCCTCTCCAGCTGCTTATTCCTTGTACTGTCTCTACTCACATGTACTGTCTCCTTCTATTTGCTGTCATAAACTGAGTTTTCTTCTCTGCTCTAACTTTATATCTATGTCACCCAAAGAGACTTCTGTCTCACCCTGCGTGCTCCCCTCTCATTCTGCATGTCCTTGGTGCTCATTCACTATTGTTTTTTGTAAGGCCTAGTGCTTCTTTTGGCTGCCTTGAGTATCTTATCACTCTTTGTTGTCCCTTTCAAGGATCTCTCTGGCTGACTATATATCTAATTATGTTATTTCCTGGACTTTGTACAGACAATTGTCCAGGTAGATGGAACAGTTGACAATTGTACATTGCCCATCAGATTTCATGCACGGGTCCATTATTTCTTATTAGAGCTCATGCACGAAACACCCTGGGCATCGTCTCCGTGCCCAGTTGATAAGTGCTTATATTGATAACACCTATAAACAATGTTAAAAACTGTAATACCATACATTACCTCAATTAAACTGAAGATGACCTTACACATAAAGTTTGTGTTGACCAATCCCATTTGTTTTAGTAGGGGTCTAATGGTTTTAAGGACTACCATTTCCTTAACAGTCTGGTGGAGTCTGATATCCCAGTGCCTCCATAGAATCAGCAGGCTTGTTAATAGAAGATTCATCATTTGGATTTTCATCCAACAAAAGTTTTGGCCAACAATTATTGTATATCAGTGACAAGCTGGCTTCACATCCAGGATCATTGCGCCAACAGAATTTATTTCAATTCAGTTGATTTTAGGCTCAATGAACATGGATCCTCTGTTGGTGGTTTCATTGGTCATTCCAGTACTTTTTATGTGTAGGATAGTGCAGTGTGTCAAAAATACAAGAATACCAAAATATCCCATCAATGTCAGTGTAGTACATCTCTAATAGACTGGTGACAATGCCATGGCTCCTGTTATCAATCTAATCCATGATGCTAAAAGATGTAAAAGAAGCCTGAGTTTTTATCAGTATCAAATATAGACAATCTGGTAGAATACATTTCCTCTGTTTTCATACAGTTGAGTTTTTTTGTTGCTGGATATTCAATGTTTTCCTTATTACTTTGTAACAGTGAAGTCATACGAGTTAGATTGGTTTTTCTTACTTTGTTTAGAAGCTATTGGCTGTCTATGTTTGTATTGTCAATGTGTAATTAGATTAACAGTGTTGTGTTTCGATTCTTTTCTTATCAGGATATTGGATAGATACAGCTGTAGTTGTCCGTTTTCTTGTTATGTTTGTATTGATTTATTGCCATTACTCTTTATCTGGTGCATTACTTGGTATTTCTTTCATTAATTTAAAGGTACAATAGGCACACTTTTTGTTAATTGATCCTTATTCCATGAAATCCAGAAGCTTTGCATTATCCCTCTCTGTAGGATATGATGAACCCCTCCTCTGGCAGCATTGTAATTTTTAGGCTCTCCAAGCTCATTTTCCTTCCACAGTTGCATCATGCCATGTCCCCAAGGACTGGAGATGTGGCACTAGACAATGCCCCAAGCTGTTGTTGAGTTGATTATCACACATCAATAAGATTGACAGGAGGGCTTTGAAAGGTGACATGTGATTAAGGCATAGAAGTCCAAGCTCAAGTGAATAGCAGGCTATGCCTCTAGGCATACTAAAATCTTCATAGAAAACAAGTCCTATATCATGAATATTATTATCCATTAATTTCTTTACATTGTATCAGGAAATTACTATCCAACAATTGTATAACTATTCTCTACAGTGCTGGATATATAAATATATCCACACCTATATTAATCGGTCAAAATCCAGATTTATATATTATACACATGCACAGCAAATGGCCTATTTTATGGAAAGCTGACCACTGACAGTTTGGGTCATTCATACTATTATTTAAATAAATAATCATGGCTTTTAAAGGAAAACTGATAGCTGGTTCACCCACACAAAACCCAATACATAGGGTTATAGTACAGATTAAAATCATGTTTTACTCATCCGGATCAGTGCTGCCATTCTAGAAAAATTCAGTGTATTAGCCATCAATGCTAATATGTTTCGCGCAATGGAAGCAATAGCTGCCTTCTTCATGAGACCCCTTTTGCCCATTTGAGTGCAAGGTGGGAGGCCATATCAGAAAAGAGAGAAAGGAGTCGGGGATGCTAGCTTCCGCCTCTATTGCGCAAAACCGGCGATTAACATATTAACAATGGAGGCTAATACATTGTATATCCCTGAAACGGCAGCACCGATTCGGGTAAGTATTACATGATTTAAATCCAGTTCACCCACACTATAACCCTGTGCATTGGTTTTAGTGCAGGTAGAATCATTACAGATGTCTCTGACCAATGAGAAGCTGGTGTTCATAAAAGGTGTTATCCAATTTTAATAATCACTTTTTGTTAGAAGGATTCCCTGTTGTTCACAGTCTGCTTAGACTGCCAGCATTTAGTGGTAATCTGTGGTAGAACCCAGCATCAAGTGCTCAGCTTTTCCACAGCAAGAACACTGGAAAAAAGCATTGCACAGATGCCATTTGAAATCAGTAGGCGGCCTAGCTAAGGCCTAATTTATATTTTTTTATTGTCCATTGAAATTATACATTAGTATACCATCAAAAAGTTGTTGTTTTTTTAAGTATTTATTTATAACTTTCATGTTTTTTGCAACACAAAAAATCCACCCCAGCCAACATCAAGATACTAAACAGAACATAGACAACAGACACACTCGCTCACACTCCCAGAGTAACCCTCCACTTCCTAGACCAGGATAGAAACAACCAGTCTACCCAGGAGAACCGACCCGTTGTGGGGGTACAACCGACTCTCCTATAAGCAGCCAGGGCATCCAGACTTTGTCAAATTTCTTAGGACATTTGCAACTAATGTACAACGTCCTGTAAAACGGTACATATTTGTTAACAAAGTTAAACCACAGTGCAATGGGAGGAGGGGAAGTATCCTTCCAGGCCATAATCAGAACTTTCTGTGCAAAGAACAAAAGAAACCTAATAAGTAGGCACCTATGAGAGCCCAATGCTAAGTCATTAATAACACCCAACAGACAAACAACAGGGGAGAACACATAGGGGAATTCTAAGGGGTCAGTCAAGGGTTCTACACAAGGGCAACTCCACATAGCATGTATAAGAGAGCCCACATCCGCAAGACACCGAAAACAAACATCTGAGGAAGATACACCAATACGGAACAGCCTAACCGGAGTGTAATATAAACGAAGGATGAGCTGAATCTGAATAAGCAGATCCATAGCATTAACCACCCTGGGGTAGTAGGTCTTAGAAACTTCCCTCCACTGATCAACCGTCAAATCAGGAAGATCTTCCGCCCACTTTACAAAAGTCAACTCAAATGGATCTGGACCCGCTGATTGCAGTAATGCATAAGCCTGAGTCAAAGGTTTAGTGAGGTCAGTGGTACCCAGAAGCAACTCCACTTCAGAAAAGGCTGGGGTCACGTCAAGAGATCCAAATTGCCCCACCACCGCATGTCTCAACTGGAAGTACCTAAACTGGCCACTCTGAGGGAGATGAAAGCGGTCACACATTTCTTGGAATGAGGGGAGAGGAGGAAACTTCCCAAACGAACTTGACTCCGTGAACCTAACTCCGCGAACTTGACTCCGTGAACGCTCCATAGCCTCCAACTCCAGCAGGTGTTCAAAAAGAGTATTCCCCCACAGAGGTGCCCTATCAGACATTACCGGTGATGGAAAGCATCTAGAAACCACCGACCACACCGCGGCCATAGTTCTAATAGGGGTCGACAACCAAGAAGTAGGAGTATATCTATACAGGGTATTGGTCAATGCTTCATATGAACCCATGAGAGCTCCCGCTAGAGCAGTAGAAGCGTTTGCCAGATCCAGGTCGATCCACCAGGCAGCATACACCAGTTGAGACACTAGGAAGTAATTATGCATGTTAGGAGCAGCTAATCCACCCCCCTGTTTGGACGCCTGGAGCAGCGCCTGAACCAGTCATGGAGGTTTGTTCTGCCAGTAGAACAGTGATTCTCAACCTTTTTTGCCTGAGTAGCTCTTGACAGCCCATTCCCCAAAAAATTTACCCCCATATTAAAGACATTTTGTAATGATTATTGTATAATTCATATGCTTTACTTTCCTCTATAACAGGCCCCTTTCCTCTCCTTATCTCCCCAGTCCCCCAATTTACAGGTGATGTCTTCTCTAACCGGAGTTGTTTACTTTTCTTTTCTTCACTATCTGGCCTAGACCGCCATTAAGACTTCTCCCATACAAGACTTCTCCACAGAATCAGCCAAACAAACATTTTAGGCTTTTTTCGGCAGTACAATATCCACCTATTTACAAACTCTGCATGTTTATTGTCACACACAGTAATAGTACACGCTTTGCGCCCCCATAAAGTTGTTGTTAGGCTGTGCCCCCAAATATAGCTGTAGGCCCCCAAACTGCCCCCATATATAGTTGTAGGCCACCATACTGTCCCGCTTTGGTGTCCCACTGCTCCTGTGGTCTGGGTCTGTGGTCCTATTGCTTTTTGCTCATAGCAGTAGGTCCCCGGTCTGCAGGGGCAGTGGAGCAACAAAGCTGATGGTAGTTACTACCCACAGCAGCCCAGTGCCTGTGCTTCCCCTTTGCTGTCCTCCTGCTCCGCGGTGCAGTGACATCAGCCTACCATTTCTTTCAAAGTGGTCCAGACCAGTAACCAGTGGCTGTGGCTGCCATTACTGATTTTTTTTTCAAGTACACCCTGGAGAACTGCTAAGTACCCCTGGGGGTACTTGTACCCCAGGGTGAGAACCACTGCAGTAGAAGGACCTCAAAGTGCCACTCAGCCTTGTAAAGAATCACAGGAGAAAGATGAAAAAGATATGGTAGATGGTAGATGAATCATTTTTAATATATTAATCCTGCCAGCCAGAGACAGGGGCAGAGGTGACCAGGCCTGCAATTTAGCTATCACAGACAACAACTCTGGATCTAAATTCAACTGTACATAATCTTTCACACAAGCAGAAATCTCCACTCCCAAATATTTAAATTGAGTGACCACCTGCAACCCATGAGGAAGTGATGGAACATGGTCCGCCGTCACAGACAAAGGCATCAAGGAAGACTTAGCCCAATTAACTCTGAGACCGGAAAAGGAACTAAAATCATCTAGGAGAGTGAATAGGGCCATTAGGGAATCATGGACATCTGCTAAGTAAACCAAAGTATCATCTGCATACATGACACTTTTTCTACCAAGGAACCTCTACGGACCCCATGAATACAGGTAGACGCTCGGATGGCCTCAGCCAGGGGCTCAACTGCCAGGGTAAACAAGAAGGGAGACAGGGGGCACATCTGCCTCGTCCCCCTACCCAGCTGAAATGACTGAGACCTCCAGATTAGTGCGCACCCTAGCCCTAGGGCTATCATATAACAACTGTACCCATGCCCAAAACCGTGGACCATATCTTAGGACCCCCAAAACACCCCACAGATACAGCCATTCCGCAGATACAGCCATTCCACAGAATTTGGAGTTAAGGCCTCTAACATTCCAACTCATGATTGTATATTATATGTATGTATTGTATAAGTATATATACAACCTGACAGGGAACCCCACCTCCCCACCAAAGGAATGAAACAGAGCTAAAGGCGCACCTGGGATACAACACCACCACCCGAGGGACTCCGGGAACACACACCTTGAAAACCACAGGCGGACGGACAGACAAACAGAAAATCAAACACAAAAACAAATGCAAAACATAACAAATACATCCCCAACAATACCCTGTCTAACATTATAAACTTGTGTAGACCTAGACCCTGAAACACTCACCTATCAGAGATAGCAAAAGTCCTAGTGTCCCAAACAGTCCCACACCCTCCCACCAACCCAGCCCCAACTAATTAAAATTTTTTTTTTTCTCTCCTTCCCTCTGTGCCAGAAGGTGGGAGCGGGGTGGGGGTGGGGTGTAAATAATGATTATGTATACTTCTTAGATGTAAACAAGTACAAGTTGGCTATATGGCCTCTTTTGACTGGTGCTGTTATGTATATCTGAATCGTATACTGTAGTTTTGTAAATTTTATTATTATAATAAAAAAATTAATAATAAAAAAAAAAGACTAGGGCCAACTCACTAAGGGACCCACGAAGGGGACTCAAGGAGACATCCAAACCCCCTACTCTAGCTAACTAACACAGTAAGGCAGATAATGAGGCAAGACCAAGGATCTGTTCAACTGGTCAGTCCGGAGGGGCAGCAGCAGGAGCCATATCCACCCACTGCAAAGCCTCAGTCGGGGGCGTGAAAAATTGGGTATTAGTCCAATCCACCACCCAAAGACAGGCTGGGAACAGCATGGCATAGTGGTAGCCCTTGGAATGGAGGAGGCGACGAACTTCAGTAAACTTGTTCTTCTGGTTACGTAGCTCCACAGAGAAATCCAGATAGAAGGCCACCCTGCTATCATTAAAGCATACTTCTCCTTTAATGCGCACAGCTCTAAGGGTAGCGTCTCTGTCTTTATAATGTAGAAGCTTCGCCAGGAACGCTCTAGGAGGGGCCCCCGGGGGGGAGGCCGAGCCAAGACCCGATGGACCCTCTCCACTGTAAAGTAGGGTGAAAAGGTATCAGATGGTAACAGTTCCTTGAGCCATGTCTCCAGAAAGGCTACTGGATCTGAACCTTCCGCTTTTTTGGGCAGGCCCACCAAGTGGATATTATTCCGCCCCAGCCTATTCTCCATGTCGTCCGCCCTGTCAAGTACAGACTTAATTTGTCCCTGCATGGACATAAATTTTGCCGGGATAGGTTGTAAAGTGTCCTCAACAGTGAAGATCCTATGCTCAACCTCGCCAGTGTGTTCATTAAGCTTTTGAGTCTCATGAGGGAGTATCACAAATTCTTGACAGAGTTCATCCACCTTGGAAACCATCATTGTTTGACAGAATGTGAATGCTGCTGAAAGTTGCGTAAACTTCTGATCCACTGAATCAGCAGGACAAGCAGAATGATGAGGCGAGCAACCTCTCTCAGAGCCAGGAGAGCTGGGAAACATAGGAGGAGAAGGAGCAGGAGACAAGCTCTCCTCCGCCCCCGGGGGCCGCGTAAATTGACTGAGAGTTCTAGTAGCATTTGCAGAGACCTTAGAGACCAGAGGAGTAGGAGCACAGGAATCACGTCTAGCAAGGTCACCGTCAGGCAGAGGACCCTCATCAGAGGAGACCTCATCCTCTGTAGACTGTCTGGCAACCTCTACAGCATGTTTGTTTTTCTTAGACCGGCTTCTCTGACCTCCCATGGCCACCAATAGCAATAACACCACAAAGTCCAGCAAGTCGACACCACAGACTTTCAATAGGACAGGAGCCAGGCAATCAGAGGACTAATGACTCGGAGAAAGAATGGTCAGGAAACAGTAGATTCAAAGTAGATTCACAGAGTCCAGTACAACAGGGCACTATCAGCAGAATACAGGAGAACCCGGCTGGGTCAGCTCTCAGCCCCACAGTATTATGCACAGGGCAGCTCACACTCTCACAGGCTCCGAGTAACGGGGTCCACGACACCACCTCCTCCCGACAGGATCCGAGGCCGGACAGCTAGCCACTAAGCTCCCCCAGGTGTAGCTGCTTATAATGCTTTCCAGGCACAGTAGAGGACACCAAGGGTTAATTTCTCCCCACTGTCTCTACCAGCAGCAGCAGCAGCTGTCAATTACCCACATCCACACTCACTCTCCTCACTTCCCGGGCATGGGAGTTACCCAGGTAACAGCTGGCTCCGCCCATGAAGGACAAGTAATGGTGGACCGCACCCCACTATCAGGACCTCCACGCTGTCCCCTTCACCTGCCAGCTGCACAGCAGCCTCCTCTGCCAAAGCACTCCTCGGCTGTCTGCTGGCGACCGGCAGCTCCTCAGGGATCCCCGACATCAGCTAGGGCCGCAGCAGAAGACGTCCCGCCGCGACACTCTCCTCACTCCCAGCGGGGTCCAGGACGTCACCAGAGGCACCTGCAGAACTTCCCACACCACCGGAGCACCAGATCTAGTAGCATTTGCAGAGACCTTAGAGACCAGAGGAGTAGGAGCACAGGAATCACGTCTAGCAAGGTCACCGGCAGGCGGAGGACCCTCATCAGAGGAGACCTCATCTTCTGTAGACTGTCTGGCAACCTCTACCGCATGTTTGTTTTTCCACCAGCAGCAGCTGTCAACTACCCACATCCACACTCATTCTCCTCACTTCCCGGGCATGGGAGTTACCCAGGTAACAGCTGGCTCCGCCCATTAAGGACAAGTAATGGCTGACCACACCCCACTATCAGGGCCTCCACGCTGTCCCCTTCACCTGCCAGCTGCACAGCAGCCTCTTCTGCCAAAGCACTCCTCAGCTGTCTGCTGGTGACCGGCAGCTCCTCAGGGATCCCCGACCTCAGCTAGGGCCGCAGCAGAAGAATTCCCGCCACGACACTCTCCTCACTCCCGGCGGTCCAGGACGTCACCAGAGGCACCTGCAGAACTTCCCACACCACCGGAGCACCAGAAGGAGAGAATTGGAGCCCAAAGACATCATTTCTCAGGATAATAAGAGCTGCGCTAGCGGGAGCACAGCAATGTGCGACCGCTCAGCTCTCCATGTAGGCCATACCCCATCAAAAAGGTTTTAAAAAATATACCGCCTCGAACCTATAGGCTTTAAAGCTGTAGTCCAGTTTAGTAAAATGTACCCCTATGTAAAGAATAGGGGATAAGTGTCTGATTGCAGGGGATCTGCCCAGCACCCCAACTCTCGCCATGCACAGAGCTGTGTCGACCACTGCACAAAGCGGTGGTCAACACACCCCCTCTATATATCTCTATGGGAGAGCCAGGGATACAAGAGTACAGCACTTCTGCTTTCCCATAGAGATACACAGGGAGGGCTGGGGCATTGCGCAGGAGAACATCCCAGGGTGGGGGGCCCAGAAGTCCGACCTCCCGTGATCGGACGTTAAATCAGGGGTTACATTTTACTAATCTGAATAACCAAAAATAGACCAAAAGTAGTTTAGTTGTAAAATCCTCTGATCTGTTGTATGTCAGTGTAAAACAGACCATACATTACAAGTAGACTACATTTAGTCAATCAAAGCCTATGGTTATACTGTTAGTAAGCCACAATATATGTTTGAATACTTTTTTTTTTTTTATGTATTTCTACATATACCTGCAATGGCCAGTGAAAATGTGATGTGAACAAGGCCTTATTGATAAACAACGGATCTATTTAAAGTATTTAAAAATAGGTCTTGTAAACCAAACAATCCCTCATATTCATGTTCATATTCCATATTAGGGTATATGAATGTAATGCAGGGGGTATGGACACTCATTACAAACAAATGCTACATTTCTACAAATTATTTTGCTAGCGGAGGCTAGCTTTAGCAGGGAATCTGCTACTATTCTCAGGCCTTGGGGTCCAGTCCTGCAGGGATTTGTTATCTATGGTCATTCAAACCCTTAAAGATTATATAGTTAATCTTTAACCAGATTACAAAACCAATAAAATGACCCATTTTATAGCAGAAAATAGCAACAAAATAACAATTGTTTTGTAATAATTTTATTGCAGTACACAAAGGGAAACATTAAAGCTATGGTTAATGATACATTGTGGGTTGAAAGCACACTGAAGTATAGTTCAATAAGTACAAAAAATGTAATGAGCAAGAAATTCAATGCATAATGTGCTTTTATTGTGGAAGAAAAAAGTGTTGTGGACACTAGCACAAAGGGAGTCCACTCCGAGTTCACCAGGATACATTGTTGTGAAGGCCAAGCCAACATCCTGAGCTCTCATGTCATGTTTCATAAATTATTCCTTAACAAATTTTTTAGTGTGGCAGGACACATTAGTCTGCTGAAAGCAGCATTCAAATCCACTGTGGTAGGCCAACAAGACGGCTAGGAGGAAGCTGGGGCAGCATTGAAGATTTTCACTATTTCCCTTATACAAGTTGCATAGTATACTATGCAACATGCCTAAGCCCCCTCTGTGCCCCCACATAGTATTTAGACCCCCCTTTGTGCCCCCATATAGAAGGTAGGCCCTTATACTTCCCCCATATAGTATAAGTGCCCCACTATTCCCCTATACTGTTCCACATAGTATTAGGCCCCCTGTAGTATCAGACTCCCATACTGCCCCTATATATAATTAGGCCCCCATACAGCTTCACAAAGTATTAGGCCCCCCTCTGTGCCCCCACATAGTATTAGGCCCCTATTCTGTCCCACATATTATTAGGCTCCCCTCTGTTCCCCCTGTAGTATTAAAGATGCACACACAGATGAACTTGCGTTCGTCAAGCACCCCCCCCCCTCCCACACACGCACATCCGGTGCATCAATGCCACTGGTAGCTCTAACTTGGAGTTGGTCCAAACAGGCTAGCCTTTGTTCCCCATGTGAGTAAATGAACCTTGGTCTTCCTTGTCCTTCCTTTAATCTCATTTGATAAGTATTAACCCCTGGATACCAGGAACACCCCACAGGACCTGCTGTTTTGGAGATACATCTCTTGCCAGGAGCCATCGTCTTGAGAAAGTCAATGTTATTAACTTTGTCAATAGTTTTAATGTTATGGTACATCCGTATATACAAGCAATGTACTTTCTCATCTTTTGCATATGTTGTATATTTTTCTGACCAGAGTCTATCTTATTGAATTGTAGTACTGTAGTACTTTTCAAATTAGCACAGTTTACCTGATATTAAAAACCTTTGCTTTTTCTCTTCTAAATTGGCTACATTTATTTGCTTTGATTGTTTATTGATAGACTAATTTGTCAGTTTCACGGTTAGTTTTCCTTCAAAAGTTTGGCACCTGCCTGACAATAATAGTTTATTAGAATTGACTTTCACTTTTTGCATACTTGTCTAGCCCTAACAGGAAATTTTCAGTAGACTGAAGAAAATAGAAATAGACATTAAATTAACCAAAAGCTGTAAACAATGATCAGGAATTTTCTGCCTATGTTTTTTATTGACAAACTGCTGTATGCATGACGTGTAGCTTACACATTTTTATGATTTTCATCTAACTACTGCAGTGCTCCAATGTATTTTTCTTCCCATAAATATGAGCTTGGTGTAGGTGATTTAGTGTATCATTACATGATGATTATTATTTTTTTTTTATCTTTCAAGACATATAAATTGAGAACAGAACAACTGTATTGTAAACAAGTATTTCCCCCCTGAACATTTCTCTTTTTTAGACTTTGAATTTAGATCAGAGCCACTATTAATGTAGGAACACTACACTACTGTAGGCCACTGGTGTTGTGACTCCTCATATGTTGGCGATGTATTATCTCTAGAAAATTTAAAATATCTTAACCTTTTAAGTAAGGGCTCGTTCACATTGTTGTCGGACTCCGCTATTCGGAGTTCCATCAGCAATCCGTCCAGAAGGATGGGAGTTTATTGAAGAAGAAAAATAGTGCAAGCACTATCTTTTTCTCTGCTAAAATCCTGTAAAATTACCAGGTCACGGACCCCATGCAAGTGTAGTAGTAGTAGTAGTAGGTAATAGTAGGTAGTAGTCATTTGCATCCAACGCATTTCAGGGTCTGATCGGCCCAAAAAGAAAAGAAAAAAACGATCTTAACGGGTCAGATGCAAATGGCCGTGTGAATCTAGCCTTAGAAGATAATTTTCTTCTTTTTTCCATGTTTATTTTTTCACCCTTGACTTCCAAGAGCAATAACTTTTTTAATGTTTTCATTAACACAGCCATAAAGGATACAGGACAAGTAATATTTTTATTGGTACCATTTAATTTATCATACAATGTATCAGGAGACATGGAAAAAAAAATTTGTAGAGTGGAATGGAAACGAAACTTCACCAATACCATTGTTTTTACATTTGCCTTGTGTCGACATCTGACACTTTATTTTCATTATAGTATTTATCTGCACTATAAATAAAGTGAAAACTTTATGAAACTTAAAAAAAAAAAAATGTTACATTGCACTGTGAGTTTGGCCCTTTGAAGTTGGAGCATCCCTTTCATAAGGCAAGGACAGGTCCTTCATTGTGCCTATTTGTTTCTGGAACTTTTTGTAGAAGGGTTTTAATTTAACTGGATAGTTATCATATGAAACTATATAAGAACCATTAGTATTTGTTTTAGGGGCTCTAATATACAGTATTTTTTACAGCAATTGGCAAGAATAGCATCGCCTGCATGACTATACTTACCATCAAGATAAAGGAACCCCAACAGGAAGCTAGCATAGGTAAATTGTATCCACATGATTTATTTGAAAATGGCTCCAGTATAGTTATGTACATATAGCTGTTACATACAGAACCAATAACGCAAATAGAAACGAAGCCTAAAATTACCCAAAAACATTTAATCAATATTGACTAATTCATCTGTTGTTCTTAAAGGGGTACTCCGGTGCTTAAACATCTTATCCCCTATCGAAAGGATAGGGGATAAGATGCCTGATCGCGGGAGTCCCGCCACTGGGGACCCCCGGGATCATGCACGTGGCACCCCATTTGTAATCAGTCCCCGGAGCGCGTTCGCTCCGGGACTGATTACCGGCGACTACAGGGCGGGCGGCGTGTGACGTCCCGCCCCCGCCCCCGTGTGATGTCACACTCCTCCCCTCAATGCAAGTCTATGGGAGGGGGCGTGATAGCTGACTGACCGATACCAGTATGCTGCAATAATTAAAAGAAAAGCATATTTTTCTGGCCACTTCAGTTAAGTAAAAGGGGCATACATTACTATATGTTAAATTATTGTAATAAACAGTTGTATAAACATAATGTAGCAAATGCATTGATCTTTAATAAGCACAGAATGCTGTGGATGAGTTTTGTGTCATACGGTGGGATAAGTAGTCATAAATATAATGTAAGAAAACCCGGTACAGTTGCTTGTTTTTTAGATGATCTATTCTTGGGTGTTAGGCAGTATTACTTGGTTGCCCCTACACTAGCTCCTCATTACTATGCCGGCTGGTGATGGCTGCATAAATTGGCTAGTTGAGGCCGGCCTGGGTTCTGATTATGAAGAGGAGTATAAACAATTAAAGTGATTATCGATAATGAGGACAGCTCCATATTGAGCTCTTGCGGAGGCATTTATTGATGTTGGTGGCTACATACGCATATATCTTGATATATGGTAGCTTCCTGGTGTGATTACAATAGCAATGCTCGTGCTGTCATTATTTTTTATTCTTTTCCTCAACAATTTCACCCCCCCATTCTTGCACCAGTGCTTCACCCCACCCCCACCCTATATTAAACTCCCCCCCTCTTTCAAGCTGTAGAATAAAACTCTTTAGTTAATAATTTCCATACTCATTAACATGCTAATGTGCTCAGGCTCACAGCTCTTTAATCACCTCAACATCAGACTCTGTAGGGAACAGAATTATAAGGACTCCAGGGAGGGGGGAGGAGAGAGACCAGTAGAACAGCAATTAACCCTTACCTTGTCATAACATATTCCTTGTCAAAGATTAGATTGGCCAAATTCTTTCAAGCCAGAGAGGCAGGTGATTGTTCCCCATACTGCATACAGCCTCAGGCAAATTGTACATAAATTAGCTCTTGTGATAACACAAGGCACGCATGCAGTGGATAATGCTTTTCATGTGTAGTGCATTCATTGAATTAGAACCTATTTGACAGAGCATGCAGAAAAACAACACTGTTATTATTATTGATTTATACCCTGAAAAGCATAGTGATTTACTATCAGTTTAGCTTACCCTTGTTTGTTATTTTTTTTTCTCATAAATATTCTTCTTTTGTACACAGGGCTGTGTCTGAGATGATTCTTGCATATCAACCGTGCAGCTATGGATGCTGATGAAAGCTTCCTTGCCACTTCTGGGCAGGATGAAAGAAGCTCCTGGCCTCTGGACCTCAATTTACCCCTTTGCCCAACAGCCACCAAAGAAACCCCTCTCCCCCCTCCTAACCCATCTCCAGAATTGTCCTCCTCGGCCTCCTCCTCTGTATCTGCTGCTGGAGGAGGATGTCAAGATGTCAGCCCGACATCCTCCTTGTTGCAGCCACCTGTGACTCCCAGTTCTCCACACCCAAATTTTCTGCCAAAGCTTTCATCTCCTGTACAGCCAAACTACAAGGAGGAAAATGAGGACAGAGGGGAGGCCCTGGTGGGACATGTGCTTTTTTCTAGTGATGGAACTGTCTACCTCCTGAAAGGTGAGGAAGAGGAGGAAGGAGCTCTTCCTTCCCCAGCTTCACCACGGGACTCCCCTAAAAGCACATTGTCGTCACATCCTCCACTCACCTCTTTTCGTCTCACCGCCACCTACCAAGGCTTTCGCTCTAACCAAATATCCCTACATACCTCAGCTGAGGCAGCCGAACTTACTCAACCGGCGCCTGGCAACTCGCCCAGAAAACAAGACCAACCCAAAGAAAAAGAAATAGAAGGGCATAAAGGGGAAGATGATTTTAGTCACAAATCAACAGGGGAGACCATAAGGACACAAAGAGTGGATGGTACATGGATTTGTCACCCTTGCCAGCTTAATTTCCGAAGTGGAAAGCAGCTGGGATTGCATGCTTCCCACTTCCATGGGTTAGATCACCCATATCAAGATGAGTTGGCATCAGGTGATACCTCTGGTATCATTCATAGATCAAGTGGGCAAGTTTTTCTCAGCCTTTTAGAACCAAAAAAAAGCCACATTGTGTTAGATGCTGGCCAGGAGCCAGAGAATGTTGCCCTTTCTGATGTTCAAGACACCCCACTCTTAGATGTAATCCAAAGTGCAACTGAACAGTCTGGAACATTAGAAGATGTAGTGAAAGACACAAAACACGATACCAAAAGTCATGTGGCTTTTCAAGGGAAACCAGAAAGTCCTAAACTTTCTATGGGCCTGGTGCCCAATTCACCTTTAAGTTATCACAAATGTGAATCCACAGGAACATCCCATTCAACTGAAGCCAAAGATTCAAAGGCCAACAAAGATGAAAAGAACAGTGCAGAGAACTGGTGCTCGGCAGGAACAGAGGCACTGGGTGAAGATGTTGAGGGAGAGGTAGAGGATATGCTGGAAAGCAACCCCTCTGCCGCACAGACCTCAGATATAAATGAGCAGCTACTTGCAAACCAAAGCTTCTATGGTCCAATGATGACAAATTCCTTGTTACAAATGGGAGCTCTTCATGGCTCTGACAAAGGGGGTAACCAAACAGATGCAGATCGTGGGCCTTTGGTCTTTGACGAATGCACACCATCCTCAGGCCCCCAATCATTCCAAAGTATGTCTCTTCAAGGCCAGCTTTCTCTGCTACATTCTCGCAATTCATGCAAAACTCTCAAATGTCCCAAATGTAACTGGCATTATAAGTACCAACAGACACTAGATGTTCACATGAAGGAAAAACATCCCGAAAGTCACAGCCATTGTTCTTATTGCCACAGTGGCCAGCAGCATCCACGCTTGGCACGAGGTGAAAGCTACAACTGTGGCTATAAGCCATATCGTTGTGAGGCTTGCAATTATTCCACAACCACTAAAGGAAACCTCACCATACACATGCAGTCTGACAAACACTTGGCCAATCTCCAAGGCTACCAAGGTTCAGGTCCTGCAGCCAATACATCACTTCCACCCGTAGCAGCACCAACAGTGAACACAGGACAAGGAGAAGGAAGTCAAACATCACCCACTGACCGTCAACTTAAGCAAAAGGCATCATGGCACTGTAAAGTGTGCAATTATGAAACTAACATTTCCCGCAACTTACGTATACATATGACCAGTGAGAAGCACATGCAGAATGTACTACTGCTGCACCAAGGCCTGGGAATGGGCCAAGACAACTTTCCATTCTATGGAACCCCACTTGCGCCAGAGCAGGGACTGGAGCATCCACTTCTTTTCAATCCCATGCACTTCAGCTCGGCTGGCACTCAAGGTGAGGACATGCATTGGTAACAAACAAGCTTTACAACATGAATGTAATATTTGTATTTAATAACATTGTGCAATTTACAAATTTTGGCCATTAGTGCTATAAACAGTAGCCAATGTCAATAGGTCTGATAGGAAATTGTTATTATTTAATTTAAGGAATGCAAAAATCTCATCATTGCCATTGGTTTTCTTAATACCTCCAGAAAATATTCTGGATATAAACATTCTATATGTAAAACAAAAATACTTCACTATAGATTAAAATCTAGCCTAGACTTAAGATATTGTTAAAGGGGTACTCCACTGCTCAGCGTTTGGAACAAACTGTACCCCTTTAATGTAGTGTTAGTGCCATTACAGGCAAGGTGCTGAGTCCAGAACTATTTTGATCTCATGTTTATGTTATTTTATACCTGCATGCTTTACCATACATACATTGTAAAGTGTTTTCCCCTTTTACTCTGCAGCTTGTAACCTTCTTACTCCAGATCACCAACCAAATTCACAAGTGAATACCGTAAACCCTTCTGGAATGGCCATTCCTCCACCTCCATCCTTACCAGAGTCATCTCCAAGCCCTGATGAAGAACTGTTACCTGGGGTATTCCGCTGTTTGGTTTGCCGTTGTTTTACCACTGACAGTCTGGAAGGATTACTTTCTCATGCCAGTAGAGGCCGGTCTCTACCTGAGAGGGAATGGAGAGAAGTCCGGGGAGACTTGCATTGTTGCCGTCTTTGCTCTTACAGCACCCAACTTAAAGCTAACTTCCAACTGCACCTGAAAACCGACAAACACGCACAGAAATATCAGTTAGCGGCCCATATGAGAGAGGGAGGTGCAGCTTTGGCCACTGCTCAAGCTTCAGCTGCAGAGCTGCCCATCAGCGGATATAGCCAGGCCTCTTCTTTCCCTCCTTTGCACCTGAGATGTAACTTGTGTGGATATGAAAGCAACAGCAGAGAGAAAATACAGCTGCATGTGCAAGGAGGAGGGCACGAAGAGAGCCTGCGTGTCTACAAGGTGAAGTATACACAGGATTTTAGGATTAGAATATATTAGTATTTGTGTATCATATAAAGTGTTGAGAACCTTTTTTATTCCCATGTTGAGTATTTTATGACTTCTATGAGTTCTGAATCCTGAAGGTGTGACTACAATTAACCTCTATATCCCCCTACCCTTCCATCACAATCATAAGGGTTCAAAAAGCTGAGATATGGGGAGCTGTTTGATTACATCCTCACACTGGATGTCCCCCCATTACCTGGTGACAGAAATCTGAAACATTATTATAGGGAGTAATAACTTAAGAGAATCTGTTATCAGTATCACCTGCACTTACCTGTTGGGACAGGCATGTAGTGCAGGTGGCACTGATGAAATTCATACATACCACTCCTTACTCCGTGCCTCCAGTCTTCGGTAATCCCTAGTCTTTGGTATATGCAAATGTGGGGCTTGGTGCACAGGGGGCGTTCCCAAGCCCCTGGTGCATGGTGGCATCTGGCTGGCATTTTTATAGTAATGCCTCCTCCCCTGTGCTGAGCCTTTTCTGCTGCAGAACAGAGCTCCACTCTGCATAGACTCAGCGCAGGGGAGGCACAAAGCAAGGATCGGTAAGTATGATTTTTATCAGTGTAACTCACAGGACATGCCTGTACCAACATGATACTGTAGACAAATTCCCTTTAAAGGCATGGATAATAGCACCATGTAATACAGAACACACATAGTATATCAACCCACACTAACCTGTTATTCCCAACTAAAAGGAACAATGGGGGAAATTTATCAAAACCTGTGCAGAGGAAAAGTTGCCCAGTTGCCCATAGCAACCAATCAGATTGCTTCTTTCATTTTGCAGAGGCCTTGTTAAAAAATTAAAGAAGCGAGCTGATTGGTTGCTATGGGCAACTGGGCAACTTTTCCTCTGCACAGGTTTTGATAAATCTCCCCTATTGTCCTTACACCTCAGAGGCCCCCCTGCTATGAAAGCTATCACTGTAGTTAAGCTCATGCACTTTAGTTATTTTTGTGACGTGGTGCTAGGAACTGTGATATTATTTGCTTTGTTAGGGAAGAGTATCACAGGGCATGTTTACCATGTCACACGCAGACACATGGACACCTAAACTAGGACTTCACTAGACAGCTTCATAAATCTCAGCTTCCAGGAACACTTTTTGTGAATGGAAGATACACCCCTCACTGCAGTCCCACCTGAATTTTTAGGCTTTAAGTGGATTTAGGCTTCCCATGATCCAATAGTAAATGACCCAATATGTCTTTTCCAACTAGTTGTGAGGGAGAGGGTAACAAGTTTCAATTTTCCCATGATAAGTTCACAGCTGCATTGATTCATCACGTAGATCCGTCACACAACAGATACCAATGGCACTAAATTTATCCCACTGACATATAATGGCATCACCTATTTCACCGGAATTTACTACAGTTTTTTTTTAATCAATTGTGATGGAATCTGCTAAAAAAAACTCCTAACAAAGCTTCTGATATACATTTGTTAGTCATATGGTTCTGCACACTGGTTGAAATCTGGTGCTCAGTGGAAGGACCGGTTGTCCGTAACCAATATGTGACAATAACCATGGTAAAACATCAGGAATTGAAATTGTTAGAAACTTTTTTTGATCAGTCAAACTTGCATCAAACTAAAAGGTTCATATTAGTAATGGTAATGAACCTGAAGTATATGTAAAACAATATTATAGCTTGTCCCCTACTTTTCAAAGCTCTTGGACCTTGTTCACAGTACAGTGGTATGACAGTGGCCTCTGGTAAAGGAAAAGTACACTGTCCGGCTGCATGGGTAATACGGATGTGAACATAGCCTTACGGCTGTGAACATCATATTTCTAGCCTTCTTTCTCTCTTTCACCAGTGATCTGTTTTTTTCTAAACCTATATGCTGCTTCTATTGACATGGATTTATTAAATCCTTTACTAGAGAACAGAAATCCAACTAGTTACCTCTTTTCTAGAAATTTTTACACTTTTTTTTAAATTGGAGGATGGGTATAATCCATAGCAAAAACTGCACACATAAGCAAGACATGGAGCACAATAAAACTGAGATGGCCCTGTTCATTGGAGCTTACAGTCTAAAATATAGCCTTGCTGGTAGAGCCCCCTACAGGAAATACTTGAAATTCTTATTGGGCAGAAGGAGCCATTATTTTTCAACAAAAACATTTGTCATAGCCTTTCTTAACGTTTCAGTCATGCACAGTATTCATATTGTAAGAGGTACAAGTATACTAGATACACCAGATTAATAGTTTTGCACTAAGATAGCTATAAAGAATAATATATGTTTTTATGACATGCTGTTAATAGGTAATGTGTTTCAGTATCTTTTTAGAAGAATGCAGTAACTGTTGTGGGTGTCAACCGTGCTTGCTATTATGGTTAAATAAAGGAAAAAAACATAAACAGGTCATTGGCCCTAACCATTGGTTTCCAGTGTAGACAAACTTACTGTAATATTACCAAATAATTTAGGTAAATTGCAGCCACGATAAAGTAAATCTGTTAGGATGAGATTACGACTGGTAATTTACAGATGTGGATAGTTCGTCTTAATGAATTCTTTCTATGTATATGTCTGTATGAAGTTTTTGCAGGCCATCGAAGGCATTGGTGGAAGTGATGTGTGTTTTCGCTGTGCCCCATGTGACAGCACCACGGGATCTCGTCTTGGTATGATGTCACATCTACGTTCTACAAGTCACCATCAAAATCTTACACAGTGGAGGTTGATGAACGGTGAAGCTGTACTTGAAAGAATTGTAACTGTCTGCAGGAGCCAACAGGAACCCAGTAAGCCTTCTTTTTTCTTTTAGCATTATTGATTCATATCAATTATATAGTTGGTATCAATAAAAGGCCAAATAACAAAATGTGTTTATATCGTGAATTTATACCACAGCATGGTACTATGTGGTCTTTGCCATCCACCTTAATTTCTGTAGAATGTGGTATTCAGATTAATGCCTGTTCAAGGCAATACATAGCTTTCTTTTTCTATTGGTACATGCTTGGATTTTCTTAAAAGGGGTATTCCAGGAATCAAAAAACAGGCCTTTTTTTTTTTTCTTTCAAAGACCTTTTGCTGTTTGTCTCCAGGTTGGGTGTGGTTCTGCAGCTCAGTTCCATTGAAGTGAATGGAGCCAAGTTGTAATACCACACCCAAAGTGGAGACAATGAGGGCGCTGTCTTTGAAAGAAAAAATGCCTTGTTTTTTTTATTTTATTCCTGGAATACCCCTTTAATGCTCCAGAATCCACTGGAAGCTGATCCTACTTTGTATCTGCATGTTCATACAATGTCAAACATAAAAGTGTAAGCAGGGGGCCAATATAATGAATATCATCATGGACTATACTGCAGGCCATGTATATGCTATCTTAGAATTGCTCTGCTAGAACTACCAGACAATATAATACAAAGGAGCCATTGTTTACTCAGCACTTATTTACCGACCGTAGCTTGAATAGACAGTCACAGGTTATAAAGATGTATTATTTATTTGAAAAATATATTTTCACCATTAACCAAGTGTAAATTTACCTATTCCTTAAATTCATAGGCCCAGATTTATCAAACTGTGTGAGAGAAAATATAGAGAGATTTTCCCACAGCAGCCAATCACAGCTCAGTTAACAAGCTGAGGTAAAGTGAAACCTGAGCTGTGATTGGCTGCTGTGGGAAAATCTCTTTATATTTTCTCTCACACAGTTTGATAAATCTGGGGCATAGTCTTTTCATATTCAATATACTATATTTTGTAATATTATGTAAATTCAGTGAAAAGGAAACTGTAATGGGCCTAGGCCTTTATACGATAAGCTGTAAGCCAAATTACTAGGAAAGATAAGTCAACAAGTAGCAAGCTAGGTGTCCATGAAAACATTGTCCCATGTATCAGATGTCCCCTCTATGCTTTCGTCTTTGGATTTCCATCCAGCATTATAGTTGTTAAATTGTTTTTAATCTATTTTTACTATTTTAGCTTCTGTCAATGCTGTAGTATAGCCTAGTTAGCTTTAGACTAATGTTCCTTGTCCCCAACCTGCTAATAACAATAATCCAGGGAGAGCACAGTTATTAAAGTGATTGTGATAGAAAATTGTCCTGTGCTAAAAGTAACCACTGTATAGTGCATGACAACATTTTCTTTACTTATTAAAACTGGATAGTGACCCATATTTCCTTCTTCAAATCTGATCTTATTCTTACTGTTTTTATTCTGTCTTGTACATACATGGGGCAACCATTTTTCTTAAGCTGGTATTCTGCTTTGTTAACAATAGTTTAGAAAACTGCTTTAACGCATCCGCATGGTGTCTGAAGATGACTCATTGACTTCTATAGGAGAGTGTTCTAGTTATGCTCTGTGGCCTATGCAGAGGTCAGTGCACTGTGCAGGAAGGGGGAGGAGGGAAGATGTGACCATCATCTTTTGTCTATGCTGTGACCCTGTGGTACTTGCCTCTATCTTTATAATAGAGGTGTTACCTTTTATCTTAATCCTGTCTGTGATAATAAGATGACTTCTTAAAAGAGGTCTTTACAGAACAGAATGTGTCAGCCTATTCAGAGGCTCAGTGGCCAGTGTAAAAAACCTGCAGGATTTCAAAATTATTTCTTAATATGGGTAAAGACATAGGCAGATTCGAAGAAAAAAAAGAAAAAACATAAACATTTTAAAAAAATGTGTCTAACATAAGAATTGGACTTACTGACTATACAGTTCCTTTAAAGGGGTACTCCACCCACATACAGCTTATCCCCTATCCATTCCACGCAGCACCTGGGCCACACCAGCCATTCAGAACAGTATGTTTAGAATGCTGGGTTCCCGTGGCGGGAGACATGACATCACGAGGGGATGTGACTTCACAAGGTGGCGTGACGTCATATCTCTGGCAGCAGAAACCCAATGTTCTAAATATGTTGTTTAGAATGCCGGGTGAGGCACAGGTGCTGGACAGAGATCATGGGGGTCCCAGTGGCTGGACCCCTGCGATCAGACAACTTATCTCCTATCCTTTGGATAGGGGATAGGATGTATTTGGGCGGAGTACCCTTTTAAGCTTCACCATAGCAAACCTCTCATCCAAAATTTAGTTCATTAGTAAATTGGAAAGCTCCTTAATAAATAATTTCTTCTAGCAATTGCCCTCCCTTGTAGTTCTTCGAGATCACAGTGTTGATGGCCTATCCTTAGGATTGGCCATTGAAATCAAATTGGTGACTCCGAATGAACATGCCTTGCCAGTGCTCCATTGATTCATACTTGTGATTGCTGGGGCTCCTTGGGGTTGGGCCCCTACCGATCAGCCAATTATCTCTTCTCCTATGGATATCCAATTGTGGGATAATTCCTTTAAGTCACTGTAATATATGAGAGAAAGCAGCAATACTTGTGAATGACATTAAAATATGCTAGTCTTCTAGCTTTCATACATAAGCTGTAAACAGAGAATATACTGTATGGTTGAGATCTAAGCTGCTATGCCTATATAAATCATGTAAAGATCTGTGAAATGGATATACCAGTTTTTAATAAACCACCTTATAGATTATACAAAAACAGGAGCAATTGTTGTTTTGAAATGGTACATTTTTTCTTTTTTTTTGCTGTCTTAATACTATTCATTATGTCTTACATTCGTTTAGCTATCTTTTCTTCTTTTGTGGTCGAGTCTATCTCGCACAGTATTACTCTGCCCCCTTGCCACCCCTCCTTTCCTCCTGGCTCCGGGCCCATCTCCGGATCAATATTTTATGATTTTGGCGGCGGTTGAATGGTGTTAAAGAACTTTAACACTTTAATTAGCTGAAACAGGAATAAATTCCCCACAACTGTCAATTTTCAGTATAATCGTTTATCTGGTGACACTGTGCCTGTCCTCTCATCTCTCTCTGCCTGCCTGTGTATTCTTTCCCGCACGTTTTTAGTACCTCATCCAGAATTTAGGCTGTAAATTCACTCCCTTGGCCAAACAACCTATTCTGTAAAAAAAAAAAATAATATAATAAAAGCTGAATGTCAAGCTTCATATACTGATCAACTTCAGTGCTTGTAAAATACTGTAATACACATTTGTTCCACTTATTGAAGATCATATGTTATTTTTTTTTTTTTTTACTATCCTCTGATAGAATAAGCTACAAACAGAAGCACTGTTTTTTTGTTTTTTGCTTATATAGGTCAGCCTAGACTATTATGAGAGAATAATGTAGAGGTTCTTGTGTATGTCTTGTGCTTACTTCCATTTGCTGATGTGACATGCATGAGTTCTACGACTGAAATTAATTCCTATTGCTGTCTACATTTCCCAGAATCCTCTGGGATTGCAGAGGGAGAGATGATGTGGAGTTTGATCACCTGGTCCTCAGGCTGCTAGAGTTTAGGCTTATAAACGGGTTGTCACCATGTTGAGTTTTGATGCGTTTTCTTTTTCAAAGTGTGTTTTTTAGGGAAATATTACCATAAGGGGCAAGTGATTTCACCTATAATGACAATTTAGGTGTTTTATGAATATCTGAAGCCTTTAGGCTGTGTTGGCATGTTAAATTCTTACTGCATTTTTCTCGTTTTTACAGCATTTTGGCTGTTTCCCGTGTGATTTTCCAAAATCGCTGTAAAAACAACATATTATTACATTGACTTTCTCAGATGTGGTAAAATAGCACCTTTTTTTCTGCAACTTAGGGAAATTCATGGAAAAAACAGCAAGAAATGCAACGTGTGAACACAGCCTCAGGGGAGGTGTATAACTGTATGTCTATTTTTTCTCTCCATAGAACTATATTATATACATTGTATATTGTTATTTCAGGTAAAGTCCCGATGAACCCAGAGATACCATCAAATCCTGACCCAGGAGGGGAAAATACTAACACTGCCCAAGGTGAGACAAGGGATTTTTGTTCTGTGACAGTTCCCTACATTTTCCCCAAGATGATTCTAAAGTTTAGAACAAGTTGCTATTTAAATGAGAAATTTCTCATTTGATCTTTTTTTTTTTATTCTCTTTTGTACCACCTTATGCCTTTAGGTTTATTTAAAACAGACTTGCAGCCTTCTACAGAGCTCTCTGTAACTGTGACTCCCATAGCGACTAAAGATGTTCTCTGGAACGCAGTATATAACATTTATTGAACACTGCTCAGTATTTTGAACAGGATTTGCATTTGAGCATATGCTTATTTGTTGGATGATCACATCTTTTATGTCAAAATGAAAATCACTGTTTGTTGGCAGCACATCTCCCTGTGGAAACAGAGAATGGCCTGCTGACAACCCATGTATGTGTAGAGGTTTGAATTAATGGTGGCAAGAATTATAATTTGTTTAAGCCCCTCCTTCTAATTGGCACATAAAAATATATGCAAACAAGTGCTGATCAACTTCTTATATTTCTGATCACTGCCCCATATGGGCAATTCACCCACCTATGTAAAAGGACACGGCAGGCTATGTACCTACTTAGTTTATTGAGATGTTTAATGCATTTCAAAACACAGAAAAAGATGCAAATCTTTCCATTATAGGTTTTCTCTATGTTGGTCCCACTTCTGGTTTTGGTAAAAATACTGACCAAAATGAGGCTTAAAAAGGTACTCCGGTGGAAAACAAATGTTTTCAAATAAACTGATGCCAGAAAGTTAAACAGATTTGTAAATTACTTCTATTTAGCAATCTTTAGCCTTCCAGTACTTATCAGCTGCTGTATACTACATAGAAAACGGTTTAGTTCCAATCTGACCACAGTGCTCTCTGCTGACACCTCTGTCCGTGTCAGGAACTGTCCAGAGTAGAAGCAAATCCCCAAAGCAAACCTCTCCTGCTCTAGACAGTTCCTGACATGGACAGAGGAGTCAGCAGAGAGCACTGTGGTCAGACTGGAAAAAAACTAAACTTTCTCTGTAGTATACAGCAGCTGATAAGTACTGAAAGCAGTAAGATTGTTAAATAGAAGTAATTTACAAATCTGTTTAACTTTCTGGCTCCATTTTTTTCCACCAGAGTACCCCTTTAAGAAACAGCTAAAATTGTGGAAACATAGCCTAAAAGTCATAATGTGTGCCTAATGTATTTGAGAAGTGTACCATTTTTGGAGCAAACTAAAATTATTGGGGGAGATTTATCAAAACCTGTGCAGAGGAAAAGTTGCCCAGTTGCCCATAGCAACCAATCAGATCGCTTCTTTCATTTTTAACAAGGCCTCTGAAAAATGAAAGAAGAGATCTGATTGGTTGCTATGGGCAACTGGTCAACTTTTTCTTTGGAAAGGTTTTGATAAATCTCCCCCATTGTGTGTGTACCATAAGGCTGCACCACATTATTCACTTTTAGACTATGTTTGGCACATTGACAAGCTTGGATCTATCATAGGACATGCTGTAGTAAATGGCGGCATCCTGTTCTCCTGGGATCCTGAACTATACCACACCATTTGCTTTGTACACATCCCATAAAGTTTCTATCATACCAACCAAGTAGTATTATGCCACATACACCATTTTGATTTCACTGACTCCTTAATCTGGCTGTTTGTGCCTCAGTCCTTAAAGGGGAACTCTAAAGGTGGAAAAAAAATGTTTTCAAATCAACTGATGCAAGAAAGTTAAACAGATTTGGAAATCATTTCTATTTAAAAATCTTAACCCTTCCTGTACGTATCAGATGCTGTATACTACAGATATACTACAGAGAAATTTGTGAATTTCTTTCCAGTCTGACCACAGTGCTCTCTGCTAACACCTCTGTCCATGTCAGGAACTGTCCAGAGCAGGAGAAGTTTTCTATGGGAATATGATTCTAATCTGGACAGTTCATGACATGGACAGGGTTGTCAGCAGAGAGCACCGTGGTCAGACTGGAAAGAAATTCACAAATTTCTTTGCTTTATACAGCAGCTACCTGTTTACCTTTCAGGCACCAAATCATTTCAAAACATTAATTTTCTACTTGTTTCCACCGGAGTTCCCCTTTAGATCCCCCTAATTCTGTACAAGAAGGAATAGGCTTACATACTGCCTTATGTAAATTTCCCTGGGTCTGGTAAAAATTTTTTAATAAAAATTAAATGGTAAAATAATTGGTTGCTACATGCAACACAGACACTTTTTGTGCTCAATGCTCTGTTCAATAAACTTTATTTACAGTGTCCTGCAGAACACCTTTATTGATTAATATATCTGCATCAGTTGACCTTCACTGGCACTCTATTGTATACGTGAACTAGACAGCTAAGTTTACCCCTATAAACCATGCATGCAAACTTCCGTGTATAAGTAGCCAAAAACATTTACCAGTGACAACAGTGAACCTCTTATTCTGCATGTGTAGGACCAGAAACCTTAACCCTTTTCTGTTAGTTGTTTATCCCTTCCTGACCCCTGATCTCCCGATTCAGCTTCTGTACAGGAAGAGACATCGAGGGCTGAATGTGAAAAAGCTGCCGAAGGGACTACGGTATGTGTTCTCTAGTTCATTTAGGTGTCACTGAATCCTGGTTAAAGCCTTCGAGCTGGGCTGGTCTTGGGCTCTGTGACCAGCTGCACTGAATGACTACAACAGTGTTGCTTTTCATTTTTCAATTCCTCTATGTATACTAAACCAGTCAGCATGACCAGTCATCATGAATCTGTTGTACTTTGGAAATTCCCTAAATAACTGAGTTACTATGCAGCGTTGTACATATTGCACCATCAACATCAGTATCAGCCCCTATATGTTTATAATACACTTAACTGTTCATTCCCCAGCACTCGCTCCTGACTCTCCTTCTAATATTCACGATTGACCTAGCTGGATGCACATGTTATTTCTATAGATGGAAATGTACAAGCAGCTAGTCAGAAACCTCTGATGCTGCTTATCTGTATCTGAGAGCTAAAGGATCAGGAAGATACAGATCCAACCGTCATCATTTGCTACTAATGACCATATGGGGAGACCTGGAAATGTTCAATTGTTGATAAGTCCCATCAAGTTCAGCAGAATGTAATGACTAAAATGAAATGTCTATGTCCTGAATAAAAAATTAAAAAAAGGATACACTTGAGGCAGACTTACTGTTGCACAATTTGTGCCAAAAACTGGATTACATGACTTGCAACACATATTCAAGGGGAGTGGCTTGAAAGTGACATGGAGCTAGTGATGGGTGGAGAAGGTCCAGCGCTCCAGTATAGCTAAACTTAATTTTTTTCCCCTCTTTATTAAATGGGCACTGTCATTAAAACAAATTTTTGCTTTTGCACTCCTTATGGTAAATAAAAAAATATTTCTATTAATGTACTTTGTTTAAAAAAAATGAAGTTTTCTATGTTTTGTGTTTATAAAAGCTGCCACTAGGTGTCTCCCTACTTGTCCAGAGCACATTTCCCCCTATCTCTTGCACAGGAAATGCAGTCTGGAGTGCTGAGGGGGGGGGGGGGTGCAGCCTTAGCCAATTATAGCTCATCTTACACTGAACTGGTCTGTGCTGTGTGTAACAGAGTGAGGGAGGAAGTTCTCCCCTGTATGGCTTCAGATGATGTCACACCTGCTGGGTAACGCCCCTACCCAGTCTGTGAATCTGACTGATACAGAGCAGAAAATACAGAGCAATATTAACTCCTTAAGGACTCGGCCATTTTTTGCAAATCTGACCACTGTCACTTTAAACATTAATAACTCTGGAATGCTTTTAGTTATCATTCTGATTCCAAGATTGTTTTTTCGTGACATATTCTACTTTAACATAGTGGTAACATTTTTATGGTAACTTGCATCCTTTCTTGGTGAAAAATCCCAAAATTTGACGAAAAATTTGAAAATTTTGCATTTTTCTAACTTTGCAGCTCTCTGCTTGTAAGGAAAATGGATATTCCAAATATTTTTTTTTTATTCACATATACAATATGTCTACTTTATGTTTACATCATAAAATTGATGATTTTTTACTTTTGGAAGACACCAGAGGGCTTCAAAGTTCCGCAGTAATTGTCCAATTTTTCACAAAATTTTGAAACTCGCTTTTTTTCAGGGACCAGGTTTGAAGTGGATTTGAAGGGTCTTCATATTAGAAATACCCCATAAATGACCCCATTATAAAAACTGCACCCCCAAAGTATTCAAAATGACATTCAGTAAGCGCTTTAACCCTTTAGGGGTTTCACAGGAATAGCAGCAAAGTGAAGGAGAAAATTCACAATCTTCATTTTTTACACTCGCATGTTCTTGTAGACCCAATTTTAGAATTTTTGCAAGGGGTAAAAAGGAGAAATTTTTTACTTGTATTGGAAACCCAATTTCTCTCGAGTAAGCACATACCTCATATGTCTATGTTAATTGTTCGGCGGGCGCAGTAGAGGGCTCAGAAGGGAAGGAGCGTCAAATGGTTTTTGGGGGACATGTCACCTTTAGGAAGCCCCTATGGTGCCAGAACAGCAAAAAAAAAAAAACACATGGCATACCATTTTGGAAACTAGACCCCTCGGGGAACGTAACAAGGGGTAAAGTGAACCTTAATACCCTACAGGTGTTTCACGACTTTTGCATATGTAAAAAAAAAAATATTTACCTAAAATGCTTGGTTTCCAAAAAGATTTACATTTTTACAAAGGGTTAAAGCAGAAAATACCCCCCAAAATTTGAAGCCCAATTTCTCCCGATTCAGAAAACACCCCATATGGGGGTGAAAAGTGCTCTGCTGGCGCACTACAGGTCTCAGAAGAGAAGGAGTCACATTTGGCTTTTTGAAAGCAAATTTTGCTCTGGGGGCATGCCGCATTTAGGAAGCCCCTATGGTGCCAGGACAGCAAAAAAAAAAACACATGACATACCATTTTGGAAACTAGAGCCCTCGGGGAATGTAACAAGGGGTTAATTGAACCTTAATACCCCACAGGCGTTTCACGACTATTGCATATGTAAAAAAAAAAATTTTTTTAAAAAGGGTAAAAGCAGAAAATACCCCCCAAAATTTGTAACACAATTTCTCCTGAGTACGGCGATACCCCATATGTGACCCTAAACTGTTGCCTTGAAATACGTCAGGGCTCCGAAGTGAGAGCGCCATGCGCATTTGAGGCCTAAATTAGGGATTGCATAGGGATGGACATAGGGGAATTCTACGCCAGTGATTCCCAAACAGGGTGCCTCCAGCTGTTGTAAAACTCCCAGCATGCCTGGACAGTCAGTGGCTGTCTGGCAATACTGGGAGTAGTTGTTTTGCAACAGCTGGAGGCTCCGTTTTGGAAACCGTGGCGTACCAGACGTTTTTCATTTTTATTGGGGAGGGGGGCTGTGTAGGGGTATGTGTATATGTAGTGTTTTTTACTTTTTATTTTATTTTTTGTGGTAGTGTAGTGTAGTGTTTTTAGGGTACAGTCGCACGGGCGGGGGTTCACAGTAGTTTCTCGCTGGAAGTTTGAGCTGTTGCAGAAAATTTGCCGCAGCTCAAACTTGCAGCCCGATACTTACTGTAATCCTCCGCCCATTGAGTGTACCCTGTACATTCACATTGGGGGGGGGGGGGGGACATCCAGCTGTTGCAAAACTACAACTCCCAGCATGCGCTGACAGACTGTACAAGCTGAGAGTTTTAGTTTTGCAACAGCTGTAGGCACACTGGTTATGTATCACTGAGTTTGTGACCTTACTCAGTGTTTCAAAACCAGTGTGCCTCCAGCTGTTGCAAAACTACAACTCCCAGCATGTATGGTGCGTGGTGTAAGGTGACTGCTGGGAGTTGTAGTTTGCAACAGCTGGAGGCACACCGGTTTTGAAACACTGAGTTAGGTAAAAAAAAAAACTGAGTTTCACAACCAGTGTGCCTTCAGCTGTTGCAAAACTACAACTCTCAGCAGACACCGACAGCCAATGGGCATGCTGGGAGTTGTAGTTATGCAACCAGCAGATGCACCACTACAACTCCCAGCATGCACTTTAGCTGTTTGTGCAAGCTGGGAGTTGTAGTTATACAACAGCTGAAGGTACACTTTTCCATAGAAAAAATGTGCCTCGAGCTGTTGCAAAACCATAAGTCCCAGCATGCCCTTATGGGAATGCTGGGAGTTGTGGTGGTCTTCCTCCTGCTGTTGCATAACTACAGCTCCCAGCATGCCCTTTTTGCATGCTGGGAGCTGTTGCTAAGCAACAGCAGGAGGCTGTAACTCACCTCCTGCTGCTGCTCCGTCGCAGGATTGTCCCTCGCCGCCGCTACTGGGGCCCCGATCCCAACATGGACGCCGGGGATCGGGGTCCCCAGCACCCGAGGTCGTCTTCCCGCACCCGCTCACGTCCTCCGGAAGAGGGGCGGAGCGGGTGCGGGAGTGACACCCGCAGCAGGCGCCCTGATTGGTCGGCCGGTAATCTGGCCGACGAATCAGGGCGATCGTGAGGTGGCACCAGTGCCACCTCACCCCTGCAGGCTCTGGCTGTTCAGGGCCGTCAGAGACGGCCCCGAACAGCCAGTAATTCCGGGTCACCGGGTCACTGGAGACCCGATTTACCCGGAATCGCCGCAGATCGC
Organism: Hyla sarda; assembly: GCF_029499605.1. Classification (NCBI taxonomy): domain Eukaryota; kingdom Metazoa; phylum Chordata; class Amphibia; order Anura; family Hylidae; genus Hyla; species Hyla sarda. The sequence goes on from NC_079189.1 coordinate 395,851,369, forward strand.
TGGACTGAATTGTCCAGCGATCTGCGGCCATCGCCGACATGGGGGGGCATAATGACCCCCCTGGGCGAAATGCAGGGATGCCTGCTGAATGATTTCAGCAGGCATCCGGCTCCGGTCCCCAACCGGCTAGCGGTGGGGACCGGAATTCCCACGGGCGTATGAATACGCCCTGTGTCCTTAAGGACTCGGGATGCAGGGCGTATCCATACGCCCTGCGTCCTTAAGAGGTTAAGGTAGAAAACTAAAAAATAATAAAAAATGAAGGCAGATAGTAGTTTATCATGATGGGGGGAAGAGAACTGGGAGGATTGTAAAATTCAACAAGATCATGATGGGTACTCTTTAAATAATTGGATTTTAAACGTTTTAAAGTGTTGTTGCCTTTTTACAATTCGTTTAAAGGGAACCTGTCATCAGTCACCCAGACAGCAGGCACCATAAAACTGTGTGGTCAGCGTGATCTCACACACTATGATTTACTCTGAAACGCTCGAGCCACTGGGACCCGAGTAAGTAGTTATTGGGACTTGTGGTTGCTTTCCACCCTGCAAGTGTGAGTGATGCATCTCTCTCTATACACATTTATAGAGAGGGAGAGATACAACACTCATTACTGACAGGGTGGGAGTAGTCACCAGAAGCACCCCCCCCCCCAATACACAGATTTACCATACAAATATAGGGAGAGACTCATCACTCAGCACTGGCAGGGCAGAGAGTAGATGCCAGGACCAGGCGTTTCAGAGTAAATCATAGTTTGTCATGATCGCACTGCAGTTTGGGTATCAGAAAACTGGTGACATTTTTTAAGAGCCGAGGCAAGTGCTCTCTATCACCCAAAGTGCAAGAAAATGTGCAAACGTGTCACACTAAAAAAAAGTGCACAAAGGATGCGGTCTTTCGCAAAGCCCTTCCCCAAAAGGAGAGAGGCCCCACAACAAACCTACCCTTCACCTCCGGGCCAAAAAGCACATGTAAGGATCCAGGTTCGATGCCCCTTTTTACCAAAGCTACTAAGGGGCCACAAGTGCGCCTGGCTTCAACCAAGGTGTTAACCAAGGTATCAGCCAAGGAGCCATATACTGATGGCATCTCGACCGAAGCCAAGATGCCCAGGGGTTGCAGGGAGGTGAGGAACCAAATGGCCACACACACCTCCCCTAGACCGCCAGGAAGGACACCCAGAAGGGCTACCGCATCCTGAAAAATCCTGTGTACAAACAACACAAAAAAGTGGCACAGTGACAACAAAAATAAGTGGATGAGTGCAGATATACTGCCCGGTCATAAAAAAATTTCCCTGATCCTAGCCAGAAGGCTGGGATGCCAAGGGTGAGTGCCAAAGGTGAAGAGTTATGGGTGCAGTTCTTCAACTTAATGGGGAGTGCATCCAGTGAGTTTAGGCACCTCAGGGTCACCACTCCCCAAGGCACAAATGTACATCGGCTCTACACCCCCAACCTCATGGCCAGATCTGCAGGAAACAGAGCAGCCATTAAGCTGCTTCTGTGGCACCAGCCCCGGAATGCCCCGATACCCCTGCTACCTGATAGGAACAGATACTACACTTGATCTTAGCCAAAATGCAGAGAAAACTGGGGACATGTTCCCTTTAATAAAGATGGATGAATTTTACAGTTTTGTTGTACAGTGTGCTGTACCTTACCACTGAGGGATTTTCCTCCCATCACAATTAACTACATGGGATATGGCCACAGCTCAGTCCGAGCACCAGTGCACATAAGCTACAGGCATGTGTCTTAAGAGGGGCTACGCTGACATTTATCATTACTTTTATTAGTGTTGAGCGCGAATATTCAAAATGCTAATTTTTACCGCGAATATCGGAATTTTCGCAATTTCGCGAATATTTAGAATATAGTGATATATATAGGGGTCAAGTCTTGGGGAAAAAAAAGTGTGGGAACTCAAGATTTCCACTCAAGGGCTGGTCCGGCAGGACTCCTGCTAATGAGAACAGTGATCTTGCTGTGGAAAAAGTGCAGTAACTCACTTCCCACGCATTCCTGCTGGACTTGAGCCCTGGATATATATATTCGTAATTATGAATATTCCTTTTTTTTTATGTGAATTTATGCAAATATGCAAATTTATGTGAATATGCAAATATTCTCAAATATGCAAATATCGGCACTTCCAGTCAGAGGACACTGATCCCTCCTGTTTTTAGGTGAGATATAAATCGCCCATGCGCACTATGCGAATTTCATGCAAATTTTCGCATGGAAAAAAACGAACATAGTGAACATCGAATTTCACGAACATAGGACGAATATTCGTCCATATATTTGCAAAATATCGCGAATTCAAATATGCAAATTCAGTATGGTCCACTTCATTACAGAGTGGGGAGAAGAGGGAGAGGCGGAGGGAGGGGAGGAATATTGATGAGTTGGGCAGCGCTGCGACCAGAAACGCTGACGTCAGAGTGCCAGTTAGCCCGGCCGGTGCAATTTAGCACCTAATTAGCATATACCGTAAATAGAATATTACGGCTGAACGGCGGGGCGGATCCGGGCATGGTGAGCATCAAACTGATCAGCGCCCCCCCCCACTACCAGCCAGTACCACTGGTTAGTGCAAGGGGAGCAAGCTGACAGTTTTCCTTTAAAATGTACCTATCATTATGAAAAGCTTTTGACATGACATGTCCTGGCATCATGTAAAAAGTTTTGATCGGCGGGGGTCTGAGCGTTTGGACCTCCGCAGATCAGGAGTACAAGGATGGACAAGTCTGAGCTGCTGCGTGCTCCTCTCCCACCTTCCCCCTGCCTGTGTCATGTGATCGAGACACTCTCATAGACTTACATGGTGAGTTTGTCTTAATCATGTGACACGGAGCAATCTTCTTCTGGCTCGATCTCCTGATCGGCGGAGGTTTGAACACCCAGACCCCTGCTGAGCAAAACTTTTGACATGTCACAACAACATGTCAAAAAAATGTCATATTGACAGTGGCCATTTAAGCTGTCCGTAGATGTACGATAGCTGTTGGCCTCTCTCTCCTGATATCTCCATACACACGTGTTCTGAACGGAGGGTGGGGGTAAGCCTCTGTTAGACTCTTAAAGAACAAAATGATTGGGCAGTTCAAATTCTACATACCTGACTCGCCTCCTACAGATGATGATGGGGAAGAGTCAGAAGGCCCCATACAACATTTTCAGGTATGAATAACACGTGTACATGGGGCTTTAGATTAGACAGTCTAAAGACGCATTCAATTTAACAAAATATCTCGAATCACTGTAAGAGATCTGGTGCATTTTTAGACTGTCTAAATTAAGGTTCCACTGCCTTATGGTAGCAATATACCTTCAACAGCTGTTACCCCATCTTCCCCCTACATGTAGACATTTGGCTCGCCTGAGTTCATGTGCTCTCAGTCCTCATGTGTTCAATGGACAGTTAAACTCCCAACAGCCACAAGGAACTCTTTGACAAAGTAATGTTTATTGCTTTGGTTATTTATCTTTGGACAGCTCTGGCAGCGGCTTATCTCTCTGACAACAAAAGGGTCGGACAGTTGAAATCCAACATGCCTGATACTTCATCTGTCCGGGAGGCCCCCCTTACACTTTACAGAGTGGGCAGGTTCTGCTGACTGTTGGTGTTTGGGCACCTTATGAATGATACAGTATTAGTAAATCTGCCCACAATACTTTATCCCCGACTACTAGTTTCAGAAACCATGGCTGGAGGGGCATTGCTTCATAAATGTATATATATATATATATATATATATATATATATATATATATATATATAGGCGCATCTATAAAGAACTGATCTGGTGACCAAATAAATATATCACTCTCACTTTCCCTGGTGGCTATAGTCCTTATACTTACTTAATATGCATTACATATCCTCTTTTTAAGTTGTATTATTGAAAATGACATTTGTGTGAGTGAATAAATCACAAGTATTAGTATACACATTTCTTGTGCTCTGAAAACATTGATTTGTACATAGAAAAATCTAAAAAAGCTTCTGAAGTTGTTTCCTTCCATATCTATTATGTGACTACAGGATGACTGTGCTCATCTAGTTCTGTAGAAAAATAGCAACAAAGCAGTTAGTGATCACAAGCAGAGATTGATTCAACTTGTAATAGCAGGGAAATGCAGTCACTAGTTCCAGCATGCCCTGTCTTTACATCTGTCACATGGTCTGCATTACCCAGGAGCAGCAGGAAGTGATCAGACATCTTTCCCAGGGAGGGGGGCGGGCATCGGAGGGTTAAACGCAGGCCCAAGTCTGTAACACCCAGCAGGGGAGGAGATAGGAGGGGGAGAGGATTTGTTTACCAGCTAGGCCGAAAGAAGGAAAGAACGAGAAAGAGAGATAAAGAAAATTAAAAGACTGAAGAAGCAGCAGACAATAGAGAAGTGAGGAGTACAGAAAGTACCTTAGGAGTTAGTTTTAGGGAAACAATCTTAGCATTGTGCTTTATTTCAGTACAGAAGGAATAGTGGACAAGTAGGGTGGGGGAGTGAGAAAGTGGGCATGAGGGGTGACAGAGGTAATTGAAGGGTGGGGGAAAGACATTGTTTGCAGAAGGGAAAACTAAAGCCAGAAAGTCAGATTACACAGATATTGGTGACTAGTGTAAGAAGCAGTGTGCACAGGAGTCAGGCACAAGTGCAACTCGGCTGTGAGAGTCACAAGGGCACAAAAGTGGAAACCGGGGGGAGAGAGGTGACAGTATAACACTGAGGAGAGAACGCTAGGTGTTGGCCTCAGCTTCACCCGGATGGATATGGAAGATGGTTATTTTCTACTCAGAAAGGTAAGTTTTCTAAACCAAGTGTAGAAAGGAGGGAGGGGGAGCGTGGGATGGTCACCAGAAACATTGCAGGATATTCACTGAACTGTATGCAGTGCAGATGTTGAGATGGGAAATTAGTGAAATACGTCATGTGTATTCCCGTATGGCAGAGGTGGCCTTTACAGTATATTTTAGAAAACTTACAGAGCATAACAGTAAATTCCCAGAATGCAGTACACATCAATAGAACAAGACGCTTGGACGGCTATTGTGGTGTCCTAGTTAGCACAGCATGATTTTCAGCTGTCATGACAACTGTCATGTTGTCAGCGATCAGTAACAAAGTGACACTTTATTGTATTCCCCATTCAATTCAGTGGACAGAATTGTACTCCAATCACATTTCTATAGGCTTCATTGACATCACGTTTGGTGGGGCCACTTTGATCTGTCCAATACAGTTGCATACATCTCCTAAAAGAACGCAATATGCTTTAATACTATTGTTCTGAAAGTTGGAGCCGCAGGATACTGACGTATGATGTCCAGATATACCAACAGGCCCAACTACAGACACATCAGCATATATATCTGGAGAACTTCTGGCCTAATGTGCCAACTGTGTATGAGGCATAGTATGAACTGGGTCATAAAATTAGTTTCTGGAACTTTTCCTAGAGCTGTTCGTTTTAAATAATGAGAACAAAACTGCATGTAATGTGCGCTTTTTCTGCTATCTTTTTATAGAGATTTGAGGCTGTGGTGTCTTTTGTGTCTTTTGTGTTACAGCTATTAGTTTGAAGTCCAATTACAGATTAAACATTGACATTAACAACTTCCCGGACTGCGTATGTATTATGAAAGGGAGCCGAATACATAAGACTACAACTACTGATCTCATGGGCTGGTTCAGTCAGTTAATTACAATTAAGTAGATTATATATAAGAATGAAAGCACAATATGCAAAAATCCAAGTTTGTGTGTCCTCTTGCCAACAAGTCCACTGTCCTGCATGCAAATGAGAAACAGATAATTTTTCCTGGGGACAGACTGTCAAAGCTATGTTAGGCTGGGTTCACAGCACGTTTTTCAAATACGGTAACCGTATACGGTTTTCCGCAAAAAAACGTATACGACCGTATCCAAAACCATATGCATAGAGAATGCATTGTAAACCGTATTCCAAATGTCGTGTACGGTTGCATCCGTTTTGCCTCGGATACGGTTTTGCCGATTTTTCAACCGTAGGTAAAAACGCTGTCGACCACGTTTTTGCCTCCGGTTGGAAAACCGTATGCGAACCGTATGCGGTTCTTTTCACATTGTTGTCTATGAGAACCGTACACAGAATTTCAGAATACGGTTGCACACGATTTTTCTAATCCGTTTTTGGAGTTGACACATGTGCAGATTGGAGTTTCAATAGAACATTAGTAACTTTATTAAATTGCTGGAAAACTTATTCCAACAAAATAGCAAAACCGTTGGCAAAAACTGATGGAAACGGATAGAACCGTACTTACGTTTTGGAACCGTATACGGGGAAAAACCGTATACGTTTTAATTTGGAGTCATACGGTTGTATATGGTTGCATACGGTTTTTGCCATACGTTTTTAGCGGAAAACCGTATACGGTAACTGTATTTGAAAAATGTGGTGTTAACCCAGCCTTATACAGCATTACATTTTCAGCAATGACAGGCACATTGTCCAGGTCCATGGTTTTTCTCTCTCTTTATAGGAGGATAATCAGTTACACACTGTACTTGACAGTATTTGAGGTTTTGTTTGTGTTTTATGGGCATCCTATACTGCACCAGCAAGAATATGGTGACCCCTAGTCTTCACGCGGGGTCGACGTCCATGGCAAAATTAAAAACTAAATAAGATTTCATTTCTCAGCAGGAACCATTCTAACAATGAAATAAGCACAGGAGTCAATTATATAGTTGCAGTCAAAGAAAGGTCTGTGTGTATGATAATCCTACGCCTCCCCACCCACTGCCTCACTGTTTAGAAAAAAATGCTTTCCAATACCTGCAGGAGGAGGAAGTCACTTTAGCCATTATATTTAACTTATCTATTGAGCAATTCCTCGATACACTGTTATATAAGAATCATCCTGTTGGCAAGTGGGATTTGAGCCAGTTTCCCAAATGCTGCCCTGTAAATTCAGTCAGTAAAATATAAGGTAACATGACCTGAGTTTTCGTGATGGCTCATCTGATGCCCATCACAAATGCCTCTATGACCCTTTCTCCTTGGTTGCTAGTAGATCCCCTCAGCAAGCTTTAGACATTTTTAGCAATCTGTAGTAAATCGGCAAGGAGGAAAACTAAAGCCTGGTGAAAACTTTGTCTTTTATACAGTATGTCACATAGAAACATCAACAATAAAGGATAATTCTCATATCATAAAGTCATGGCATATCCCTAGGGTTCGTGATAGGTGTAGATCTAACCTCTGGGATCCTCAGAATGAAGTGGTTCACAGCACAGTTTTAGTCCTGTGAACCCCTAAAAGCTTTTCTGCCCAGTGGCCCATTTATACCGTATTTTTCGCCGTATAAGACGCACTTTTTCTTCCCCAAAACTGGGGGGGGAAAGTTGGTGCGTCTTATATGGCAAATACACATTAAAACCTGTCCTATCGCGGCGGTACCTGCGGCCATCAACGGCCGGGACCCGCAGCTAATACAGGACATCACCGATCGCAGTGATGCCCTGTATTAACCCTTCAGACGAAGCGATCAAAGCTGACCGCTGCCTCTGAAGCGAGAGTGACACTAACCCGGCTGTTCAGTCGGGCTGTTCGGGACCGCCACGGTGAAATCGCGGTGTCCCGAACAGCTTACAGGACACCGGGAGGGACCTTACCTGCCTCCTCGGTGTCTGCTCCGTGCTGGGATCCCCTGCATGGCTGTCGCTCTCCGTCGTCATCACATCGTCGCGTACGCCGTCCCGTCATCCAATAGGAGCGGGGTGCGTAGCGATGTGATGGCGGCGACGGAGAGCAAGGATACCGGGCAGAAGAGACGTTCTGGAGCGACGGGGACACCCGGGGACGCAGTGATAGCGATGGAGGGCGACATCCAGGACAGCGGTGACGAGTCCAAAGCGGTGGGGACACGTGAGTATTACCTCCTATACCAGTGGTCTTCAACCTGCAGACCTCCAGAACTTGCAAAACTAAAACTCCTGGCATGCCCGGACAGCCAACGGCTGTCCGGGCATGCTGGGAGTTGTAGTTTTGCAACATCTGGAGGTCCGCAGGTTGAAGGTTCAGAATCTTTTTTTTTTTTTACATTTTCATCCTTTAAAATTGGGTGCGTCTTATATGGCGAAAAATACTGTAATTCTCCACTGCGCCCACCCACACTCTTCACAGGAGACTGTAGCATAGCCCTATTCACTTGAAAGGGACAATGCTGCAGTACTCTGCACAGGCAGTTGTTGGCAGCACCGATATGTGGGGTAAAATAGGGTAGCAAAAGCAGCGTTTCTGCCCTTTTATTCTCAGGGCCAGAAGGGTCCCAGAAGTCTGACCACCACAAATTTTTACAATATTTTATGATTTTGAATTAGAAATAACCCAGCAATACGTGCACTATGGACATCATAGGAGTAGATGCCCCTCTATTAGTCACAACTGCTCCTGCACAGAGGGGTTCTGTCTCTGAAGCATTTGGCAGAACCATGATTTACATAGTCTTTACTAGGCCTTCTGTAAAAAAAAAAAAAAAAAAAATCCAACAAAACACAAAAATCTTCCTCCAAAAAAAAATTAACTGTTCATCTTCAGTAAGGGTACGTTCAGGCCTTCAGGATTTGCCATAGGCAAATGTGGCATGTATTTTTGTTAAAGGATCTGCATCAGAAATCTGAGGCTGTCCCTAGTGATTCTGTACAAATGTACATGTCCTGTTCCTGGTTCAGAGCAATGGGATGCAAGTGAGTAAATAGAAATAAAAAAAAACACAGATTTGGAATCGGTTTCTTTTGATCTGGTTTCTGTAATCTGGGGTGTGTGTGGGAAGAGTTGGAGGTGAAAGATCCTCTGTAAAGGTCCTGCAGCCACTCCCCATCAGATTTATTCACACTGATCAACATAAAAAAAACTCTATAATCTATAAAATTGTTGTAGCTAAAACTAAGTTGATCTGCATTTATTACAAAATGATCAACTACACAAGTCTTCTCCACCTCAGTATTGACTAGATGTGCCTTTAGCAGCAACAATCTGTGTGGATCAGGTTGGAGAGGCAATACTTCTAAGGGAGAATACCTCCATAATACAGCATGTAATAATGCATGCCACAATTTTTGGTACATTTTTTTTTACCAACTCAGACATACATAGGTATCTTATTACCGTATATACTCGAGTATAAGCCGAGTTTTTCAGCATGATTTTTCGTGCTGAAAACGCCCCCCCGGCTTATACTTGAGTGAACTCTCCGCCTGCCAATCCCTTCTCAGTGGTCTTCAACCTGCGGACCTCCAGATGTTGAAAAACTACAACTCCCAGCATGCTAGGAGTTGTAGTTTTGAAACACCTGGAGGTCCGCAGGTTGAAGACCATTGCGGCCTTCGTCATCATCCAGACCCCCCTCCCACCTTTGGTTTTCTACTCATCTCCCCTCGGTGGGTAGGAAGGGTGAGCTGTTCTGGGCCATCTATGCTGCAGGGACCGTCCGGTGGGGAGGGTTAGTGACGTTGCCTTGACGACGTCCGTCCCTGGGCATGAACGTCCCTGTGCGACAACGTCACTAGTCCGGGGCCGAGGCCGGAGCGGAGAAGAGGGCCTCCCGGTGAAGATGGACAGCCCAGAACGACTAACCCTCCTCACCGGATGGTCCCTGCAGCATAGATGGCCCGGAACAGCTCACCCTTCCTTCCCACAGAGGGGAGGTGAGTAGAAAACTAAGGGGGGGGGGGGGGGGTCTGGATGATGACCAAGGCCGCAGTGGTCTTCAACCTGCGGACCTCCAGCTGTTTCAAAACTACAACTCCCATGCTGAGAGTTGTAGTTTTGCAACATCTGGAGGTCTGCAGGTTTAAGACCACTTATGAAGGGATTGACAGGCGGTGATGATGAAGGGGGGGAATGATGACAGTGGTCTGGATGATGACAGGGGGGGATGATGACAGGCGGTGATGATGACAGGCGGTGATGATGAAGGGGGGAATGATGACAGGGTGATGATGACGGGGGTGTTAATGACGGGGGTCTGGATGATGACAGGATGATGATGACGGGGGTGTTAATGACGGGGGTCTGGATGATGACGGGGGTCTGGATGATTACATGGGGGGATGATGTATTTTCCCACCCTAGGCTTATAGTCGAGTCAATAATCTTTCCTGGGTTTTTGGGGTGAAATTAGGGGCCCCGGCTTATATTCGGGTTGGCTTATACTCAAGTATAAACAGTACATCCTACTAATCATATGTATACCAAAAGCTGTTAATAACTTTATTTTTTATGTTTCTAGCATAAAAAATCACTTTTCAGCATTGCCTTCCATGTGTCACTATTGATGTTGCAAATAATCTGTCCTGTTGGGGTTTGAATCAGTCTTCTTCCCCTTCTATCTTCTTGGTTATACTGCCATGCTACTACAGAGGCCCTGACCCTTAGCTGAAAAGCACGGCAGTAAGCTATTTCTAGATCCATTAGTGTGCATCTTATCAGTTTGCCAGCCCTTCAAAATTGTCATAAGATTTCTGCCCGTGCACAGTCACTCACTCACTGCCCTAAACAGGATTGCTGTTTTTGTTGTCTTTTAAAGCTATTTATGGTCTTGGAAAGTTTCTTATATCCATCAACTAAGGCTAAGTTTCCACTTGTTTTTTTTTTTTGCAAAACGCAAAGAAAAACGCCAATTCTGCCGCATGGCATTTTTTTTGTCAAAAAACGCTGCGGCCAGATGTTAGCTGTAAGTCAATGAGAAATCGCAAATTTCGAATTCCACTTTGCGTTTTTTCACTTTGGCGTTTTTTAAATCCTTTTGGCGTTTTTTCACTTTTTCTGCGTTTTTTTCCGCTCTTTGGCATTTTGACAAAAACGCTGTAGTTCCCTCAAACCGGCGTTTTTTGTCAAAATCGTGGCGTTTTGCTCCAATAGAAGTCTATGGGAGTGAGAAAACACCAAGAAAAACGCTATGTGGATTTTAACTTTGGTGTTTTTGCAGGCGGTTTTTAATCTTTTTTGTACTTTAGCGTTCCAAAAAAGTGAAGTAGATAGCTGTCTTTAATAAAATTTCGTAGGGTACCATTAAAAATTTTTTTTCAAAAATATACAGTAGTGAAGGAAAAAATTGTATCTAACGAAATGTATATTATTGAAAAAAAACAAAAACTATTACTTTTTAAACAGGGACCAATTTATGTGTGCGGGGAAATAAAAATGTAGCCAACAATTATAAAAATGTATTGTGTGTGTGTTTTTCACTTTTTTGGTTTATTTTTTACATTTTTTTTAGTTACTTCTACTACTCCCAGCATGGAACACACTGTTCCATGATGGGAGTAGTACTACCTGTACTAATAGACAGATCGCCCGCTGCGATTTTTCTGTATAATATATAGATGCGGCGGCCGCTCTTCTATGGTCCCCTGCCCTGACGTATATTTACACTTATTCATATTTCCCGCAGAGCTGTGATTGGCCAGATGGTTCCAGCCAATCACAGCTCTCTGTGAGAAATAGGAACATGTGTATATATACGGCCGTGCAGGGGACCATAGGAGAGCGGCCGTTGCATCTATACATTATACAAGAGGATCACAGTGGGTGTCAGGAGTGATACCTGCCGTGATCTTTCCATAACTGCAGGTAATACTACTCCCAACATGGAGTACACTCTGCCTCATGCTGGGAGCTGTAGTACCTGCATTAATAGACAGATCGCAGCGGGTGTCAGAAGTTACACTTGCTGCGATCTGTCTATTAATACAGGTACTACAGCTCCCAGCATGGAGCAGAGTGTGCTCCATGTTGGGAGTAGTAGTGCCTGCTTAAGGACACATCACAGTGGATGTCACTACTGACACCCTCTGTGACCTTCCTGTCTATAGCAGAGATGGAGCGACTGTATACATCGCTCGCATCCCTGCTCTGCACTATACTCCGGGCTGGCCACTCATTCATTCATCTTTTCCTCAGAGCTGTGATTGGCTGAAACCATCCGGCCAATCACAGCTCTGGGTGGGAAATATGAATTTCTGTTGACATCAGTGGCCGGAGTATAGTGCAGAGAGGCGTGCGATGTATAGACCCGCTCGCTTCTCTGCTATATTATGGACGATATATGTCTATAGTACAGGTACTATCACTCCCAGCATGGAACAGTCTGTTCCATGCTGGGAGTAGTAGTACTACATAAAAAATGTTAAAAATGTATTTAAAAAAAAAAGTGAAACACACACTTTATTAAAAAATAATAAAAATTGGGTTATAAAATAAATACATTGTGTTTAATAAAAAAATTTCCATCACTGCTGCATCCTTTTTTTTTTTGGTACCCAAGAAATTTTGGGTACTAAAAAAAAAAACGCCAAGGTGCAATTTCCACACAAATGAAAAAAACGCGAGAAAAAACGCAAAAAAAAAACGCGAGAAAAAACGCATGTTGACATCACTTGCACTGGTGATTTTTCAGGCGTTTCTTTAATCCCTAAAAACGCAGTGCAAAAAACCAAGTGGAGACTTAGCCTAATGCTTTTCAGTAAAATAGTGTCATTTAGACTGTTCCACTTGGTATTGTGTTTTAACTAAGAAACCAATTCCTCATCTTCCAGATACCAGCTTATGTTTTTTGAACATATTGTACCAGTTTGCTTGTGAGGCCAAGTTTACACAGTGCAAATTTGAAGTATTATCTTTGATCTAATGTGCCTACGGGTCCTCTTAGGTGGCCGATACAAGCGCTGTTGTTAAGGGAACCTCTATCATTGTAGGGCTGCACAAACAATAACTGTATTGCTTATATACTCCTTACATCATTGCCGGCTGTATATATGCCTGCTTACATCGGGAGATATGTGGCTGACTGTTAAAGATCTTTAGGGCTGCTCAGCCTCAGCAGTCATTCGATATAGGACCATTTAGCAAAAATGTGCTTTGCGTAAGAGGCCCTTAACCCTATAATGTCTGTGGGGGTTGACTGGCCTCCAATGACTGATGTTGGGAGAAGAAAATTTGGGCACCTTGGATTTCAACCATCCCGATACTTTGTTCATGCAGGAGATAAGCTGCTGACAGAGGCAACTGGCAAAATCTTACTCATCTCACCCCACTGAAAAAAAACATACACACATGGCTCAGAGAAACAGGTGTCAGCCAGACAAAGCTGTCCTTCAGCCAATGTGGGAAGCTTAAAGGGGTACTCCGGTGAAAAACTTATTTTTTTTAAATCAACTGGTGCCAGAAAGTTAAACAGATTTGTAAATTACTTCTATAAAAAAAAAAAATCTTAATCCTTCCTGTACTTATTAGCTGCTGAATACTACAGCAGAAATTATTTTCTTTTTGGAACACAGAGCTGTCTGCTGACATCACGAGCACAGTGCTCTCTGCTGACATCTCTGTCCATTTTAGGAACTGTCCAGAACAGCATATGTTTGCTATGGGGATTTCCTTTTACTCAGGACAGTTCCTAAAATGGACAGAGATGTCAGCAGAGAGCACTGTGCTCATGATGTCAGCAGACAGCTCTGTGTTTCAAACGGAAAAGAATTTCCACTGTAGTATTCAGCAGCTAATAAGTACTGGAAGGATTAAGATTTTTTTTAATAGAAGTAATTTACAAATCTGTTTAACTTCCTGGCACCAGTTGATTTAAAAAAAAAAAAAGTTTTTCACCGGAGTACCCCTTTAAGTGTTTAATTGTTTCACCTTTTTTGGGTCCCCTCCTGTTAATAATTGCATCAGTGCTGACCCATGTGAATGAGGCCTTAGTCTTTGGCCCATGTGTAGCCTGACATCACCAATTCCTTTGGCTGTACAACATTGCATGCAATTTATTTGCACTCATATCTTTAGCATCGAAATCTCAAGGTGCTCAAATTGCTGTTGTTGTAGCATTTTTCGTATGATCATTGTCAAAAAGGGGAGTCAAATCTAGCGTGATTTAGACTTGTTGTCACATTCAGATGTGTTGGATTTATGGCTGACAGATAACAGTACAATACATGTAATAGCAGGAATGTATGCTTAGATCTGCCAGCAGTGCCGGTGAATGCAGTTTTTTTATGCCCCATTGACGTACCCCAGAAAATATCAGCCATACCATGGATAGTTAATCATTCATACAGATTTCACGCTGAAAAGCTGTCAATAAGTGCAAATCCACTCTTAGGGGGAGATTTATCAAAACCTGTCCACAGGAAAAGTTGCCCAGTTGCCCATAGCAACCAATCAGATCACTTCTTTCATTTTGCAGAGACCTTGTTTGAAATGAAAGAAGCGAGCTGATTGGTTGCTATGGGCAACTAGCCAACTTTTCCTGTGGACAGGTTTTGATAAATCTCCCCCTTAGTCACTGAAAATTCAGACTATTTTCCCTGTTGCAAATCCTGAACATGTCAACATGGGCTTAAATTGTGGAAACTGTAACAGGTTTTCTATGCAGATGTTGCCGCAAAATGTACACGTAAAAAATCTGCAGTGTTTCTGCAGCAGAAATTCTGCACCAAATTGTGTGAATTTTGGCGCAGTAAAAATCATACATTGTAGTCCATGGGGAAAACTGCAAGATAAAGCTGCTTGTTAAAGATACAGTCACATTTTTTTTAAAAATGTTTCTGTGCATCTTTACAGATGTCTATAGGAGCAGGTCTAGAATCACTTAGAGCAGTGGTCTTCAACCTGCGGACCTCCAGATGTTGCCAAACTACAACTCCCAGCATGCCCGGACAGCCGTTGGCTGTCCGGGCATGCTGGGAGTTGTAGTTTGGCAACATCTGGAGGTCCGCAGGTTGAAGACCACTGACTTAGAGCTACCTGTGTGAAACACCACAATGAGGGAGATTTATCAAAACCTGTCCAGAGGAAAAGTTGCTGAGTTGCCCATAGCAACCAATCAGATCGCTTCTTTCATTTTGCAGAGGCCTTGTTAAAAATGAAAGAGGCAATCTGATTGGTTGCTATGGGCAACTTGGCAACTTTTCCTCTGGACAGGTTTTGATAAATCTCCCCCATTAACTTATAGAAACCAATGTATAGGACCAACATATAGGGGGAGATTTATCACAACCTGTCCAGAGGAAAAGTTGCCCAGTTGCCCATAGCAACCAATCAGCTTGCTGCTTTAATTTTTAACAAGGCCTCTGCAAAATGAAAGAAGCGATCTGATTGGTTGCTATGGGCAACTGGGCAACTTTTTCCTCTGCACAGGTTTTGATAATTCTCCCTCATAGAAACTGAGGTAGAGCTTTACATATGTACTACCCAGCTTTGCTGTGGTGTTTACATGTGTGAACATAAAATTATTGCAGGAAAAATGTATGTCCTACTTCACATGAAACTATTAGGACCCTGGGAATTCAACAGGGAAAATCTGCAACAAATTGGCAACAGACAATGGATGTGTTAAATATTCGTCCACTTGCCTGTGACTGTCTACTGCTGTGGATATGTGCAGCACAAATCCTAAGAATAAATCTTCACTTTCATCCCATATGAATTTTCTCTAAGGTCTCTATTAGAGATGAGCGAACTTACAGTAAATTCGATTCGTCACGAACTTCTCGGCTCGGCAGTCGATGACTTTTCCTGCATAAATTAGTTCAGTCTTCAGGTTCTCCGGTGGGCTGGAAAAGGTGGATACATTCCTAGGAAAGAGTCTCCTAGGACTGTATCCACCTTTTCCAGCCCACGGGAGCACCTGAAAGCTGAACTAATTTATGCAGGAAAAGTCATCAACTGCCGAGCCGAGAAGTTCATAACGAATCAAATTTACTGTAAGTTCGCTCATCTCTAGTCTCTATATGTAAGGAGCCATTCTCCCCTAGAAGCAATGGCCGACATTTATCATTTTTTGTGTCTAAAAAGGGGGCAAAAAAGGAGCAAGCAGGGTTTTTTGCGCCTTTTTTTCACTTTTGGTTTACACATTTTTGCTGATTTTGGCAATCCACTGATATGGAAGGGTTTTATCAACTGCGCCTTTTTGTGAAAAGGAGCAAAAAGGGCGCAAAGCCGCAGAAAAGTCTCTAGAACGACACCAGCTCAGACTTAGCTTAGCTTTTTGGTGTATGTGAAGAGAGAAATTTCAGAAAATGTGACTTGCACAAAATGTACCAAATGCTCTGTGACCGGCATATAAAAAAAAGGTGTAGAAAAATGCTTCACTTACACCTTCAATGATAAATGTGGGCCAATGTGTCTACATAAGTATACTTTCATAATAAAGCATTCAGCAGAGTTTGCCAGAATGTTTTTGTTGTATTTTTGTCAAAAGGGATCCGCAGATTTTACCCTACAACAGGTTATATAGGTTGAAATCATCTTGCTTACTATGTCTCT
Organism: Hyla sarda; assembly: GCF_029499605.1. Lineage (NCBI taxonomy): Eukaryota > Metazoa > Chordata > Amphibia > Anura > Hylidae > Hyla > Hyla sarda. Next base: position 395,867,689 of record NC_079189.1, read on the forward strand.
ATGTCCTCAGGGTTGGCAGCGATAGTGACAAAAAGGTTTCAAAGTTGTCCTGTGCCATATGCTTATAAGCTGTAAATAGTCCCTGGAGTGGTGCAGGTACAAGACAAGGCTTCAGTATAGGGTGCAGGATGAATCTGTGCTTGCGCAGCGAAACGCGTTGCATCAAATAAATTGGATTTTACTTTCTTACCTGCTGTGTCCTGGGTCCGTTCAGCGCCGATGTACTCCTGCACCCTATACTGAAGCCTTGTCTTGTACCTATACGTTGTGGAATCCACACCAGGATTTCCATTGTTGTGTATGAGGCTACACAACCACCCAGGGTGAGCAGTTTAAAATTAGCTTTTACTCTCCCCTCCCCCCATCTCCGGTGGTATTACCCTATGGAGCGCCTTCTCTCCTGTTTTTAGAACCTGGAGTGGTGCGGCATCCTCAGGTAGTCACTGTTCTCCTGGCTGTAAACACACCTAAGAAAATGTCACCGCTCTGCCCCTCCGCACAATAAACTCTTACAAGCTCAGAAGTAGCTTCATTCACAGGAAAAGCGCTGCTTGCAGTAAATTAACATTGCCCAGAATCTACAAGCTACGCCTGTGGGTAGGGTCACACGTGTCGTATTTTGCTGCATATTTTCTGCAGATAATTTTGCTACCCAGGTAGAAAAATACACAACAGCAAATATGCAGCAAAATAGGCCACATGTGACCTTACCCTTAATATAAACTATAACATGAACAATTCAATTGCAAAACAAACTGACATTTTTGAGTATTTTTTTCTGGTGTTTTTTTGGAAAACAACCACTGCAGTTTTTGAGCCAAAGCCGGAATTGTAGTCAAAAGGAATGGGAAATATAAAATAAGGATTTATACTTAAAATGATATGTATGGAAAGCTGGCCATCTATTGTAGGCCTTAAGCCTTTAACATGGGGTGAAAGGCTGAGTGGGACGATTTTTGTCATATGTAAACTTTTATTGGCTGATCTCATAGTTTAGTTGACACTATCCAGTGTAAAACCCAGGATGTGCTGCCAACAATAATGAAAATGGCCGCATAAAGGATCCAATGATGGCTTATGTGGATGTTCATGCCTGACCACTGGTCCTTCTAAAATGTCCTTTCAATGAGCACACGAGCTTGTACATAGTCAGTTGGCATTTTAGTGATGAGGAAAGTCACTCATGGTGGGGACATTTTTATTGATTTTCTACCACACGCATCAATTTAGGGAAATTAAATCACATTTTTTAATACATTTTTATTGATAATTTCACTGTAGTTGTTGTATTTTATTACCATATTTTAAACAGTTTAAGGTTATTATATGCACTATGGTTATTTTATTTATTTATCGTACTTACTGAGTCTTGACCTGGTCATGAACGAGAACAATATATGGGATAAAGGTGGGTTGGGACCTCAGAGTTCAACTCCTTCTCCCACTTGTTGGGTTTTAATATTGATGGCTATCCTTAGACTAGTCCACCGTTAATATTAAGTTAATGGAAGATTGACTCCTGGAACTTGTCAGCTGACTGAAGGGGCAGCTCAGTCCCATACACCTGAATGTAAAGTACCAAGCACATTCCCTACCAAGACTAAAGAGCTACGTATGGTACATTATGAAGGACGGTGGAGCAACGCCATTCATTCAGTCAGCTGATAAATAGAGAACCTCAAGCCCCCCCCCCCCCCCCCCCCCACTGACCTGATATTGATAATGCATGTTTGGATGGACTGTTTGTGTTATCGTCCCTGTAAAGGGTTACTTCAGTGGAAAACAATTTATTTTAAATCAACTGGTCCCAAAAAGTTATAAAGATTTGTAAATTACTTCTATTTAAAAAAATCTTAATCCTTCCAGTACTTGTCAGCTGCTGTATACTACAGAGAAAGTTCTTTTCTTTTTGAATTTCTTTCCTGTCTGTCCACAGTGCTCTCTGCTGACACCTCTGCCATGTCAGGAACTGTCCAGAGCAGGAGAAAATCCCCATAGAAAACTTATCCTGCTCTGGACAGTTCCTAACACAGAAAGAGGTGTCAGCAGAGAGCACTGTGGACAGACAGGAAAGAAATTCAAAAAGAAAATAACTTTCTCTGTAGTAAACAGCAGCTGATAAGTACTGGAAGGATTAAGATTTTTTAATAGAAGTAATTTATGAATCTGTTTAACTTTCTGGCACCAGTTGATTTAAAATAAATAGTTTTACCCCTTTAAGGTATATATGATTTTTTTTGCATGCATTTAAAAAGAAATATAGGTAAATACAAACATATTATCCATTTTTAATTTGTTTGATTTGTCTTGTCTGTATCTTCGTGTATTTAAAAAAACATATAACTTCTGTACATGTTTCCCCCCCACCTCAGGTTTTTTGCTGTCCATTCTGTGCTTATGTTAGCCCCTCTGAAGAACAGGTCCACAGTCATGCTGTGTCTCAGCATGCCCTTCAGCCTACTTTTCGCTGCCCATTGTGCCAGGAACAGTTAACAGGAACTGGAAATCTGAGAGGGCACCTGGGACATGGACACAATGTAGTGTCTGAATGTGTAGAAAAGTTGTTACAGGTGGTAAGTATTTTACTAAAACAGAGTCATAAAATTGAAGGTTTAAGTTGCAATATTTTAACCTTCATAACTTGTAGGATATAGTAAAAAAAAAACTGGTTAGCAACCTGACAATATGGCATAAAGTTTAGTTTGTTCCATCAAATGGTATATAATGGAGAATATGAGGGAGATTTATCAAAACCTGTCCAAAGTGGCTGAGTTGTCCATAGCAACCAATCAGATTGCTTCTTTCATTTTTCACAGGCCTTTCAGAAATGAAAGAAGCAATCTGATTGGTAACCAATCAAAACCTGTCCAGAGGAAAAGTTGCTGAGTTGCTCATAGCAACCAATCAGATTGCTTCTTTCATTTTAAAAAAGGCCTATGAAAAATGAAAGAAGTGATCTGTTTGGTTGCTATGGGCAACTCAATTTTTCTTCTAGACAGGTTTTGATAAATCTCCCCCGCTGTGTACAAATTTGTTTTTAACTTATTAAAGACATAGCTACTGAGGGGGCTAAAGATCCTGGTGCCTTAGTTGGCCACATGAAAAGACACCAGTATTATAAATGGCACATGAAGGGGTTGTTATATTTGCATTATTTTGCATTACAGCTCAGGAGATTAAAGTTATGCTTGTGGTAGTTATGTTACTTTATATCATGTTTTTCAGGCACAGAAAGTTAACATAACTTTTAGGACCAGAATTATTCCTGTGAGAATAATAGAGGAACCCGACCAGCCTGTCACAGAGAACACACCTTCTAGTGAGTTTCATGCACATATTGAACTCTTATCCATTAAGAATAATGCTGCATCATTTTGTATTTTTCTTGTCAAAATTCTCTAAACAGAAATATGGTATTGTTTCCCATAGCCACTAAGTGGAGTCTGTTTTATATTTTCTTTATTGTGCTAATTTCCTTGCTGTTTTGATTCCACATCTCATAGAGGAAGTTTACTTTGCCTTGTACACCAGTTTTTTGTTGTGCAAAAGTTGCATATTTTTGCTCAAGCCTCATTCATGCATGAATGTGCATCTGTCTGGGTTTTTGAAAGGTGGGCAGGTGGTGGGGGAACATCCTCCCGAAACCTAACACATTTACTAAAAAAAATTGCTAAATTATTGCAGTGTGGTATAGTCAAAGATGAGCCAATTTTTTTTAAGAGGCATTCACTTCTTACACCTTACTTCACTGTATCTTTGTATTTGGACAATGTATAAAATGCCATTCTAAATACCCCCACCCCCATTCTTTGTGCTTAGATATTTTGTTGATTGAAACATAGATAATGCTAGCTGTTCTTGAACTGCATCTTTTGTTACCTTGCACAGGTGAAGTTGAATGTTCCCCTCCAGAATCCCCTGGTGATATTTCTACAAACCCTGCTGAGGCTGCTGACATTGTAACAGATAGTGAGAAAGCACAAGATGAAACTTCCTGCCCCTTGTGTCCGGTGACTTCTGAAAATTCACAAGACTTAAGAACACACTTAGAGAAGGATCATCCGGAGCTCAGTCAATCTGAGATTCAGCAAGCATGTGAAAGTCGAGGCCGAGAAGTAGATACTGTGGAGCAGGAGGATAGAAAGGGCTCTCAAGAAAACACACCTGCTCAACCTCAACAATCTACGTATCGAAAAACTGCCAATTTTGCTATGGATAAGTTTATGGATCCTTCAAGGCCTCATAAATGTGTAGTGTGCAAAGAGTCCTTTACCCAAAAAAATATTCTGCTTGTACATTACAATTCAGTATCTCACTTGCACAAAGTGCGTAAAGCCTCACTTGACCCTTCCCTTTCTACCAGAAACGAGTCAGGAGTAGGAACCACAGGCCATGGTGTACAGACAGGGCAAGACAAACCTTACAAGTGCACAGTGTGCCATGTATCATACAACCAAAGCTCAACATTAGAAATTCACATGCGTTCTGTTTTGCACCAGACCCGGTCCAGAAGCTCAAAGCAGGATCCTTCCAAGACTTCATCTGAAAAGCCTCAAAGAGACTCTGGAATTAAAAGTGAGACTATTACCGATACTAGAGGAGAAACAGCAGATACACAAGGAATTGATGTTACAAAAAAGAGACAACAGCAACTTGGACCATGCATGGGAGTTCCGCTTTTACCTACTACTGTTGCTCCTCCACCAATGCCACTTTCAATGGATTTGTCTAGGCCACCACCTCTCGTTCAGCCTTCTCCACTTTTTGCACCATCATTACTTCCCTCATTTCCACTGATACCTGAAACCCTTTTGAAACTCCAGCGTCAACAGCAGCAACTTCTTCTTCCATTCTACCTTCAAGAACTTAAAGTCAATGGAGATGGGAATTCAGCTCCTTTACTGCCATTTGGGGGTGCCCAGCAGCCTCCACCTGTCAAAGACGAAGGAGATCAGCCCAGTGCAACTCCTAGACAAGCAAGTGAGAAGGATGAAAAAGTGCCAGATGAGCGTGATGCGGCAACTGGAGAGACAAGTGCGTCACAAAATCCAGATTCTTCTTCCAAGGTTTCTGGAGACCCAACAGGGTCTGCAGCACGAGCTTTGCTAGAAAAATTTGGCTTTGAGTTGGTCACACAATACAATGAGGGAAGGCAGCCAGTGACTTCCCAGGCTCAGCCTCAGCCACGGCCTCCTGCTCCTCCGCTTGATACATTAACTACTGCTTCTTCCACTGAGAAACTACAATGTGGTACTTGTGGTAAAATTTTCTCAAACAGATTGATCCTTAAAACACATGAAGAGCACATGCACCAGCGTTTACTTCCTTTTGAAGCTTTGAGCCGTTATGCTGCCAACTTTCGTCGTAGCTATGATAGTCATAACCCTTCAGGAGCTAATTCCGATATACCAGTTACTCCACTGGACTTTTCTGTCACTTCTCAGCATTCTCATGCTTCTAAAGAGTTGGAGCAACAAGAAGTTATACTTGAGCATGGTGTTACAATTGAACAGCTCAGTTTCCTGCAAAGTCTATTTGATTTTCCAGGGCCTTTGCTTGAAGAACAAATCATGTGGGTATCTGATAAAACTGGGCTGTCACCCGCAACTATCAGACACTGGTACAAACAAAAAGAGAATATTCTTCAAGAAAATCAGGATGAAGAAACAGATGAAAGCTCACGCCTTGATCGCTTGGGTCATCGTCGTTTCTCACGAACAAAATTCTCTGAATTTCAAACCCAAGCCCTGAACAGCTTTTTTGAATCCAGCGCTTACCCTAGAGATAGTGAAGTTGAACAGTTGTCAGAGTTGTTGGGTCTTTCTGGAAGAGTGGTGGTTGTATGGTTTCAAAATGCTCGCCAGAAAGCCCGAAAACATGCTGCAGAATCCGGGACCTCTCCTTCACCTCCTCTTCATCTTGGTCAACCAGGTGAGCGTCCTGTTGCCAATAGTAAAATACCACCTTGTCGTAAATGTGGTATTACTCTACCTTGTATATTTCAACTAATCCGTCATCTGAAAATCTGCTATTATGATCACACTGAAGAAACAACTGAAGTACAAGAAAAGGAAGAAGAATGTGATAAAACTAAAACAAAACCAGAGCCTTTGCCTGACCCTATTGACCACCAAGAGAAAGCAATCAAAAGTGAGCAAGAAAAGCAAGAAAATGAGCAAAGTAATAATAGTGAAGAACAAGAACCCGTGGCTCCTGTCACTAAAGGAAATATTGATTCACCTAAAGTGAGTGAAGAAAATATACAACAACCTGATCAAATTGATCAACCAGCAGAACAGAATGAACCATCCAACCTTACAAATTCAGCTGATCAGAACCAAAGCAAATCAATACTAGGTAGTACTCATCTGTCAGCACCACTGATGGATCTCTCTCTCCTTATCCCTGTTGGGTCTGGTGATGTGACCTGTCAAAGAAAACGAAAACATGAGGAAGAAAGCCTGTCCCCAACTGGTAGTGAAGGTGGAGATGAACCTCCTAGAGACAAGCGTTTAAGGACCACCATATTACCAGAACAACTTGATATTTTACATCGATGGTATCTGCAAGACTCTAACCCCACAAGAAGCACTCTAGAGCGCATATCTCTTGAAGTAGGATTAAAGAAGAGAGTAGTTCAAGTTTGGTTTCAAAACACAAGAGCCCGTGAGCGTAAAGGTCAATACCGAGGGGGGGTACCATCATCTGTCTCAGGTCCCAAGCAGCAAGATGATACTCCAAATGAAGCATCCAAACGAGAGGCAGTAAATTACTATTATAGTGCTTCTTCAAACCAACTTGTGCCCCAGTTACCTGCAAAATCGAGTTCATCAACTGTGCAAGCTACGTGTTCTTCAATATTGCCAAAACCTCCAGCTTCTTGTAGTGGTACAATAACTTCAGTCACAAAACCTCTGGTCAATCCAACCCAAGCACTTTCAGGATTACTTAGTGCCACACAAGTTTTACCTAGTCTAGTTAATCCTTCACAAGCTTTAACTAATCTTACCAATTCTCAGGCTCTGCCTGGTCTTGTCAACCCACCTCAAGCTTTATCTGGTTTAGTGAACCCAAACCAAACATTTACTGGCCTTGTTAATCCAGCCCAAGTACTCTCCAGCCTTGTTAGCACTTCACAACCTTCACAAGGTTTACTGTTGGCTTCATTCACAGCTAAGCCTGCACCACCAATTTTATTGTCTTCAGCTGCAGAAGTTAAGTTGCATTCCTCAGCTAGTCAGCAAGTTTCTGCCCAGACATCAGGAGGGCAGGCTTCTGAGCCAGAAAAAACGTCAACTCCACCATTTCCTGATACTACTGATTCTTCTAAAGTCATAAATTCAGAGCAGCAAACTACTGAGAACCAAACTGTAGAGAACCAAGGTACCAACAGCCAGAAATGTTTAGATGAGAAGGGAGCCACAAAAAACATGGAATCCCTTATGCACAGTCCACAAGGAGGAGACATAAGTGATTCATCAAGCTCAGATCCCGGACCTTCTAGTCCTGGTAAAGGAGCTTATAATTCTGAAGGATTGTTGGGTTCCTCTGGAGCAAGACGTTATCGTACCCAAATGAGTAGCTTGCAGTTACGGATACTAAAGGCCTGTTACGCTGAATATCGTACTCCAAGCATGCAAGAATGTGACTGCCTTGGGGGACAAATTGGGTTGCAGAAGAGAGTTGTGCAAGTTTGGTTCCAGAATGCAAGAGCCAAAGAAAAGAAAGCCAAATTACAGGGTTTGGTTGGTACAACCTCTACAAATGAAGGCCCTCAACCTACAGAATGTACACACTGCAATGTAAAATATGGGCCTACCATCCCATGTCGTGCCCACATATTCTCTCGGCAGCATATTGCAAGACTGAGAGTATCAATACAACAGCAACTAAAGGAAGAAAGTCGATACCGGGATGCTCACCCAAGTGGAGGGGCAGCATCTGTTCCTGAAAGCAAACCAGCCTCACAGATTCTCAACTTTCAGAGTCCTGCTACTATGACCCCTCAAATCCAGAGGCTCACACCCTTGCTAATGCCTGGTCAGGGCATTCCTGCACCAATCAGTGGATTGGCAACTTTCAATACAGGTAAAATACAGTTTAGGAACAGTGAATATAGTAAAAATGGCCTTGGTCATAGTATAGTAGAATGTTAAGATCTTAATGTTGCCTCGTGACATCCTGAAAAATAGTTTTCACAGTCTATAGAAACATACATTTAAAAAAAAAAATCAGTGCAGATAGCGTACCAAACTGAAAAATAACATTACATTATACCCGTGCAACTGGTTTCTGAAGTGTACCATTGTAATGTTACTGGATAATACATTGAAGGATTTATTGATCCAGGGATACATTTGTGATCACTGGAAGTACTCCTGCATTATTTTATATATACCGATAGGTAAAAACCATGGGGGGGTTTATCAAAACGTGTGTAGAGGAAAAGTGGTGCAGTTTCTCATAGCAACCAATCAGATTGCTTCTTTCATTTTTGGAAGGCCTTTTTAAACTATAACTTTAATTACTATAACTACCAGGAGTACTAGGTTCTGATTTAGTATAGTATATGATAAACTGTGCCACCTATTTCTCACTAGTTTTCCCTAATGAAGAATGTAGAACTACTGCAGTTCTTCCTCTACTTGCAAGCCCTCTTTTCTATTACAAGCCTGTGACAGGCTACTGTGCATTTCCTCTGAAATCTTTCCTGTAGATTCTCTGATGTCTGCTTCTTCCCATATGTCCTTGTGTCAGTGACCTTCTGTCCATACAGGATCTGTGGTCACTTCTAGTTACTCTAGCAGTACAGAGGATTTCTCAAAATAGAGACAGGAAAAAAGCCACCAATGGTAGGGACAAGAAGGGTTTAGATAAAAAAAAATAATAATATTCCAGGTATATGGCATAGAGCTGAAGGATATGTACTACTCAGTAAACTAAAGTGGAGTTAAGGTTTAGGTTGAATTCACACAAGGCAGCCAAGTGCATCCAAAACATGCAAGTCAGCATGGTTTCCAAATTGGCTTCAATTCAAGCTGTTTGAGGGTGAAAACAAAAGCGCTCTGGGCTGCATGTGGCTAAAACGTGGCGGCCAAACAGCATAGAAGTGCTTATTGGCTGCCATATTCCATATTACTTCACCATGATACTGCACTGAAGTGATGATCTAGCCTTAAAGGGGTACTCCGGCGCTAAGACATCTTATCCCCTATCTAAAGGATAGGGGATAAGATGCCTGCTCGTCTCTGCCCCCACAATGCAACCCTATGGGAGGGGGCGTGACACCTTCCCTAATAAAAGTTTGAATCACCCCCCTTTTCCCATTTACCAAAAAAAAAAACTGTAAATAAAAATAAACATATGTGGTATCGCCGCGTGCGGAAATGTCCGAGTTATAAAAATATATCATTAATTAAACTGCACGGTCAACGGCGTACATGCAAAATAATTCCAAAGTCCAAAATAGTGTATTTTTGGTCACTTTTTATATCATGAAAAAATGAATAAAAAGCGATCAAATGGTACCGCTAAAATTTTCAGATCACGGAGCAAAAAATGAGTCCTCATACCGCCCCATACGCGGAAAAATAAAAAAGTTATAGGGGTCAGAAGATGAAAATTATACATTTTTCTGTAAGTAGTCATGATTTTTTCCAGAAGTACGACAAAATCAAACCTACATAAGTAGGGTATCATTTTAATCGCGACCTACAGAATAAAGAGAAGGTGTCATTTTTACTGAAATACGTACGGCGTAGAAACAGAAGCCCCCACAATTTACAAAATGGTGTTTTTTTTCTCAATTTTGTCTCACAATAATTTTTTTTTCTGTTTTGCTGTAGATTTTTGGGTAAAATGACTGACATCATTACAAAGTAGAATTGGTGGCGCAAAAATTAAGCCCTCATATGGATTTTTAGGTGTAAAATTGAAAGAGTTATGATTTTTTAAATGTAAGGAGGAAAAAATAAAAATGGAAAAACGCCGGTCCTTAAGGGGTTAAAGAGTAGCTCCCACAATCCTTTTTTTTTTCTTCTGTCCCTGCCTATTTCCCATCTATCCCTAACCCCCTGCCTTTACATTTTTTTTTTTTTTTTTACCATCCTAGAAATAACTTTTTGTGTGCCTGGTAGTGTGCTCACTTACCAGGCAGACTTTCCCAGCAGGCGCAACGTCACTGATGCCTGCTGGGGGGGGGGGCGGGGTCGACTTCCGCCCTTAGTACAGGGTGCCTCCAGCTGTTTCACTACTACAACTCCCAGCTTGCCCTGACATCTATTGGCTGTCAGGGCATGCTGGGAGTTGTAGTGGTGAAACAACTGGAGACACCCTGTGTTGAAAACAATAACTTTGTTAGGGCCATGGCTGCGGCGCTACCCCGAACCCCGCTCTCCCCCTCTGTTGAAAACAATAGCTTTGTTGTAGCCACAGCACTACCCTGAACCCCGCTCTCCCCCCCCCCTGTTAAAAACAATAGCTTTGTTATAGCCGCAGCGCTACCCCGAACCCCCCTCCACAAAAGCCATACCCGAGTGCAGAGCAGCAGCAGCGGCGCGTATATGCCGGAAGGCAGGGCCAACATGTGAGGCCAGGGAGCCAATGCTCGCTCCCGCCTGTCTGATTGACAGACAGGGAGCGAGCACAGGCTGAATTAATTAGGACCAATTGCCCAGCCTGCATCGGTCCGAATTCAAGCGTGACGTCACGCCAGGCTGCAGCCGTCCACTAGAAGGGAGACCCCTAGTGGCCGGTTTTCAAAATGAAAATAAACTATTTTAATGAAAAACATTTTTTTATGGATTTCTATTAGAGATATGTTATAGTACATAAGTACTACAACATATAAAAAAAAAGTTTGGTGACAGTGCCCATTTAATGTATTGTAAGTAGTCCAGCTGCACCCAAATTATTACATATCATGCGAATGGACTTTTCTCTTTTAACCAGTTGTATAGTTAATCATTCACTGTGAATGAATGATGCTGATATTATAGCTTCCTTGCATTCAGGTAACGTGCCATACTTCTAAAAAAAAATCCATAACAAGATATTAACTCTTTAATGAGGCAGTGTTAGGAATCATAACAATATACAGCATTCATGAACCATGCATACTGTGGCATACACTGTGGGATATTTATCATTGTGTTCTATTGTTTTTTTCTTTTTGGTGTACATTTGCGAATTTCTTTTATTTTTTGCGCTAATTGCGGGGGGTGGGGGAGGGGGGGTTTGGGTTTGAGTTTTTTTTTTTTCAAAATTATAAAATCTGTAATTTTGACCTTTTTGGTGTTGCTGGACCATTTTTTGAAGTTTCGGATGCAGTGGTCACGAATTATCTGCGTGTTTTTGATTTTTTGCACAAATTTTGTCGCAACTGGCGCAAAAAGAGAGAGAGAGAGAGAGAGAATGAGAATGTTTAAAGGGGTACTCCACTGGATTTTTTTTAAATCAACTGGTGCTAGAAAGTTGAATTCTATTGAAAAATCTTAATCTTTCCAGTATTTATCAGCTGCTTTATGCTCCACAAGAAGTTCTTTTCTTTTTGGATTTCCTTTCTGTCTGATCACAGTGCTGCTGACACCTCTGTCCATTTTAGGAACTGTCCAGAGTAGAAGCAAATCCCCATAGCAAACCTTTCCTGCTCTGGACAGTTCCTTACATGGACAGAGGTGTCAGCAGAGAGCATTGTGGTCAGACAGAAAGGAAATTCAAAAATAAAAGCACTTCCTGTGGAACATACAGAAGCTTATAAGTACTAGAAAGATTAAGATTTTTTAATAGAAGTAATTTACAATTCTGTTTAACTTTCTGGCACCAGTTGATAAAAAAAAATGTTTTCCAGTGGAGTACCCCTTTAAAGACATAAAAAGTTAAACATTTAAAAAATGTGCAGATATATTTTTTAAGGTACAAAAAAGGAATAATGAAGATGTAAGAAACAATAATATTGTTAGCAATGGCCAACATCTCACAATTTCATGTGCCCAAGTTTAAAAAAAATATCGGACAAAGTGATAAAAAACAAAACAAAAAAAAACAAAAACCTGTTCAACTAAAACCTAAAACCGTCTCTTGAACAATAAAGTAGTTTTTTTTCCTGGCCTGTGGCAAGGTAAACCACTATTCAAATGTGAAGGAGACTCTCTTTGCAGACCTTCTTTTAGATATTAAAAAATTTGCCTTAAAATTAAAACTAAAACAAATAAAGCCAAACACACAGACAAACAAGCTCCAAGCAGGGTAGACATGATCTGAAAACGGTGGTAGAAAATGATCTTGGTGCAGATCTGCGCAAAATTTATCATGGTCACTGCTACAATATGATAAATTTGGAACAGCAGCGCAAAAAAAACAGCATCTAGACAAACAACAAAAATGATCTAGCCAAGACCATTATTGATAAATAACCCCAACTGTCCTTGGCGTTTCTGAGGTATTTTTATTTTGCATGCAACTTCAATCAAAAAAACATTTTGTTTGTATTTCTATTGAGGTAAAACAAAATATCCAAACATTATACATCAGTTGTTAACATACATTTTGATCAGATTATATAAGCCCACTTGCTACTTCATGGCAGCTTCATTCAAGTGGGTCCCTAACCTAAGACACAGGGGGCTGGCTAGGGACTTCCACTGCCATAACACCAGCACCCCGACTGCTGCCAGACCAAGCCCCACACCATCCCACAGAAAGAGTGCCACAGCAGTAATGGCCACTGCACAGAACTTCAAAATGTGAAAAGATCTCTAATGCTCCCAGTCAGCTTACTGAGAGAAACTAGGTATTACCTTTAGGGGGAAACTACACAAGCTGTCGGACGCGTGTGCCAGTTGCCACATCAGTATGCCGTGTATACTAAGTCTGTTAGCAATATTATATAATATGTAGATATGCGTCCATGTCTCTTGTTTTTTCTCTCCATAGAATTGTAATTGTCAATATTACTCACCATAACGTAGTCATGTACAGAGCAATTGTTCTTCTAGTATGATGATGCAGAAACAGACCCTTGTATTATGGTATCTAGAGGAAACAAGCAAAAATTATGTGTATACAACTGTATTCTGTATAATTGTTCAAACACATTGATACATTCTGTTCAGTTTTTATTAGACAATAGTATATTAGAGATATTTCCTAGTGGTATAGATATAGTTTAATTGTACTACCAGGTTCCAGTAATGGTTCACTGGTGCACAAGAGGCTGTCAACAATTGGGGAACCACATGTATAGGGCTAGGAGCAATATATTAGGCTCCTGAGCTGCAGATAGTGGAACACTTTTTTAGGACAGCCCCTGTCCATATGCTCTGTTAGAGGATGTAGAGGTGGTTTCCATTATGAGCCATTCCAGACTATATCAGCCATTTGCTGGGGTCTGCCAGAGCTGCAGGTCTGCTACCGTATATACTCAATTATTAGCCATTCCGAATATAAGCTGAGGCCCTTAAATTCACACCAAAAACCTAGGAAAAGTTATTGACTCAACTATAAGCCTAGGGTGGGAAGTACATCATCCCCCCCTGTCATCATCCAGACCCCCGTCATTAACACCCCCATCATTAACACCCCCATCATTATCACCCTGTCATTATCACCCTCGTCATCATCACCCTCGTCATCATAACCCTGTCATTATCACCCTCGTCATCATCCCCCTTGTCATCATCCCCCTCGTCATCATACCCCCCCTTCATCATCGCTGCCTGTCAATTCCATCATCATCATCCAGACCCCCCCATTTGCTTTCTACTCACCTCCCCAGTTGTTGCTTTCTTGGTGGGAAGGAAGGGTGAGCTGGTCCAGGCCATCCATCTTCACCGGGAGGCCCTCTTCTCCGCTCTGGGCCGGCCACAGACTAGTAACGTTGCATTGACGACGATGCACAGGGACGTCCATGCGCAGCAGACGTCCGTGATGTCCGGGGCATCCCTGCGCATGAACGTCCCTGCACAGTGGCGTCAATGCAGGGTCTAGTTCGGGGCCGGCCCGGAGCGAAGAAGAGGGCCTCCCGGTGAAGATGGACAGCCCGGAATGACTAACCCTCCCCACCGGAAGGTCCCTGCAGCATAGATGGCCGAAGATGGATGGCCTGGCCCATCCCCTCACAGCTATGCCAGGAGCTTTTTTTTCTTTGTTTTTGTTTACTCGAGTATAAGCCGAGGGGGGCATTTTCAGCATGAAAAATCGTGCTGAAAAACTCGGCTTATACTCAAGTATTTACGGTAATTTACTTTATTGTAATAAAAACAGGCTGATGAGACATGCCTACCGCAGCAATGGCACCATGAACTATACAAGCAAACATGTTGTTTTGCAACATGTTAAAAAGAAAAAAACACACCCACATTTTCAGGTCAGCAGATGGCCACCACGGTCTGCCATTAGGGTATACAGAAATTGGACATGTTGCATTTCAAACCTCTGTCTTGACTGAAAAAGCAGCTCCATAGGTTCTTACATGGTTAACAGTTCATGCTTATTTCTGGCTTAGGAAGTGAATGCTACAGAAGTCTTAAAGAGGGGTATTTAGCACTTACTTTACAACTGTTTTTTTTATACAAAAGTTATTGATATTTGTGCAAAAAGTGTCATCTTTTTTGGCACGCTTTGTTGTTTAGAAAAGTGCTGTGGAAGGTAGATGGGGTTCACTGAGAAGGCTGCAGTCAACAATATTCCAAAATGTATCAATTACAATGTTAGAAAACTGCGCTGATTTTAGAGCAAACCTACCAATGCAAAATTACCCATAGCAGGCCAAATGCCACACTTTTATTAATAGACACAATTTACTCACAGTAAGCTTTTGTATAGACAAAAAGACAACACTACCACTATAAAAAGATTGGATAGTGAACATACATTATGTAGTCTATTCAAACAGTAAAATGCTAAATTTTACTCTAAAACATGTTCTGTTCTCTAGACATATACAGTATGTCACATAAGTGAGCCCCCCCCCCCACATTATTGTAAATATTATATTTCATCTTTTCAAGTGACAACACTGAAGAAATGACTTTCTGTTACAATGTAAAGTAGTGAGTGCGCAGCCTGTATAACAGTGTTTAATGTTGTGTCCCCTTAAAATACCTCAACACACGGCCACAACAAAAGTTAGTACACCCCTAAGTGGTAATGTCCAAATTCGGCTCAAAGCTCATCATCAGACCACATGACATGGTTCAAGTAATGCATATCCCTAGTTTGCTTTTCTTCAGGAAGCTTTCAGGGGATTCATCTTTAGAAGAAGCTTCCTTCTGGGACAACAGCAATGTTGACCAAGTTTTGTTCCATGTGTGGCGCATGGTATGATCAATGACAGGCTGCCCCCCCCCCCCCCCCTTTAGCCTTTGGATATGGATATGACGCTGAGCATGTGAACTCACCATTTTTGGTCAATCATGGCGAGGCCTGTTCTGAGTGGAACCTGTCCTGTGAAACTGCTATATGATCTTTTCCAACATAATGGTTTTACAGTCTTGGCAATCTCCTTATAGCCTATGCCATCTTTATGTAGAGCAACAATTCTTTTTTTCGGATCCTCAGAGAGTTCTTTGCCATGAGGTGCTATGTTGAACTCTCAGTGACCAGTATTAGAGAGAGTGAGAGTGATAACACCAAATTTAAGACACCTGCTCCCCATTCACACCTGACACATTGTAACACTAACAAGTCACATGACAGCGGGGAGGAAAAATGGCTAATTAAGCCCAATCCGGACATTTCCACTTTAGACATTAATGGCTGTGAGTTGTGTTATTATCAGGGGACATAACAATAAACACTGTTATACAGGCTGTGTCTCACTATTTTACATTGTAGCAGAAGTATCATTTCTTCAGTGTTGTCACATGAAAAATATAATAAAATATTTACAAAGTGTGTACTCATGTGAAATACTGTTTTATAATACATAGAAATAGTTATCATTGTAATTGATATAGTTTATAAAATTAACATAAAAGATGGCATTCAACTGAATAAATGTGACTTTTAACTGCTAGTGCTACCCTGTCACCTGATGGATACATATAATATTACCAAGTTGCCATTTTTATTGTAATGATAGAGCTAAGATTCCTGGGTTTCTTGTTTGTCACGCCTATCAGTGGACTATTATATTTGGTATAAGCTGTATATATGTTAGTGCTCTGATTGGCTCCAATGAAACAACAAAGCACAATAAAGACAATTATTTTACTAGCCATTATTGTGCAATTACTGTCAGAAATGATTTCTTATACAAAGTAGGGGTGTGAATCGCCAAGAATTTGGCGATTCGATTCGAATCGCGATACCAGTGTGGCGATTCGATATATCCCGATATATCGCGATACCGTCTAGGTGACGATACATCGCGATATATCGCCCACCTGGGAGCATTCATAGATCCCAATAGACGTCGCTGTCAGCTTTGACAGCGGCGATCTAGTACTCCGGTGCTCACTTTTCTCATGTTATCCCGTCCGGCACGTCACATGGAGCTTCAGCCTATCACCAGCGGAGGCGGGACATCGCTGCGGCCAGTGATAGGCTGAAGCTCCATGTGACGTGCCGGACTAACAGGAAGTAAGAAGAATACAGCCCGGGGACCGAACACCTGTACCGGAGCTCCGGGGGCTCGTTGGCAGGTAAGATAAAGTGCGTTTTATTAAAAATTCCACATCCCTAAAAGAATCGATTCAAAAATATTTTGAATCGATTCTGTATCGGCAAATGAAAAATCGCGATTATCGCGAGAATCGATTTTTTCTTACATCCCTAATACAAAGGTGTATTTCTGCATCATCAACAATAATACACAGGCAGCATCTCTGACAACTAATGTGCTCATGGAAGCTGTTACTTTTCACCCATTCCCTTGGTGCTAGTATAGACAATTGTCCACTTATTGAACAATTCAATGTTCCCTCTATACAAAAAATAAGCTTTCATTGCTGCAAGCAAAATACTCTAACATATATTAAAGGTTAACAAAAAATTGAATATTTTAATAAATAAATCGGATACATGATAATAGTACTGTTTGTGGTAGAACGTGTCAGTGTACAGCCAGCTCACACTACAGATTTCATTTGCAGTGTTGAGATGTTTGTCGCTATTCCGTTTCGAGACCATTATGTCACTAATGTACAAAAAGGTGATTCCATTGACATTTTGAAAATAATTCTACTCAACATAAAAATTGCATTTGCAAAGTCATACACATGTGAATGGCCAACTCCATAGCAACAAGTGAATCTAATCACAGATTAAGAAAACAGCTTAGCACTGAACACAAAGTAGCCTTGGATAAATTGGCAGATGCTCAGACAAATTTGGCTGATCATTCTTACACTTACATTTTTGGCTGACCGTAGCCAAAATAAATCCAGCCTGACAGATGAAATTATTGTCAGACAATAGTCTGCAGATGGCAGTGTAGTTTTCAAACGATGGTTGATGAAAATGGCTAAATTTATCATATGTGAATAGGTAGTTTTATGTCTGATATCATCCAGGTTGACTAGTTTTCCAACATATGCACAAAATTGATTTGGGCTTTAATCGGAAATATTTTACTATCTCCAATTATCGATTATGTTCAGTCTTTTGGCATGGAATAGGTTTAAGCTACAAGGCTGTAATTTCTCCAACTTTGTTTTTGTTTCTATTCTTAGGCCCTCCTCCCAGTCTCATTGGGATGACTTCCTCTGTACCTCCAGCTCTCCTTCCTCGTGCAGCACCATCTGCCCCCACTTCTTCTCACACTACCAGTGATACCACTAAGGACTCCTCACAACCTGCATTGACCCCCGAAACCACAGGTCCCTCAGCTTTAAAGGCTGCTCCTCTGATGGGAGCACCTTTCATGCCTTTTTCACTTGCTCCAGCTGCCACTCCCTTGTTCACCCCCCAAATACAGGGCCCATACTTTCAACAGCTGTATGGATTAAAAAAGCGTCTATTTCCAATTAACCCTGTGATTCCTCACACACTTCTAGGGCTGCTTCCAGCACCCCTCAAACTGGCTCCTGAGACATCATCATCCCGCAAGCCAGAGCCTTCACAGATGAAAGCTACAAGTGAAAGTGGTGGAAATCAGGAACCTACGGTGGGAGATGAAGAAAGTGTAGAGCGTGATGAGGAATTAGAAGATGAAGATATTCCAATGGTGGATGTGGCAATTAGGTACCAGTGCCAACGCTGCAAGACCTCTTATGATGAAGAAGGAGAAGCAGAGGCTCATCAACGTGCAGGTTGTTACACTACCCCTCCTCCACATCCACCTCCTCTTAGAGTGAGGGTCTGTACCTATCACTGCCTCTCCTGCCAAGTACTACTGCAGGGTCCCGCAGCTCGAAGCCAACATCTGAGGTCACAGCAGCACCGTGCACAAAGTGCATGCAGTGATGGAGCATCTTCTGCAATACCTCAACTCAGGCCAAAGAGTGCTGCTACCTCTGTGCTCATGGCTTTATAGAGACACTATTGCTGTCTCACCCTTCAGCTTTGAGGCTGTCTCTCTATTTTATTTCACTTCTTGTGTATGTTTCATTTACCTTCTAGAGTGTTTGTGTCTGTTCCCTTTTATGTGGTTGTCTCCCTATTTGTTTGTCTGTTACAAAAGAAGCATTCCCTCACTCAAGAATGCTTCCTCGCCCCTTAACCTGCTGGAGGTACACTTCCATGCTCTCATGACTGTCTCCCTAGCTTATACATGTGTCTCTCCAGCAGGGAAGTATACACAAAGAACATCAAAACACAGGCCAAAAAGAAAATGAAAAACCCTTAAACCTCTGCATATAAATACTGAGAACCCAAAGCTTTTCTGCATTTCCTGAACCTGGTGCCAAAACAAGAGTGAACCCTCCCCCTGTCTATGAACTTTTAACCCAAACTTCCTAACTTAGGGAGAGGGAATGATTAAACAATAAACCAATGAACAGGGGGAGGGGAAAAACAAAATATAACCAAAAGTTCCAAGACTTATGGAACCAAACAAGAGGCAATGCCTGCTCTCCTGTCACACATGCATGTACACATGTGTGTACATAGAGATTTTGGGAGTTTTATTTCAAATATGGAATACAGCACCTCTCAACCAGTGACTTGAACTTTGTAATACTTGGGAGTGTTAACAGCACTCCATGAACTCTCGCTGTGATGCTTTAACCATTTGTGGAGGGGACAAGGGAAGGGCTTTATCTCTCTGGGGAGGGACAATTTTTCACTCCCTTGCTCCCCTGTTTTGCTCTCCCCATACCTCACTCTCAATGTTTTAAGCTTGGGGGTTTTGGGTTTATTTTGGGGTGGGAGGGAAGGGATTGGGAAAGTTAACCACCAAACAAGGTAACACAAGTAAAAATACTGAACACAAAAAAATAAATACAACCTTTTGAATCCAAAGTTACATAAAAACAAAGAACACCTTCACACCAAAAAAAGAAAAAAAAGAGAGAAAGAAAAAATGAAAAGGAAGATTGGCATTGGAAATGGACAATGATTTGTATTATGAGTTACAGAAGAATGCTGTGTGACTACACTTAGTTCATCACTCAGAGCAGCATGGACTCTACATAGGTGTACATAAACAGGCATGTGTTTGGTATGGACTCTTCTGTTATCTGAACAGTCTAGCTTGGGTTGCTAACACCTATTCTGGAAGAACATCTATATAGATTTTCTTACATTCCCCTCATTTATCCCAAGTCTTCCTTTCTTTTGTATTGTGTATAATTCCATTACTATCTCTTTCTCTGAGTACAGCGTTAAAGCAACCTGTAGAACTACAGCTGTTTTGGACTGATATAGGTACCAGTACAAATAAGATGAAAGTTGGCCATACCTGCCAATGTTAACAGGACTGACACACTTTTGTATGTATAGTGGATAGAAAAGAGGATTTAGACATGTTACTTTTCAAAATGCCTGATCCTTTGTTTCTGTGGGGAAAAAGCTGTTGCTGGAGGAGTCTGGCAGTGACTTATTCCCCTTTTCCCTCTAAAAACATATCCAGGGTCCTGGGAATAACCAAATGTGTGTTCAGCCAGCAACTAATATAAATTATATGGACAATGATATGTCAGATAAGGTATATTAGTTTTATGGCACCTTCACTGTGTATTTATCCAATGTGTGCTGCAAAACCTCAAGTCATTAAAATATACGTAACCTATTATTCAAAAATAAATTATATGGACATGATGTAAGGCAAGTGTACATTAACAAAGAATAAGCATACCCCCTTCCCCATAAGATAAAGATATGCAAGAAACAAAGAAAATATTGAAATGAAAAATTTCTGCCATGAACTTGCATTCTTTAGTTATAAAACCAAATCTCAAGGTGTGCCACAGCTGTAGATCCACAGGGTGCATTCTATTCTACATACTCATTGGATGTTACATATCTTCACCCAATTCACAATGCCCTTCATTTATCACATGTCCTTTACATTTCCTGCTTGCCACATTTTTTACCTTTTTAAATTTAATGGAATTGCTTGCCCTTTGTATCACTTTCCTCTTTTACATACCCTTCCATAGCCATTCGTTTAACTCTTATCAATAGCTTATCTAGCTATACTTGTTCTGTGGAGACTCCTTGCAAATATATCAATATGGCTTATACTGTCCCCTACCGCTCACATAAAATGTAGACACTCTAACATAATAAATGAGTATGTTCCTTCTCAGTTCCTTGGTTTACAATGAATTGTCCATATTACTCATAACCTAGAATGTCTTTGATTGGTCATATATCCACCCAATTCAGCTAGTTGTCCTTAATGGCCTATAAACAACCAAATGCCAGCTGTGATATCCACCAATAACAAATAAATATATTTACACAGCGTAGTCTTCTAAGATACAAGATTTCCTGATTTATATCCATGTTATGGTTATTGAAAAACAAGTCACGTTATCCAATAATGACAAGGTTGCTATCAGCCTAAACAAAGCACAGGACACAAGAGGATCTCTGACAATGCGCAAAGCCTGCAGTAGACTGCTCATGCAATGTGAACATTCCCAGCTGCTCATGGCTTGAATATTTTTCAGTGCACTTCTCAAGTCCCTATTTCTTACGAATGTGAATGCACAAGTATAATTTTCAAATTTAACCTTCAACACCAATACATTAGGAAACCATCCAGTTCATCATTGTTATTATTTATTATTATTATAGACTAATAAGTGAACATATTGAATTTCAAAACCACAGATCATGGTGGAAGTATTTGATTTCCAAACGTTTCCTTGAATTATTTGATATTTGGCTTATGTATTACTAAGCAGAGGCTATTTGCTGCACACTGCCACATTACGGAATATTTCAATGGCTTTATAAAGTAACTTTTTCTCTTTTTAAAATGTTTCTTAAAATTTAGTGGACACCCCCGTTAAGTGAAAATTCTGAAACATTTTTGTGGTTTTCACTTGCTGTGTGCATGCATTACATTTTTTGGGGCTGAATATGATGCTCTTAAACATAAACTTCCTTGCCTAGCATATCTGACAAACTTTAAGTATTATGCCGATGCATCAAATAAATAATAATAATATTTTACATAGATGGCAGATGCGTACAGTTTATTTCTAAAGATTATCCTTAGACTCGTCTTCCCCCTAGAACGTATAACTGATTCTTTCATATCAAAAGCAGTAAAACAAATAAGCATCCATTGACCTACTATCCATCTTACTTGCTCTTTGTCTTCCTTTTTGTTGTTTGCTTTTCTTTTTCCCCCAAATCAAACTGTTAGATATGAAGGTTATTACACTACAGGATACACAAAGAGTGGCACAGATTGGGCCTTGGACTTGCTCATTACCTTTCATAGATCCTGCAAGTCATATCATTTAACATGACCAGGATTGCTTTACTAACCAAACAGACTAACTAGCACCAAAGCCGTAAATCTGACCTTTAAAGAGCACATCATGCCAGCTCAGTGTAGGACATAGCTCATGCTCTTCCTGTATCTTTTAGCCTGTCTAGTGACCAGCTGCTCACCTAACATGGATTGTCGCATGCAAAGAGTTTGAGGATTTCCTCAGAGTGATGTATAAATGGTTAAAAAAATATAAAAATCTAAACTTAAAATGTCAATATGGTGTTTGCGTGTTTTGTAAATCATTATGTCTACAATAAATCGACAACAGGATGTTGTCTCTCCTTCAAGCCACATGGGTATAGATTCAGAATATATCAAGCCTTTCCCTCTCTACGTGTGGTTATAATGATACATTGTTATTTTTTGTAGTCATTTCTGTCTCACCGTTATCTGGAGGCCTCTGGTATCCTTCCACCGTCATTTTCCATTATGGCCATTGTTGAATAGCTCTTGGTCTTCTTGGACATGGTAGAATTTCTTTTGGCTTAGCCATTGTTGTTGAAACGTTAGGATGTAATAGGGCATGACTAGATGTAGGCACCTAACAGCACATATGCATGTCACGCAACTCATATGTACCAACGTCAGGCACTCCAGGAGCATGAGCAAATAACATTCGTGAGATCAGTGTAAGGAATTGGCGTGCCATCCTCTTCTTTTCTTGTACCATGTCCTGTTTCATATCCTCGCTCACGCGCTCTTTTACACTCAGTTTCATGCATACTGTTTACGGCACAATGATAAGTACCAGGTGCCATCTCTGAGGGGGCCGCGTCTGTGCCAGCTTCCTCGCCAGCGTCTGTAGCTCTGCCAACTCTCGCTATCTGCCTCTTTCTGCCCATCTCTTTCTATGTATATCTCAAGCTGACTTACTCCCCGGCTGTGTATCTCTCTGCCCCACACACTCTCTCTGCCAAGCTCTCTGCCCGGATATGCGCGCACAGGGCACAGACAAACAGATGCAAATGCATGAACACGCACACAGATGGTCAGTGCCCACAGCTGCCAGCTCACACCTCAGGGAGCAGAAGTGGGTGAGTTGGTGGGGGTGAAATATATATGATTGGATATTGGTGGGAGGGTAGAGGAAATGCTGATTTTTCGATGGCGGATGCATCTGCTACTCTGCGCACTCTCCCTCCTTCGTCACTGCGCTCTCTCTCCCTGTTGTCTCTTGCAGTCTGTCATCTTGAAGGGGGCAGGTACAGGCTGAGGCTGGCTCGGTGCCACTCACATGAACCCCCCCCCCCCATCATGTGGCTGCTCCCCCCTTACACACTATTTCAGGCAACCCCCTCATCATCACTACACAGCATTAATTAGCTGGAGAATTCATTATACTCGCAAATCCTAATTAACACAAACAGCCTAAAGGGAATTGGCAAATCTGTAGACGGCGAATGAAAGGGTTAACCATTTCTGTATTTTTATGTTGCCCTAATGGGATTTCTTCTGTCTGCATATTTGCTATGATACATGTTTTGAGTGCCTTAGTGTAGTGTACAGACAGACTGGCACAGTATTTAGCAATATTGGAATATTGGGAAGCAAGGTTAAAAAAAAAAAAAAGTCAAGGTAAAAGATTGCCACCTAGAGGAGGAAAATGGCATGTTTGGTCTTCAATGCAATTTTATTAGAATGTCTTTCAGATTCTTAAATATCTGGGTGATATGTCATGTGCATGTAGTATGCTGTTGCTGTGTATAGTGTATACTGTAAGCATTGCACATAAATAGAAACTGCCACCTTCCTTGGATCCGATTAGTACAGATCTGCCGAATGTAACTCACTGATCGGTTTCTTTTCTTTTCCATCATTCAGGAAAAAAATCCTTAATGTCTCTGCCTTTTCATGTGAGTGTCTATACAAACAGATCATATCACTGCCATGTTTCTGCAGGAAAGTTGTTCACTTCACACATATCCTGGACTAGATTTCCATTATGTGTAAAAGACAAACGTAGCCGCATACGTAAAGGAACCTAAAAGGGGACAACAAATTATAAGGAAGTTTCAATAGCAGTTTAAAATGAAAGGTGTATTTATACTAAATACAAAAAACTAATAAATTTAATTAGGCTGTAGATGTATTAGTTTTTTTGTTACTCTCATAACAAGTTGTTTTTATTGTCATTTTTTACTTGAAAGTGAACAATTACAGTAATATTTTCAAAGTACCTTTTGGGGGTTCAAAATGCGAATAGACTGTGTGACTGATCCTCCACCAGAAGCTGGAAGTAAAGATCCACTAGGAGCCTGGAGTTGGATCTGAACACTCTGAAATATAGAAAACGCAGAATAACATAACTGAACTGAGAACAGCTCAAATATTACACAAAACATGGCAAATGTGTTGTCATAAGGGTTGCCATATGGGCATAACCACATAGTGAATATCTCAGGTCAGGGACCAATTTATACTGAGAAAATGCACCAAATTCAGAAAGGAGACCACCACTAAACTCCAATGTACATTTAGGGCACGGTCCCACGTAGCGTATGCGTAGTGTATTGCATGCTGCGCAGCCGGAAATACGCTGCATATTTTCCTATGAGTGGACACACGGGGCTACTCAACAGAAGTCCTGTTTGTGCAGTGAGGCTTGGAGATGGGCCCGCATGTCACAGTTTTGGTAACCTAGTCTTAAAAGATAGGAACCTTATTGGGAACCTAGCCTCAAAAGACAGATTGGTTTGAATTGTTTCTAATGGAAAACAATTACGAAGATTTCTTTTATTTTGCAGCTTTAGGCTGGGATTGGTCAGTATTTTTAAAACCGAAATGAGACCTAAACAGAAAAATGTGAGAATCTTTCTATTATATAGACCCTCTGTATTGGTCACACTCCTATTTTTTGCTTAAAATGTGGGTGTTGACCTAGCCTAACAGATATACACATATACTACGCTAGAATCTATTCTGAAGTATGCTGATTTAGGGTGAGTTCACACGCTTATAACTAGCAGCAGGTTTCCCGCTGTGAGTTACGCTACTCTTCATTTCAATGGATCCATTGGCAGTCTGTAAATCCAACACTACTGTCCGCTGGCCCATACAAGTGAATGGTGAGGTGACTCGCAGAGGATTTCCCGCAGCGGGAAACCCACTGCTAGTTAGAAGCATGTAAAATTACCCTAAAGGGAATGTGTCAGCAGTTCTGAGCCATCAAAACTAATGATAGTTCCATATAAAGGATAGCAAGAGAAGTTAAAATATAGCCAAAGATCTAGACACTCAGGTTGCATGACTGAAAAAGAACATCGTTAGTTTGCCAGGCACTGCTGTCACAAGTGCCGGGATGTGCAGCCTTTATGGTAGATGCCCAGAGCTGACTCCCCAGCCCACCTCTTAGTGACAGCTCTAGCAGTCTCCAGTGGACACTAGAGCTGTCACTAAGAACAAAGAAGAGGGGCGCTCAGTGCACTCAAAGTATCTGCCAACTGAGTACATTCTATAGCGGAGTCTAGGAAACTACAAGATGATTTTTTCGATCATACAATCTGCATAAATGGAAATGTTGTTATTTTTTAAATATTCCTGTCATTTAAAAAAATAAATAGACTGACAAGTTTTCATTGGCCAGGGTCTCCTGTGGTGCCATTATAATATTAAGGGTCCGCAGGACAAAGATTAATCCAAATGTGAATCTCCCCAGTTGTTTTAGTGGTTTGTAGGGCTCTCAGCACTCTCAAAAACCTTTGACACCTCTCTGTGACGTGTTTAACGTTTTTTTTAAATGACAAGGACACTTTAACTCCTCTTCCTGTCCTCTGAACGGTCAACAGTTTTAAGGGTTCAAAACTGATGACAGATGGAGGAAGAAGTCCATTAGATGCCTTAAGATCTGCCAAGGAAACCCATCTATATTAGATGAGGGGGTAATTTTCCATTTATGCGCTGTGGTACATGATAAGCAAAAACATTACTACAAGTTTCAAAGGACTCACCTTGGGCACTGCAGCCTGTAGCTGGAAGTCAGAGATATCACTAGATGAGGAGTTTGTAGCACAAGAATTGAGGACTAGGAGGGCTGGGCTAGATGGTGGACGCATAAAGGAGAATTCTACTTGAATTCCATTATTATTATAGGCAACAATTGATGGAACAGCTGCTGTAAAGAAAAATAGGTAAGAGTATTAGCACAACACAATTGCGGGGTCCTGATGGTTGCTATTGCAGCAAGAGGACAGATGATGGCCTCCTGTCTGCTACGTACAGAAGCCTGTGAGGTCAATATACTGTATATATATATATATATATATATATATATATATATATATATATATATATTGGGTATCGCCATAATCATATTGACCCACAGAATAAATATAACCACTGTATCAATAAATACTAATATCAACAAAAACCACTAATTTAAAGTACAATGGGGGAGATTTATCAAAACCTGTGCAGAGGAAAACTTGCCCAGTTGCCCATAGCAACCAATCAGATCACTTCTTTCATTTTTCACTGGCCTTCATAAAAATGAAAGAAGCAAGCTGATTGGTTGCTATGGGCAACTGGGCAAGTTTTCCTCTGCACAGGTTTTGATAAATCTCCCCCAATATGTCACAAAAAAACTATCTCAGAATCGCTTTGATCAGTAAAACTATTCCAAAGTTATTACCACATACAGAGACCTGTCAGATTTGGAAAATGGGGACCAGTCATTATTAACGGCAAAACAGGCCACCTCATTAAAGGGTTAAAGGGGTCATCGTAACAGGTACCCTTTAAAGGTAATTTTTTACCTCTGGGTTTTCCCACATTGAAATATGTGGTACAAACCTGTTACCATCATTCATTGGGAATGACCGCTGCCCCCATAGTGGCTTTAATATGGAGGCCTTAATTTGAGAACAAATTACCCAAAATTGGTGCAGTCCCTTAAACGAGTTTTCAAATATATACATTTACATACCTGGATTTGGAGTTTCATCTAAAAGATCCAACAAGCTTCCATTGGGTACGTTCTGGCTTATGGAAGATAACCCTGGGGTCACTGGTGTGCTATCTATACTCTCTTCCAACAAGCCCAAGAGGTCTGTAACCTATAGAATACATTTGTCAGATATACTGTGCAAAGTAAGCAAATTCTAAAAAGAAATAACAAAGTCCAAAATTTCTGATTTTTTGTCAAATCACATTCCAGAAAAAAAAGAAATAAAAAGTTATCAAAACATTTGCAAAAGTGGTAAGGATAAAAGCTATAGATCATAAAATGAGCCCTTATACAGCCGCGTATACAGAAATATAAGAAAGTTATAAGAGGTTAGAATCGGGCAATTTTAACATATATTAATTTGTTAAAAAAGTTGGACTTAGTTTAAAAACAGTCTAATAATAGGACAACATGTTATCGTGGGAATTATTTTATTTTTATTGATCCACATAATAAAGAGAATATGTCATGTTTACTGTAAAGTGCACGGGGTAAAAATGAAAATCCCCAAAACTAGCAAAAGTAGAGGTTTTCTTTTCAATTTCTCCCTGCAAATAATAGCTTTATGGTTGCGATGTACATTTTATGGTAAAAGGTGTCATTTTAAAGTACAATTGGTTATGCAAAAACCAAACTTTCATATGGGTCTGTGGATGGAAAATGAAAAGAGTAATGGCTCTTAGAAGGCAAGGAGGAAAAAAACAAAAATGCTAAAATTTTAATTGGTTGTGACCTCAAGGCCAAAGTGTCCTTAAAGGGGTACTCCACTTTGTTACGGGCTGCGGGGGTCGTGACGTCATGGCATCACACCACGCCATGCCCCCCTCAATGCAAGTCTATGGGAGGGGGCAGTGGATGCCATGCCCCCTCCCATAGACTTGTATTGAGGGGGCGTGGTGTCATGAGGGGCTTAGCTGTGATGTCACAACCCCTGCCGCCTGCTCCAAGCGCTTGGAACAAAAGGTTCCGAACGCTGGGACAGTGGAGTACCCCTTTAAGGGGTTAAAAGTTCTTGCAGCAATACAACTACTCCTCTAGGTGAGCTCGTAGGCCACACCATGACAGTAACATACCATATTTATCAGCGTATAACACTCACTTTTAAAACTTAAAGGGGTATTCCAGGAAAAAACTTTTATATATATATATATATATATATATATATAAACTGGCTCCAGAAAGTTAAGCAGATTTGTAAATTACTTCTATTGAAAAATCTTAATCCTTTCAGTACTTATGAGCTTCTGAATTTAAGGTTCTTCTTTTCTGTCTAACTGCTCTCTGATGACACGTGTCTCGGGAACCGCCCAGTTTGGAAGATGTTTGCTATGGGGATTTGCTTCTAAACTGGGCATTTCCTGAGACAGGTGTCATCAGAGAGCACTTAGACAGAAAAGAACAACCTTATTTTCAGAAGCTCATAAGTACTGAAAGGATTAAGATTTTTTAATAGAAGTTATTTACAAATCTGTTTAACTTTCTGGAGCCAATTGATATATATAAAAAAAGTTTTTTCCTGGATAACTCCTTTGAATTTAAGGCAAAAAGCCTGCCTGCGTGTTATACGCCGATAAATCTGCTGGTCACTGATTTAAAGCGGCCGCAGCAGTGGCTGCTTGCTTAGTATTAGCAGTACGGCCACGGCCACTTTAAATCAGTGACCAGTGGCGTCTCCTCCCCGCTCTGCTTTTAATTTTTCTTACCTCCCCTTCCCTCATCATTCCCCCTTTTCCCTGCTTTTCATAGTTTTTTTATTTTCCTTATCTGGCTGCGCTTCGGCAGGCCAGGTCAGGCAGCGGGTCTTGTGGGCTGCGGTCAGTGATGCAGATGAGTGACATCCTCTCCTGGCTTCTCTGTGCGGCATCAGAGACGTCACTTTTCATTTCCTGCAGTCGCCGCACTCCGAACTCTGACTAGCAACGGCTGCAGGAAATGAAAAGGGACGTCTCTGATGCCGCGCAGAGGAGCCGGGAGAGGACGTCACTCATCTGCTTCACTGACCGCAGCCCACAAGACCCCTGCCTGACCTGGCCTGCCGAAGTGCAGCCAGGTAAAGAAAATTAAAAAAACTATAAAAAGCAGGGAAAAGGGGGAATGATGAGGGAGGGGAAGAATAGCATAGGAGGAACATGATGGGGGGATGATGAGACAGGGGGAAATGATGAGGGGGGGGGGAATGATGGGGGGCATGATGAGACAGGGTGGGGGAGGATGAGACAGGGGGAAATTATGGTGAGGGGAGGCACTAAAGGCTTAATGTCTGTATGGCTAGTGGTGGTCTATGACAGGGGGAAATTATGAGACATGGGGGGTGGCGATAAGAGGGGTAAATGTGGCACAGGGACTAATAAAAGGGAAACAATGATGTGGCACTGGAGGGGACGGGACCAAACTGAGGTGCAGAAGAAATCAAAGTTGGGGGGATGATGTGGCATTTAGTCCAAGTAATTTATTTTACATTTTTATTTTATTTTTTACTTAAATTTCCCTGTTAAAATGGGGGTTCGTGTTTTACGCCAGTGCGTGTTATACGCCGATAAATACGGTAATTACATAGTAGTATACATTGGGCTCCTTCCAGCTTTGTACAGCAGCTTATTGTACAGTGTACAATGCAACAATGTGCAACATTCCATCAGACAGCCATAACGTAACGTGTTTTTAAACCTGTTTGACGAGAACCTGAAATACTGTAGAAGTCTACTTACATAACTAGCTGGCTGGCTTGCGGAGGAAATACTTTTTGGTTGGCTCTCAGTGTTTTCTTTGATTTCTCCAATACAAGTTTCAGTTTCTGCCAAAGTAGACTTGTCTGGCAATGGCATCTTCTCCAGAATAGCTGACCTGATGGGAAACAGAGGACACAATAGTTCATGTTTGCTATGGGATGTAACACCTTCATGATATATGAGACAAATAATATTACTGAGTTGTGCTGAAGGGAGTAATATTTAAGAATATATTCTTGAAGGGTAGGGTCACACGTGCCGTATTTTGCTGTGTATTTTCTGCATCTGGATTTCGCTACCCGTTGACTTTGATGGGTAGGAAAGTACACAGCACCAAATAGGCAACAGAATACACTGCAAAATAAGGAAACTGGGACCCTACCCTAAGGGTGTATTCAAACATACAGTATCCTGCGCATATTTGATGCTGCAGATTTGAAACTGCTGATTTTATGCTGCAGATTTCAATGTAAACAAAGTGATTGAACACAGAATCAAATCTGCAGCATTTGTACCCTCAGGGTACATTTACATGCTTGTAACTGGCAGCAGGTTTCCTGCTGCGGAAAATCTGCTGCCAGTTCACTACCATTTATTTCAATGGGTCCGCTGGCAGTTTGCTACATGTCACTTTTGCGGTCTGTCCACGGACCCATACAAATAAATGGTAGCGTAACTTGCAGCGGAAGACTGCTGAATGTACCCATAAAGGGTATTTCATAGTTCAGATGAAAAACCTATTAGAGGGCTAGAGGGACATTACATACAAAGCAACATTATTAGGCTAGTTTTACATCAGTGTTTGTGAGCATTCAGGCATGGATGGTTGAACGGATCATATTTTGAATGGATGATAAACTGATGCAAACTGATTGGAACGCACTGACTCCTCTGAGTCCCGATGGATCCCATTGATTTAGATTGAAACCTGAGTTTAGTAGAAAAAAAAAAATATACGGAAGTAAAAAAACTGATGTAAATTGATGCAAACTGATCCCTTTCTGGCCCCAAAGACTTTTACTCAGTTTGTAGTCAGGTTTCATGGCCAGACAAAAAAAATTGTGCATGCCATGGTTTCTAATCAGTATTGAAACAAAGTGAGATGACCTGATTACAAAAATACCCCGATGACTTCAACGATATTAGTTCATGTCAGTGTTTCTGTCTCTTTGTCGTTTTACTCATATAGAACACAAAAACACTGATGTGTAATCCTACACCCTAAAAATGTATCATTACCTTTGTTGTTATACTTTTGCCTCCTATGAGCTCCTCAAAGCGGCAAGAGTAGACATGGCTTGGGCAGCAGCCCATGTGAGTAGCAGACTACAGTTCCCATCATGCATTGCTGACAAAAATGCCACGTTGTTCTCCCCCTGCATTTCCCTGCTCTGGAATCCTGTCATATTGTGCTCCCTCACTGCTAAGCCTCTCGCAGTAGCTCCTTATTCCCATGCTTTTCTTTTTTTATTGACAAGCAGCTCACGCTCCTATAAGGGTGTATTCACATGACGTTTTTGCTATACGGTTGCTGTATACGTTTTCTATTTGATAACTGTATGCAACCGTATAGCAAACCATAGTCATTGACCACCCATACAAAAACTTACAACTAGATGTTTCCGGTTGTGTAATTTTTTGTACAGGTATGTTTCTTAGGCTAGGTTCAGACTACGGAATCTCCAGGCAGAAAATTTCCGCCCGGAGATTCCGAGTGCGGCCAGCGCCGGCTGAATCAGTCGGCGCTAGGAGCGCGCGGACACTGCAGTCTCCAATAGACTGCAATGTATTCTGCGCGGATTTCCGCCTGAAGAAAGAGCAACGCCTTTCTTCTGGCGGAAATTTCCAAGCGGATTGTCCGGTCACAAATTCCGCTTCACAAATTCTGAAGTGTGAATTTGTGAACGGAAAATCATTCACTACACTATGCATTATAGTAAGCGGAATTTCCGCCTGCAATTTCAAAGCAAAATTGCAGGCGGAAATTCCGTAGTCTGAACATAGCCTTAGAGTTTTTTTTCCTGTGCACAAAATTGTGGTCAACCTCAGTTTTGTGCACGGTTCTATACTGCTTTTTAAACTTTACTTCGCAGCCGCCCAGGACTCCTGCAGCACTGCGGTACTACGCCCATCACATGGGGATAGTATTACATGGGCAGAGGGACAGATCGCACCAGGTCTCACTCCTGAGACCCGCTGTGATCCTAACTTATAAAGCAGCTCCGCTCCCCAGCTGGCCGGTGATGTTAAGAATAGAACGTCTCTGTGAAACATGCAGCGGAAATCCTGATTCCAGTGTATGAACCTGTTCAATGTTTTTGCGAATTCTGCTTGTAAATGTATTGCCATCTATGAGACAGCGTATTTCCGAGCGGTCATAGCACCGGCATGCTCTGTTGGCGCTCCGCTGTCTGTGGAATGTCCGCACAGAAATTCCACCGTGTGAACATAGACGTAGACCACCACAGCACTTATGCTAAAGACTAATGAGTTGTGAATTCCGACTTGTGAGTTGAGCAGCAGTTTCCCATTGAAATCAATGGGAGGCTGCTGCGAGTGGAGAGTCCACTTGGAATTTCCATAACGTTCACACGGGCGGGTTACAAGCGCGTTTCCTGCTGTAAGTTTGAGCTGCTGCGGATGTTCATATTTCAAATCGACTGCATACAAATGCATGCCATATAAACTACAGTGCATATTTCCTATTGAAATCCATGAGATGCCATTTGTGTGTGGATTATATCTGTATTCTGCACCAAAATCTGACAAAAAGGTTGAGTGAACATAGCCTTATTATAAAAGCACGCTTTGGTTGTTTTATCAGTATAGTTTTTGTTGTTGTTTACATGCAATACATAATTTGCCAGGAAACCCTTCTTTTATATAAAGGGAGACATTTTTATACAAGGCATATTTCTGTACAATATATATGGCTGGCATAGAACAATTTATACCTCATGTGATCATATTTCTTGAATAGTGCATTGTATTCTACTGCTCTCTGCTGTAACTCCACATCATGACAACATCCATATATAGACACCACTCGACGAATACGACTGGAAAAACAAGGGGAAAATAGGCAATTCATACTTTCCATGACAGCTTAAAGAAATGATTTTCTATTTTCTGCAGAATATTCTATAGACTACTTACTTTATGGTGCTGTTGAAGCGTGTGCTAAGTTTCATGATTGCTGTTAGGGTGTAGGCCCGCGTGCTGGGCAGAGAAATATGTGACTGTAAAACACCTTCCAGTACATCAAGAACATCATCCTCTGTCACCTAGAAGTATTGATTGTATTAGAAGTGACCTATGCAATACTAAAATCACTGCACATAATACTATGAGTAACAATATGTGATCTTTTTAAGACAACGGCCCAGATTTACTAAAATTATCTAAGGGCATGTTTACATGGACAAAAACCACTTGTGCAAAATCTACCTAGAAATACTCCTCCAAAAAAAAAAAAAAAAATTTTTTTATTGTGTTTTTGTGAGGCTTTCGTTATTTTGGTTAGTTTTTCATGGCATTTTTTGAGAAGTTAATTGGGCAGCTTTGGGACAGATTTTTTTAGGCCATTTTTTACTACACAGCTAGGGTGGCGACACCAACATGCACAACACCTCTTTAACCTCTTAAGGACCAAGCCCATTTTCACCTTAAGGAACAGAGCGTTTCTTGCACATCAGTCACTTTAAGCATTAATAACTCTGGGATGCTTTTACTTTTCATTCTGATTCCGAGAATGTTTTTTCGTGACATATTCTACTTTATGTTAGTGCTAAACTTTTGTCGATAAATGCATCATTTCTTGGTGAAAACTTCCAAAATTTGATGAAAAAATTGAAAATTTTGCATTTTTCTAACTTTGAAGTTCTCTGCAGGAAAATAGACATTCTAAATAAATGATATATTGATTCACATATACAATATGTCTACTTTATGTTTGCATCATAAAGTTGACATGTTTTTACTTTTGGAAGATGTCAGAGGGCTTCAAAGTATAGCAGCAATTTTCAAATTTTTCACAAAGTTTTCTAAATCAGAATTT
Organism: Hyla sarda; assembly: GCF_029499605.1. Lineage (NCBI taxonomy): Eukaryota > Metazoa > Chordata > Amphibia > Anura > Hylidae > Hyla > Hyla sarda. The sequence continues at coordinate 395,901,309 of NC_079189.1, forward strand.
TTCAGGGACCAGTTCAGTTTGAAGTGGATTTGAAGGGCCTTCATATTAGAAATACCCCATAAATTACCCCATTATAAAAACTGCACCCCCCAAAGTATTCAAAATGACATTCAGTAAGTGTGTTAACCCTTTAGGTGTTTCACAGGAATAGCAGCAAGTGAATTAATTAATTTTTTACACTCGCATGTTCTTGTAGACCCAGTTTTTGAATTTGTAAAAGGGGTAATAGGAGAAAAAAAACACCAAATTTGTAACCCAATTTCTCTCCAGTAAGGAAATACCTCATATGTGTATGTCAAGTGTTCTGTGGGCGCAGTAGAGGGCTCAGAATGGAAGAAGCGACAATGGGATTTTGGAGAGTGAATTTAGCTGAAATGGTTTTTGGGCGGCATGTCGCATTTAGGAAGCCCCTATGGTCCCAAAACAGCAAAAAAAAAACAATAAAAAAAAAACACATGGCCTACTATTTTGGAAACTACACCCCTCCAGGCACGTAACAAGGGTTGCAGTGAGCCTTAACACCCCACAGGTGTTTGACGACTTTTCGTTAAAGTCAGATGTGTAAATGCAAAAAAAAAAAATTCACTAAAGTTCAGTTTTCCCCCCCAAATTTACAATTTTTACAAAGGGTAATGGGAGAAAATTCCCCCCAAAATTTATTACCCCATCTCTTCTGAGTATGGAAATACCCCATGTTAGGACATAAAATGCTCTGCGGGCGAACTACAATGCTCAGAAGAGGAGTCACATTTGGCTTTTGAAAATAAAATTTAGCTGAAATGGTTTTTGGGGGGCATGTCGCATTTAGGAAGCCCCTATGGTCCCAAAACAGCAAAAAAAAACTAAAACACATGGCCTACTAAACTGCACCCCTCAAGGAACACAACAAGGGGTACAGTGAGCCTTTACACCCCACAGGTGTTTGCCGACTTTTTGTTAAAATCGGATGTGTAAATGAAAAAATATCATTTTTTCACAAAAATGCAGTTCCCCCCAAATTTTACATTTTTACAAGGGGTAATAGGAGAAAATGCTCCCCAAATTTTGTAACCTCATTTCTTCTGAGTATGGAAATACCCCATGTGTGGACGTCAAGTGCTCTACTGGCTCACTACAATGCTCAGAAGAGATGGAGCGCCATTGAGCTTTTGGAGAGAGAATTTGTTTGGAATGGAAGTCAGGGGCCATGTGTGTTTAGAAAGCCCCCCCCCCCTGGTGCCAGAACAGTGGACCCTCCCATATGTGACCCCATTTTGGAAACTACACCCCTCACAGAATTTAATAAGGGTTGCAGTGAGCATTTACACTCCACTAGCGTTTGACAGATCTTTGGAACAGTGGGCTGTGCAAATGAAAAATTACATTTTTCATTTTCACGGACCACTTCTCCAAAAATATGTCAGTCATCTGTGGGGCGCAAATGCTCACTGTACCCTTTATTACATTACATGAGGGGTGTAGTTTCCAAAATGGGGTCACATGTGGGGGGGTCCATTGTTGTGGCACTATGGCGCTCCTTCTCTTCTGAGCATTTTTGTTTGCCCGCAGAGCACTTTATATCCACATATGGGGTATGTTCTTACTCAGAAGAAATGGGGTTACAAATTTTGGGGGGCTTTTTTCCTATTTTCCCTTGTGAAAATGAAAAATTTAGGGTACCACCAGCATTTTAGTGAAATTGTTTTGTTTTTTTCATTTTCCCATCCAAATTTAACGACAATTCCTCAAACAACTGTGGGGTGTTAAGGCTCACTATACCCCTTGTTACATTCTGTGAGGGGTGTAGTTTCGTAAATGGGGTCACACTTGGGTATTTATTTTTTTGCATTTATGTCAGAACCGCTGTAAAATCAGCCACCCCTGTGCAAATCACCAATTTAGGCCTCAAATGTACATAGTGCGCTCTCACTCCTGAGCCTTGTTGTGCGTCCGCAGAGCATTTTACGCCCACATATGGGGTATTTCCATACTCAGGGGAAATTGCGTTACAAATTTTGGGGATCTTTTCTTCCTTCTACCTTTTGTGAAATAAAAAGTATGGGGCAACACCAGCATGTTAGTGTAAACATTTTCCTTTTTTTACACTAACAGGCTGGTGTAGACCCCAACTTTACCTTTTCATAAGGGGTAAAAGGAGAAAAAGCCCCCCAAAATTTGTAGTGCAATTACTCCCGAGTACGGAAATACCCCATATGTGGCCCTAAACTGTTTCCTTGATATATGACAGGGCTCCGAAGTGAGAGAGCGCCATGTGCATAGGGATTGCATAGGGGTGGACATAGGGGTATTCTACACCAGTGATTGCCAAACAGGGTGCCTCCAGCTGTTGCTAAACTCCCAGCTTGCTGGGAGTTTTTGTTTTGCAACAGCTGGATGCCCCGTTTTGTCATTTATATCAGTTGGGACCATGTAAGGGGGTGTAAATGTAGTGTTTTACCCTTTATTATGTGTTAGTTTAGTGTAGAGTAGTGTTTTTAGGGTACATTCGCACAGCCGGGGTTTATGGTGAGTGCTGTTACAAAACTACAACTCCCAGCATGCACAGCATGCACTGACAGACTGTGCATGCTGGGAGTTGTACTTTTTCAACAGCTGGAGGCACACTGGTTGGAAAACCTTCAGTTGAGTTCTGTTACCTAACTCAGTATTTTCCAACCAGTGCACTTCCAGATGTTGCAAGCATGTAGTTATGCAACAGCTGGAGGTACGCAACTACAACTCCCAGCATGCCGAGACAGCTGTTTGCTGTTTGTGCATGCTGGGAGTTGTAGTTTTGCAAGATCAAGAGGGCCACAGTTAAGAGACCGCTGCACAGTGATCTCCAAACTGTAGCCCTCCAGATGTTGCAAAACTACAAATCCCAGCATGCCCAGACAGCAAACAGATTTCTGGGCATGCTGGGAGTTGTAGTTTTGCAACATCTGGAGGGCTACAGTTTAGAGACCACTGTATAGTGGTCTCAAAACTGTAGCCCTCCAGATGCTGCTAGGCAACTACTCACCGGCTTCCGTAGGATTGCCGAACCAGGGAGCGCACCAGGCATCCGCATCGCCGTCCTCTGCTGCCCGCCGCCAATTGCCGATGGTAAATGGACCTCCGGCACCAGTCACCGTCGGTTCCCCCGTTCTACAACTACAACTCCCAGCATGCCGAGACAGCTGTTTGCTGTTTGTGCATGCTGGGAGTTGTAGTTTTGCAAGATCTGAAGGGCCACAGTTTAGAGAACTCTGCACAGTGATCTCCAAACTGTTGCCCTCCAGATGTTGCAAAACTACAATTCCCAGCATGCCCAGACAGAAAACTGCTATGTGAGCATGCTGGAAGTTGTAGTTTTGCAAGATCTAGAGGGCCACAGTTAAGAGACCGCTGCACAGTGATCTCCAAACTGTAGCCCTCCAGATGTTGCAAAACTACAAATCCCACCATGCCCAGACAGCAAACAGATTTCTGGGCATGCCGGGAGTTGTAGTTTTGCAACATCTGGAGGGCTACAGTTTAGAGACCACTGTATAGTTGTCTCAAAACTGTAGCCCTCTAGATGTTGCTAGGCAACTACTCACCGGCTTCCGTAGGATTGCCGAACCAGGGAGCTGCACCAGGGAGCCGCATCGCCGTCCTCTGCTGCCCGCCGCCAATTGCCGATGGTAAATGGACCTCCGGCGCCGGTCACCGTCGGTTCCCCGTTCTGTCCGGACTACTGTGGGTGGGCAGAACGGGGGAACCAAAATTTAACCCCCCCCCCACCCCCGATCTGCTATTGGTCGTTCGCTTCTGACCGACCAATAGCAGGGATAGGAGGGGTGGCAGCCCTGCCACCTCACTCCTATTCTTTCATGGGGATCGTGGGTGTCTTGGACAACCCCGATCCCCCTTATTTACCGTATAACCCAGAAATGCCAACATGGGGGGAGGGCGTCAGGACCCCCCTGGGCATTGGCATGGGATGCCTGCTGATAGATATCAGCAGTCATCTCGGTTCGGTCCCCGCCCGGTGTACAGCGGGGACCGAAATTCCCAACAGGCGTACAGGTATGCCCTTGGTCCTTAAGTAACAGGGAGTGAGGGTGTACCTGTACACCCGTGGTCCCTAAGTGGTTAAAATAAAACAAAACTAGTTTTTGAGCTCTTCCATTAATTTCGATCCTGCTTAAAGGGGTAGTACATATCCCAGCTAACTTCCCTGACAGGCTTATTTGCTGTCTGAAATATGGTGACCCTAGTACAGTCTTCTATCATGGCATTTGGACCTGCTCCAGGTCTCAGGACTTCTGGGGTGCAATTGTTGCATACATTGCTAGATACTGGACAATTTTGGTACCCTCGACTCCTCAGGCCCTTTTGTTCCAGTCTGTGGACCTATCTATCGCAGCGAAGCACCTATCATTCCCAAATTTCTACATTCTCCTGGTGGCGAAACGTGTGCTCCTATGTGACTGAATACAGCCCACCATGCCGTCCGTAGCAGATGTAGTGGAGTTGAAAGCCTTTTAGGAGGTTGACAGGCTGGATACAGGACAGTATCAAACTAATTCTTATCAGCTCACTATACTGAGCCCCAAATTGAGGCTGTTGTGTTGCCATTTTGACATCATTTCGACATACGGATTGGTATAAACATGCGGCTTTAAGCAACACGCTGGGCCCCCTCTGACTCCACGATGGCTGTTGTTTTTGTGCTCGTTTCATGTGCATGGTGTAAAGCACTAAGTACCAGGGCATTTACATCATATGTCCTTTAGGGGTCCTTCCATTTGTCCTTAAAGGGGTACTCCCGTGAAAACCTTTTTTCTATTAAATCAACTGGTGCCAGAAAGTTAAACATATTTGTAAATTACTTCTATTAAAAAATCTTAATCCTTCCATTACTTATTAGCTGCTGAATGCTACAGAGGAAATTCCTTTCTTTTCGGAACACTGATGACATCACGAGCACAGTGCTCTCTGCTGACATCTCTGTCCATTTTAGCAACCATGCATGGTGGCTCAGTGGTTAGCATTGCTGCCTTGCAGTGCTGGGGCCTTGGGTTCAAATCCCTCTAAGGGCAGCAATAAATAAAGAGTTATTATTATTATTATAATGACGTCAGCAAAGAGCACTGTGCTCGTGATGTCATCAGAGAGAATTCCAAAAAGAAAAGAATTTCCTCTGTAGTATTCAGCAGCTAATAAGTACAGGAAGGATTAAGATTTTTTAATAGAAGTAATTTACAAATCTGTTTAACTTTCTGGCACCAGTTGATTTAAAAGAAAAAAGGTTTTCACCGGAGTACCCCTTTAAGACACTATGGGGAAAATTTATCATGGTTTTTGCACGTTTTGCATGTTTTGAGTGGTTTCCAGCTTGAAAGACCATGCGCCTCATTTACGATTGTTTAGTTTTGAGCTACTTTTTGCAGTTTGCGCTCACGTCATCATTTCTGCCCAAAAAGCCCACCAGAAAAAACTTCACAAATGCAAAGAAATATTGCACAATTATTTCTCTCAAATGTTAAATCTCCCCCTTATAGTTTTCTATATTACAAATAACATCGACCATAGACATTCAGACATTGTATTTTGTATTTTAGAATAGTAATTTGGTGTGCATTCTGTAATCCATTAAAATTCACCTGTATAGGTTCCTCTTCTTCACAAGCTCCAAGCAGTAGGAGGTCCCCATACTCCCCGATGCACCATGCTGCCACTTGAACTAAAGGTTGCTGTAAAAAAAATGGGGGAGATTTATGTTTTTTTTTGTGATTTTTTGGATTCGCATATTTTTTTTTTTTTTTTGCACATTTCTTTTCTACTTACAGTATAAGTAATTTCTGAAGTCTTGTCTATGCAGGCTACTTTAAATGCAGTGTTCATTAATTTATCATTTGTGATTTTGTTTTTAAATATGAAAAGCTACAATGCAATGGTTGAAAAAACCCCATAGAAATCTACTTTACAAAGTCATTTTGTTAGTTTTGGTGGACTTAAATTATGTGCGTGTCCGCCCCAAAAAAAGCAACAAAAGTTTTACTTTAAAATGATATACAAAGCAACGCAGTGGTAAATCTCCCCCTATGTGTTTCAAAAACAGACATCTCATATTTATATGTATATTAAATCTACCTTTAAATTGTAATGTGTAAATGAATTGGCTTGTAAAGACCTGCATTGTAAGGACTTCATGTTACACACCCCACGTGCAGTGTTCATATGTACCTTGCACTGGCTAAACCAGTGTTTACTAACCAGGGTGCCTCCAGCTGTTGCAAAACTAAAACTCCCAGAATGCCCGGACAGCCTTTGGCATGCTAGAAGTTGTAGTTTTGCAACAGCTGAAGGCACCCTAGGCAACAGTGGGCTAAACCATTCATGGCAGAGGTAAAGGCTGAGAAAAACACCATTTAAACACTAGCTAAAATGGGTAGAGTTGACCCAAGTCTCAGAAAATGTCCTTTTCGTGTTATTAAAAGGAATTTGTCCTTTTCACTGCGCAAACTTTTTGCAACTAATATAGCAGGTACACACAAGAAAAAAGAAAGATAGCCGGCACAACAGCCTAATACACGGGTGCACACTGCCATGGCATCAGAGTATACAAAAAAAGAGGATTGCAGCAGCACACATTGGTCAAAAAAATTGAGGCTCTTAGCACACTTTTTGATCAAAACGTGTCCCCCATCCACCACGGGGAGGTGGCCTCATTTAGGATGGGAACCTAGCACAAATTCTGAGCCTAACACTCAACTATCCACTCACCTCTGCTGGGCTAATATAGCAGGTATATATTTATGTACATAGAGATATTTGTGTAGGCAGATCTCAGGTACACAGCTCGCACTGAAACTACATAGATAAACCCAGCAATTTTTGAAATTTGACTATGAATATTTCCATACAGCTTCAAGGAAATAACATATGGGCCCATAATGGTGTAACACAATCCGGCACCCGCTAGTGTCCTGTCACTTCTGGCTCCCGGTCTGTGCCCTGCATTGCTGCTATGCCTGGTCTGGCCTGTAAGATGTGCATACATTCTCTTGCTGCTTCTAAAAAGGACCAGCGGGGCACTTATAATTTGTCCTCCACCTATATCTGCCCAGCACATGTGCCATATTGTGGTTCTCTAGTGTCCATAGTGAAGGTGTGTACATGCTGTATACCTGATCCTGATATCTGTGTAAGACCTATGCCTACTTCTCCTGAAATTTGCTTCTGCCTTACTAACATGTACCATGCCAACTCTCCGGTGCCTGACCTGGATTGCTGACTAAGAACCTGTGCTATCTGCCTGAAATCTTCTGTTTATTGCTCACTACACTGTCCTGCTGTCTCCCCATGACCTACAACTGGATCCTGACTTGCCCTGCCTAACCCCTTGGTGCCTTGCACTGGTGTCTTCTAGTCCGCCAGGTCACCTGCTACCCACACCTGGACCACTCTTGGGTAGCAGAAGTCCAGTTTCACATGCTGAAGTGGAATAAAGGGTGAAAACTGTCCTAGAGGGCACTTAGACTCCGATCCTGAGTGTGGCCTGTGCCAGTATGGTTGAGTAGCACAGCAGGTCCACACCGTTGGGTTATAACAAATGAACTGTCACATAATACAAGAAAGTTGTAGATTTCAACTATAAAAATACATTTACTGCTGGAGAATAATATATGTTACCTTAATGACAAGATGAGAAAAATGTTTGGTACCAATACTGTAATTCTTGTCATTTGATTATCTACTCAGGTTTCAATATCTTTATTATACACCCTGTTCCAAATTATATTTTTTTCATTTACCTAAATAATATGAAAATAACAATATGTAAATAACAGTCAGCATAATTCTCATGTTATCAACTATTAAGAGTACAATTTTATTGAACAAACCTCCAAATGATAACAATATTTTTTTTTACATAAAAAACTTACAATGCACTGTTCCAAATTATTGTGCACAGTAAGTTTCAAAACACTTTATAGGTTGTAAAGAACTGAAAATTGTCATTTGTTGTGTTTGCAGCATATTTACTGAAATCAAAAGCTATTTCAATCAAACTTTTAACAACATTTTAACTTTTTTAACAGGTCACGTTACATTTTAACATAGGACCCCTTATTTGATAGCAACTTCACAAGTCTTGCATCCATTGAACTTTGGACAGTTTCTGCTTGAATATGTTTGCAAGATGTCAGAATAACCTCCCAGAGCTGCTGTTTTGATGTAAACTGCCTCCCACCCTCATAGATCTTTTGCTTGAGGATGCTTCAAAGATTCTCAATAGGATTTAGGTCAGGGGAGGACGAAGGCCACACCATGACTTACTCTCCGTTTATCCCCATAGCCACCATTGATGCAGAATTATTTTTTGCAGCATGAGATGGTGCATTGTCATGCATGAAGATGATTTTATTACAGAAAGCATAGTTCTTCCTTCTGTACCAGGGAAGAAAGTGGTCAGTCAGAAACTCCATATACTTTGCAGAGGTCATCTTTACACCTTCAGGGACCCTAAAGGGGCCAGCCAGCTCTCTTTCCATGATTCTGGCCCAAAACATGACTCCACCACCTCCTTGCTGACATCGCAACCTTGTTGGAACAGGGTGGCCATCCGCCAACCATCCACTACTCCATCCATCTGGACCATCCAGGATTGCACGGCACTCATTAGTGAACAGGACTGTTTGAAAATTAGTCTTCATGTATTTTTCTGCCCAACGCAGCTGTTTCTGCTTGTGGGCATTGGTTAGTGGTGGCCGAATAGAAGGTTTATGCACAGTTGCAAGACTCTGGAGGACTCTACACGTTGATGTCCATAGGACTCCAGAGGCACCATCAGCTTCAAATATCTGTTTGCTGCTATGTAATGTTTTTTTTAGCAGCTGCCCTCTTCATCCGATGCATGGATCTGGCAGAAATCTTCCTCAATTTGCCTTTATTTGCAGGAACTGTCTGTGCTGTGAATCAGCGCACAAATCTCTTAATAGTGCAATCATCATGCTTAAGTTTTCATGAAATATCTAATCAGGAGCGGACTGACAACACTCAGGGCCCCCGGACCCAAAAAAGTAAGGGCCCCATTCGATGCTCAGCCTCTGGTCACACTTCTGCCACTATTCTACTCAAATCCCTCCACCAGCCCTACACACAATATAAACAACATTTTATATATAAGAAACACTTTAAGGTTGGTAAAATCATTTGACCAATAATACCATTATACAAGGAGTAAATATATACACCACACAATAATTGGATAATACTGCCATACTGTACTAAATAAAACCACTATACACAGACCAGTATACTATACAGGATCTGCATACAATATAAGGGATAATATACAGGACCATATGGCGGTAGATATCAGCTGTACACGGGATCTGTACACCATATAACTGATTACATTTACCTCTAGGGACTCACAATTATGTATTTTCTGATCGGCGGCGTCCTCTTTCCTTTTCTTCTCCATCCGGATCACACAGCCATGCCAATCTCTAAACATCTGCAGAACAAACATGTTAGACTCTAAATTTTTCCAGTGCCGTCCCCTCCTATACACAATCTTTCCATCTATAAGCCCCTAACTGTTATAAACCCTCTTTGGTGTCCTGCACAGTAAAAGGGTAGGTAGGTAGCAAGATAAATAGCTAACTAGCTAAGTAGATCAGAAAGCCATATATGTAGGTAGGTGACTAACCAGGTAGGTAGGTAGGTTGCTAGCAAGGTAGTTAGGCAGTCATGTTTGAAGGTCAGGTATGTACATAGTTAGGTAGTCAGATAGGTAGGAAGCAAGATATGTATGTAGGTAGATAGGTATCCAGGTATGTAGGTAGGTAATTAGATAGCCAGGTATGCAGGTAATTAGTTAGGCATCCAGGTACAAAGTTAGGTAGCCAGGGAGTTAGTCAAGTAGGTAGCTAGCACCACCTCCACCCAGTCGCGGATGCAGAGTCTAGTCTTGGGAGGGACATTATGAAAAAACCCTATGTAGTTAATAGGTAGCCCTCCTATTAGTTTAGTAGCTTGTCCCCATATTAGCTAGGCAAGAAAATAGTAGATCGTCCTTAACATTTGGTGTAAGCAGCAGAGTTCCCTCACATAAGGTGTAGGCAGCAGAGTTCCCCAATAGTAGGTGTAGGCAGCAGAGTTCTCCCATAGTAGGTATAGGCAGCAGAGTTCCCCCATAGTGGGTGTAGGCAGCAGAGATCCCCCACAGTAGGTGTGGGCAGCAGAGTTCCCCTACAGTAGGTGTGGGCAGCAGAGTTCCCCCACAGTAGGTGTAGGCAGCAGAGTTCCCTCACAGTAGGTGTAGGCAGCAGAGTTCCCCCACAGTAGGTGTGGGCAGCAGAGTTCCACTATAGTAGGTGTGGGCAGCAAAGTTCCCCCTCAGTAGGCGTAGGCAGCAGAGTTGCCCCACAGTAGGTGTAGGCAGCAGAGTTCCCCCACAGTAGGTGTGGGCAGCAGAGTTAGAGTCTCTCCCCCACGGTAGGTGTAGGCAGCAGAGTTCCCCCCCAGTAGGTGCAGGCATCAGAGTTAGAGTCTCCCCTATTAGGTGTAGTCAGCAGAGTTAGAGTCCCCCCCAGTAGGTGTAGGCAGCAGAGTTAGAGTCCCCTCCACAGTAGGTGTAGACAGCAGAGTTAGAGTACCCCCCAGTAGGTGTAGGCAGCAGAGTTACAGTCCCCCCAGTAGGTGTAGGGAGCAAAGTTAGAGTCCCCCCTAATAGGTGTAGGCAGCAAAGTTAGAGTCCCCCCAGTAGATGTAGGCAGCAGAGTTCCCCCACAGTAGGTGTGGGCAGCAGAGTTAGAGTCTCTCCCCCACAGTAGGTGTAGGCAACAGAGTTCTCCCACAGTTGGTGTAGGCAGCAGAGTTCCCCCATAGTAGGTGTAGGCAGCAGAGTTCCCCCACAGTAGGTGTAGGCAGCAGAGTTCCCCCACAGTAGGTGTAGGCAGCAGAGTACCCCACAGTAGGTGTGGGCAGCAGAGTTCCCCCACAGTAGGTGTAGGCAGCAGAGTTAGAGTCTCTCCCCCACAGTAGGTGTAGGCCGCAGAGTTCCCCCACAGTAGGTGTGGGCAGCAGAGTTAGAGTCTCTCCCCCACAGTAGGTGTAGGCAGCAGAGTTCCCCCACAGTAGGTGTAGGCAGCAGAGTTCCCCCACAGTAGGTGTAGGCAGCAGAGTTCCCCAATAGTAGGTGTAGGCAGCAGAGTTCCCCCATAGTAGGTATAGGCAGCAGAGTTCCCCCATAGTAGGTATAGGCAGCAGAGTTCTCCCACAGTAGGTGTGGGCAGCAGAGTTCCCCTACAGTAGGTGTGGGCAGCAGAGTACCCCTACAGTAGGTGTGGGCAGCAGAGTTTCCCCACAGTAGGTGTAGGCAGCAGAGTTACCCCACAGTAGGTGTAGGCAGCAGAGTTCCCCCACAGTAGGTGTAGGCAGCAGAGTTCCCCACAGTAGGTGTGGGCAGCAGAGTTCCCCCACAGTAGGTGTAGGCAGCAGAGTTCCCCCACAGTAGGTTTAGGCAGCAGAGTTCCCCCACAGTAGGTGTAGGCAGCAGAGTTAGAGTCCCCTCCACAGTAGGTGTAGACAGCAGAGTTAGAGTACCCCCCAGTAGGTGTAGGCAGCAGAGTTAGAGTCCCCCCAGTAGGTGTAGGGAGCAAAGTTAGGGTCCCCCCACAGTAGGCGTAGACAGCAGAGTAAGAGTACCCCCCAGTAGGTGTAGGCAGCAGAGTTAGAGTCCCCCCTAGTAGGTGTAGGCAGCAAAATTAGAGTCCCCCCAGTAGGTGTAGGCAGCAGAGTTCCCCCACAGTAGGTGTGGGCAGCAGAGTTAGAGTCTCTCCCCCACAGTAGGTGTAGGCAACAGAGTTCCCCCACAGTAGGTGTAGGCAGCAGAGTTCCCCCACAGTAGGTTTAGGCAGCAGAGTTCCCCCACAGTAGGTGTAGGCAGAAGAGTTCCCCACAGTAGGTGTGGGAAGCAGAGTTCCCCCACAGTAGGTGTAGGCAGCAGAGTTCCCCCACAGTAGGTGTAGGCAGCAGAGTTCCCCCACAGTAGGTGTCGGCAGCAGAGTTCCCCCACAGTAGGTGTAGGCAGCAGAGTTCCCCTACAGTAGGTGTAGGCAGCAGAGTTCCCCCACAGTAGGTGTAGGCAGCAGAGTTAGAGTCTCTCCCCCACAGTAGGTGTAGGCAGCAGAGTTCCCCCACAGTAGGTGTAGGCAGCAGAGTTCCCCCACAGTAGGTGTAGGCAGCAGAGTTCCCCAATAGTAGGTGTAGGCAGCAGAGTTCCCCCATAGTAGGTATAGGCAGCAGAGTTCCCCCATAGTAGGTATAGGCAGCAGAGTTCTCCCACAGTAGGTGTGGGCAGCAGAGTTCCCCTACAGTAGGTGTGGGCAGCAGTGTTCCCACACAGTAGGTGTAGGCAGCAGAGTTCCCCCACAGTAGGTGTAGGCAGCAGAGTTCCCCCACAGTAGGTGTAGGCAGCAGAGTTCCCCCACAGTAGGTGTAGGCAGCAGAGTTCCCCACAGTAGGTGTAGGCAGCAGAGTTCCCCCACAGTAGGTGTGGGCAGCAGAGTTAGAGTCTCTCCCCCACGGTAGGTGTAGGCAGCAGAGTTCCCCCACAGTAGGTGCAGACAGCAGAGTTTGAGGTCCCCCCCCCAGTAGGTGCAGGCATCAGAGTTAGAGTCTCCCCTAGTAGGTGTAGTCAGCAGAGTTAGAGTCCCCCCCCCACAGTAGGTGTAGACAGCAGAGTTAGAGTACCCCCCAGTATGTGTATGCAGCAGAGTTAGAGTCCCCCCTAGTAGGTGTAGGCAGCAGAGTTAGAATCCCCCCAGTAGGTGTAGAGAGCAAAGTTAGGGTCCCCCCAATAGGTGTAGGCAGCAGAGTTAGAGTACCCCTACAGTAGGTGTAGACAGCAGAGTTAGAGTTCACCCACACTAGGTGCAGACAGCAGGGTTAGAGTTCACCCCAGTAGGTGTAGACTGCTGAGTTAGAGTCCCCCCTCTCCTCCCCCAGTAGGTGTAGACAGCAGAGTAAGTGTCACCCTCCCCCCTTCTAGTAGGTATAGGCAGAAGAGTTTTTCCCCCTCCCCCTTCCCAGGATGAGAAAAGAAAAAAATAATTCCCACCTGATGTCCCGGATCTTCTCCTCCGGAGCGCAGCAGGGGCCCGCGTCCTTCTTCCTCCACAGTGCAGGCGCCAATGAGTGATGTCATCGGCGCCTGCGCTGTGTGGAGTCGGAGGTCACGTCTCCTCTGTGTAAGCTGCAATTGCGGCTCACAGAAAGGGGACGCCTTCTCCTGTATGGATCCTCAGCAGCGGTCCCTTTTATACGGCCAGGCCCTCGGATGACGTCTGATCGGACTGGCCGGTCAGTCCAACCCTGTATCTAATGTTTTCATACCTCGTCCAAGGCATTGAACTATTTCATTCTTTTTGGCAGCAGAGAGATCCTTTTTCTTCACCATATTGCTTGAAAATGGTGCTCTGCTTAATAATGTGGAACACCCCCCTTTAGTAGTTTTTCCTTAAATTCGGCTCAACTGGCAATCTAATTATCACAGGTGTCCGAGATTGTTTTCAGTGATAAAAAGCGTCCTGAGACACAATGCCATCCATGAGTTAAACTGAAAAACAAAATATTTAATCTTTGTGACACTTAAATAGAATTTGCATAATAATTTGGAACAGGGTGTAGACTTGGTTCTCCAGTCGGCAGTGTTTTTAAAGTGTACTCATCTTTACTTTACACCAACTCTACTTTTTCTGATCTTTGTGTCATGCTGTTACTGATACCTGTATAATATCTTTTCTCACTGCTTTGTAGAGTCTTTGAACAATGTAGCCATGCAGCTCTGAAGACCCACTGATCAGCTGAATAAGGTGTGAAACTGCATCGTCACGAACACTCTCCCCCGCCTGCAAAACAATAGACAGAATAAACAGTATAAAATGTAAGCAGGTGGTACATTACTTTCGCTGAAAAGTAACATACTTTTCCACCAAAAACAAATCCTGTTCCATTTTCAAGTTGTTTAAATTTATATACAGCTATTATTCATAAGGTCTGACCAATACTTAATCTAACATGTATAACCAGATTATCTCTGAACTGACTGCTTTTATATGATTTTATATGCAAAGAAAAAAAAAATATTTAACTCACTGTGACCAGCGTGTCCATTATGGTATCTATGTGCCAACGCTTGGATGGGGAATATCTAGGAGAAGATTGAGAAAGAGATAACTTTCTCCCAACAAGTTACCTTCTATTTTTATTCTTAGCATAAACAAGCTCTTATCTAAAGAATTAGTCGACTTTTCACCAACAACTATGGTAGCCTCTTAATAGGCTAAATTAATGTGAAGCCTTAGGTTATGTTCACATGGGGGAATGTCTGCACGGACATTTCCCCGACAGCGGGACCGCTCAGAAATGTCCATCTCACAGAGAGCAATGCATTTGTGTGTGGAGTCTCGCAGATGTCTATTCTTTCTGTGGACACCGGAATTTGAATTTCTGGTGAGGAAATTCTGCTATGTGAACAGTGCTGCAGAATCCCATTGATATCACTGTGGAATCCCAATGCAGAATTCTGCACAGAAATTCCATCGAGTGGACATAGCCTAAAACTGGGCTAGATTTGGCTCAGGTACTTCCGTTGATGCATTATATGCAGAAAAACCCAGTTTTATAAAATAGCTTAATTTTCTTTTTATCTCTTGCCCATAGAATAATTAACAGTGTTTTAGCTATGGCTTGGCTCAATATTCATTGTTAATACGTCATAACTTTGTAACCCTGTGCCAAGCATACGTCACTGTTTTGTTCCAGCTGGAACTACTGGAACTAAACCAGCAGCAAAATACTGTATTTTTTGCCCTATAGGACGCACCGGCATATAAGACGCACCCAATTTTAAAGGTGCAAAATCTAGAAAAAAAAATGATTCTGAACCCAACAGTGATCTTCAACATGCGGACCTACAGATGTTTCAAAACTACAACTCCCAGCATGCCTGGACAGCCGTTGGCTGTCTGGGCATGCTGGGAGTTGTAGTTTTGCAACATCTGGAGGTCCGCAGGATGAAGTCCACTGGATAGGAGGTAATACTCACGTGTCCCCGCCGCTCAGGACCCATCACCGCTGCCCTAAATGTCACTCCATCGCTGTCGCCATGTCCCCGTGATGTCCCCGACGCTCCGGACGTCTTCTTCCCCGGGATCCATGCTCTCCGTCGCCGTCATCACATCGCCGTCATCACGCCGCTACGCACGCCGCTACTATTGGATGACGGGATGGCGTGCACGACAACGTGATGACTTCGAAGGAGAGCACCAGCCATACAGGGGATCCCGGCACGGAGCAGACACCGAGGAGGCAGGTAAGGTCCCTCCCGGTGTCCTGTAGGCTGTTGGGGATGCCGCGATTTCACCGCGGCGGCCCCGAACAGCCCGACTGAGCAGCTGGGTTAGTGTCCCTTTCCCTTCAGACGCGGTGGTTAGCTTTGATCGCCGCGTCTGAAGGGTTAATACAGGGCTTCACAGCGATCAGTATTAGCCGCGGGACCCGGCCGTTGATGGCCGCAGGGACCGCCGCGATAGGTGTGTGTATTCGCCGTATAAGACGCACCAACTTTTTCCCCCCAGTTTTGGGGAAGAAAAAGTGCGTCTTATACGGCGAAAAATACGGTATCTATTCTTAAAATAAAGAACCAGCTTAAATGATGCAATCAGATAGTTGGGCCTATTGCACAGTGCTATATTGGCCTGTTTAGCCAATAATCCCCTACCATGTAATAGGTGCCCAAGACTGGGTTCACACAGCCGAAAATGTGCAAAATGTCCACCATGGGCAAACATTCTGCACATTTGAATGATCCAGGAGATGCTAGGACCGAGCGGAATTGCAGAAAGGCAATAGACAAGTCTATTCTTTTTATGGATGCTAAAATCAGGTTTTCCAGAAACATTTGCTGCGGAAATTCCACAGTGTGAACATAACCTTAGTAGGATCTGCCTATGCTTTGGTTGATATTGCTCAGCAATTTATTGGAATTTATCAGCTCAATAAAAAAAAAAAAATCACCTTTTGATTGTGCAGCAAGTGTTAAGGAGGTGGAGCCAAGCTGGTTAAGTGCCACAACCTGGCACATCTCCTCACTCACCTTCACCTCCCAGCCGCTCCTTGATTTAGGTACAGGGCCAGTCTGTCACAGTGGATTATCTGGCTCCACCTTTTGACACTTGACTAAGCAATAGAAAGGAGATTTTATAAGTTTGGCAACCATCCAGCTCCAGGTAGAGTTTGCTTTTATACCCACTATCCAATGGTGTCAGCAGCTCTCCGCAGCAAATTTAGCTGACAGATTCCCTATAGGTGGCCGATTTTTTTCCATTATTACCAGATGATCTTACTTTTCTGAACAAAGGAATATTCCTGATGTACACTGTTCCTTCAGCTCTGGTGCACAGGACTGCAGAAACCTCTGAAATTCTTTCATCATCACACGAATGTTTGTTTCATTCACAAGTGCAAAACACAAGTCCAGAGCCTTCCTGTGGGAAACCAATGCAATAATACAAATATGACCGTGGTTTGGACCAATGGCTCACAGATATGAAGAACCCTTCTCTCCATACTAGTACCTGTTTACAGATATGTCTGTCTGTCTAAGACACTCCACTATTGTCTGTCTATGTCTCTGTACCGCTGCATGATCAGACTGCACCAAACGTTGGAGAGATGTTAGGGCAACAAATCTATAAAGAACATAAGAAAAAGTGAGAATGTGCATTTCACTGTTCCTATTAGTGTTTTGTATCGTGCTGTATAATGCTTTTCTTTTTTGTTTCCAGTCTTCAGTTTATAAAGTATGATAGTATGATACATTTACTGGAGGTGATTTACTAAGCCAAATGCATTATAAAACTGGACTGTATGATGTGTGCTGGATTATGCCTTTTAGACACTTTTTTGCATGTTTAGAAGAAGCGGCAAGACTAAGAAGTTACAACATACACCACATTTATTAATGTTGTGCACCATCATTTTGAGAAAAGTATTGGTATAAAGCATTGTTTCAAAACACTGTGCCTCCAGTTGTTGCAAAACTACAACTCCCAGCAGATGTTGTAGTTGTGCAACAGCTGGAGGCAGACTTTTTGGGAAAAACTGGTATAAAGTAAGCCATCCAAGAGATGGTGTAATGAAGGGATCATGCAGGCAAAGCTCGGACCAAGGCCAGTATCTGAGAGAATCCCAATCCCAGTCTTCTAACCCATTATATGCTGTGGTCAATAGTCACACCATCTGAGTGGTTTGACACCCTACGTCTGCCACAGCTGTATGTCTATTACACTGAAACTGAGCATACTAAAGCATTGTATTAGTGATCACATGACAGTGTGAAGCTTCCTAATGGGCTAAAAAAAAATATTTGCATGATAGATTTGTGCAGCGAAACAAGCTATTGCAGAATTTCAGTTCTTTTTCCAAAATAGTGCCATTCAAAAATACAATGCATCTTGCTCTAAGTAAGCCTTCATACAGGTAAGATGAAAAAATGAAAATGTTTCGGCTCTGCGGATCAAAGATGCTGTCAAGGTTGAGACTTAGGGCTCTAATACAGATTCAGAAATATAACCATATTATTGTTGATTTGTTTCCTTAATGAAAAATGAAGCAACTTTCTAAATAGTTTTCATTAGAAGTTTACTACTAAAGAAAACTATAAGATAAGTCTGTCAGATGAAGTTTCAACTGTCTAAGATAACAGCAGGAATGGGGGTTACAAACCAGCTGGACAGAGAGCAATGAAACCATGTTGCCCAGCTCACATAGGCTGAAGAGAGATGGGGAAGCAGATGCAAGGCAGTCTAGTGGGGAGAATCATATTTGCTGTGCACAAGTATAGAAAGAGAATAGCGCTCACACACACCAAACTGTAAGGGCAAAACAAAGCAAAAGTGTTGCTAAAGATTTATGGAGAAAGTGTTTTGTGCAATATAAGTACAAATCAAGAATCAATAAAATGTTTATTCAAACATACAGTATTCTGCGCAGATTTGATGCGCAGGATTTGAAGCTGTGTTCAGTTTACATTGAAATCTGCAGCAGAAAATCCTGTGCATCAAATCTGTGCAGACTACTGTACGTGTGAATAGACCCTAAGGGTGTCCACAGCCTCCAAAGTTCAAGGGGTGCAAAATTATACTCCAAACAATCATACCTGATGTTTTTATCATTACTTAGAAGGAAACGGCCAAGGATGTTAACAGCCAGAACCTAAGTTGTAAAGACAAAGAGACTGATTATACATATTAGACACTATCATAATATTCATTAGCCTATAGATGTCCTGACAATCCTGCATGGTCTAAATGTGAAATGTACCTGGTCAGGAAGGGGTTAACAGTGATGGTGACCATTGAACCGTGTTTTTTTTTTTTTTTTAATTCCTCACTTAGATTTACACCACCATCAGTGTGCACCCACAGGGGGAGATTTATCAAAACCTGTGCAGAGGAAGAGTGGTGCAGTTGCCCATAGCAACCAATCAGATCGCTTCTTTCATTTTCCACAGGCCTCTTTAGAGGCCTGTGGAAAATGAAAGAAGCAATCTGATTGGTTGCTATGGGCAACTGCACCACTTTTCCTCTGCACAGGTTTTGATAAATCTCCCCCACAGTGTGTACATTGGATAATCCCCAAGATATACAATGAACAAATATTGTAGCTGTAGGCAACTATATGCCGTAAAATTGCATATGGTTTTCAACATTGCCAACCTATACCAACCAGATGGATGTCAAAAGACACCCTGTTGGCACAAGCCCAGTCTATAGATACTTTAAAGGTAAATATCAAGAAATCTGCCTAGCATACAGTATATGCAGAGCATACACATTGGGTGTGGTGAGCCTTGGTGATTTCTGAAGAATGAATGGTGTGTTGCACGAGCTGCATTGCAAGGTACTTGACATGGGTGTGACTAAAGAAATGGTTTATTATAAAAATAGTATTATTTGTTTGCAGCAGGTCAGGATGATGGGTAAAAAAAAATATAAAGTCTCTATTAGATCTAAGCTATTGTGCAGGAATACCTAGTAGAAAGGCTAGCTTTTTTTTAAATATTTTTATAGTGACATGTCCTATGTATTATTCAATCGAGGTCAGCTGTTTCGGATTGGCTTGCCTTTAAAAAGTGAGCTTTCGGTATACAAATGCATAATAAGTCTCAGGCTTTCTGTTAATCCATATAGCGCGTGTTCGCCAACCCAAGGTACACTGGGCAGAGCCTGCCAGAAATGAGGGGGTGCAATGACAAGATAAAGGACTTGATAAAGGTGACATTATTCCACTAAAATGTCATGGTATTGATATGGTAATTAAGCTCTATGTAGCTTTTTATAAGCTCTATGTAGCTTTTTCGTCTACAATCAAGTGGTGCAGTTGACTACTTTTGTCTAGATGGTGCTGGGGCCATGAAGTTGGGGCCTTACAACCGCGCGAGCACTACAGAGTTGGGATTTAGTGGATTGAGGAGGTGGTGCTGTTTCACTTTCCTCCTTTGGGGGACAATGACAGCTATCCCAGAAGTAACTTAACTACAATTACTGTGAAAAAAATGCATTTTACTTGAGCAACAACCAATAGGTGCATCACAAAGGAGAACAACATTTTAAGGATAGGGAGCAGAAAACCACTATCTTGTTTTTACCATTTATAAAAGCAACACTATTCCTACATCTAAGTGAGCCCCCTTAGCTGCTAAGGCTATTGTAGATATAGTTACACATGTGTAGATGACAGATCCATTGCACATAGCTTCATCTTTGTTACCTCACCCGTAAGCCACTTGCAGACTTGGTTTCCACAATGGTGAGCACAGTTTCATACAAGACCGCATTACCAGCATTTGTCTGTGTTTCTGTACAAGTGGAAACCTAACAGGGAAAAAGGAGCGATTATGTTAGCCTATGGTACATGTGTTACCAGTGTATACAGTATACTGTCAAGACAATGTAAGCCATAGTAACTAAAAAAGGCAAATGAAACACACATATATGAGACTATGTTCTGATGTAGAAAATGAAGTCCAGCAGAGGAAATGTAGGTGCAATAGATGATTTATTGAGGTAAAACCATAACAAAGTGCAGTGCAGAAGTCACACATATCAGTGTGGGACACCCTTATACATGCCTATTTGTTCTGATTATGTTATTCCAAAAGTTCAGGGAATACAGTACAATGTCTACCTGTCAAGAAAAGGTTGTTTTTTTTTTTATATCAACTTGCTCCAGAAAGGTAAATTACTACTGTAAATTACTTCTATTAAAAAATCTTAATCCTTTCAATAATTATCAGCTGCTGAAGTTGTTGTTTTCTGTCTGGCAACAGAGCTCTCTGCTGACATCTCTGCTTGTCTCGGGAACTGCACAGAGTAGAATAGGTTTGCTATGGGGATTTGCTTCTAAACTGGGCGGTTCCCAAGACACATGTCATCAGAGAGCACTTAGAAAAGAACAACTCAACTTAAGCAGCTCATAAGTACTGAAAAGATTAAGATTTTTTTTAATAGAAGTCATTTACAAATCTGTTTAACTTTCTGGAGCCAGTTGATGTATAAAAAAAAGTTTTTTCCTGGATAACCCCTTTAACATATCACTAGTTGACTATGTTTGGTCCATTAAACTCACCTGTCCTACTGTCTATATGACGTGGTATATGTCAGCAACCTTCTTTGAAAGGCTGCCACATCATATACCCAGAGTTTATGGATGAACAAGTGATGGGAACACAGCTTTACATACATTTGAATTAGATTTGTATCATCTTATCAATTACAAAAGGTTACTTTATACATGCAAATATTCAACAGATGTAGTAGATTTATAGGTAGGGACAGAATGTTGATCCTGGGATTCATTCTGATTACCATATTTGTAGTTGGGAAGGAATGCCCCCCCCCCCCCCCCCCAGTATGGGTACAGACATCCAGTGTTAGTTGGTAAACATACAGTATCTCACATAAGTTAGTAGACCGATAACATATATGTAAATATTTTATTCTATTCTTTCATTTGGCATAGTTAAAAAAAATACTTTGTTGGAGTGTAAAGTAGTGATTACGCAGCCTGTATAACAGTAAAACACACAGCCATTAATGTCTAAAACTTGTCAACAAAAATGAGTACACCCCTAAGTGAAAATGTCCAAATTGTGTCCAATCAGCCATTTTCCCTAACTCGTTTGTGTTACAATGTGTCAGGTGTGAATAGGGGAAGCAGGTGTCTTAAAGGGGTACTCCCATGGAAAACTTAAAAAAATAAAAAAAATAAACTGGTGACAGAAAGTTAAACAGATTTGTAAATCACTTCTATTAAAAAATCTTATTCCTTCCAGTACTTTTTAGGGGCTGTATACTACAGAGGATACTTTTTAGATTTCTCTGAAGTCATGATCACAGTGCTCTCTGCTGACCTCTGCTGTCCATTTTAGGAACTGTCCAGGGCAGGATAAAATCCCCATTGCAAACATATGCTTCTCTGGACAGTTCCTAAAATGGACAGCAGAGGTGAGCAGAGAGCACTGTGGTCATGACATAAGAGAAATCTAAAAAGTAAAGCATTTCCACTGTAGTATTTAGCCCCTTAAAATTACTGGAAGGATTAAGATTTTTTAATAGAAGTAATTTACAAATCTGTTTAACTTTCTGGCACCAGTTGATTTAAAAAAAAAGTTTTCCATGGGAGTACCCCTTTAAGGTTGGTGTACTCGCTCTCAAACAATGGTCAACATGGCACCTTGTGGCAAAGGACTCTCTAAGTATCTGAAAAAATATTTGTTGCTCTACAGATGACCTAGGATCCTAGGATTGCCAAGACCCTGAAATTGAGCTGTAGCACAATGGGCAAGACCATACAGAGGTTTCACAGGACAGGTTCCATTCAGAACAGGCCTTACCATGGTAGACTGAAAATTTAAAGGGGAACTTTGGTGAAAACAAGTGGAAAACAAGTGTTTTCAATTCAACTGGGGCCAGAAAGTTAAACAGATTTAAAAATTAGAATGTTTGCAAGAACAGGTGTAGCACCCGTCACTGCTATATCCAATCAGCCAGTAAGGATTTCCGGGATGGATAACGCTGCTGTGACTGTGTGATGAACAATCTTGCTACGTGGAGGTGCAGACGGATAGATAAAGGTAACTAATATCAGCCAATTGAACGAAGTAGAAAATTGTCGCACTCACCAACCAGGAGCAGTGTTCAGAGTCTATTCTTTATTCACACCGGCAGTGGAACAATAAAAGACGGTCACACACGCGGGGAGCGAGAGCTGCCGCTCTCGAGATGCAGGGGCACACCACCAGAGGCGTGAATAAAGAATAGACTCTGAACACTGCTCCTGGTTGGTGAGTGCGACTTTTTTCTACTTCGTTCAATTGGCAGATTTATAAATGACTTCTAATTAAAAATCTAAAGCCTTCGAGTACTTATCAGCTGTTGTATACTACAGAGAAATTTGTGAAATTCTTTCCAGTCTAACAACAGTGTTCTCTGCTGACACCTCTGTCCGTGTCATGAACTGTCCAGATTAGAAGCAAATCCCCATAGAAAACTTCTCCTGCTCTGGACAGTTCCTGACACGGACAGAGGTGTCAGCAGAGAGCACTGGAAAGAACTTCACAAATTTCTCTGAAGTATATCTGTAGTATACAGCAGCTGATAACTACTAGAGGGGTTAAGATTTTTTTTTTATAGAATTTACAAATCTGTTTATATTTTAATGGTACCAGTTGATTTGAAAACATTTTTTTTCCACCAGAGTTCCCCTTTATGTGCACATGTTCAGCGTCATATCCAGAGATTGCCTTTGGGAAATAGCTGTGTGAATGCTGCCAGCAATGCTGCAGAGGCTGAAGGGGTGGGGGGAGGGGGCAGTCTGTCAGTGCTTAAACATTACACAGAATACTGCATTCAATTGGTCACAAGAAAGCCTGCCAACAGTTTTCTGAAGCAGAATAGGGAAATGCATCACTAGAACCATGACTTCTAGTCCGATAAGACCAAGATAAATGTATTTGATTCAGATGGTGTGAGGCATGTGTGGCAGCAACCAATTGAGAAGTACAAAGACAAATGTTTCTTGCCTTACAAAAATGTGAGAAATTTATTCACTTATAGTTATGATATAATTGTCATAGAAATTACCTGATATAGTATATTAAATAATTTATCTATCAATAAATACGAATTAGCGAGTTTTCTCTCAAGTTACTTATATGTTATGTCAAACAGGTTCATTTTTGGGGAAACCTTTATAAAAAAAATAAACCTACATATCATGTTAAAAACATGAAATAGGAAGAATTCAGCTTCATATCATTCCTCATAAAGTTTCTCTTACCTGGGCTAACAAGTCACTCATTGCATCACAGATACTCTCATCATTTTGTCCTAGCACTCTCAATAGTCGTAAAATACGGACCTGGTTGGAAAAATATGAGATTAAATAGGTTGGTTAGAAAATATGAAAAATGTGAAAGCGATAATATGTAGCCTGCTGAGCCACATTATTGTATGTACTGGAGTCACAGTTACAGTGAGGAGAAATATAGAGACAGGTTAAAAACCATAAAAGCATGGCAGAAGGTATGTCAACTAAATGACCAATGCACCTCAAAATATTACAGATTAAGATTGTAAAACTAAATAAATCACTTAAACTATGGAAACAGACCTGTAAAAAGGGGTCGGTGACACCAGATACTGCGTGTTCTGGGGAATAACCAGACATGATCTGCTTGAGTTTCTGTAGGAGCAGTGGAAGTATCTGAAGGGAAGAACAATAAACATACCATCAATTTGGCATATTTATTGCAATAATAGGCACACAGTAAAAAGGCACTGACAACTTTGTATCACAACTGAAAAAAAAATAAAGGAAATCCCTGCAGGCAAAGATAGGCTGAGCAGACAGGTCCTGTGTTGAATGGGAACTGTGGGGGCCAGCAGAAGACCAGAGGTAGGTAAGTATAGTTTTTTTTTTTATGAGGCCCCAGCAATATATAACTTTAAAAAAATGCCAAATAAACTTTAATTGGGATTTATCTGAAAATAATGCAAAATTGAAGGAGAGATACTGAGCTGTTATCTATAGGTCTATGAGATTTGAAGAAGGATTTATTTTTAGAAAAGACAGGACTCAGGGTTTTTCCGTTTTTGCACTTTCGTTTTTTCCTCCTTACCTTTTAAAAATCATAACCCTTTCAATTTTCCACCTAAAAATCCATATTATGGCTTATTTTTTGCGTCGCCAATTCTACTTTGCAGTGACATTAGTCATTTTACCCAAAAATGCACGGCGAAACGGAAAAAAAAATCATTGTGCGACAAAATCGAAAAAAACCCGCCATTTTGTAACTTTTGGGGGCTTTCGTTTCTACGCAGTGCATATTTCGGTAAAAAATTACACCTTATCATTATTCTGTAGGTCCATACGGTTAAAATGATACCCTACTTATATAAGTTTGATTTTGTCGCACTTCTGGAAAAAATCATAACTACATGCAGGAAAATGTATACGTTTAAAAATGTCATCTTCTGACCCCTATAACTTTTTATTTTTCCACGTATGGGGTGGTATGAGGACTCATTTTTTGCGCCGTGATCTGAAGTTTTTATCGGTATGATTTTTGTTTTGATTGGACTTTTTGATCACTTTTTATTCATTTTTTAATGATATAAAAAGTGACCAAAATACGCTTTTTTGGACTTTTGAATTTTTTTGCGCGTACGCCATTGACCGTACGGCTTAATTAATAATATATTTTTATAGTTCAGACATTTACGCACGCGGCGATACCACATATGTTTATTTTTTATTTTTTTTACACTGTTTTATTTTTTTTATGGGAAAAGGGGGGTGATTCAAACTTTTATTAGGGAAGGGGTTAAATGACCTTTATTAACACTTTTTTTTTACATTTTTTTTGCAGTGTTATAGGTCCCATAGGGACCTATAACACTGCACACACTGATCTCTAATGCTGATCACTGGCGTGCATTAACACGCCTGTGATCAGCATTATCGGCGCTTGACTGCTCCTGCCTGGATCTCAGGCACGGAGCAGTCATTCGTCGATCGGACACCAAGGAGGCAGGTAAGAGCCCTCCCGGTGTCCGATCAGCTGTTCGGGACGCCGCGATTTCACCGCGGCGGTCCCGAACAGCCCGACTGAGCAGCCGGGTCACTTTCACTTTCACTTTAGAAGCGGCGGTCAGCTTTGACCGCCGCTTCTAAAGGGTTAATACCGCACATCGCCGCGATCGGCGATGTGTGGTATTAGCCGCGGGTCCCGGCCGTTGATTAGCGCCGGGACCGACGCGATATGATGCGGGATCGCGGCGCGATCCCGCTTCATATCGCGGGAGCCGGCGCAGGACGTAAATATACGTCCTGCGTCGTTAAGGGGTTAAAAGAAAGAGTTAAAGTCCTGCTGACCCGCCCATACCAGATAATTGACAGCTTTTGTCTATATCAGTGTGTTCACATAGAAGGATCAATCAGCCTTTGTGGGTGGGGTAAATAGGACTTCCATTGGTCCAGTCAGGACTTACTCAGCTTTTTATTGAGAAGTCCTGCTGTGAATCCTAGAAACCTTTCTCAGACATGATAGCATAAATAGGGCATTATTACCATGTATTACCATTACTATTCCCATTACTATTTATATAGGTTGGATGTGTGATGTCCCAGTATAGGACATGGTCCTGCACTAACCTTAGGCCCTGTCAAGTTGAGACCATAAGTGACCTGGGGGCTCCCCTGCAAGGTCTCCCCCTGTTGTTTCATTATGTTGTGTGTATCACTTTAATGCCTAGACAGTATCCTTATGTATAGACAGTACAAAGGACCTGTGGGAGGTTTCAAGGACCTGTGTAAGTCTGTCACATGTTATGTTGTGCAGTCACATGATTTGTTGTCACATGTTCTCCCAGAGAGCACCAGCTTAACCAATGACCTGCAGCTTGACCAATGGGCTTTAGTCCAGCCCCCCACTATATAAAGGGGCTGTCATTACAATTCACTCTCTTGTACCATCAGTCTTTACTGAGACAGCAACCACCAGAGATCTCAGTGCAAGTGATCAGCATCTGGAAGACCCCAAAATCTACAGTCATTCCAGTAAGTCTCAAGTCTATGTCTGCTGTCACTGAAACTAGTCAAGTCCTGCATATAGTCAAGTCCAATCTCGAGTCAAGTTAATTACAAGTATATTGGTCCAGTAAGCTGTGAGGTCCTTCTGGGTTCTGGCCAACTCTCTGGGAAACATGGCCTTAGCTTTGAAGATGATTCCATCTGCCTTATACTCTGTAAAGCCTCCGTTTGACCATAACTGGTTGTGGACTTTCATTTCACTACTAGCAACTGGGATAGCGGAGGAACCGGGCGTGTGGTGTTCCGGAACCCTAAAACCTCACTGGGGGTTAACAACATCTTGCCCCCGGGGTTAATAACATCTGATCCCACCACTCACAACTGTGGTCCCACCATACACCCATGGGTCACCACAGATGGATGTTGGAAAAGTGTGGAGCCTAAGATGTTTTTCTGTTAGATCCTGCAGAAACAAGTCACAGCTAGAAGAAGTCATCATGGTGGTCTGGGTCGGATGAAGAAGAAAAAGTAAAGACAGCTTCTCTGATCAGAGTCACTAGATATAACTGCACAGTTATCACTTATATGCCATGTAGTTCTGGTATATACCACTATATGGTATATTGGTCTGTGTATAATGTGTCTTATTCAGTAACACTATGCAAAATTATTAAGACACTATATAATGGAAGTGCATTCTTTGAGTGCCTGTATTATTGTCCCTTGCGTAGTGGTAATATTGGTCTGTGTGCAGTGATTTTTATTCATTAGCAGTATGATGGCATTATTCAGTCACAATGGGGAAGATTTATCAAAACTTGTCCACAGGAAAAGTTGCTGAGTTGCCCATAGCAACCAATCAGATCACTTCTTTCATTTTGTGAAAAGGCCTCTGAGAAATAAAAGCAGTGATCTGATTGGTTGCTATGGGCAACTCAGCAACTTTTCCTCTGGACAGGTTTTGATAAATCTCCCCCTATGTGTCAGTAATATGTAGCTATGGTGTGGCGGTATTATTAGCCCCTGTATAGTGGTAATATTGGTCTTGGTTTACTAGTTGGCTAGTAACAGTACAGTATAATGGTAACATGTATGATGGTAATTCATATGGTCATAATATTTACTCCTTGTATCCTTGCATTTTTTGGTAATTGGTAATATAGATATGTTGTCTTGGATGGGGACTGTCAGTGGACATCCATTTCATGGTCTCTCCAAAGATGTTCAATTGGGTTCATGTCAGGGCTTTGTCTGGGCCACTTTAGGACATTCACAGTGTTGACCCTAAGCGACTCCTGTGATGCCTTGGGTGTGTGCTGAGGGTCACTTTCTTATTTCAACTGTCGGCTCAGTCTGAAATCCAGAGCACACTGAATCAGGCTTTCATTAACAATATCTTTGCACTTTGCTCCATTCAGCTTTCCCTTAACCCTGATCAGTCTTCCAGTCCCAGCTGCAGAAAAAACCCTATATCATGATGCTGCCACCACCATGTTTCACTGTAAAGGTGGTATTGGGCAGATGCACATGTCTTAGCTTCTGTATTTGGCTCACAAATCCCTCTGTTCTGCTGCTCACTCATTCTGACATCCACTGCTCCACTGCTCCACTGCAAAAGTTGCTCTAGGGGTTTCTAGTTACACTCCTGAGCAGACCGCATGGTATACATTTTTTTATTTTTATAATAGGATCCTATGGACAACGTATTCCCCAATAAGTCTAAACAGTGTGAAACTTTGCAGCCTTCTGTCAGAGGTATACATCCAGCTTTCCCTTGTGTATAGGTCAAAATGTTCTAAAGTTGTGATGTGAACACAGCATAAGGCACATTGAACATAATGATTATAACTTCTTAGTCTATTTTAAATCAGAACTGCTATCTCTGTGTTCAGCTTTATACTAGTTCCTCTACCTAACCGACAACAATGTTGCCGTGGACATTTATTAATGGCTCGAAGCAAAATGGAATTATTCAGCTGGAGAACAACTCTACTTGCAGTTTGAGTTTGTAATATATTAAAGAAACATGATTATCTAAATGAATGTTGCAACTTTAATCTTGGTTTTCACGAATGGTTAATGTCGCCCCCCTATCACAGTTTTAGCAATAAATGTATGCATAATTATATAACAAAAATAAATATACACCTTACAATGTTTAAGACCTCTGCTATACAAGCTTTGCCCTTTATATTTGCTAAACTGATAAATCGATATATACAGTGGAATGTTGGTCCAATTGGATATATGATATGCGATGATCAGTAAGGCCGGCTTCACATATGTCCATAGAGCTGTAGCCACCCTGGTCAGAAACACTGGATGCAACCGTTCCATCTGGCACCCTATTACTAAAGTGGGACACAGCGTTAATACCATAGGTATGCCAATAGATGCCCTTTGGTGTTGTTGTGCCAGATCGATAAACGCTGCAAGTGTATTTATTTAGCTTAACTAGGCACGATGGCAGCTATGTCAAATTGCCAAACACATGTGAACCTGATGTGACTTTAGACATAAGTAACAGTGTTAAAAGGGTTGTCCGGTGAAAAATAACTTATCCTCTATGAAGAAGATGGGGTATAAATATCCCATTGTGGGGCTTTGATGGCATGACCCCTGCAGAATGAGCCCTAGCTCTCAGAGAGTGTAGATGCCACACACTCCATTCATTTCTAAGGGAGTGACAGAGATGCTGTTATTTCTCACTGGACAACCCATTTAAAACTTAAAAATGATATCTTTAAAAACAGAACAAAACAAAAAAAAACTGTTCACTGTCAGCAACTATCCTTGATAAATTTATACTACACCGAAGGATACGGTAACATCTGTTCACTATCGATTGTTAAACTATAATAAACCTGATATCATTTGATAATTGCATTAAGGCTAACTCTAAATCTAAGGGTTAGTTCACTTCTGTAGCGCAGATACATCAACAAAAGAGGATGATGTTCAATGGTCTGAACATAGTCAGCTAGTGACTACATTCTTGTCATTTGTAAATGTATACGTTTTGCTTGGACTCAAAAGTGCAGCAAGCCATGATTTTAAGTCTGATACAAAACATATATATGCTCAAACATTTACAAGAATGTAGTCACTAGCTGACTACATTCAGACTGGTGAAATCAATTGGACCTGTCAATAGGACTTGTGTCTGTCCGTGCATGGACAGACATGCCATTTTGACATTTTGTTGATGTATCCATGCCACAATGGCACAAATGTAATGTGAACCTGACCCAACATAAAAAAATGTTTAAATGGTACCAAGCATTTTATGCTACACATAATCTCACCTTGCGGAAACCTTTAATGGCTGCAGGTTGTTGCTGGCAAATCTCTGTCGCTAAAAGAACAGCTCCATAGAACACACCTAAAATAAATAATCAATCTTGCATATTTAAGAAATGACTTATATCTCAATTATTTATCAGCCCAGTATCCGCTACCCTACATTCATCTCAGTCAGACAGTCATGTATGCTATTCATGCTCAGAACTGCCATAAAATGAATGTTTCCAGTTTCTATAGACTCTATAAACTTACCATGCCTCTTTTCTGCAAGAAGCATTTCACTGGTTGGGATGAACATTTCCACTAAATCCGGGACCTTCCTGATGATGTGCACGGCACACAAAACGGCCTGTGGATGGGAATTGAAGATAAGCAATGCAAAAGGGAGGCAATGCAAGGCTTGGCTGAGCATCAGTGATCAGAGACTAGGTATGAGGAACAAGTAGAAGAGGCTGAAGGGTTATTAATGTATAAATAAATTATGGGCGGCAGGTTAAAAAAATAAAAAAGAATAGTCTATATTCCTCGGTCAGCCTATTGCTTGCCTCCCTCTGCCTTTATCCTACTCCTTCCCCAGTTTACTTTTCATAACAATCATAACAATTTCTGACTCCTTCACTTTGCATTATTTTGTTATGTAACACCTTTTTCTTCACATGGCCATTCGCTGTTTGTAGAAGATGTTCAACTTCTCCAGCCAGGTCCCGACACATCTCTACAGATCCTAAACATGCAAGAGTACAGAGAGCCAGACCTTGCACCACTGCTGAGCTGTGCTCCAAATCTCTGGAGAAGAAACAGATAATGAACAATTTTGGAGCTAAAAGTATATTGTTGAGGAATATAGGTGCAACAAGTGAAATGCATATCTCTGTGTCCGATTTGGTCATGCACTGTGACACATTAGATTAAAGGGGTGCTCCCGTGGAAAACTTTTTTTTTTTTAAATCAACTGGTGCCAGAAAGTTAAACATATTTGTAAATTACTTCTATTAAAAAATCTTAATCTTTCCAGTACTTTTTAGGGTCTGAATACTACAGAGCAAATGGTTTTCTTTTTGGAACACAGAGCTCTCTGCTGACATCATGACCACAGTGCTCTCTGCTGACATCTCTGTCCATTTTGGGAAATGTCAAGAGCAGCATATATTTGCTATGGGGATTTTCTCCTACTCTGGACAGTTCTTAAAATGGACAGCAGAGGTCAGCAGAGAGCACTGTGTTCCAAAAGGAAAACCATTTCCTCTGTAGTATCCAGTAGCTAATAAGTAGTGGAAAGATTAAGATTTTTTAATAGAAGTAATTTACCAATCTGTTTAACTTTCTGGCACCAGTTGATAAAAAAAAAAAAAAAAGGTTTTCCACAGGAGTACCCCTTTAAGATCAACTATCAGTTCATAGCCTTATGGGTATGTTCAACTTCTATCTTATTTTATTTTTTTTAGAAATCAGGGGAAAAAAATGCCATATTCCGTCAGACAATAACAGTATTGCTTCTAAAGGATATATCGAGGACCAGAGACCACCACATTGCTCTGCTGTTTACATGTAGCACTATATGGCTCTGACATGTAAATGAGGTCTATTCTAATGTTTAATCTGATTATGCATTAGTGTTATTGTAGACTTTTTGTTCAGTATCTCACCTCTTCATACTGTTGGTTATCAATAGATGAGCATCCTGCCTTTCATCTAGCAACATCATGGCACCAAGGTATCCAACCCGTTTGTCTGTAAACCGGGGGGAGGCTATCAATTTCAAACACTCCATCTGAAATACAAAGAGCCACATTATTTAAATACATCTTTAACATGCAAAATATTCACAACATTATATAAACAATGTTTCTCTTTCTTTCTGCGTAGGTCTCACAGAGTAGGTAAGGCTAGGTTCACATTGCTGTTCGCATCCGACCCGTTAATGGTCCGATTGGTTCCTAAAACGGGTCGGATGCGAAAGGCTACTATCGGGTCCCAACGGGCCCCATTCACTTGCTTGGGGTCTGTCGGGGATCTGGTAATTTTACAGGAATTTAGCAGAGAAAAAAAGAGTGCTTGCACCATTTATTTTTTTCTGCTAAACTCCCGTCCTTCTGGCTGGATTGCCAACGGAAATCCGAATAGCGGAGTCTGATGGCAATGTGAATGAGGCCTAAGAGGTTCTGATTACTATACACAGCCATCAAGGTTTGAAGACCTAGACCTATTCCAAGCCAGTATTGTTTTTAAACTGTTCCTATACCAAGATTCTGACTTATGACCTATCCACAGGATTAGTGACAACAATATGATTGGTGCGGGTACAACCACCAATCCCCTGGAATGGTGGTTCATTGTTTTCCGTGTGGAAAGAAAGGGGGTTATACCGCTATATTCACTTTCTTTGGGACTAATATAGATGCTGCAGAGATACAGTGCCA
Organism: Hyla sarda; assembly: GCF_029499605.1. Taxonomy (NCBI): domain Eukaryota; kingdom Metazoa; phylum Chordata; class Amphibia; order Anura; family Hylidae; genus Hyla; species Hyla sarda. Next base: position 395,933,153 of record NC_079189.1, read on the forward strand.
GGCTATCTTCACCAGTCCCTTAGTACGTAAATGGAGCAACACGCACCCCTCCAATTTCTGGGGAACAAGGGACCACTGCTTTTATGATTGCTTGGAGTTAGACCCCCCACCGATGAGATACTTGTAACCTATACTGTGGATAGGTGATAAGTTGTAATCTTGGGATAACGCCTTTAAGCATACCAGATAAGGTTTGCAAGTATGTACGCAAAGCTATGTTCATATCTTGTTTTCACCCTACACCAGAGGAGTATTTTTACCCTGTAATTTTTTAATATATTTTTCACAGATCTTAATTTTTTGTAATTTGTATCTTTTATTCCCTACAGAAGGAACTGATCGTATAATGTACGGTAGAAACATAGGCAAATATGCTACAAAAATGTATATGTTACCAAGCTTGTAATGTGGGTCTAAAAAGCATAGTAGCCCACATTTTTAAGGGGCATCCACACGCATTCAGGTCTCCATAATAGAAGCCTAAGTGATTGTTACAGTATATATCTGTATTCTGGTTAGTCACATACAGACTGCCTCACAGTGACAACCAGGAAAGCTCTGGTAAATAAGGCACCTTAATGCAGAACAATGACTTCTATGAAAACTTCCTACCTGTCCAAAGTGTGCGGGGTACCCCAGCATGTGCACATACAAGAGCTTAGCCACACTTCGTCCACGGTAAACTGAGTCCTCATCCCGAAATGAAGATCGGATTTCAGCACACTCCCTCTGGATCACCTCTCGCTCTTCATTCTGTGTCTTCACACTACGAATGGCTCGGATCAGCTCGTGCAGCCTCAAAGGAGGGCCCATCTTGTCTACTTTAACACAAGAAAGCACAAGAGTACACTCACAGGACAGGAGACATGATAAACAGTTACAGACAAGTTGTGACCCCACTAAATCTTTACCTCTGTTCAGTCAGCTTTGATGTGTCAGCCTTCCTGCGTCCTCCTATGCACCTGTTTCCCTGTCGGTGTAGCTTACCTTCCTGTTTCTCACCTGGATCACTTTGTGCCAGTTTCTTACTTCCTGAAAGATAGTGTGACACCTGCTCTTACAGCTCTGTGCTTCCCTTGTGCTCCGAGGCAAAACTTGCAGAGCAGCTTGTATACTTCATGGACACAACCGGACAGGGATAGCAGATACAGGACAATATAATACATTCACATTTAGTTGCCTAGGACATGTATTGTCTACAGGAATTCTCCATAATACTTCTATTGTGGGAATCTTTCCCTCACAACAAAACTCTTTGTTTAAAGGTGTATTCCCACCTTAGACAATCATGAGTGAGATGGAAATACCCAGCAGTAGCCAGAGGTGGCAGGAAATATGAATAGAGTAGCACAGCAAGAAACGCAGTTTCTGTAATTCATGTAATTCTTACTTTGCTACAAATGTTTCTATAACTCCTATTCACGTCTATGAAATGGTATAGAACAGCCTTCACAGATGCTTTCTTTTACTCTCGCTGCCACCTCTCATTCTGACTGGTTGGGATTGGGGTTGGGGGGCACATCTACCAGACATCCAGACAGTTATGGCATACCTTATGGATGGGAGGAACTCTTTAACTGTATTTGATTATGGTTTGTCAAAATGGACAATAAGTAAAAACAAAAAGTATTAGGAAACATCTGATAGATATCTACAGATGATGTGTGATCCAAAAGTTATTGTTACGCCTAGCGCTCCGGGTCCCCGCTCCTCCCCGGAGCGCTCACGGCGTCTTTCTCCCTGCAGCTCCCCGGTCAGTCCCGCTGACCGGGAGCGCTGCTCTGTCATGGCCGTTGGGGATGCGATTCGCACAGCGGGACGCGCCCGCTCGCGAATCGCATCCCAGGTCACTTACCCGTTCCCGTCCCCTGCTGTCATGTGCTGGCGCGCGCGGCTCCGCTCTCTAGGGCGCGCGCGCGCCAGCTCCCTGAGACTTAAAGGGCCAGTGCACCAATGATTGGTGCCTGGCCCAATTAGCTTAATTGGCTTCCACCTGCTCCCTGGCTATATCTGGTCTCCTCCCTTGCACTCCCTTGCCGGATCTTGTTGCCCTTGTGCCTAGTGAAAGCGTTTTGTGTGTCTAAAGCCTGTGTACCAGAACTTCTGCTATCCACCCTGACTACGAACCTTGCCGCCTGCCCCCGACCTTCTGCTACGTCCGACCTTGCTTCTGTCTACTCCCTTGTACCTCGCCTATCTTCAGCAGTCAGAGAGGTGAGCCGTTGCTAGTGGATACGACCTGGTCACTACCGCCGCAGCAAGACCATCCCGCTTTGCGGCGGGCTCTGGTGAAAACCAGTAGTGACTTAGAACCGGTCCACTAGCGCGGTCCTCGCCAATCCCTCTCTGGCACAGAGGATCCACTACCTGCCAGCCGGCATCGTGACAGTTATGCAGAAGTAGCCTTTTAGGTCTTTTCCCAACTGGAGTTGAAAAGAGGGGTACTCCGGTGGATATTTTTTTTTTTTTTTAAATCAACTGGTGCCAAAAAGATTTGTAAATTACTTCTATTAAAAAATCCTTATCCTTCCAGTACTTATCAGCTTCTGTATACTACAGAGGAAATTATTTTCTTTTTGGCTTTCTTTTCTGTCTGTCCACAGTGCTCTCTGCTGACACCTCTGACCATTTTAGGAATTGTCCAGAGCCACATATATTTTCTATTGGGATTTTCTCCTGCTCTGGACAGTTCCTGACATGGACAGAGGTGTCAGCAGAGAGCACTGTGGTCATACAGAAAAGAAATCCAAAAAGAAAAGAATTTCCTCTGTAGTATACAGCAGCTAATAAGTACTGGAAGGATTAAGATTTTTTTTTATTGAAGTAACTTACAAATCTGTTTAACTTTTTGGCACCAGTTGATAAAAAAAAAATAAAAAAAGTTTTCCACCAGAGTACCCCTTTAAGGAAATAGGTCTAATGGCCTAGAATCTGATGTGATGGATGAGAAGCTTAACTTGAGACCAAAGCAATCTCAGTAAAGATATGAGGTCACATCTTCAACAGGTCAAATGGGGACTAGCTGAAGTGTCCGCATCGGGCTAGGTCTCTATTTGGTCAGGGTTTGAGGTAGTCAAGTTATTATACATGGTGTCCCTAAAGTCTGCAAACATAGCGAAAATGCATATTTTCAATACATTTTATTTCATTTATTTCATAACATTTTAATGTGATTTCCATCATTTGTAAAACAGTTTCATGCACTTTGCAAGATGTACATGAACATTACAATGTTAGATGGATGGAAACCTTATATCTCTGAAAGACAATAACAGCGTATTCTGTACTTTGAAGATAGTGAACTCTAAGGGGTAAACTAAACTTTGCCTGCAAGTCTTTAAAATAAAAGATCCATCTGGATATATGGTCAACTATGTCAAAAAAATAGAGCAAACCATTTTTAAACAAAAGTCTAGATACAGCAGAAGAGATTTTAAAGATCAGTCATTCCAAATAGCTCTTGTAAACACTATGGGACAGTCAGAGCTCCTTATTTTACAGCATTCATAAATGCCCTGCAGAGGAGGGATAGCAGAAGACAGAGACATAACCTACGTAAACAGACCCATGGCCATCTGAAATATGTGCAGCGCTGTATAAAAGAAGAAAGTATGTGTGTATGTCAGCTTCTTAGGGCATCATTCTAGTCTAGAAATCTTCGAGAAGCAAGTGGATGGACACAGCTAAAGTAATTTGTATTGAGAACAAAGAAAGGGGAGCTCAGGAGATTACTCAAAACAAGAAATCAGGATGAGCAACACAAAACAACCCCAATATATTGTGTTACAAAACCTGAAATACTAGTTTATTAATGTGTGGTGTCCCGGTACCGTATTGCATACCGTACCTTGGTAGAGGTCCCCAAAGTCAGAGTTCCTAGGAACGGTGGGGTCCCTCTTTTCTAGTTAGCCCCTTGTCAACCCTCAATTAGTTAATATTCATCTAAATATAAATGTAAATAAGTATATTTAAATGCCTACCTGTTAGCGTTGCAGGACCTTAGGTCATGTGACTCGGTATTCAGAACTCTAGGGTTTGTTGAAGGACCTTTGGTAGTTCTTGTGTCAGGTGTACGCCCACAATGCAGTGTAACGGTGAGTGATAGCTGTATGGACCAATCCAAAACCGCTCAGCCCCAGCCCATATAAGGGAGCTGCAGCCATTAATCTCTCTCTTGGGTTGCTGACTCTGGATGAGGTAGGACCTCCGCAACTTACAAAGACGATTACTAGGCCAAAGCCTTGCGGCCTCAGCCTACGCTAAAGACTATGAGTTCTTATCATTCCCCGCTATCTCCGCAAGACCACTGGACCTAAACCTACCCCTAAATCCAGCTGATCTATGCTACAAAATCCTCCTAAACTAAAGAGAACTTACAAGGTCCCAACCACCTGTCAATCGCTGCTTCAGCTGTATATAGACTTTGTTATCTGGACTGTTGTTACTGCTGCATGTTACAGAAAATCTTTAGTAAAGTTTCTACAAGTTTTCAGCTAAGCACTGGTGGTGGACAATCCGTTATTCTGCACTCACCTATAGGTCTTGGGAAGGGTGGCGATAGGCCCAACGTTACCTCAGCATTTAACCCTTACCCTGGCGTCACGAGTGACAAGGGTTAATAAGCCCCTGATACCTGCTCAGCAACACCCCAGCTACCCTACACCCCCCGAGGTTTATCACAAATGCAAATACAAGAGCACACAATCTAAAACACTTAAAAGAGTACACCATAGACTCATTGTAACACAGTCTAATAACATGGTCCATTGCATCAAATATTTCACTCTGTTTTTAGTTAGATTTTTAGCCTAAAGAGTACAATAGGTCAATGTAAATTGTGTAAAATCTGTAATAGGACCCTTAACTATTAAGTGTTTTTTAAAGTAATGTTGCTCTATTAAGTAACAGAGGTACCATGCAATGTCACTGCACCCCCTACAGTTGTCCCCTGACCTCCCTCTATGCTGTACTGTTCACTTGGCATTACTGTAATTGGAAACTGCAAATACAATATAGCTAAACAACATTTTTTTCCTTGTGTGGTGACCTATGGTGTATGGCGGGACCATGGGGTGTAGCGGTGTAGGTGGTGCGGCCAGATGGTATTAACCCCTGGGGCAAGATGTTGTTAACCCCTAGTGTTCGTGAGGCCAGAGTGGTTTTCGGGTACTGGAACAACACGAACGGTATCTCCGCTATTCCAATGGCTAGTTAGTAAAAGGAGTGTCCACAACCAGTTATGGTTTAACAGAGGCTTTACTGAGTTAAGACAGATGGTATTATTTTCACAGCTAGGCCAGATTCCCAGAGAGGTGGCCAGGAACCCAGAAGGACCTTGCAGCTTGCTGGGATTGATTAGACTTGTAATAGACTTTAGAGATTTGACTTCAGGCTTGACTATAGGCAGGACTTGACTATTTGTAGTGACAACAGACATTTGACTTACTGGAATGACTGTAGCTTTGCGGCCTTCCAGATGCTGGTCACTAGCACTGAGATCTCTGGTGTTTGCTGTGCTCAATAGCAGGTGGTAAGAGATAAGAGAGAGAATTTTAATGGCCGCCCCTTTATATAGTGGGGGGCTGGACTAAAGCCCATTGATCAAGCTGCGGGTCATAAGTTAAGCTGGTGCTCTCTGGGTAACATCATGTGACAACAGAACATAACATGTGACACTCCACAGGTCCTTCAGACCTCTCACATGTTCTTTAGACTAGCTATACATTAGGACACTGACTAGAATCCTATGACAATAAAGGACACTTATAATAACAGCAGGGGAGACACTGCAGGATAGCCTCCAGGTCACTGAGGGACTCAACCTGACAGGGCCTAAGTGTAGTGCAGGACCATGTTCTGTACTGGGACATTACACTTGGGGGTCACAATATTTTAGTAAACAAGTTAATTTCATACTGCATTATTTTTGCTTCGTAAATAAGCTTTTTGAATGGTTCATTAGGGCTAAATGAGCACAACGGTCTGTCCCCTTTTCTTTAAATCACATTTCTAGTAGTTTTTAATATGTGTCTTTGTTATGGTTCCTTTAATGTTATCACTATAGTTATCTCATATTTGTTTCACATGACTGCAAGTACCACTATGAGATGATGACCACCTGGCAAGAACTAGCGCCCGGGTAATACAAAACTAGTAGCCTTTAGTGGTACATCCCGGCACCTTGAGCACTTGCGCTCCCTTTCCACACAGAAATCATACCTCATGTGTGTACTTTGCCAGAACTTGGATTCTTGTTTGATCAAATTGTGTGTGAGTACTACATTTTGGTATCTGCATTAAAAGGGTACTCTAGAGGAAAAACCTGTTTTCAAATCATCTGGTGGCAGAAAGTTAAACAGATTTGTAAATTATTTCTATTTAAAAATCTTAAGCCTTCCAGTACTTATGAGCTGCTGTATGCTTCACAGGAAGTTGTGTAGTTCCTTACAGTCTGACCACAATGCTCTCTGCTGACACCTCTGTCCATGTCTGGAACTGTCTGGAAGCAGAAACAAATTCCCATAGCAAACATATGCTGCTTTGGACAGTTCCTGATACATATAGAGGTGTCAGCAGAAAGCACTGTGGTCAGACAGAAAAAGAACTATACAACTTCCTCTGTAGTATACAGCAGCTGATAAGTACTGGAAGGATTAAGGCAATAAAATAGAAGTAATTAACAAATCTGGTTATTTTTATAAGTCTGAATAAAAGCCCCCTTTGCAAAGCTGAGACCTGCCAGTGTCATGGATTGTTCTCAATCATCATCTGGGATACCAGGTGATGTAAATCTCAAAGGTTTTAAATGCCCAAACTCATCTGACCTTGTCCCAACAATCAGCACCATGGGTTCTTCTAAGTAGTTGTTTAGAAATCTGAAACTGAAAATAGTTGACGCTCACAAAGCTGGAGAAGGCTATAAGAAGATAGCAAAACGTTTTCAGATGTCAATATCCCCTGTCCGGAATGCAATTAAGAAATAGCAGTCATCAGGAACAGTGGAAGTTAAAGCAAGATCTGGAAGACCAAGAAAAATATAAGACAGAACAGCTCGCAGGATTGTGAGAAAAACAATTCCAAACCCACGTTTGACTGCACAATCCCTCCAGAAAGATCTGGCAGACACTGGAGTTGTGGTATTCCACTATTCCACTATAAAGAGATACTTGTACAAATATGGTCTTCATGGAAGAGTCATCATAAGAAAACCTCTTCTACATCCTCACCACAAAAATCAGCATTTGAACTTTGCAAATGAACATATAGACAAGCCTGATGCATTTTGGAAACAAGTTCTGTGGACCGATGAGGTTAAAACTTTACTTTTTGGCCGGAATGAGCAAAGGTACGTTTGGAGAAGAAGGGGAACAGAATTTAATGAAAAGAACCTCTGTCCAACTGTTAAGCATGGGGGTGGATCAATCATGCTTTGGGGTTGTATTGCAGCCAGTGGCACAGGGAACATCTCACGAGTAGAAGGAAAAATGGATTCAATAAAATTTCAGCAAATTTTGGATGCTAACTTGATGCCATATGTGAAAAAGCTGAACTTAAAGAGAGGATGGCTTCTACAAATGGATAATGATCTTAAACACACCTCGAAATCCACAGGGGATCACATCAAGAGGTGTAAACTGAAGGTTTTGCAATGGCCTTCACAATCTCCTGACCTCAAAATAATTGAAAATCTATGGATAGACCTTAAAAGAGCAGTGCGTGACAGAGAGCCCAGAAATCTCAAAGAACTGGAAGGCTTTTGTAAGGAAGAATGGGCAAAGATAGCTCAAACAAGAATTGTTGGCTGGCTGCAAAAAGCGTTTACAAGCTGTGATACTTGCCAAAGGGGGCAGTACAAAATATTAACTCTGCAGGGTGCCTGTTACGCCTAGCGCTCCGGGTCCCCGCTCCTCCCCGGAGCGCGTACGGCGTCTCTCTCTCCGCAGCGCCCCGGTCGGCCCCGCTGACCGGGAGCGCTGCCCTGTCATGGCCGTTGGGGATGCGATTCGCACAGCGGGACGCGCCCGCTCGCGAATCGCATCCCAGGTCACTTACCCGTTCCCGTCTCCTGCTGTCATGTGCTGGCGCGCGCGGCTCCGCTCTCTAGGGCGCGCGCGCGCCAGCTCCCTGAGACTTAAAGGGCCAGTGCACCAATGATTGGTGCCTGGCCCAATTAGCTAATTGGCTTCCACCTGCTCCCTGGCTATATCTGGTCTCCTCCCTTGCACTCCCTTGCCGGATCTTGTTGCCCTTGTGCCTAGTGAAAGCGTTTTGTGTGTCTAAAGCCTGTGTACCAGTACTTCTGCTATCCACCCTGACTACGAACCTTGCCGCCTGCCCCCGACCTTCTGCTACGTCCGACCTTGCTTCTGTCTACTCCCTTGTACCGCGCCTATCTTCAGCAGTCAGAGAGGTTGAGCCGTTGCTAGTGGATACGACCTGGTCACTACCGCCGCAGCAAGACCATCCCGCTTTGCGGCGGGCTCTGGTGAAAACCAGTAGTGACTTAGAACCGATCCACTAGCACGGTCCACGCCAATCCCTCTCTGGCACAGAGGATCCACTACCTGCCAGCCGGCATCGTGACAGTAGATCCGGCCATGGATCCCGCTGAAGTTCCTCTGCCAGTTGCCGCCGACCTCCCTACATTGGTCGCCCGACAAGAGCACCAGCTGTCGTACTTGACCACCATGACACAGCAACTCCAGTCGCAGCTACAGCAGCAACAGTCACAGCTACAGCAGCAACAGTCACAGCTACAGCAAGTTCAGTCTCAGCTACAGCAGCAACAACCATCTCCTCCGCCAGCTCCTGCACCCCTTCCGCAGCGAGTGGCCACTCCTAGCCTCCGCCTGTCTTTGCCGGACAAATTTAATGGGGACTCTAAGTTTTGCCGTGGCTTTCTTTCGCAATGTTCTCTGCACTTGGAGATGATGTCGGACCAGTTTCCTACTGAAAGGTCTAAGGTGGCTTTCGTAGTCAGCCTCCTGTCTGGAAAAGCCCTGTCATGGGCCACACCGCTCTGGGACCGCAATGACCCCGTCACTGCCTCTGTACACTCCTTCTTCTCGGAAATTCGAAGTGTCTTTGAGGAACCTGCCCGAGCCTCTTCTGCTGAGACTGCCCTGTTGAACCTGGTCCAGGGTAATTCTTCCGTTGGCGAGTACGCCATACAATTCCGTACTCTTGCTTCAGAACTATCCTGGAATAATGAGGCCCTCTGCGCGACCTTTAAAAAAGGCCTATCCAGCAACATTAAAGATGTTCTGGCCGCAGGAGAAACTCCTGCTAACCTGCATGAACTCATTCATCTTGCCACTCGCATTGACATGCGTTTTTCTGAGAGGCATCAAGAGCTCCGCCAGGAAAAAGACTTAGATCTCTGGACACCTCTCCCACAGTCTCCATTGCAATCTGCGCCTAGGCCTCCCGCCGAGGAGGCCATGCAAGTGGATCGGTCTCGCCTGACCCTGGAAGAGAGGAATCGCCGTAAGGAAGAGAATCTTTGTCTGTACTGTGCCAGTACCGAACATTTTTTGGTGGATTGCCCAATCCGTCCTCCACGTCTGGGAAACGCACGCTCGCACCCAGCTCTCGTGGGTGTGGCGTCTCTTGATGCTAAGTCGGCTTCTCCACGTCTCACGGTGCCTGTACGGATTTCTACTTCAGCCAGCTCTTCCCTCTCAGCCGTGGCCTGCCTGGACTCTGGTGCCTCTGGGAATTTTATTCGGGAGTCCTTGGTGAATAAATTCCGCATTCCGGTGACCCGTCTTGTCAAGCCACTCCACATTTCCGCGGTCAACGGAGCCAGGTTGGATTGCACCGTGCGTTACTGCACGGAGCCCCTCCTAATGTGCATCGGACCTCACCACGAGAAAATTGAATTTTTTGTCCTTCCCAATTGCACTTCCGAAATTCTCCTTGGACTACCCTGGCTTCAACACCATTCCCCAACCCTGGATTGGTCCACTGGGGAGATCAAGAGTTGGGGTCCCTCTTGTTCCAAGGACTGCCTTAAACCGGTTCCCAGTACTCCCTGCCGTGACCCTGTGGTTCCTCCTGTACCCGGTCCCCCTAAGGTCGTTAGGGACTCTGCCTGCCACAGGAAATGCCTCTCCCCCCCTCCCACTTCCATCAGGCAAGCCTCTGTGTCCCCTCATGGCCCTCGTCCTGGTGTCACACTGCCCCGTGCCAAGTCTCGCCCTCTGCCCTCCCTCCCCATTCCTACTCCTGCTGTTCTGCCTGCCGTTGAGGAATCCCTCCATCCTTTCCCGGTGCCCTCATCCCAGGGGAGGCAGTTACCGGACAAAGAGAAGGGGAGACCTAAGGGGGGGGGTACTGTTACGCCTAGCGCTCCGGGTCCCCGCTCCTCCCCGGAGCGCGTACGGCGTCTCTCTCTCCGCAGCGCCCCGGTCGGCCCCGCTGACCGGGAGCGCTGCCCTGTCATGGCCGTTGGGGATGCGATTCGCACAGCGGGACGCGCCCGCTCGCGAATCGCATCCCAGGTCACTTACCCGTTCCCGTCTCCTGCTGTCATGTGCTGGCGCGCGCGGCTCCGCTCTCTAGGGCGCGCGCGCGCCAGCTCCCTGAGACTTAAAGGGCCAGTGCACCAATGATTGGTGCCTGGCCCAATTAGCTAATTGGCTTCCACCTGCTCCCTGGCTATATCTGGTCTCCTCCCTTGCACTCCCTTGCCGGATCTTGTTGCCCTTGTGCCTAGTGAAAGCGTTTTGTGTGTCTAAAGCCTGTGTACCAGTACTTCTGCTATCCACCCTGACTACGAACCTTGCCGCCTGCCCCCGACCTTCTGCTACGTCCGACCTTGCTTCTGTCTACTCCCTTGTACCTCGCCTATCTTCAGCAGTCAGAGAGGTTGAGCCGTTGCTAGTGGATACGACCTGGTCACTACCGCCGCAGCAAGACCATCCCGCTTTGCGGCGGGCTCTGGTGAAAACCAGTAGTGACTTAGAACCGATCCACTAGCACGGTCCATGCCAATCCCTCTCTGGCACAGAGGATCCACTACCTGCCAGCCGGCATCGTGACAGTGCCCAAACTTTTGCAGACGTCATTTTTTTGTTTTATGTTATTTTGAAAGTGTAAATGATGGGAATAAAATCTAACTTTTGTTGTCATATTATATGAATGTCTAATCTGTAATTTGATGCCTTTTGGAGTTTTTCCATCTTTCCTTGGCTTCTTTATGCACATTAATCCAAATTTTTAGATGGGGTCCCCAAACTTTTGATCCCCACTGTATGCAGGTGAACGGGTGCAAGCTGAGGTCAGACCTTGGTCCTGGGTCCCCACTGGATATATTGATAGATGCACAGCAGCACTCCGGAGTAAAGTGATCAAATGATGGCTTTTATTCAATCACAAAAGTGTAGCGATGTTTCGGTCACCTCTCTGAATAAAAGCCACCATTTGATCACTTTACTCCGGAGTGCTGCAGTGCATCTATCAAGATAGATAGATAGACAGATAGATAGATAAGCAGGAGAATACAGCAGCAAACTGCTAGCACAAAGATATATATGAAATATGAAATGCTATATTGCTATAGTGAAAAATTTAGGTACTTGGCTTACCATTTGGCCAAATAGCGTGTACCATCCCACCATGATAAGGTGACCTCATTGGAATTGACCCTACACTATAAAAAAAAACCTCTGAGCATTCAGTATCCTTTTTTATTTTTATTTTAGATAGATAGATAGTTACAACATTGGTCTCCAAACTCTGGCACTTCAGATGTTTCAAAACTACAACTCCCAGCAGGCCCGGCCAACGGCCAATGGCTGTCCGGGCCTGCTGGGAGTTGTAGTTTTGCAACATCTGTAGGTCCACAGTTTGGAGACCACTGATGTATAACTGCAGTCCTCATCATATTGTATGCTCCTCAAGCCTTCAGCAATAACAAGCTGTCAAGGGACACAGCAGTACCAGCTGTTGGACAGAAGAGGGAGACAGAGGTCTGCAGAGGAGGCGGGACTGTCTATCCTAGCACAGGAAGAGAAGACAGCAGAGTTCCGTGAGGACATAACATTGGTGTTTAGGTGCAGGTTTGTTACCTCTAACCTTCATACAGAGAATGCAGGGTCTATGGAAGATTGATTCGCTGATGTTCACAGCACACAGACTGGCCTATAGCATATATACACAGTTTTTTTTTCTAGCATAAAGGGCTCAAATATATATATATATAGAACTGAGTTCCTAAACACAATGCTGCAATTTATTGTTATATTGTTTATTGGCGGTGAAACACCTGGTTTTTAGGTTTCTGGTCCTTAACCCTTACACTTGGAGACCAATGTTGTATCTATCTATCTAAAATAAAAAAGGATACTGAATGCTCAGAGGTTTTTATAGTGTAGGGTCCATTCCGTACAGGATCTGCTGCATATTTTGTGCAGCTGATTTTGCAAACTTTCATGGGTAGCAAAATCAGCTTCAAAAATGTGCAACAGATCCTTTACGTGTGAACGTACCCTAAGAATGAATCTATTTGAATAGATTTTGTTGCACTTTTTACAGTGATTCATGTGAATGCAGCCTACATACATCTATGGGTGCATTCACACCACGTTTTGTACATACGGGTGCCGGATCCGGCGGGGTGGAGGGGCAAACCGGGCGCTCCCGTACCTTGGCCGGATCAGCCCATGACTCCATTTACTTTAATGACCCGACCGGAGTCAAATGGTGACTCCGGTTGGCTCAGTTTTGACCCGTATGCGGTTTTGTACTACGGTTTTAGGTCCGGTCAGGAAACCGCATACGGGTCAAAACTGAGCCAACCAGAGTCACCGTTTGACTCCGGTCGGGCCATTAAAGTAAATGGAGTCACGGGCTGATCCGGCCAGGGTACGGTAGCGCCCGGTTTGCCCCTCCCCCCGCCGGATCCGGCACCCGCATGTACAAAACGTGGTGTGAAAGAGGGATTAGCTCAGAAAACTGCATCGACGCCAAAGAACTGCAGGTGTGAATCCTTGCTGAATGCACAGTGATTTCACAGCAAATTCTGCACATGTTTCTGCAAAAGAGCGAGCATGCCGTGGATTGCGAAATCCACAGCATGCTCCTAACAGTGTGCATCCACGGGTATTGTACGTCCACGGGAATTGTAAGTGTCTGAGGTTTTGCTTTTCAGAATCTGTGTTGTAAATCTGTACCAGTTCCACCGAGCAGTAAACATTATGGGGGAGATTGATCAAAACCTGTTTAAAAGAAGAGTGGTGCAGTTGTCCATAGCAACTAATCAGATTGTCCTTAAATTTTTCGGAAAGGAAGTTATCTGGTTGCTATGGGCAACTGCACCACTTTTTCTCTACACAAGTGCTAAAATGATCAAAAGATTACTAAATCCAGCAAATCTGCTATAAAAGCACTAATTAAAGGGACAGTGACCAAATCTTTATTCTCCTGAATCCAAAGTTGTAGCTTTATTTAAATGGGTACTTGGCCAAAAAACATCTTATCCCCTATGCAAAGGATAGGGGATAAGATGTCTGATCACGGGGGTCGAGCTGCTGGGATCTCTGTTCTGTCAGTGTCCAGAACACGGAAAGTTGGAGCTTCCGCGTCTGTGATGTCAAGCCACGCCCCCTCTATTCATGTCTACGTAGCTGTCAAGCCTCATCTCTCAAACAAAACAAAAAAACAAAAACTCTGACCCGGGCCTAAAAAGGTTTAAATGGACTTAAATATTAGGGTACAGTAACTTTCCGAGCTGAGAATTCTGTTTAGAAATTTCGATGAAGCAGCCTCCCATTTTGTCCAAAGGCATTCTGCAGCACATTGCACACTGCAGAATTTCTGCCACAGACACTTTTCTTACAGGAATTCAAATTCTGGACTCTTGAAATCTGTGCAGACTGTATTGTAGACACGTCTGTGCAGTCCGAGCACTGATGGATTTAGGTGGTGCAGGCTGTAGACAGAATCTCAGGGGAGAGATTCTGTAGTGTGAACCTTCCCCTAATGGGTGGGGGTCTGTATCATATAGTGACTTCTAATATACAAATTGTGGAAAGATATATTTTAAGGTCTGTACATTTCAAGATCATGTTTTAAAAAGGGATGTCTCCAGAATGGACACATTTTTGTAGTTCTCCATACTATTAAGTTACACTTGAAGGGTTAAATAAATCTCCTTTGTCCATCCAGATTCATGAACTGTTCTGCACTTTGAGCTTTTATGCGACACTCCTCCTATCTGTTTTCTCCTGCAGGTGCACAGTTCACTCTCTTCTTCAATGTTTCGCTTGTCTCTCCAGCGTTTGTTCTCCGTGTCACCTGTTGGCGGAGGATCTTACATAATGCAGAGTGTAAGAGGAATACAAACTCCAAGAAAACTTGAAGGCAAAGTGGCGCTGGTGACTGCATCATCAGAGGGGTAATGTATATTTTTGGCGTGACACTCCGTTTTCAGTTTAACTGGTGTTTAAAGCTGCGAGATTTGTAAATGTTTATCATCATTTAGCTTTTATCATTCACACCTGTCATAGTTGAGCAGGTAACCACTGTACAGGCCTCTTGACTAAAGCTTGGGCGTATAGTAAGGCCATGGAATTCCAGTGCAGCAGGGTCCCATTGATTTCAGTGGGATTTTGCTGTACTGTGCACACGGTGGAATTTCCGTGGCAGTTTCTTGAGTCCGCTGAAAGAATAGGGGAGCTCTGTTCAAATGACAGAAAATACTGCAGGTCTGTTTTTTTACTACTCAACTCCTGTGAAACAATAGACATCAGATGAACACCCAACAGACCCCATATAAAGTCAATAGGACCCACTGGGCACTATTGTGCAACCGACCATCCAGGTCCATTGTTTGTTACTGGAACAGACTCTGAGTTGGAGCTCCTCTGAATAGAGCTGATGTGAATCCAGTCTAAGGGTACGTTCACATCAGCAGACCCACAGCGTATTTTACACAGCGGATCTGCCGCTGAAGGACCCCTGCATGGTTGCTTTACATGTGCCTGCTCGGATCGGCAATACGCCGCTACGAGCAGACACACTGAAGCGATGTGCGAGTCGCCGCACATGTGCGGTGTACTTGCACACATCGCGGCCACTCCCCCTGCTCCATGAGCTGGGCAGAGAGCAGCTGCGATGTGCGAGTATAAGGCGACTCGCACATAGCAATGTGTCTGCTCATAGCAGCGTATTGTTGCTCCGAGCAGGCACATGTAAAGCCACCATGCAGAGGAAATAAATAGTATTCAGTAGCTAATAAGTACTGGAAGGATTAAGATTTTTTAATAGAAGTAATTTACAAATCTGTTTAACTTTCTGGCACCAGTTGATTTAAAAAAAAAAAAAAAGTTTTCCATTGGAGTACCCCTTTAAGCACATTTCTGTTTAAAGCGGTCTGTACTTTATCAGCAACACTTAGTTAAAATATTGCTCCAAATGGTCTAAAAAAATTATATCCTATAAAATTTTCTCTGAACTTGACTGACGTATATCCGCTTGATAGACATATGTCTTTTTTCAACCATACTATGTAACTAGGTAACTATGTAAGTTTTGTAGTTTACCAAAAGCCAGGCTTTTTCTATTTCTCCTGATATAAACGTGTGCATTTGAGCCAGTACAGATTTGCACATTACTAACATCACATACTATAAACTAGATTTTATAATGATAAATCGTATGCTTTAGAATTACCACTGTGTCAAAGGAGAGGATGTGTCTCAGGCATGTTGAAATGAGCATGCACGCTTAGCCAAGCAATTCCCTTTAGGTGCATAGTACTTTAGACTGTATATTAATGAACTTTGAGTTGCATAATATCAAATGCTGTTACAGGATCGGCTTAGCTATTGCACGACAACTTGCTCGGGATGGAGCACGAGTTCTTATCAGTAGCCGAAAGCAACAAAATGTGGACAAGGCTGTTCAAGAACTCAAAAAAGAAGGTCTGGATGTAGAAGGGACAGTGTGTCATGTGGGGAAGAATGAAGACAGAGAAAAACTAGTGAATACTGTAAGTACGTAATACAGTAAATCTGAAAGAATAGATAATGTATTTCCCCTATAAGACCATGAAGAGGTCTGATGCCCATATCAGGAACTGTCCAGAGCAGGAGAAAATCCTCATAGCAAACCTATGCTGCTCTGGACAGTTCCTGACACGGACAGAGGTGTCAGCAGAGAGCACTGTGGACAATACAAAAAAGTAATTCAAAAAGCTAAGAATTTCCTCTATAGCATACAGCTGCTAATAAGTACTGGAAGGATAAAGATTTTTTTTATATACAAGTAATTTACAAATCTGTTTAACTTTCTGGCACCAGTTCATTAAAAAAAATAAATAAATAAAGTTTCCCAGGGGAGTACCCCTTTAAAGGGGTACTCCGGCGCTAAGCACATCTTATCCCCTATCCAAAGGATAGGGGATAAGATGCCTGATCGCGGGGGTCCTGCCGCTGGGGACCCCCGTGATCTTGCACGCAGCACCCCGTTACAATCAGTTCACAGAGCGTTTTCGCTCCGGGTCTGATTACTGGTGATCACGGGGCCGGAGCATTGTGACGTCACGGCCCCGCCCCCGGGTGACGTCACGCTCCGCCCCCTCAATGCAAGCCTATGGGAGGGAGCGAACATGCTCCGGGGACTGATTGTAATGGGGTGTTGCGTGCAAGATCATGGGCGTGCAAGATTCCCAGCGGCGGGACCCCCGCGATCAGGCATCTTATCCCCTATCCTTTAATGACAAAGTTACAGCGACATGCAGTAACCCATAACAGTAACCCGTAACTAACAGCTTGATTGAAAACACACTGCATTAGTAGATTTTGTATCCTTTTTAACATAAAATATGCCTGTTTGTTGGAAGATACTGGTGTTTAAATGTACTCAGAAGTATCGGAAGACACAATGGCTTTTTCCAATCATTCCAAAAATGCTCCTTTTTGGAGTTTCAACAGGATTGGTGTCCCAAAATAGTGAAGAAGAATTAGCTTTTGTATAAAATGCCAAAAAATGTGCCCATTTTTATGGCATCATGTGTGAGCCTGGCTGGTAGCAGCAGCAACAGTGAGGGTGGTGGACTGGTAGTAGTTGTAATAGCCAGTGCACAGGAGGCAGTGGCAGACTGGTGGGAGTTATAGTAGCCAGTGGACAGCAGGCAGTGGTGGACTGGTGGAAATTGTAGTAGCCAGCGGACAGCAGGCAGTGGTGGACTGGTGAGAATTGTAGTAGCCAGCTGGCAGTGGCAGGCTGGTGGGAGTTGTAGTAACCAGCAGGGGTGGTAATAGTACTGTCTAATCAGGGGCATCTGGCACAGGAGTTATAAATTCCTCACTGATCCATGCCTGATTCATATTAGCAAACATGTTGCTGCTAGACAATCTTGTTCACTTGCCATGCTGTACACTCTCTCTGATGCCACACAGGAGGGGGGGACAAGACAGAATATCCATAGCAAACTGGACAGATCCACAATTGTGGATCCAGTGTGTATGTGAATACACTCTTATACTTTAAACTATTTTCTAGGCCGTGCAAAGGTTTGGAGGAGTTGATATCCTTGTCTCTAATGCTGCTGTTAACCCCTTTTTTGGGAACATGATGGACTCTACAGATGAAGTGTGGGAAAAGGTAAGAATGGTTGTAATATCACTTTTTCTTATGTCATATGTAATTACAGTATGATTCATGTAGTGAATCACTAGTGTACACAGCATGTGTTTCCTGTTGACTAATGTTACATACAACTAATATTTGGGGAGGGGGGTGTCAGTCCTTGAAGATGAGCGGGCAGTTTTTGTGGTGTTTTTTTTTTTTTTATTAGGCCACAAAATGCCAAACAAAAGTAGTGTCTGTTCATAGCCTTACTCACGTAGTAACTCTGCTCACTATTCTCTCCTTAGATTTTGGATATTAATGTTAAAGCAACATTCCTGTTGGTGAAACTTGTGGTGCCCAAAATGCAGGAAAGAGGGTAAGACGTTTGTTGTGTGAGGAGGGGTTTTCTTTACCTGACAAACAAGTATGGCCTATTTTATCCAAGCTGCATTTACTGTACTATGATTTCAGCTGAAAAGATCAGTACTGACTCAAGTAGAGCCATAGCCATAGGGGGGTGTCTAGCCATTATTTATCTAGTAACATTATGGATAGCCTTTTCTTTGTAATGCATAACTGTTGTGGATATTTCATTTTCACCATTTACCTGGCTCTACAGCCAAAATATATGTTGTTTCTGTTTCCACAGAGGTGGCAGTATTGTGATTGTCTCTTCTGTTGGAGGGTTTACCCCTTTTCCAGTAAGTAAATATCCTTTTTAATGTTACTACCTATGCAGTTTGAGGTGCAGGTTTTATGCAGAAATTGATCTGACAGGAAAGAAACATCTAAAACCCTTTCTTTATACTTCATTTTCTTTATTCTTCCTCATCCTGTTAAAGGAGATCTCTGACGAAAAACAACTTATCCCCTATCCTCAGGGGCCCCCCGCAATCACCAAGACGGGACTCAGCGCTCAGTGAGGAGCACATGCTGCAGCCGGCACGCGCTGCTTTCATTCCTACGGTAACGTCGAAGTACAGAGTACAGCTCTCGGGCATCATCGATGCTCCCATAGAAATGAATGGAGCCTGTGCTGTCTACCAGTAGATGACATGCGCTCCTCACTCTCACTGAGAGTGCCAGGGTCCCATCCTGGTGATCTCGGGGGGCCCCAGCGGTCCTGTGGATAGGGGATAAATAAATTTTCACTGGAGTACTCCACTCCTTCCATTGGCTCTAAAACCTGCGTGAAAAGCTGCGTGAGAGATTCCAGTATAAAGGTCCAGAACATGTGATGTTCCTACATAGCTGCTCAATTTGACATCTTTGTTATTTCCCTCTTAGGCTCTGGGTCCCTACAGTGTCAGTAAAACAGCATTGTTGGGCCTAACCAAGGCCCTTGCTCCAGAATTAATGCCCCTAAACATCAGAGTGAACTGCCTTGCACCTGGCCTCATCCGCACCAAGTTCAGCTCCGCTGTAAGTGTTTTTATGTTTATTTTAGGTTAGTGCCTCCAGCTGTTAAAAAACTACAATTCCCAGCATGCTTGGACAGCCTTTGGCTGGTTTGGAAACACTGTTGTAGGCATAGGCTTCATAGGAACTTATTGTGATGGCCTCAAAGTCACTTTACTTTGGAAAAAGCTGTGGTTATGCCATGATTTTACAGCAACTTGTAGGTGGCCATGTTCCCATGAGTAACCCAAACCAGGGGTACTCCCGTGGAAACCTTTTTTTTTTTTTTTTAATCAACTGGTGCCAGAAAGTTAAACAGATTTGTAAATTACTTATATTAACCCCTTAACGACGAAGGACGTAAATGTACGTCCTGGTGACGTGGTACTTAACGCACCAGGACGTACATTTACGTCCTAAGCATAACCGCAGGCATCGGAGCGATGCCCGGATTGTGCGCGGCAGGTCCCGGCTGTTGATCGCAGCCAGGGACCCGCCAGTAATGGCGGACACCCGCGATCCCGCGGATGTCCGCCATTAACCCCTCAGATGCCGTGATCAATACAGATCACGGCATCTGCAGCAACGCGGTCACTGAAATGGATGATCGGATCGCCCGCAGCATTGCCGCGGCGATCTGATCATCCAGCACGGCAGCCGGAGGTCCCCTCACCTGCCTCCGCTGTCTTCCGGGAGTCTTCTGTTCTGATCTGCCTTCCCGCAGACCAGAGCAGAAGATGACCGATAAACCTGATCAGTGCTGTGTCCTATACCTAGCACTGAACAGGATTAGCAATCGAATGATTGCTATAAATAGTCCCCTATGGGGACTATTAAAGTGTAAAAATAAAAGTAAAAAAATAAAGTAAAACAAATGTGAAAAAACCCCTCCCCCAATAAAAACGTAAATTGTCCCATTTTCCCTATTTCACCCCAAAAAAGTGTTAAAAAATATTTTATATACATATTTGGTATCGCCGCGTGCGTAAATATCTGAACTATTAAAATGTTAATGATACCGTGCGGTGAACGGCGTGAACGTAAAAAAAATAAAAATATCCAAAATAGCTGCTTTTTTATAACATTTTATTCCCCAAAAAATTATAAAAAATTAATTAAAAGTTTTATATAAGCAAATATTGTATCAATAAAAAGTACAGATCACGGCGCAAAAAATGAGCCCCATACCGCCGTTCATATGGAAAAAGGAAAAAGTTATAGGTCTTCAAAATAGGGGGATTTTAAACGCACTAATTTGGTTAAAAAGTTTGTGATTTTTTTTAAGCGCAACAGTAATAGAAAAGTATGTTATCATGGGTATCATTTTAATCGTATTGACCCAAAGAATAAAGAACACATATCATTTTTACCGTAAATTGTACGGAGTGAAAACGAAACCTTCCAAAATTAGCAAAATTGCTGTTTTCTTTTTAATTTCCCCACACAAATAGTATTTTTTTGGTTGCGCCATACATTTACTGGTAAAGTGAGTGATGGCATTACAACGGACAACTGGTCACGCAAAAATCAAGCCCTCATACTAGTCTGTGGATGAAAATATAAAAGAGTTATGATCTTTTGAAGGCGAGGAGGAAAAAACGAAAACGTAAAAATAAAATTGTCTGCGTCCTTAAGGCTCAAATGGTCTGTTTCCTTAAGGGGTAAAACAATCTTAATCCTTCCAGTACTTTTTAGGGGCTGTATACTAAAGAGAAATACAAAAAATAAATTCATTTTCTGTGATGTCATGACCACAGTGCTCTCTGCTGACCTCTGTTGTCCATTTTAGGAGCTGTCCAGAACAGGAAAAAATCCTCATAGCACAGTGTTTCCCAACCCAGTCCTCAAGGCACACCAACATTCCGTTTTTTTTTTAGTTACTCCATTGGAATAGAACGGGGAAAAATTTAAATCCTGGACTGTTGGTGTGCCTTGAGGACTGGGTTGGGAAACACTGCCATAGCAAACATATGCAGCTCTGGACAGTTCCTAAAATGGACAGCAGAGGTCAGCAGAGGGCACTGTGGTCAGGACATCACAGGAAATGCATTTCTTTTTTGTATTACTCTTTAGTATACAGCCCCTAAAAAGTACTGGAAGGATTAAGATTTTTTAATAGAAGTGATTTACAAATCTGTTTAACTTTCTGTCACCAGTTGATTTAAAAAAAAAAAAAAGAAAGTTTTCCACGGGAGTACCCCTTTAAGGCTTATTCCCACTTTAATATTTTAGTTTTTAATTATTTAGTTCAGTTTTTATTTATTGCATTTAATGTAAATTATTATTCTTATTTTTTTATGCAGCATGTTCCAGGAGATCTGTAATGTTACCATTTTTATCTCTTAGAAGTCAACAGGATAAATGTATATATTAAAAAAAAAAAATATATATATATATATATATATATATATATGTAAACATTAACATAGGTAAGACCATTTCGCATGATAAAAACCATGTACATCTAAATAAATCAACTTGTAGCGAGGGAGCGGTACCTGCACTTTGCCACAATAGCACAGCGCTCACATGGCCGAAGGTTCTCACGTCACTGGGAGGTGTGAGTCAGAAAAATTAAACATGCGTACGAAGGGCAGGCATGCACAGCATAGAAAAGAGGCGGGAAAGCTCGGCAAGCCAGCTCCCCTCCTCCATTGCGCACAAAAGACATTTAGCAATGCAGCTACTTGGAGCCATAACTTCTAAATGCCTGCTGTTTACTCACACTCATTTTTTTTTTTTTGTGTTAGTGTAAGGACTCGCAAGAGGACCCCTGACAATATTTAGGCCAAAATATCAACTAATATCTCATGTTTATCATGTCTAGTATATTTTTTCATGATGTGGTCTGCCTTTATGATGCTGGGGGGTGAACATATAAGCCAGTGCTTTGTGGGGTGAACATATAAGATGCTGGGCAGTCTGCCTGTGTCCAAGGCCAGGTCAGGGTTAACGGTGGTTTTACTGAGGTAGACAGATGGTGGGTCTTTACAGCTAGGCCAGGATCCCAGAGAGGTGACCAGTAACACGGGACCTCACAGCTTTCTGGGAATTGCAGGGACTTTGACAGACTTTAGGACAGCCATGTTGACTATAAAAGACTTGACTTGACTGAAGGTAGTGACAGAAGACAGAGATGACTTGACTTACTGACTTGTGGCTGGAATTTAGGCTTGAGGCCTCCAGATGTGCTGGACATTGGCTCTAAGACGTCTGGACTGGACTTGACCTCAGCAGAAAGTGTGGTGGAAAAGAAAAAGAGGCAGATTGCATCTCCTCCCTTCCTTATAAAGGGGGGGGGGGCTGTGTAAGGAGCCCATAGGCTACCTGCAGGTCCTTTGGTTATCTTGTGCTCTCTGGGTAACAAAACATGTGACTTTAACACGTGACAATCATTATCGTGATCAATAATCATGTGACCATTTCAAAGGTCATTTACACATAAGATACAATTATACAGATTATATGGGTACAATGCAAATGAGCCCTGAGGACGTTCTGGGACTCAAGCTGATAGGACTGTGAGATGCATATCCCGTACCGGGACATAACAAACCCCCCTACTTAACTAAAGTCACCCTCGACGTCCGTCCTGGAAAGCTTTGAGCGAGGGAAACGGCCGTGGGGCCAAATGCAGTCCTGGAGCATTGTATCCAATGTCCATTTCCAGGCTGTTTTTGTTGACAAGAACTGATAACGCAATAGAGTTTCTGTATCAATGTCCATACATGCTCTGGTAGATTTTGTATTAACGGAGAACAAGGATTACTGGAGAACAAGGATTATGTATGATATTAACAACATACCTATGACTATGGTATGACACGACTTATGGACTATGACTATGTATATCATAACATTAGACTATGGTTATGCATACTATGACATTTGACTATGCATAACAACACTTTTATACATTACTAGACTTAACACTGGCAGATTGGGTTGCTGGAGGCTTTCTGCCCAATGCCTTGGCTACCGAGGTCCCTTGGCATTACACACTTCTCCCCAGAACACGAATTATTTTTATGCTAGACATTTTCTTATGCTAGACATTTTTTTAGATAACATTTTACATTTTGTTACCTTTGACTTTTTGTTGCATGCTTTTGTGGGTAACAGGAATATTTTCTGGCCAGCAAAGTATCCTGATGGATACAAGAAATATCACATTTGACATTTTAGACATATTAGACATTTTTATGGACTGTGTGGTTGTGAGTGTTACAGTCCTACTGTACATGAAACATGTGTACATGACTTTATGTGCACTTATGACTATGTGTAGTACATGACTTTACTGTTGACTGTACATGATGTTGGTGATGGGGTGAAATGTTGCTTCTCCTGATTAGTTCAGGACAACCCCTACAAGAAAACTACCAGACATCAGAAATATGATACACTATGACTTTTTGGTGTACAACAAATTATATACATTTTTATTACACTACAACAATTATAGAGCAGGACCGCAAACATTTCCCTTGTGCATAACGGTGAGCAAAATATATTACTATGGCATATTTACACAAATGTCCATGTATCGTTCAGTAGTCCAGATACACTATAGAGTTCAGGTTCCTGAGAATCACAGCCGTAGCCGGGCACAACACTTACGAGATTGGTTACTGCAAAAACTTTCTTGACTAGTTCTCCAGACACTATGCTTAAAAGTTGCTGTAGAAACCTGTAACAACAAAAATTGTGCTTGCACACAGAAGTCAGTTAGTCATACGACCAAGTCTAGTGAAGTTACTGTACATGAGTACACAAATAGAACATTTTTCACATAGGTACTCTTCCACTCCAACCTCGTCGGTCAAACTGCTTTCTAGGCTGTAGCATATACCTAGGACCACAAGACTGGACCCCCTCCATGGTGTTGACATGTGTGGTCCATGAGACATGGGACAAATGGGATTCAGTGATGATCGGGCTCTCAGTGACCACCACTTGTACAGCAGCAGCTTGTGCCACTGGGGGATGAACTGTTGGTCCAGCCAAACCTCCGCATCAGTTGGAGTAGGCCGAGGCACTTTGGTTGGTACCCTCAGGTTAGGTCAAACCTCCTCGGCAAACAGGAGTAGGACTGGGTACATCTGTAGGAGACGCGTGAAGAAGATTTGAGTACGCCGTCTCTTTCAGACTTGTGTGCACCAGCCCTTCAACCCCTTGGGAATCGAGCCCATTTTGACCCTAAGGACCCTAAGGACCAGAGCATTAATAACTCTTGGGTGCTTGTACTTATGAATTTGATTCAGAGATTGTTTTTTCATGACACACACACATATATACTGCGTAAAATCAAACTTGGGGCCCCAAAAACTGAAATATTGTAAGTCTGTCACATTTAGTTTATTCTGGAGGCAGCATGCCATAAGTGTTGCTTGTTTATTAAAAGATCAGTGGCACAAGCCACAAGGCATATGTCCCCCTAGACCAGTGGCTCCCAACCTTTTTCGGCTAGTGGCACCCCTCGCAAAAAAAAATTTCCGCAGGGCGCCCCTACAGGATAATATTCGACGCGAGACAAAAAATTGCTAAAAAGAAGCTATACACGTCACCTATATATCTGTTAGCTATGTAGATTACAGTGCTTCTTCTCTGATCGGAGTCATTCACTTTTCTTTTTCTTCTCCATCTGGCCCAGACCATCATGAGGGTTTCTTTCAGTCACAACTCTTCACCACAGAACCTTAAAAAAAAGACAAGAAAAACATATTAGGTCCGTACTTTTCCAGCATCATCCTATCTTTATCTCACACACACAATGCCTCCAGTCTCATACACACACAATGCCTCCAGCAGCCACACACAATGCCTTCAGCAGCCACACACAATGCCTCCAGCAGTCAGTCTCTCTCTCTCTCTTTCTCTCTCCCCCCCTCTCTCTCCCCTTGCACACAGTGCCCCCAGCAGCCTCAAACATGCACACAATGCCCCCAGCAGCTTGTCAAACACACACACAAACTGCCTCCAGCAGCCTCACACATGGACAAAGTGCCTCCAGCAGCCTCGCACATGCACACAGTGCCTCCAGCAGCCTCGCACATGCACACAGTGCCCCCAGCAGCCTCGCACATGCACACAGTGCCCCCAGCAGCCTCGCACATGCACACAGTGCCCCCAGCAGCCTCGCACATGCACACAGTGCCCCCAGCAGCCTCGCACATGCACACAGTGCCCCCAGCAGCCTCGCACATGCACACAGTGCCCCCAGCAGCCTCGCACATGCACACAGTGCCCCCAGCAGCCTCACACATGCACACAGTGCCTCCAGCCGCCTCACACATGCACACAGTGCCTCCAGCCGCCTCAGACAAAATACCTCCAGCATCCCTCCAAAAACCTCCAACCTCTCTCCCCCACCCACAAACAATATTTCCAGTCTCCTTCTCACACACAATGCCTCCAGCCTCTCTCACACACAAATACCTCCAACCTTTCAAATGCCTCCAGCCTCTCACCCACCCCAATTGCTTCAGACACCCATCCACCCACCACTATTGCCTCCAGACTCCGAGCCAGCTACCATTATTGCCTTCATACTCCCCTATTGCCCCCAGACTCCCAGCCAACCACGAAAACACACCTTTTGCCTTCAGCCTCCCACCAACGTTGCTTCCAGCCTCCTGCTCCCAGCACCATTTACTTCATTCCCCTGTCACTGCTTCCATTCACCCCCCCCATCCACCCTGCCACTGCTTCCATTTACCCCCCATCCACCCTGCCACTGCTTCCATTCAACCCCCCAGCCACCAACTACTTCCATTCACCCCACAGCCACCCACTGTTTCCATCCACCCTGCCACTGATTCCATTCACGCGCAGCCACCCAACCACCCACCCCTACTTCCATTCACCCCACTGCTTCCATTCACCCCACTGCTTCCATTCACCCCCACTGCTTTCATTCCCCCTGCTCCTGCTTCCATTCACCCCCCCTGCCCCTGCTTCCATTCAAACCTCTCCTGCTTTCATTCAATCCTCCCCTGCATACATTCAAATCCTTCCCCCCTTCCTTTGCACCTGTTTTCATTAAAAATCATGCTTCCATTCAGCCCCCTGCTTCCATTCACCCCACCACTCCTGTCCCTGCTTCTATTCACCCCACCACTCCTGTCCCTGCTTCCATTCACCCCACCACCCCTGCCACTGCTTCCATTCACCCCACCGCTCCTTTGTCCATTCACCCCACCTTTCCTGCCCCTCCTTCCATTCACCCTCCTGCTCCTGCCCCTTGCTTCCATTCAGCCCCCTGCTTTTGCCCATGCTACCATTCACCCTACCTCTCCTGCCCCTCCTTCCATTCAGCCCCCTGCTCCTGCTTCCATTCACCCCACCGCTCCTGCTTCCAATCACCCCACTGCTCCTGCTCCTGCTTCCATTCACCCCACCGCTCCTGCTTCCATTCAACCCCTGCCCCTATTCACCCCACCGCTGCTGCTCCTGCTTTCATTCACCCCCTGCCCCTGCTTCCATTCACCCCACCGCTCCTGCACCTGCTTCCATTCAACCCCCCTGCTCCTGCCCCTGCTTCCATTCACCCCACCGCTCCTGCCCCTGTTTTAATTCAAAACCCCCCTTGCTTCTGCCTCGTTTTAATTCAACCACCCCGCTTCTGCCCCAGATTTCATTCAAACCCTCCCTCTGCTTCTGCCCCTGTTTTATTCAACCCCCCCTACCCACTTCTTCCCCTGAGTTCATTCAACCCCCCCCCCCCCGCTTCTGCCCCTGCTTTAAAGGGGTTATCCAGGAAAAAACTTTTTTAATTTAAATATATATATATATATATATATCAACTGGCTCCAGAAAGTTAAACAGATTTGTAAATTACTTCTATTAAAAAATCTTAATCCTTTCAGTACTTATATGCTTCTGAAGTTAAGGTTGTTCTTTTCTGTCTAAGTGCTCTCTGATGACACGTGTCTTGGGAACCGCCCAGTTTAGAAGAGTTTTGCTATGGGGATTTGCTTCTAAACTGGGCAGTTCCTGAGACACGTGTCATCAGAGAGCACTTAGACAGAAAAGAAAACTTTAACTTCAGAAGCTCATAAGTACTGAAAGGATTAATATTGTTTAATAGAAGTAATTTACAAATCTGTTTAATTTTCTGGAGCCAGTTGATATATAGAAAAAAGTTTTTTCCTGGATAACCCCTTTAATTCAAACCCCCCTCCCCACTTCTGCCCCTGATTTCATTCAAATCCCTCCCCTTGCTTCTGCCCCTGATTTCATTCAAACACCCCCCCCTGCTTCTGCCCCTGCTTTCGTTCAAACCCCCTCCTTGCTTCTGCCCCTGCTTTCAAAAACCCCTGTGCCCCGCTTCTGTCCCTGCCCCTGCTTACATTCAGTCCCCTTCCCTTGTGCCATTTTTATCAAAAATCCCACTCCCCAAAGCCTCACCTGTGCACTGGACTGTGCGCTGTAAGGTACGCTGGATGCCAGGGAAGCATCGTCGCTGCAGTGACGTGGATGCATCCCCACCCGGCGCCCCGATGCAGGATCTGGTGGAAGGGTTCAGCGCATGATGCTGACGCTTCCGCCGGGAGGGAAATACAAAATAAATAAATAAATAAAAGTTTTCTCCTCCGGAGCTCGCGGCACCCCAGGCACTAACAAAATGGCACCCCGGTTGGGAATCACTGCTCTAGACACACAATATTTGCTAGACACACAATACCACTATATTGTTATTGAATAAAATCCACTATACATAGACCAATATTCTTGCAAGCAACCATTATACAGTGGTAAGTACCAGCTATATGTTTGGCTCTACAGACCAAATAAGTGATTACAGTGCAGTTACATTCAGTGACTCACAAGTAGCATCTTTTCTGATTGGAGTCGTTCACTTGTTCCTGTTCGTGTCTTCATGGCACTCTAAGCCGGATAGACTTCTCCTGGGCCTCTGCAGAATCTGCTGGACACACATTTTAGGCTCCTCGCTCCAGCACAATCCTCACCTCTATACTAACGCTGCATCTATACTGCACCACACAGTAATAATGACCTCATATAGTAATAGACCTCTAATAGGAATGGATTCACGACAGGGAAACCATTTGAACACACTAGTAAATCTTCTGGAGTATAGCTTGCCTGTGATTTGATAGGGGAAGGGCACATGACAGATTTGTTATGCATGAAATAAAGCTTCTACACCATACAAGCCACTGGACTGGAGATTCTGCATGACATGTAGTCTCTGCATAACATCCTGCTCTGTTAGAGGTTCTGCATCAGCTGGACACTTTGTAGTCCATTACATAATGTAAACTGATATTCACACTAGTGCATACGCCAATCATTACTTTCCCACTGAGCTATTATTGTGCTCCGCCCTGAAGGAATGAGGTTCTGCATCAGCATTTATTTGTGTAGGACACTATGCTATGTCTAATGAGATTGAGATCGTGCATCAGCTATTGACTATTCAGAACATACACTACTCCTTGCAGGAAGGTTTTTGCTTAAAGTGTGTCCGTCAGATCCCACATAAAAAATAAAAAAAATTATTATGTTACTCAGTACCTAATCCTGACCATGTACATCTATGTCTCTATCCCCTATATTTATTATAAAAAATGCCTCTATTCATTAGTTCACAGTGTTAGTCATCTCAGGGGAAGGGGGCGTGTCCCTCCCTTGTAGTGGTGGAAGGTGATTGGTGCGTCTGCTCATGCAGCCTTGTCCATGAGTCATCTCTTGTCTATGACTTATGGACAAGTCTGATGCTGATGCAGGACTGGTTAGTGTCCCAGTAGGTATGTGGATTTTCAGGGGACCTTTTTTTTTAACATTTTTTATTAAATATTCAAAAATGTCTTTCCTTTTTCTCTTGTTACAGTTATGGAAGGATGAATCAGTCTTGGATCAACTAAAAATCAAACTAGGCATTACCAGGTAAGGGCTGGGGTGAGGAAGTCTTTGATCTACAGTATTTACAGTAAATACAGAATTACTACAGATGCTGCGCCCATCTGCTTCTGTAAGACCCATTGGGTTTGTATGGAACAGCAGCATGAATGCTCCATCGCTACTCCATACAAATCCTCCGCAACATGGTTGTGCAAGTGAAGAAGAATAGGGGGTTCTAAGTCTTCAGCGATCAAGCATTTGTTGGTGGGAAAACTTCTGTAAAATGCTTACAATATTCACAACCTTACTACACTCAAGTATTCACAGCACACTGACTAGTTTTATCCACTGGGCAGTGATTGTATTTAACCCCTTAAGGACCAAGCCCATTTTAACCTTAAGGACCAGGCCAATTTTATTTTTGCGTTTTAGTTTTTTCCTCCTCGCCTTCTAAAATCCATAACTCCTTTATATTTCCATCTACAGACCCATATAAGGGCTTATTTTTTGCGTGACCAATTGTACTTTGTAAAGAAACCTCGAATTTTATCATAAAATGTACGGCGAACACAAAAACATTTTTTTTTAGGGAGGAAATTTAAATGAAAACCACAATTTTGCACATTTTGGAGCGTTTTGTTTTCACACTATACACTTTACGGTAAAAATGATATGTGTTCTTTATTCTGTCGGTCAATACGATTAAAATTATACCCATAGCTAGATACTTTTATATTTTTGTACTGCTTATAAAAAAATCTAAACTTTTTTGTACAAAATCAGTAATCTAAAATCGCCCTATTTTGACAACCTATAACTTTATTTTTCCATATATAGGGCTGTATGAGGGCTAATTTTTTGCGCCGTCATCTGTACTTTTTATTGATACCACATTTGCATATATAAAACTTTTAGATAATTTTTTATAATTTTTTTTAAATAAAATGTGACAAAAAAGCTGCATTTTTGGACTTTTTAAATTTTTTTTACGTTTACGCCATTCACCGTACGGGATAATTAACATTATATTGTGATAATACGGACATTTACGCACTCGGCGATACCAAATATGTTTATATTAAAAAAAATTACGCTTTTTGGGGGTAAAATGGGAAAAACTGATAATTTTCATTTTTATTGGGGGAAGGGATTTTTCACTTTTTTTTTACTTTTTATTTTTACATTTTTCAACCTTTTATTTTACACTTTTTATGTCCCCATAGGGGACTATCTATAGCAATCCTTTGATTGCTAATACTGTGCAGTGCTATGTATAGGACATAGCACTGCTCAGTATTATCGGTCATCTTCTGCTCTGGTCTGCTCGATCTCAGACCAGAGCAGAAGAACCCGGGAGACGGCCGGAGCAAGGTGAGGGGACCTCCGGCTGCCATGCTGGATGAAAGGATTGCTGCGGCAGCGTTGCGGGCGATCCGATCATCCATTCAAAGTGCCGCAGATACCGTGATCTGTATTGATCACGGTATCTGAGGGGTTAATGGCGATCGCGGATCTCTGCCATTACCAGCAGGTCCCCGGCTGCTACTAGCAGCCGGAACCTGCCGTGTATGACGCGAGCACCGTTCCGATGCTCGCGGTCATACACAGGACGTAAATGTACGTCCTGGTGCGGGAAGTTCCGCCAAACCAGGACGTACATTTACGTACGTGGTCGTTGAGGGGTTAATATATCTATCTGCATGAAAGGTGGGTGCAGTAGGGAGTCAATAAACTGTTGAGGAACCCCTTTTAGATTGATACATGTTGCCCCTACAAAAAGTGTATTGTGATATTATGGATTGTTGAGTTGTCCCTTTGTGCCTTTTATTGCAGGAATATTCTCTGATGTATACTGTACAGTTTAATGTTATGTATACTTCTTATGGTTAATGGTTGTGTCATATGTGCAGGTCATCTGTGGGGGTTTGGCATCTAGAGTAGTTTGCCATGCCATAAAGCCATTAGGTAGTTAGTGGGGCTAAGAAGGAGAGCTTGCTGTGTAATTGTGATTGGTAAAATACCATCCATTACATCAAAAGCACCTAAGTGGATCGGCTCATAGATTGAGCAGCGAAGGGCCTAAAGCAAGATCATCTGTCACTTCAACCCTACAACATCCTCTTAGTGCTGGGGCTAGTACTGGACTAAGACATTGGCCCAATTTTACAATTCCTGTTGTGCCAGAATTTTGGCTTCACATCCACCAAAATTACAGTGCACTGACTGGCTGACACATTTATTTTGTAGTTTGTGCCAAAAACAATAGTAAAATGCACCACAGTAGACATTTTTAATCGTTAGTTGTCATTTTTTTAAACATCAAAAGATGCATGGCTAAGAAATGTCTAATGTTTAAGACACACTAAGACAAGAAAATTTTTAAGACCCTTTTTTGCGGATGTAGTTTATGTGCTCATTTTCAGGCATGTGCAAAAAGAACCAAAAAAACTGACACTTGTGAAAAATTCTCCAAATTTATAAATGGGCAATTAAATGACCCCCTGTTAAAAAAAAATATATATATAAATAAATAAAAATAAAAAACTCAAGTGGTTGGGCTAAAATTGCACCAAACAGTTAAAATGTGCCAAAAAATTATTGGCCTTAAAGAGTACCCTTCACCAACTAAACTTTTAATATTTGTTCCTTATGTTATTATAAGACACTTTGCTATTTACTTGCTGTTAAAATTCTCAACCTTTACATTTTTTAATGTGATTGAAAAAACGTCCACTAGGTGGCTCTGTTCTGTTCCCTGCCACAAGTCAAGCAGTTCGTTTGGTCTCCACCCGGACTTGCAGAAGTCCAAACTCAGGAAGTGCCTGTAGGGCATGGCGAGGCACAGCTCTCGCAGGCTTCAGTGATGACACGCCTGCTGGGGAACGCCCACTTTCTCCTGCCGGGAGCTTAGACAATGTGAGCAAGGGGAAAGGTATGATACAGAGCTTTTTAAAACTCAGAAACATTTTTAAGGGCAGGAGGGGTGTTAGGAGTAGTTGGGGAATATAAACTGAGTTAGTTTAGAAAATATGGTTTGATGACATGTACTCTTTAACTATAACACCTAAAAGGTGGTGCATGCATATAATAGACAGTGTAAGATGGGCACGATTTTCAAATAACCTGAGTCACTGTCAAAATTAGGTGCAATCTTAGGCTGCCTAGTCTAAGAAACTCGTTTTGTGAAAACCTCCCAGAGTACAGAGACTTTGCTGTACAGAACCTGCAGGCCACCATTGTTATAGCCACAATTGTTATTCCAGAGTATGCCTCTGAACGAGAATCGCCCAAAATTTATAACATGTATATGTTTCCTGCATCCACAAGAGTGAAGTGCACCATCTGAATAAAGTGTTCTAAGTTTGCAAGTAAGGACTGTGTCTGTCAAGGTAATTGCAATATCATAACAGCCTGTCAGCATGACACCCCCGCAGCATTACCAATAGAGGTTGAAGGTCAACATCCCAATGTTTGGAAGCCCCCTAGAGATTAAACGGAATGCTTGTTAGTACACACAGTACACTCTACTTATTTTTGGGTGAATTTCACTTTGGTGGGGGCCCTCCGATTATCACAGGATAAGAGGATAACTATTTGAGATGGAAATACCCCTTTAATCACAAGGCTACAATATTTGAAACCCTCTTACATGGATTTATAATCATTTCACTAATTGTTAGAAATCTAATATATAATCTTAATATATAGGGTTGTCCAAGAACTTGTATTAGCCCTTCATTGTGCAAAGCCAGCTATTAGCAATGAAGGCTCATACAATGGGTATCTCCGACATAAGACTGAAGTCATGGTGAGTGATACGTTGTCATAATCCAGTTTACCCGCACTATAACCTTTAGTGTGCATAAACCGACCGCCAGTTTCCCTTTAAAAAATAGGAGCCATGTTAAATCCACTGGCACTTATGTTATTTATTTTTTCTTTTCTACATGCCTGATGCTGACACCACAAGCCATTCACACTACCCATACATATTTCTACGTCTGTGTGCAGTTTATGATCACGTAATGTACTCTTGTATTCTTTTTTCTTCAGAATTGGAGAACCTGAAGAATGTGCTGGGGCGGTGTCTTTCCTCTGCTCTCCTGATGCTTCATATATCACCGGGGAAACTGTAGTGGTTGCAGGAGGGGGGCACTCTCGTCTATGAACATCACATGTAAATCGTTTTTTCTTTGCGGACTTAGCGTGACGTTTAATATATTTCACAGGATGCCTTATTTCTGTTTAAGAAATAATTTGAATATATTATTGATGTAAAAATATACCATACTGTAGTAGCTAAAATGAGAATACAACCATGCTCAGTAAGGAGGTTACAAGACTGCAGTCATACGTCTACTCATGTCACATTGTGTTTATTGCTCTTTAGGGGCTGACAGGGGATGGGTGAAACCCTTTAGGAAATCAAATCTGTACCAAATTGTGTAAATTATTTTCAATTTATTATTATAGATTCATAATAAAAGTAATGAAACTAAAGATGAACGTGGCGCAGAAGTTTGTCTGGCTTTGGAAATACGTTGTCAAATATATTATTAGGTTAAAGTGAGTTATTTTATTCTCTTGCAGAGCAGTTACCAATAGCGTCTGCCAATTTGGAGGATCCAGCCTTGCATTGCAATGTCAGCACATTGATGTATTTGAAAACCATCTAAGGGCACTCTTATCATGTGCTATATGAAATTGCAGGCAGCATCTGGACTTGAGGCCTTATACAGGTGAAAGTTCAGTTGGCACCCAAAATTAGTGCTGAATCACAAGTATTAGTGGCAACAGCTAGACACTAGCGCTTGCCATTCACTGATAATTGTGGGTAAGTCCAGGTGTCACCTGCAAATAGGGAATGCACACAGCAACCGTGACTGGTACAACCACATGTAAGAGTGCCCGTAGGCTGGGTTTACACATAACATTTTGGTCACAATTTTTAGGCAAAACCAAGAATGGGTTCAAAATACAAATAAAAAGCTGCAAATATTTCCATTATAGTTCTCCAGTATGTCAGTACTACTCTAAGGCTACTTTCACACTGTGAAAATGGCTCCGTTACAAACGGACGTTAAAGGAAAACTGTCAGCTTGCTCCCCCTGCACTAACCAGTGGTACTAGCTGATAGTGCGGGGGACTCTGATCAGTTTGATGCTTACTGTGCCCGGTTCGGCCTGGCCGTTCTGACGATATCTTCGTTTTTCCCTATATGCTAATTAAGTGCTAATTGGCACAGGCAGGGTAACTGGCACTTTGATATCACCGCTGCCGGCCACAGCGCCGCCCATCTCATCAATATTCCTCCCCTCCGGCCCCCTCTCCCTCTTCATTACAGAGCGGGGAGTGGAGGGAGGGAAGGAATATTGATGAGCTGGGCGGCGGTGACGTCAGAGTGCCAGTTAACGCGCCTGTGCCAGTTAGCACTTCATTATCATATAGGGAAAAAACGAAGATACTGGCAGAACAGCCAAGTGGATCCAGGCCCAGCCAGTAAGCATCAAACTGATCAGCATCCCCTGCACCGCCAGTACCTTGCCTTTGACTGCCTGAGTTATAACTGACAAAGAAGATCCCATTCACTTGAATGGGATTTCTCTAACGTCTGTTATAACTCCCGTTATTGCGGCCGAAGCTAGCAGAAGAAAAAGACGTGACATGCACAAATTTTTCTCCTGCTATCTTCCTAACGGACGTCACCTACCGGGCACAAACGGTAGTGTGAAAGGAGCCTTAGTTTTTGCAAATTCTGATGAAAATACTGTGTGTGTGAACCCAGCTTAACCTCTTAAGGACTTAGGGCGTACCTGTACGCCCTAAGCCCGGTCCCGGTGTGAAAAACGGGGTCACGCAGTGACCCCGCATCACACTGAGTCGGTCCCGGCTGCTAAAGATAGCCGGGACCCTGGGCTAACAGCGTGCGGCACCGATCGTTGTGCCGCGCGCTGTTAACCCTTCAGACGCGGCGATCAAAATTGATCGCCGCGTCTGAAAACGAAAGTAAACGGTTCCCGGCAGCTCAGTCGGGCTGATCGGGACATCGCGATAAAATCGGCGATGTTCCGATGAGCTGGGAAGCAGGCGGAGGTCTCCTTACCTGACTCCGCGGCGTCCGATCGGGGATTGATTGCTCCAAGTCTGAGCTACAGGCTTGAGCAATCGAGCCCCTATCTGACTGATCCCTGCAAAGCTATGGCTTTACAGGGATCAGCATAGGAGATCAGTGTGTGCAGTGTTATAGGTCCCTATGGGAGCTATAACACTGCAAAAAAAAGTGGAAAAAAAAAAGTTAACAAAGGCCATTTAACCCCTTCCCTATTAAAAGTTTGAATCACCCCCCTTTTCCCATAAAAAAAAACTGTGTAAATAAAAATAAACATATGTGGTATCGCCGCATGCGAAAATGTCTGAACTCTAAAAATATATTGTTAACTAAATTGCACGGCCAATGGCGTGCGCGCAAAAAAATTCCAAAGTCCAAAATAGTGTATTTTTGGTCACTTTTTATATCATGAAAAAATGAATAAAAAGCGATCAAAAAGTCCAATCAATACAAAAATGGTACCGATAAAAACTTCAGAACACGGCGAAAAAAAATGAGTCATCATACCGGCCCGTACATGGAAAAATAAAGTTATAGGGGTTAGAAGATGAGAATTTTTAACATATACATTTTCCTGCATGTAGTTATGATTTTTTTCTGAAGTACGATGTCCCTTTAAAGGGGTTTTCCCAGTAAAAAAAAAAAATATATGTGTAAGGTGTAAAAAAGTACAGTGGTCCCTCAAGTTACAATATTAATTGGTTCCAGGACGACCATTGTATGTTGAAACCATTGTATGTTGAGACCATAACTCTATGGAAACCTGGTAATTTGTTCTGAAGCCACCAAAATGTCATCCACAAATAGGAAAAACTGAGGATTAAAGAAAAATAAGTAGATAACTAATATAGATAAAGCAAATCCTTACATATAAAAGTAATAAAGAGCTGCTGGGATCTGTAAATCACTGTCTATGTCAGTGTTTCCCAACATAGTTACATAGTTACATAGTTACATAGTTAGTATGGTTGAAAAAAGACATACGTCCATCAAGTCCAACCAGGGGATTGAAGGGAAGGATGTAAGGGGATAAGGGAAAGGGATGTAGTTTTATAATTCTGCATAAGCTTTAATGTTATTTTGTTCCAGGAATGTATCTAACCCTGTTTTAAAGCTGTTAATTGTTCCTGCTGTGACCAGTTCCTGAGGTAGACCGTTCCATAAATTCACAGTCCTCACGGTAAAGAAGGCGTGCCGCCCCTTTAGACTAAACCTTTTCTTCTCCAGACGGAGGGAGTGCCCCCTCGTCCTTTGGGGGGGTTTAACCAGGAACAGTTTTTCTCCATATTTTTTGTATGGGCCATTAATATACTTATATACGTTTATCATATCCCCCCTTAAACGTCTCTTCTCAAGACTAAACAATTGTAACTCCTTTAATCGCTCCTCATAGCTAAGATGTTCCATGCCCCATATTAGTTTGGTCGCGCGTCTCTGCACCCTTTCCAACTCTGCAGTGTCCCTTTTATGAACAGGCGACCAAAACTGAACAGCATATTCCAGGTGAGGCCGTACCAATGCTTTATAAAGGGGGAGTATTACGTCCCTGTCCCTTGAGTCCATGCCTCTTTTGATACATGACAATATCCTGCTGGCTTTGGAAGCAGCAGCCTGACATTGCATGCTATTCTGTAGTCTGTGATCTACAAGTACACCCAGATCCTTCTCTACCAGTGACTCTGCCAGTTTAATCCCCCCTAAGACATACGACGCATGCAGGTTATTAGTACCCAGATGCATAACTTTACATTTATCCACATTGAACCTCATTTGCCAAGTGGATGCCCAGACACTTAGTCTATCCAAGTCATCTTGTAACTTATGCACATCCTCTATAGACTGTACCGTGCTACAAAGCTTGGTGTCATCTGCAAAGATAGAAACAGAGCTGTTAATACCATCCTCTATATCATTGATAAATAAATTAAACAGCAGCGGGCCCAGTACTGAACCTTGGGGTACACCACTAATAACCGGGGACCAATCAGAGTACGAATCATTTACCACCACTCTCTGGGTACGATCCATGAGCCAGTGTTCAATCCAGTTACAAACTAAAGTTTCCAAGCCCAAGGACCTTAACTTACCTGTCAGACGTCTGTGAGGGACAGTATCAAACGCTTTGGCAAAATCCAGAAACACTATATCCACAGCCATTCCTCTGTCAAGGCTTCTACTCACCTCTTCATAAAAGCAAATTAGATTGGTTTGACAACTTCTATCCTTAGTAAACCCATGCTGGCTATCACTTATAATACTATTATCCCCTATGTATTCCTGTATGTAATCCCTTATAAGTCCTTCAAACAATTTACCCACAATGCACGTTAGACTTACCGGTCTATAATTGCCTGGCGAAGACCTAGAGCCCTTCTTGAAGATTGGTACCACATTAGCCTTGCGCCAGTCCCTTGGCACAATACCAGACACCAGAGAATCTCTAAATATCATGAACAAGGGTACAGATATTACTGGACTTACCTCTCTAAGAACTCTTGGGTGTAGTCCATCCGGCCCTGGAGATTTGCTTACATTTACTTTACTTAACTTACCTTGTACCATCTCTACATTAAGCCAGTTCAGTACATTATATGATGTGTTACCAGCACTGACCTGGCCAATGTCAGCTCCTTTTTCCATAGTATATACAGAACTAAAGAACCCATTCAGTAGCTCCGCCTTCTCTTGATCGCCCGTGACAACCTCCCCATTATCATTATTAAGGGGTCCTACATGCTCTGTCCTTGGTTTTTTTGTATTTATATATCTAAAAAAATATTTAGGATTAGTTTTGCTTTCTTCGGCCACCTGTCTCTCATTTTGAATTTTTGCTGTTTTTATTACATTTTTACAGATTTTATTAAGCTCCTTGTACTGTTTAAATGTTATAGCTGACCCATCAGATTTGTATTTTTTGAAGGCTATTTTTTTGTTGTTTATTGCTCTTTTAACCTCATTTGTCAGCCATGTAGGATTTAGTTTTAATCGTTTATATTTGTTCCCCTTTGGTATATATTTAGCTGTATAGTTATTTAGAGTTGATTTAAAGATGTCCCATTTACCTTCTGTATCAGTATTTGAGAACACCTCCCCCCAGTCTATGTCCTGTAGTGCAGCCCTCAGCCCAGGGAAATTTGCCTTTTTAAAGTTATATGTTTTTGCTTTCCCCGTCTGTCTTTGTTTTCTACATTTTAAGTCAAAAGTAACTATATTGTGGTCGCTATTACCAAGGTTTTCCCGCACAGTTACATTACCAACCAGCTCTGCGTTGTTGGAAATGATCAGATCCAACAAGGCATCACTTCTTGTTGGGTCCTCCACAAACTGGCCCATAAAATTATCCTGCAATAAATTTAGGAATTTTCTCCCCTTTG
Organism: Hyla sarda; assembly: GCF_029499605.1. Taxonomy (NCBI): domain Eukaryota; kingdom Metazoa; phylum Chordata; class Amphibia; order Anura; family Hylidae; genus Hyla; species Hyla sarda. The sequence continues at coordinate 395,971,478 of NC_079189.1, forward strand.
TAGTTTTAGCCAACCCCCGGCCCCAATCTATATCTGGATAGTTAAAATCTCCCATTATTACCACTGTACCTGCCCGGGCGGCCCTCTCTATTTGTTTATACAGCCGACCTTCTATCTCTTCAGTGATATTAGGGGGTCTGTAGATTACACCAAATATTATTTTTTCAGTATTTCCCTCCTTTTGTAATTCTACCCACAATGATTCCACATCCTCAGAATCATCACACACTATGGCATCGTTCACATTGACTTTCATACCACTTCTTACATACAGACAGACTCCACCACCTTTTCTGTTCATTCTATCCTTGCGAAACAATGTAAACCCCTGCAGATTGACAGCCCAGTCATGCGAGGAGTCCAGCCATGTCTCAGTGACCCCAACTATATCAATATGTTCCTCCAGTATCAAGGCCTCAAGCTCCCCCATTTTATTTGCTAGGCTTCTGGCATTTGTGAACATACACTTTACATTTCCATTAAGTTTTACACATGTAGTTTCACTAATGGGATTTTCAGAGTTATTGGGGTTAATGTCATTTTTTGAGTTATAAGGGCTAATTGTACTATTTAAGTTATTGGGGCTAATGGGATTTTTTGCGTTATTGCGTCTAACGTTGTTATTTAAGTTATTGGGGCTAACGTTATTTTTTGAGTTAATGGGGCTTATTGTAGTTATTGAGTTATTGGGGCTAATGGAATTTTTTGAATTATTGGGATTACAATTTTTCGGGCTACATTTATTTTTACAGCTGGTTTGTAACGCATGAATCTCCTTATCCACTGCTCTTAACCTCCCCCCACAGGACTCCTCTCCACCCGCCATTATGTCCTGACCCCTCTCTAACCTATCCATCCCACTGTCTGCTTTCTTTGCTTTATTATCCTCCCCCCACTCACCTAGTTTAAATACTCAGCCACCCCTTCCAGGATTCTCTCCCCCAGCACAGCAGACCCCCTTCCATTCAGGTGCAAATTATCCGTAGAATAGAGTTTGTACCCTAATGAAAAGTCAGCCCAGTGCTCTAAAAACCCAAACCCTTCCCCCTCACACCACGACTTAAGCCATGCATTTAACTCCCTAAGCTCCCGCTGTCTTTCCTGCGATGCGCATGGCACAGGAAGTATTCCAGAGAACACAACCTTAGAGGTCCTTCCCTTCAGCTTGGCACCTAGTTCCTTGTAATTATTCTTCAAGGACCTCCACCTACCATGTATTCTGTCGTTGGTTCCCACATGGACCACGACAGCTGGGTCATCCCCAGCCCCCCCTAGTAATTTGTCCACCCTTTCCACCACATGCCGAACCCTGGCACCAGGGAGACAGCAAACCATTCGGTTGAGGTGGTCTTGGCGACAAATTATTCTATCCGTCTTCCTGATTATAGAATCCCCTACCACAACTAACTGTCTTGGCCTACCTGCGTTACCATCCCCCACACTACTAGTTGAGCTGTTCCCCCGGCTGTTAGGGAGAACAGTATCCACTAGGGTTGCCATCTCTGACACTGAGGCCCTCGCATCATCGCCCAACTTGGCAATTTTACGGGAGTACCCAACCAGGGTGCCTCCACAGCTGTTGCAAAACTACAACTCCCAGCATGCCTGGACAGCCGAAGGCTGTCCGGGCATGCTGGGAGTTATAGTTTTGAAACAGCTGGAGGCACTCTCTTTGGGAAACACTGGTCTATGTACAGGATAGAAGCTTCTTCAGGGTCTTATACAGTACATGCAATGTCCTAAAAAAAAAAAAAAAGTAAAATGAAGCCGCCCTCACCTGATGTCCAAAGGAGCAGCTAACCCTGGCACAGGTAAAGAGTACAGAACATGTAATACCTCCATGTACTGTAGGGGGCGCTACCAGACACCAGTCAGTGCATACACTTCAGTAATACAGGTAAAGAGTACAGAACATGTAATACCTCCATGTACTGTAGGGGGCACTACCAGACACCAGTCAGTGCATACACTTCAGCAATACAGGTAAAGAGTACAGAACATGTAATACCTCCCTGTACTGTAGGGGGTGCTACCAGACACCAGTCAGTGCATACACTTCAGTAATACAGGTAAAGAGTACAGAACATGTAATACCTCCCTGTACTGTAGGGGGCGCTACCAGACACCAGTCAGTGCATGCATTTCAGGAATACAGGGGTTTTACCAGTGAAATGCCCATTCTGATTGGTCGGTTCTTAAAACCATTGACACATTTCGTAGATTCCATAGCATTGTATGTTGAGTCTGGTTTCAAGTTACAATGGTCCAGAAAAGACCATTGTATGTTGAAACTATTGTATGTTGAGGCCATTGTAAGTTGAGGGATCACTGTATAATAAAGCTACAGCATACTGCACAAATCATTTCAGCTTTGCTCTATCCCTAGTAGCTGTGACATCACATCAACTTCAGTGCTCCTATACCTGCTTCCCCCTTCCCTCCTGTCTACTCACAATAAGAACATTGATGTAAAGAGGGGGAGCTGAAATTACTGCTTATTAGTTTTTGAGAGAGCCGGAACCTTTCTAAGATAAGACAGCTGTGAGGCTGTTTTGACTGAAACTACTGGAAATGAAAAAGCTTCCTGTTATCTTAAAATTTGATGAACAGGAATATGAGCTTCCCCTCTTCATATCAATGGTCTCACCCTTTCGTCGATACTTGCATCATTTCTTGGTGAAAAATACCAAGATTTCATGAAAATGTAGAAAATTTAGCATTTTTCTAACTTTGAAACTCTGCTTGTATGCAAAATGGATATGTCAAATAAATTATATATATTTTTTTTAAATTAGGCTGAGAACCAAGTAGATCAAAATACAAATTGGATGTGCGGCTATGTTTCTCTATTTGTGTTGTACATTTGTAGTCTCTCCCTTCTTCCATGGCCAGCACGCCACTTCACCCATTCGGCCCAGGTGTTTTTAATTAGCAGGAGACTGCATAAGAGTTTCCTTCTTACATTTTCCCAGCCCCCTGGCAGGGAGCACATGGTAAGTGTTCACACTGGTGTGGTTCTCTGTGGTGGCCATTGTTTCTGTGATGCTTTGTCTGTGGGGTGATGCGGCCCAAGGCCGGGGGCTTGGTCGGGCAGCAGTGGGGCTGCCCGGCCACTGGGTCGTTCCCCCTGTGGGCTTGGTGTCTTGGAGGCAGTGGTCGCCGCCCGATGCTACGCCAGTGTTAGGTTAGGGACCCACTCTGACTAGTTGGCCTTGACGTGGCGAGTGGGCTTGTACTTTTTGACCAAGATGTATACTAACAATCTGTTAGTTTTTTTAATTATGCTGAGAAGCAAGTAGATCTAAATACAAATGGTGGATGTGCGGCTATTAGAGATGAGCGAACTTACAGTAAATTCGATTCGTCACAAACTTCTCGGCGCGGTAATTGATGACTTATTCTGCATAAATTAGTTCAGCTTTTAGGTGCTCCGGAGGGCTGGAAAAGATGGATACAGTCCCACGAAAGATTCTCCTAGGATAGTATCCACCTTTTCCAGCCCACGGGAGCACCTAAAAGCTGAAATAATTGATGCAGGATAAGTCATCAATTACTGAATCGAATCGAATCGAATTTACTGTAAGTTCGCTCATCTCTAGTGGCTATGTTTCTCTACTTGTGTTATACAAATAAATTATATATTCATTCACATATACAATATGTCTACTTTATGTTGGCATCATAAAGTTGAAATGTTTTTACTTTTTGAAGACATTAGAGGGCTTCAAAATCTAACAGCAATTTTCAAAATTTTCTCAAAAAATTTCTAAATCTTAATTTTTCAGGGGCCAGTTCAGTTTGAAGTGGATTTGAGGGGCCTTTCTGTGAGAAATCCCCCCATAAATGACCCCATTATAGAAACTGAACTCCTCAAATATTCAAAATTACATTCAGAAAGTTTGTTAACCCTTTAGGTGTTTCACAGAAATAGCAGCAAAGTGGAAGAGAAAACTCAAAATCTACATTTTTTGCAGTAACATGATCTTGTAGCCCCATTTTTTTCCCATTTTTTCAAGGGGTATAAGCAGAAAAAGCCCCCCAAAATTTGTAACCAAATTTCTCTTGAGTATGGAAATGTCTCATATGTGGATGTAAATCGCTCTGCGCGTGCACTACAGGGCTCAGAAGGGAAGGAGCAACTTTGGGATTTTTATGACAGAATTTTGCTGAAATGGTTTTTGATGGTTTTTGGGGGGCATGTCACAATTAGGAAGTCCCCCTGGTGCCAGCACAGCAAAAAAAAAAAAAAAAAACACATGGCATACTATTTGGGAAACTACACCTCTCAAGGAATGTACCAAGGGGTACAGTGAGCCATAACGCCCCACAGGTGTTTGATGAATTTTCATTGAAGTTGGAAAGGAAAATAAAAAATGTGATTTTTTTTCACTAAAATGCTGGTGTTACTCCAAATTTTTCATTTTCACAAGGGGTAAGGGTGCATGCACACTACGTTTCTTGAGATACGGGACCGTATATGGCTGGGGAGAGGGGGGCGGAGAGTCGTGGGCGGGGCAACCGCATGCTGCCGTATGCGGTCCCGTATCTAATGTATTTCAATGAGCGACCGGAGTGAAACACTGCCTCCGGTTGGCTCCGTTTTGCCCCGTATACGGTTTCCCGACCAGACCTAAAAGCGCTGTTGACTAAGTTTTTGCCTCCATCTCCACTGCATACTGCCACGGGGTGTCTGGGTCCTCTGTCTCGCCTCCCTCGTAATAACCCTCCAGCTCCTCTGGCTGCTCCTGCTCCTCCTCTCCTGTCCAATGACCAGAAACACCGGCCATCTCATCCACCGCAAACTGTGCTCCGCTCTGCCCCTCATCATCCTCCTCCAGTTCCTCCCCCACAGACCTCATGTAGCCTTCTGATGTAGGCGCAACATCTCCATTGCCGTGACCAGCCATGTTTTCAATCAATTTTTGGAGTAAATGTAGGAGTGGAATTACGTCGTTCATGGCGTAATTCGAGCGACTAACAAAAAATGTGGCTTCCTCAAAGGGCCTCAGCAAATGGCAGGTGTCACGTATGAGCTGCCACTCGTTCACATTGAAGTTACACAGGGGAGTACTCCTATCTGCTTGTATCATCAAAAAAATCTGTGATGGCTTTTCTTTGTTCGTATAGTCTGTCCAACATATGGAGGGTGGAATTCCAACGCGTGGCAACGTCACAAATGAGACTATGTTGTGGGATACCATTCTGACGCTGCAGCTCAAGCAAAGTGTGCTTGGCGGTGTACGAGTGGCTGAAGTGCATGCACAGTTGCCATTGTCAGGACGTCTTGCAAATGGGGTGAAGACTTGATGAACTTCTTGACAACCAGATTCAACACTTGTGCCATGCAGGGCGAATGGTTCACACTTCCTTGTCGCAGCGCGGCCACAATGTTCTTCACCATGGTTCCCATTTCCAGATTTCGTGGAGTAAGCCATACTCGGATTTCTTCCCTAATGAACTTCAGCAGTTCCTCCCCTGTGAGACTCCGTTCGCCAAAGCAAACCATGTGAAGGACGGCTTGACACCGCTGTGACCTACACACGTGGTACGATGAAGGGCCACGGAGATTTGGATGTGCAGTGGAGACCGAGGACACGGGGGAGGAGGAGGCGCACACTGTAAAAGGACCAACTGCCTGGGAGCGAGAGCGTGGAGGAGGAAGCGGTGTGATCTGTCCAAGTTGCTGCTGTGGCTGTGCAGGAACAACATTTACCCAGTGGGCCGTAAAAGACAAGTATTGTCCCTGCCCGTAGTTACAGCTCCACACGTCGGCGCTGCCGTGCACTTTTGAACACACCGACAGGCTCAAGGACTGGCTCACCTTCTCTTGTACAAACTTATGCAGGGCTGGTACTGCCTTCTTCGCAAAGAAATGACGGCTTGGGACTCTCCACCTCGGCTCGGCACAAACCATCAATTCCCTGAAAGCTGCAGAGTCCACCAGTTGGAAAGGGAGGGACTGCAAAACCAGCAACTTAGACAGGAGCACATTCAACTTTTGCGCCGTTGGATGAGTGAGCGCATACTGTTGTCTCTTGGACATGGCTTCGCCGATCGATTGTTGGCGGAATGGCTGACTACGAGCGGAGGAAGCAGGAGAGCAAGAAGGATGGTTTGACACAATGCTCCCTTCGGCTGAGGGGGTGGAGCCTTGGCTGGATGACGGAGGGAGCGGATGGCCACTGGGTGATGCGGCAGGCTGGACCACTACCTCGGAGCCACGGTTATCCCAGGCCGCTTTATGGTGGCGAATCATGTGTTGACGCAGGGCCGTGGTGCCGAGATTGGGACCCTGGCAACGCTTCACCTTCTGCCGACAGATTTTGCTTGCCGCGAAGCAGGTGGTCTTCCCCTGGAAGTTTGGCTCCTGAATTTCCACTACTGCCACCACCACGCTGATTGCCAACCGTGCTACCGCCTTGCTGCCTCATAGACAAAGAGCAAATCTCTTCTCCTGATGATGATAAAGCCCCGGCTTCTGCACCCGGCTCCCAATTGCGATCGGCTTCATCATCATCAAAAGATGTTTGCACGTCACTGATGTCCTCCTCGTGTTCCACAACAATGTCTGCCTCAGGACCCTGAGCAATTGAAACACCGCCTCCCACGTCACTCTCCGCATCACTACTTGGCCGCCATGCGGAGCAAGGGACTTATGTCTCCACACATTCTTGGCTGCCAATTAGCTGCTGACTGTCCTCTATTACATCGTCCTCGCTAAATAGTGGAGCTGAACCCAAAGCATGAGATACTTCTTTGAAACTTTCTTCTATTCCTGTGAAACACCTAAAGGGTTAACAAACTTTCTGAATGTCATTTTGAATACAATGAGGGGTGCAGTATTCATGATTGGGTCCATTATGGGGAATTTCTAACATAAAGACCCTCAAATTCACTTGCTGCTAAACCTTGAAGCCCTCTGATGTCTTCAAAAAGTAAAAACATGTCTACTTTGTGATACCAACATAAAGTAGACATATTGTTTATGTGAATCAATATATAATTTATTTGGTATGTCTATTTTCCTTACAAGCAGAGAGTTTCAAAGTTATAAAATTGCAAAATGTTAAAATTTTTCATGAAATTTTGGAATTTTTCACCAAGAAATGATGCAAGTATCTAAAAAAATTTACCACTATCATAAAGTAGAATATGTCACGAAAAAACAATCTCGGAATCAAATTCATAAGTGAAAGCATCCCAGAGTTATTAATGCTTAAAGTGACAGTGGTCAGATGTGCAAAAAATGCTCTGGTCCTTAGGGTCAAAATGGGCTCGGTCCCCAAGGGGTTAAAGGGGTAGTCGGGTGGAACTTTTATTTTTTTTTAAATCAACTGGTGCCAGAAAGATAAACAGATTTGTAAATTACTTCTATTAAAAAATCTTTACCCTTCCAGTACTTATTGCAGCTGTATTCTACGGAGGAAATTATTTTCTTCTTCAATTTATTTTTTGTCTTGTCCACAGTGCTCTCTGCTGACACCTGATGCCCGTGTCAGGATCTGTCCAGAGCAGGAGAAAATCCCCACAGCAAACCTATGCTGCTCTGGATAGTTCCTGACATGGACAGAGGTGTCAGTAGAGAGCACTGTGGACAAGACAAAAAAGAAATAAAAAAATAATAGAATTTCCTCTGTAGCATACAGAGTACTGAAAGGATTAAGATTTTTAGAAGTAAATTACAAATCTGTTTAAATTTCTGGCACCAGTTCATTTAGAAAAAAAAAGTTTTCCACCGGAGTACCGCTTTAAGGACCAGGCCAATTTTATTTTTGCGTTTTTAGTTTTTTCCTCCTCCCCTTCTAAAATCCATAACTCTTTTATTTTTCCATTCACAGACTCATACGAGGGCTTGTTTTTTTGTGTAACCAATTGTACTTTGTAATGACAAAAAAAAATTGTGTAAAGAAATGTAATGGACTAATAGGTTAAGCTCTCTGGGAGAACATGTGACAACAAATCATGTGACTGCATAACATAACATGTGACAGACTTACAGGTCCTTGAGACAACCTCTCACAGGCTCTATCTATACATTAGGATCCTGTCTATATATTAACCCCTTAAGGACTCAGCCCATTTTGGCCTTAAGGACTCAGACAATTACATTTTTACGTTTTCATTTTTTCCTCCTCGCCTTCTAAAAATCATAACTCTTTTATATTTTCATCCACAGACTAGTATGAGGGCTTGTTTTTTGCGCGACCAGTTGTCCTTTGTAATGACATCACTCATTATATCATAAAATGTATGGCGCAACCAAAAAACACTATTTTTGTGGGGAAATTAAAACGAAAAACGCAATTTTGCTAATTTTGGAAGGTTTTGTTTTCACGCCGTACAATTTATGGTAAAAATGACATGTGTTCTTTATTCTGAGGGTCAATATGATTAAAATGATACCCATTATTATATACTTTTATATTATTGTTGCGCTTAAAAAAAATCACAAACTTTTTAACCAAATTAGTACGTTTATAATACCTTTATTTTGATGACCTCTAACTTTTTTATTTTTCCGTATAAGTGGCGGTATGGGGGCTCATTTTTTGCGCCATGATCTGTACTTTTTTTTGATACCACATTTGCATATAAAAAACTTTTAATACATTTTTTATAATTTTTTTTTTAATAAAATGTTTTAAAAAAGTAGAAATTTGGGACTTTTTAAATTTTTTTTCGTTCACGCCGTTCACTGTACGGGATCATTAACATTTTATTTTAATAGTTCGGACATTTACGCACGCGTCGATACCAAATATGTCTATAAAAAATGTTTTTTACGCTTTTTGGGGGTAAAATAGGAAAAAACGGACGTTTTACTTTTTTATTGGGGGAGGGGATTTTTCACTTTTTTTTTACTTTTACATTTTTTTACATTTTTTTTTACACTTGAATAGTCCCCATAGGGGACTATTCATAGCAATACCATTATTGCTAATACTGATCTGTTCTATGTATAGGACATAGAACAGATCAGTATTATCGGTCATCTCCTGCTCTGGTCTGCTCGATCACAGACCAGAGCAGGAGACGCCGGGAGCCGCACGGAGGAAGGTGAGGGGACCTCCGTGCGGTGTTATGAATGATCGGATCCCCGCAGCAGCGCTGCGGGCGATCCGATCGTTCATTTAAATCGCGAACTGCCGCAGATGCCGGGATCTGTATTGATCCCGGCACCTGAGGGGTTAATGGCGGACGCCCGCGAGATCGCGGGCGTCGACCATTGCCGGTGGGTCCCTGGCTGCGATCAGCAGCCGGGATCAGCCGCGCATGACACGGGCATCGCTCCGATGCCCGCGGTTATGCACAGGACGTAAATGTACGTCCTGGTGCGTTAAGTACCACCTCACCAGGACGTACATTTACGTCCTGCGTCCTTAAGGGGTTAAAGCAGTATACACAACATTCTGGAAACAACAGGGGGAGACCGTGCAGGGGAGCCCCCCAGGTCACTGAGGGTCTCTACCTGACTGGGCCTAAACCATGTTCTGTACTGGGACATTAAAATACCACTTCCGTATATGTGACATTGTGACCGCTTTTTATTAACTTTTTTGCAATGTGATGTAACCAAAAAGCAGAAATTTTGGACTTTTCTTTTACGTTTATGCCGTTTACCGTACAGGATCATTAACATTATATTTTTATAGTACGGACAATTATGCACGTGGCTATACCAAATATCTTTATTATTTATTCAGCATTTTTTACACTTTTTTGATTAAAATGGGGAAAAGGGGTGATTTAAATCTTTATTGGGGGAGGGGCTCTTTCAAATTTTTTCAAAAATAGCACTGATCAGTATTATTGCCGATCTTCTGCTTTGGTCTGCAGGAAGGCCAATCAGAGAAGAAGACCCAGGGAGAGCGGTGGAGGCAGGTGAGGGGACCCCCGTCCGCCATCTTGGCTGATCTGATCCCCGAAACAGTGTCGCGTGGATCAGATGAGCCAGTAACCCCGCGTCATATCACGGCGGGCCTGGTGTCATAGTGAAGCCGGGACCCGCCTCTAATAGCGCGCAACGCCGATAGCGGCGCCACGTGCTATTAACCCTTTAGCCGCGCGCTCAGAGCTGAGCCGCGTGGCTAAAAGCGAAAGTGAAAGTTGCCGGCTAGCTCAGTCGGGCTATTCGGGATAGCCGCGGCTAATCGCGGCATCCCGAACAGCTGACAGGACAGCGGGAGGGCCCCTACCTGCCACCTCGCTGTCCGATCGCCAAATGACTGCTCAGTGCCTGAGATCCAGGCATGAGCAGTCATGCGGCAGAATCGTTGATCACTGGTTTCTTATGAGAAACCAGTGATCTGTGTAAGAGATCAGTGTGTGCAGTGTTATAGGTCCCTATGGGAGCTATAACACTGCAAAATAAAGTGAAAAAAAAGTGAATAAAGATCATTTAACTCCTCCCCTATTAAAAGTTTGAATCACCCCCCTTTTCCAATAAAAAAAAAAGCACAGTGTAAATAAAAATAAACATATATGGTATCACCGCGTGCGGAAATGTCCGAATTATAAAAATATATCACTAATTAAACCGCTCGGTCAATGGCGTGCGCGCAAAAAAATTCCAAAGTCCAAAACAGTGCATTTTTGGTCACTTTTTATATAATTTAAAAATGAATAAAAAGCGATCAATAAGTTCTATCAATGTAAAAATGGTACCGTTAAAAACTTCAGATGACGGCGCAAAAAATGAGCCCTCATACCGCCCCATACACGGAAAAAAAAAAGTTATAGGGGTCAGAAGATGACAATTTTAAACGTATTAATTTTCCTGCAGTAGTTATGATTTTTTCCAGAAGTCCGACAAAATCAAACCTATATAAGTAGGGTATCATTTTAATCGTATGGACCTACAGAATAAAGATAAGGTGTCATTTTTACCGAAAAATGTACTACGTAGAAACGGAAGCCCCCAAAAGTTACAAAACTGCGTTTTTTTTTCAATTTTGTCGCACAATGATTTTTTTTCCGTTTCACCGTAGATTTTTGGGCAAAATGACTGATGTCATTACAAAGTAGAATTGGTGGCGCAAAAAATAAGCCAGCATATGGTTTTTTAGGTGCAAAATTGAAAGAGTTATGATTTTTTAAAGGCAAGGAGCAAAAAACGAAAATGTAAAAACGGAAACCCTCCCGGTCCTTAACCCCTTAAGGACCCAGCCATTTTACACCTCAGGACCCGGCCATTTTTTGCAATTCTGACCACTGTCACTTTAAACATTAATAACTCTGGAATGCTTTTAGTTATCATTCTGATTCCGAGATTGTTTTTTCGTGACATATTCTACTTTAACATAGTGGTAAAATTTTGTGGTAACTTGCATCCTTTCTTGGTGAAAAATCCCAACATTTTATGAAAAATTTGAAAATTTTGCATTTTTTTAACTTTGAAGCTCTCTGCTTGTAAGGAAAATGGATATTCCAAATAATTTTTTTTTTTATTCACATATACAATATGTCTATTTTATGTTTGCATCATAAAATTTACGTGTTTTTACTTTTGGAAGTCACCAGAGGGCTTCAAAGTTCAGCAGCAATTTTCCAATTTTTCACAAAATTTCCAAACTCACAATTTTTCATGGACCAGTTCAGGTTTGAAGTGGATTTGAAGGGTCTTCATATTAGAAATACCCCACAAATTACCCCATTATAAAAACTGCACCCCCCAGAGTATTCAAAATGACATTCAGTCCGCGTTTTAACCCTTTAGGTGTTTCACAGGAATAACAGCAAAGTGAAGGAGAAAATTCACAATCTCCATTTTTTACACTCGCATGTTCTTGTAGACCCAATTTTTGAATTTTTACAAGGGGAAAAAGGAGAAAATGTATACTTATATTTGTAGCCCAATTTCCCTCGAGTAAGCACATACCTCATATGTCTATGTAAAGTGTTCGGCGGGCGCAGTAGAGGGCTCAGAAGCGAAGGAGCGACAAGGGGATTTTGGAGAGTACGTTTTTTTGAAATGGTTTTTGGGAGGCATGTTGCATTTAGGAAGCCCCTATGGTGCCAGAACAGCAAAAATCCCCCACATGGCATACCATTTTGGAAACTAGACCCCTTGAGGTACGTAACAAGGAATAAAGTGAGCCTTAATACCCCACAGGGGTTTCACGACTTTTGCATATGTAAAAAAATAAAAATAAAATTTCACTAAAATGTGTGTTTCCCCCCAAATTTCACATTTTTGCAAGGGTTAATAGCAGAAAATACCCCCCAAACATTGTAACCCCATCTCTTCTGAGTATGGAGGTATCCCATAAGTTGACCTGAGGTGTACTATGAGTGAACTACAATGCTCAGAAGAGAAGGAGTCATATTTGGCTTTTTGAGAGCAAATTTTGCTCGGGGGCATGTCGCATTTAGGAAGCCCCTATGGTGCCAGGACAGCAAAAAAAAAACACATGGCATACCATTTTGGAAACTAGACCCCTTGTGGAACGTAACAAGAAATAAAGTGAGCCTTAATACCCCACAGGGGTTTCACGACTTTTGCATACGTAAAAAAAAAATAAAAAAAATCACTAAAATGTGTGTTTCCCCCCAAATTTCACATTTTTACAAGGGTTAATAGCAGAAAATACCCCCCAAAATTTGTAACCACATCTCTTCTGAGTATGGAGGTACCCCATAAGTTGACCTGAAGTGCACTACGGGCGAACTACAATGCTCAGAAGAGAAGGAGTCATATTTGGCTTTTTGAGAGCAAATTTTGCTCGGGGGGCATGTCGCATTTAGGAAGCCCATATGGTGCCAGGACAGCAAAATAACCCCCACATGGCATACCATTTTGGAAACTAGACCCCTTGAGGAACGTAACAAGGCATAAAATGAGCATTTACCCCCCACTGGTGTCTGTCAAATCTTTGGAACAGTGGGCTGTACAACATTTTTAATTTGCACAGCCCACTGTTCCAAAGATCTGTCAGACACCAGTGGGGTGTAAATTCTCACTGCACACCTCATTACATTCCGTGAGGGGTCTAGTTTCCGAAATGGGGTCACATGTGGGTTTTTTTTTTTTTTTTTGTCGAAACCGCTGTAACAATCAGCCACCCCTGTGCAAATCACCTCAAATGTACATGGTGCACTCTCCCTTCTGGGCCTTGTTGTGCGCCCCCAGAGCACTTTGTGCCCACATATGGGGTATCTCCGTAGTCGGGAGAAATTGTGTTACAAATTTTGTGGGGCTTTTTTCCCCTTTACCTCTTGTCAAAATGAAAAGTATAGGGCAACACCAGCATGTTAGTGTAAAAAGTTTATTTTTTTTACACTAACATGCTGGTGTAGACCCCAACTTCACCTTTTCATAAGGGGTGAAAGGAGAAAAAGACCCCCAAGATTTGTAAGGCAATTTCTCCCGAGTACGGCGATACCCCATATGTGGCCCTAAACTGTTGCCCTGAAATACGACAGGGCTCCAAAGTGAGAGCGCCATGTGCATTTGAGGCCTGAATTAGGGATTTGCATAGGGGTGGACATAGGGGTATTCTACGCCAGTGATTCCCAAACAGGGTGCCTCCAGCTGTTGTAAAACTCCCAGCATGCCTGGACAGTCAACGGCTGTCTGGCAATACTGGGAGTTGTTGTTTTGCAACAGCTGGAGGCTCCATTTTGGAAAGAGTGGCGTACCAGACGTTTTTCATTTTTATTGGGGAGGGAGGGGGGCTGTGTAGGGGTATGTGTATATGTAGTGTTTTTTACTTTTTATTTTATTTTGTGTTAGTGTAGTGTTTTTAGGGTACAGTCACACGGGCGGGGGGATTACAGCGAGTTTGAGCTGCCGCACAAAATTTGCTGCATCGCAAACTTGCAGCCCGATACTCACTGTAAGCCCCCTGCCCATGTGAATGTACCCTGTACATTCACAGGGGGGGGACCTCCAGCTGTTGCAAAACTACAACTCCCAGCATGCCTGAGAATGTTTGGGAGTTGTGGTTTTGCAACAGCTGGAGGCACACGGGTTGGGAAACAGTGAGTTAGGAAACAATGTTTCCCAACCAGTGTGCCTCCAGCTGTTGCAAAACCACAACTCCCAAACATTCTCAGGCATGCTGGGAGTAGTAGTTCGGCAACATCTTTAGAGCCAGATGTTGCCGAACTACAACTCCCAGCATGCTTGGAGTTGTAGTTTTGCAACATCTGGAGGACTACAGTTTGCAGACCACTAATACAGTGGTTCCCAATCTGTGCCCTTCCAGATGTTGCAAAACTACAACTCCCAGTATGCCAAAACTGTCCAGGCATGCTGGGAGTTGTAGTTCTGCAACATCTGAAGGGCCAGATGTTACAGAACTACAACTCCCAGCATGCCTGGACAGTAAGGGCATGCTGAGGATGTGTAGTTTTGCAACATCTGGAAGGGCACAGTGGTCTCCAAACTGTGTACCTCCAGATGTTGCAAAACTGCAACTCCCAGCATGCCCAGATGCCAAGGGCTGTCTGGGCATGCTGGGAGTTGTAGTTTACAGGGTCCTATTACACCAATGCATGTCGCTTTACGGCGACGTGCATTGCTGTAAAGGGCCCGACCCCGGCTGAAGATCTACTCACCTGTCGCCGCCGCCGTCTTCATCGTCTGGATCCGGGTCTTCAGGGACGAGGTAAGTACCGGGGCCGGTCCCCAGCACTCCCCCGTCCCCCGCCGCGTCCTCCGGTCTTCCTCCCGTCCTCTCCGGACTTTCAGGGGCCGGTGCATTGCCGTGGAATGAGATTTGCCATAGAATGAGATGATCCGCCTCCATCACATCCTATTGGCTCTCTCTTGTCACGTGACATATTTAAACTTCATGCATCGATGCGCACAGCAGTGTCAGTTTGGCTATCACAGGGAGAGGATCTCCTCATCCTGTGATAGCTGAAGCTGTACGGAGCTCTCATGGCCTCTGTGGCCCGACAGAAGTTCACACTTGTACGCAGCTCATACGGCTGCCTCATATACATTTACTGTTGATCCACAGCGCTATCGGGATCCCTATGCCCGATAGCGCTGTCATCAGTGTGCGTCCCCGCGAGCGCCCCATACCCGCAGCTGTACTCCCCGTCGCCCGTAGCTCTACTCCCCGTCCCCCGCAGCTCTACTCCCCGTCACCCGTAGCTCTACTCCCCGTCCCCCGCAGCTCTACTCCCCGTCGCCCGTAGCTCTACTCCCCGTCCCCCGCAGCTGTACTCCCCATCCCCCGCAGCTCTACTCCCCGTCCCCCGCAGCTGTACTCCCCGTTGCCCGTAGCTCTACTCCCCGTCCCCCGTAGGTCTACTCCCCGTCACCTGTTAACGCTCAGGGAGCGATCCACAGCGCTATGGGGATTCCGATGCCGCTGTCATCAGTGTGCGTCCCCGCGAGCGCCCCACGCCCGCAGCTGTACTCCCCGTCCCCCGCAGCTCTACTCCCCATCCCGTTAACGCTCAGGGAGCGGGGAACAGAAAGTAGAGCATCGGGCGCAGGTAAAGTAGTACTGCGCATGCGCAGCACTACGCGAATAACTTAACCTGCGCCCGATGCTCTACTTTCTGTTCCCCGCTCCCTGAGCGTGAACGGGATGGGGAGTACGGCTGCGGGCGTGGGGCGCTCGCGGGGACGCACACTGATGACAGCGGCATCGGGCATCGGGATCCCGATAGCGCTGTGGATCAACAGTAAATGTATATGAGGCAGCCGTATGAGCTGCGTACATGTGTGAACTTCTGTCGGGCCACAGAGGCCATGAGAGCTCCGTACAGCTTCAGCTATCACAGGATGAGGAGATCCTCTCCCTGTGATAGCCAAACTGACACTGCTGTGCGCATCGATGCGTGACGTTTAAATATGTCACGTGACAAGAGAGAGCCAATAGGATGTGATGGAGGCGGACCATCTCATTCTATGGCAAATCTCATTCCACGGCAATGCACCGGGCAGGACGGGAGGAAGTAACCGCCCCCCCTCCTGCGATTGGTCGGTTAACTAACCGACAGATCGCAGGGGATCGGAGGAGGTGGCCGGCTTGCCACCTCGCTCCGATACTCCAGCATGGTCCTGGCTGTCTGCGACAGCCGGGATCATGCGAAATTACCGGGCGGTCGGGTCCCAGAGACCCGATCAGCCCGGTATCGCCGCAGATTGCAAGGGCGATTTCCCTTGCGATTTGCGGCGATCGCCGACATGGGGGGCCTACATGGCCCCCCTCGGCGTTTGCCCTGGATGCCTGCTGAAGGATTTCAGCAGGCATCCAGTTCCGATCTCTGCCCGGCGAGCGGCAGAGACCGGAAAACGCCATGACGCATGCATACGTCATGGGTCCTTAAGACCCAGGGTGTGAAGACGTATGCATACGTCATGGGTCCTGAACAGGTTAAGGGGTTAAAGATGCCACACTGCCGCAGATGCCGTGAACTGTGTTGATCATGGCATCTGAGGGGTTAATGGCGGACATCAGTGTGTTTGCTGATGTCCGCCATTACCGGCATTTCCGTGGCTGCTGACAGCTGCTGGGACCCGCCACGCATGAAGTGAGCGCAACTCCTGCACTCACATCATAGCCGCGCCATACATGTACGGTGCTGTGCGCAGAGTTACTCGCTGCAGTGCCGTATATTTACAGCGCATGTCCTTGATGGGTTAATGTAACTGATGCATGTTGTCATCAGTTGTGGCATCAGTTGCATGGGGATTTAAAGGGGTACTCCACTGCTCAGAATTCAGCCCCGCCCCCTCGTGATGCTGCCACGCCCCCTTCCATAGACATGCATTGAGGAGGCGGGGCCATGATGTCATGAGCCCCCCACCGGCTCTAAGCCTTCGGAATATTTTGTCCTGAGCAGCAGAGTACTCCTTTAAGCTGAGCTCACCTATGAATGACACCGAACATAAGTGAACTCAGCAAGCATTACACTTGTATTCCTGCTTCCAATGCATGAACTTCAAGAGCTCACTGCTCGCTACGTAAAGCCAGGTCTACACTGCAACTTTTTATAGTGCTAGTAATTGATTTTTTCTATCAATCTAAAACTTCAGTCTAAGGAAATACACTAAGTTGCAATCTTGTCCCCTTCAGCTTCTATCTGTCAACCAGAAGCACTACAGAAAGTCACAGTGTAGCCCTAGATAATTATTCCCACCAAAATTCTGAGATTTTAGTGTGGTGTCCCGGTACTGTACACATACTGTACCTTGTGGTTTAAGTCCACAAAGTCAGATTTCCTCCGTACTGATCGGATGCTCATAGTGGGATAACCCTTAGTCACCTCTTCCTTCTTTAATTGTATGTGTTTGTGATATATATATATATATATATATATATATATATATATATATATGGTATAGTGTAAATATTGCTTCCAGGACCTTAGGTCACGTGATTAATAATTATATTGTTCTGCTAAGGTTAAGGACCTTTCAGGTCATGTGCTCATGTCACATGTTGTACCACATTGCTTTGTATTAGGACTGACAGGTCTGGGGGACCAATAAGCTTGAAGCCCGCCCCTTGAAATATAAGGGCGCTGTCACCCAATCATCTCTCTCTTGGGTTCCGGACTAGTAGAGAGAGAGGAGTTCTGTGTATACGTGCAAGACAAATCTAGGCCTGAAGCCTGCTAACTTCAGCCGAATACAAAACCGTAAGTTCAATCTAACTCAATCCTAATCCTACGTGACTGCTGGACCTAAACAATTCCCCTAAATCCAGTGGAACAGCGTAAAGCAATTACTTCAAGCTTATTCCCTATACGGTCCCAACCAAACCTGTGAGGAACCTAAAGTCCGGTCCTCTGTAAAGACTGTTACTACGTTTAACCTGCATAAAATCGGCAGTAAAGTTATCTTCAGTTTACTAAGATTCCGGTTGTGGACAATCCTTTATTCCTCCCTATCGTTCCTGGGACGGGTGGCGGTAGGATATATATATACAGAGAGGTACCCGCACCCTGGCGTCACGACAGTTAAGGGTTAATCCAACACCCTTTCATCACTGCACAGCTACACACTACCTACCCTACACCCCCAAGCTACCACATTAGCAATATTTTCCAGCAGTTTTTTCATGGATTTTTTTTCCCCAAAAAAATTACAGTAGCCAATTGTTAAACAAAAGTCAATAGTAAAATATTAAACACACTACAAACACTGGGGGGAATTCACTATTTCTCATTCACAAAAAAAAAAAAAAAAAAATGCACAATGCAGTCAGCACATCAAACACTTTGCAAACAATTGAGGGAAATGCTTTTTTGTATGCATTATTTTTCACTTTTGTTGTATCTTATGGGTGTTTTTATCCAAACACAGCATGCACTATGTATGGCGTTTTTTAAGGTGTTTTCCTATAGGCTTCTCACTAGGCTTCTCTATAAAATATCTGAACAAAAATGTATATTAAACATTGTCTGAATAAAAAAGGAAGCCCATGATACTAAAACAGCTTAAATGGGTACTCTGGTGAAAACCTTTTTTCTTTATATCAACTGGTGGCAGAAAGTTAAACATATTTGTAAATTACTTCTATTAAAAAATCTTAATCCTTCCAGTACTTATTAGCAGCTGAATGCTACAGAGGAAATTCCTTTCTTTTTGGAACACTCATGACATCACGAGCACAGTGCTCTCTGCTGACATCACTGTCCATTTTAGCAACCATGCACAGCAGACATAAGCTAAGGGCAGCATTGTGGCTCAGTGGTTAGCACTGCTGCCTTGCAGTGCTGGGGACTTGGGTTCAAATCCCACTAAGGACAACAATAAATAAAGTGTTAATATTATTATAATAACATCAGCAGAAAGAACTGTGCTCGTGATGTCATCAGAGAGCATTCCAAAAAGTAAAGAATTTCCTCTGTAGTATTCAGCAGCGAATAAGTACAGGAAGGATTAAGATTTTTTAATAGAAGTAATTTACAAATACGTTTAACTTTCTGCCACCAGTTGATTTAAAAGAAAAAAGGTTTTCACCTTGTTTTAACTTGCAGTGCTGCACTGTTTGTTCAGTTACTATCAATGTCTATGCAAGTTAGGTAAACTGTGTAAAAAAAATTTAATAAACACCCCCAATAAAAAATCTAATCACTCCCCCTTTCCTATTTAAAAAAAATTATAAAAACATAAACATATGTGATATTGCCGCATATTTCCATTTGGTGAATGATGTAAGTAAAAACAAAATAATAAAATACATAATTGCAGATTTTTGGTTATATTATTTCAGGAAATAATAAATTGAAAGAGATTAAAAAAATCCCATCTTAACCAATCCCACCTCATAACAGTAAAAACTACGGGGGAGATTTATCAAAACCTGTCCAGAGGTAAAGTTGCTGTGTTACCCATAGCAACCAATCAGATCGCTTCTTTCATTTTTGAAACGGCCTCTATAGGGACATAATGATAGCTATAAATAGTCCACTATATGGACATAAAAAGTGTAAAATAAATGTGGGGGAAAAAAAGTTTAAAAAAATGTGAAAAAGCCCTCCTCCAATAAAACTTTAACCCCTTAAGGACCAAGGGCGTACAGGTACGCCTTTTCTCCCTGGTACCTAAGGACTAAGGGCGTACCTGTACTCCCGTGGGAATTTCGGTCCCCGCCGCGTGCCGGGCGGGGACCCGGCCGGGGTGACTGCTGATATCTATCAGCAGGCACCCCGCGCAAATGTCAAGGGGGGTCATTAGACCCCCCCATGTCGGCGATCGGCGCAAATCGCAAGTGAATTCACACTTGCGATTTGCGCTGATTTCGGGTCATTACGGGTCTATGGTGACCCGGTGACCCGGAATAGAAGGGGGATCGCGGGTGTCCTAGACACCCACGATCCCCCTGTAGCGATAGGAGTGAGGTGGCAGGGTTGCCACCCCTCCTATCTCTGCTATTGGTGGTCTAGACGCGACCATCAATAGCAGATCGGGGGCGGAGGGGTTTACTTTCGGTTTCCCTGTTCTGCCCACCCACAATAGGTGGGGCAGGACGGGGAAACCGACAGGGACCGGCGCCAAAGATCCACTTACCCATTGGCGACGGCAGCGGGCGACGATCGGCGTAAGAAGAGGACCGCGGCGCAGCTCTCTGGATCCAACGGAAGCCGGTGAGTTACTTAGCAACATCTGGAGGGCTACAGTCTGAGACCACTATAGTGGTCTCTAAACTGTAACCCTCCAGATGTTGCAAAACTACAACTCCCAGCATGCCCAGAGAGATGTTTAGGCTTGCTGGGAGTTGCAGTTTTGCAACAGCTGGAGGTCTACAGTTTGAGACCACTGCAAAGGGTTTGCTGTCTGGGCATGCTGAGAGTTGTAGTTTTGCAACATCTGGAGGTCCACAGTTTGGAGACCACTGTGCAGTGGTCTCTAAACTATAGCTCTCCAGATGTTGCAAAACTGCAACTCCCAGCATGCCTAAACAGCAAACAGCTGTCTCTGCATGCTGGGAGTTGTAGTTGCGATCCCTCCAGCTGTTGCATAACTACATCTCCCAACATGCCTTTCGGCGATCAGTACATGCTGGGAGTTGAAGTTTTGCAACAGCTGGAGGCACACTAGTTGGAAAATACTGAGTTAGGTAACAGAACCTAACTGAAGGTTTTCCAACCAGTGTGCCTTCAGCTGTTGCAAAAGTACAACTCCCAGCATGCACGGTCTGTCAGTACATGGTGGGAGTTGTAGTTTTGAAACAGCTGGAGGTTTGCCCCCCCATGTGAACGTACAGGGTACATTCACACGGGCGGGTTTACAGTAAGTTTTCTGCTTCAAGTATGAGCTGCGGCAAATTTTTCACCGCAGCGCAAACTCCTAGCGGTAAATTCACTGTAAACCCGCCAGTGTGAACGTACCCTAAAAACACTATACTACACTACACTTACACATAATAAAGAGTAAAACACTACATTTACACCTCCTTACACTGTCCCCCTAATAAAAATAAAAAACGTATTGTACGGCAGTGTTTCCAAAACAGAGCCTCCAGCTGTTGCAAAACAAAAACTCCCAGCATTTCCGGACAGCCACTAACTGTCCAGGCATGCTGGGAGTTTAGCAACAGCTGGAGGCACCCTGTTTGGGAATCACTGGCGTAGAATACCCCTATGTCAACCCCTGTGCATTCCCTAATTTAGTCCTCAAATGCGCATGACGCTCTCTCACTTCAGAGCCCTGTCGTATTTCAAGGAAACAGTTTAGTGCCACATATGGGGTATCTCCGTACTCGGGAGAAATTGCACTACTAATTTTGGGGGCTTTTTTTCCTTTTACCCCTTATGAAAAGAAAAGTTGGGGTCTACACCAGCCTGTTAGTGTAAAAAATTTTTTTTTTTACAATAACATGCTGGTGTTGTCCTTTACTTTTTATTTTCACGGGAGGTAAAAGGAAAAAAAGACTCCCAAAATTTGTAACGCAATTTCTCCTGAGTACGGAAATACCCCATATGTAGGCGTAAAATGCTCTGCGGACGTACAGCAAGGCTCAGGAGTGAGAGCGCACCATGTACATTTGAGGCCTAAATTGGGGATTTGCACAGGGGTGGCTGATTTTACAGCGGTTCTGACATAAACCCCAAAAAATAAATACCCACATGTGACCCCATTTTGGAAACGACACCCGTCACGGAACGTAACAAGGGGTGTTTGACAAATTTTCATTAAAGTTGGATGGGAAAATGAAAAAAAAAATTTTTTTCACAAAAATGCTGGTGTCACCCTAAATTTTTCATTTTCACAAGGGAAAATAAAAAAAAAATAAAAAATTTGTAACCCAATTTCTTCTGAGTAAGAGCATACCCCATATGTGGATGTAAAGTGCTCTATGGGTGCACTACAATGCTCAGAAGAGAAGGAGCGCCATTGGGAATTTGAAGACAAAATTTGTCCGGAATTGAAGGCCACTTGTGTTTACAAAGCCCCCATGGTACCAGAACAATGGACCCCCCCCAATGTGACCCCATTTTGGAAACTACACCCCTCATGTAATGTAATAAGGGGTACAGTGAGCATTTACACCCCACAGGGGCACAGCCCACTGTTCCAAAGATCTGTCAAACGCCAGTGGGGTGTAAATGCTCACTGCACCACTTATTAAATTCTGTGAGGGGTGTAGTTTCCAAAATAGGGTCACATGTGGGGGGGGGGTCCACTGTTCTGGCACCACGGGGGGCTTTGTAAATGCACATGGCCCCTGACTACCATTCCAAACTAATTCTCTTTCCAAAAGCTCAATGGTGCTCCTCCTCTTCTGAGCATTGAAGTTCGCCCGTAGTGCACTTCAGGTCCACTTATGGGGTACCTCCATACTCAGAAGAGATGGGGTTACAAATTTTGGGGGGTATTTTCTGCTATTAACCCTTGCAAAAATGTGAAATTTGGGGGGAAACACACATTTTAGTGAAAACATTTTTTTTTTTTTTACATATGCAAAAGTCGTGAAACCCGTGTGGGGTATTAAGGCTCACTTTATTCCTTGTTACGTTCCTCAAGGGGTCTAGTTTCCAAAATGGTATGCGATGTTTTTTTTTTTTGCTGTTCTAGCACCATAGGGGCTTCCTAAATGCGACATGCCCCCCGAGCAAAATTTGCTCTCAAAAAGTCAAATATCACTCCTTCTCTTCTGAGCATTGTAGTTCGCCCGTAATGCACTTCAGGCCAACTTATGGGGTGCCTCCATACTCAGAAGAGATGGGGTTACAAATTTTGGGGGGTATTTTCTGCTATTAACCCTTGCAAAAATGTGAAATTTGGGGGGAAACACACATTTTAGTGAAAACATTTTTTTTTTTTTACATATGCAAAAGTCGTGAAACACCTGTGGGGTATTAAGGCTCACTTTATTCCTTGTTACGTTCCCCAAGGGGTCTAGTTTCCAAAATGGTATGCCATGTGGGTTATTTTTGCTGTTCTGGCACCATAGGGGCTTCCTAAATGCAACATGCCCCCCAAAAACCATTTCTGAAAAACGTAATCTCCAAAATCCCCTTGTCGCTTCTGAGCCCTCTACTGCGCCCGCCGAACACTTTACATAGACATATGAGGTATGTGCTTACTCGAGAGAAATTGGGCTACAAATATAAGTATACATTTTCTCCTTTTACCCCTTGTAAAAATTCAAAAATTGGGTTTACAAGAACATGCGAGTGTAAAAAATAAAGATTGTGAATTTTCTCCTTCACTTTGCTGCTATTCCTGTGAAACATCTAAAGGGTTAAAACACTTACTGATTGTCATTTTGAATACTTTGGGGGGTGTAGTTTTTATAATAGGGTCATTTGTGGGGTATTTCTAATGTGAAGACCCTTCAAATCCACTTCAAACCTGAACTGGTCTCTGAAAAAAAGCGAGGTTCAAAATTTTGTGAAAAATTGGAAAATTGCTGCTGAACTTTGAAGCCCTCTGGTGTCTTCCAAAAGTAAAAACACGTCAATTTTATGATGCAAACATAAAGTAGACATATTGGAAATGTGAATAAAAAAAAAATAATTTTGAATATCCATTTTCCTTACAAGCAGAAAGCTTCAAAGTTAGAAAAATGCAAAATGTTTTTATTTTTCATCAAATTTTGGGATTTTTCACCAAGAAAGGATGCAAGTTACCACAAAATTTTACCACTATGTTAAAGTAGAATATGTTACAAAAAAACTATCTCGGAATCAGATTGATAACTAAAAGCATCCCAGAGTTATTAATGTTTAAAGTGACAGTGGTCAGATGTGCAAAAAACGCTCTGGTCCTAAGGTGTAAAATGGCCTGGTCCTTAAGGGGTTAAAGGGGTACTCCGGTGAAAAACTTTTTTTTTTAAATCAACTGGTGCCAGAAAGTTAAACAGATTTGTAAATTACTTCTATTAAAAAATCTTAATCCTTCCTGTACTTATTAGCTGCTGAATACTACAGTGGAAATTATTTTCCGTTTGAAACACAGAGCTCTCTGCTGACATCATGAGCACAGTGCTCTCTGCTGACATCTCTGTCCATTTTAGGAACTGTCCAGAGTAAAAGGAAATCCGCATAGCAAACATATGCTGTTCTGGACAGTTCCCAGGGCCGCCATCAGGGGGTACAACCCATACACTTGTATGGGGCCTGGAGCTTCAGGAGGCCCGGACGTCCCTGGACCTTTTTTTTTTATGGCTTGTCACCCCCCTGATGGTGGCCCTGCTTGTCAGTGAGTGACTGCGACTGTCACTCACTGACCGCTGGGTGCCCGCAAGGACTATGACCGGGCCGGGGGGCCCACACATTTATTTCTAGGGTGCGGGCCCCTTAACAATTATGGCAGAGCCGGACAGGCCAAGGGCTGATTGGAGTACAGACGTCACGTGCCCTGCGCAGGCACGCATGTCTTCTCCAATCACCTGACCTGTCAACATCCCTGCATGATCTCCTTCATCCTCCCCCGTCCAGCACCAGGAGCAGCAGAAGCCTCACGTGGTTTATCCAATCCCCGGCAAGGTAGGTGAACTTGCGCGGGGGGGGGGGGTTAGTTGGTGTTATGGGTGATGAGTGGTGCCGGGGAGGGGTGGTGTTATGGGAATGACAGGTGATGAGTGGTGCGGGGGGGTGGGGGGGTGATGAGTGGTGCCGGGGGGGGGGGGGTGATGAGTGGTGCAGGGGGTGGTGATGAGTGGTTCAGGGGGGGGTGATGAGTGGTGCAAGGGGGGGTGATGAGTAGTACAGGGGGGGTGATGAGTGGTGCATGGGGGGGGGGGTGATGAGTGGTGCAGGGGGGGGTGATGAGTGGTCCGGAGGGGTGATGGGTGGTGCAGGGGGGGGGGGTGATGGGTGGTGCAGGGGGGTGATGAGTGGTGCAGAGGGGTATGAGTGGTGCAGGGGGGTGATGAGTGGTGCAGGGGGGTGATGAGTGGTGCAGGGGGGGTGATGAGTGGTGCAGGGGGGGGTGATGAGTGGTGCAGGGGGGTGATGAGTGGTGCAAGGGGGGTGATGAGTGGTGCAGGGGGGGGTGATGAGTGGTGCAGGGGGGGGATGAGTGGTGGGGTGATGAGTGGTGGTGGTGGTGGTGGGGGGTGATGAGAGGTGCAGGTTTTTTTTGGGGATGATGAGAGGTGCAGGGGGGTTATGGGGGTGATGAGAGGTGCAGGGGGGTTATGGGGTTGATGAGAGGTGCAGGTTTTTTTTGGGGTGATGAGAGGTGCAGGGGGGGTTATGGGGGTGATGAGAGGTTGTGGGGGGTTATGGAGGTGATGAATGGTGCAGGGGGGGTTATGGGGGTGATGAGAGGTGAAGGGGGGTTATGGGGGTGATTAGAGGTGCAGGGGGGGTTATGGGAGTGATGAGAGGTGGTGGGGGGTTATAAAGGTGATGAGGGGTGCAGGGGGGGGTGTTAAGAGGTGCAGGGGGGGTTATGGGGGTGATGAAAGGTGCAGGGGGGGGGTCATGGGGGTGATAAGAGGTGCAGGGGGGGTTATGGGGGTGATAAGAGGTGCAGGGGGGCTATGGGGGTGATGAGAGGTGCAGGGGGGCTATGGGGGTGATGAGAGTTGCAGGGGGGGTTATGGGGGTGATGAGAGGTGCAGGAGGGGTTATGGGGGTGATGAGAGGTGCAGGAGGGGTTATGGGGGTGATGAGAGGTGCAGGAGGGGTTATGGGGGTGATGAGAGATGCAGGGGGTTTATGGGGGTGATGAGGAGTGATGAGGACACAGAGGATAGTGTATATGTATATATGATGTGTATGCATGTATGGCAGTATTATATTCAGGGTACAGAGTGAGGCAGTATTATATTTAGTGGGTACAGTGTGTGGCAGGGTTATATTCAGGGTACAGTGTATAGCAGTATTATATTCAGGTTACAGTGTGTGGCAGTATTATATTTAGTGGGTACAGTGTGTGGCAGTATTATATTCAGGGTACAGTGTGTGGTAGTATTATATTCAGTGGATACAGTGTGTGGCAGTATTATATTTAGTGGGTACAGTGTGTGGTGGTATTATATTTAGTGGGTATAGTGTATAGCAGTATTCAGTGGATACAGTGTGTGGCAGTATTATATTCAAGTTACAGTGTGTGGCAGTATTATATTTAGTGGGTACAGTGTGTGGCAGTATTATATTCAGGGACAGTGTGTGGTAGTATTAACTTCAGTGGATACAGTGTGTGGCAGTATTATATTTAGTGGGTATAGTGTGTGGCGGTATTATATTTAGTGGGTACAGTGTATAGCCGTATTATATTCAGGGTACAGTTTGTGTCAGTATTATATTTAGTGGGTACAGTGTATAGCAGTAATATATTCAGTGGATACAGTGTGTGGCAGTATTATATTCAGGTTACAGTGTGTGGCAGTATTATATTTAGTGGGTACAATGTATAGCAGTATTATATTCAGGGTACAATGTGGGGCAGTATTATATTCAGAGGGTACAGTGTGTGGCAGGATTATATTCGTGGTACAGTGTATGGCAGTATTATATTCAGGGTACAGTATGGGGCAGTATTATATTCAGAGGGTACAGTGTGTGTCAGGATTATATTCAGGGTACAGTGTATGGCAGTATTATATTCAAGGTACAGTGTGGGGCAGTATTACATTCAGGTTACAGTATGTGGCAGGATTATATTTAGTGGGTACAGTGTATAGCAGTATTATATTCCGGGTACAGTGTGTGGCAGGATTATATTTAGCGGGTACAGTGTATAGCAGTATTATATTCAGGGTACAGTGTATGGCAATATTATATTAAGTGGGTACAGTGTGTGGCAGTATTATATTTAGTGGGTACAGTGTGTGGCAGTTTTATATTCAGGTTACAGTGTGTGGCAGGATTATAATTAGTGGGTACAGTGTATAGCAGTATTATATTTAGGGTACAGTGTGGGGCAGTATTATATTCAGGGTACAGTGTGTGGCAGGATTATATTCAGGGTACAGTGTATAGCAGTATTATATTCAGGGTACAGTGTGGGGCAGTATTTTATTTAGGGTACAGTGTATAGCAGTATTATATTCAGGGTACAGTGTGGGGCTGTATTTTATTTAGGGAACACTTTCTGGCAAGGTTATAATGATAACTGTCTTCATGTAGAGGATGAGGATCTGCTGACAAAGTGAGGAGCCAATGATGTCTGGATATCAGACTCTGCAGAGAAGATGGAGCTGGATGAAGACCTGGTCTCTGGACCAGATGAAGAAGAAAAGATAACAGAGAAGAAATCACTCAAGTCAGAAGACGTCACTCAGGTTACTGATACAGTATCATTGTGTGTTCTCCTGACTGTCCCATCAGAGTTGTAGTCACTTATAAGTTCTGCAGTGATGATGGGTGAAACTGTGTCCAATCTGTGTCTCTCCAGCTGTTACAAAACTACAACTCCCATTGCCTGAGGCTCTCCAGAATGATGGGAGTTTTAGCTTTCCAACAGCTGGAGAACCACTCCGACCGAGGTGATCGGTGGGGGTCTCAGCTGTCAGACCCCCACCAAAAAAAGGGGCTGCTTATTACTTTTTGCATCGGGGCCCTGTGGTTTCTAGCTACACCCCTGAGCACGGCCGCTGCGCATTGATACAGCATTGGGGGCAACGGTTAACAGCAGAAAGGAGCGTGCAACATCCATATAGTGGCAAATTGTGCCCCAGCCCATATAATTATTGTAGGCCCCTCTTTGCTAATAGTTTTCTCCTCATATAGTTGTAGGCCTCTCTGAGAGGGGCCCAGGCTTACCACAACTATGTGGGCAACTATTAACAGAGGGGCCTACCACAACTATAGGGGCAACTATTAACAGAGGGGCCTACGCAAACTATATGGAGTCCGATATATAGTTTGGGTAGGCCCCTCTGTTAATTGTTGCTTCCATATAGTTTGGGTAGGCCCCCTCTGTTAATTGTTGCTTCCATATAGTTTGGGTAGGCCCCTCTGTTAATTGTTGCTTCCATATAGTTTAGGTAGGCCCCTCTGTTAATAGTTGCTTCCATATAGTTTGGGTAGGCCCCTCTGTTAAAGGAGTAGTCTGGTGAAAAATAACGTATCCCCTATCCAAGGATTAGGGGATAAGTTATAGATCGCAGGGGGGTCCAAGTGCTGGGACCCCCCCCCCCCCGTGATCTCCTGCACAGGTCCCGGCAGTTTGCTGGAAGCTGACGTCTGTACCCCGCAGGAGGCTGCGGCCGGCACACCCCCTCCATTTATCTCTACATGGAACGGGGAGGGCAGGCCTTGAGCTGTGTGAGGGGCCCTGAAATTTCTGATGGCAGCCCTGACGGTTCCTAAAATGGACAGAGATGTCAGCAGAGAGCACTTTGCTCATGATGTCAGCAGACAGCTCTGTGTTTCAAAAAGGAAAGAATTTCCGCTGTAGTATTCAGCAGCTAATAAGTACAGGAAGGATAAAGATTTTTTTATAGAAGTAATTTACAAATCTGCTTAACTTTCTGGCACCAGTTGATTTAAAAAAAAAAAAGTTTTTCACCGGAGTACCCCTTTAAATAGCCCCTTTCCCCCATTTGACAAAAAAAAAGCGTAAAAAATAATAAACATATTTGGTGTCAGCGCGTGCATAAATGTCCGAACTATCACAATCTAGAGGTAATTATTCCATACAGTAAACAGCGTCACGCAGCAAACAAGCCTTTATATGGGTCTGTGGATGAAAAATAAAAAAAAGTTATGGATTTTAGAAGGTGAGGAGTTAAAAACAAAATAGGCAAAAATGAAACTGTCTTTGTCCTTTAAAGAATAAGTCTCATGCATAAAATCTTATCACCTATTCGAAGGATAGGGGATAGGTTTTAGATCGCAGGGAGTTCGAGTGCTGGTGCCCCCTGCGATCTTCTGTACAGAGCCCCTGTGCTGTAGCACAGAAGTGCGTCATGACCCCCGCCCAAAGCGGAGGTCTCCACGCCCCCCCATATAGTTCTATGGAAGAGCCATTCGGCAACCTTCGGCTCTCCTATAGAGCTTAATGGAGGGGGTGTGGCGGCCTCCACTTCGGGCGGGGGTCATGACGCACTTCTGTGCTACAGTACAGGGGCTCCGTACAGGAGATCGCAGGGGGCCCCAGCGCTCTGTCCCCCCGTGATCTAAAATGTATCCTTTGGATAGGGGATACGTTTTTATGCATGAGACTTATCCTTTAAGGCCAAAATGGGCTGTGTCCTTAAGGGGTTAAAAAAATTGTAGTACTAAATGTAGTAGGATAGTACAAAATCTATGAAAATATGAGTATGGTGATTATCATATTGACCCACAGAATTAAGAGAACATGTCAGTTTTACTGTGAAATGCATTGTGTGAAAATGTAATCCTTCAAAGTAGCAAAATTGCTTCTTTTTTCAACCCCCACCCCCACAAATATTATTGTTTTAGTTTCGCTGTAGATGTTATGGTAAAATGAAAGGTGTCATTACAAAGTACAATTGGTCTGGTCATGAAGGGGTTAAGTGATGTCCCCTGCATACGTACATGATATGTAATGTAATGTAACAGTGTAGTGTTTATTGTTTTTGTTTCAGTTTCTCCTCCATGTGTAAGAGGCCACATTATACACAATACAGTTGTGTAAATGAAGATGTCTCGATAACCCAGACATCCGTCTTCTGTAGGCACCCTCCACACCACCGGCACCGTTCACAGGTGAATAACTACTCATAAGAAAACATGGCAGGCCTAATGATCATTTATGAGCCTGTTTAGCTGTAGCCATGTTTATGTCTGTCAGTGTGTATGTAACCAGATAGCAGGGGATGCTGCAGCCCTCTTTTCCATGGCAACTGTTTCCATGGGACCTCCTCGCTCTTCCTCCTGCTACCATGGAGACGGTAGTCATAGGCCAGCTGCAGGATGTTGCTAGGGAGAAAAGGAAGGCTGTGTGCTAATGAGCAGAGCTGTATACATTACAGTGCATGTGTGTATGTATAGGTACATGATGGCAGATGATACGTCCTGACAAATACACCCCCCTAACCTGCATTCATTGCTATTAATCTATTGATACATGTCTAGGATGCACATGGCTTTTATGTGTGTAACATTCAGATCATGACGTTTCCACTATATAAAGACGACAAGCTGCCCCATCGGTTCCTACCCAGTCACCTCAACTGACCCCATCACCCCCCTCGCATACATCCTACTTCCACCCACACCCAGCATTTCTCCGTCGCCCACAGCACATCTTTACCAGGGCCTGGATATCATAAATGCTCCAAATTTCCAGCACACCTCCCCCTCCTGGCCACCACTAACCCTCATTGCACATCTCCACCCTGACAGAAGCCCCTCCACATTCTGCTCTCCTCCTCCTTTCCATCCTCCACCCCCTCCAGCCGTCTCAAACCTGCATCTATAAGCACTGAGAGGTAAGTGAAGAGAGATGTGTGAGTGAGCAGATTGTAATGTAAATGGGTGACATATATATAGGTGTATGACTGTGGGTACTCGCCATAAATGTGCTCCTATTACCACCTTATACTGTGTATTTTAGAGCTCGGGATCAATAAGTGTCCCTCTGATAATTCCCTGTCTGTGTGTGCACATGCACAACAGCTTTAGTCAATATCACTGGATTTGTTGTTGTGTCACCATTAAGCTTTTATTTTATATAATATTTCCTCTTCTGCATTTACATACATGTGATTGGCTTTGGTCATTTTTAGGTTGTCATGTGCATAGATACATTTGTGACAATATTTGTGCCCCTTGCTTGAGGTATGTTATTGTATCGTATATGTCTCTTATACTGTACACACGGACTTTTTACCATTTTAATCATATGTTATCTAAGTTGTTCCCTTTTTTATGCATGCTAAGTCTGAGCATTCTGCTAGTATTTTTCTATTTTACTATACATCATTAATAATTTACGTATTGTCTGGTGAAGTGAACCATTGTACCAACCAATAGTAACGTAGCAATAGATAAACAGTCTGAACCTCCACTATGGATTCCTATTCTCGATGCATTGACACAAGAAGTGTAAACTCACTGAAGTGTGTATAGTATTTAGTGTAACTGTCATGTTCTCTTCTTCCAGGTATATTAAATAGCCACATGCACTGAGATCGACACTGACACAGCATTAGAGATTGGACATAACAGAGAGCTTCTACCTGGATATTGGACAAGACAGGTATAGGGACGGGTAATAAAAGAGATCTAAAAGTACAACAACTTGTTTTTATAGAAATACCTTGCAAGAGAAAGAAAGGTAAATCCCTGTATAAAAGAAGTACATTGACTTAACATGGTATATACATGAAGCCAGCTGTTTATCTCCCAAGGTGTAAATCCCAGTGGATCCAGAGAAACTATCTATGCACGGACTGCGGAGCAGGTAATTAAGCGTCAAACTGGGGGTCGGACGAGATCGATGTGAAACTGGCTCTTGCATGTTCAGCGGGGGAACATTTGGGTTTTCAGATGGTGGATGTTATGTGGGAGACTGGCATGAGGGTCGAGCACATGGATATGGCATATGCAAAGGCCCTACAAGGCAGGGAGAATACAGTGGCCTTTGGAGCAATGGCTTTGAATCTTTGGGGGTTTATACATGGCCCAGTGGGAACACCTATCGTGGATACTGGGACCAAGGCAAAAGAAATGGGCTAGGCGAAGAGCACAAAGGACGATGGCTGTATCGAGGCGAGTGGACACATGGACTAAAAGGAAGACTTGGCGTGAGAGAGAGCCTTTCTGGAGCAAGATATGAAGGTCTATGGACAGATGGACAGCAGGATGGATATGGTGTTGAGACATATTCAGATGGAGGTAAGACAGTATTCATTTATATTTTAATGGGGTTTTGTTGACAAAGTACATGGCAAAAATTATTATTTGTCCTTTCACGTCAGTTATACTTTGATAAGACTAGTATTAAGTTGTTTTTAGAACATCAAAGATCTGTATAAGATAGCAAATTAATATTAGGGCGACATATTGTTTCACTTATTTGTACACTCTCTGATTTATTCTACCTTTCATTGTCTCTTCTCTGCAGGTACATATCAAGGACAGTGGCAAGCTGGTAAACGTCATGGATATGGGGTACGTCAGAGTGTCCCATATCACCAAGCTGCACTCCTACGTTCTCCTCGAACACCAACCCTCACTTCTTTGCCTCAATCCCCCGGTCCCCATTCTCATGCCAATCCAGGACTCCTGCCAGGAAGCCCAGCCTCTGGATCACGTGGGGGGTTTGTTCTGAAAGTCCAAGGGGTTGGATCAGAAGTCCCTGGAACTGGAGGGAATGGTAAGCCCAAAAAAAGAGGATTTTTCTTTACACGTTCACTCATACTCAGTGGTTTCCGACTTCATCGTGGATCAGACACCAAAGCACCTTCAAGTGGTCGAGACAGCCAACGTAGTTCTTTAAGAAGTGAGACTCGGGGGGCTGGAGGATCTTTGGGGTCAAGTGCCAGTCAGGATGGGTCAAGTGCTAGTGTTGCAGAAACAGAGTCTGAGCTGCCAATTGCTGCATGGGAAACAGAGACTTATGCTGGTGAATGGAAGGGTGATCGCCGCAGTGGATATGGTGTAAGCCGAAGGTCCAATGGCCTTTGCTATGAAGGAGAGTGGTTGCGGAATCGACGGCATGGCTACGGTAGAACCACCTACCCTGATGGGTCACGTGAAGAGGGAAAGTACAAAATGAATATGTTGGCCAGTGGAAAAGTCAAGAGCCTGTTTCCACTACGAAGAGGAAAAGGGAGGGAAAAGGTGGAAAGAGCTGTAGAGGCTGCAAGAAGAGCGGAGGTTACAGCAAGACAGAAGCAAGAGATGGCAATAGCCAGGTAAGTGTAACAGTGCTTCCAGACAATGGAGGAGATTTATCAAAGCTTGTGAAGAAGAGTGGGCCCATAACAAACAATCAGATCGCTTCTCTCATGTTTCAGAGGCCTTTTTAAAAATGAAAGAAGCAATCTGATTGGTTGCTATGGGCAACTTCATTACTCTTACTCTACACAGGTTTTTTTTATTTATTTTTTTTAAACTCCCCCATTATGCTTTAATTCTGACAGGAACATTATGCTTTAGTTTTGGTGTTTTACCAGGATCATGTTATTTTCACTACATATTTCCTTTGTTACAAGAGCAATCATAGCAGCCCCAGTTATAGCAGAATACAGCCTTTTTCTGGTAGTCTGATTCAGGGTCTGCACATGATCAGTCACCAGGACCAATAGAGGAAGCTGTATTGCCACTTTCTCTGTACACACAGGGCTCATGGAGTGATGTGCATAACATGATACTGAGCCTAGAAGCAGTTAAGCTGCCCATACATATTAGTTTAACGTTGGTGGAACCTGTCAGAAATATTATGTGTGTGAGGGCCCCCTAACTGCTCTGCATGTCAAATGTGGGGAGAAAAACACTAGGCTCATTGTATTAAAAATACCCAATTCTTTCTTGTGCCACAAAATATGCCAGGGGACATAGCTGACATAGGTGAAACAAGTGTTTAAAGTGTACCTGTCATCAACAAAAACTTTTTATATAATGTAGATAATACCACTATATGTATATTTTGTAATATACATCGGTTAAAAAATATGTATATATATTTTGCAGCTATAGCATGTGTGTCTTTATGAGGAGTCCAAATAGAGGAAGTGAGGGTGGACAAGCAGGGCTCTGTGCACTGAGAACAAGCAGGGCTCTGTACACTGAGGACAAGCAGGGCTCTGTACACTGAGGACAAGCAGGGCTCTGTACACTGAGGACAAGCAGGGTTCTGTGCACTGAGGACAACAAGCAGGGCTCTGTACACTGAGGACAAGCAGGGTTCTGTGCATTGAGGACAACAAGCAGGGCTCTGTACACTGAGGACAAGCAGGGTTCTGTGCACTGAGGACAACAAGCAGGGCTTTGTACACTGAGGACAAGCAGGGCTCTGTACACTGAGGACAAGCAGGGCTCTGTGCACTGAGGACAACAAGCAGGGCTCTGTACAATGAGGACAAGCAGAGCTCTGTACACTGAGGACAAGCAGGGCTCTGTGCACTGAGGACAAGTGGGGCTCTGTAAACTGAGGACAAGCAGGGCTCTGTGCACTGAGGACAACAAGCAGGGTTCTGTACACTGAGCAGAGTTCTGTGCAGTGAGGACAAGCAGGGCTCTGTACACTGAGGACAAGCAGGACTCTGTGCACTGAGGACAAGCAGGGCTCTGTGCACTGAGGACAATCAGGGCTCTGTGCACTGAGGACAAGCAGGGCTCTGTGCAGTGAGGACAATCAGGGCTCTGTACACTGAGGACAAGCAGGGCTCTGTACACTGAGGACAAGCAGGGCTCTGTGCACTGAGGACAAGCAGGGCTCTGTACACTGAGGACAAGCAGGGCTGTGTACACTGAGGACAAGCAGGGTTCTGTACACTGAGGACAACAAGCAGGGCTCTGTACACTGAGGACAAGCAGGGCTCTGTGCACTGAGGACAAGCAGGGCTCTGTGTACTGAGGACAAGCAGGGCTCTGTGCAGTGAGGACAATCAGGGCTCTGTACACTGAGGACAAGCAGGGCTCTGTACACTGAGGACAAGCAGGGCTCTGTGCAATGAGGACAAGCAGGACACTGTACACTGAGGACAAGCAGGGCTCTGTGCAGTGAGGACAAGCAGGGCTTTGTGTACTGAGGACAAGCAGGGCTCTGTGTACTGAGGACAAGCAGGGTTCTGTGCAGTGAGGACAAGCAGGGCTCTGTGCAGTGAGGACAAGCAGGGCTCTGTGCAGTGAGGACAAGCAGGGTTCTGTACCTGAGGACAAGCAGGGTTCTGTACACTGAGGACAAGCAGGGCTCTGTACACTGAGGACAAGCAGGGCTCTGTGCACTGAGGACAAGCATAACTCTGTGCACTGAGGACAAGCAGGGCTCTGTGCTGTGAGGACAAGCAGGGCTCTGTGCACTGAGGACAAGCAGGGCTCTGTGCACTGAGGACAACAAGCAGGGCTCTGTACACTGAGGACAAGCAGAGCTCTGTACACTGAGGACAAGCAGGGCTCTGTGCACTGAGGACAAGTGGGGCTCTGTAAACTGAGGACAAGCAGGGCTCTGTGCACTGAGGACAACAAGCAGGGTTCTGTATACTGAGCAGAGTTCTGTGCAGTGAGGACAAGCAGGGCTCTGTACACTGAGGACAAGCAGGGCTCTGTGCACTGAGGACAAGCAGGGCTCTGTGCACTGAGGACAATCAGGGCTCTGTGCACTGAGGACAAGCAGGGCTCTGTGCAGTGAGGACAATCAGGGCTCTGTACACTGAGGACAAGCAGGGCTCTGTACACTGAGGACAAGCAGGGCTCTGTGCACTGAGGACAAGCAGGGCTCTGTACACTGAGGACAAGCAGGGCTGTGTACACTGAGGACAAGCAGGGTTCTGTACACTGAGGACAACAAGCAGGGCTCTGTACACTGAGGACAAGCAGGGCTCTGTGCACTGAGGACAAGCAGGGCTCTGTGTACTGAGGACAAGCAGGGCTCTGTGCAGTGAGGACAATCAGGGCTCTGTACACTGAGGACAAGCAGGGCTCTGTACACTGAGGACAAGCAGGGCTCTGTGCAATGAGGACAAGCAGGACACTGTACACTGAGGACAAGCAGGGCTCTGTGCAGTGAGGACAAGCAGGGCTCTGTGTACTGAGGACAAGCAGGGCTCTGTGTACTGAGGACAAGCAGGGTTCTGTGCAGTGAGGACAAGCAGGGCTCTGTGCAGTGAGGACAAGCAGGGCTCTGTGCAGTGAGGACAAGCAGGGTTCTGTACCTGAGGACAAGCAGGGTTCTGTACACTGAGGACAAGCAGGGCTCTGTACACTGAGGACAAGCAGGGCTCTGTGCACTGAGGACAAGCATAACTCTGTGCACTGAGGACAAGCAGGGCTCTGTGCTGTGAGGACAAGCAGGGCTCTGTGCACTGAGGACAAGCAGGGCTCTGTACACTTTATTTGTTGGAAGTAAATGAATGTTCCCATTTAATGAGGTCCTAAAAAAGGCATGGAATTTACACATAAAGTATATCAGAAAATTGTATAACCCATTATGGAGAAATTATAACCTTTATTTGCTGAAACTACAAAATGACCCTTTAGGGCAGGGTAATAACAAGCTCTGTAACAAGGTCTGTAACAAGCATCTGCCACCTAAAATCTGCTGTGGAAGTAAGCTTTGACCGCGTTGGCTGGTCCGCACTCACAGTCACTCGAGGCATAGAGCTCCGTCTAGTGACTGATGTTGGCATACTGGGTTAGACTCCAAATTTTGCTGCACACACAGGGTTGCGACTGGGTAGTCCTGTGTGTCAATTTAAAGTCGATGATGTCTGAAAGAGAGTCGATGACGTCTGAAAGGGAGATCTATGAAACTGTCTAAGGGCTATGGACCTACGTAGCGCATACGCACCATATTTCACACTGCGCAGGGGAAATACGCTGCATATTCTTCGATAAGTATACACACAGGACTATACAGGAAATATGTGGCGAAAACAACTTATAATAAGTGTCTGATCGTGGGGGGTCCGAAAGCTGGGACCCCCCGCGGTCTCCTGCACGGGGCTGCGGCTCTCCTGTTGTGGCCGACACGCCCCCCTCCATGTATGTCTATGGGAGAGGCGTTCGTGTCTCCCCGCCCTACCCATAGAGCTGTATGGGGAGGGGGCGTACAGCGCGACAATGTGGGGGCCCCACATCAGACCCCCCACAATCAGACACTTATCCCCTATCCTGTGGATAAGGGATAAGTTGTTTCGGCTGCAGATGTTGGGTGACAAAATCAGTTGCAGAAAATATGCAGCAAAATACACAAGCAAAATACAACAAGTATGATACTACTCTTACACAGTTTTCAGAAATTTGCCCCTATGTTCCTAACAATATTTAGAGGCTTGCTGTTCATTTTATTCTGTAATATATTATTAAAGGGGTACTCAGGTGGAAACCTTTTTTTTTCAATAAACTGGTGCCAGAAAGTTAAACAGATTCGTAAATGACTTCTATAAAAAAATCTTAATCCTTCCAGTACTTATTAGCTGCTGAATACTACAGTGGAAATGGTTTTCTTTTTGGAACACAGAGCTCTCTGCTGACATCATGACCACTGTGCTCTCTGCTGACATCGCTGTCCATTTTAGGAACTGTCCAGAGCAGCATATATTTTCTATGGGGATTTTCTTATACTCTGGACAGTTCTTAAAATGGACAGAGATGTCAGCAGAGAGCACTGTGGTCATGATGTCAGCAGAGAGCACTGTGTTCCAAAAAGAAAATAATTTCCTCTGTTGTATTCAGCAGCTAATAAGTACTGGAAGGATTAAGATTTTTTAATAGAGGTCAGTAACAAATCTGTTTAACTTTCTGGCACCAGTTGATTTAAAAAAAAAAAAAAAGTTTTCCACCGGAGTACCCCTTTAAGGTGGTCAGATTGTTAAGTTAATAGTAAACCTATTGTAAATGCATCAAATAATTGTCATACATGACTTGCGTCACTTTTAATATTAGTTATACACACTTTAAAGGAAATCTGTCATCAGTATCACTTGCACTAACCTGTCATTAGAGACAGGTAGTGCAGGTGACACTGATGACAATGATATTTAGCTGGTCCCATTCCGTGCTGTGGTTCTCCAGCAATCTTTCACTGTATCTACCATTCCTGGCCTACTTGGAGCATGGTTAGAACTTAGTGACGTCAGAGAACCACAACACGGAACGGGACCAGGTAAGTATCGTTGTCATCAGTGTCACCTGCACTACCTGTCCGCACAGGCAAGTTACTGCAGGTGACAATGATAACAGATTGACACTATTTCACCACATCTAAAAAGGGATATGACCTTGGTTAAAGAGGGAGTAACTTCAATAAATAAAAGTGTGCTTTAAAGGGGTAGTCCACGGAAATAAAACATATCCCCTATCCAAAAGATAGGGGACACATTTCTTATCGCAGTGAAGTCTGACTGCTGCCCCCCTCCCCACAATCTCCTGTAAAGGGGCCGGCTACTCACTAGTCTTCGGCACACTCGAAGATGAACTTCACTGGGGACCCGCTTAGTAAATCACCAGCTGAGCCAGGACATGCTGGGAGTTGTAGTTTTACTACAGCTGGAGACACTGGTTTTGGTGGTCAAAATACGGGGGAATCCTTGATTTTTTTTTTCATGCACAGTGTGGACCATCTGGAAAACACTTCTCGTCTCAGGTCTCTCTGCTGTAAGAGATGAAATTCCGCTAACAACAGGCAGTGAAAAGGAGATTTTAGAGCTCTTTTTCTGGGGTAAGCAGCAATTTGTAAATAAAGTCATTTACAAATATGTTAGGAATCACAATAGGAAATGGAGAGAAGTAATTTTAAACAACAGTGACCATTTAGATCAAGGTGCAAGTGAGAAGTAAAAGGTCATGTCCAGTATAAAACATACCCGTATTTTTCGCCATATAAGATGCTCCGCCACATAAGACGCACCCAATTTTAAAGGGTGAAAATCTAGAAAAAAAAGATTCTGAAACAAATACAATGTAAAGTATAGGACAGTGATCTTCAACCTGTGGACCTCCAGATGTTGCAAAACTACAACTCCCAGCATGCCCGGACAGGCGTTGGCTGTCCGGACATGCCAGGAGTTGTAGTTTTGCAACATCTGGAGGTCCGCAGGTTGAAGACCACTGGTATAGGAGGTAAAACTCACGTGTCCTCTGGATCCGTCGCTGCTCGTCACCGCTGCCCTGGACGTCGCCCTCCGTCGCCCTCCGTCGCCGCGTCCCCATCACTCCGGAACATCTCTGCTGCCCGGTATCCTCGCTCTCCATCTCCGCCATCACGTCACTACGCACGCCGCTACGACGTGCGCGACAACATGATAACGACGATGGAGAGCGGCATGGAGCAGACACCGAGGA
This sequence comes from Hyla sarda, assembly GCF_029499605.1. Lineage (NCBI taxonomy): Eukaryota > Metazoa > Chordata > Amphibia > Anura > Hylidae > Hyla > Hyla sarda. Next base: position 396,010,268 of record NC_079189.1, read on the forward strand.
GGCAGGTAAGGTCCTTCGCGGTGTCCTGTAAGCTGTTCGGGAGCAGCTGGGTTATTGTCACTTTTACTTCAGACACGGTGGTCAGCTTTGATTGCTGCATCTGAAGGGTTAATACAGTGCATCACCGCGATCGGTGAAGTCCTGTATTAGCGGCGGGTCCCGCAGGGACCGCCGTGGTATTTGCCGTATAAGACGCACCAACTTCCCCCCCCAGTTTTGGGGAAGAAAAAGTGCGTCTTATACGGCGAAAAATACGGTATATATTAAAGTGAAAATGTCACCTCCGTACGAGGTACGGAGATGGAGGCACCTTTAGTTATGGCATAGGGAGATCAAACTAACAGTACCGAATTTTGTAAACTTATATCAGCTCTGTGTTGTACTTCTGCCAATAAGTTGAAGAGGCTGGCTGACACTCACAGGGACACACTTCCTCCCCACCTCTTCCCTGCCCTGGCACTCAGCCGGCCCCTCAGACTCTTCGGCGAAGTGCGTGACAGTGTCTATATAAGTTTACAACATGCGAGCAAGGGAAACAAAGGAACCTTTAGTTTGATCTCCATAACGAATGGTGCCTACACCTCCGTACCTTATTGCTGCCCCATAAATACGTCATGCAATTGGTAACAATGTATGTAGTAGGATCTTGATGCGGGCCGACATTCCATTGCCAAGGCAGCCCAAAGCCTTACTTAGCCTTTTGTGCCTGCCGGGGATCTTGTATTGATAGAACCTGCTTGTGTCAGTCTCTACCAATAGAGCACAGATGTGATAGATCAATGCAGGACATATTTCCTGCATTGATCTGTAAGAGACATCTAACGATTGCTCATATAAGTTCCCTAGGGGTACTTATAAGTGGGAAAAAAGCAAAAACAATAAAGGTTTTACAAACATAAATTAACCTGTTCCATAATAAATGTTTAAATCACCCCTTTTTCCCATTTTCTATTAAAAATTGTAAACTAAATAAAAATAAACATATTTGGTATCGCCACATGCAGAATTGTCAAAACTATTCAATTATATATAATATTTGATTTAACCATGTTTTTATTACAAAGTTTTCAAGTTTTCCAGATAATGGCAGACAACAGACATTCAATAAACATGAAGAATGACATGAAACACCTTCAAAGAATCAAAAGAACAGAATGTCTACAAATATAACTCCAGGCAATCCAAACCCACAAGAGAAATAATGAGTTACTTGCCAATGCGGTAGTCACCTGAGATTTTGGTGTAAAAAGTGCCTCAATTGAACAAACTTGAGATAAAAATAAATAAATAAATAAACAAGAAAGGAAAAAGGGGAGAACGGACAAGACATATGGGGAAAGAGAAAGAAGGGGTAAGATCAAATGTAAACTGTGAACGTAGGGGTGTTAATCGCCTCTCTGTGCCCAGTGCAAGTTCCATAACCAAACTTCTAGATGTACCCCATACTACAGACATCTTGCATGCAAGAGAACAAATTTGCAAATGAAGATGGGAATTGCTGCTTCCAAAGTGTTGTAGTCTAGTACAAAGCAGGAGGAAGGAGAGCCAAAAACAGTTTCAGAGATTTACATTCCAACAGACTTTGGAGACATAAAAAAAGATAGAACACTGGATCTAAGGGCATGAAATGCCTGTAAGACCTACAGGGACTGTACAATGTTCCAAAAGGACATTATGGCTGGGCAAGAACATAAGTGCCACACCTCCAGCACATTTGATATAGCAGGGTTGAGATCATGGAGAAAGGTAGGAGTATGGTCAGGGTTTTGTGTACACAGGCGAAGGTGCATTTTGGTGCGCCATACCTCCAGTTCACACCCTCCCCCATGGCTTGAAACACCCGGGGCAAGGCAAAGTATTGTGCCTCCCCCCAGCCTGCGAATGTATGAGAATGGCGGTGTATGCATTGCCACTCACCAGGGAGCACGTTGTATTTTATCATCGGATGGAAAACCTCCACACCAGGACAACATATTACTACTGCAGTGACTAATACCATCGTATTGGTATTTAATAAAACCATTATTCAGAGACCAAAGGACAAATAATTGCACCACACCATGACCGCTACCACCACATAGTGACTGGATAATACTACCATACTGATACTGAATAAAAATCACCATACACAGACCAGCATCACCAATAACACCACTATACAAGGGACAGTTAACAGTACCAAAATTGGCGCTCAAAAGCCTGCTCCCACTTATGCATGTACAGGAATCTTGTCCCCTGGCAGAATCAGGGTAGAGCAAAATCCCACAAATGTCACAATTAAGCGTGGAGCCCCTGAAACTACTACTTTAAAATGCTGACGAAGCAGAGACTGATGTGAAGCAAAAAAAGAGACTGCAAGAGGCAACATATAAAATACAACATTATTGATCCTGTATGGTGAATGGCCTAAATAATAAACATAAATAAAAAACACAAATAACCACCTTAAAGGGGTACTCCAGGGAAGTATACATATAAAAAAGCTCCAAAGTCACCAAACAACCTAGATATGTTCCTTGTAAATGATACTGCCTGATATGCATGGCTCCTGTGGCCCCTGTGGTCTTCTCTGGCTGCTTGACATTCTTTGCCATCCTTGCCTCATAGATACTAGATTTCCCAGAAATATTTGCAGCTCTTCTCTGCCAACCCAGCTCACTCTCTGAGAAAAGCCCCCACCCTCCTGCTCTGAGCAGCAGAGGGAAATTCAGTGTGTGATTGGATAAGGTTGCACACACCTCCCAGCTCTCAGCACTAAAGCACATGGCCTGTGTCTCTCAGGAAGGTGGGGGCTGTTTTCAGTGAGGGGTTTGGACAGAGACAGAGAGGATGACAGTATGACCCATTTAGCTTACTCCCAGCATGTAAGTGACAACTGAAAGAGGGGAAACTGCTCTATATAGCTAATGAATGATATTTAGACAATTAAATAGGTTGATGAAAGGGAAAGGATGGGCTATGGTTTAGCTCCCTGGAGTACCACTTTAAGGACATGCACCATAAGTGTACAGTGCTGCAGTGTACAGTGCTGGCTACATTGCAGGTGAGTTCTGGCTGCTATCAGCAACCGGGTACTCACTGATAATGGCGGACATTAGCGATCATGCTAATGTCCACCACTAACCTTATAGATGTTGAGATCAATGCCGATCACGGCAACTATATTATCAGGGAAAAAAATAAAAAATAAAAAGTACACATAATTGGTATCACTAAATCTGTACTGACCTAAACTATAAAAAATGTATTATTTCAAAACAGGGAATAAAAATTGACTGACGTCTACTCTAGACTCACATGTAAAATGGTGCCAATGAAAACTTATCTCGCCTAATACCGTAATCTACTATCTTACCTATATGTCCACATGTAAAATCCTAATTGATTCCACCACATATCTTAGCCTGATGGTGAACTAATGACAGGAACTAACAGGATGAGTTCAGGTCTATAAACTCGTGTCCATAATACAAAAGCGGATGCGGATACTTGGATTGTTGTGATGCGCTATGTGCTATTATGTGGCCCTTTTGTACTTGATTTGCTTCACACCGTATTGTTGTAATTGTTTATTTTTTGAAAAACATAAATAAACATAAATATACAGTTAAAAATAAATAAATACAAAAGCGGAAAATATATTCATTTTTGTAGACATGTACTATTTAATATTCATATGCCACACTTATATTAAGCTCCACCTATTTTTAGTTTGCTGGATTTCTGCTTCTTAGTAAATCCAATGGATCTGTGTCTGCCTGGTGTAGAAATCTAAGCCAACTTAAAGCTATTGTAGATTTCTGCAACTTTTTACTGAGCAAATTGTATCTTAAAGGGGTACTCCGGTGAAAATCTTTTTTCTTTTAAATCAACTGGTGGCAGAAAGTTAAACATATTTGTAAATGACTTCTATTAAAAAATCTTAATCCTTCCTGTACTTATTAGCTACTGAATACTACAGAGGAAATTCTTTTCTTTTTGGAATGCTCTCTGATGACATCAGGGGCACAGTTCTCTCTGCTGACATTATTATTATAATAATAATAATAACGCTTTATTTATTGTTGTCCTTAGTGGGATTTGAACCCAAGTCCCCAGCACTGCTAACCACTGAGCCACCATGCTGCCCTTAGCATATATCTGCTATGCATGGTTGCTAAAATGGACATTCCAAAAAGAAGAGATGTCAGCAGAGAGCACTGTGCTCATGATGTCATCAGTGTTCCAAAAAGAAAGGAATTTCCTCTGTAGCATTCAGCAGCTAATAAGTACTGGAAGGATTAAGATTTTTTAATAGAAGTAATTTGCAAATATGTTTAACTTTCTGCCACCAGTTGATTTAAAAGAAAAAAGGTTTTCACCGGAGTACCCCTTTTAAGCCGCATGTGAGGAGGGGCGCCTCCTGTACACCCTTTTCCATGCAAAGTTGTGCTCCCTTCCAGCCCTCTTCCTCCCGCCTTTCTTCCCCATTGGCACAAACGGTATATTTGTCCAAAAGTCGCACAATTTTGCACATAATCTGTGTCTTTTAAACAACTACGCACTGTCCTGGATTAGTATATGTCACTCATTATGCTCACCTGAATCTGGCTTTTATTCTTCTGTATTTCTGTAATTTTTATCAGTACCATTTTTGTTTTGTTTGTTTTGATGGGACTTTTTGATTATTTTTTTTATAAAAAAAAAAAATCTGGATTATGAAGTGACCAGAAATATTTTTTCTGTGTATGTCAATGAGTATCTGGTTTCATTGATGTTATATTTTAATAGTTCGGGTATTTACACACAGGGCAATGCAACATATGTTTAATTTTGTTTCATTATGTTATTTGAAAGATGTGAAAAAGGGGGGGGGGGGGGCAATTAAAATTTTTATTAGGGAAGGGGCTTATTCATGTTTAAAGTGTTACTGTCATTAGAAACAACTTTTTTTCCACAAAACTAAGCATTTTCCTAATATACTTCATAAAAAAAAGATTTTTTGGCTAAAGATGTGAAAAAATGGTTTAAAAAATGGCCACTAGGGGTCTCTGTCTTTTTAATTTTACAAACGAACCTTGAAAATCCAGCCTTTTTGGTCCATCCCCGATCCGATCTGTACGCCCTGAGCCTGGTCCCGGTGTTTAAAATGGGGTCACGCCGTGACCCCGCATCACACTGGGTCGGTCCCGGCTGCTAGTCACAGCCGGGACCCTGGGCTAACAGCGAGCACCGATCGTTGTGCCATGCCCTATTAACCCTTCAGACCCGGCGGTCAACTTTTGTGTCTGAAAGTGAAAGTAAACGCTTCCCGGCAACTCAGTCGGGCTGATCGGGACATTGCGATAAAATCGCGATGTTCCGATCAGCTGGGACACAGGCGGAGGTCTCCTTACCTGACTTCGCGGCGTCCGATCGGGGGTTTTATTGCTCCAAGCCTGAGCTACAGGCTTGAGCAATCGAGCCCCTATCTCACTGATCCGTGCAAAGCTATGGCTTTGCAGGGATCAGCATAAGAGATCACTGTGTGCAGTGTTATAGGTCCCTATGGGAGCTATAACACTGCAAAAAAAAAAGTGGAAAAAAAAAAGTTAACAAAGGTAATTTAACCCCTTCCCTAATAAAAGTTTGAATCACCCCCCTTTTCCCATAAAAAAATAAATAAATGAAAATAAACATATGTGGTATCGCCGCATGGGGAAATGTCCGAACTATAAAAATATATCGTTAATTAAATTGCACGGTCAATGGCGTATGCGCAAAAAAAATTCCAAAGTGCAAAATAGCGTATTTGTGGTCACTTTTTATATCTTGAAAAAATTAATAAAAAGCGATCAAAAAGTCCGATCAATACAAAATTGGTCCGATCAATACTAAAAATGAGCTCTCATACCGGCCCGTATGCGGAAAAATAAAAAAGTTATAGGGGTTAGAAGATAAAAAATTTTTAACATATACATTCTCCTGCATGTAGTTATGATTTTTTTCCGAAGTACAACAATATCCAACCTATATAAGTAGGGTATCATTTTAACCATATGGACCTACAGAATAAAGAGAAGGTGTTATTTTTACCGAAAAATGCACTGCGTAGAAACGGCAGCCCCCAAATTTGCTAAATTACATTTTTCTTCAATTTTGTCACACAATAAATTTTTTTTCCGTTTCGCTGTCGATTTTTGGGTAAAATAACTACTGTCACTGCAAAGTAGAATTGGTGGCGCAAAAAATAAGCCATCATATGGAATTTTATGTGCAAAATTGAAAGCGTAATAATTTTTAGAAGGTGATGAGGAAACAATGAAAATGCAAAAACGGAGTCCTTAAGTTAAAAATAGGCTGAGTCCCTAAGGGGTTAAAGGGGTACTCCGGTGGAAAACATTTTTTTTTAAATCAACTGGTGCCAGAAAGTTAAACCGATTTGTAAATTACTTCTATTAAAAAAAATCTTTCCAGTACTTTTAAGCAGCTGCATGCTACAGAGGAAATTCTTTTCTTTTTGAATTTCTTTTTTGTCTTGTCCACAGTGCTCTCTGCTGACACCTCTGTCCATGTCAGGAATTGTCCAGAGCAGCATAGGTTTGCTGTGGGGATTTTCTCCTACCCTGGACAGTTCCTGATACGGGCATCAGGTGTCAGCAGAGAGCACTGTGCACAAAACAAAAAATAAATTCAAAAAGAAAATAATTTCCTCTGTAGCATACAGCTGCTAAAAAGTACTGGAAGTAATTTACAAATCTGTTTAACTTTCTGGCATCAGTTGATTAAAACATTTTTTTAAACCACCGGAGTACCCCTTTAAGAAGAGCATTTTCATGCACAGTGACCAGCAAACAAGATTTTAAACTATTATTTATATGCAAAATTGTTTCTCTTTGGTCATTTTATGAACTTATTTCTTGTGTATTTGCACCATACAGGTTCCACATGACTGCTTAAGGGTTATAAAAAGCATGCATTTTGGTCACAAAGCTGTGAAAATGTAAAAATGCTGTTTTTTCTTCTGTCCATGCAACATATAGTTTCACATGGCTGCATTAGAGTTATATAGAGTATGCATTTAGGTAGAAAGCTTTGCAAATGTAAAAATATGTATGCAAACCTCATGACAGGGGAGGTGGAGGAGAGGAGCTCATCATACTCCAGAGAAAATGCCCCCAGCCTCTCCCTATCAGAGAAATTCAGAAAGACTCATCACAGTAATACATAGATCAAAATGTATTTTACATATTAACACATTCATATTATTATGCATACAGGTCGTTGGGCACATTACTATACTGATTTAAATGGGTACTGTCACCAACTTTATTTTTTGATATGTTGTAGTACTTATGTACTACAACATATCTCTAATATACTTTTATTATTATTTTTTTCATTAAAAAGGTTTAATTTACATTTAAACCGGCTACTGAAAAAGGACTGATTTTTTAGTGGCAATCAGTCCTTTTTCAGTTAGGCTACACTTGCTCCCTGCCTGTCAATCAGACAGGTGGGAGCGAGCGCATTGGCTCCTCGGCCACTCCTCCCGCACATCGCCCACGCCACCTCGTTGCCGCCGCTGTCCCTGCACGCCCGCTGCCGGACTCTGCAGTAACTGCAAGTGTAAAGAGGGAACGGGGTATGCGGGGCGGGGGGGGGGGGGGGAGGGAACGGGCTAGCAAAAAAAAATAGGATGGTGGGAGCTACCCTTTCAGCATTTTTTTAATTTTCTTACTAATGACAGTAACGCTTTAATACATTTTTTTACATTGATCTGAGTTATCGGCACTCTATTACTACAGACTGCTGAGACTGCATGCAGTGAAGGTGTGCTAGTCGGATCAAAGGGGAGTACTAGACTACCGTTTGTGCTGTAAGTTGAGGAGGACTCTGCCACGGTGGGCTCTATCTGGTAGTGTTTTTTCCCGTTTTAGATGTTTTAAAGACCAGACAACGGCCCAAACAGCAATGTCTCATATTAGTTGTGGGTCCTGGCGGCTGATAGCGGACATTTCCCAAAGGCCTTATACCAAATATGTTAATTTATTTATTTTATTTGTAAAATTGGAAAGGGGAGGGGGGGTGTTCATTTATATTTTTAAACACATTTTTTTTTTTACACTTATTTGCAAGCAATCATTAGATTGCTTTTACTGTCCATTGTTGCTATTGCATAGCACTGTATAGTGATTTTGGCACTCTCCTTTTACAGTCTGACCTTATCCAGACTGTATTAATAGAGCATATAATCAGCAGCAATAGGTAGAGGGGGGCACTTCGGACTTAATTCATTCCTCCCCCACAATACTGATCACGACTGTAGGCTTCAGATGCTGTGATCAGCATTGATCACTGCATCTAAAGGGTTTATAATGGACATTGGCGCACAGTGTTAAGTTCCAGATGTTTTTTTTTTTTAAATATAAGTGAGCCCCTTCCCTAATAAAAGGTGAATGTCAGAATGTGTGGGCAGCAGAATGGAGGGATTTGTGAGCCATATACAGAAGCTAGACACATAAAAAGACACAAAGAATCTGCATGACCTAGTAAAAACATACTGTATATAATGTTTTTTTTTCTGTGATATGACAGGTAAGTTTTAAAAATCGACTGGATTTTAAAAAACTGCGCTAATTAAAAAAAATTATACAGTACTTGGTCTCAGGGGTGTATAACTACTACATATCCTAATACCATAGAGATAGCTGCTGTATGCAGATGGAGCTCAATGAGGAGGGGTCTTTCACAGAATGTTAGCTGAACCAGGACTGACTACTTCTTCTGACACATTAAAGGGGTACTCCGGCCCTAAGACATCTTAGATGTCTGATTGGGGGGGTCCTGCCGCTGGGGACCCCTGCAATCTCTCATGCAGCACCCACCTGTCTCAGCTGCAAGAAGCGATCGCTCATGACCCCGGGGCCGGAGTATCGTGATGCCATGCCCACCTCCTCCTGCCCCCTCAATGCAAGTCTATGGGAGGAGGCGTGACAACCAATAAAAAACTACAGATCATTACACAAAAAATTAGCTCTCTTACAGCCCTGTATACAGAAAAATGAAAAAGTTATAGGGGTCAGAATAGGGCAATTTTAAACATACTCATTTTGTTTAACCCCTTAAATGGGTACTCTGGCCCTATCCAAAGGACAACCTGGTAAGGACCAAGGGCGTCCCTGTACGCCCGTGGGAATGCTGTTCCCCGCCGCTCGCCGGGCAGGGACTGGGATGCCTGTTGAAATCCCTGGGGGGTGGGAGGGATCCTGAGATCGTCGATTTGCGGCGATTCCGGGTCAATCGGGTCCCAAGTGACCCGGAAAAAAAAGGGTGATAGGTGCCCTCCGACACGGCACCTATCACCCTATGGCAGCAGGAGTGAGGTGGCACGTTACTGGCCGACGAATCAGGACGCCTGCTGTGGGGGTGTCACTAACAGCACCTGCTCCGCCCCTATTCCAGAGGGCGAGAGCGGGTGGCGGGAGTGTGTACCTGGACTGGAGGCCCCCTATCCCTGGCATCGGTGGCAGGATCGGGGCCCCCAAAGCGGAGACAGTGGAAGCAGTTGCAGGAGGATCCAGTGTGTGCGCAGCAGCAGGAGGTAAGGCTGGCCTCCTGCTGTTGCTTAGCAACAACTCCCAGCATAAACAAAAGGGAATGCTGGGAGTTGTTGTTATGCAACAGCAGAAAACACTACTACAACCACCAGCATGCCCTTTGGTAGTTTGTGCATGCTGGGGGTTGTAGTTATACAACAGCTGGAGGCACATTTTTTCTATGAAAAAGTGTGTCTCCAACAATTGCATAACTACAACCCCCAGCATGCAAAAACTACCAAAGGGCATGCTGAGAGTTGCAGTAGTGTGCCTCTAGCTGTTGCATAACTACAATTCCCAGAATGCCCTTCGGCTGTAAGTGCATGCTGAGAGTTGTAGTTTTACTACTGTACAACACTGAGTTTGTTACTACACTGAGACTGTACATGCTGGGAGTTGTATTTTTCGAACATCTGGAGGCACACAGGTTGCGAAACACTGAGTTAAGTAACAAACTCTCAGTGTTTTGCAACCAATGTGCCTCCAGCTGTTGCATAACTACAACTCCCAGCATGTATGGTCTGTCAGTGCATGCTGGGAGTTGTAGTTTTGCAATAGCTGAAGGTTTGCGGCAAATTTTCTACCACAGCTCAAACTCCCAGCGAGAAACTCGCTGTAAACCCCCTCCCATGTGAATGTACCCTAAAAACACTACACTACACTACACCTACACAAAATAAAAAGTAAAACACTACATATACACACCCTTACACAGTCCCCCCCCTCCCCCAAGTAAAAATAAAAAACGTCTTATGCAGCGTTGTTTCCAAAACGGAGCCTCCAGCTGTTGAAAAACAACAACTCCCAGTATTGCCGGACAGCCACTGACTGTCAAGGCATGCTGGGAGTTTTGCAACAGCTGGAGACACCCTGTTTGGGAAACACTGGCGTAGGGTATTTTGGTGGCGGAAGCAAATCCCCAATTTAGGGCTCAAATGCGCATGGCGCTCTCTCGCTTTGGATGCCTGTCGTATTTCAAGGCAACAGTTTAGTGCCAAATATGGGGTATTTGCATACTTGGGAGAAATTGTGTTACAAATTTTGGGGGGCTTTTTCTCCTTTTACCCCTTATGAAAAGGTAAAGTTGGGGTTTACACCAGCATGTTAGTGCAAAAAAATTTCCATTGGGCTTTTGGAGAGAGAATGTGTCTGAAATTGTAGGCCACGTGTGGTGCCAGAACAGTGGACCCAACCCCCACATGTGACCCCATTTTGGAAACTACACCCCTAACGGAATGTAATAAGGGGTGCAGTGAGCATTTATACCATTTAATGGTAACACCAGTGAAAAAAAATCTAATTTTTCATTTTCATGTCCAACTTTAGTAGAAATTTTCAAACATCTGTGGGTTGTTAAGGCTCACTATACCCCTTGCTACATTGCTTGAGGGGTGTAGTTTCCAAAATAGTATGCCATGTTTTTTTTTGCTGTTCTGGCACCCTAGTGGCTTCCTAAATGCGACATGCCCCCCAAAAACCTTTTCAGCAAAATTTGCTTTCCAAAAGCCAAATGTGGCTACTTCCATTCTTAGCATTGTAGTTCGCCCGCAGTGCACTTGACATCCACACATGGGGTATTTCCATACTCAGAAGAGATGGGGTTACAAATTTTGGGGGGCATTTTCTCCTATTACCCATTGTAAAAATTTCAAATTTGGGGGAAAACCAGCATTTTAGTGACATTTTTTAAAATTAATTTACACATCCAACTTTAACGAAAAGTCATCAAACACCTGTGGGGTGTTAATGCTCACTGTATCCCTTGTTACGTTCCTTGAGGGGTGTAGTATCCAAAATAGTATGCCATGTGTTTTTTTTGCTGTTCCAGCACCATAGGGGCTTCTTAAATGTGACATGCCCCTCAAAAACCATTTCAGAAAAACTCACTCTCCAAAATCCTAATGTCATTCCTTCCCTTCTGAGCCCTCTAGTGCACCCACAGAGCACTTTACATTCACATATGAGGTATTTCCTCACTTGAGAGAAATTGGGTTACACACTTTGGGGGGCTTTTTCTCCTTGTATCCCTTGTAAAAATTCAAAAACTGGGTCTACAAGAACATGTGTAAAAAATGTAGATTTTGAATTTTTCCCTTCACTTTTCTGCTATTCCTGTGAAACACCTAAAGGGTTAACATACTTTCTGAATGTCAATTTGAATACTTTGAGGGGTGCAGTTTTATAATGGGGTCATTTATGGGGTATTTCTAATATAAAGGCCCCTCAAATCCACTTCAATGCTGAACTGGACCCAGAAAAATTAAGATTTTGAAAACTTTGTGAAAAATTTGAAAATTGCTGCTGAACTTTGAAGCCCTCTAATGTCTTCCAAAAGGGGGGAACTTCGGACTCCATTTTAATTCATTCCTCCCCCACAATAGTGATCACGATGAGTCGACTGTAGGCTTCAGATGCTGTGATCAGCATTGATCACGGCATCTAAAGGGTTTATAATGGACATTTGCGCACAGTGTTAAGTTCCAGATGTTTTTTTTTATATAAGTGAGCCCCTTCCCTAATAAAAGGGGGTACATGTAATAACATGCCCCTTCCTGAGCAGTGAATATTAATAAAAAGACAATTTATAAAAAAAAAAGAAAAAAAAAGAATGGCCTTCCCCATATAAATGGGGTTTTTTTTCTCACAAGCTTCCTGGAGTATAACAATTGTAATTGCTGTGCAGACAAAACTGCAGAAATATTTTATTGTTAATGCTCTAAGTGCTTTGCTGCCAAGAAAAAACATAAGATCAATGATAATGTTTGAGAGAAGAGAACTGTATGGTCAGGTGGAGGTATAATTCCTTGGAGACAAATTACGGATCAAAAGGACATTTCTTTAGATTGCACTGAAGGCACTGCCTGATAATTTGGTGTACCCATTATTTTAAACATGAAATTAATTTGGGAACACTGACCATTTATGGGAAAAGCTTCTAGCTAATGTTTATACATACAACATCACACTAAGGCTCCAATATTACCAACCCAAAACAGACCTGTGACCACAATGCAGCAAATAATCCCAGTGTACCTAAATGCTACATAACACCATATGATGAATCACTAAACAATGTATAAGGTGTAGTCTGGCTGCAGAACAATAGTTATAAATGTAAATAAATATAAGGTGCTATATACTACAGGCTTGTGAAGTGCATGTGCAGAAAGATAGCCACTCGGAGTCCATTGTTCTGTCTGTATAGATGCCGGGACTGCCTACATCTCAGTGTGGGGGATAGCTGACCCCACGCGTTCCTCCTCCAGCAACCAAGGCTTCCTCAGGAGTGAATGACAGCTCTCATAATCTGTCTTTTATATCTTACAAATTATCAACATCTGTTAATTACCTGTATTAGTATTCTTATGTGGTCTTGTGTTGTCCGCGGCGGTGGAACTAATCAGCCGGAAACGTTGGATATCACATGATATGTATGGGCGTCACGTAATACAAGTGTGATAGCCTGGGGGAGTAGGGTATATGGGGTGTAGCTGCGCGGTGACTAAAGGGTGTCTGGTTAACCCTTTCTATTCGTGACGCCAGGGTGAAGGCTCCTCTGTAATGCTTGTCCTACTGCCACCCTTCCCAAGAGCGATAGGGAGGTATAGAATAATTGAATGTCCACAACCGGAGAGTTTGCTGAAAACAGTCAGAACTTTACTGAAGATTTTATGCAAGCTTCATAACCGGAACAGTCTCTATACATGCAAAGTCTCTTAGAGATTGACAGTGGTTGGGACCTTAAGCATTTTAGAGTCCATAGACTCTGTTCCACTGGATTTAGGGGATTTAGTTTCGGTCCAGTAGTCACGCTAACTTTAGCGGGGATTAGTTTAGAACTCACTGTTTCATTTAGGCTGAGGCCGGTAGGTTTTCTGGCCTAGCGTGTCTTTGAAAGTTGCGCAGATCCCTCCTGCTAGTCCGGCATCCACGAGAGCAGCAACCAAAGAGAGCGATCATTGGCTACAGCTCCCTTATATGGGCAGGATCTGAACTAGAGCTAATTGGTCCAATACTTCTGTCAATCACCTTTACATAGAGTTATGGGTAAACATGTGACCCAAGGACCTCCAAAGGTCCTCCAACATACCATAGAGGAATTAACATAGTCACATGACCGAAGGTTCTGCGACGCTAACAAGGTAAGCATACTATACATTATATTAAATATACACATTATTAAATATGTACACATAAACATTACAAAATTAGAAAAGAAGAGAGGCGACTAGGGGCTGTCCCACCTCAGGGACCCTACCTGAGCGTAGTAACTCTGACTTTGGGGACCACTATACAGGGTACGGTATGCAATACGGTACCGGGACACCACACAAGCCTGAGACTAGGTGAATGATATGAAAACGAGGCAACCACTGTATACTTGAGCTGACTTTTGCTTTTATTTAACTTTTGGGCTTTGCTGTTTCTGAACATCTGAGGGGGGTGTGGTGAGGCAGTCTAGCAGGATAACTGTCTGGCTGGATTGATAGGGGTGGTATTTCCTTATCACACTCAGGTCATAATGTTCCCAGTGTCTAAAATTCTCTACCAGACCTCCCACAGTCCTTGGACAAGCACAGTGATGAGGGTGCTGATCTACGGTTGATGGTGGTAGTAGTTCCCCTAGGGCATTCCCTGTGTAGTGTCTCCTAGCTGGTGTAAGGTGGTGTGCCCTTAATGCTGTGGTGCAGAATGATAGGAGAATTGCGTAATGGTGAACAAATATTTTGTTTACTTTTTTTACAGTATAAGATAGTGGTAACACAGGCTTAACATGCATTTTTAACAATAAGCTTTCAGCAGTCCTCAAATAGCAATAATTTACCCAAATAAAAATACCTAAAACCTAATTGTGAGGTTTACAACAGAATGTACAGAAATTCCCAGACGTGTTGTGCAGATCTTTGAAAAATTCTGAAATATGAGCCAAGTTGCAATGTCAAGCCATAAGCCTAAAAGGCCTAGTCACGGCTGTAAGGGTTTATTCACACGACAGAATTTCTGCTTGCGTAAATCCGCTTGTGAAATTCCGCCTCAAATGAAAGCCCAAAAGACTTCTATGGGATTCCGCACTCCAATTCACACTTCTAAATTTCTGCATTCCGCAAGCCAGAAACCACCCAAGGAAGCAGAATTGGGGAGGAAATTCTGCCGCGTGAATAAAGAGTCTTGTGGAATTCTGCCTCAAATGCAAGCCCAATAGACTTTTATGGAATTCTACACTACTGAATTTCTGCATGCGGAATTTACGCACCAATTCCGCACAAGCCAGAAACTACTTAAGGAGGTGGAAGCGGAATTGGTGCGGAAATTCCGCCCGTGTGAATAGACCCTAAGGCCCCTTTGCTGACATTTCTTCACACAGAGTTCTTATTTTTGTCTTATACAGAGTGTGAAATATGCCTGAGCTCAAGTCACTAAGTGACTACACTCAACTAAAGAGGGGGCTAGGCTAGGACTATGTTTTATCTCCGTTCCAGGTTTTTAGTTATTTATATAAATCATGCACCAGACATAGCAATATGTATATAAGCATTAAAGTTTCAGCTACTATATAACTGCACTCCAGCAGCACTCTATACATGGAGGGACATACAAATAGAACTGTGTAGGTAAGGGAAGAGTCTGAGAGGAAGGATTTGATTAGTGATAATCCTGTAGTTAAAGGGGAACTCCGGTGAAAAACTTTTTTTTTTTCAAATCAACTGGTGCCAGAAAGTTAAACAGATTTGTAAATTACTTCTATTAAAAAATCTTAATCCTTCCTGTACTTATTAGCTGCTGAATACTACAGCCGAAATTATTTTCTTTTTGAAACACAGAGCTGTCTGCTGACATCATGAGCACAGTGCTCTCTGCTGACATCTCTGTCCATTTTAGGAACTGTCCAGAACAGCATATGTTTGCTATGGGGATTTCTTTTACTCTGAAAAGTTCCTAAAATGGACAGAGATGTCAGCAGAGAGCACTGTACTCATGATGTCAGCAGACAGCTCTGTGTTTCAAACGGAAAAGTATTTCCACTGTAGTATTCAGCAGCTAATAAATACAGGAAGGATTAAGATTTTTTTAATAGAAGTAATTTACAAATCTGTTTAACTTTCTGGCACCAGTTGATTTAAAAGAAAAAAGGTTTTCACCGGAGTACCCCTTTAAAGGGGTTATCCAGGAAAAAACTTTTTCTTTTATATATCAACTGACTGCAGAAAGTTAAACAGATTTGTAAATTACTTCTATTAAAAAATCTTAATCTTTCAGTACTTATGAGCTGCTGAAGTTGAGTTGTTCTTTTCTGTCTAAGTGCTCTCTGATGACACGTGTATCGGGAACTGCCCAGTTTAGAAGCAAATCCCCATAGCAAACCTCTTCTACTCTGTGCAGTTCCCGAGACAAGCAGAGATGTCAGCAGAGCACTGTTGCCAGAAAGAAAACAACAACTCAACTTCAACAGCTGATAATTATTGAAAGGATCAAGATTTTTTAATAGAAGAAATTTACAAATCTCTAACTTTCTGGAGCCAGTTGATATATAAAAAAAAGTTTTTTTCCTGGAATACCCCTTTAAGTTAAGACCTCTAGGGATCCTGACATTAATGTTTTTTTGGGTGATCCAGTGCCGCTACTGCACTGGTGTCTCTGTTGGAAGTGCCCCAATGACATTACTGTACACTGGAAGCCACAGTCAATCACTGCCTCAGCAGTCATCTGTATTTGCCCTTGCATGGGACCTCTGAGGCCAGTATGTAGCACTATATATATTGACTCTGAAGCAATGGTGGCAGTGGACTTGAAGCGTGCGGGTTAAGTATGGGTGTATTTTTTATTCTCCCACCCTCCCCTGCCAAAAGGCAATTTTTTATTAGCCCAGGAAACACCTTTAATCATTTAATTTCACTAGAACACAGAGTTGTGGACTTTTCTGCCCTAGTACACTATGTTGACACTGACCTTGCTTCTGCCCTAAACTAGTAGACATAATCGCATTAGCTCCCTTTTACTTTTAGACCACCCACGATGGTGCCTTTAATCCCATCTCTGACCTAGACTACCAGGGATACTGTTTATAACCCTATTCTACCCTAGGGGACTGTGGTAGTAATTCCTTCTTGGACCTTGACCACCAGGGTTACAAGCATCATCCCCTAACTGCCTAGACCCTTAAAGATGTTACCATAAACCCATTAGCTATCTTAAAGGAGAAGTCTTGTGCAGAACTATTTTCTGCCATTATGCGCGGGCAGTCAGAATATAAAACAACTAAAGGGACTCACCTATCAGTGCTTCCTCAGTGTCCCAGTATCGTCACTCCATCCCTCCGCTGCCATCTTCTTTCTGATTCCCCATGGTTAACGCGTCATACTGTGGCTCAGCTAGTCGCCGGCCACAACGATGTCTCGCCTCAGCTGGCTATAGGCTGAGCGGCAGTGGGATACATTAAGCCCCAGCAACTGAGGAGGGACATCGCTGACCATGGGTAACCAGGAGGAAAACCGCAGCAGAGGGCTGGAGCTGCGATACCGTGACACCGAGGGAGAAGCAGAGTCTCATTTGTTGTTTTATATTTTGGCAGCCCGGGCATTTGTTATTAAAGGAGATATCTCATGCAGAACTATTTTTTGCATGAGATATCTCCTTTAACTCTAAGATCTAAATGATGCTTTATTACAAGATCTTATAAAGAAGTAATTGCTTCTCAATTGTTGCACTTAAGCATCCGCACTATGCAAATAGTACAGTGTGTTGTGGTAAGAAACATTTATTTTAATGTCCGCTACATCTGGATTTTAAAACATACAGCAATATAAAACATACATTCTGGATCACCTGCTTTAGGGTATTTTCACAGGGTCAAAAACAACTCAAAGGAAACCACCTCAAAATAAGTTTGGAATTTGCTGGCTTTCCATTCTTTTTTATTGCAGCTCCCAACGATTTCAACGTGACCTTCCATGCAAAAAAAAAAAAAAAAAAAAAAAAAAAAGATGTCCTTTCTTTTTTAGCATGGTTTTTCAATCACATTTTTTAACATTCTCCATTGAAACTGTGTGTTTTTATGTGGTTTTTGTTACAGTATTTGTCCTTAACAATATACCTTTAGGGGAAGGTCACGCACAGTTCTGCACAGCAGGAAATGCTGCGTATTCTCCTAAGAGCAGACACACAAGGCTACCTGCGGCAGCCCTGTGTGTGCAGTGAGGTTTAGAGGCGGGGCCAGGATGTCACAATCATCTTGGTGTGCTGGCCCCACCTCCAAACTTCACTGCACACACAGGGCTGTCGCCAGGTAGCCCTGTGTGTCTGCTCATAGCAGAATATGCAGTGTATTTCCCGCTGCACGGGATAAAATACGATGCGTATACACTATGTGTGAGGGTTTAGATGTCTAACTGCCTAGATACAATTACTTAGATTGAACATCATTTACAATCTATGTTATTTCTCAATATTAATGTGGATAAATGTTAAATGGAAACATGCGTAAGGCATTATGCTAGTCTTTCCATACTTAGCTTTTGTGCAGATTAAATATAATTTTCTGTACATGTTAAAAAACTTATAGATTATAGACAAAATATAACTAGAAGTTAAGGTTTGTAGCAAAATGATTTCATCAAGTGTAAAAGATCTCCATCAGATTTGTATCTCTGGTTTTAGTAAGGGAGTTGTCTGAGATTAGCAAAATGGCAAAATTTTTTCTAAAACAGTGCTATTCTTGTCCTTAGGGTGTGTCTATGTCTAAAGCTGCAATACCAACCATAGTCTATAACCAGGAATGGGGCTGTTTCTATTGATCTAATCTTAGACAATCCTTTTAATTACACAATTGTTATTTGAGTGGGACACATGCATGTAAGTTTTATGTGCACTCATTTTAAGACTTGTTTTCCACACAGGTTTTTCTCTGGCAGTTTTTGAGCCACCGTCAGAGGTGAATCCAGCAGGAAGGAGAAGTATAAGTATTTTATTCATATTTCCCATTCTTTTTGAACACATCCTATGGCTTTGGCTCAAAAATAGTGTTGAGCGGCATAGGCCATATTCGAATTCACAATATTTCGCGAATATATGGACGAATATTCGTCATATATTCGCAAAATTCGCAATATTCGCGGCCTTTTTTTACTATGTGCCATAAAATTCGTATGCGCATTCACCATATAATTTGCATGTGCAATATCGCGTGATAAAAGAGCTAAAAGAAGGGAGGAATCAATATGCACGAAAATGCGCATTCGCAAATGCGAATTTTCAGACGCCCGCCAAAATGTATTGTCCAGCAAATTCTCTGTTTGCTACCATATAACAATAATTATAGATGCCAATCTGTATCTGGCATAACATAAATATAAAGACTTCAATGAACAGCGGTTGTCTCCAATGGAATAAACATTTAAATTGGATTACTGTATTCCATTATGGATATTTACTAGGCCATGTTATTTGTTACTTCTTGCACATACTGTTATGTTATTTAACATATATTCTCACAGCTCATCACCATATCTGCAATGATTTATATATTTTACAAGGATAACTTGCTTGTCCAAGTGCTGCTGGCAAGACTCCAAGATACTGAAAGGATATTGTTCTCCCTTTTATTTTACATTTAGCCAGGAGCAAATTGCAAGCAAGCATAAATTACCTGGAAAAGCATTATGGTGTTATCTACTCTTTTTTTTATATTTGTATTTTATTGACAGTATAATGAAATCACTTACTGAACAGTCCTACACTTGACACATTGAAGGGAAAGAAGCTACTGAAGAAATGATGGAACATAGAAATCTAAGAATACATTTAAATGGGGATAAGCCTGTAGGGTGGTTGAGGAGCCATGTTGTCTATGTATACAATGATGCAAGTGCCGATGGCTTTTCATTGTTCTGATCCAGTTCAGACCTAAGAGATCACATTTTCTGGGGCTATCCTATAGATATTCTATCTATGTTATAGTCCTGGAGAATGTAGAAAGAAGGTGGCCGTGGATTGTGGGCTCAAAACTGGTGCAATCGGCGCTCTTCTCCGGTAGGATGGATAGCTTCTCTCCGTCACAAAGGAGGGGAAGCGGTAGATAAAACAAAAGATTGTTCTTTTATTGCATAAAAGCACAGTGTAAAACAGGTACCAAAATTGACGACGCGTTTCTAGGGGCATGACCTCCTCTTTGTCAGGTCATAAACTCCTTTATATACCATTCTTAACCCCTTAAGGACCACAGGTTTTTCCATTTTTGCACTTTCATTTTTTCCTCATCACCTTCTAAAAATCATAACGCTTTCAATTTTGCACCTACAGACTCATATTAGGGCTTATTTTTTGCACCACCAATTGTACTTTGTAATGCCATCAATCATTTCACCACAACATTTACGGCGAAACCAGAAAAAATATATTTGTGGAGCAAAATTGAAAAAAATAAAATAAAAAAACATTTTGTAACATTTGGGGGCTTCTGATTCTACACAGTGAACTTTTCAGTAAAAATTACTCCATATACCGTATTTATCGGCATATAACACGCACTTTTTAGGCAAAAATTTTTAGCCTAAAGTCTACCTGCGTGTTATACGCCGATAAGCCACTGCAGTTCAATGATTTAAAGCGGGCGCTTTAAATCAATGAACTGCAGCGGCTTTGCAGGTGCAGAGACCGCCAGCGCTGCCGGATTCTCTACCCCTGCCGGCCCTTCTCTCCCCCTGGCTATCGGCGCCGCTGCCCGTTCTCTCCCCCTGACTATCGGTGCCGGCGCCCCATTGCTGGCGCCGATAGCCAGGGGGAGAGAAGCGGCGCCGGCAATGGGGCAGCGGCGCCGACAGCCAGGGAGAGAGAAGGGGCAGCGGCACCCATTGCCGGCGCCGCTGCCTCCCCCCCATCCCCGGTTGCATAATTACCTGTTGCCGGGGTCGGGTCCGCGCCGGCACCGATAGTCAGGGGGAGAGAACGGGCAGCGGCGCCGATAGCCAGCGGGAGAGAAGCCGGGGCAGCAGGGCTCTAGACCCCAGGAAAGGCAGGGGGAGAGAAGCGGGCAGCGACGGCCTCTCTCCCGCTGCCTTTCCTGGGGGTGTATCGTGGGAAAACACACACACGCACTCTCATTTTACCATGGATATTTGGGTAAAAAACTTTTTTTACCCAAATATCCTTGTTAAAATGAGGGTGCGTGTTATAGGCCGGTGCGTGGTATACCCCGATAAATACGGTATTTATTCTGTAGGTCCATACTGTTACAAGGATACCCAATTGATATAGTTTTTTTTATTTTACTACTTTTAAAAAAAATTATAACTACATGCACCAAAATTAAAATGTTTAAAATAGTCCTCTTCTGGCCCCTATAACTTTTTATTTTTCCGTATACAGAATGGTGTGAGGGCTCAATTTTTGCGCCGTGATCTGAAGTTTTTATCAATACCATGATTGTTTTGATCAGACTTTTTGATCACTTTTTATAAATTTTTTCAGGGTATATAAAGTGACCAAAAATACGCAATTTTGGACTTTGGATTTTTTTTTTACGTGTATGCTATTGACGGTGTGGTTTATTTATTATAATTTTTATAGTTCGGACATTTACACACGTGGCGATACCACATATGCATATTTTTATTTTTGTTAACATATTTTTTTTATGGGAAACTTTTATTTAGGAAGGGGTTAAATCACATTTATTCACTTTTTTTTATTTTTATTTTTTACTATTTTTACACTTTTTTTTTTAGCCCCCATAGGGGACTTTTACTTGCAATCCTTTGATTGCATACACTGTTCAATGCTATGCCATAGCATAGCATTGATCAGTGTAATCTGTGCTCGATTGCTCCAGCCTAGATTTCAGTCTTGGAGCAATCAAATGATGATTGGACTGCGCCTCCCGCTGTCCTTTCAGCTGTTCGGAATGCCGCGATTTTACTGCAGCAGTCCCAAACAGCTCCGCTTCGCTAACCGGCATTGATTTCAGATTTTTTTAGATGCCGCAATCAACTTTGATCGCGGCATCTAATGGGTTAATACCAGACATCAGCCCAATCGGCCAGTATTAGCCGCAGATCCTGGTTGCTGATAGCAACCGGAACCCAGCAGATATGAAGCGCACTCAGCTTCTGAGCGCGCTT
Source organism: Hyla sarda (assembly GCF_029499605.1). Lineage (NCBI taxonomy): Eukaryota > Metazoa > Chordata > Amphibia > Anura > Hylidae > Hyla > Hyla sarda. Next base: position 396,031,938 of record NC_079189.1, read on the forward strand.
CACATTATGGGAGCCAGACCGTGGTCATTAAGGGGTTAATACTATTGTCACTGGGTATCTATTTTAATGAAATGGCTTATCCAACCTCTGCCAAACATCGGTTAGAAAAATTATACTGATAATCTGATGATCAATAATTGGGGAGAAGTTTTGTTTGTCTGGTGGACAGCTTTATGGTAGCCATGGCACTAGGCAGGTAGTGTAAATATTGCTATAAATATTGTAAATATTGCTATTGCTATAGTGTATATAAACAACATATACCCTGAGGTTTCTTGAACCCTTATCAGTGGTTTGGTAGAACAAGAAGTGTCACTTTAAATATAATCCTTGAATTTTTCATTCTGATCATTAAGGGTCATATTAAACAATGAGATCATGGGCCAGACAGACCAATAATCACCCTTATAATAAGGCCAGCTTGATTAAAAATCATTCTTTGTCGGCCACACATCTTCCTGTGTAACATGTGTGGCCAATGAATGACAAAAATAAAGGGCTGTGCAAATGTTCCAGTAAATGTTGGTGTAACCCTTCCCGTCTGATACCGAGCTATGTAATAGTATCAGGCAGGAGTTGGGTAGGGTAATACATCCTTAAGTCTTAAACCAAGCATAGACTCAAGGCCCATTAACACTATAAAAATTGAGCTCAGAAATTCTGGTGCAGCAGCCTCCCATTGTTTTTAATTGGATTCTGGCGCATCATGCACCCTGCAGAATTTCATGGCAGAAAATTTAGCATCTGAAATTTATTTCCGATAAAAGAATGAACATAATGGTCTGTGCCTATGGTATGCATGCCCTTGTCTAGAAGAATAAGCTATAAGTGAAGTTGAGGGAAAGAACAGTTGTTACTTAGATATAGCACTTGTGTTGTTTGATTGGGTAATGGGATATAACAATCCTAGATGGAGGTTTGTGGGGTTTATAAATGCAGGGTTTCAGCTATATGCATAAAAATTGGACAATACCATTTTTCCCATTTACTGTTTCATATTCTACATGAATATAAAAGCACACACTGAGTACTGTCAGAGTAAATCAGTCTTTGATCGTCTTTTAATCTTCCCTCCTGATGTGTTTCTTTATGTGTCTTTTGCTTGTCAGTGCTGCTGATGCTCATCTTCAAGCTGATTCTGCTTCTGTAGCTGCACAACAGGCACTGGAAGCATCTCGTACTGCTCGAATCCTCTCTCATGACCTGGAGGAACTGCTGGAGACACCAAGTGAGCACATAATCAAGTGAAATACACTTGCATGCACACAGAAAATATTTGGACGCACTAGCTAGGAAAGGTTGTAAATGGACCAGTTCCCCTTGGCCATGTTTATAAATCAGTGCGTATAAAGGTTCCAGTCTGGTAAGTTCAGCTGAGCAAACATTGAAAGTGTATGAAATTTAACCTAGAGAAATATGGGGATCACTAGAGACATCCATTCGACTTAGTAGATAATTGTCTTAGAAATACTATTACAAACTTTCATATCTGCATTTTCAAAGTTGGATATTCTTCATAATGGGAAGATACCAGGAGCACTACATATGTGTGTATATATATGTTGACAAGGGAATATTTGATTTATTTTTATTACTTAAAACATGTCTTTGTCTTCACAGGCTCACAATGTGTACAGGATGAAGAGGAGCACAGTGTTGAAGGCGATATGCCTTGGCTTAGGCAGTGTCCCCCTGAAATGTGTAATGACGGAACACCTTTGTCTGACCAAACCCCAGAACCAAGCTTGCCTCCCAGCCACCCTGACACTCCCCCTGGTCTGTTATGCAGCCATCTTAGAGACGGGACTCCATGCCCCCCCATCCAGGAAGAAGATTCTCCTTCCCAGTTGGGAACCCCAGCACATGTTGCTGATAACCCAGTGGAACAAGAAACCACTGAATCCATGCCTGAAAAAGAACTTAATAACCCTTCACCCAGCATAGAATGCATGGAAGAACCAGTGGCTACAGAGGGGGCACATGAGTCCCCCCCAAAACCTCGTATGCAAATGGTGAGATTTCCAGTGGATCTGAGATTTGTTGTGTTTATTGCGCTCTCTTTCTGCTTTTTCTCCATCTGTGTATACTTTTCTCTTTATGTTTCTCTCTCTGATATTAATCTTCCTCTTGTCCTCCAGGATGCTGACCCTCTTGTGGTGGCTGTCGTGCTGTTTCTTGATGTTTCGCTCGCATTCCTCATCTCGTATTTTCTGACATGAGATGAAAAAGTGTTCTTTCACAACACTCTCTCACAAAGTCTCTCCTATCTGTCTCTCCTTCTCTACCTCTCTACCCCTAATGTTTACATGAAAAGGGCTTTTCTCTCTTCCTTTCTCTTGTCTCCCATCGTAACCTTTTGTCTCATACTGTTACAACCTCGTCATCTTTCTCTTTTGCTGGCAACACATCTAGATCTGACTTTTTACCCCACCAACTGTTTCTGTCAAAAAGGTCACACAACTGATAAAACCAATTGCAGAAATCCAGTTTAGGGGTAGAGCACTGCAAATTTGTCACCTGGATGATCAGTCCCCATTCATATGTGTTAGTGTGGCCATAAGCTAGACTATTTTTTTATTCTTCTAGACAGTGGTCAGATTTTGATCATACTAGTTGAGGTCACACATGGCACAAAGCCACACGCTTGGCACATGTTGAACAAATTGCCTGATGAAAACCTTTGATTGTGTCGCCAGCTTGAATATTAGTAGTTCCATCAATCCTGATATAAAAAAAAAAAAATGGACTATGACTGTTGAAACTCTTCTACCAATTGTGTTCCTTTCTTCTGTACTGTTTTCTGCATTTCTTCCTCTTCTCTTCCTATTAAGTATGCTTTCAAGGAATGTGATGATCCTGTTCAGTATTTTTGCAGCGTTTATTTTTCATTGCGGTAGAATTTTGCACCTAACTCATTCCTTCAACAGCCTCAAAATCCATGCACCATGGATATGCTCTCCCCTTGCCTGCATCACTCCTTTTTTCAGATCCTTTTCCAGTGCTTCCCCTCTCGCCATGCATCTTATTGACTTCTGTATGTCTTGCCATATTGCCTGAACCCTTGCTTTAAACTATCGCCTATTTATCTCCTTAAATTGCCTTGTGCCCGTTGCCTCATGCTTTCTGCCCCTTTTCAGAGCATGCACTCCACTCCTATTTTTGTAGCAGTATTTTGCCTATGACTGAACCTGAAAGATGCAAAAAAATAATATAATTTAAAATAAAGCTAAATTAATAAAACTATAAAATGTTTTAAAGTGAAATATTTTTTGTCCTTTGTATAAACATTAGGAGTTCATATGGTTATAGGTATGAAATGCCCCTTATAGAATTAATGAATTGGCATACATTACCCATAATATAGGATCTCAGTGTAACATAATGTATATCCCACATAATAGATTTATTTATACTGTATGCCTCTGTATAAGACATCGGCGCATGATGCAGTGCAGGCGCTGATGACGCCACTAGTCAATGTGGAGAAGGAAGGAGGGATTCGTATGTACTGAGCAGGAGATCACTATGTGGGAGAGGAGAGAAGTTTTTCTTTTTATATTTTACTTACTGTGACACAACAGGGTGTCTACCTACTGAGGGGGAAGGGAATACTTACCTAATAACATACCTGGCAACTGGACAGGGGGCTACCTAGGGACATAGGACATACTTACCTACTGGGGGGTGGGTTGGGGTGGTGCTAAATACCTTACCTTACATACCTCCCCACAAGAAGGGGGGGGGGGGAGTATAGATAGGAAGATTATGTAGAGGTGGAGAGAGTGCTGGAAAGATTCAGAGTCTAAGATCATTGCCCTGCAGATGCTAAAGAGTGAAGAATGTTGTGACAGTCTGAGCTGGATGCAGAAAAAAATGCAAATGGAAGATGTCCCCTCTGAGTCACTGGACATAACTGTAACCACCTATTTGATATACAAATCCTGTGTAGAGCTGGTATCTACCTTTATATGGGCACTGTATGATGGAAGGAGTACTGGTCTGTGTACAGTGGTTTCTTTCAGTAACAGTGCAGTACATTAGTCAGTCACTGTGTGATGTATAGTGTGTTCCTGGTGCGCTGGTATTATTTTTAATGTTGGTCTTTGTATAGTGGTTACAGTATGGTAATATTATTTAGTTATTGTGTGGTCATGATGTGGTGGTATAATTTGTACTTAGTATACCATTATTATTGCTAATATTGATTTCAGGGTTTGGTCATCAACAGTATGATGGTAATATGTATGGTGATAATATTCCTCCTTGTATACTGGAATTATTGGTAATATTGGTCTCAGTATACAGGATTTCGTCAGTAACAATATGATGGAAATATGTATGGTGATAAATTGATAATATTCCTCCTTGTATATTGGTATTATTGGTAATATTGGTTTCACAATACAGAATTTAATCAGTAACAGTATGATGGTAATATGTATGGTGATAATATTCCTCCTTGTATATTGGAATTATTGGTAATATTGGTCAGTATACAGGATTTGGTAATATGTATTGTGATAATATTTCTCCTTGTGTACTGGTATTATTAGTAATATTGGTCTCAGTATACATAATTTGGTCAGTAACAGTATCATGATAATATGTATGGTGATAATATTCCTCCTTGTATGCTGGTATTATTGGTAATATTGGTCTCAGTATACATGATTTGGTCAGTAATAGTGTGATGGTAATATGAATGGTGATAATATTTCCTTCTTGTATACTGGTATTATTGGTAATATTGGTCTCAGTATACAGGATATGGTTAGTATCAGCATGATTGTAATATATATGGTGATAATATCAGCTCCTTGTATAGTCATAATATTTGGTATCTGTATGACTATTATTTAGGGGTATATAGTATAGTCATATGTAGTAATTTTACGTTTCGTTCCAGATAGCGGCACAATAGCAGTCAGAGACAGATAAATAATGTTTAAAGGGGTGCTCCAGTGGAAAACATTTTTTTTAAATCAACTGGTGCCAGAAAGTTAAACAGATTTGTAAATTTTTAAAATCTTTACCCTTCCAGTTTTACCCTTCTTTTCTTTTTGAATTTATTTTTTGTCTTGTCCACAGTGCTCTCTGCTGACACCTCTGTCCGTATCAGGAACTGTCCAGAGCAGCATAGATTTGCAATGGGGATTTTATCGTGCTCTGGACAGTTCCTGATACGGGCATCAGGTGTGAGCAGAGAGCACTGTTGACAAGACAAAAAAGAAATTCAAAAAGAAAAGAATTTAATTTACAAATCTATTTAACTTTCTGGCACCAGTTAATTTAAAAACAATGGTTTCCACCAGAGTACCCCTTTAAACCGGGTTCCTCACAGCCATACTCACTGACTGACTCTCCCCTAGTCTAAAAGCCCAGTGATGAGCTTTCTTCAGCATGTGTGCTGATCTGGGTTATTCTGAAAACCTGTAGGGGCCCAAGGGGATAAAATGCTCAAATCCCATAAGTATCCAGGCCCAATAAAAGGACTTATCAAAGTCGCTCCCTAGCATTGGTGTGAATGGGTCTTTTGCTGACCCATTCACACAGTGTAATTTTAGGGGAAGAAATCTCAGCTGTGGAAATTAACACACCAAAAGAATGAACATGTTCATTCTTTCAGTGGAATTACGTGTGAACACCATTGCTGTTAATGGTGATGGTACAGGTCGGAGTAAACCTAGTGCCAAAGGATTTTGTTGATGGGCGTTCAGACAGGACCTCCAACCTGAAATATCTCTGGGTGGAGATTCTGCAGTATGAAAAGCCCCTATTTTCTCGATTTCTTTAGATGAGATACACTTGAGTAACCTTGGGAGCTTAGGGGAACTATAGTGATAGCCAACACCATTCCTGTTACTGTCTCATTATATGTATACATAAATGTATATATATATATATATATATATATATATATATATATTTATATTTATATATTGTAAGGATTTCTCCCTGGAGATAGCTATGGGATCGTCCTTGACACCGCCACGTTTCCACTTCAATCAGCAGGCAAACAACAGTACTTTATGCAAGTCCGGCCCCTCACCAGCTTTATTAGACAGATTGCAGGATAAATAAAAACATAAGACAGGAACAAACAAAACCCTAGACTGTCTAGTCACTAACTAAACAATCCAGCAAGCTCTGACTATCCACTGGTGGGCTTTTCCCGGCCGATTAAACTTATGCCTCTTGCAACCTTCTACTCACTGTTCACACACAGTGTTTGCAACCTTTTGCTGTTTGTCTCGTCCACACTTATGATCCATATTAGACCAATATATGGAGGCTAGTAGCCCTGCTACCTCTTGACAAAGCCGTGTGTACGGCGAAACATGTCGAGGGGGGCTAGAATCTGATTTTAAAACACAGTGGTGTCCTTTCCCTCAGTATGGCACACTGCAGGTGCATACTGCAACACTATTGAGTCCTGGCAGTACTCTTTACACCCAATATTTCTGGAAAGAGAGACACCCTGATTTTTTAATCTTTTTTGTGTGTGAACTAATATGAAACAATAAAATTTTTCTTAATATATGGTAAATTTAGGGAATTAGTGGATCACCACGGTGATCTTTTGGTACATTATTTTCTCGTCCACACTTGGGGCCACTGACAGCTCGTGCTGTGTGTTCCTCACCAGGAGCCCTACCTCCCCCTCAGCCACCTTGCTGTCTTCTGGGGAGAGCCCCAAAAATTCTGTCTGACTTCCTTTTAAACACACTTCCCCTTTCTGCTACCTCATTAATTAAGCCACAGGTGGAGGTTTCTCCAGGGTTAGCTGGGGAAATACACCCTTTCCTTGCCACAGTGTCACAATATATATATATATATATATATATATATATATATATATATATATATATATATATATACATACATACAGGTACCTTTCTATAGCAGAGCTAGATTTACCCGTGCTTAGATAATATGGAAATATGGAAATAGTGATACATCAAAGCCAAGATTATAGAGTGTTGCTTCTCTGGACTTTCGCGCAATTCTATGAGGTTCAGTGGTGTATGCAGTCCTCAATCTTTGACCTTTTGTAGCATTATACCTACCCAGCACTATGTACCCTTCCTGCAATGCTGTTTTGAGTAGAAGGACCATGCTTGAACCAGAGGTACCAAACTCCAACCTTAATTACCTGGTGGAAATAATCAGGTAAGTGTCTCATATCTGCAGGTCTTTTTTCCCAGAAGTTCCCCATTCAGATTTTAATTCCTTACACACTTGTTACCATATATTTTTCACCTTTTGATGCGTCATAGAAAAGCATAGTGGGCTAACGCTACAAAAGCATACAGTAATAATATAACATGGTATAAATTATTTTACGGTGGGAGAGTATTAGCAATATATGCCAACGTATGCCTATGCTTTAACAAGGGGATTACATCATAGCCTGATGTACACCTCTAACAGCAGGGAGCAAGAGTCTAAAGGGAGTCTCACTATAACTAACAATCAAATTATTGTTTTCATTTTCCATAGGGCCCCTAAGATTTTAGCCCTAACTATTCCATTTTCCTTTTACACTGATTTTGATAAACCTTTTGTCTAAGATTATTTAAGGTACAGGCATTTATTGTTAATGTCCATAGGTTTATATAATGTGTTTATATATATATATATATATATATATATGTATGGTAAATTTGAGTAGCTGTATTAGTCCAGTGATGCAGATGCAAAGCCTTCGGGATTTGCTTTGGACTTGATAAAGGGAGGAATCCCGAAAATTCTGACAAAATTCTGTTAGTCCAATAAAAAAGGTATTACAAGATACTGCAACATTTTATGATTTGCATCTATATATATATATATATATATATATATATATATATATATAGATAGATAGATAGTGTGACGAACCGTCTTGCGGATTAGCTCTGGGATCGTCCTGGTCACTTGCCACGGGACACGTTCCTCACAATAATACCACAGACCACAGTTCCTCATACAAGTCTGGCTCCTCACCAGACTTTATTTCCACAGGTTGCAGGTAAAACAAAACATAAACAGGAACAAAAATAAAGTCCTAGACCGTCTGGTCACTCACTATACATGTAAGCATGCCCTGTCTATCAACTGGTGAGCTTCCCTCATCCAGTAAAAAAACCTGTGCCACCTGCAACCTATTTTGCTACCAGTTCACACCTGAACTTGGACCACTCGCAGCGCCTTCTGCGTGTTACCTAAACAGGGTCTGTGTGTCTCCCCCTCTAACAGCCAGCATACTGTTTCCCAGGGAGAGCCCCAACTATTCTGTTTCCTTTCCTTTTAAACACACTTTCCCTTCCTGATGCCTCATTAATCAGGCCACAGGTGGACCATTCTCCTGAGTTAGCAAGGGAAATACACCCTTTCCTTGCCACACTGCCACAATAGATAGATAGATAGATAGATAGATATAGATATAAAGGTTATCTTGTTATTACGTGGTCATGTATTTTAAGAATAACAGAGGCTGGTCAATATGAAAATAGTATTCGTCTTGCAATCATCTTACAGTGGGGCAAAAAAGTATTTAGTCAGCCATTAATTGTGCAAGTTCTCCCACTTAAAAAGATGAGAGAGGCCTGTAATTTTCATCATAGGTATACCTTCAAATATTAGAGACATAATGAGAAAAATCCATAAAATCACATTGTCTGATTTTTAAAGAATTTATTAGCAAATTATGGTGGAAAAGTAGTATTTGGTCACCTACAAACAAACAAGATTTCTGGCTCTCACAGACCTGTAACTTCTTCTTTAAGAGTCTCCTCTGTCCTACACTCTTACCTGTAATAATGGCACCTGTTTGAACTTGTTATCAGAATGAAAGACACCTGTCCACAACCTCAAACAGTCACGCTCCAAACTCCACTATGGTCAAGACCAAAGAGCTGTTGAAGGACACCAGAAACAAAATTGTAGACCTGCACCAGGCTGGGAAGACTGAATCTGCAATAGGCAAGCAGCTTGGTGTGAAGAAATCAACTGTGGGAGCAATTATTAGAAAATGGAAGACATACAAGACCACTGAATGTCTGCCTCGATCTGGGGCTCCAGGCAAAATCTCACCCTGTGGTGTCAAAATGATCACAAGAACCGTGAGTAAAAATCCCAGAACCACACGGGGGACCTAGTGAATGACCTGCAGAGAGCTGGGACCAAAATAACAAAGGTTACCATCAGTAACACACTACGCTGCCAGGGACTCAAATCATGCAGTGCCAGACGTGTCCCCCTGCTTAAGCCAGTACGTGTCTGGGCCTGTCATTTGGATGATCTGGAATAGGATTGGGAGACTGTCATATGGTCAGATGAAACCAAAGTAGAACTTTTTGGTAAAAACTCTACTCGTCTTGTTTGAAGGAGAAAGAATGCTAAGTTGCATCCAAAGAATACCATACCTACTGTGAAGCATGGGGGTGGAAACATCATGCTTTAGGGCTGTATTTCAGCAAAGGGACCAGGTTGACTGACCCGTGTAAAGGAAAGAATGAATGGGGCCATGTATCGTGAGATTTTGAGTGAAAACCTCCTTCCATCAGCAAAGGCATTGAAGATGAAACATGGCTTGGTCTTTCAGAATGACAATGATCCCAAACACACCGCCCAGGCAATGAAGGAGTGGCTTCGTAAGAAGCATTTCAATGTCCTGGAGTGGCTAGCCAGTCTCCAGATCTCAACCTCATAGATAACCTTTGGAGGAAGTTGAAAGTCCATGTTGCCCAGCGACAGCCCCAAAACATCACTGCTCTAGAGGAGATCTTCATGGAGGAATGGGCCACAATACCAGCAACAGTGTGTGAAAACCTTGTGAAGACTTACAGAAAATGTTTGTTGACCTCTGTCATTGCCAACAAATGGTATGTAACAAAGTATTGAGATGAACTTTTGTTATTGACCAAATACTTATTTTCCACCTTAATTTGCAAATAAATTCTTTAAAAATCTATGTGATTTTATGGATTTTTTTCTCATTATGTCTCTCATAGATGAGGTATACCTATGATGAAAATTACAGGCCTCTCTCATCTTTTTAAGTGGGAGAACTTGCACAATTTGTGACTGACTAAATACTTATTTGTCCCACTGTATAATAGAATTCTATCTGATATTTTGTTACAAAGGAGTGAGGAAACAATAGAAGGGAAAGAAGCAGAATGTTCTGTTAGAGGCTCTATCTACAGCCTGTACCTAACACTAAATAAAGCAATACTAAATCTAGAAATAAGTGATAATAATAAACAGGAAATAGACTGGTCCTTAGTGTTGTCAGTCTCCAAGTTTCTTTGCATGTTCTGAAACAATCTTGTAGAAATATTGTTGAAAACACAGGTACTTACCCATAGGGTGGGAATTGGGGCAGAGTGTTATGTTCTTATTTTCCTGATGCAGACAAAGCAGTGAGGGAAGTCTAGTTCAGCAAGTTACATTGTATTCACATCATGTTTCTGGTAAACGTCAGAGGCACAGATGCAGCAATCCCCCAAAAAAGTTGTTTACTTATGTATGCATTTTTCACACTGCATTAGAGTAGTCACATTACACAAATACTGTAGCCCTTGGTGTCCTCAATACAGAAGAAAGAAAAACCACCTGCACTCACCAGTGTGATGATATCAGTAGACAGACTTTATACGTCCTATTACATCTGATAGATGTGTCATTGACACAAACCAGCCTGTATCAGATGTAATAGGACGAATAAAGTCTGTCTACTGATATAACCATACTGATGAGTGCAGGTGGTTTTTCTTTCTACTGTATTGAGGACTAGTTAATTGGAATTTTCCTTTCATATATACCTACCTAGCACCTCAGAGATAGGACATTTTTTACTGGTATCCTTCTGGTTTTGCTATCATCTCACCGTGGTGCAGTACAGTGCCCATTCCTTCTTCTGTTCTTTGCATACTGTAGCCCATGGTGCTTTCCTACAAAGTAAAAAGCTGTAAATGAGTCTACCAAGAAAGGACCTGGCTGAGGAGAGGGTAAGGTCCTTCCTTGGTAGCCTTCTTTCTACATAGTGGGTACTGTAGGAAATAACTGCTATGGTGGGGAACAATTTATATGCCAGGTAAGTATCTGTCAGCTTAAATGTCAAGGATGCAGTGCCAAGGTGCTCAATAGTGTTGAGCGGCATAGGCCATATTCGAATTCGCGATATTTCGCGAATATATGGACGCATATATGTCATATATTCGCTAAATTCGCGTATGCGAAAATTAGCATATGCAAAAATTAACATATGCAAAAATTAGCATAACCAAAAATTTGCATATGCAAATTTTCGCATATGCGAAAATTCGCACGCCAGTCTCACACAGTAGTATTAGAGCCTTCTTTACACCACACAAGCTGGAAGCAGAGAGGGGTGATAACTGTGATGTGTACTGTGAAAAAAAAAACGAATATTCGTAATTACGAATATATAGTGCTATATTCACGAATATTCGGGAATATGCGATATTCGCGAATAAAATTCGAATTGCGAATATTCGCGAGCAACACTAGTGCTCAAGTATCCCAGCATGGCACAGCTCCTCAGCACAGGGCTCGACTTACAGCCCCAAGCCCTGTCTACAAATCTCACACCTGTACTGTGAATACAAATAGTGGTCCCAACAACTGTGTAATGGTGTCTGCAACTCTATGCTGCACAGGAAGTACAGTGTATTATTTTCTTTGTAGTAACACAATTGTACAAATAGCTGAAGAAAATAATAGAGCTGAGTTGGAGATGCTGTATTGCTGGCTCCATACAGTTAAAGTCTCCTATATGAAACCTGTAGAAAGTCCTTTCCTAGTACACTTCTTTCTACATAGTGGGTACTGTATAAAATAACTTCTATGGTGTGTGACGAACCGTCTTGGGGATTAGCTCTGGGATCGTCCTGATCACTTGCCACGGGACACGTTCCTCACAATAACACCACAGACCACAGTTCCGCATTCAAGTCTGGCTCCTCGCCAGCTTTATTTCCACAGGGTGCAGGTAAAACAAAACATAAACAGGAACAAAATAAAGTCCTAGACCATCTGGTCACTGACTATACATATCAGCATGCCCTGACTATGAACTGGAGAGCTACCCTCAGCCAGTTAAACATATGACTCCTGCAACCTGTTACTCACAGTTCACACCACTTCTTGGACCACTCACAGCGCCTTCTGCGTGTTACCTAAACAGGGTCTGTGTGTCTCCCCCTCTAACAGGCAGCATACTGTTTCCAAGGGAGAGCCCCAACTATTCTGTTTTCTTTCCTTTTAAACACACTTTCCCTTCCTGATTCCTCATTAATCAGGCCACAGGTGGAGCATTCTCCAGAGTTAGCAAGGGAAACACACCCTTTCCTTGCTACACTGCCACAGGTGGGGAACAATTTATATGTCAGGTAGGGAATCTGTCAGCGCTGCAGCTAATGGTGGTTGCAGAACTTATGAAATTGTGTTTTTATTTTTTCACTCAAATGCAGTGCCAAGGTGCTCAAGTGCCACAGTATGGCACACTTCCTTGTTACAGGGTTTGACTTACTGTATATAAAGTTGTAGACCCCCTCTGTGCCCCCATACATAGTTTTAGGCTCATTCTGTGCCCCCATCTCATTTGTCAAGAGGATGTGTCTGAGATGACCTTTGACAAGTAGAATGGTAACTCACAGTTGCCAATTAAGTCCTACCAGCAGGACAAGGGCTTGCAGTGTAACAAGAGTTAGAGACAAGTTTGGGAATGTGAAGAGAAATAAAGGATAAAAGGCTATCCCCACTAGGCGCTATCTCCAGATGAAGGAATAAAAGATGAGGAGAATCCTCTTACTTCACTAGAAACATATTTATAAAATAAACAAAAATAAAATAACAGACAACATCAAAGCAAGACACGTTTCGGGTGTTGTACCACCCTTCCTCAGTTGCAGATGAGGAAGTGTGGTACAGATGAGGAAGGGTGAAGTAAGAGGATTCTCCTCATCTTTTATTCCTTCATCTGGAGATAGCGCTTAGTGGGGATAGCCTTTAATCCTTTTTTTCTCTGCATATTCCTATACCGGGTCCCATGTAGCTGGCACCGGTCGAATCCCAGACGGCTTGCAAGTAGTACCCCAACCTCAAGGCTATAACTTCAAGGCTACATCCAGGTGAAAGTCCCATCACAGACCCTCACAGACAGCCGCTTGGATCCACAGAATTATACGAGGCACTGTCCTCTGAATTTTTTTGTTTCTTTTTCCTTAAAGTTTGGGAAAGAGCCTATGGCCTGTGGTCTACTACTACTGCTATGCAGGGCATTATGTAACTAATATGATAATATCTAGCTGTTGTGCACATATATTGTATTATACATACATGGCAATGTAATAAGAAGTGAAGATGTGCATCCCAGATGCTGCAGCAAGACAGCAATGAAAATATAGGGTGTGTATCACAGTAACTGCATAAAGGTGGGATTACGTGTAAAGGTATAGGATGTGATTATTTACATGTGTAGGTTGTATATAAAACATGTTTTGCATGTTATCAGTCATAGGCTTACTAGGTGAAGAGAGCTCTGTTATGCATTCATTATAGTAATGATGTGCATTATTTATTTATTATGCAGAGGTACAGATATAAAGAGACATTACATTAAGTATTAGGATCTCTAAGAATCTATTCACACGTACAGTATTCTGTGCAGATTTGATGCGCAGGATTTTCTGCTGCAGATTTCAATGTAAACTAAATGACTGAACACAGCATCAAATCCTGCGCATCAAATCTGCACATCAGATCTACGCAGAATACTATACATGTGAATAGACCCTAAAGGTGTATGGTACACTCACATTTATGGACTAAGGTACAGTATGGTCAGATTACTTTCTTAACAGAGTGGCCATATCTTAAATAACTGCTGCCTGAAGCACTATGGGGAAAAAAAGCGTAATATTGGATAGGACACTGGATGTTTTAGCTAAAATACCGGTATATGGATAACTAGTAAAAATAATAGGAAGGGCCAGGCCATATGTGCTGTATATGGTTTAAACAAAAACTACTTCAGCAAGGTTTATTCCAGTAATCTTGTGTGAAATTAACTATTTGATGGACAAGCCAAGTGATTCTCTTCACAAATTGTTCTTTCATCGTAGACAATAGTATAGACCATAGCTATATTTATTATACAGGTATGTCCATATGTGTATGCTGCAAATTATAGGGTAAAATGACAGCAGGGTCATCCACACTAGCTCACTGGTACTGCATTATAAAATGGAAGATGCTGGTTGCAAGGGCCTTTTTTCCTTTTTCCTCTATGTTTCCCTGTCCAGAGCTATCCATAAAAATACTATTATGTTAATTAGTAAGTTTGATGCACTGGGGGCACTCCCTAGCCCAGGGGTCTGCAACCTTTAAGACAAAAAGAGCCACTTGGACCCGTTTCCGAAGGGGAAAAAAAACTGTGAGCCGCAAAACCATTGCGACATTTAAAACAAATATAACACTGCATATATTGTTTCCTACCTTAATGCTATATATACAGGATCGTGCAGTCAGCTGTCAATCTGAAGAAAAAAAGGACTTTCACTTAACAATGTAAAATATATTTTTGGGGTGGGCTTTTTTGGGGCCCAGGCCTGGGGTGGGCTTTTTTTGGGCTGGGGAGAGGGGGGATAATGCACTGGGGAGAGGGGGGTTAATGCTGCCGCGGGGTGAGGGGTTAACTCTGCCGCTGCCATTGGGTGAGGGGTTAAGTTACCCCTCATCCCATGGCAGCGGTAGCGTTAACCCCTCACCCCACAGCAGCATTAACACTGCTGCGGGGTGAGGGGTTAACGCCCCGCTGTCAAGTGATGTACTTTACATACTCACCAGTAATGAACTTTACATACTCACCAGCTCCTCGCCCGGCGGCGCTCCTCGACTGAGGCGCAGGCCGGCGACGTCACTGTCATGTGACGTCACATTGTCACATGACAGTGAGGATCCGCGCGGCCCCGAAAGAAGAGACTCCGCTCCGATGGCACCAGGGCAGGTAAGTAAACAGACGGCAGCTCACGGGCTCAGATCATTCCGGGACACTGCATTGTCCCGGAATGAGGGTGATCGGAACCCGGGACAGACTCGCGGAGCCGCGGCAAAGGAGTAAAAGAGCCGCATGCGGCTCTGGAGCCGTGGGTTGCAGACCCCTGCCCTAGCCCATTAAAGCACTGGTCCATGATGAATGATCTCACTCGGTGTTTTCGGGTGCATTGTGAAAGTGAAAAAAAAAATCCAACATGCCCGACCCTTCTCTCCACCAATGTCATCCTCCATCTGTGGAGAGTCAGTTGGCCGCCATAAACCTTATAAAGAGAGGGATATAGAAAGAAAAGGGATGACAGCGCCTCGTGTAATCCTGTGAGTACAGTGTATGGTGAGCTTCGGGATTAAGAACTCTCACCTGGTAAGTCTAGGTAATAGGCATATCACCCCTGCAGATGGGGTATTCCTGGGAATGCAGGCCGAGGAACTTGACCGGGAGCCATGGCAGAAAGTATAAAGGGAAAAAAAATACTCCAAGAGATGGTGCTATCCCATATAAAGTAGGAGTGACCTTTTTTAATTACATCTGCAATTGAAAAAGGTCACTCCTACTTTATATGGGTTAGCGTCATCGCTTGGAGTTTTTTCTTTTTTCTTTTCACCTTAGACATTAGGCCAAACCTCGGGGTGGTGGCAGGTCATGCCAACCTCAATCTAAGGTATAAGGGCACCTTTAAAACAATAAAGAAAAGTGCTCTTTAACCTCTTAAGGACCGAGTGTTTTTCCATTTTTGCACTTTCGTTTTTTCCTCCTTACCTTTTAAAAATCATAACCCTTTCAATTTTGCACATAAATCCATATGATGGCTTATTTTTTGCGCCACCAATTCTACTTTGTAATGACATCAGTAATTTTACCCAAAAACCTAAAAAAAATTAAATTAAAAAAATCATTGTTCGTCAAAATTGATGAAAAAACTAAATTTTGTACATTTTGGGGGCTTCCGTTTCTACACAGTACATTTTTCGGTAAAAATTACATCTTTTATTCTGTAGGTCCATAGGATTAAAATGATACCCTACTTTATATAGGTTTGATTTTGTCTAAGGCCCCTTTCACACTATAAAATTCATCCGTTAAAAGATCCTTAATAAACGTCTGTTAGAAAAGCTTTAAAACGGATGTTAATCCGTTACAAAATCCCATTAAAGTCTATGGGATTTTTTGATTATTCGTTATGACCCATTATAGTCCGTCAAATAACGGATGTTAGTTGTGACGGAAGAAATAACGGGACATGCACTGATTTTTCTTCCATCGCAAGTAACGGGTAAATTAACGGCCGTTATTTTAAACATTGAAGTCTATGGCAAACGGATGAGCCTTTATGTCATCAATTTGCACCAGGTTTATAATATCCGTTATTACTTCTGAGCATGCTCAGAAGAAGTGACATCAGCAGACTCCTGCAGTGCGGAGGGACTACTACTCCCATCATGGGACGGACTTGTTTCCATGATGGGAGTAGTAATTCCCCGGCTGCGGGAGTCTGCCGGTGGCTGGCGAGGCTACATTATTGTTTGTACTACTATCCCCATCATGGAACAGACTCTGTTCCATGATGGGGGTTGTAGTACAGGGGCTGAAGGCTGAGGTCACTTCTGAGACCCGATGCGATAAGACGTTATTAAACAGGGGAGCGGGCGGCAAGCTCTGCAACCCTGCAATGTACGATGTATTTACTTTCATTTTTTAATTTCCCGCTGGGAGCCCTGAATGGCCGGTACTGAGGAGCCATTCAGGGCTCCCTACGGGGTTTTCAAATTGAAGAGCTGTGGTGGGGAAAGATATATAGAATCGCTGGAGGGGGTATATGTCTGGCCCCCACAGCGCTCCTATATATCTTGCCCCCCGCAGCGCATTTATATATGTTCTCCCCGCAGCGCATTTATATATGTTCCCCCCGCAGCGCATTTATATATGTTCCCCTGCAGCGCATATATATGTTTCCCCTGCAGCGCGTATATATGTTCCCCACGCAGCGCTATCATAAAACCCCGGCATCGCTATGAATTTAAAGTATTCTACAGCAGCGCTTCAAGGCCGGCACGATGTGCTGCTGGAAGAATATTTGTCATTCATAGCACTTCAGCGGCATCTGTATATAGATGCGCTGCAGGGGTCAGACATATATATATGTCTGGCCCCCACTGCGCTTCTATAATCATATGCCTTTGCAGCGCTATAAATGAAAAGTATTCTACAGCAGCGCATCTGGCAAGCGCAATGTGCTGCTGAAAGAATACTTTTCATTCATAGCACTGCAAAGGCATATGATTATGGAAACGCTCTGTGAGGCAGACATATGGATATATGTCTGAACCCTGCAGTGCATCTATATACAGACGCTGCTGCAGCACTATGAATGACAAGTATTCTTTCAGCAGCACATTGCGCCGGCCCAATGCGCTGCTGTAGAATACTTTTCATTCATAGCGCTGCGGGGGGAACATATATAAATGCGCTGTGGTGGGAACATATATAGTTGCGCTGCAGTGGGAACATGTATAAATGCGCTGCGGGGGGCAAGATATATAGAAGCGCTGTGGGGGGTAAGATATATAGAAGCCAGATAAATTAACCCCCCCCCCAGTGAATCTATATATATTTTCCCACCACAGCGCTTCTATTTGAAAACCCCGCCGGGAGCCCTGAATGGCTCCTTCATACTGGCCACTCAAGCCTTAAATTCCGGCAGGGAATTTAAAAATGAAAGTAAATACATCGCAGGGGAGCGGAGCATGCCGCCCCCTCCCTTGTTTAATAACTTCTAATCACATCAGGTCTCAGAAGTGAGACCCAGTGCGATCAATCACTCAGCCCCTGTACTACAACCCCCATCAAGGAACAGAGTCTGTTTTATGATAGGGGTTGTAGTACCAACACTAATGTAGCCTCCAAAGCCACCGGCAGACTCCTGCAGCTGGGGAACTTTTACTCCCATCATGGAAACAAGTTTGTTCCATGATGGGAGTAGTAGTAGTCCCGGCTGTAGGAGTCTGTAGGCAGAGGTGTTAAAACGGCCGCACATGAGAGATGTTATAACGGGTCTTAATGGATGAATATGCCCATTCTTTTGACAGACATTATTCAGCCGTTAGCACCCATTATTTCATTCGTTTTTATACATCTGTTTTTACACAGAAAACGGATGTTTAATTACGGATGAATACTCATAGTATTACTTCTGGAAAAAATCATAACTATATGTAGGAAAATTAATTTGTTTAAAATTGTCATCTTCTGACCCCAATAACTTTTTTATTTTTCCATGTACTGAAGTTTTTAGTGGTACCATTTTTGTATTGATCGGACTTTTTGATTCATGATCTACAAAGTGACCAAAAATACGCTATTTTGGATTTTTTTGCGTGTACGCCATTGACCGTGCGGTTTAATTAATGATATATTTTTATAGTTCGGGCATTTATGCAAGCGGCGATACCACATATGTTTATTTTTATTATGCTTACATATTTTTTAAATGGGTAAATGGGTGTTTTTTAAAACTTTTTATTTAACTAAATTATTGATCCGTGTGCTCTGCGCTTGATGCTGCCTCGCTCCTGCCAGGCTTTATCCTTCACAGCGCAGCAGTTGGCACGAAAGGAGAGGTAAGCCCTCCGGCTACCTCAGAAGTGGATCATGCTGCAAGGGGGGGGGGGGGCGATCCACTCCACTGGTCCACCAGCAATGGTTTTAATATCCCTGTCAACTTTGACAGCGGCGATCTAAAGGGTTATTTCCCAGCCGTGGCAAATTGGCTATTTACGCCGGCCCCCAGCTACAGGAATCAGCTGAGGGCCGGCCGATATGATGCAGGCTCGAGTCGGGAACCGCTTAATACTCCGCTTGCCGTCTCAGGATGAGCCGGCTCGTCCTTAGATGGCAACCGGTTAAGATACCCCCCCCATACCATTTATAATCTTGGATGAAACAACAAAGAATAATGCAGTTAACAAAGGAACATATCTATTACAAAAGATACAGGTGGCTGATTAAAGTGTTCCATCACTATTTACTGCAATATTAGTGCAATATTCAGCACTATTCTTCATGTCAAAATGAAAGAAACCTTAAAGCGTACCTGTCAGATCCCACAAAAAAATAAAAATAAATAAATAATATGTTACTCAGTACCCAATCCTGGCCATGTACATCAAATTTGTATGCCTCTATCACCTATATTTATTAGAAAAATACCTCTATTCATTAGCTCACAGTGTTAGAAATCCTCTCAATAGAAGGGGGTGTGTCCCTCCTTGTGGTGGTGAGAGGTGATTGGTGTGTGGTAGGAGGGGGCATGTCCCACCCTTGTGGTGGTAGGAGGGGGCGTGTCCCTCCCATGTGGTGGTGGGAGGTGATTGGTGTGTCTGCTCATACAGCCTTGTCCATGAGTCTTTTCTTGTGCATGACTCATGGACAAGCCTGATGATGCTGCAGGACTGGTTAGTGTCCCAGTAGATATGGGGACTCCTAGTGGTGGGATTTTAAGGGGCCATTTTCTTTATTAAATATTCAAAAAAAATGTAAACAATATTACAAAAGGTCTTTAATTTTAATCAGTAATAAGATATAAAACGTTTTTGGATCTAATGTGTAGAAACATAAAGAAAAAAAGATGTTTTCCTAGACACAGATCCCCTCACTTGCGGCGGTTCTGTTTACCAGAAGGGGTTTTGCTGAGGGCACAACACCTTTGTTTGCCTGTAGTCTTGCTGGAGGGTCTGTGGTAGTGTGGGGTGGTTGCCGTACTTTCCTCCTGATGTCATGAAGATTACCGGTCGAGAGTAGAGATGGAGTACAAAGTCTCTCAGAAGTGGATGTAGGTGATAGGCACCTGTCCCGGGTCATCTATTCCTTTCCTGATTTGACCTGAGGAAGGCACTTGTCACCTACATCCACTTTTGGGAGACTTCTTCCCCCGTCTCCTCTCAGTTTTTCTCTAATGGATCTGCAATGGTAAGCCGATGCCTTGTGTGTGTCTGCTCCCGTTCCACTTGTTACCAAAATCCTATTATTATTGGACATTGCTCCATTATTTCTTCTGCTCCAGGCTAAATGTCCTCGGGTTACCAAGTAGCGTCAGAAGATAATGTGAATTACAGCAAAACTTGGCAATACTCTTATCCAGTGGATTAACCTTATGGTATATTATACATGTTCATTGTGACATTGCGTTCTTTTGATATGATTTTACTAAGTCATTTTGCAAGTTATTTAAGCAATAGATGTTTCATGCTGGAATTAAAGGATTTATCCGAGTCTCTCAGTGAACAGAAGATCTTGAAAGGCCAGTAGGATGAAGCTAATCTTTTGGTATTCAGTCATTTGCATTGCCAAACATCCCAAAAATATAAACTTGAGCACATTTTAATGAGAACATTTTCCCAAAAGCAATAGTAACCCCTAGGACAGGATTGTATATTATTTCCAGGTGTAAAAAGCATATACTTATATCTGAAGATGTCATGAAAATAAACTGATCTATTAATAAAAACAGCCGTCCACCCATTCCTAGTGATATCCTGCAGCTGGACCATGGATACAGTCACCATGGCAGCTGGAAGATGAGAGAGGCGGGTCCCATGGAAACTGTTACTATGGTGATGAGAGCTGCAGCATCCTTGCTATCTGTACTGACTTATATAATCACTAGAGTGCATATCTCTCGAACACACTTGTTACCAGATGCTGGCAGGAGGAGCAGCAAAACAAATCCACTAAGAAAATATATATCTACATGTATCACTAGGGACATGTAGAGGAGGATGCTGCAGGCTCCAGAGAATGCTGTCTCCTCAGATATATTTTATGTATTATAAATATAGGTAGAGTTTGATGTCTTCTGATGTGACCATGACCCTTCAGGAAATGGCATTATTGGTGTAGCATTGCAGGACGGAAATCTCCAGGTTGCACCCAAGGTGTTGGGTTCTTACAGTGGACCTAGCCGCCTTCATAACTTCTGATGCATCCAAGGGAGATGTCCGCAAAACTAAAACATACAGGCATATTTGACAGCTCTTGGGCCCCAATACAAAATATAAACAGGGGCACCACCTAGCATGTACAATATATATAAAACTGGCTTCATTTATTTTCTTTCGCTTAACAATATAATTTTAAAGTGATGGGCACAAACTAGATAGAAATGCCTAGAAAAAAAACAGATAAAGACATAGCTATTTTCCAGTAGAAAACATAATAAAAATCTAAAATACCAAAGTACAAAGAACAAAACGCTAAACCAGTCCATCCACTTGTTCTGGGTCCCTTGAATGAAAGCAGGTTCCATGAGGAAAAATATCAGGGGATAACGATCATATAGGCAGACGGTGGCAGTATAGTTAATGTAGTTAATAACATGGAAATGCAGCCCCCATTCCCTCAACTAAAAGAAACACACCATAAGTTTGGATAAAAATAACCGCGGTCTCTTTAGTTCATTTAGTTTAGATTATATTAAAATAAACAGCAGTTGAAAAAGAAACGTGAATATAATAACCATTTTAATTTAGCCATAAATACAGTAACTCATTAATCAGCTGCCAAGTGTCCGTATTGACTGCGAAACAAAACCCCACAATCAAGGACCTCCACTAAAATAACAAAAAGGGGTGGGTGGTAGCTTTCTCAGTCTACTCACACTGCCGACGGCCTGACAGCAGAAGGCACAATATATGGACTACTGGCTTCCCGCTCAAACTGCTGATCCAAATAGCTTCAACCACCGGATCTTTTCTGCCCGGCAACCAAACATCTGGCTGGAAAATCTGCCCGGAAACAACTGAGGTATGATCACCTGTAGAATAGAATAAGGGAGTGGGGGAACAGACTGGACTGAAAAAATACATATTTAATGAAAACCATAGCTAAAATAAGGGGGGGGGGTGCAATTCTGTGTGCCCACCCTATTATAAGGGGGGACTTGTCACAAAAAAGAAAGAAACAAAGAAAAACAATGCGAGAATAGTGAGCAATGAATGAGCCCCATGCAGTCTCCTCTGAATGATTAAAAAGTAGATACTATTAACACTCCTATAAGGTCCTTCAAACAATACCATGAGGTCAGCTCAATCCGTTTCATCAGGCCATGGCGATCTACATTTGACAAATGAAGTATAATAAAAGCTAAAGAAAGCTCTTGTGCGATGATCCAGACCCTCAAGCGCCACTGAACTATCCAAGTTAAGTAAATGCATTGGGCTATTAAAGGAGTAGTCCAGTGGTGAACAACTTATCCCCTATCCTAAGGATAGGGGATAAGTTTGAGATCGCGGGGGGTCCAACCGCTGGGGCCCCCCGCGATCTCCTGTACGGGCCCCCGACAGTCCGTTGGAAGGGGGCATGTTGACCTCCGCACGAAGCGGCGGCCAACACGCCCCCTCAATACAACTCTATGACAGAGCCGGAGCGCTGCCTTCGGCAATCTCCGGCTCTGCCATAGTGATGTATTGAGGGGTATGTATGTCGGCCACCGCTTCATGCGGTGGTCGACACCCGCT
Source organism: Hyla sarda (assembly GCF_029499605.1). NCBI lineage: Eukaryota > Metazoa > Chordata > Amphibia > Anura > Hylidae > Hyla > Hyla sarda. Next base: position 396,054,513 of record NC_079189.1, read on the forward strand.
ATCTGGCCGAAGAGCCTGGCTCCCATACAGAGAGATCGCAGGGGGCCCAACGGTCGGACCCCCCGCGATCTCAAACTTATCCCCTATCCGTAGGATAGAGGATAAGTTTTTCACCACTGGACTACCCCTTTAAGGACCTCCAACAACGATGGTGTTTGCAGTTGTACCCATTTGCATTAAATGTATTTTACTAAGGTTAGGAGGAAATCTTTAAGGATAAAACCGGTGTCTTATCAACAGCCTAGGCTTGGGCATGACCACTTCCTCTCCAATCTCTACAGCTACACCCCTGGTTTTTTATTTTTTATTTTGATTAATAGCATATAATACACCTTACAAAAAATACATTTCATAGAAGTCCCATAACCAAAATAACCCCCCCCCCCCTCCCTTAAGTACTCCTTGGGAAAAAACAAACAAACAAAAATACCTGGTTTACTTATATATCTCACTTTGTCTTAACCCCTTCCCAACCCATCATGTACATTTACATCATAGGTCACGGTACATCATAGGTGAGGGAATATGCTGCGCATTCAGGAGCTGGGCTCACCCATACCCAGCAGGTGTATGCTGTTACCTGCTGACACCAGCTGATAATGACCAACATCGGAGATCACTTAACTGATTAAATGCCTCGATCAATTTAAAATAAATAATTACATTTAGCATGTCAATTTTGCTGTATAGTTAGGTATTTCCCAAAGAAATTGCACAATTCAGTATTTTAGTTATGCCTTACAATATTTTTTTTCTGGCTTTAAAATACATGATATTGTGCAAAAATGGTATCAGTAAAAAGTCCCCCGTCCCCCCCCAAAAAAAGCCCTAATACAACTCAGTCTTCAATCAGTGAAAAAATAAAAATGTTATGGTCTAAACAGGTGAAGAGGAAGAACATGTAAGCTAAAAATCTAAATTTGGGGGTCAGACACAATTAAAGGGTTATCCCACGATTAAAAATATTGCCTACCGTATTCATAAGAGATAACAAGCTGATCAATGAGGATCTGACTGCTGAGACCCCCACAGATCATAAGAACAAAGGTGAAATGCCCCCTGGAATGGACATAATGTTCCATGTACTGTATTCAAAGCCAGCACTCTATTCAATCTCTATAGGGCTTCTGAACATTGTCACCACTGTTCTCGTGAGTGGAGGTGCCAGTGATGGGACTTACAATGAACTAATAATCCACTACCCTATGGATAGGGAATAACTTTTGAATGTGCAATAACCCCTTTAACATAAAAGAAATATAAAGGTAACCAAGGATCAGTGATATAGAGCAGACACACATCCAGCTACCTTTCAATGTATACCCCTAATCCTTTACCCGTGCAAAAATTCTGAATTCACAGAGAAAGAGTTGTGGACATGTACTCATATGACCTGTAGTAGAGACGCTGACATACACGTGCATGCAAATACACTGCGTCTTGTAATCTGATCCTTTCTAACCATACTGGCCTGAGATGAGTATATCCTGAGCTGGAAATATTACCGGTCACATGAAATTTTAAAGAGAATCATATAAGTCCAATAGTTTTATGACAGAATTAAAGGACGTGAAGCTGCAGAGGAAAATGAAAATGCCATGAAAATGAATATAACCCTTCAGTCATCCAGTCTAACTGAATTACATATAGAAAAGAACAGAGAAATGATAATAACTGATGTCTATGTATTAATGAGTAAAATGAAAATGGAATGGGAAAAGAGCAAGTACACAAATGTTACTATTAAAAGATATAAAAGAAATGTTCTCAAATATGAAAGGAATGCTGTAAAGGCAAATAAAAAGAGAGAAAGACAAAGATCTATGAAAACAATGTCCGTGCAGATAACAATAGTAGTAGTTAGGTATGAGTGAATCGAATCTGACGAATCCGAATTCTTTTTGAATTTCAGCAAAAATTCGCTTTGCAACGAATCCGAATATCGCCGTGATTCGATCACACAAACTCCATTTAGTGCGGTCCAGGCTCGAGGGCATCTAAAATGGAGGATCCACATGTGAGGACTGACAGAGAGAGAGGGAGAAAGTACACTCTTGGGTGTAATACACAGCGACTCTAAATCTTAAAGGGGCCAGTTAGGCAGAGCAGTAAAAGCCATTGTCACCTGCTATTAGTGCATAATAATACTGTACTGGGCTCTAATTCACAGCAATTCTGTACTGCTGCAGTTGTTTGTACAACAACTGTAAAGCTAACAGGGGTCAGTTAGGGTGAGCAAGAAAAGCCATAGTCACCTGATTACAGTGCCTAATACAGGTTGCATAGCGGAGCTTATTGTCCTCTCATAAGTGTAACCTGTGCATACATAGGTGGTGTACGTTTTTCCCTTAAAAACTCATTTTAGCCTAATTACTGTGAAAGGCCAGCCAAAGCTACACTCTTGTTTCTGTAGCCTTATACAGTTTTAAGCGGAGCATATTGTCTAGCACTTATAAGTGTAAACAGTACGTACACCGACGTGGTGTACATTTTTGTTTTTCCTGAAAAACTAATTTGGGCCTAGTTACTGTGAAAGTCCAGCCAAAGCTACACACTTGTTTCTGTAGCCTTATATAGTTTGTAGTGGAGCGCATAGTCCTCCTCTCATAAGTTTAAACTGTACGTACACCTACGTGGTGTAGTTTTTTTCCCCCTAAAAAACAAATTTGGGCCTAGTTACTGTCAAAGGCCAGACAAAGCTACACTCTTGTTTCTGCAGCCTTATACAGTTTTAAGCTGAGTGTATTGTCCACCTCTCATAAGTGTAAACAGTACGTACACCTACATGGTGTACGTTTTTTTTCCTGCAAAATTAATTTGGGCCAAGTTACTGTGAAAGGCCAGACAAAGACACTTGTTTTTGTAGTCGAATACAGTTTTAAGGGTAGTGGAGCGCATTGTGCTCCTCTTATAAGTGTAACATATATGCACTCAGCTGGTGTATAAGTATATCAGGCAGAGAAGTGCCAGGACATGCACAGAGGAGTGGCAGAGGCCTAAATTCATCAGGCTCAGGCAGTGGTCGCAGCAGAGTAGGGGCATGTGACACCAGGAGTCCCAGCGAGAGGTCTGAGCTCCCGGTGTCAGCTAACAGTTGTGTCTCGACCAGCAACCCGGCAGCCTTGATTGATCACGGAGTTCCGCTCGTGGAATTCCGCGAGAATTTCGTTGTGTGAACACACCCTTGGGCGGTATTCACCCTTTCTTTACGATTTTCCACTATAGGGATAAGCAAATTGTATAACAATGGAAAATAAGAAATAAATTACTAACTTGAATATATAGATATGTAGTGGTTATATAAGTGTTAATGTACTAAGGTGATTGTTTTGAGACAACTAGATACCCCTCTTGTCAGTGGCGCATAATGCAATCACTACTGGGTCAGGTACCTAATGGCCATTATGTACCTTGCAGTTGCTACAGATAACTGGTAACAATGATACAAAAAGGTTATATTCCTGGTGCTTTATATAGCTCTGTGGATTACTGGTTGATATATTGTAAAAGATTGGTCGCCAGGGGTTACTGTAATTAATAGTGTTAATGATTGGTTGTTAGGGGTCATCATTACGTGCTTGATATACTAAAGATAATATTGGACAAGTTTGAACTTTAATTAATGTTACTGTAATCATAATTTAAATTTCCAAGCGACATAATTTAGTAACTAAGGATAATGACTGGTTGCTAGAGGTCATCAACATTGCTAACCATATTGAGTAACACATGGAATATGCTGAAATGTATATTTATAAATATATTTATATAACATTTGGATACCTATATGATAACAATTGGTTGCTAGGGGTTACTGATTTACATCTAGGGGTATAACTAAGATGATGAATCTTTACGGATATTTCTACACTTTATGGATATATGTTTTACACTTGCTAAGATAGATTTATATACAATTGTTTCTAATATATTAGGTGACAATGATTGGTTGGTAGGGGTTAATCCTCTATGGATGTTTTGTATGTGTTATAATAGAAGAATATTAATACGTTCTATAATACACTGATTGGCTAATTGTTTTGCTGCACAGTATAATTGGGGATAAATAATTATGTCAGAATAATTTTGAATACAGCGTTACTGGGTATAGAGAACGCTACATGTTCCAGCCTATGAGATTAAGCACTTAGACATACTATGAATTCAAGGAGTAAATCTGAACACCTGTCCCCATATTAAAGAAATATGGTGGTCTGTTTCCTTTGGTGTAAGAGTGACGTTCCTCCTCCTTCCAGTGAAATCCCAGTTAATGACACCGTGATCCATGGGATGATCTTTTGATCTTGTGAACCTCTTGTGACAGAATGCCTTATGAAGTGTAAAGCAACATACTTCTACGCATGTTTTATGCATAAGACAGACATTGAGATGAAAGGAATGGATAAAAGAGTATACGGAGTTGAGAGCAACAATCAGTAAACTGTATGGTAACTAAAGTATGAAAAGCCACAGACAACTGTAAATTGTATTAGATAGGGACTGTAGGACTGTGATAAATCTAGTTCAACTTCTAGTGCAAGAAGAGGGTTCCCTGATAGATCCATCAGAGAGGAGAATCATTTCCAGAGGTAAGAAGGCATCACATGTCAGTGTTCACGCTCCATCAGTGGAGAAGCAGACAGGAATAAATATTTGTCTGGATTATTATGCGTACTCATGTTGTTCAGGTATTGTGATCAAACTGGTAAAATATCTGACATTGGACCATTTAAATTATGCCATCTAAATTGGTATGCGACGGTCTTTGATAGCATATGTTATTATCCTTTATAGGCTGAATCATGTGGATTACCTAATTTATTAGGCTCTAAATTGCATGGATATAAAAGGTTTCCCACCAGGGACATTCCTTAGGTATTTAGCACTCGTCAGATGCGATATTTGGCACTCCCCTACAAATTATTACTATATATATGTCTGACACATCCCCTGATCCAACCATTTTAGTAATTACTGTGCAGTTATATCCACTGAAGCCCCTACATAATGCCTAAATGTTACCGCCATATTATAATTGGCATCAATACCGACGATTAAAGGGCAAACAGGTTTTAAAGTCTGTTCATATGGGATGAAGCTTTCAGTTCTGTCCCTATAGCAGCCGTGTCCAATGTGAGACCCAGGATAATGCTATTCTACGGCACTGGGGCTCATGTTGGAGAAGACTGCTAAAGAGACAAAGCAGAAATAGTGAATATGAATAGTGATATGTAGCAGAGAGACCGGCCCCTCATTCCCCCACTAAGCGCCAAGTTTTGAAATAAATGTCAATTTGAAAAATGACTATTGTGCACAGTGCTAGATAATTTTACCAAACCATTAAAGGTAGGCTTTACACATTACACATACATGCACACATATACATACATTACAAAGGCCTACATATCACACATATATGTGTATATCCAACACATACAGTACATTACACATATATCAGACACAACAGCAGAAATGGCCAGAGTATGCCTGCTCCTCTACATCCCCCACCCTGCTTACAACATTCAAGGAGTGCGGCAGTAGATATACTTTATGTGGTGCTGCTGTACAGCTAGCCTAATGGCAGAATATTCCTGCTTGTGGGGCCCCCCAGGTCAGTGGCACCTAGGGCAGATCGTACCCACTGCCACAACCTAAGTACGCCACTGTTACCCACTTGGGGGCTCTCTCTAATGGCAAAAGCAGTGACCTGCTGGAAAGAGCTTTTTCTGCTCTGCTGGACCAAGGTGTACCCACTAGGGGCCATTTCTCATAAGACAACCTCTTTAATTATGAATATTCAACAATATATAAGATTAATATAACTTATATGTCAGAATTTATTTTTTACAATAAAAATAATTTTTTATTGAGTTTTCTAAATAAAACTAATAAAAATTTAGGTATATGTCATCAAAAATTAAGATGGCAGAAAAACCTCTATAAATATATGGATACCATCTGTTTAGACAGTAGGTGTAAATTGTGACCGCAGGATGAGATGGTACCCTTTTACCAAGAGAGATAACAAAGATAGAGAGTGGCAGTGGGCCACGGATGGAACCAACAGCAAGCCAAGTGGAAGAGAATGAGGCATCTTTGAAGTAAAATGCCCTGAAGGGAAGAGAAAACCCGTAAGAGCTCAGTGTGCTGAATGCCAGTGGATTGTAGATCTAGTAGCAGAAAAAGATGGTTGGTGTGTCAAATGTAGAAGAGCTATCAAGAAAAGAAGCAGCAGGGAAAAGTGACCTTTTCTTTTGCCTCTAAGGTTATTGTTCACTTTTGTTAGCATCATGTTGGTTGAATGTGCTGGACTAAAACCAAACAGAAAAAAGGTAAGGAGCTATCTGGAAGTGCAGAATAGGGTTAGTATGTTGTAGACAATACCCTCAAGTGGAATCAAAGTGAGAAGCAGCCTGTACAGTAATTGGCAGATAGAGAGGGTCAAGAGATGGGGTTCTTCACTGTAGAAAGTATGATTGCATGTTTCAAGGCAAAAGGCACCTACGTACAGGGAGAGGTTAAATAGTACAGAGACTGTGAGAGTCAGGGGTGCATAAAACATGCCAGAAAAATTGAATTGCAAGGATACAGGATGTAGTGGTAGATTATAAGTAAACTAAAGGAGCTAAAAGTAAAATTACAAATAAATGGGAACGGTTATACAGTGGCAGGTGTGTTGTTATGACTGATGCAAGGTTCTAAGCAGTGAGGGATGTAGATGGCGGAGGAGGGCGTGAGCGTTGGTTGTTGAAGTATTTGTAATCAAGGAAATTGTTGCTTAGAACAGAATTTTTTGTTGCAAGGTACTGTAATGAGAATCAGGCCTGGAGATTAGGAGGCCAAGGTCAGTATGATAGGTTAGAGAATTGGGTACTGTTGTGAGGCAGCTACATTATATGGCATTGGGGGGATATCAGAAAAATGTTAAATGCTTTGCTCAAGTTGATTTTATCGTACTGTGTGTAAAGACTGTGGCTAATATTAAACTTTATTAATGTGCAACTGTCATGAAATCTTGGTGCAATAACCTGCACACAGCCTTTGTACTGTGTGCAGGTGGTGGGTATAGCAATATTTTTACGTGAAATTTACATGCTTTCATGACTGCAAAAAATGCTTTTATTCAAAGCCTCTGACTGTTGAATAGGCGTGGCCCCACCACCGCCACGCCCACCCCGTATGTCAGCGCTGGGACCGCTGTGTGATTGACACACAGGTCCCAGCGCATGCGCCCTTCAGCGAATCTAACCTGCGCGCCGCTGTGTGTCATCCAGCAAGCGCTCACTTTCGCTGCCGTCTTCCTCCTCAGTGCGCCTGCGCAGTGCTAGGTGCAGAGAGCATGCTTTCTCTCTGCATCTAGTATTGAGAACTAACCTGATTGCGCAAGCGCACTGAGGAGGAAGATGGCTGCGAGAGCGAGCGCTTGCTGGATGACACACAGCAGCGTGCAGGTTAGATTAGCTGAAGGGCGCATGCACTGGGACCTGTGTGTCAATCACACAGCGGTCCCAGTGCTGACATATAGGGGGTGGGGGGGGCGGCGGCGGCGGGGCATCGCATACCTCACGCCACGCCTATCCGACCGTCAGTGGCTTTGAATAAAATAGTTTTTTGCAGTCATGAAAGCCTGCAAATATTAGGTAAAAATATTGATATACACACCACCTGCACACAGTACAAAAGCTGTGTGCAGGTTATTGCACCAAAATTTCATGACAGTTGCGCTTTAAAGCATACCACCTGCCAAAAATGATAACTTCATACCCGAAGTGTTGCATCACTATTATAAATGTATGCACAGCTTATGTCTATTGGATTATGAACAATAAAAATTACTCAATATTTCTTTGGCATGAACCGCGGAACTGTACTTCAGAAATGGCAGAACGGGTCTGATTACCGGCGACCACACGGCCGGCAGCGTGTGACGTCATGCCTCCGCCCCTGTGTGACGTCACGCTCTGCCCCTCAATGCAAGCCTACAGGAAGGGGCTTGACAGCTCCCGTAGGCTTGCATTGAGGGGCGGAGCATGACGTCATACGGGGGCAGAGGCGTGACGTCACACGCTGCCGGCCGTGTGGTTGCCGGTAATCAGACCCGGAGTGAACACGCTCCGGGCACTGATTACAAACGGGGTGCCGCGTGCAAGATCCCGGGGGTCCCCAGCGGCGATACCCCCGCGATCAGGCATCTTATCCCCTATTCTTTGGATAGGGGATAAGATGTGTAAGCACCGGAGTACCCCTTTAAAGTGGCCATGTTAAGTGGATTGGTGCCACAGTTCTGGTGGACACAATTATGATCCCAGCCTTAGCCTCTCAGCAGAATTGATGGACAATATCATGGCTTTGCAGTGCCATTTGAGTGTGGTATAGGATAACTATAGGTGCTTCCGTTTACTAGAACATACATTAGCCATATTTTACAACCCTTGGTCTAGTCCAGGGGTCTGCAACCTTTAAGACAAAAAGAGCCACTTGGACCCGTTTCCGAAGAAGAAAAAAAACTGGGAGCCGCAAAACCATTGCGACATTTAAAACAAATATAACACTGCATATATTGTTTCTTACCTTAATGCTATATATACAGGATCGTGCAGTCAGCTGTCAATCTGAAGAAAAAAAGGACTTTCACTTAACAATTTAGGCCCAGGCCTGGGGTGGGCTTTTTTATTTAGGCCCAGGCCAGGGGTGGGCTTTTTTATTTAGGCCCAGGCCAGTGGTGGGCTTTTTAATTATGGCCCAGGCCCGGGGTGGGCTTTTTTAATTACCCCCAGGCCTGGGGTGGGTTTTTTAATTTAGGCCCAGGCCTGGGGTGGGCTTTTTAATTTAGGCCCAGGCCTGGGGTGGGCTTTTTTAGTAAGGCCCAGGCCTGGGGTGGGCTTTTTTATTTAGGCCCAGGCCTGGGGTGGGCTTTTTGAGTTAGGCCCAGGCCTGGGGTGAGCTTTTTGAGTTAGGCCCAGGCCTGGGGTGGGCTTGTTTAGTTAGGCCCAGGCCTAGGGTGGGCTTTTTTAGTTAGGCCCAGGCCTGGGGTGGGCATTTTTAGTTAGGCCCTAACTAAAAAAAGTCCACCCCAGGCCTGGGCCTAACTAAAAAAGCCCACGCCAGGCCTGGGCCTAACTGTTAGGCCCAGGCCTGGGGGTGGGCTTTTTTTTAATTTAGGCCCAGGCCTGGGGTGGGCTTTTTTAGTTAGGCCCAGGCCTGGGGTGGGCTTTTTTTGTTAGGCCCTAACTAAAAAAGCCCACCCCAGGCCTGGGCCTAACTAAAAAAGCCCACCCCATGCCTGGGCCTCACTAAAAAAGCCCACCCCAGGCCTGGGCCTAACTGTTAGGCCCAGGCCTGGGGTGGGCTTTTTTGCTAAGGCCCAGGCCTGGGGTGGGCTTTATTTTTTTAGGCCCAGGCCTGGGGTGGGCTTTTCTTGGGCCCAGGCCTGGGGTGGGCTTTTTTTTAGGCCCAGGCCTGGGGTGGGCTTTTTTTTAGGCCCAGGCCTGGGGTGGGCTTTTTTTTAGGCCCAGGCCTGGGGTGGGCTTTTTTTTAGGCCCAGGCCTGGGTTGGGCTGGGGAGAGAGGGGTTAATGCTGCCGCGGGGTGAGGGGTTAACCAACCATTAATGCTGCCGCTGCCATGGGATGTAACTTAACCCCTCACCACATGGCAGCGGTAGGCCTCTCACCCCGCGGCAGCGATAACGCTGCTGCTGCCATGGGGTGAGGGGTTAAGTTACCCCTCACCCCTTGGCAGCGGTAGCGTTAACCCCTCACCCCGCAGCAGCATTAACGCTGCAGCGGGGTGAGGGGTTAAGCAAGTGAGTAATGGTACTCACCAGCTCCTCGCGAGGCGACTTCCTCTCCCGGCGGCGCTCCTCGACTGAGCACGCAGGCCGGCGACGTCACTGTCATGTGACGTTACATTGTCACATGACAGTGAGGATCCGCGCGGCCCCTGAAGAAGAGACTCCACTCCGATGGCACCAAGGCAGGTGAGTAAAAGTATAGGTAAGGGTAACCGGGACAGACTCGCGGAGCCGCAGCAAAGGCTTAAAAGAGCCGCATGCGGCTCCGGAGCCGCGGGTTGCCGACCCCTGGTCTAGTCAGTTGTGACTGGCATCACCCAGAGAAGCCAAGAAAATAGCTTCATTACCCCATGAGTCTATTTTAATTTAGAGGGATAAACTTTGGCCTGATAAATGCTTCAAACACATTCCAGTACCTTAAGGAACATGTAGGACAGTTTGGAGTAGATAATTGTGCCCTTTTGAGAGAAAACTACATTTTGCTCGTACTGGAGCTACTGGCCATCATGTGGGCGATTACATTATGGTTGTTTGACATATAGATGGGTGACAACATGTTGGCCTACTTAAAGTCCATAGAGCTGGGGGCAGTGAAGCAGCAGTGGTTCTTGTGACTAGCCCTCTTATATTATGTGACTTTCTTCTATCCAGGCATTTGCAGACATGGCTAGGAGAACTGGAAGACCACACTTTTAATTCTAGCACAAACAAACCATAATTTCAGGAAATGGACTTCCAAGAGCACGTCCAAGTATACATCAGCAAATCTATTTACAGGTTGCCGATTTATACCTGTGACTTGTGGCCAACACATGGTGTAAATGACCATAATAGTAATAATAGTAAAATCGTCTTATACCGGAGATAATCCTACAAAGACATCTAATTGTGACGTTATTTGGAATGAAATTATGTAAATTAGTGAAATCCCCATGGCATTTTACTGACACATTAACAAAGAAAATGTTCCAACACCAGTACTGACTGTCGATAACCATGCCAAAGAGACAGAAAGAGGAAGGCACCAGGCTTAATGCCAGCAAAAAATAATATTTGAAGCTATAACATCACTAGCAAGACTCAGTTAAGTGGCGGTACAAACACAAGTCTTTGACAGATTTGGAGCAATATGACACAATGTAGGATAATGGAAAATTATGTTAATGAATAACAACTTGGAGGAGTTGTTACAACAGCTGTAAACAGAGGTGAAACCACTAATGAACTAATCTTGTTGAGAATACATTACACTAAGTATACAGCATTTAACTGCTGGTTTCTATAGACTCTCAGAGACACAGGCTAATTTAATGTTGAGGGTAAGCAGAACAAATGTGATGTAACTTATAGCAATGCTTATGCATCAGAATTCACCTCGATAGTTGCATAAGAATGATTTAATCTGATACTTACGGCATTGATTGTAAGTGGATGACTGTAAGACAGTACTTTGTGTACAATTATATCAATCATTGATGTTTAGTACTGTATTTCACCCTTTTCATATGTCCCCTATTACTCAGGGGTGTGACTATAGAGGGTGCAGAGGTTTCAGTTTCTTGCTTCTTGTCTAAAGGAATTACTAGTGTTTATTCTTTTTACTGTGTAAAAACACAGTTTATTATCTCTGTGCTGTGACATCACTGTGAGCATTATCTCTGTATTCTAATCCTGTTTACTGGGAAATTATTGTAGTCAGTAGTCATTAGTTCTGATATCATGATGGCTATAAGCTCTGTTTTTTGACACCACTTTATGTATTATTTTTATACTGTGACAACACTTAGCAAAATGACTTTTCCTATGATCACGGTGTTTAGTTACCATTTTTTTTGCAACATCACTGTGTTGTTTCCGTTGTGTGACATCACTTTGGACATTATCCCTTTAGCATGATGCATTGTGACCATTATGATTATGTGTATTATCCACTGCACTGTGACATCACAGTTACTATTACTTCTATACTGTTACTTTAGTTATTACTTATGTGTTGTAGGATAACATTGATTTACTATCTGTGGCAAAACTGTAAGAATCATTCTAGTGCAGCGACATCACTGTATGCAATATCAGGGTCATAAGATGTAGGCATACAGAGGCTACGGAACAGGAGCGTGAGGCGGTCCAAAAGTTCCTAACAGGATACTTGTACTATAATTTGCATGTTAAGTTAGGGAGCCCTATTACATATTTTGCTTCAGGGCCAATCATTTTCAAGTTATACCTGTGCTATTACTACATATTTGTCACGCTGATTTTTTTTTTTTGTCTGATCTTTAAATGGGTTGTCTGGTTTGGACAACCTCTTGGCAGAGAACATTTGCCTTGATGATAAAATGACAGGACTTTGTTATCGGTTGTTATTGCCGGGGGAAGTTGTAGACAAAATGCAAGATCACATACTGTAGCTTCTCCAGACAGAGAGACACTTCCTGGAGCAGCTCTGGTTAATAGAGGGGAGCCTGAATTAGGTGATGGATGCTTGATGGGGCATACATATACAAAAGAGGTATACATTACTCCTCTATTCTTTATCTGACGCCTGATGCTTGCTAACCTGAAGATAATAGAAGATTGGGCAAATGGAGTGGAATAATACTCGAATAATGACTTTATGATGTTTTTAGACATTTATTTTACTGTTTAACATCACTTAATAGCAATTTAAGAGATTGGAAAACCCATTTACCTGTACAAGGTTATACATATATAAAAAATACTTGACCACATTAGTAAATCTCTCCCAGTGTTAATATCTCCTTGTTCCTAAAGAAGATTGAAGGGTTTTAAAATGAAGGGTAACTTACATTTTTCCAAACTTACATTTTAGGTATTTCCATAGTTCCACCCGTTACAAGTCTGCAGCATAAACAGCTCAACAAATTTCATGCTGATTTTGAGGCATTTTATTTCCATGTGAACATACCTTTAAGTGTCATTTACTTGCATTATAGTCTCCAAAGTTCAAATTTTGTATTCTACCAAACCAGAAAAGCATTGCAATTACAAAGTAATTATTAAGGTACATATAGACTTTCCCCATATGTCTTTACTTAAAAAATGCATTAAAGGGGTATTGCAGGATTTATTTTTTTTTTTTTTCAACTGTAATTTTTATTAAAGATTTTCACATAAAAATAGAAAGTTAGTATAACACATTCAAAGCATAATCTGGGGCAATGCCCAGAGCGATCACATCAGGGCAAATGACAAGCTAAGATAGAGACCAGAGCATTCAGAAACAATTGTAGTCCAATACAACTAGCCCCAATCCCAGATAACCCATAAAGACTGTAGTGAATGAACATAGGTTTATAGCCAAATACTCAAAGAGAGAACTAAGACTCTACAACACGAAGACAAAGAGAGAAGACAGAAACAAAGACAAAAAGGAGACAAGGACAACAGAACCTCGAACAAACAACAACAAACAAACAAACAGAAAGGGGGGGGGGAGGGGGAACAAGGAGGGAGGGGAAAGAGGGGGGGGGGAAGGAGGATGTCAGTACCGCCTCAGGGAGGTTGCCTGTCAGAGAAACGGTCCCATGGTTCCCAAACTGAAAGGAAGGCAGGGATAGTATTATTCAAAGAGGCAGTGAGGTATTCTAAAGAGCGTATATCACATATTCGGGAGAGTAGGTCCGATTCAGAGGGAGGAAGAGTCCTCTTCCAGCATTTAGCAACAAGAGTCTTAGCTGCCAAGAACATATGCATAGCCAGTTTAAACAGTTTCTTGGGCAGAGCAGAGTGTGAAAGGTGCAAGAGGTAGACCTGAGGGTCAGGAGGGACCAAGACTCCAAGAACATCTGATACCAAACGACTCACTAACTCCCAGTACCCCGTGATAAGAGGGCAGGACCAGAAAACATGAAACAGAGAGCCCAAACCCACCCCACAACGCCAGCACTGGGGGGGGGATATCGGGATTCAGCCTATTCAATAACTCTGGAGTATGGTACCAACCCATAAGTAATTTGTATTGAGTCTCCTTATAAGCCGTACATATAGATGCCCTAGAGGCCCGCTCCCATATTATCTTCCATTGAGGGAGAGTGATAGTAGTATTAAGTGCCTCCTCCCAGCGAGACATATAGCGATGAGATACCAGGACTCCCTCCTGAGGTTGGATTAGCAAGGAATAAATATCGGAGAGAAGCCCCCTCGCCTGAGGTCCACCACGACACAGCCGTTCAAACCCCGTAGGGGAAGACACCACTAGCGCACCCAGCATGGAGGACATAAAATGTCGTAGCTGTGAATAATGAAAACGCTCAGACGAGGGGAGATCCCAACGAGACTGTAACTGAGAGAAGGGCAAGAGGGTACGCACCAAAGGATCAACTACATCCGCCCAGCAAAAAAGGCCTCTAGACCCCCATTCCCTTACCATAAGAGAGGTCCGGCCAGGGGGAAAACTAGGATGATAAAGGAAAGATTGAAGAGGGGAAGAGGGAGACAGTAATTTAAATTTGACTGAACAGTAATTCCACACATATTTAGAAAATGCCATAGGACCCAGGAGAGGGGAGAGAGTAGGAGCAGAGGCAGGAAGAGTCCAGAGGAGAGCGTTAGGGTGGATAGGCGTCAACCACAGCTTCTCTATTTCCATCCAGCGGCTGTAGGCATGATAGGTGGACCACGCCGCGAGATGGCGCAAATGGGCAGCCCAGTAATACTTCACTACATCCGGGACCGCCAGACCCCCAAACGCCCGCCCAGCCAACATCACGGACATCGGTAGCCGATGCCTTTTACCGTCCCAAATGAACCGAAAAATAGCTACCTGTAGGGAGCGCAGGGCCGACAGCGGGACCCGAACTGGCAGGGTTTCAAAAAAGTAAAGGAGTTTCGGAAGGACAGTCATTTTCACCGCAGCAATGCGGCCAAAAAAAGAAATATATTGCGAGCGCCATTTTTCCATAAGGGCACGGAGATCCCTGAATAGGGGGAGATAGTTGGTAGAGTATAGTGAGGAATAGTGAGAGGAGATCCAGACCCCAAGGTATTTAATAGCAGAGGGAGACCACCGAAAAGAAAAGTTAGAGCGTAAAAGAGTAGAAAGATGAGGGGGAAGGTTAAGAGGGAGAGCCTCCGATTTAGAAAGATTTACCTTGTAGCCAGAAACCACCCCATAGTCATGCAGGACCCTATAGAGAGAAGGAAGAGACAGTAGAGGTCGAGAAAGCGTAAGAAGGACATCATCAGCAAATAAACAAACCTTGAACTCCCTATCATGTAAGGAAATACCAGTTATGTCCGGATCGCCCCTGATCATGGCAGCCAAAGGCTCAATACAGAGTGCAAAGATCAGCGGGGATAACGGGCAACCCTGACGAGTCCCATTAAACAAAGAAAAAGTAGGAGATGGCGAGTGAGGAAGTTTAAGTGAAGCTGTAGGGGAGGAGTAGAGACCCCGCAGTGCAGTCAAAAACTTCCCCGAAATCCCAAATTTCTGTAAGGTAGCAAAAAGGAACGGCCACCCAAGCCTATCAAAAGCTTTCTCAGCATCAAGACTAAGAATTAATGCCTGTTCAGATCTCCGATTGATCAAATCAATCAGGTCCACTACCCTCCTAGTGTTGTCTCCTCCCTGGCGACAAGGGATAAATCCAACCTGGTCCTTATGAACAAGGGCCGGGAGGAAGGAGCATAGTCTAACTGCCAAAACCTTGGAAAAAAGCTTAAGGTCAGAGTTAAGGAGGGCAATGGGCCGGTAACTCGAACAATCGTGAGGATCCTTACCAGGCTTGGGTATGAGGGTGATAAGGGAGTGCAAGAAAGACTGCGGGATCGTTTCTCCGTCTAGAAAGGAATTGAAAAGGGGGACAAGTTTAGGCACTAACAAAGATGAAAATGTTTTATAGTACAGGTAAGGGAAGCCATCCGGCCCAGGGGAGCGACCAGAGGGGAGAGATTTAAGGACCTCAGAGATCTCCTCTCCAGTAATAGGAGCATTAAGAGCGTCCCGGTCTGTCCCTGAAAGAGAGGGCAAACCACATTGAGAAAGATAGGCATCTAGGGCCGCCACTCTCTCCCCCTGGTCGGATGGCAACTGGGAAGGAAGTGAGTAAAGATTAGTGTAATAGTCAACAAATAGACGAGAGATATCAGCAGGGTGGTAATGAAGCACCCCAGCAGGGTCCTTCAAAGCTGAGGGGGATTGAGCAGCAGCCCGGTCACGCAACCGCCTCGCCAGCATAGTGTGGGCCTTGTTGCCCCTCTCATAGAAACGCTGCCTAGCATAAAGCAATTGCCTCTCAACTTTATGGAGAGCCAGGTCGCTTAAGCGTGCCCGAGCCGCCACCAAGCTCCTCAGGGTCGAAACAGAAGGAGAACACAACAAGAGAGCCTCCAGTCGAGCAATTTCCATACGAAGTTCCCGAGATCGATTCAGAGCGCTCCGCTTGAGACCGGCGCCCAGAGCAATGCAATGGCCCCGGATCACCGATTTGTGAGCTTCCCAAAGGATAGCCTGAGAGGATACAGAGCCATCATTGGTGATAAAGTAGTCGGAAATACACTGCTGAATCGATTCACGGGAAGGTAAGGATTTAAGAAGAGAGTCGTTCATCCTCCAATGACAGGATCTCAGAGAGGAAGGGGTAGAAGAAAAAGAGAGAAGAACTGGACAGTGGTCAGACCAGGAGATAGGGTCTAGAGAAGTATCAGAGAGCATGCGCACCATAGGGAGATTTCCAAAAAAATAATCGATACGAGTATGCAATTTGTGGGGATGTGAGTAAAAACTAAAAGAGCGCTCCGTCGGATGGCCAATCCGCCACAAATCGTAGAGCGAGGAGTTACGTATGAGACGTCGAAAAAGCGAAGCCAGGCGCAGCTGTGCAGGCGCAGGGGGAGCACTAGTAACAGAATGGCGGTCCAAGGATGGGGAAAAAATGAGGTTGAAGTCACCGCCCACTAACCATGCAGAAGGGGGATACCTCTGGAGTTTAGCAAAAACCCTACGCAGGAAAGGGATTTGCGAAGTGTTAGGCGCATAGACATTACAGAGCAAAAGGGGGACCCCTCCCAGTGTACCCTCCAAGATTACGTATCGTCCCATAGGGTCAGAGAGAGAGGAAGAAACTTGAAGCGAGCAGGACCTAGAGACCAGAATAGCCACCCCCGCTGTTTTCCTACTTGTGGTAGCTGAGTAAGACTGGGGAAATAGGTGTTGAAGAAATTGGAAAGACCCAGAATGGTCGAAGTGCGTCTCCTGAAGGAAAACTATATCAGCATGTAAACCAACCAACTCCCTTTGAAGTAGACGTCGCTTAGTGGGGGAATTAAGCCCCTTAACATTCAGGGAGACACACCTGACCATGGCGGGTGAGTGAAGAAAAAGAAACAGCCATAAAGAAGCATACTCACAAGGACAACCTGGTAGGATACACCGGGCAGCACCAAAACCTCAATGGGGACTGGAAAAGAGCAGGGACCAGCAACTGTACGGACAGGAGAAGGGAATCTAAGGCGGGAGAAAAAAAGGGGAAAGGGACAAACAAGACAACAGAAGACCAACAGAAAACAACACCAAATCAAGAGAAAACACAAAGACAAACAAAACGACGAAAGACCAAACAGATACCAGAGAACCAAACAAACAAATAAAGTACAACAGATAATAGTAAAATAAACCATTGACCAGGAAGCCAATGCGGAGGCCAGGACCATCAATGTGGACCATGAACCAAAGCATGAGCGATCCATAACTATGGCCTCAGGAGGGGAAATGGAAGGAGTCAACTGGAGAACCACCACCAAAAAGGTAGGCGCCCAACTCTGAGGCCATTGCAGAAAAAACACATATGAATAAGAACCACAGGTGACCAAAAAATGCAACTGTACTATAATGATGGGGATAATATAATTCTAGAACAAATGCAACCGCTCGGAGGGGATAATCTCCGTCAATCAGGGGACTGACAGAGTCCAGCAGGAACCCCCAAGCAAGAAGTATTGAGGAAAAAATACAACGTCCCAGTCAGAAACTCAGGGGGGAGCCCGAGCCGGGGCCCCCAGGGCGGGTGGTGAAGACTTCCGCTGGGAACCAGACCGGCGAGCTCGGACTGGTTGCCACACAGGAGGCAAAGGTGGAGGGGGAGACATCAGGTCCCAATCTTCCAACTGAGGCACAGGCAATTCCAAGGTGGAGCAGAAGGCTTGAAGGTCAGAAAAGGAGCGTAAAACAGCGGAGCGTCCATCTCTGCGGGCATGGAGCCCAAATGGAAAATTCCACCTATACGGCACCTGATGAGAGCGTAGGACCTCCAGGAGGGGTTGGAGCAGTCGTCGCTTCCTGAGGGTTAACCAGGACAAGTCCTGAAAAAGTTGAAGAGGAGCCCCATTGAAGTCAAAATGTCTCAGGGACCTAGCCTTAGCCATTATAGCTTCTTTAACCTGGAAATCATGTACACAGCAAATAACATCTCGTGGAGCGCCCGAGGCAGATTTAGGACGAAGCGCCCTGTGAGCTCTGTCCAGTTTGATCCTATGGGAGGGGGGTTCGCCAAGTATCAGGTTAAAAATGGTTTCCAGGGTGGCAAAAAGGTCCTCCTCACGTGCAGCTTCCGGCAGCCCTCGCACCCTAATGTTGTTACGCCTCCCTCTATTGTCCAGATCCTCAACATGGGCATGGAGATCCCCAAGGAAGTCCTTCTGAGAAGCAATGGTAGAGTGGAGCTGGGTAATATACTCTCTGGTGTGATCATGAGCATCTTCCAATCCATCCACTCGGTCAGAGACATGCTGGAGGTCCTGTCGCATAGAGGAGATCTCCGCTCGGCAGGCTTCCTTAACCTCAGCAATAAGAGAGCGGAAGTCCTCCTTAGTAGGAATTTGGGAAAGGAGCTGGCTCAAATCAGGGAGAGCAGAGGAATGCACAGACAGGCCCGAGCAGGGTAAATCAGAGTCAGATGCCAAGTCCCAGGACTGGAGGGCTGGGGTCGGCCCCGGTGGTGCTACCGGCCCAGGTTGAGAGCAGGGGGTCCCCTTAGGAGACAGATGGAGTGCCCCAGAAGCTGGCATGGAGGTCTGCATGGCAGCTTGCCTGGACCTCTGTGGCTTAGGGGAACGTGAGGGGGTATAGCAGGCAGCTAGAGGGGCCAGAGGGGTAATAGGAGAATGGGCTGGGGGAACAGAGGCAGGTCCCACTTGTGTAGGGGAGTGGGAGGCCGAGCAGTAGTGAGTAGCTGAGCACGGCAGAGAACTTGCTGGAGAAGGCCGGCCCCCCACCAAGGAAGCCCAAGATGGAGCCCCAGCAGGTCCACCCAGCGACAAGGGAGAGGAGCCCACCAGGGACAGCTGTAGAGCGGGGATAGGGGGGGAATCCGCCGTTAACACAGGTCCCCCAGCAGCACTCACCGCCACAGGCAACAGTTCCAGCGTAGGAGAAGAGCCCACAACAGGGGCCGCAGCAGCAGGCAGGAGATCCGGAGCAGGGTCAGTAGCGCTGCTCCCCGACGGCTGAAGCGAGGTCACAGGCTCAGTCACGGCAGCTGCAGTCACCGGCAGTAGAAGCGCAGGCGTCCCTGGTGTCTTCGGCAGATGGTAAGCAGAGAGATCCCTCGTGGGTAGCACTGAGTGAGCGCCGGAACGGGAGCGCAGGCCCAGCGCAGGTCCCGTAATGGCGGTGAGGGAAGAAGAAGCTGAGGCCGGGGACGGCTGAAAGTAGCGTGGTATGCCTCCGGAGGTAGATAAAGTCAGTCGGGCGGGTGCAGAGGGGTTTCGGGCACGTCGGGAATTCTTCCCCATCTGAAAGCAGGGTCACCTTTGTGGATTTAAAGCTCCTTTATGGCCAACAGAGCGGGAGCCCTCTTAATGTGCGGCCATCACCGTCGGCGCCAAGCCACGCCCCCCTGCAGGATTTTTTTTTATTTGACTATGCTACAGGGGCTTTAAAGTTAGTGTAGTTCATAATATAGTGTCTGTACCTGTGTGTGACGGTTTTCTCACAATTCTTCTGTGATTTTCACCCCACTATTTATTTTTGACAGCATACAAAATGACTGTTGTCTTAGATTTTTCCCAGCTTGCAATGCGGCCGAGACCTGAATTACTAGTCAGCTGATGATGGGGATCCTGTCTGCTTCAATGGGTGGAGGGATCAATCTGCAATAATGCAACAGCTGTAGGCACCCTGATTGAAAACCACAGGACTTTTGTTTCAATGGGTGGGGTGGCTGATGTGTGGGTGGGAGGAAAATGGAATTGTGGGATTTGTAGTAAAAAAAAGAAAAGTCAAACAGGAAATACAATTTCACAAAAAGCTAGCCACAGTGTTATGGTAATCTCACAACATAGCCATTTAGCCCAAGACAAGCGCAGATCCTTCCTAAGCATGTCCATTACTGCCTGCCAGGTACGTACTAAAATCACCTTATGCTGGATAACCCCTTTAAGTTCTACAACTCCTGTGGTATCCTCAGAGAACCCTCAGAGAACCTATTCTCTAATGGGTTTCTTATAAGCCCTTCTCTCCTCTAAAGGAACTTAAAGGGGTTATCCAGCATAAGGTGATTTTAGTACGTACCTGGCAGACAGTAATGGACATGCTTAGGAAAGATCTGCACTTGTCTTGGGGCTAAATGGCTATGCTGTGAGATTACAATAACACTGTGGCTAACTTTCTGTGAACTTGTATTTCCTGTTTTCAGTTTTCTTGTTTGCCTACAAATCCCATGATACCATTTTCCTCCTTCCCACACATCAGCTACCCCACCCATTGAAACATAAATGAGCTGCAGACCTGTGGTCTTCAATCAGGATGCCTACAGCTGTTACATTAGTTGTAGATTGATCCCTCCACCCATTGAAGCAGACAGGCTGCCTGTCATCAGCTGACTAGTGAGTCAGGTCTCGACCACATTGCAAGCTGGGAAAAATCCGAGACAGCAGTCATTCTGTATGCTGATAGAAATAAATACTGGGGTGAAAATCACAGAAGAATTGTGAGAAAACCATCACACACAGGTACAGACACTATATTATGAACTACACTAACTTTAAAGCCCCTGTAGCATAGTCAAATAAAAAAAATTCCCGAAATACCCCTTTTAGTAGTGTTGAGATCAAAGTTAAAAAACTTCTCTGGTGACATTGTATGAGGCTGTAAAAAAGAAAGTAAATACCAATTTAATAAAGCTTTATGGAGAAAATGTTTTGTACTATATAATACAGCGATCCATCAAGTAACATTGGCTTCACGTTAAATAATTTTCAGCATTGAATGATCTCTTGATAATTTCTTGACCTGTGTGATTTAACACCATACTCAACATACAATGGCAGAAACAGTCCAGATTGGAGGCTTGAGTGAATGGCTAGAAGATCTGACCAATCACAGTGGGCATTTCACTGGTAAAACCCCTGTATTAATGAACTGCATACACCGATTTACTGACTAGTAGCAACTCCTTAGAGGTGTTGAGCGCGAATATTCAAAATGCGAATTTTTACCACGAATATCGGCACTTTGAGATTTCGCGAATATTTAGGACATAGCGATGTATATTCGGAATGACGAATATTCGTTTTTTTTTCTTCACAGGACACATCACAACAATGATGTGTACTGTGTAAAAAAAAAAGTGATCATCCCTCCCTGCTTCCAGCTTGTGGTCCAAAGAAAGCTCCAATATTATTTACTGTGTGAGTCAGTGTGGAGCGCGAATATTTTGTTTATGCGAATACACAAATATTCGTGAATATCGGCACTTCCAGAGCACACTGATCCCTCCCTTCTTTTAGGTGAAAGATATAATCGCGCATGCGCACTATGCAAATTTCATTATGAATTTTCCCGTAGAAAAAAAAAGTTTACGAACATAGCGAATATGCGAACTTCAAGATCATAGGACAAATATTCCTCCATATATATATATATATATATATATATATATATATATATATATACGTGAAATATCGCAAATTCGAATATGGCCCCTGCTGCTCATCACTACTCCTTAGGATATGTTGACACTGCGTAATTTCAGCGGCAGAGAATTCCACCGCTGAAATTAATACGCAGAAAGAATGAACCTGTTGATTCTTCAAGCAAAATTCCGAGAGCACTGCATTGGCGTCAATGGTGACAGCACAGTGGCCGTCAGGTGGTATCTCTGCTTGCACTCACTGTGAACATACCCTTACAGTATAGAGAAATACTATACTACTCTTTACCTGTGCTAGGACTAGTTACTCCTTTGGACACCAGGTGAGGAGGTGGCTCCATTTTGTATCTGCAGTACACTGCATACTGTACAGGACACTGAAGGAGCTCCTATCCACTTTTGTATGTAAGGACTTCCTTCATATGTACAAGTTATCTTGTCATTTTTCTTTACTCTTCATTTTTTCTTATTGTGGAGGGCATTTTGGAGACTTTGGAACCAATTACAGTAGAATCTCCCAATAGCGGCACTCACAGGGAATAAAAAAGTGTCCACTATTGAGAGATATTCCTTATTGGAAAAAAGGCTCAAAAATCTTCCTGAATGACGGAATACTGTACTGTACTCACTCCAGAGTGTAATTCTCTTTAAAACACAATAAAAAGCAACATTACAGTAGAATCTCCCAGTGCTGTTTAATCACCCATTTTCACCCCCCCTTTATACCCTGTGCCACCTTATTATCCCTTATTATCCATAGCCATATTATCACCCCCTCACCCTCTGTGCCACATCATTTACCCTTGATCCCCCCTCTCCATGCCATTTCATTCCCCCTTCATTACCCTCTGTGCAAATTCATCATCCCCCTCTTAATAAAGTGGCACAGGGGAAAAAAGGGGGAATAAAATGGCACAGGGGGATCAAGAGGAAACAATGTGGCACAGATGGCAATAAAGGGTGGGGGATGATTTGGCACAGGGGAAATAAAGTGGCACAGGGGGCTCAGGGAAAGGGGGGGGGGTGAATTATATGGCCGGCGGCAGGGACGTGCACAGACATTTTGGAGGGCAGGGGCTCATATAAAAAAGGGCACTATAAAAAATAGCGTATAAAATAAAACCTATATAAATTAGGTATCCTTGTAACCGTATGGACCTACAGGATAAAAATAAAGTGTCATTTTTACTGAAAAGTGCACTGTGTAGAATCAGAAGCCCCCAAAAGTTACAAAATTGCTGTTTTGTTGTTTCAATTTTGCCCCGCAAATATTTTTCTGGTTTTGCCATAGAGTTTGTGGTGAAATGATTGAAGTCATTACAAAGTACGATTTCTGATGCAAAAAACAAGCCCTTATATGGGTATATAGGTGGAAAATTGAAAACTTTATGATTTTTAGAATGTGAAGAGGAAAACACGAACGTGAAAAAAATAACTTCTGTAGTTCTATTCTTCTTTTCTTTTCTTCTAGGAATGTTTGATTCAGAGTTTCCCAACCAGGGTGCCTTCAGCTGTTGCAAAATTCCAAGTATGCCCGAACAGCCAATGGTTGTCTGGGCATGCTGGGAGTTGTAGTTTTGCAACAGCTGGAGACACCCTGGTTGGGAAACACTGGTTTGGTTATAGGCCATTATATGCTTGATCTCCTCAAAATCAACCCCCTCCCTCCCCAGCTCCACCCAAAAATAGCTCAACTACAACCACCAGTATGTAAAGGAACATAACTCTACTACAACCACCAGTAAGTAAAGGAACATAGCACGACTCCAACCACCAGTATGTAAAGGAACATAGAACTACTACAACCACCAGTATGTAAAGGAACATAGCTCTACTACAACCACCAGTATATAAAAGAACATAGCTCTACTACAACCACCAGTATGTAAAGGAATGTAGCTCTACTACAACCACAAGTATGTAAAGGAACATAGCTCTACTACAACCACCAGTATGTAAAGGAACATAGAACTACTACAACCACCAGTATGTAAAGGAACATAGCTCTACTACAACCACCAGTTTATAAAAGAACATAGCTCTACTACAACCACCAGTATGTAAAGGAATGTAGCTCTACTACAACCACCAGTATGTAAAGGAACATAGCTCTACTACAACCACCAGTATGTAAAGGAACATAGCTCTACTACAACCACCAGTATGTAAAGGAACATAGCTCTACTACAACCACCAGTATGTAAAGGAACATAGCTCTACTACAACCACCAGTATGCAAAGGAACATAGCACTACTACAACCACCAGTATGTAAAGGAACATAGCTCTACTACAACCACCAGTATGTAAAGGAACATAGCACTACTACAACCACCAGTATGTTAAGGAACATAGCTCTACTACAACCAACAGTATGTAAAGGAACATAGCACGACTCCAACCACCAGTATGTAAAGGAACATAGCTCTACTACAACCACCAGTATATAAAGGAACATAGCTCTACTACAACCACCAGTACGTTAAGGAACATAGCTCTACTACAACCACCAGTATGTAAAGGAACATAGCTCTACTACAACCACCAGTATGTAAAGGAACATAGCTCTACTACAACCACCAGTATGTAAAGGAACATAGCTCTACTATAACCACCAGTATGTAAAGGAACATAGCTCTACTACAACCACCAGTATGTAAAGGAACATAGCACTACTACAACCACCAGTATATAAAGGAACATAGCTCTACTACAACCACCAGTATGTAAAGGAACATAGCTCTACTACAACCACCAGTATGTAAAGGAACATAGCTCTACTACAACCACCAGTATGTAAAGGAACATAGCTCTACTACAACCACCAGTATGTAAAGGAGCATAGCACGACTACAACCACCAGTATGTAAAGGAACATAGCTCTACTACAACCACCAGTATGTAAAGGTACATAGAACTACTACAACCACCAGTATGTAAAGGAACATAGCACTACTACAACCACCAGTATGTAAAGGAACATAGCTCTACTACAACCACCAGTATGTAAAGAAACATTGTAAAGGAACACAGCTCTACTACAACCACCAGTATGTAAAGGAACATAGCTCTACTACAACCACCAGTATGTAAAGGAACATTGTAAAGGAACATAGCTCTACTACAACCACCAGTATGTAAAGGAACATAGCTCTACTACAACCACCAGTATGTAAAGGAACATAGCTCTACTACAACCACCAGTATGTAAAGGAGCATAGCACGACTGCAACCACCAGTATGTAATGGAACATAGCTCTACTACAACCACCAGTATGTAAAGGAACATAGAACTACTACAACGACCAGTATGTAAAGGAACATAGCACTACTACAACCACCAGTATGTAAAGGAACATAGCTCTACTACAACCACCAGTATGTAAAGAAACATTGTAAAGGAACATAGCTCTACTACAACCACCAGTATGTAAAGGAACATAGCTCTACTACAACCACCAGTATGTAAAGGAACATTGTAAAGGAACATAGCTCTACTACAACCACCAGTATGTAAAGGAACATAGCTCTACTACAACCACCAGTATGTAAAGGAACATAGCACTACTACAACCACCAGTATGTAAAGGAACATAGCTCTACTACAACCACCAGTATGTAAAGGAACATAGCTCTACTACAACCACCAGTATGTAAAGGAACATAAAACTACTACAACCACCAGTATGTAAAGGAACATAGCTCTACTACAACCACCAGTATGTAAAGGAACATAGCTCTACTACAACCACCAGTATGTAAAGGAGCATAGCACGAATACAACCACCAGTATGTAAAGGAACATAGCTCTACTACAACCACCAGTATGTAAAGGAACATAGAACTACTACAACCACCAGTATGTAAAGGAACATAGCACTACTACAACCACCAGTATGTAAAGGAACATAGCTCTACTACAACCACCAGTATGTAAAGGAACATTGTAAAGGAACATAGCTCTACTACAACCACCAGTATGTAAAGGAACATAGCTCTACTAAAACCAACAGTATGTAAAGGAACATAGCACTACTACAACCACCAGTATGTAAAGGAACATAGCTCTACTACAACCACCAGTATGTAAAGGAACATAGCACGACTACAACCACCAGTATGCAAAGGAACATAGCACGACTACAACCACCAGTATGTAAAGGAACATAGCTCTACTACAACCACCAGTATGTAAAGGAACATAGCTCTTCTACAACCATCAGTATGTAAAGGAACATAGCTCTACTACAACCACCAGTATGTAAAGGAACATAGCTCTTCTACAACCATCAGTATGTAAAGGAACATAGCTCTTCTACAACCACCAGTATGTAAAGGAACATAGCACTACTACAACCACCAGTATGTTAAGGAACATAGCTCTACTACAACCAACAGTATGTAAAGGAACATAGCACGACTCCAACCACCAGTATGTAAAGGAACATAGCTCTACTACAACCACCAGTACGTTAAGGAACATAGCTCTACTACAACCACCAGTATGTAAAGGAACATAGCTCTACTACAACCACCAGTATGTAAAGGAACATAGCTCTACTACAACCACCAGTATGTAAAGGAACATAGCTCTACTATAACCACCAGTATGTAAAGGAACATAGCTCTACTACAACCACCAGTATGTAAAGGAACATAGCACTACTACAACCACCAGTATATAAAGGAACATAGCTCTACTACAACCACCAGTATGTAAAGGAACATAGCTCTACTACAACCACCAGTATGTAAAGGAACATAGCTCTACTACAACCACCAGTATGTAAAGGAACATAGCTCTACTACAACCACCAGTATGTAAAGGAGCATAGCACGACTACAACCACCAGTATGTAAAGGAACATAGCTCTACTACAACCACCAGTATGTAAAGGTACATAGAACTACTACAACCACCAGTATGTAAAGGAACATAGCACTACTACAACCACCAGTATGTAAAGGAACATAGCTCTACTACAACCACCAGTATGTAAAGAAACATTGTAAAGGAACACAGCTCTACTACAACCACCAGTATGTAAAGGAACATAGCTCTACTACAACCACCAGTATGTAAAGGAACATTGTAAAGGAACATAGCTCTACTACAACCACCAGTATGTAAAGGAACATAGCTCTACTACAACCACCAGTATGTAAAGGAACATAGCTCTACTACAACCACCAGTATGTAAAGGAGCATAGCACGACTGCAACCACCAGTATGTAATGGAACATAGCTCTACTACAACCACCAGTATGTAAAGGAACATAGAACTACTACAACGACCAGTATGTAAAGGAACATAGCACTACTACAACCACCAGTATGTAAAGGAACATAGCTCTACTACAACCACCAGTATGTAAAGAAACATTGTAAAGGAACATAGCTCTACTACAACCACCAGTATGTAAAGGAACATAGCTCTACTACAACCACCAGTATGTAAAGGAACATTGTAAAGGAACATAGCTCTACTACAACCACCAGTATGTAAAGGAACATAGCTCTACTACAACCACCAGTATGTAAAGGAACATAGCACTACTACAACCACCAGTATGTAAAGGAACATAGCTCTACTACAACCACCAGTATGTAAAGGAACATAGCTCTACTACAACCACCAGTATGTAAAGGAACATAGAACTACTACAACCACCAGTATGTAAAGGAACATAGCTCTACTACAACCACCAGTATGTAAAGGAACATAGCTCTACTACAACCACCAGTATGTAAAGGAGCATAGCACGAATACAACCACCAGTATGTAAAGGAACATAGCTCTACTACAACCACCAGTATGTAAAGGAACATAGAACTACTACAACCACCAGTATGTAAAGGAACATAGCACTACTACAACCACCAGTATGTAAAGGAACATAGCTCTACTACAACCACCAGTATGTAAAGGAACATTGTAAAGGAACATAGCTCTACTACAACCACCAGTATGTAAAGGAACATAGCTCTACTAAAACCAACAGTATGTAAAGGAACATAGCACTACTACAACCACCAGTATGTAAAGGAACATAGCTCTACTACAACCACCAGTATGTAAAGGAACATAGCACGACTACAACCACCAGTATGCAAAGGAACATAGCACGACTACAACCACCAGTATGTAAAGGAACATAGCTCTACTACAACCACCAGTATGTAAAGGAACATAGCTCTTCTACAACCATCAGTATGTAAAGGAACATAGCTCTACTACAACCACCAGTATGTAAAGGAACATAGCTCTTCTACAACCATCAGTATGTAAAGGAACATAGCTCTTCTACAACCACCAGTATGTAAAGGAACATATCTCTACTACAACCACCAGTATGTAAAGGAACATAGATCTACTACAACCACCAGTATGTAAAGGAACATAGCTCTACTACAACCACCAGTATGTAAAGGAACATAGCTCTACTACAACCACCAGTATGTAAAGGAAAATAGAACTACTTCAACCACCAGTATGTAAAGGAACATAGCTCTACTACAACCACCAGTATGTAAAGGAACATATCTCTACTACAACCACCAGTATGTAAAGGAACATAGCTCTACTACAACCACCAGTATGTAAAGGAACATAGCTCTACTACAACCACCAGTATGTAAAGGAACATAGCTCTACTACAACCACCAGTATGTAAAGGAACATAGCACTACTACAACCACCAGTATGTAAAGGAACATAGCTCTACTACAACCACCAGTATGTAAAGGAACATAGCTCTACTACAACCACCAGTATGTAAAGGAACATATCTCTACTACAACCACCAGTATGTAAAGGAACATATCTCTACTACAACCACCAGTGTGAAAAGGAACATAGCTCTACTAAAGGAACCGAGCATCTCCAAGAGTGCCAGCGCTATACCAGTGACCCCTGCAGAGAGGCTCACTTCTAAATGAAGGGCAGGGAGATGCTCGGTTAAAGGGCAGGGTCAGGGCAGAGGCTGAAGCCCCCTTTGTATCCTATGTGTGCACGTCCCTGGCCGGCGGACGTACAGAAGCAGGAGACCACTGTTTAAAGATTGGTCTTCTGCCTCTATGCTGGGGCTTCTGCAGGGGTCTGCAGTGGGGGCCCGAACCCCTTACTGGGGTATTGGCTGTACCCCCTGACGGCGGCCCTGTGTACAAGGTAGGGCCGGCACATAAGCCTGGTTGTCTCCTATTAAGAGTGTTTTGTCCCTTAATGGGAGTGTTTTGTTCCCTCTTGTCCCCTATTGGGAGTGTTTTGTCCTCTAATGGGAGTGTTTTGTTCCCTCTTGTCCCCTATTGGGAGTGTTTTGTCCCCTAATGGGAGTGTTTTGTTCCCTCTTGTCCCCTATTGGTAGTGTTTTGTCCCCTAATGGGAATGTTTTGTCCCCTATTGTCCCCTTTCAGGTGTGTCCACGACTGTTATTGGGAATGTCCCCTATCCGGAGGGTGCAAATACATTAAGTCTTATGGGACTCTGCTGGGGACTAAAAACTGTTTGCTATTAGGAGGTGTCCACAAAGGGAGATTTCACTGTAGCAGGTTTGCATAGAGTTCTGTCTCAAGATACAACGTTTTCAACATACAATGGTCGTTCTGGAATTAACTAATATTGTAGCTTAAGCGACCACTGTTACTGCACAGCCAGAATAAAAAATGCATTCAAACGTGCTTATAGCTTTTTATACATACACTATCGTCTGCTGCTGTGAAACTACTGTATTTCCTATCTTTTTCTTGTCAAGGTGTTTTGTTTTAGTCAAATGGTGCTAAGAAACTTCAAATCTAGATAGAAAATATAGCGATATGCAATATATTGTTGACATCCATTTTTTATATACTGTAGAACTTTCTTTTACCATTGGATATCACATAACAACTTCAAAGTGATATCAACATTTACATTTTGGTCTGTATTCAATTTATCCTGAGGAGCCAACAACATGCATGTGCCAAACCGAAGTATTCTTTAGGATAGACATACATTAAAAGCCCCTGATCACATGGTGCAAAAAAAAAGTGTCCTCTGGAAGTTAGGAGGTTAATATATGAATGTGACACTGTTGATAGTGTAGTGAAATAATTGACGTGATTTATTCATATGATGTAAGGGAACTGCTGTTGCTTTCACTTTTATCTATACAGTGATCCCTCAATTTACAACGGCCTCAACATACAATAGTTTCAACATACAATGGTCTGTTCTGGACCATTGTAACTTAAAACCAGACTCAACATACAATGCTATGGAATCTGCCAAACGTGTCAATGGCTGGAAGAACCGACCAATCGGAATGGGTATTTACTGGTAAAACCCCTGTATTACTGAAGTGTATGCACTGACTGGCTGTCTGGTAGCGCCCCCTACAGTACAGGGAGGTATTACATGTTCTGTACTACTTTTAACCTATGCTGCTTGGACACCAAGTAAGGGTGGCTCCATTTTACTTTTTTAGGACATTAGTTGTACTGTACAGGAAGAAGCTCCTGTCCTCTACATAGACCAGTGTTTCCCAACAAGGGTGCCTCCAGCTGTTGCAAAACTGCAACTCCCAGCATGTCCGGGCATGCTGGCAGTTGTAGTTTTGCAAAAGCTGGAGGCACCCTGGTTGGGAAACACTGAAATAGACAGTCGACAGCTCCCAGCAGCTCTTTCTTACTTTTATATGTAAGGATTTGCTTTATCTGTATTAGTTATCTACTTATTTTTCTTTAATCCTTACTTTTACCTATTTTTGGATGACATTTTGGTGGTTTCATAACCAATTACTAGGTTTCCATAGAGTTATGGGGGGGGGGGGGATATATCAAAACCTGTGCAGAGGAAAAGTTGCAGAGTTGCCCATAGCAACCAATCAGATCGCTTCTTTCATTTTTGAAAAGACCTCTGAAAAATGAAAGAAGCGATCTGATTGTTTGCTATGGGCAACTCAGCAACTTTTCCTCTGGACAGGTTTTGATAAATCTCCCCCCATGGTCTCTACATACAATGGTTTCAACATACAATGGTCGTCCTGGAACCAATTAATATTGTAACTTGAGGGACCACTGTACTTTTTGGTGAATGTATTGATCTTTATATAGGAATGCTGAATATCCATAAGCAGCCAGCCCCTTACTATAGTATAAACCTAGTGTTTACAGCACAAACCTTTAATCACAAAGCCACACATCTGCATTAAGAAAATGTTGTAATGTTTCTCACATAGCCATCCATTAAAATGTACATCACATAAATACAATATCCCAAGGTTGATTTCCTTCAGAGAAGCCTAAGCAGTTAAATGGCACAATGTGCCACCCCCATCTCTCGCCACTTCCCTTCTTTTCGCTGCCTCCCTATGTTACACTCTCCCTCTCCATCTATCCTTCTCTCACCAACACACAGAAGAGCACAGACTCTGTCTCTCTCCCTCTCAATCTCTCACACATATACGCAGCTCTGCTGCTGCTGGATCTGCTTGCTTTATCACAATCTCCAGGGTGAGAGACTGAGAGAGACAGACACATCACCACAAGAGACAGACACACCACCACAAGAGACAGACACACCATCACAAGAGACAGACACACCATCACAACAGACAGACACACCACCACAAGAGACAGACACACCACCACAAGAGACAGACACACCACCACAAGAGACAGACACACCACCACAAGAGACAAACACACCACAAGAGACAGACACACCACCACAAGAGACAGACACACCAGCAGAAGGGACAGACACTCCACCACAAGAGACAGACACACCACAAGAGACAGACACACCAACACAAGAGACAGACACACCACAAGAGACAGACACACCACCACAAGAGACAGACACACCACCAGAAGGGACAGACACACCACCACAGAAGCCAGCACAACACCAAATGGAATATCCAGGCAAGCAGGGAGGATAGCACACCCATTCCACATACACTGCATATGTTTTATATAGGGACATACATGGGGACTAACACATAACGGCTATATATATAGACTCTGCAATCCTCAAGGAGAGGACACACACCGACACATATTTAGAGAGAGATATATAACGCATTATAATATATACACCCTGTACACTACATAGAAAACTATACAGGATCGCTCACAGGGCTGCATGCAGCTGATGTTATGACAGAGCAAGAAATGCAGCAGCCATGAACCAGCTGTGTATGGAGCCCTGCAGAGCACTGCAAGGTGAGATTTATCTATCTATCTCCTATCTATCTATCTATCTATCTATCTCATATTTATCTATCTATCATCTATCTCATATCTATCTCTCTATTTATATATCTATCTCATATCTATCTATCTATTTATCTATCTATCTCATATCTATCTATCTATTTATCTATCATCTATCTCATATCTATCTATCTCGCTCCATCCTTTGTGCATTTATATTGTCATTATCTTATTTATTGTTTATTCTTATGTCGCTTAATAATCTTCTAGTATGTATGATTATCACTGTGTTCAATGCTTGTTATATGCTTAGATATATGTAGATTATTATTAACTTTAAAGATCCCAAAGGTTTTGAGCACTTTGTAAAATAATGAGCTAAATTTGACATTTAACGGTCATTTGGACATGTTGTAAATTGGAACTAGTTAGCATTATCCACACTTCTTTAAAGTGCCCTCTATCCTGTCTATCTGTCTGTCTATCTATCTATCTATCTGTCTATCATCTATCTATCTCTCTATCTATCTATCTATCTATCTATCTATCTATTTATCTATCTATTGTCTATCTATCTCTATCATCTATCTCTCTATCATCTATCTATCTATCATCTATCTTTATATCTTTCATCTATCCCATATATATCTCATATTTATCTATCTATCTATCTATCTCTATCATCTGTCTATCTATCTATCTTTATATCTATCATTTATCCCATATATATCTCATATCTATTTCTCTATCATCTATCTATCTCTCTATCATCTATCTATCTATCTATCTCTATGGTCTATCTCTCTATCATATATCTATCTATCTCTATCGTCTTTCTATCTCTATGGTCTATCTCTCTATCATCTGTCTATCTATCTATCTTTATATCTATCATTTATCCCATATATATCTCATATCTATTTCTCTATCATCTATCTGTCTATCTCTCTCTATAGTCTATCTATCTCTCTCTATCATCTATCTATCTCTATGGTCTATCTCTCTATCTATCTCTATGGTCTATCTATCTCTATGGTCTATCTCTCTATCATCTATCTATCTCTATCGTCTATCTATCTCTATCGTCTATCTCTCTATCATCTATCTCTCTATCATCTATCTATCTCTTTTGTCTATCTATCTCTATCGTCTATCTCTCTATCATCTATCTCTCTATCATCTGTCTATCTCTCTATCGTCTCTCTATCTATCTCACATAGCTATAAGGATTATGTTAGAGCATTGACCTCTGTAAGGTATATAATATGTAAATTGGGACAAGGTATAATATCTGCTTGTTTTATAATGTTTTAAATAACTATAAAATATATCAACGTGTCAACCGAGTGTTCACCCATTTTTGGAATTGCAACTGTTGCTGGTTAAAGTCAACATTAGCCATTTTTCCTCTAGCTGTAGCCTATACATTGTATTCCTTATGTGCATATACTGCTTTTCTGTGGCA
This sequence comes from Hyla sarda, assembly GCF_029499605.1. Taxonomy (NCBI): domain Eukaryota; kingdom Metazoa; phylum Chordata; class Amphibia; order Anura; family Hylidae; genus Hyla; species Hyla sarda. The sequence goes on from NC_079189.1 coordinate 396,087,858, forward strand.
TTGGAATGCTTCCCAGTCCGAGGGAAAAAAACTAGCCCTACATTTTGCAGCTAGGCAGACATAAAATGATAGTTCAGATTTACTGCTGTTTTTCCCTTTTGGTATCTGAAATATCAATATGCTCACTGGATTGTCTCACATTGTCTCCCTAGACAGCATTAGACAGCTGCTGAGCCGAGCTGGAGGAGAGTTTCGTCTCCAGAGAGTGCAACTAGAGACCAGACCAAGAAAGCTAGAAGACAGGATACTGGTGAGTAGCAAATGTGTAGTCCCAGCACAGATGTACCTGTCATCTTTGGCTATGGCTTCATATTCTCACTTATAGAGGGATTGTTTACTTATTCTTATACTGGAATGTGTTTTAGTGCTGGGAAGCATTATCTGACTACTTTTAGAGCAGTATGGTTTACACTGTACACAAATAGATGTCTACTTGATCTATCAGAGTTTGTCTGCATATGTAACATAAGGATGTATTAGAAATGGGCATATTTTCCAATGCAAATAGCTTAGTTACATGCATTTTAGAATCATTAGACTTATTTGCTGCCAAAATGATGTATCTTGGTCTATACCTAGCTTTGTCCTAAAGGGCATTTGGCTCTAGGACCTACCCTCTTTATGTATATGATAAAAGTCCTAACCATACTGCTAAATCAGTTATTTAAGGAATGGTACTGTGTAGAAACAACTGGGTGCTTCATCTTGTAACCCCCAACTCAGGAGTCTAAAATGTATGTTTTGATGGCAGAAGTGTTTATTATTTATTATTGTATCATCTGTTTACAAATAGTATTTACTTTCTGAAAGTTGCTGAGGTTGGTTTTATACTGGATCTATAATGGAGCTCACTAATGTTTTACTTTTATTTAATATGTGTTGCATGGTATGCAGTTTGGTTCTGCACAATGTCTTTAATTTATTGTATTATTTTATGCCTGAAAAAAAGATAAAAAAAAAAATCATGATGGAATGGTGGAGATATTGCAATTTTTTAGCTGCCCCAGTTGTAGGGGGAAACATCTCTTAAAGTTTGTCACAGGCATGCGATGCTCTCAGTCTAGTAGAATACTGTAGCTTTGACATCATTCCTGATCCCTGTGACCACATGATCAGGAGCCGGGCCATTTTTAAATGTAAAACCATGTAAAAAGTGAAACCTTTGATAGCCTTTACGTCCTTTGAAAATGGGAAACATGTTTATTACCCAGTACAGTATTGGGTGTGCTTCAGTTGTCCCTTACACTACATGAATAAACATACACTCAAAACATGTATGAAAGGACATATATTCACATATTGACTCATGCATCCACATCACACACACAAGCTCAGACATATACCCCCTCACCACACTCGTGAGCACATAGAACCATGCTTACTATATTTCACAAATACAACATGGTAACTGGACACATACATGTATAGCTATATACCAAACAATGATTTACCTCTTACCTGATTCCTAGTCAACCATGAGTAAACGGCATCTGGGCAGAAGACAGAACATGGAAGGTGGTAGGAAATTGTAGCTGCTTTGGACCAGTCATCTGGGTTGGCACATAGCACATGCAAGTGACTTGTATGCAAATAATATTTCATAAATGGTGGATAGTAGACCATGGACAGGGATTAAATCGCACTTCTGCTTCTAGAACTATATACATTGCATAGGTGAAAATCAGTTTCTCCTTTACTAGGTATGCAGATGTCATTGTTATCTGCAATTGCACTGATTTTCACTCAGCCTTATTTCTGAAAGAAAAAAGAGACTTGCGTTTTTGCAGCATGATGGTACAGTATCCAGCCATATTTCTTCAGATGCCATTGTTTTGCTTGAATTTTCACTGTCGTTTGAAACCACTTTTTTCCAAGTGATAACTATGTGATTCCTAACATATTTGTAAATTACTTCATTAGCCAAAAATGATTCCTTACCCCAGAAAAAAAAGATCTAAAGTCTTGGTCACTAGGGGTCTACCTTCCTTTGAATATGCTGCCCATTGCTTGTTGCTAGGGGAAGTCTGTCTCTAGTAACAGACACAGCAAGACAGCACACAGAAAGTGAGGATGGAGCTTAGCATGTGATCTGTGAATGAGATAGAAAGAGAGAGGGCCTGAGAAAGCATGGGATGTATACTGGAGCCCTGAACAGAACAGTTTTTTTTTAATCCCTTCTGCTTGATTTCTGACCATTACCACCTACTCCCTCCATAGGTGTGTTTCACTCCCGCTTGCTCCTGAAACATATGTGTACAATCCCGCCTGCTCCTGCAAACATTTTGTAACAGCATTGAGAGATAGCCCTTGTGCCATTTCATCATCTCCCGTTGCCATCTCATCACCACTTGTGCCATTTTATCACTATCTTGTGCAATTTTATAACCCCCTGTGCCATTTCATCACCCCTTGTGCCTTTTTATCAACCCCATGTGCCCTTTCATCACCCCTGTGTCATTTCATCAGCCCCGTGTCATTTCATCAGCCCCCTGTGCCATTTCATCAGCCCCTTGTGCCATTTTAGAGGATGAAGGGAGTGTTCTGGATTTTGTGGTACCTGCTGTATTTTTGTGACCGCCTGCTTTGACCCGCTCTGAAAGCTGCCCTCTCCCACAAGTTATATATTGGGTCCCAAAGGATCCCAATCCCATTTCAGTTCTATTCATCCGATATACCAACCAGTAGAATACAATATTTCCATTTCCATTTTCCTAAAAGCGAATCACAAACTCATCAAATCTATTTAATGCGCACTAATGGGAACTGCCGGAAAGTCAGATGTAAATCTCAGATTAGTTGGATCTATTTGTAACAATTTTCTTTTCTTTCTTTTTCTATTCTTTTTTTTTGGGGGGGGGGGGGGGAAATAATCTTGAAGTCTTATAGTTTTCAATTTGGCCACTAAGCCTTTTTCTAAAATGACAATTATTTTTCTGTACAAATTACTTTTCAGCCTTCTCCTTACTATTGGTTACAGGCAGGATTATTTTGAAGAATGAGAAAAATTACACCTATAAATATATATCACAGGATTCAGCATTCACAATAGGTGTGGGTCACAGTTCTCCTACTAACTGCACAGTGACCACTGCAAAGGTCACAGAACATGCCTAGAAATCTTTTCCATAGAAGTCAATGAGGCAGGTCCAAATTATTTTGTCCTACAGTCCCTCTAGCGGCTTTAAAGGGGTACTCCGGTGGAAAACAATTATTTTTAAATCAACTGGTGCCAGAAAGTAAAACAGATTTGTAAATTACTTCTATTTAAAAATCTTAAACCTTCCAGTACTTATCAGCTTCTGTATGCTCCACAGGAAGTTCTTTTCTTTTTGAATTTATTTTCTGTCTGACCACAGTGCTCTCTGCTGACACCTCTGTCCATGTCATTAAATGTCCAGAGAAGGAGCAAATCCCCATAGAAAACCTCTCCTGCTCTGAACAGTTCCTGACATGGACAGAGGTGTCAGCAGAGAGCACTGTGGTCAGACTGGAAAGAAATTCAAAAAGCTGCCTCCATAAGGGTACGTTCAGACGAGCGGATTTCTGAAGGACTTCTGTATGCTGCCTTTACATGTGCCTGCTCAGAGCGGCAATACGCCACTGTGACCAGACACACTGCGATGTGCGAGTCGCCAAGTGCATGCGCAGTATACTCGCACATTGCGGCAGCTCTAGGCCTAGCTCAAAGAGCAGAGGGAGCGGCCGCCATGTGTGCGAGTACACCGCGCATGCGCCGCGACTCGCACATCGATTCAGTGTGTCTGCACGTAGCAGGGTATTGCCGCTCCGAGCAGGCACATGTAAAGACAGAGGTCCTTCAGCGGCAGATCCACAGCGTAAAATACGCAGTAAATCGGCTCGTCTGAACATACCCTAATAGAAGATTGCTGACCACCCAATCCATCTAGCCCACCCTTATATCATTTCCTTTTAATTTTTGTCTTAGGATTGGTTTACATTTATCCAAAAAATGTTTAAATTAGATAATTTAGAAAAAAGAAATAAAATTGAAAGTAAAAAATAATATAAGTGACACATTCCCTTAAGCAAACTGGCTATGGCAGGCTGTAAATGGAGATCTGTCCTGGCAGGGACTTCAGAAGGCTTTACGCTACCATGACAAAAGATCGGCTCCCTGTAATCCTATACCACCAATGATGTACGGTCATACTGTGTAAATGCATGATTTCAGTTTTGATAAACTCATCCTGGGTAATCAACAGGTTAAATAGGGTGAAAGTCTTGCTTGTGTGCTGCCGCTCCATTAGACTCTATGGGACTGACAGAGATAGCAGAGTATTTAATTTACAGTAATCATAAATTTCTAGGCGCAATAATGGCGCAGAGCAGAGTTCAAAGAGATGATGATGCGGAATTGTAATTTTAGCAGAAATTCAAGAATTTAATAAAATAGACATGTCAGAAGAGCTATAGGATATCAATTTCATAAGGCTGGATAACCTTTTTAAGGCTAAGTTTCGACTTGTTTTTTTTTTGTGCGGTTTGCCCCCCAAAAAAACAAAATGGCCCCATGGTGTTTTTTTCAGTAAAAAAAACACTGCGGACAGCTGTAAATCAATGAGAAATCACAAAATTCCTTTTCCACTTTGCGTTTTTCAGTTTGGCGTTTTTTGTTTTATCCTTTTTGACAAGAAAAACGCCATGTGGGTTTTAACTTTGGCATTTTTGCAGGAAGTTTTTATGTGGACGGGCAGGGAAGTAAAAATTTAGCCTGCAATTTAAAAAATTTAGAAAGGGGCCATTTGAATGTAAAAATAATATATTTTTAATAATTTATTTTGTTAAACTTTTTATCAGTAATGTATTTTAATAATGTGTTTAATAAAGTGTGTGTGTTTTTAACTACTTTATTTTTTTTAATTTTTTTAGGTAGTACTACCACTCCCAGCATGGACTGTTCCATGATGGGAGTAGTAGTACCTGTACTGATAGACAGATCGCCCCGGGTGTCTCCCTTCTGACACCCGTTGTGATCCTCCTATATAATGTATAGAAGCCGGCAGCACGGCCGCTTCTCCGCTCCTCTGCATTATATTCTGCGATATGAAGTTCTTTACATCACAGATTCATATTTCCCACAGAGAGCTGTGATTGGCCAGAGGGTTCAAGCCAATCACAACTCTTTGCGGAAAATATGAATATATATATATATATATATATATATATGTATATATATATATATATATATATATATATATATATATGGCATATAATACAGTGCAGTCCTTAACTGCAGGTACTACAGCTCCCAACATGGAGCACATTCTGCTCAATGCTGGGAGCTGTAGCACCTGCATTAATACACAGATCACAACAGGTGTCAGAAGTGACACCCGGGTGATCTGTCTATCAGTACAGGCACTACTACTCCCATCATTTAAAAAATAAAGAAAAAAGTGAAAAAAGTTAAATTTGTATTCTTGCCGGCTACATTTTTAGGTCCCTGCCCGCCCACATAAATTAATCCCTATTTAAAAATTAATAAAAATTTTGTTATGAAAAAATATAAATTTCATGAAATACATTTTTTTCCATCCCTAATGCATCTTTTATTTTTTTTGTATCCAACAAATTTTGAAAAAAAAAAACGCTAAATGGGCGAAAAATTTTATTTCCACTCATTTGTCATTTTTTCTTGCGTTTTTGTGGGCCAGAACAAAAAACAAGTTGAAACTTAGCCTAAGGCTGGCATCATCATTTTGCTATATAAGCTTTGGGGAGCGCCAAAAGTGTCCTAACCAATTTTTTGTGTTTCTTTATTCTTCTAGTTTCAGATGCGTGTATGCAGAGGATTCGGAGGACTATTAAAATGGCTAACAAGGGCTCTGGTGGAGTGTTTTTTAAAATAAAATAATTTTTCCAATGTGTTTTTTTTTTTTTTTAATGAATTTTCAGGCTTAGTAGTGGAAGCTGTCTCATTCATGGAATCCATTACTAAGCCGGGGCTTAGCATTAGCACCAAAAACAGGTAGTGCTAACCCCCAATTATTACTCTGGTACCCAATGCCACATGGGAGCAGGAAAGAGCCGGTACCAACAGGCCCGGAGTGTCATAAATGGCGCTTCTGGGCCTAGGCGGTAACAGGCTGGCTTTATTTAGGCTGGGGAGGACCAGTAGCAATGGTCCTAGCCCACCCTGGTAACCTCAGGCTGTTGCTGCTTGGTTGGTATCTGGCTGAGAATAAAAATACAGGGAATTATTTTTGGGCAAAAAAAAACAGGGTTCGCCGTATTTTTAGGGTTCGCCGTATTTTTATTCACAGCCAGATACCAACCAAGCAGCAACAACCTGAGGTTACCAGGGTGGGCGAGGACCATTGTTACTGGCACTCCCCAGCCTAAATAACGCCAGCCTGTTACCGCCTAGACCCAGAAGCGCCATTTTTGACGCTCCGGGCCTGTTGGTAACGGCTCTTCCCGACACCTCTGTGACGGAGGGTACCAGGGTAATAATTGGGGGTTAGCGCTAGCTGATTTTGGGGCTACCGCTAAGCCCCGGCTTAGTAATGGATTCCGTCAATAAGACGGCTTCCACTACTTAGCCTGAAAGTTCAATTTAAAAAAAAAAAACACGACACATTGGAAAAATTATGTTATTTTAAAAAATACTGCACCACAGTCCTCGTTAACCATTTTATTAAAAAAAATCCAGTTCATCCTCAGTAGTCCTCCGAATCTGCCGTAATCCCCTGCATACACGGATTTAAAACGAGAAGAAAAAAAAACACAAAAAATTTGTTAGGACATTTTTTTGGTACTCTCCGCTGGGGAGAGCGCCCATATTACAATGTCTTCCCAAACAGGCAGCTTCCAATTGTTGCAAAACTACAACTTCCAGCATCCCCAGGCATACTGGGAGTTGTAGTTTAGCAACAGCTGGAGTCTCCCTGTCTGGGAGGACACTGGCAGAAGGGTCTGTTCACATTATAGAAAACCTACAATGTGAACAGAGCCTAACACCTTTACCAGCCTGGTTCCCGTTTGTAGCTCCGCCCCCTAATGACATCATCACTAGGGGGCGGGGCTACACTGACCCAGCCTGGACTGGAGGGCGGTAGGGGGACTTCTTAATCTTCTGTATACACTATATACAGCTATCTATAGCTATCTATAGCTAGCTGTATATAGTGTATTTTGCCCAAAGGGTTAACCTACTGTGGTATGGGGTGTGATGCAGGGCAGATGGCATTAACCCCTTGTATTCATGACGCCAGGGCGTGGTTTATCCTCAATACCACCCGAAAGTATGCAGCTGGATCCTGGGCTAGGAACGGGGGCAATAAAGTCTATACAGTTCAGCCAGGCCCACAGAGGTGACCAGTGACTTTAGAGACCTTAAGGGCTTGCTGGGACTTGTAGTGGATGTGGACAATTTAGTGCAGGCCATGTTGACTAGACAGATGATTTTGACTTGACTTGTGACTGACAAGACTGTGACTGTGGCTTACTTGCAGGTTTGTAGCTTGTTGCTGCAGACTGGACTAGAGGCCTCCTATGACTCTGGACACACACTTAGGCACGACTTGACTGGACCTCAGCAAAGTCTAAGAGAGTGTGCAGAGGCTCCACCCAGGGCTTATATGGGGGAGGCTCTGGTGGGGTCCCATTAGTCACCCCTAGGTCACCTGGTCACTGATACTTCCTGGGTAACAATCACATGACAAATTACATGGTAAACAGTCTTAAAGATATAAAACTCTTACATATATAACATAGGGATTATTTACATATACAATAAACAGATGGGGGACAGGGGACACTGCAGGAGGCTACTTGACAGGGCAGCAAGGGTACGGGGTAACACCTCCCGTACTGGGCCACCATACTACACTGTCCAGCAGTGTAAGTTAACTCTTTCCTTTCAGGGCTGGTGCATAGCGCACAGCTCAGCAAGGGGTTAAGTGAACCAGCAATGTGTATACTGTATACACATTGCAGGCTCACTGTAAGTTCTTGCTAGGCAGTAGATATAGATAGTAGATGTAGCCGTGAGCACAGCTGAGTCCCAAAATTCACATCAGGATGATCGAAACAGGTGTCAGGAGTGACACTTTCTGTGATCTGTCCCTTACTGCAGGTACTACTGCTCTCAACATGGAGCACACTCTGCTCCATGCTGGGAGCTGTAGTATCTGTACGAATAGATGGCCCCGATGTCACTTCTGACATCCGTTGCGATCTGTCTATTAATGCAGGTAGTACAGCTGCCAGCATGGAGCAGAGTGTGTTCCCTGTTGGGACCAGTAGTACCTGCAGTTAAGGTCAGATCACAGCGGGTGTCACTCCTGACACTCGCTGCGATCCTCTGGTATAAGCTATAGAAGCAGACGGCAGCAGCACTTGTCTGGTCCCCTATACACTATACTCCTCTGTGATGTGAGGTTATCTTCACTTCACAGATTTGTATATGCCTCTGAGAGGTGTGAGTGGCCAACACTATCTGGCCAATCACAGCTCTCAGCAGGAAATATGAATCTGTGAAGTGAACTTCACATCACAGCGGAGTATAGTGTGGGCAGTGGAGCGGAGAAGTGCGGCCGGCTGCGGCTTCTAAAGCTCATACCGGAGGATCGCAGCAGGTGTCAGAAGTGACACCTGCTGCGATCTGTCTATTAGTACAGTTACTACTACTCCCTTCATGGAACAGTCTGTTCCATACTGGGAGTAGTAGTACTACCTAAAAAAATGTAATAAAAAAGTTAAACACACAATTTTATAAAACACATAATTAAAATACATTACTAATAAAATGTTTTACAAAATGAATTATAAAAAATATATTTTTATAATTAAATGGCCCCTTTCTAAAAATTTTTACAATGCTGGCTAGATTTTTTAGTTCTCGGCCTGCTCACATAAATTGATCTCTGTTTAAAAATGAATAAAATTTGGTTCAAAAAAATATAAATTTCGTTAAATACAATTTTTTGCATCACTACTGTATCTTTATTTATTTATTTTTTTAATGGTACCCTATGAAATTTAACAAAAAAAAAAAGGTATCTCTATCACTTTTTTCGAATCGCTAAAGTCCAAAAAAAGAATAAAAACCGCTTGCAAAAACGCTAAAGTTAAAACCCATATGGCGTTTTTCTTGCCGTTTTTACACTCCCATAGACTTCTATGGGAGGAAAAAGCGAAGATTATCCCCCAAAAAACACCATAAAACGTTTTTGAAAACCAGCCTCTGAACCCAAAAGAGCTCAAAAACATGCCAAAATGAAAAACTGGATCTGACCTTTTGCAGTTCACTATTGACTTACAGCTAACATCTGGCCTCGTTTTTATTGTCATTTTTGCATGGAAAAACCTCAGTGGAATTCTAGCCCCCCTTCCAGTACTTATCAGCTGCTGTATGCTCCACAGGAAGTTCTTTTTCTTTTTGAATTTCCTTTCTGTCTGACCACAGTGCTCTCTGCTGACACCTCTGTCCATTTTAGGAACTGTCCGGAGCAGGATAGGTTTGCTATGGGGATTTGCTCCTTCTCTGGACAGTTCCTAAAATGGACAGAGGTGTCGGCAGAGAGCACTGTGGTCATACAGTAGCTGATAAGTACTGGAAGGATTAAGATTTTTAAATAGAAGTAATTTACAAATCAGTTAAACTTTCTGCCACCAGTTGATAAAAAAAATGTTTTCAATTGGAATACACCTTTAAGGGGTAAAATCTGTAGTGAAAATTCAGAAAATGACGTGCTGCAGCAAAGCTGAATTCTGCCTCTATTCTGTCAATCACATAGCATTAATGAATATGCAAATGTTTCAGTAGAAGGAATATCCACCTATAGTTTCCTAGTGGCAAGCAGAGAAGGGAACTATTTATAGGATCTACCTGTTTGTCTTCTCTAAGATAAACAATTTAGTAGGGCACAACAAAACAAAGCATGGAAGTTTCCATAGCAATGGGTCCATTTAACCACTTTCGCTCTTTGCCATGGTTGCCTACATTCACATTCTCTTGGTATTGTGAATAGCATAAAACCTGTCATATTTATGTATTCCTTCTCAGGTCACAACATGCTGGAGATTTTACTTATTCTACATCAAATTGCCAGCAAAGGTGAGTAATCTATGGACTGAGGTTTTCCTAAATCACTGTAGTATTTTCTCTCAGGTTTTACAAAGGCTTTGGCTTTACATAAAATGCATTTTGCTTCATTATCTGTCTATTGAAGGCATTAGTTTTCCTTTTACAAATCATACATTTTCAATATAGGATTAAAATAATCCACAGAACCATACTCTCTAATAACTACATGAAAAGGCATAAAACAGATTTATTTCAGTGTGGAAGGTTATGAAAATTATCCCTGGTCTAGGACCCCCTAGTTTTTTTTTTTTTTTTTTACATACAGTACCATTCAGAGAGCAAACAACACACCAGGGGTCCAGCCAAACCAAGAGGCATAGCCATTCTAGCAAGCACAGGCAAAGGACACTTTACGATGACCCATCCAAAGGTCGAGATGCATTGCCATATACATTACAAAAATATGTCTGAACACACTGATTTCCACAGGACTGTCTGACTGTCCATTAGGTATGGGGGCCTCTTGACAGTCCAACGACAGATCATACCAGGAATTTTTTTTTTACTAATGTTAAATTTTAACTGCACAAATTTGGACATTTCTACTTAGGGGTGCACTCACTTTTGTTGCCGCGGTTTGGACAATAATAGTTTATTTTGAGAGGACACAACATTAAACACTGTTAGGCTGGGTTCACACTACGGTTTGTCATTACGGTTCCCGTATATGGCTGGGAGGAGGGGTGGGCGGGGCTTAATCGCGGCACCCGCACTCAGCCGTATTCGGGAACCGTAGTTAATGTATGTCTATGAGCCGACAGGAGTGAACCACAGCCTCCGGTCGGCTGCTTTTTCGGCCGTATGCGGTTTCCCGACCGCAAGCAAAAACGTGGTCGACCACGTTTTTGCTTGCGGTCGGGAAACCGCATGCGGCCGAAAAAACAGCCAACCGGAGGCTGCGGTTCACTCCTGTCGGCTCATAGACATACATTAACTACGGTTCCCTATACGGCTGAGTGCGGGTGCCGCGATTAAGCCCCGGCCACCCCTCCTCCCAGCCATATACGGGAACCGTAATGACAAACCGTAGTGTGAACCCAGCCTTATACAGGCTGTACACTCACTACTTTACATTGTAGCAGAAAGTCATTTCTTCAGTGTTGTCACATGAAAAAATATAATAAAATATTTACAAAAATGTGAGAGGTGGACTCATTTATGTGAGATACTGCATTACCACAGGTAAACCTGACACTGCACCATGTGTACTGCGGGGGGTCAAGGACTTTGACCTAGAACAAGACCCCCCCCCCATTGGCAAAAGTGTTTCATGGGCTCACAGGGGGTTCATCCAGTCAGTCAGACCACTCTACTCCACATGACATTACAAGACATTGCACCCGAGACTACTACCCCAGCTAGCCTGAACTACTAGTCTCATCCTTCATGTGGGCCCCACAGTACCTCCTACTTATTTCGTGTTCTTCCACTGTCTTCAATCTTTTACTATTTGCTTTTAAAAAATTGCTTTTAAAACTTGATAGCGCCTCAATGCTTTTCCCTTTTGTCTATATTATGTTCTGTTAGCTATTTTGATGCTTTTATATGGCTCATACTTTTTTTTTTTTAGATTGAAACCTCATTCAGTGTGCTGGAAATCCGAGCTCTTACAGCTATCAGTCTTAACCAGGTACTGAATATGTGTAACCTTGGTTAATATTAACGTATTATCAATAATGTTCTCTAAGATTTACCTTTTCTAATCGTTCACTCTAAGTATAGTGTATTATATGTATCAGAATCAAGGTTACACTGTCTCCTGTCTAGTTACTGATGAAAATTTGGGGTCCATGATATCTCAACTTCTATTCTACACTCAGAGATATCGGCCATTCAGGTACATATGGGCCTGTGCCTATGATGGCAGTGTGGAGAGGGGCAGTACTTCAGTGAGTTAAAAAAAGAAATAATAAATAAATACTTTTAATGCAGCTACTGTGGCCATGATCTTGAGAAGACAAAAATCTATTTCCTCCTTTGGTTGAATCCACATGGGTCAAAATCGGAGAAAATTCCTCTGCAAATTTGCAGCTGTAGCCGCTCATTTTGTTGTAGATTTGTGACTGATTTCACTGCTTTCTTTTAACTCTGACTTGTGCAGTTTTGGGACGGATCCACAAGTATAAATTCTTATATTATAAATTCTTATACTTGTGGAATCACCCCAATAAGGGTGTATTCAGTCCGGGTGTAAATCCAGCCCTCACTACACTGTTTGCCACTTTTCTCGGCATTTGTTGTTTCCATGCCACCATTAACTGGTGTTTTATCCATATGCAGATACTTATCGAAACAGAGAAAGGAAGCTTCCAGCTGACGTTGACTGCTCAGAATACAGATCAGCTGATAAGTGGGATCCAGGCCACACTGTCCAAGATATTTCCTACTCCAGATACAGTGTAAGTCCATATGAAATTCCATCAGACCATCGCTCTGTGACAAGAAATGTCTTAATAATTCCGCACAGTCGACTGGGAATTCTTTAGTTTCAGCCTGCAGGTTATTGTAGTAAGGAATCCATGAATAAGAATGAGCTTTTCCTAAGACTTCTAACACACAGCTAACATTATTGATTGGAACAGTATCCATCTATGGTTCTTCTGCAATTCCATATACTACAGATCCGTGCCACTCCATATATCAACTTATCTGTATCCTAGGGAAGAATAACTCCATAATACAACATCCGAGGGAGCATGTCACTATTTTTATTTCTGTTAGATTCATACAGTCCAAATACCTATGTATGAAAAACAGCATGTTTGGCCAATATTTATATCCAACACAGAGCTTGTCCTTCCTATATGTAGGCTCCAAAGATGTAGGAAAATGTAAAATAAGCGGGGATTCACAAGAACCAACAAATTCATATAAACACCTAAAGGTGTGTAAAACACACAAACATGTGAGACCCCAAAGAGTAAGACCAACTAATATGTATGGTTTAAAAATACTGCATTAAATAAAAAAAAAAGGTATGCATACAAAATCATCATTATTAGTATTAGAGATGAGCGAACTTACAGCAAATTCGATTCGTCACGAACTTCTCGGCTCGGCAGTTGATGACTTATCCTGAGTAAATTAGTTCAGCCTTCAGGTGCTCCGGTGGGCTGGAAAAGGGGGATACAGTCCTAGGAAAGAGTCTCCTAGTACTGTATCCACCTTTTCCAGCCCACCGGAGCACCGGAAAGCTGAACTAATTTATGCAGGAAAAGTCATCAACTGCCGAGCCGAGAAGTTTGTGACGAATCCAACTTACTGTAAGTTCGCTCATCTCTAATTAGTATTTATACATATATATAAATTAGATATCTTTAAGAAAAAAGAGGGGGTACTGGGGTGAGAAGACCTGTATGTATATATATATATATATATATATATATATATATATATATATGAGAGGGGACAAAGTAAAAAAGAAATATATATTGCTTAGAGGTATAACAGTGTAACAAAAGAGCCTGGTTCAACTGATTAAAGGGCTGGTGGTATCTAGGTGCAATAAAAAAGATAAAATGTTTAACAGCAGTGCTGAATGAATGAACAATTAACAATCATGTGGTATATGCATATAAAAACAAAGAATAAAGTGCAATATAGTGCTGGATTAATTCATAAAATTCATATAACACGTGCATAACGTCAAAAGACAAGTGACTAAGCAAAAAATAGCAGCTAAATATCGTGCAGATAGCAGCAGGTAAAGAACAGGCTCATGCAGAAGAGACAGGACTCACCCCAGCCCCACACCACAACTCTGACGCGTTTCGCCAGGAGCGTCTTTAACTTGGAATGGTGTGGACTGGAATGAGCATGGTATATATATGGTAAGTGTGCCAATGGAGGGGCAAGGAACACACCTGATCAGAAGAGAAATGTAAGAAAAAGACTGGACATATGCCACTAGTCATGTGATTGCAGCAATCGCGATCCCCTATGGGGATATCGTGAGAGCTGCAGTGTTAAAGGGGTACTCCGGTGGAAAACTGTTTTTTTTTTTTTTTTTTTTAAATCAACTGGTGCCAGAAAGTTAAACAGATTTGTAAATTACTTCTATTAAAAAATCTTAATCCTTCCAGTACTTATTAGCTGCTGAATACTACAGAGGAAATTATTTTCTTTTTGGAACACAGAGCTCTCTGCTGACATCATGAACACAGTGCTCTCTGCTGACATCTCTGTACATTTTAGGAACTGTCCAGAGTAGGAGAAAATCCCCATAGCAAACATATGCTGCTCTGGACAGTTCCTTAAATGGACAGAGATGTCAGCAGAGAGCACTGTGGTCATGATGTCATCAGAGAGCACTGTGTTCCAAAAAGAAAATAATTTCTTCTGTAGTATTCAGAAGCTAATAAGTAATAGAAGGATTAAGATTTTTTAATAGAAGTAATTTACAAATCTGTTTAACTTTCTGGCACCAGTTGATTTAAAAAAAAAAAGTTTTCCACCGGAGTACCTCTTTAATTGTGAGCCAGCGTGATGCTCGCGATCCCGCTGTTGCGATATCGCAAGAGCTGCAATGCTGGATATAAGCACAGCTTTCACGAGTGGGAATAAAGAAAAATGGCCGCTGCATGTTCAATTGCGCATGCGCGCATCATATATATATATATATATATATATATATATATAAATACAGCAGACAGGTGGAAACAGGGGAAGAATTTGACATGATGATATGGGTAGGTAAATAATAATGGAAAATACAAAACAATTATTATTATCTATAAGAAACGGAGAATTATAAAAAAAAAACTAATCTAAATATAAGAAATATTAATGGTGGTCAAAGAAGAAAAGTGGCTAGTGGAGGGGGGGGGTGTAATTGGTCATTAGCAATATAAATATGTCAGGGAAATATATACATGGAGTGATGACAGAGTATATAATGTGATATAGGTAATGCAAGTATAGTGTGCAACAAATTGTTAGAGTACAGACCAGGGGTCCTCAAACTTTTTAAACGGGGGGGCCAGTTCACGGTCCCTCAGACCGTTGGAGGGCCGGACTATAGATAACAAAACATGAACAAATTCCTATGCACACTTATATATCTTATTAGTGGACTACCACTTTAACCCCTTAAGGACCCAGGACGTATGGGTACATCCTGGGTCCCAGTCCTGCGATATAACGCGGGGTCACACGTTTGACCCCGCGTCATATCGCGGTGGGCACGGCGTCATAGTAAAGCCGGGACCCGCCTCTAATAGTGTGCGGCACTGATCGCGGCTAAAAACAAAAGTGAAAGTTGCCGGTTAGATCAGGGAGCTGTTCGGGATCGCCGCGGTTTAATCGCGGCATCCCGAACAGCTGTAGCACAGGAGGAAGGTCTCTTACCTTCCTTCCTGCAGTCCGATCGCCGATTGAATGCTTCAAGCCTGAGATCCAGGCTTGAGCAATCAATCGCCGAAAACACTGATTGATCCATTCCTATGGAGATGGATCAATCAGTATAAAAGATCAGTAAATGCAATGTTATAGCCCCCTATAGGAGCTATAATATTGCATAAGAAAACTGTAAAAAAAATCATTAACCCTTTCAATTATCCCTTCCCCTAATAAAAGTTTGAATCACCCGGCATTTCCAAGAATAAAAAAAAACACAGTGTAAATAAAAGTAAAAATAAACATATGTGGTATTGTCGCGTGCGGAAATGTCCGAATTATAAAAATATACCGCTTTTTAAACCGCACGTTCAATAGCGTACGCGCAAAAAAATTCCAAAGTTCAAAATAGCACATTTTTGATCACTTTTTTTACCACAAAAAAGTGAATAAAAAGTGATCAAAAAGTCTGATCAGAACAAAAATGGTACCGCTAAAAACTTCAGATCACTGTGCAAAAAGCACCCTGAACACAGAAAAATAAAAAAGTTATAGGGGTCAGAAGATGACCATTTTAAACGTATACATTTTCCTGCATGTATTCGTGATTTTTTTCTGAAGTGATACAAAATCAAACCTATACAAGTAGGGTATCATTTTAACCGTATGGACCTACAGAATAAAGATAAGGTATCATTTTTGCCGAAAAATGTACTGCGTAAAAACGGAAGCCCCAAAACTTACAAAATAGTGTTTTTTCATCAATTTTGTCGCACATTGATTTTTTTTCCCGTTTCACCGTAGATTTTTGGGTAAAATGACTAATGTCATTACAAAGTAGAATTAGTGATGCAAAAAATAAGCCAGCATATAGAATTTTAGGTGAAAATTTTAAAGAGTTATGATTTTTTAAAGTTAAGATGGAAAAATTGAAAATGAAAAAATGGAAAAAGCCCGGGTCCTTAAGGGGTTAAGTACGCAGCACAGTTCCCCCCACATTAGGTTGGCAGTATAGATCCCTCCACATTAGGTTGTAGTTCCCACACATTAGGGTTGGCAGTACAGTTCCCCCACATTAGGGTTGGCAGTACAGTTCCCCCACTTTTGGGTTGCAGTACAGTTCCCCCACATTAGGGTTGGCAGTACAGTTCCCCCACATTAGGGTTGGCAGTACAGTTCCCCCACATTAGGTGCAGTACAGTTCCCCCACATTAGGTGCAGTAAAATTCCCCCAGATTTGGTGCAGTACAATTCCCCCACATTTGGTGCAGTACAGTTCCCCCACATTAGGTGCAGTACAGTTCCCCCACATTAGGTGCAGTACAGTTCCCCCACATTAGGTGCAGTACAGTTCCCCAACATTAGGTGCAGTACAGTTCCCCCACATTAGGTGCAGTACAATTCCCCCACATTAGGTGCAGTACAATTCCCCCACATTAGGTGCAGTACAATTCCCCCACATTAGGTTCAGTACAGTTCCCCCACATTAGGTGCAGTACGATTCCCCCACATTAGGAGCAGTACAATTCCCCCACATTAGGTGCAGTACAATTCCCCCACATTAGGTGCAGTACAGTTCCCCCACATTAGGTGCAGTATAGTTCCCCCACATTAGGTGCAGTATAATGTTCCCCAACATTAGGTGCAGTATAATGTTCCCCCACATTAGGTGCAGTATAATGTTCCCCCACATTAAGTGCAGTATAATGTTCCCCCACATTAGGTGCAGTATAATGTTCCCCCACATTAGGTGCAGTATAATGTTCCCCCACATTAGGTGCAGTATAATGTTCCCCACATTAGGTGCAGTATAATGTTCCCCCACATTAGGTGCAGTGTAATGTTCCCCCACATTAGGTGCAGTATAATGTTCCCCCACATTAGGTGCAGTATAATGTTCCCCCACATTAGGTGCAGTATAATGTTTACCCACATTAGGTGCAGTATAATGTTCCCCCACATTAGGTGCAGTATAATGTTTACCCACATTAGGTGCAGTATAATGTTCCCCCACATTAGGTGCAGTATAATGTTCCCCCACATTAGGTGCAGTATAATGTTCCCCCACATTAGGTGCAGTATAATGTTCCCCCACATTAGGTGCAGGATAACGTTCCCCCACATTAGGTGCAGTATAGCTCCCACATTAGGTGCAGTATAGATCTCCAAAATTAGGTGCAGTATAGCTCCCCTACATTAGGTGCAGTATAGATCTCCCACGTTAGGTGCAGTATAGATCTCCCACAATAGGTGCAGTATAGCTCCCCTACATTAGGTGCAGTATAGATCTCCCACGTTAGGTGCAGTATAGATCTCCCACATTAGGTGCAGTATAGCTCCCCACATTAGGTGCAGTATAGCTCCCCACATTAGGTGCAGTGTTCCCCCACATTAGGTGCAGTATGTTCCCCCACAGACATACAGCCTCCAGTCATATACAGTGTATGGCTGGAGGCTGGATGCCTGTGTTCTGCTCCCTTCAGTGCTCCGACCACCGCTCCTCCGTTCCGGACATAGCAGTAGGTCCGGGACCGAAGGAGCGGTGGTCGGAGCACCGAAGCTGACGTGCCGCTGGTAACACTTACCTAGCTGGCCAGCGCACGTCCTCATCGCTGCCCTGCTCCTCCGCGCTCCGTAGTTTGAGGACCCCTGGTATAGACAGTAGGTAGTGTAATAACTAGTGATAATTCATGCATGATTTGATAAAGGTTAAGAAAGGTAAATATATACATGCAAAATAATGATACATTTAGATCATATAAATAGCTCATATACATGCACGAGTAAATTTAGAGTAATAAATAGAAATAAAATTGCATATATATGCACATAACATTGGGGTGGGGGGCCCTTATGATAATAATGGCGAATGTATATGTGACACATTCCACAAGGGTATGTACACCTATGTATATCCAATATACATATATATATACAGCCCAGGGGACAAATCAACAAGACATCATGAAAAAATATATATATTAAAAAACAGATAAGCCAAATGAAGTGAAGACTGAGGAAGCGGGGAAAAAAAAGGAAGGATGGAGGACAAAGAATTTTTGTAGGAAGTCAGTTCACATGTTCAAGTACCTAAAAGATGTATGTAAGAAATAACACATGAAAGAGAGAAAATGTCCAGTGCCAACTCATGGAAAAGGAACTTCTTTATTCTGTTGCCATGGGAAACAACAAGGACTCAGGTAACGTGACGAGTTTCGGCCCGCAGGGCTTCAGTCATACATATGACTAAGGCCCTGCGGGCCGAAATGCGTCAAGTTACCTGCGTCCTTGTTGTTTCCCATGGCAACTGAATAAAGAAGTTCCTTTTCCACGTGTTGACGCTGGACATTTTCTCTTTTTCATATGCTACATGGATGAGTCCTAGTCCAGTCCGGGCGCCTGTACAGGGGTAAGCTGGATACTACTGCTTCTATTTTCTAAGAAATAACACATTAATACCAAAGACGCACGAACACTACAAGAGACAATACATCGAGGACTAACTGAAAAATGGAAGAATGCATAGAAAATGCATACCTTCTCACAGACTGCAACAAGGAGATATAAATAATTAGAGAATTGAAGATAGGAGTAGTGGAATATATAAATTATTATCGACTTGAAAGCCCAATGTTTTATATATATATATATATATATATATATATATATATATATATATATATATGAAGAATGAGTGTGTGTAGGGAAAATGAATAAGAAATTATGAATAAAAAATAAAGAAAGTAAAAAATAAAAAGGTATATACATATATATGTAATAAAAGATGTAATTCAAAATATAGTTAAAAAAAGGGCGTTGTCCATAGGAGGTATGTGTATAAAATGGGTGGCCAGGATAAAAAATTAACTACTATGTAGGGAATAAAATGACAAAACGACGAAGGGAATCTGAAAACCAGAACAATTATATACTGTATATATCAAAAGACCAAAAGAAGAGAACCTGGATTAATCTGTACTTACAAGAAAGAGGCGAAGCAAATGATCTTGTTCAAGCCAGTAGGAATTTTTGTGCCCAATATTTCTATCCATTTGCATTCTTTTTGGGCCAAAAGATTTTTCCAATTCCTGCCCCATGCACCAGCATAGACTCGGTCGATACCCCGACCCTGTAACAAGGAAGAATCACTATTGTGGCACTGCTTGAAATGCCTGGCCAAAGTTTTCTGGCAAAATGGGTCATGGGCTTTAATGTCTAGCACGTGTTCTCTCACCCGTCTGCAAAGTTCGCAAGTTGTGAGACCCACATAAATTTTGTTGCATGGGCATTTAGCATAGTAAACGACATCTTTCGGTAACATGCCTGATGAAGGGACCTAAGAGGTCTTAAAAGCTTGCAATCTACATCTTCTCATCCAATAAAGGTATCATCGCTACTCCACTCATCTCCTATATTTCTAAGGCTAACACAGTACAAAGCCTCATCTATTATGTCATGTAGAAAAAGACAGTGTTTAAAGGGGAACTTAGACCATTATTGCTTTTTATGCCATCAAATGACTTTTTGGTTACGGTAAATACAAAATTACATGAATTAACATTTTTTTTTTTTTTTGCTGCCCTTGCTTATTTTTGTTGTTGATGTGTAACAGATGTCTGGTCAGGCGACAATATCCCGAGTCTGCGGACAGTTCACGAAATTCATCTCCGAATTCCGACACAGCTGGGCTTCCTGCTTCCACTGGGATCTGCGGTGAGGCTAGATAGCTTTGAGCTGACATTTTATTTGTATATGATAATGTATAATATAATATATAATTTACCCACTGAGTACAAGGCTTCCTTCCTAACTGATTTGTTACTATTGCACATGCACATTTTATTTAACTGTTTGTCATATAGCAAGACAATGTAGTTCATTGAGAATCAGGGTAACATTAGTAGTAGTAGTCAAGGAGAATGTTTTGGTTTAATTTAAAAAGCCAAAATGAAGAATAGCGGTTATCTGATGGTCAAGAGATATGTTTGTTATTAGATGTCATAGATGTTTACTGGTGGCATCTGTTATTTAATGTTAAAGGGGTATTCCAGGCAAAAACTTTTTTTTATCTATGAACTGGCTCCGGAAACTTAAACAGATTTGTAAATTACTTCTATTAAAAAATCTTAATCCTTCCAATAGTTATTAGCTTCTGAAGTTGAGTTGCTGTTTTCTGTCTAACTGCTTTCTGATGACTCACGTCCCGGGAGCTGTCCAGCTCCTATGGGGATATTTTCCCATCATGCAAGGGATATTCTCCCATCATGCACAGCTCCCGGGACGTGACATCAACATTGAGCAGTTAAGACAGAAAACTTCAGAAGCTAATAACTATTGGAAGGATTAAGATTTTTTAATAGAAGTAATTTACAAATCTGTTTAACTTTCCGGAGCCAGTTGATAGATAAAAAAAAGTTTTTGCCTGGAATACCCCTTTAATGTTAGTAATGTGTTTATGGATGTCAGATAGGGGTTGCCCTGCTTACAATTTTCCTCTATAAGTAGGAGCAGAGAGCCAATAAGTATTATCTTCGGCTCTAGTGGGCCTATTCCATTCATATATTAAATGGACAGCCATTCACCATCTACTAGATTGGGGATTGATGCGTCGGGCTGTCTAAAAGGGTCCTTAGCATTAACACCAGCTGTAAGGAGACATCTATGTTTAATCCAGATTGTAAAGAGTTAAGTCTTTAGATTTTGTGCCACTTTTAACTATGTGGGAGGAGGTGATGTATTCTGCAGTGCGGTGAAAGGCTGGCTTATGTAAAGACTTTTACTATTACATGAGCACACTATTTTTTGTCTTGGTCATCCAGACATTTTTTGCTCCATTGCTGCATATAAAGGAGACATGTTGAACAGAGTCGCCCCCTGTCTGTAAAAAGAAAAAAGGAAATAAGGTGTTTGTAATTTTACTGAAGTCAGAAGAGCTTGTGCATATTACCGTGGTTGTAATTGTCAGCATTTTACAATGTACAGGGCATGTTCATAGCAGGATAATATCATTGTCTTAAGCTTTATACACATAGGGGGAGATTTATAAAAACCTGTGCAAAGGAAAAGTTGCCCAGTTGCCCATAGCAACTAATCAGATCACTTCTTTCATTTTGCAGAGGCCTTGTTTAAAATGAAAGAAGTGATCTGATTGGTTGCTATGGGCAACTGGGCAACTTTTCCTCTGGACAGGTTTTGATAAATCTCCCTCATAGTCTTTATGGTCTTCCAATGTAGTGATCAGTGCTGACTATGTCATACCCTTTTGGCAGGGTAAATGGTAACATCCAAATTGTCAATTTATTCATAATTCATATTCAGAAGGAATGACCAAGGAATGGAACAACACACAGTTCTAAACAAAAATGCCCCAGAAGTATTTTATGAAGAAAACAAGTATTTAGTGAAATAGGCAAGCCTCTTTAACTCAAAATACAATGGCACAAAAATCATGTATTTGGGTACGTTCACACGTACAGGATCTTCTGCAGATTTGTGCTGCAGATTTTGTGCAGCTGATTTTGCTACCTATTGAAGTTAATGGGGCTAAAAATCAGCTTCACAAAATATGCAGCAGATCCTGTACGTGTGAACATACCCTTAATGTACATTCACAAACTCAAGTTAAAAAACAACAACATGTCAACATAGAAACAACCAAAGAGAGTATTGGCGTATCGGAGCCCTGAAATCTTTACCACTAGCAATGCAATTTATCCTTGCAGGAGTCCCATGTTAGGTGATATCACCAACATTCTTCTTCTTCTTCTTCTTCTTCTTCTTATTATTATTATTATTATTATTATGCTACATTCCAACCTTTAACATTTTTTGAAAAATGTATGTATTACATTTTTTGTTACATTATCAGGAATACTTACAATCTCCTTTTTTTTAGGTGGTTTTTCAGAGACGTATGCTGCTCTTTGTGACTATAATGGAGTGGGTTGCAGAGAAGAGGTACAGTGGGTAAGTAGTATACTGATATACTGGTTTTCAGGGAAGAAATAGCCAAGTAGAACTTATCAATTTTGCCAAAACTGTTGCAAAAATCGTGTGGGCTTGGACTGTGGCAATACACGCTGCCAGTTTCAGTAGTGAGCAGCAGTTGCCTTATCATAAACATATATTTTAATAGCTGATTTACCCCTCCAGCACAGAGATATCAGAGCTGAAAAATATATGCAAATTAGGCTTTGGAGCCCAGTGGACATTGCCCCAAAGTTAGGCCCCTTCACCAGTTAGCCACTCCCCTTTGTGCACTGGTCTCCTCCACTACCCCCCTGCTTGACAGCCACTAGGCTGTACTGTACTGTAGATAGAATTAATACAATGGCATATCGTTCAATAGAACTATAGTAGTTCCAGGTATTACATCAATATTATTGGCACTGACATTTCTAGAAATTTTAGTGATAAGTATGTGTGAATCTTACAGATGTTCACAGGTACTATAAATGCATGGTATTAAAAGGGCATTTTAAGGAGTATTTAATATGTATATTAATGCTCAGGCAATGGGAAAAAAAATAACTTATACTCACCTTCCCTACTCCCTTACTGCTGCCATTCTGACAGAGCTAAGTCACACTGCGTAAGACTTCCTGGTGTAGGTTTTGTCACAGGAATTGCCTGCTTACCTAATCAGTGGTGGAGGCAGGACACTGCTGCGACTAGTGATTGGCTGAGGGAACAATTTCCTGTGCTAACATTGACACCAGGAAGTCCTGCGCAGTTGGACTTGACTCTTTTAGACCAGCAGTGGGGGAGCAGGAAAGGTGAGTATAAGTTTTTTGAAACTTTTTTCTATGATTAATAAATTATGTTCCATTTTTCCGGTTAATGTTATATTTGCAAACTGATTTCTAGTACTTCAGAGCTTATGCTATTATATCTGATTTGCTCCTTTATGACATTTTATTGTGTCTCTTTTCAGGACGTGGATATGATTTATCACTCTCAGGACAGCCGGGAATTTAACTTGCAAGACTTCAGCCATCTGGAAAGCAGGTCAGGGAAAAGAGGTAAGAAAGTGCTGTCAGTACTCATTGGCCACTATATTGCTCACACGGTATCTTTCTGTTCCTCCATAGGGACCTGGCACTGGTTGTTGCAGCTCTGGCATATAATCAGTATTTTCTCAGGCTCCAGGCCATAAATATCAAACTGGTAAGTACTAAATTAACATTGTAAGCATTTCTATTGTGTTTGCGGGTTTTAAACGTATAAATATCTAAACATTCCTTCATTTAATGTTTTTTTCCCTACAGGGATCAGAGGTCACAGAGCAGATCCTACATTGCGTGGGCCGATCACAGCACCTAGAGGAGCTAATCCTAGAGGACTGCGGACTGAGAGCGTGAGAGAGGGAGACAGAGAAAGAGGGATATATAGATGGGATACCGAGATAAGGGTAGAGAGGGAGATAGGAGAATAATGGGAGATTATGAGACAGTCAAAGTTCTATATAGAGGGGGATGCTAAATAAATGGGTGATCAGGATGTGGGAGGCGGGTGGTTGATGAAGAAACACAACGGGAGTTACTGTGTTTGGACAGGGGTGTGCATGTGCTTATAAATGCTTGCAAATTATTTGTGTTAACAAAAAACTATCACATTACGAGACATTATATCTTACTGACTCAGTAAAGATGGGCAGGAATATAAAAAATAAAACAAAAACCAGGCAGCGACTGAGAAATTTATAATGGAGACTATGTTAGATCAGCTTTATTATCTCCAGCAGTACAGTGCCCCCTTCCCCTCACCTTCCCTCTCTCTCTCACCCCTTATCCCTCTCTCTCCGTTCCTCCTCTCTCTGTCCCTCTCTCTCCTGCAGTGATTTTGCTCTCCGCTTGGCCTCTGTTTTGTCAGATAATGCAGCCTCCTCTTTGCATTCGCTGAACCTGTCACACAACCCGCTGGAAGACCGAGGTAATCATCCACTACACTACCCGTATAATATATTCAGTTACTCTGTGTATATACAGCGCAGTATGTTATCATACATTAGTAATCCACTACACTACCCGTATAATATATTCAGTTACTCTGTGTATATACAGCGCAGTACATCATCATACATTAGTAATCCATCCACTACACTACCCGTATAATATATTCAGTTACTCTGTGTATATACAGCGCAGTACATCATCATACATTAGTAATCCACTACACTACCCGTATAATATATTCAGTTACTCTGTGTATATACAGCGCAGTACATCATCATACATTAGTAATCCACTACACTACCCGTATAATATATTCAGTTACTTTGTGTATATACAGCGCAGTACATCATCATACATTAGTAATCCATCCACTACACTACCCGTATAATATATTCAGTTACTCTGTGTATATACAGCGCAGTACATCATCATACATTAGTAATCCATCCACTACACTACCCGTATAATATATTCAGTTACTCTGTGTATATACAGCGCAGTACATCATCATACATTAGTAATCCATCCACTACACTACCCGTATAATATATTCAGTTACTCTGTGTATATACAGCGCAGTACATCATCATACATTAGTAATCCATCCACTACACTACCCGTATAATATATTCAGTTACTCTGTGTATATACAGCGCAGTACATCATCATACATTAGTAATCCATCCACTACACTACCCGTATAATATATTCAGTTACTCTGTGTATATACAGCGCAGTACATCATCATACATTAGTAATCCATCCACTACACTACCCGTATAATATATTCAGTTACTCTGTGTATATACAGCGCAGTACATCATCATACATTAGTAATCCACTACACTACCAGTATAATATATTCAGTTACTCTGTGTATATACAGCGCAGTATGTTATCATACATTAGTAATCCATCCACTACACTACCCGTATAATATATTCAGTTACTCTGTGTATATACAGCGCAGTACATCATCATACATTAGTAATCCACTACACTACCAGTATAATATATTCAGTTACTCTGTGTATATACAGCGCAGTATGTTATCATACATTAGTAATCCATCCACTACACTACCCGTATAATATATTCAGTTACTCTGTGTATATACAGCGCAGTACATCATCATACATTAGTAATCCATCCACTACACTACCCGTATAATATATTCAGTTACTCTGTGTATATACAGCGCAGTATGTTATCATACATTAGTAATCCATCTACTAAAGTACACATATACTGTAACACATTCAGTAACTGTGTATGTATACAGCCCAGTATGTCATCATACATTAGTAATCCATCCACTACACTACCCGTATAATATATTCAGTAACTGTGTATGTATACAGCCCAGTATGTCATCATACATTAGTAATCCATCCACTACAGTCATGTCAGACATGTCATCACAAATCTTAACATTATTACTCAGCCTCCAGCCCTGATTTTTCTTGGGATGCAGAGTTTTCTCTGTACCTGCTCCTCCAGTTAATGACATGAAATAAACTACTCAGCAATCTTTATTAACAAATACTGTCAAACCTTTCATACATGGCTGCACAGAATGACTACCAAGGACCAGAGGTCAGCACAAGTTAGGCTCATATTGCTATGGGTTATAATAATCTGCACTAAGATCATAGCAATGCTAACAAGGGGGAATAAGTAGAGGGTCATGCCACTTATATTCTCCAGGAAGAGGTGGGGAGAGCAAAACGTTTAGGGTGCTCCTGTTTTGGGAGGGAAAGATTTAAAGATTTCTCATAGATGAAAGCCCTAGTTACATAAGACATTTTTGCTGTTTTTAGGAATCTCTGCCCTCTCCCAGCAATTCCTGTATTTTCATGCCGGACTTCGCAGTCTCAATCTGAGCAAAACAAACATCACCGCTAGAGGTACAGTGATGTGGGATATTTTACTGCATGTCACTGTGGCACGATTTTATATTGTTACTGTGCTTGCCTAAACTGTGTTCTTGTTTGTGAGAAACTGGGAGATTGTTGCACTGTGGTGTGTGTGTGTGATAACCTGGCATGTGCAATGCTCTATATGTACGTATATTATTGTTGGGCTTTCTTTCTGTAGGAGCACTCTCTCTGTGTCAGTCTCTCTGCCAGAATGCTCTTTTCTCCTCCTCGTTGCACTCACTGACCCTCAGTAAGAACCCTGGACTTCTCGGGAGCGAGGAGACCAATGTGAGACTGACCCCTAACAACACAACCCAGATATTAGCATGCATTAATACCCCTCACTTAATCTGTTATTTATATTGTAATTCTGTACTGTCTCCACACTTTACCAGCATGCCGGTCATTCCCTACTTGTATCTAATATCATACTGCGTATATGCATCTTTCTATTACTCTTGTTTCTATTGGTCGATTATACATCGTATCACACGATAAATGCTGTTCACATCTCATTCACATCCACTACAACATCCTTATTTGTTCATTAGTATAGTTATCTCAGCATTTATATTTACACATATCCATATCCACAAGTATACATTTTTTATGTCCTTTTATGTAATGTCTGTGGTTTATCAACCCTTGTACACCTATATATAATTTAAGCGGGAAAAGGTTTTTGGGGCCCATTTGTCATATGTGCTGGGACATCATATTCACAAACCATTATTGGGTTTACATTTATAGCAAAAAAATGGAGTCTATGTATGACAGATGCAATTCTCATCATGCACACATCTGACAGACAAGGGACGATACAAAGGCACTTTTTTTACAGGCCAAATAGCGGGCAAATGGGTGTTCTAAGAAATTGGCCCTTAAAGGGGCCAACGATCAGCCAAAGAACAAGCAAACACTCATTCATCAGCTGGGTGGCCAACTATGATTTACCTGTCACTAAATAAACTTTCAGAGCTTATTTCACATAGTGAAATCTCTCAGGAGAAGAAAGTGGGCATTTCCTAGCAGGCATGACATCACTGAAGCCTGCTAGGGGACCACTTCCGCCCTCACATCGTTGCAGCGCTGTGATGAATAGAAGACCTCAAACTCTGTGCAGCAGCTTTCAGTCTGTGCTTCTTTCAGTGAGCCTCTGTTCAGCTTTTGTCTGTGCAGCTTAGTCTGTGCAGCTGTCAGTGAGGCTCTTTGCAGCTGTCAATCAAGCTCAGCGCAGAGAAACACTTCCTGAGTTTGGTCTACTGCCATTACAAGCAGGAGACCAAAATCTGAGATTTTGACCCCTGGTGGCCAGAAGTATACAGCAGAAAAACTAACATAAAATGTTTGTTTTTTTCTTTAATGGAAGCCAATTACAAAGGTTATTTATTTGGCATAAGGAATTAAATATTAAAAATCATATTTAATGACAGTGCCTATTTAATGGCCACACAAATGATCCAGTGATTGCTCATCCTGCTGCACTTATAACCAAGTTATGTAAAGGCTCAGTAAACAAGCGACATTCACAGAGATTGGCACTTGTTATCCTTCTGCCATCAGCCTGTCGAAAAGGGCCTATAGCTGAGGAGCCAACTCTAATGTGGACATTGGGGTTACCTGTTTACACCCTCCATTTCACAAGCATTTACTGTCTTCATATTTTACATTATAACTCACTTAGGGTGCTTTCACACCAGGTTTTCAGCCTATTGCTGTCGGATCCGGCTGGGGGAGGGGAAAACCGTGCACTCCTGTACCCCGGCTCTGAAATCCATTGACCTTAATGAGCCAACCGGAGTCACCGTTTGACTCAGGTCGGCTAATTTTCGACCCGTATCCAGTTTTGTGACCAGACCTAAGATCGTTGTATACTACGGTTTTAGGTCTGGTCACAAAACCGGATACGGGTCGAAAATGAGTTGACCGGAGTCAAACGATGACTCTGGTCAGCTCATTAAAGTCAATGGATTTCAGTGCCGATCCGGCTGGGGTACAAGAGCGCATGGTTTTCCCCTCCCCCAGCCGGATCCGACAGCCGTAGGCTGAAAACATGGTGTGAAAGCACCCTAAGTCTTTTCTGACAAGTACCACTGATATCTACTTTTTCATTTCCCTGCATGATTTCCCATCTTGACTATTTATATAGATATGGACTTTGCCTCCAGATCCCCACACTTAATATTCAGAAAACACATATTAAAAATCCCATTTTCTTGCTTTGTCCCACTGCTTAATAACCACTAAATCTCTGTTTTCTAGGCACTTTATACATTCTTGTCTCATCCAAATTCCTTGGTTTATTTGGATCTCTCAGGAACAGACTGTGCTGTGGACACTGTAAGAGAGCGATGGCAGTATATAAAGGATGTGAATGATCCTAGTGCGGGACTGGTGGGATATTAGTCGTGCATGATGTGACTGGGGATTTGTAAGAAAGTTGTTTGGAGAGAGTTAAATGAAGAGTATGAATTGTGTAGAGAAATGAATGCTATAGGTAAAACACTTAAGTGACTTGAGGATATTGCAGCTGTGCTTTCTCTTTCTTTAGATTTTTGGTGCATTAGCTCTTGGTTGTTGCTCCTGTCTTTCACATCTTGATCTCTCTAAGAATTCTCTATCGCATCGGTGAGTGTCCTAAGCATTTTTCAGTATCTCCTAGAGTACTATTAGGGAATCATAGGGATGGTCATTTTAGGACAATGAACCCTCCATGTAGTCATGCCTAAGACATTAAAGGGGTACTCCGCCCCTGGACATCTTACCCCCTATCCAAAGGATAGGAGATAAGATGTCTGATCGCAGGGGGGTCTGGCCAGCACCCTGGCAATCTTATCCCCGAGTGGGCACCCTGGCCACAGTCGGCCACCCGGTGTTCTGAACACAAATGTGGCCCAGGCATCAGGGGGGGGGGGGGGGGTCCCTGAGGTCGGAAGCCCTCCCCTCCTCCCCCGCGATTGGACATCTTATCCCCTGCACTGTTTGTATTCTGCACTGTTTGTTTTAGGTCAGCACTGGAATATTGAGCCATAATGTGTAATTTGATTTCCTTTCTAACAGGAGAACACCGGAGACACTGCCGTCGGTGGAGAAATTTTTTGGCAGCTCGTTGTCACTCTCCCATGTATCATTAAGTGGAACCAAAGTGCCCTCAGAACTATTGAGGTGAGGAACTAAGATTCAATTGGGGGTATTTATCAAAGGATTTATGTGTTTTTTTCACGTAACTTTGGCGCAATACTTTGGCGCAGTGTCTTTTTGCGCCAAAGTTTGGCGCATCTTCTCCACTGTCATTTTTACAACTTTCTCAAAATCACATGGTCCTGTGTGTGACTTCAACTTTAGTCAGTAATTCATCATTTGCGCCAATTGATCTTTTTGGCACAAATCCTGTTTTTTTTTGGTGCAAATCACCGCCAATAAATTTTGCACATGGAAAACACACTTACTAATGTCAGAAAATGTAAAGGCGTCAAAATACATTTAAAAAAATTATTTGTGAAAGCAGCGACGCCTCCAGGGCTGCTCAATACTATCCTGCGACCTTCACCCTCCGTTGAGCCAGCATTGGACATGGCCACACAGGTTCAGGAAAGGTAAGCACTAAAGCAGTGGTCTCCAACCTGCGGACCTCCAAATGTTGCAAAACTACAACTCCCAGCATGCTGGGAATTGTAGTTTTGCAATATCTGTAGGTCGGTAGTTTGAAGACCACTGCACTAAAGTAGCAAAAAAAAATAAAAAATACCCAAGTTGGAAATAAAATCCATTTCACATGGTGGCTATAAACCCCACAAAAGAAATAACTCATGTCGCTTGCTGATGTACTGCAGGAGGGACTCCGAAATGGCTGCTCTACAGGGTAAAATAAGCTGTCCTCTGTGGTGGTAAATTCTGTGTAAAAGGGGCTGTGAACAGCTGATTTCAACATTTGAGCCAAAATTACTAACAACTTGCACCAAATGATAAATTTGGTGCATGTCCACGAAAACCAAAGTAAAAAAAAAAGGGTAAAAAGAAACTGTCAACAGGCAAATTTGATAAATACCCCCCAATCTGTAGAAACTATACTTTAAAGGGGTACTCCGGTGAAAACCTTTTTTCTTTTAAATCAACTGGTGGCAGAAAGTTAAACATATTTGTAAATTACTTCTATTAAAAAAATCTTAATCCTTCCAGTACTTATTAGCTGCTGAATGCTACAGAGGAAATTCCTTTCTTTTTGGAACACTGATGACATCACGAGCAGAGTGCTCTCTGCTGACATCTCTGTCCATTTTAGCAGATGCATAGCAGAGGTATGCTAAGGGCAGCTTGGTGGCTCAGTGGTTAGCACTGCTGCCTTGCAGTGCTAGAGACTTGGGTTCAAATCCCACTAAGGACAACAATAAATAATTAAAGTATTATTATAATAATGTCAGCAGAGAGAACTGTGGTCGTGATGTCATCAGAGAGCATTCCAAAAAGAAAAGAATTTCCTCTGTAGTATTCTGCCTCTAATAAGTACAGGAAGGATTAAGATTATTTAATATAAGTAATTTACAAATATGTTTAACTTTCTGCCACCAGTTGATTTAAAAGAAAAAAGGTTTTCACCGAATACCCCTTTAAGTTTTGCCCATTGAAGGTGCTTAAATAGGAACTCAAGCGTTGTGGATATTACCTTGTAAAAAGGCAGACTAATATAAGAATAAGAAATCCTTTTGGTAAAGCATATGCTAAATCTACTTTTTTGATGCAGAGCCATGCTTCAGGGGTTGTGTTCGAACACTCACCTGCAGGATGTTCATCTTGACTTAAGCAGTTGTGAGGTAAGTGCGTCAAATAGTTCTAGAATGTTTTTGTGTGAGATATTTCCGTTATAGCACACCTGACAGTCAGATGACCGTGCTAAACACAACAAGTTGTCACTGAGACTTTCTATGAAACAGATAGACCCGAAGGTTGAAAAGAATGTTTTAGATTTTAATTTTTTTACTGTAAAAAAATGAAATGTTTCTGTTACTTTTCTGCTATTTTTCTAGCTGCGGTCTGCAGGTGCACAGATGTTACAGGAACTTTTTCCTCCAATCAGCAGTGTTGGGAGCCTTAACATATCTGATAATGGTGAGAAACAGATGCGCTCATGTTGCATTTAAAGGAAATGTATCATCAGGAAATCACCTATTGTTTAACCTTTTTCTGTGCCAAGCAGGTCATTCCTGTGAACCACTTTATTATGTCATGGTTATGGCATTGGCACAGGGGCTATGCTTTTGACATCACCAGCGTATGATGGCTGTGCCCAACAGCCGACATCCAGCTTTAAAGAGGTACTCCGGTGGAATTTTTTTTTTTTTTTAATCAACTGGTGCCAGAAAGTTAAACAGATTTGTAACTTACTTCTATTTAAAAATCTTAATCCTACCAGAACGTATCAGCTGCTGTATGCTCCAGAGGAAGTTATTTTCTTGTTGAATTTCTTATCTGTCTGACCACAGTGCTCTCTGCTGACACCTCTGTTCATGTCAGGAACTTTCCAGAGCAAGAATAAATCCCCATAGCAAACCTATCCTGCTCTGGACAGTTCCTGACACTGACAGTGGTGTCAGCAGAGAGCACATCCTGTAGTCCAGAGGAGTTCTGTGTGAGAAGCTGTCGGGTGTGTCTCTTTTGAGCTCCAGACATCCAGAGAAGCAGCATTTTACATCAAGGCTTTCCCAGGGGTGTGGCAGGCTCCCTGGGAGAACTTTCCTGCATGGAGCCTCAGGCCTCCATTCCCCGTTCTTCAAGGCTGGCGGGGGGTGGAGAGAAAACTGCTACAGCCATTGTTCCAGCCGGAGGCAGAAGATCCAGCAGAGTCTGCAGCAATGCAAGCTCTGCTCATCAAGCAACAGGTGCCAGCCAGAGATCTGGTGGTGGAAGGAAAACAAGGAGGAAGAGTTTGGAGATGTGGGCTGAAAGAGGCCCCAAAGAATCAAGTGAGACCTACTGCTCCCGCATGGCCGCACGCTTTGCGGAATACGACCGCTGCAGTAAAGAGCTCAGGCTTGCAAGAGAAGATCTGCGTGGGACTCAGAGTCTGGCAAACTCTGGGTCCAGGAGAAGCAAGCCTGAGCTGAAGAAAAGGATCACAGCCCTGAAAGCCCAGATTGCCAAGCTGGAGGAGAGGAAGGCAGAGATCCTGGAGGGCAGCGGTCTCCTAAGAGAGAAGCTGGCAAATGATGAAAGGTTTGCCGCCATGAAATCCCCAGGTAAGGTGGAGGTTGAGGTGGATGATGGGGAGAGTAGTGGCGGTGAAGATAGTGAGGATGGCAGTGAAGGAGTTAAGGAGAAGGTAGAGGAAGGAGCGCATGTGGTGGAGGATGCTGTGTCTGTTCCTATGCCCTGTGACACCCAGGACAGCTACATAGAGCCGGCCCAAGTGGCGCTCCCTGTGACTGACAGTGAGGAGGACGATGTGGAGAGTGAGGCTGGGGGTTTATTGAGGGCAATTGTCATGCAGGAATCCCCAGTCCACCTCCAGAATTTCACCTTCGGTGAAGATCAGTGCGAGGATGGAAAAGTCAGGCGTAAAGCAAAGAAGCAGAAGACCCAACAATCTGTGCAGTACATGTTCGTACCTTTCCAGCAGTCTGGGTCAGCTGCAAAGCTGGTTCAGGCTGCTGAGCCCCCCAAACTGCAAGACGCCGTTCCTGTGGTGGAGCGGGGCCAGCAAAGGGGGTATAGAATGGCGTCTGAAATGGCTATGGACGCAATAGATGTGAAGCCCACCCGTCCTGCCGGTAGGGAAGGGCAGGATGGGCTCATGTTGGGCAACTCTGGCGCTGCTGGGACGCCCCAGGGTGGCGGGGGGCATGTCCAAATGCCAGAGAAGAGCTATGCTGCCGTGTGCTTGGGGGGCGGTTCCCCGAGTGCTGTGGGCACTACCGACGCTGCTGGGTACTCTCCTGTGAGGGGGGGGAGTGTCCGGGCGTCGGAAGCAGAGAAAGGTCGGTCCGTGTGCTCGGGGGGCGGTCCCCCGAGTACTGTGGTTTCTGCGGGCGCTGCGGGGCACTCCTCTGTGAGGGGGGAGAGTGTCCGGGCGTCAGTGTCATCAGCAGAGCCTGAGCGGTCGGGCAAGCCTAGTGGTGGCATTATGGGAGGAGCTGGGGTGCGCCCGGTGGGGCAGCCCCAGACTCAGGTGGTAACATCGCCTATGAAGGAGGAGCCATCAGCGTTGACCCCAGCGGCAGCTAAGCCAGCAAGAAAACCTGTATTAAAACCGGCGGTACTACAAGTCCCAGCCAGCCCAGGATATGTTAGGCAGGAAGTGAGTGCAGGTTGTGAGAATGATGGGGGTGGTAGTGTTGTGATTGGGAGGAGTGCCAGTGGAGTGAATGATGGTGGGAGTAGTGGTGGTGTGAATGCAACATCTGGTATGGATGATGGGAGTTGTGGTGTGAATGGTGCTCCTGGGTCTGGGTCTGGTCCGGCTGCCCCCCCCGGCAGTGACTGCTCCTAGGAGCTATGCCAGTGTTGCTGCCGGGGATTCGGTGGGGTCCCCATCTCCGTCCAGCCCCGGGGGTTACTTGCAACAGCACCTCCTGGAGGCTCTGCGTAGGGGCGACAGGTCGATCCAGGTAGAGGGAAGGGGTGAGGTCGACCTGTCTTTCTGGATAGAGAGGCACGGTTTGGGGGCTTTCCGAGAGCAGAATGGGGAGGTGGTCTGGTCCCTCCCGACACCCGGGCAGGACAATAACCGTAGGAATGTGGTCCGTCTGATTTGGAGGGGCGAGGATGCGTGCCCGCCTCGCGCTAAAGTGGTTGAGCTCCTCCTCCAGATGGAATTCAGGGCGAGTGACATCTTTGCCCTGATCCACCCCTACGGTTCGTCTGAGTTTGACGTCAGTTTCGTTTGGCCGGAGGGTCTCGAACTCTTCTGGTCAAACTACGAAGTGGCGAACAACGAGCCCTACTGGCGGGATTTTGCTGTAAAGGCGATTTCCCGTCAGAACTCAGTCAAGAAAGTGACACTTTTGACCCGTAATGAGTCACTTTCTTGTTATGACATCATTACCTGGCTCGGTCGATATGGGGATGTGACGGACATGCCCAAGAAAAATTTGGATGAGCACGGGATCTGGTCCGGGGCCTGGACGTTTTCCGTCAAACTCAAACGTTCAGGTAGTACAGTTGCCCACATTCCGTCAGCCGCCTTCCTTGGATGTGACAGGATCCAGGTCTTCTACCAGGGGCAGCCTAAGGTCTGTCACAGGTGCGGCAGCCCCACCCATTTTAGCGCAGCCTGTACTGTACAGGTCTGTGCTTTGTGTGGTGGGGTGGGTCATCTGGCCGCATCCTGTAGGCAGATCCGGTGCCACCTGTGTGGTGTCCTCGGGCACCCTTTCAGCCGTTGTCCGAGTGCTTTCGCCCGTGTTGCGACTGCTCCGGCCGGGGAGAGCTGTGAAGTTGCCTCGGCTGGGGAGGGTACGAGCAGGGATGGGGGCACAACAGGGCTAGTGACGAGGATAAAGGGCCCCGCCAAACTAAGGCGGGAGGAAACTCGTAGGAGGAGTAGGGAGCTGGAGAGTGCCCAGGTGACTGGGGTAGCTCCGGCCCCTGGTCCTGAAGCTGGCCCTGTAACCACTGAAGCTCTGGGGGAGAATGTGCTGAATGAGGAGATCAGGAGGCTGCGCAGAGAGGAAGGCAATATGGCCGACCCTTCCGATTCCTCCCACTATGAAAGTGTGGATGAGGAGAGTGGGGAGAGGCCAAAAAAGAAAGACAAGGGCAAAAGGAAAGGGAGAAAGAAGAGGTCGGAGCCCTCTGTTAAGCCTTGTACTACGGGCCAGGTCCAAAACGGAAGCCTGACTGCCCCCCCCTCTGATTGACCTGTCAAACCGGTACCTCGTCCTCGATACCATCTCCTCCCCCTCCTTGGAGGGGGAAGGTGAGGGCGGGGTGCCTAGGGTGAGAGAGCCTCTGGGGGGAACTGGGCCCTGTCCTGCGGAGGCACCTTCCTCGGAGGGCAGGGCTAGACTGGGGCCGGACGGAGACGGGGACCCCATGGACCAATCAGAGTCTAAGAAAAGGTCGAAAAGTGGTCCTGCCCTTTCCTCTTCTTCAGGGGATGAGGGGGCAAAAAAGAAGGGGAAGCAGAAGTAAAGGTGTGGCCGTCTAACTCAATCACCAATGATGGCGGCACTCACCCCATTGACGCTGGCATCTATTAACTGTGCCAGTATAAAGTCGGATACGGCTAGATTCGCAGCCTTCGATTTTCTCGGCCGTGTTGAAGCCGACATTTTCCTTTTACAGGAGACCAGGTTGTCAGATCTAGCCTCTCTGGTGAAAGCCAGAAGAGAGTGGAGGCGCGGGCCCTCCCACTGGTCTCTTGCGGCTGAGCCGTATAGTGGGGTGGCGGTCCTTTTTACCGCTACGGTTGAATGCAGACGGGTTATTGAGTTAGAAATGGGGAGGTGCCTGATCTTAGATGTCCTCATGAAGGGACAAGAGCTCCGGCTCATAAACATCTATGCCCCACAAACAAAGCTGGGCCGTAAAAATCTCTTTATGAGGATTAAGCCCTTCCTTTTTACTAGCCGGCTGGTGATCTTTGGAGGGGACTTCAATAATGTCACAAGGTCCCAAGATAGGAGAGGCTCCAACGGTCCGCTGGATTG
Organism: Hyla sarda; assembly: GCF_029499605.1. Taxonomy (NCBI): domain Eukaryota; kingdom Metazoa; phylum Chordata; class Amphibia; order Anura; family Hylidae; genus Hyla; species Hyla sarda. The sequence continues at coordinate 396,123,820 of NC_079189.1, forward strand.
CGATAGTGTGGCCCTTAATAATATAGTTAGGGAAGCTCGCCTAGAGGATGCCCACATCCGGAGCCCCTCAGGCCACGCGGGTTTCACCTATCATCAAGGTAGTCGCAGGTCTAGGATAGACAGGTTTTATTTAAAGGAGGAAGCCTGCTCTTCCGCAGTGTCCGTGGTTGAGGTGGAGTTCTCTGATCACTGTATGATTTTGTTTTCCCTGAATGTTTCAGAGACCCCCCGGATGGGTAAAGGTTATTGGAAGCTGAATTCGTCCCTCCTGGAGGAAGCGGAGATAAGACAGTCCTTTGAGGATTTTCTTCAGAGTCAGGTACCTTTACTGGGCCTTTGTAGTAGTAAGTCAGAGTGGTGGGAGATATTCAAGAAGCGGGTTGCGGGGTTCTTCCGCCAGCTCTCGAGCCTCAGGTCCCTGAATAGGTATCGCCTGTATCAGGGTCTGAGGAGGAAACTCGAGTGTCTTGTCTCGACTGGAGGTAGTCGTGATGATATCTCCAGAGTGAAGTCCTTGCTGATGAGGTGTCAGTACGATAGGCACGCATCTTTGGTTTTTGAGAGGGATTACGGGAAGTACCGCTCACCCGACCCTTACAAGAACTGCAAGATGTCAGTGAGTAGTAAAGTAGTCTCAGGACTGGTTGATAGTACAGGATCTCTGAATCGGTCCAGATCAGGGATCCTGGAGGTCGTCAGATCCTTCTACTCACACCTCTTGGGGAGGAAGGATCTAGATCGAGACAGGATGTCGGTTTTCCTGGCTGAAACCATTCCTGAGCCAGGGGTAGACCCCTCTCTTGATGTTTTGGCAGAAGATATCAGGAAAGAGGAAGTGAGACTGGCGATCGAGGGGCTCGCCCCCAAGAAGTCGCCAGGTCCAGATGGCTTAACATCCGAGTGGTATAAGACCTTTAAGGAGTCTTTAGCTCCCCTCTTGACCAAGGTATTCAATGAGTGTCTCTCCTCGGGCACTCTGCCAAAGTCAATGAGGAGGTCAGCCCTGATTCTTCTCTCAAAAGGTAAAGATCCTAGCCGTGTTGAGAATTGGAGGCCCATATCTCTTCTAAATACGGACAGGAAGCTTCTGGCCAAGATACTGTTTAATCGGCTGGTGAAGTTTGCACCCCGGCTCCTTTCGGGGGCTCAGCACTGCTCTGTTCCAGGCCGAAGCACTTTAAGTGCTGTCCTTAGTGTCAGGGAGGCAGTGGAGCGGAGTAGTGCGGGTCTCTGGAAGGGGTACTTGCTGTCCTTGGATCAGGCCAAAGCATTTGATCGGGTGAACCACGAGTACCTCTGGTCCGTCCTCCTGAGATATGGCTTACCGAGTACTTTTGTGAATTGGCTTAAGATCTTGTATGCCGGGGCAGAGAGTTTCCCACTGGTGAACGGGTGGTCTGGCCGCTCTTTTGAGGTGGGGTCCGGAGTCCGTCAGGGTTGTCCTTTGAGCCCGCTTTTATACGTGTTCTCGATTGATCCCTTCGTCCGGAGAGTAGATCGTTGGCCGTTGGCGGGAGTCGGGATGAGTCTGGTGGAGCTGGATGTCACCCAGAGAGTGGTGGCGTACGCTGATGATGTCACTATTTTTGTCTCCTCGAGGGGGAGGTCGATGTGGTGATGTCAGAGGTGGAGCGCTACTCGGAGGCATCCGGGTCCAAGATCAACCGGGAAAAGTGTGAAAGTCTCTGGCTGGGAGGGGGGGATCCCACATTTGATCTCCCGGACACCCTCCCAGGGCCGCAAGACTCAGCAAAAATTCTGGGCATCACATTCGGCCAGGATGATTATCCCACCAAAAACTGGGACGGTAAGCTCCATGATGCCACTCAGAGGGTGAACCAGTGGAAGGGTTGGTCTATGACTCTCAGAGAAAGGGTACACCTGATCAAATCATACCTGCTCCCCTTGTTTATCTATCTGGGCAGTGTATGTATCTTGCCAGAGGCTTACTACACTAGGGTCTACAGCCTGTTTTTCCAACTGTTATGGGGGAACAGGTTGAACCTAGTCAAGAGGGAGGTTACGTACCGTACGAGGAGACTAGGGGGTTTATCTATGGTAAACCCTGTGGTGTTCTTAACAAACACCTTCTTGAAAGCTAACATCTCGAACCTCTGGAAAGAGAGGGCTTCTCCGTGTGTACTCTCCTGCAGGGAATGGTTTCGGCCTTTCTTCCAGGAATGGGAGAGAGGAGGGCAAGTGAAGGACCTCCGTACACCCCATGGATATCTTCCGGCTTACGCTACCCCGACTCTGAAGGCGTTACGTCGGTGGGGTCTGGGAGTGTGGGAGATCAGGACCCAGTCAAGGCAGTTCCTTGACAAACGGGTTCTGTTGACCCACTTCCAGAAGCCTCTGGCGCTCAGGGACTGCCCAGGTCGGGATCTGAGGGTGGGGTTGTATCTTTTAAACTTGAAAAGGATCCCCCAGAAGTTTTGGGACTTGGCCTGGCGCTGCTTTCAGGGGAAGCTAGGTGTAAGGGACAACCTGAAGTACAGGAACTCTGATGACCGGGGGTGTCCCCAAGAAGAGTGTGTGGACACGCTGGAAAGCATGGACCACTTCCTGCTTCATTGTCCCTTTAACGTAGGGGTCTACAACCGGGTGGGCGCTTCCATTGGCTGGAGTCAGCTTGCCGGCCTTACCTATCCGGAGTGGGCTTATGGGGCATTCAGGACCCTCGGTGGCCGAGATCGGGGCACTTTATTTTTAGTTAGCTTAGTGGTTAAGTATCACACGTGGAATGCACGGTGTTTAGTGTCAACCCAGCAGAAAGTCCTCTCCGAGGTGGAGGTCTGTAGGAACATCACCGGTGACCTCGGGAAGATCAGGTCTTTGGAGTATGGCAGTCTTGGCACCAGTAGGGCTTCTCTCCTATGGAGAGGGTTTTCTTTTGATGTGCCCTAGGTACTAGACCTTTTTGGTAGAGTACCTTTATTTTGGTTAAGGAAAGGCATACAGGGATAGAGATAGGGTGATAGTAGGGTCAGTTAGATAGAATTAGGGAGAATAGTAGGGGGAGTTAGGGAAAGAGCTTAAATTTCTTCAGTGTATCAGATCTGCCATCCTTCTCCCTGGTGGTGGACTGTTGCATGTGCACCATAGCTTTTTGTTTTGTTTTCAGCTGATATGGTATGAAGGGCTTACAGGCACTGAACTTGGGCCTAAATTGGGTTGTGGTCTTGTATGTAAGGTTGTATTTAGTTGGTTGGTTGGAGTGCTAGGTGGGGAGGGGGCATTTGTGGGTGTTGTTTTTTTTTTTTTTTTTTTAATAATATATATATATATATATATATATATATATATATATATATATATATATATTTTTTTTTTTTTCTCTTTCTTCCTTAAGGGATCTGACATGGGTCAGTTAAGGACTGGACTTAAGAACTGTACGAACGGTTATGGACTGGCCCATGTACAGGAGGGGTGGTGTGGGAGAGGGCACAGTTTTAGTGTAGGATTTATTTTTGGGTTTTTGTAGGTATTTTTGTGAGGCACATTTATTATATTTGTATGTATACTGTGCTATGTATATTGTTTTATATTATTGTTTTATTTTATTTATTTGTTGGTATATTGTGTCATGTATTTTGTTTTATATTGTTGCATTAGCCATAAGAAAAGGGCAGTCGGACCAGTTGTAGTTATGTAGTATTATTATTGTATATAGGTGTTTTTTGTCTGTGTATATATAACTTTTATTTAAAAAGCAGAGGTGTGCTTTTAATAATTTTTTTTTTGTTTTTTTTAATTTATTTATTTATTTTTTTTTTTTATTTATTTATTTATTTATTTATTTTTTTAATAAGCCAAGTTGTGCTGTTGTTATTTTCATTCTCAATATATGTGTGTGTGTGTGTGTGTGTGTCTTTCTTAGTTTTGGAGATTATGCGTGTGTTATGTTTTCTGTTGCTTTATTTATTTATTTATTTTACCAAGTATGGATGATTTTGAGTTATAGCCAGGTGGTGCTGAATTTTATGTTGGTTTATTTATTTCATTTAATTAGCCAAGTTGAGCAAATAATATTTATTTTTTATTTTTATTTATTTATTTATTTATTTTTTATTTTTTTTTTTGTTATGTTATGTGTGTGAGTGTGAATTTCATAGTTTGCTTAGGTGTATAAGTATAGTATAGTTGTAGTTTGGTATATTTTGGAATTTATTAAAGCTGGGCTGGCCGGTTAGGCAGGGTTTTATTTTATTTTACATTTCTGTTGTAGCTAGTTAAGCTTGTTTTGTGTTCTTGTTTTTTGGAATTGTTTTGTATTTTTACAATAAAAAAGAGTGTCAGCAGTGAGCACTGTGGTCAGACAGAAAAGAACAACTCCACTTCCTCTGTAGTATACAGCAGCTGATAAGTACTGGAAGGATTAAGATTTTTAAATAGAAGTAATTTACAAATCTGTTTAACTTTTTTGCCACCAGATGATTAAAAAATTTTTTCCACTGGAGTACCTCTTTCTCAGCTGAATCCTAAATCCTAAATACCATAGTCATCATTAGTCTATACCATAGTCAAGACATCACTAATAAATTAAATTTAAGCACCCCCACAATACAATCACATGGTGCTACATGTAGCTACCCTGTCTGCCATATGTATTAGTTTTTTAGGTCTTACTTAAAAAATTGTCCATCAGTAAAAAGCTAGAAGGCAAAAATGTACTGAATATTGTAAAATATGTAGAAAAATGTATAAAAGATAATAAATTATGTGAACATCAAAGTAGCACTATTGAAAAATATAACTTATCCCATAAAAAATGATTGGAAAATATATGTTGTCTAGCTCAAGCAATCATTCACATGGTTTAAAAAAAGGACTCTCTGTAAATTTTATAATGATTAATAATGGTTTTGGAATGCATAAATTTAAAATAGTTTTTCTGTATAGGGGTTAAATTAAGTGTTTATGTTAGTATCTACACTATATATTAAAGGGTACCTCTCATCAAAAAAACTTTTGATATATTATAGATTAATGTATGCAGAATAACTTTACAATTGCATGTTATTAAAAAATATGCTTCTTTCTATTTAATTTTTCCACTTTGAAGAAATGACCACTAGGGGTCTCCCTACCAGTCCTGGCAGCAAGCATTTCAGACTCATGCTGGAGTCCTAAACACTATGAGCTGCCAGTCTGCTTTGTTCACAAAGGAGAACACTCAGAGCTGCCAGCCTGCTTTGTTCACAGCCTGTTTGGCTGTGAACAAAGCAGGCTGGCAGCTCTGAGTGTTTAGGACTCCAGCATGAGTCAGAAATGCTTGCTGACAGGACTGATCGGGAAAAATACAATAGAAAGAAGCATATTTTTCATTAACATGCTATTGGAAAGTTATTCAACATTCATTAATCTAAAATATATCAAAAGTTTATTTGATGAGAGGTACCCTTTAAAAATAATTCTGACATCCTGCAGCTTTTACACTGGCCACTGAGCCTCGCAATATTCTGATATTTCTTCCTCCTGTTCTATTCAGTAGTGATCATATTAACACCACAGGCAGGATTACAATAATAGGAACACCTCCTATGAAGCAGGATGCAGATAACATAGGATCCACCACTGACATTAGGTAATGGTAATAATATAACTCCTCCCCCTTCCTGCACACTGATCTCTGCACAGGTCACAGAGCATGAGGAGCACACTCTCCCATAAAAGTCCATTCAATAATCATGTAAAGGGGGAAAAAATACCGTAAAAAACAGGTTAAGAAGAATATACATCAGTATGTGGTTTTTAATTAATACAATTTAAATCCAGATGATACATTCACTTTTATTACATGCTCTTTTCACTAGTCTTTATCTTCACCGTTGAATTGGTTTGATGTCTTTATTGTGTTCTATTAGGATTAGACTCTCATTTACTCTCCCTTGTCCCTGCTCTGGGCAGAAGTAGACATCTCAAACATCTTTCGATTGGCAGAAACTTCTCAGTTAAGTCACGGTGAGAATTTATCATATAGTGATGTATGACATTTGGGTTTAACAAATAATCATAGAATTGGGGACCTTCACGTCTTCCTATATTCAATATTGTGGCCAAAATGTTAAAAACAGGGCAAATTGTGACTAAAGAGGTAAAGTTTAGGTTTACTTGATAACAACGTAGTAGTCAAAGTAGAAGAAGAAGGATTCTACTACCTCCAAGTCACAGACAAAGCTGGCTAAGCTCCAACTCTTTCCCTAAATGTTTCCTTCTCATAGTCAAAGATTAGGAGGGGTAGAAGGAAGGGGACAAAAAAATTGTATAGTATGGAAAAATAGATAAGACTGTCTACCATCATTCGAATGATTGCCTTGACAACACATAGGGATGTACAGTACAGTGGCCTCTTAACACATCCACAAAATAGCATGTTATAGTGCAAGTAGACATTCTTTGGGGTATTGTTTCTGTTACAAGATAAATTAAAAAATACTCCCGGGACGGAAACAATTCATATGTTAAGGTAAAAACCCTTTGGGGTTAATTTGCGTTTAAATATTTTCCCTTCGTAGTCTATTGGGAATGTTTTAATAATATGAGAGAAAAATACATGGTAAGGGGAACCTTCTATGTTACAAGCTGTAGTATTTGTCATGATAGAAAAATGCAAGATAAAAATGCCAGATATATGCCATGTGGGAACATGCCAACAGAAAATTGGTGTTTTGTTATCACTGTGAAGTCTGTATCCCCTGAATATATTAATGAGAGGTTGTTGTATTCTCCAACCTTGCACATAGGGTCCTAGAGGAGATTCTTCAAAGAATTGTGAATGTTCTTCAGGATGAAGACTGTGTGAGTATCAAATGAAAATATGTATTATAAGTGGATAGAATCTTTAAAACAAGTGTGACATCTTGAGATTCCATCTATCAAGTTTTTATCACATCCCCTATGCTAGGGTATAAAAGCAAACTGATCACCTCTTCACTTCTCAGCCAAGTGTCAAGGGAGTGGAGCTCAGCTGCTCAGGTGCCACAGACTGGAATGTCTCCCTGCTTGCCCTCCTTGACTCATGTGATGACCTGTATATCAATCTAGAAGGGCTGGAAGGTACAGTAAGGTTGAGTAAGGAAAAATGCCAGGCTGTGGAACATTCTATAGCAACTTGGCTTCCCCTCCATGTCACTTGACTGAGAAATAAAAAGACAATTTTATAAGTTTGGCAACCACCATCTGCTCCTGGAAAGGAAGAGATTACTTTTATGCCCACTATCCAACAGTGTCTGGTGCTCTAAGCAGCAAATAGAGCTGACAGATTCCCTTTAAAGTTACTATTCATTAAAGTTATTTTAAGTGCAACATTATACATTTTAATGTCCTTGTTGAACATGATAAGAAAACAGAATCATATACTGATGTGTACGTTTACATACCCCAGGCAGGATTTGAAAAATCTTTACTAAATTGGCAATACTCCCACCATATACCAAGCATACACTACAGAAATGATGGGAATTCATCCTTGCCTCTACAGGATTATGTTGCTTTAAGTTTTCTATTTGAGTTTATGTTTTATACCTTTGTAGCAGTCTATTAAAAGGTACCTTTCATCAAATAAACTTTTGATATATTTTAGATTAATGAATGTTGAGTAACTTTCCAATAGCATGTTAATGAAAAATATACTTCTTTCTATTGTTTTTTTCCCGACCAGTCCTGTCAGCAAGCATTTCTGACTCATGCTGGAGTCCTAAACACTCAGAGCTGCCAGCCTGCTTTGTTCACAGCCAAACAGACTGTGAACAAAGCAGGCTGGCAGCTCTGAGTGTTCTCCTTTGTGAACAAAGCAGACTGGCAGCTCGTAGTGTTTAGGACTCCAGCATGAGTCTGAAATGCTTGCTGCCAGGACTGGTAGGGAGACCCCTAGTGGTCATTTCTTCAAAGTGGAAAATTAAATAGAAAGAAGCATATTTTTTAATAACATGCAATTGTGACGTTATTCTGCATACATTAATCTATAATATATCAAAAGTTTTTTTGATGAGAGGTACCCTTTAAGGATTTTAAGCAGTTTTATGCCAAGATTCCAGTTTCTTTTGCATACACATTTGCACAGATCATACGAAGACAAGGCTCTGACATCTGTATTGTAAGGCAGATTTCAGACAAGCATAATATGGGTGTATTTATGTGGCCATTTTATGACTGCAGATCTGAGACCACTGGGGATCTAATGACCTAAGAGAAGAGTATCAATTTGATCTAGGATGTTGCTAGATTAGGTACTTTATTATTCTACACAATTTGAAACCAGCTGTGGTACCCACAGGTATGTGAATATATGATGCCAAGAGAGGACTCAGTGGCAATGTCAGTAATGGATTGGTGATGAGGGTGGTAGTCCCTAATATGTCATGTGGCATGAGTGGTGCAACCATCTGTCTCCCTGTGGACCCACAATGTCCTTTTCAAAGAAGCTGTTCCCCTACACAAGACCCAGGCAAAGAACGACTTGTGTAGTGAGGCTTGTGTAAACTTTTTTTTTACTATTGAGGCAGATCAGTACAATATAAGTACACTGTAATGATGCATGAATTTGGCACAATACTTTGTAGTACAGCTTTTGGTTTCAGGATAATAAAGCATTTGGTCCCTGTCCCTCTTGAACAGTAGTTAAAAGCAAACTTGTAGTTTTGGGATATACTTGACTTGAGTGCGGTTCTGGCACTTGTAGTTCTACTTTGGTACTTTTTTGTAAATGTCTCTTGTAAATATCTACTCCAATACTTTTTCTGTGCATGGACTTCTAAATGTCCCTTAAAGGGGTGCTTCCATGAAAAACTATATTTTTTAAATCAACTGGTGCCAGAACGTTAAACAGATTTGTAAATTAACACAAGAGAAGAAATGAAAACAGGCCGAACTCACCAGGTAAGTCTTCAGTGCTTTATCTTCAGGTACGAATCATGGGGGTGCACAATAGCGGGTGCTGTCAAGAGGGGAGCGACACGTGTTTCGCGCTGCCTAGCGCATCCTTTGGCTCCTACAAGATTTGTAAATTACTTCTATTTAAAAATCTTAACGGTACAGAGCAGAATAGGTTTGTTATGGGGATTTGCTCCAGCTCCTGGCAGTTCCTGAGACAGACAGAGATGTCAGCAGAGAGCACGGTGGTCAGACAGAAAAGAAATTTAAAAAGAAAAGAACTTCCTCTGGAGCATACAGCAGCTGATAAGTACTTGTAGGGTTAAGATTTTTAAATAGAAGTAAATTACAAATCTACACAGTCTAATAGAGAGTAGCTGGGCACCACTAACTAATATCCTGAAAATGGAGGACCCATAGGAAACTGGTAATCCCCTCGCAACTGCTGGAGGTACTTCGTTGGTACTACCACACTTAAAGAGATAGTCGCAAATATGGTCTGGAGAAGCGCTTCGGCGCGCAACGGCCCGTCACCTAGAGGATACCCCCGCGTCTCACTGCCACACTCCCCTGTCTGTATCCCCCCGTTGTGTACCTGAGACCTGACGGTTGGTAACGGAACACTGAAATAAAAGCTGCTTGCAAGAGAGGATGCTGGTGAGTGCTCTGCTTTCTTTCTCTTCCGTGGAAATTTACAAATCTGATAAATGTTCTGGCACCAGTTTATTTAAAAAAAAAATATCGTTTTTCACCGAATTACCTATTTAAGGATGTAGACAGACTTAGTGTTGCAGTGGCTTATGTCCTATTAAACTGAGAAAAGGGACAAGGATCTTCATGGGTTGGGTCATGGCAAATGTGCAGAATTCCTCTTCACTAACTTATATGGACTATGCTGAAACACGACTCCTTTGGTGTATCCTGTAGGGACTCCCCGACTTATCAGTAAAGTTAACTGGACCAGGACTGGAGTCAAGCGTCACCCAGTTCTCTGTTGCAGTTGAGTCCACAAAATATATTTATCTTCAATGCTTCCTCTTTGGCTATCCTTGGAGCAGGACCTTTCACTAAGCAGATATGCTTGACTGTACACAAGACTAGGAAGGTTTTGACTTACTTGCATAAGGTATGCCTGACTCTAGCTACACCTAGGCTTAGTGTTTTGCAGTCTCATTATGAGGTGACAGAAGCTGCAAAGGATGTATGCTTACTGTTTCGAGCTACAGCTCATTCTAACTTGAGACTTGGTTTTCCACTTGGTATCCTGCGAATAGGGGTGGAGCTGGACTACTCTTAGCATTCATTAGCTAAAAGGTGAACACGTGACAGTATTTTTCTTAATTTGGTCTGCAGTACCACAGAAACAAAAAATATACATTTTCAATAAGAAACACAGAGATCTGTGTATAGGCCTTAGCACTCTAGACATATATTTAACTGTCAAGCAAACTTTATAAGACTACAGCCACCCGAACTAGATTCAGAGTAGCAACTAGTATAGCAGTGCTGGCCCACCACACAGCCTTACTCTAAAGAGCCAAACACCCGTGTGTCCATAACATGACTAGGGCAAATTATTATTCATTGGAAGTAAACTGATGAATGACAACAAATAGAAATAGTCTGAAAAAGTGGTAGCATGGGCAAACAGTCTGGAGCTGGATTAAGAAATAATCTGAAAACTGCAAGGAATAAGTACAGAAGTTATTCTGGAAATATAAAAGTAAAGCTTTTTATTACACAAAACATTTACTTGCTGAAACTGTAATACACCTTTTAAGATATAGCCGATTAATTAATATTTAAAATATTATGGTCGTATCTAAATATTCATAAGCAAAAATTATACCTTACTGAATATGTATGATTATTGTATTAATACAAGTATGGTCTCTGTGGTCATGTAATCATAGAAGTTCTGGTAATAACAGTGGGGCTCAGCGGATCATGTCATAAGTCTCATGCTGAGATTCTCAACTAAAACTGTAGTCCATGAATCATGATCCTTTGATGTGAAATCTGTGATCGGAATGAAGGAGACAGATGCAATTCCAGATTAGGAGATATTTATGCTTTTCTTTCCACTGTGCCTGTGGTCTCCCAGGGTGAGATTAGAAATATTCCACTTGCTACAAAGCATGTACATCAGAATTGCTGCTTGTAAATCCTGCTCTTATAGATCAAGTTACTTACTGAATCTTTTCCACCATTAGCTAAAGCATCAGAACCCATCCCATTGTAAAATGCCCAGATAGCTAAGGCTCGGATTGCTGGTCTAGCTTAACATATATTAGTAGTTAGCTGTGCATAATGAAATGTTATGCATTGTGTTTTAGTTTCTCACCATTTTCATCATTTTTGCTATCTGTCAATGAATGGAAATATTCAGTTTGTTATAAAGAATAATCATGTTATCAAGTAGGTGTTTAGATTGTATTAGTGGATATACTAAGTTAGTAAAAATAGAAATAAAATAAATAGAAAAATTGGTGGGTTATAATAATACGTAATATACAATATATACGTATAAACTTGTCTGAAGTGGGTATCAGCTTTGGGACACAAAAGTATTTAACATCTCACTAATATAAAAGATAAAAGAGCCTTTAAGTCCTGACAGTTTTTTTTTTTTTTTTTGTTTCTCTTAGTGCCTCCAGTCTCTGTCTCTCGCAGACTCTCGCCTGAAGTCTCGTACTTGTATTGTTCTAAATGCTCTGGGGAGTAACACATCTCTTCAGGAGTTGGATATCAGTGGTAATGGGATGTCTGACATTGGTGCCAAGATGCTAGGAAAAACCTTGCAGATAAATAGTACACTGCGGTAAGTACACAGGATGCATTTGTTGCATTACTATTACATTGCCTCCAATAAGCTGTATTTAAAGGAAAGAAAAAAATAAAGAGAATAATGCATTGGTTGGTTTGACGTATAAAAAGACTTAAAGGGGACCTGTAACCATGTAAACCTTATCTTATCTATTAGCATCTTGTTAGGCTGGGTTCACATATACTGTATCAGTTGTCTGGCACAGTTTCCCTCCGGTACACCAGAGGAAAACTAATGCTAGAACTGATCCTATTAATTTTAATGGGACAGTTCACAATCATCCATCGTCCCAAATTTGACGCCGGATGGTTGGACACACCGGACAGCATCGGACAGGAGACCGCAGCTTGCTGCACTCCCCCATCCGGTGCCAGAAACAAATGATGCCGGATGCCATACAACTGATTATAACTGATGCACGTTGTCATCAGTTGCGTCGAGATTTAGGCTGAGTTCACCTATGCCAGATGCCGGACGTATGTGAACCCAGCCTTATAGAGCAGGAAGAGATGAGCAGATTGATATATATATATATATATATATATATATATCAATCTTTTATGAAAAAGATTCAATTCAACTTGTAACTTATTGATTTTAATCCCTGCACTCTGTTCTTAGGAGTCCAGTGGACAGTGTCACTTATTGATAGGACCTCCCACTGGCCTACTAAGCATGGAAAGCTTAGAATTTTCAATCAATAATGTACAAGATATACTGAATATTTTTCCACAAAGATATATATCATTCTGCTCTCCTCCTCCTCCTTCTCTATAGCATGATGATAGATTAGATAGAAGTTTCATGGTCATAGATTCCATTTAAGGAAACTTACACTGAATGAAATAAAGACCTTTCCATAAACAATGGGGTAAATGTACTATTCCAAATTCGACAACATTTTGGATTGGTTTGTGCCAAAAAATACAACAACACTTTTTTCACCCTGTTCATAATAGGGCGTGGCTTGGTAGTAAGGGTGTGTGACTTAGCTAAAAAGGATGTGATTTATAATGCATACTGTGCATAAAAATTTCAACACAGTTTTAGCTCAAAATATTGTCAAAAGGAAAGCCAAACAATAGTTGGTACAAACTTAGACAACAGTGTGCATCAAAATAATCATATAGCATAACCCACTGTAATACATTTAGGGGATCTTTGGACTGGCAGTTTAAGTTAGAGATATAGCCTGCAGAAGAAAAAAAAACTGAAGAAGAAAATGCAGGATTTAAGTGTGGTTAAAGGAGTAGTGCAGTGAAATATAACTTATCCCCTATCCAAAGGATAAGGATAAGTTTTAGATTGCGGAGGGTCCAACCGCTGGGACCCCCCGCGATCTCCTGAACGGGGCCCCGGAAGTCTGCCAGAAGTGGCCGTTCCAACCCCATAGGAAACCACGACCGACACGCTCCCTCCATGTATCTCTATGGTAGCCACGGCTACTTGCGGGGGTTGGCATGCCCTCTTGCAGCAGACTGCCAGGGCCACGTTCAGGAAATCTATAACTTAACCTTTGGATAGGGGGTAAGTTATATTTCACTTTAGAGCTCCTTTAAGGCCACAACATATATATCCTAAGGCCAGGTTATAATGATTTATGGGAAAGACACAGGACACTCAAGTCTCTTAACAGTCTTTTTTCTCCTAAAGAATGATCTTGAAATATTCTTTGTTATCGTAAGCACTCACATAACTATGCCCACTTTTTCCCTCAGTATATATTCTTAGATGAGACTGGGTGGGTACTAGGTCCTCATTATCACATGGGGGCAAAGCCAGGCAATGTCCAATAGTGGTACAATGTCATCATAACACTGGCAACATTGGACATAGAATGTGGACTCAGAATACTTCTGAGATGTGCCAAGGGCAGAAGTGGAGCACCAGTCTGCCGAACAAGTAATATCTTTTCTGCTCCCCTGACAGCCCCTTTAAAGTCTAAAATCAGCTTCTCCCGGCTTCATTAGAATGTCAGTAAAGATGCACCCTAAGTTAGGCAATGAACTCTATATTAGAACAGCATAATACTGCACATTTGTGCTGTACATATAACATAGTTTCTTCCATTACTTTGCTTTTAGATCTGTTCTTTGGGACAGGAATGCTGTTTCAGCGTCTGGATTTATGGATGTAGCTCGAGCTCTTGAAAAGTAAGTAAAAAAAAAAAATATTGTCACTAACTTTTTATGCTTCCTCTTTTGAAATATTAATCACACAATGTAAATAATCACACAATGTAACTCTGATATCACACAGAAATAGGACCCTACGCTTTATGTCCTTCCCTGTTGGTGACATTTGCCAGGCTTACCAGAGACATCCTGAGAGAGCAGAAAGTGCCTGGAGGAAGGTAACAGACAGATACAGATTTAGACTTTTTCTGTGATATTGGTATTTAAAGACAATTGTGTGGACAAGTGTATATAACAAATGGTGAAATCTGAACACAATAAATAAGACTACAGTGGGGCATAAAAGTATTTAGTCAGCCAACAATTGTGCAATTTCTCCCACTTAAAAAGATGAGAGGCCTGTCATTTTCATCATAGGTATACCTCAACTATGAGAGACATAATAAGAAAAATCCATAAAATCACATTCTCTGATTTTTAAAGAATTTATATGCAAATTATGGTGGAAAATAAGTATTTGGTCAATAACAAAAGTTAATCTTGATACTTTGTTATATACCCTTTGTTGTCAATGACAGTGGTCAAACGTTTTCTGTAAGTCTTCACAAGGTTTTCACACACTGTTGCTGGTATTTTGTCCCATTCCTCCATGCATATCTCCTCTAGAGCAGTGATATTTTGGGGCTGTCGCTGGGCAACACAGACTTTCAACTCCCTCCAAAGATTTTTTATGGGGTTTAGATCTGGAGACTGTCTAGGCCACTCCAGGACCTTGAAATGCTTCGTTGCCCGAGTGGTGTGTTTGGGATCATTGTCATGCTGAAAGACCCAGCAACGTCTCATCTTCAATGCCCTTGCTGATGGAAGGAGGTTTTCACTCAAAATCTCACAATACATGGCCCCATTCATTCTTACCTTTACGCGGATCAGTCGTCCTGGTCCCTTAGCAGAAAAACAGCCCCAAAGCATGATGTTTCCACCCCCAAGCTTCACAGTAGGTATGGAGTTCTTTGGATGCAACTCAGCATTCTTTCTCCTTCAAACATGACGAGTTGAGTTTTTACCAAAAAGTTCTACTTTGGTTTCATCTGACCATATGACATTCTACTAATACTCTTCTAGATCATCCAAATGCTCTCTAGCAAACTTCAGACGGGCCCAGACATGTACTGGCTAAAGTAGGGGGACACGTCTGGCACTGCATGATTTGAGTCCCTGGCGGCGTAGTGTGTTACTGATTATAGCCTTTGTTACTTTGGTCCCAGCTTTCTGCAGGTCATTCACTAGGTCCCCCGTGGGGTTCTGGGATTTTTGCTCAAAGGTTCTTGTGATCATTTTGACACCACGCGGTGAGATCTTGTGTGGAGCCCCAGATCGAGGGAGATTATCAGTGGTCTTGTTTGTCTTCCATCTTCTAATAATTGCTCTTACAGTTGATTTATTTACACCAGGCTGTTTGCCTATTGCAAATTCAGTCTTCCCAGCCTGGTGCAGGTCTACAGTTTTTATTTGAACCTATAGATCACCTTAGTGATCCAACAAAACCCTTTTTTCCATATACCCAGTAAAATAGTGCTTTATTCACAATGGCACATAATAGGTGATTAAAAACCTAGTGCACATCTACTCCCAGTACATCATTGTACCATGCTGGTTACAGGATATAAACGCCTCATGCACTGCAGTTGCTGGGCTAATAACTGGGTAGATGTGACACTGTATTAAAACACACTACACCTCGGCCCCCCTCAACATGTTTTGCTGCTTCCGCAGCTTTGTCAAGAGGAACAGCGGGGCACCTTAACGTTTAATGCTTGTAGTTCAGCTAATGTCTAAACTTTGGATCCCCTAATAAAGGCAGTCCTAAAAGATATGGCAACATCTAAAACAGAATAACTTTAATGATCTGTTCAATGAGAAAGAATAACACCGGCACCTCCACTACTAGTAATCTCATGGGTCACCAGGATAAATTGCCGGACTTCACGCACCTCCCCAGGTTGCGGTGGTGCACAGTGCCAAACAAAGCAAGTAGTAACTATGCAGTAGAAGAAGAGTAGCCAACACTCACCATCCAGGGGTCTTTATTGTAGGATTCGGTGCAACAACATAAGTTGGCGGGCAGGGTGGAGAGAATAGGGTGTCTCGGGACAGCACTGTTTCAGGCGCCTCTTGTTTCGCGAGCCTATCGGCTTGTGTGACACATTGCTGTCCCGAGGCCCCTATCCTCTCCACCCTGCCCGCTGAACTTATGTTGTTATACCAAATCCTACAATAAAGACCCCTGGATGGTGAGTGCTGGCTACTGTTCTTCTTCTGCATGGTTACTTTAATGTTCTGTTACATAGAAGTAGCCAGAAATGTACAGAGTGTAAAAGATGTCGGTGAGATACAAAGGGTGAAAAAAATAGGTCAACCAACTGGCCACAAAACAATGGCTGGATTCACATATGTCTGGCAATCCAAAACTGTCTTGGATGGGAACACTAAATGTAACAAGTTGGATCTTTCCATCTAATATCCCATCTGTTGCCCCATACAATATAACTAGGGCCAGTCTTGGACTTTCATCACTGTTAACCCCTGGCGTGACTTAACTGGATTATAAAATGCTACATGCAATGTTTATGTAATCCAGCAACTGCAAGATACATAGCAACTATGCTGGATTACTGGAATAGAGGAAAAAGCTCTGAAATAGAACTTCATTAAATTATAGTTGGCACGAGCATGTGACATAGTACAAGCGGGCACGTTTTCAGTTTACTAAGGGCAGTGATTTCTATTTATCTGTGTTTGTCTTTTATAAAGGGGATATATATATGTTTATAGGTTATTTGATAATATAATAAAAATATGTCTATTCTCACAGATACATAGCTGTCTCCTTCGAAACTCTCAGACATTGGCTGTCTCTGACCAAAGAGCACTTCGGCTTCAACAGGGTGTGACAAGCAGTGCAGAACAGGTACAGTATGCTTGCTTTCGCCTTCCTCTGTGCTTACCAATATCCCTATATCTTCTTGACAACTCTTCCTACTCTCCTTCTTGAATCAATAGATGCTACAAACACTGTCCATGATGATACATGATCACATTAATGCTCTGCGCTCCTGTGACCTGGAAACTGTACAAGAAGACATCATATGTGCAAGACAGCTCCTCAGAGATGCCAAGAACTGTCGAGCTGTGAGTGTCTCAATTAGAAGTAACATGCCATAATATGTGCACATTCAGGCTGTATGTAAAATGGCAGTGCACAGCAATAACACAACAATGTGTAAATGTAGTGAAATGTCATATTCATTTTTGAGATCGTGAGAACCTTACGCTTTTTACACTAGTGGGAAATTGCGCTTTAGGATAATTAGCAAAAAAAAAGCAGATTAGCAGTTTATTGTCACATGCGCAGTAAATATGACCTTTATAAAATCTGCATACATAGCCTGATTTACATATTTTTCTTACTGAGCCAGCATTTCTGAATAAAATGCAGAAAACAACTACAAAGTGTAGGTGTTTTAAGTCCTTGAAAAAAAAAAAGAGTGCAATTATGAAAAATAGAGATAGTAATAGTAAAAACGATATCTCTTTTACCCAATATATATTACAAAATTTAGAAATTTCATGTCCATAAATTCATTTAGAATTTCCTTTGCATTTTCCCGAATAGAAACCCATATTTGTTCCTTATGCACTAATCTCCAGGGACCCATAAATACCTGGGGCTGACTCTGATCTATATCCCCAGACAGTCACTATATGGAACAATAATGCAGAATTTCCTGGCTCTTTTGTAACACTTGAGTATCTTTATGATTCATTGAATACCATTGTTTGTCCAGTAGCCGAACCATAAAATGATGTTGCTTTGTAAATGTAAGTGATGGATCACTTGTTTCCATTATGAAGTAACAAGTACTACTGCACTCAGATTGACATTACTGTCTAATATATAATACTCTATTGTATTACAATCTAAATTACCACTTCCCAAGAACTGCCAAATTCTTTATGACTAGTTTGCACATGAGGAGCATACTGAAAAAAGATGTCTTTAGCAGCTTCTGAATCCTCATGCTTGTCTGTATGGTTTACTAGACATAAAGGTGAAAACATGATCGGGTTATGGTGCAATTGTATTGTGTTTTGTATCTGCATCATGTCAATAACTAATGGAAGAATTTCGCAGCAGTATTGGAAACCAATACATCAATGCGTACTGAACTGTTTTCACCCTAAAACTATGTTTACACACAGTTTTTCTCCGTCGCTCTTCATTGGGGGACACAGAGACCATGGGTATATGCTCTTGCCACTAGGAGGCGCTGACACTAGAAAAAAAAGTCGGCTCCTACCTGGCAGGCTATACCCGCCTACTGGAAGTGAAGTAATCAGTTTTAGCTAGTGTCAGTAGGAGGCAAGGCACATGTCTGGTGCTCTCTACACCTGGTCTTTTTTTTTATTATTTCCTAGTAAGGGCTGTTTAGTTAGCTTTTTTCCTTCCATTTGTTTCTCATTTTCAGGTGTTTGTTCATGGCGCTATCTGTTCCCCCATATGCGACAAACGGGCACAGACATAGAGTATGTACTGTTAACCCCTTCTCGCCAACGGCCAGTGCCTGGAGGTTGTACCGTGGGTCCGGGTCCCCCACTGCCCCTGCTCGACCCACTATATTAGCCTGGTATGATGTAGCATGGCCATAAGCTGGTTGAAGCCGTCTGGGTGAGTGTATGAAGACCATGGGTGAGTATATCATCCCCTCCCCCCTCCACCCACCCGCCAGCCAGTGGACTCACAGTTACGGCAGCCATTTCTTTCTCAGGGCAGCCGCCGGTGTTTGCAGCGGCTCCCTGTACTTTCTGTGGACGTTGATTTTCTTTACTTCAGCTGGTCGGATCTCCTCCGGCGTTTGCTGGCTAGCGGGACCCATAATGGCAACGGGTAGCTCCGCCTTCCTTCTCCCTGTGCTCTGCACGGGAATCTAGAGACTAACTGAGGGAGGACTCTCTCCGGACAGAAAAGCCTTTCTGCGCCTCTCATGAACGGAGCTTGGCTCCGCCCCTCCTCCCGCAGAGAGTCCTACAGGCTTAGGGCACTGCAGTAGTTGTTCACACTACCAGGGATGTCAGAGGCTGTCTCCCTCCTCTGACTCCCTGGTTCAGGGCCATTTCTCCTCCAGCTCAGCGGGCATCACTGTCACCCCCCCACCCCTTGTCTCGGAGCGGCAAGCGCTCCTACAGCGCGCTGCATCACCGTTCCTGTTTAGTTTGCAGCTCCTTGTGCTTACAGTTAGAGATGAGCGAACTTACAGTAAATTTGATTCGTCACGAACTTCTCGGCTCTGCAGTTGATGACTTATCCTGCGTCAATTAGTTCAGCCTTCAGGTGCTCCAGTGGGCTGGAAAAGGTGGATACATTCCTAGGAAAGAGTCTCCTAGGACTGTATCCACCTTTTCTAGCCCACCAGAGCACCTGAAAGTTGAACTCATTTATGCAGGAAAAGTCATCAACTGCCGAGCCGAGAAGTTCGTGACGAATCAAATTTACTGTAAGTTCGCTCATCTCTACTTACAGTCACTGCTGGCTGTACACAGCTGCTATACTTAGTGCAGCTGTGCGGCGACTTGCCAGGGCACACGATTTACTGCTTAGGCACCGGCACAGAGTGCCGTTGGTGCTTGTCGAACCCACAGTTCCTCCCTTCTTCTGTCCTGACAGGCAAGGATTGGCGCAATTTTGCACCTCTCTCAGACAGAGTTTAGCTCCGCCCCTTTCCTTCCCCCGTAGCGCGTCCAGGCTTGGGCTCGGGGGTTAATGCCGGGAATTCGCCGGGCGCCTTGCGTCCCACGCCAGGCTCATTTAAAAAAATGTATAAAAAATTGTCTTCCCCTGGTCTCTTTGACTGGAAAATGCCCTCTAGCGGCTGTTAGGCTAGGTTCAGACTACGGAATCTCCGGGCAGAAAATTTCCGGCCGGAGATTCCGAGTTCCACCTGCACCAACTGAATTAGTCGGCGCTACGACTACGCGGACACTGCAGTCTCCTATAGACTGCTATGTGTTCCGCTAGGATTTCCGCCTGAAGAAAGAGCAACCCCTTTCTTCCGGTGGAAATTTTCTAGCGGATTTTTCATCCGGATTTTCCGCTTAACAAATTCCGAAGTGTGAATTTCTGAACGGAAAACCATTCACTACACTATGCATTATAGTAAGCGGAATTTCTGCCGGAAATTTCAAAGCGAAAATTCCGGCGGAAAATTCCGTAGTCTGAACCTAGCCTAAATGGTATTGTGTTTTTTGTGGCTCCCTCTGTGGCAGCTCATAGCTATAACAGTTTTTTGCCCGTAATATCTTTTTTTTCATCAGATTAATATCTGCTTTGACTGTATATGGGGTCCGCCTTTTTTTCCAGATAGCACAATCGGCACAATGCTTTTTGCCCTATTCCTCTGCCATACTTAATTCTGCAGAGTTCTCACTCTTTGTGGGAGCATATGCGAACCGCAGTGGCAGGCCGTTACGCGGTCCCTGAAGATTGCGGGGTTACATTCTGTTCCTGGTTTCCCCTTACACTGTCTACGATGCCATGTTTACTGTGCCCACGGCCGCTCCTAGTCCCTCCCTATCGGGGAACGGCTCTGGTCCGGTGACCTTACAGGGCTGTTGCGTTCCTGCCAGACGCCACGCGAGGGGTACCCACGGACAAAAGGAGTGTTCTTACCTTTATACTAATGCGATACTTAATCCCCTTGTGCTATTATTCCCCCCTCCATCTTAATCCCCTTGTGCTATTATTCCCTCCTCCATCTTAATCCCCTTGTGCTATTATTCCCCCTTCATCTTAATCCCCTTGTGCTATTATTCCCCCCCCTCCATCTTAATCCCCTTGTGCTATTATTCCCCCTCCATCTTAATCCCCTTGTGCTATTATTCCCCCTCCATCTTAATCCCTTTATGCTATTATTCCCCCTCCATCTTAATCCCTTTGTGTTATTATTCCCCCTCCATCTTAATCCCCTTGTGCTATTATTCCCCCTTCATTTTAATCCCCTTGTGCTATTATTCCCCCTCCTTCTTAGTCCCCTTGTGCTATTATTCCCCCTCCATCTTAATCCCATTGTGCTATTATTATCCGATATGGCAAAAGGGAATAAAATGGAGGGGAGAATAATAGCACAAGGGAATTAAGATGGAGGCGGAATAATAGCACAAGGGGATTAAAATGGAGGGGGAATAATGGCGCAAGGGGATTAAGATGAAGGGGGAATAATAGCACAAGGGGATTAAGATAGAGGGGGAATAATAGCACAAGGGGATTAAAATGGAGGGGGGAATAATAGCACAAAGGGATTAAACTGGAGGAGGAATAATAGCACAAAGGGATTAAAATGGAGGGGGGAATAATCAACCCCCTCCCATATTAATCCTTTTATGCCATTATTCCCCCCTCCATCTTAATCCACTTGTGCCATTATTATCCGATATGGCAAAAGGGGATCAGAGGAAGGGAGAATGGCACAAGGGGATCAATATGGAGGGGAGAAAATGGCGCAAGAGGATCAGAGGGAGGGAGGAATAATGTCACAAGAGATTAAGATGGAGGGGGGGGGGGTAATCATTACTCCCCCCACCTCCATATTAATCCCCTTGTGCCAATATTCCCCCCTCCATCTTAATTCCCTTGTGCTATTATTATCGGATATGGCAAAAGGTGATCAGAGGGAGGGGGGATAATGGCACAATTGGATTAAGATGGAGGGGGGATAATCACCCCCCCCCCTCCATATTAATCCCCTTGTGCCATCATCCCCCCTCCCTCTGATCCCCTTTTGCCATTATCCCTCCCCCCCTCCATCTTAATGCTCTTGTGCTATTATTTCTCCCCCCTCCCCCCGATCCCACTCGGCTAAGATATATATATATATATATATATATATATATATATACACACAACATACAAAAACCCTCCCTCCGTCCCATACACATATTTTCCCTTTTTTTTTTACTTTACCAGGCCTCCTGCGGTCCAGTGTGGCCTGTCCTTGCTTGTATCACGTCCCGTTCAGCGGGCCACACTGACGTGTGACGTCCTCCTGCGCTGTGCGGCACCTCCGCTCAACGTCAGGGGAGGTCACACGTCTCCCCGGCAACCACGCAGCTCCCTTACAGTAGCTTGTAAGGCCGCGCTACTGTACAGAGAGCTGCCGCGGCCATTCTCCGCTATGTGCTCATAAATACTGGCCAATGCATGGCCGGTATTTGTCAGCACATTGCGTACCCCCGAACAACCGGTGGCGTACCCCTAGGGGTATGCGTACCACCGGTTCAGAACCCCTGCTATACAGGGAGACGGGGATACCATCCATGGCTCCTCAGCATCCCCCGATCTCCCAGGGTGGCGGGGATTCTATCCCTGGCTCCTAGGCCTCCTGTCCTCCCACCTGCAACCAAGGGGGCACAGTGATCGACGATATGACTGTTGTTCCTTTTTTGCCAGCAACTGGAGGTGTACTCGTTCAGCCAGGCTGTTGTCTGCACGGTTTCCGATGCAGTCAGTCTCCCATCCCTGGGCGTGCATGGCTGGGGTTTCCAGTACCTCACTGCTGGTGGGAGAAATCTGGAAGAGGGTCCCCTGCAGGTGCACGGGTCTGACATCAGTCAGTCTGACTTTCTTCTGCTTGAGGGTCGCCCATCAGATCGTCCGCAGTACCCCACTTTCGGTGGGAGGGTTCACAGAAGTGACTCTGTGCATTCAGGAACCCTATACCAGTCAACCAGGCAGTGGTCTGCGTGGTTTACTACTACGTCGGGTCACCTACCATACACTTCCCACACCTTGGCGGAAGTTCAGGTATCCCACTGCTGAGGTGTAATTCTGAGCGAGGGACCCCATGTTGTTCCATGAGCCTTTCACAATGCACCACGTAGTGGTTCGACGGGTTCCCTACTTTCCCAGGTCCCTCTCCACAGGCTTGCTGCTATCACGGATAAGGGCTGGTAAACCACTTTCAGTGTGTGGTTCAAAGGGCGGGGAAGGTGTGTCCACAGTTCCTATGCCAATTAGCCAGACTGTCTGCATGGTTTTTGCATCCACTAGGTCACCTTCCCCATTCCTGCCGCTCCAGCGGCAGATGTCTGGTGACTCACTTTCAGTGTGAAGTTCTGAAGAAGTGGCTCTGTGGATTCATTGGACCTTTCTACTGGTAAGTCAGACTGTGTCTGCATATTTCCTGCACCTCATTCGTCCTTTATCTCTTTAGTCTGCAACTGCAGTTCTGGTGTGTAGCACCATTAAGAGATGGGGTGTGGGTGTTTCCTGCAGGGTCTATGAACTTCGCAGCAGCAGAACTCTTGGTTCCCCTTTCTAACAGCGTAACATTAGTCTTCTCAGGGCATGGTTGTGGCACGCTGTTGAGTGCTGAGACTAGTTGCCATGCTTCCAAACATTAGGATGTCTGTGGTGCCCTTCGTGATGGCAGTCTTAGTACCCCTCAACTATCATGAGGTACCCATGCCTGTGCCCCTACATATGCTCTGGACACCCTGCTCATGTAGAGCCTCCCCTCCTTTTCAGACCTTCCTGTGTAATTGTTTCCACAGGTCTGTAGTGGTTGAGCACCTCTGTTCGGGCATGGGGCTTGCTGGGGCGATGGCCTGTTCAGTCAGAAACCCCGCCCCTCCATGCCTCCTGGTATCTTCCTGGGTTCCTGTACGGGGTGGCTCAGGTGCTGCTCTGTTGCCTTATTCATCGGCCAGGATGGCTCCATGGCCGCACCATCTGCCCCCCCCCCTTTTTTCACAGGGTCCAAGGTTTCGCCACAATGGGGTGTTTGCTCCCAACGCTGTACATTGCTACGTGTGCTTCTTACTTGGATTCGTAGTTATGTCTTTGTATCTCCCAGCTCCAGTATACAGGATTCAAATCCCTCTGGGGACACAACATGGCTCCTCCGTGCATCAGCATGTTTTTGCAGGATCCCTGGGGGCTACATCCACCCAGTGCTTTGATACGTTACCGTAGAGCAGCATTTCCTTGCTCCTACAGTACATGGCGCTCTTTGGAAATTCCCTTCCACAGGGGGTACTGGGATCAGGAAGCTTAGCACGGTCAGTGCCTGGGTTTCGTCTCCACATCCCTTTGTTTTCCCCTCCACTAGGGGGACTATTTCACTGAGCATTTTCTTCTGCCAAGATGGAGCCATCTCGCACTTCCCCCTACATGGTGGGGTACCCTGCTGGGCCTTTGTTTTTTTGCTGGGAGTGATGGGAAGTGCTTTTCGCCGGCTCTGCTTGTGTGCTTACTGCTCACTATTGCAGCCTGGCTCTCCTCCTGTTTCTGGTTGTCTACTGCTGCTTATGCAGCTAGGGCATTTTCCTCTGTAGGAGGGGTTTATGCAATCGTGTACAGCTCAGCGACAGACAGTCTGCCATTGCACTCTTCCTTCCTTGGCGCAATATCCGGGAAGGGTGTGCTCATCCTTCCTTTTGCCAGTGTCAGTGGCGCTACACTGCCACTCCGATCTTTTGGAGTAACCTTCTTGTGCCCAGAGCCTGGGAGTCCCAGCTGGGTCCCCTTTCGCTTTTCCCTCCATTTCCGTCCTGACGAGAAGTTGCTGGGAGTTGCTCCTGGTTCGCTCCAACTGCTGGGTCTAAGACCAATTAATCCTTGTTTTGGGCTCTCTCTAGACTGCTGTGCTGTACCTTGTTTTCTGGGTCCTTCCTCCTGGTCCTTCAGGCCTTCGTGATGATTGCGTTCCCGGGCAACATGTAGTGCTCCTGCCCAGGCTTCTTCACAATTCCATTGTGGGGCGGTCGTTCTGTACCGCTCTTCTTCTTGTCCCGACTTAGCAGTATGTTTCCCGGAGCGTTTTGTGGTTTTTTGTCTTGCTCCTCCTACAGGTGGGGCACCTCCCGGTGTCTCGAGAGTCTCCAGTTCCATGTCGTAGTTCCGGTTTTCCAGGTCACTCCTTACTTTCCTTTTCCTCCTTCGGGGTCCATTTACTCCGGGGTTGGACGGCAAGTCTGTCTACTGAGTTGTTCCAGTCGGGCCATTTTTCAGCTGCAGCATTGCTGTGGTTTCTTCCCGCTGTTCAGCCTGTGTGGTGTCCTCTCTGAGTCCGCTCTTCTCCCCAGGTGTTCACGCTGTGCCCCTGGGACAGTGTTTTTTGGCGCCTACATCTTTTTGGATCTTCTGCACTATGCCTCTCCGGAGATAGTTCCCATCTCTCTTTTCCAGAAGTTTATGGTCTTCATCTTGACTGACTCGCCTTCGGCTCTCCCTGGTGTTTTCTCACCAGGTTCTCTGGTTTCGGTTGGTCCTCTGTATGGGTTCTCTTTTTGTTCCCTTTTCCTTTTTTGTTCCCAACCGGGCTCTCCCTCCGCCTGGTTCTGTGTTTCTTGGAGTTGGATTCCTACCTCCTTCCAGGTTGGTTCGGCCCATCGGGTCTCTGCATCGCCCCTTCTTGTCTCTCTCTGTGGCTTGTTGGTTTAGAGTCTCTTCTAAGGACGGTCCCTTCCTTGGTGTCCAGTGGGAACTGCTGGAAGCTCAGTTCCAGGCCTCAGTTGCCTTTTAGCCCAGGGTCTCATCCGTGAGTGTTACGGCCGGCTGTGGTTCAGTCTCCGTACTGACTCCCTTCCTCTGGTGTTTTTCTTCCACCCCAGGGACTGTTTTGGTATGTCTCTGTGTCCCCCAATGAAGAGCAACAGAGAAAAGGAGATTTTTTTGTACTCACCATAAAATCTCTTTCTCGTAGCCTTCATTGGGGGACACAGCACCCACCTATGTCTTCATTCTTGTCAGGATAGCCTTTTCCGGTTCTTAAGTGTTTCTCCAGGATTCCTTTGGACTTGTCTCTTGGTTTGCTCCTCCTACTGCTTTGTAACAAAACTGATTACCTCACTTCCAATGGGTGGGTATATCCTGCCAGGGAGGAGCCGACTTTTTTTTCCTAGTGTCAGCGCCTCCTAGTGGAAAGAGGATATACCCATGGACTCTGTGTCCCCCAATGAAGGCTACGAGAAAGAGATTTTACGGTGATTACAAAAAAATCTCCTTTTTTTGGATTTTTCTAGCTGTACAAAAATTGTCCATTTTTGTAATAAAACAGAAAACAAAACAATGTTATAGCTATTGGTTTTAAAAAAATAGAATTTTTTTTTTAACCTCTTAAGGATGTAGGGCATACCTGTACGCCCTGCGCCCGGTCCCGGTGTTTAAAATGGAGTCACGCCGTGACCCTGCATCACACCGGGTCGGTCCCGGCTGCTAATGATAGCCGGGACCCTGGCCTAATAGCATGCACGCTATTAACCCTTCAGACGCCGCAATCAAAGTTGATCGCCGCGTCCAAAACGAAAGTAAAAGCTTCCCGGCAGCTCAGTCGTGCTGATCGGGACTATCGTGATAAAATCGCAATGTTCTGATCAGCTAGGACGTGAGCGGAGGTCCCCTCACTTGTCTCCGTCGCGCCCGATTGGCGTTTGATTGCTCCAAGCCTGTGTTAGCTCCAATTATTAAAACTATAGCTTAAGGTTATATGTTAACACACCAGAATTTCTGCATGGAATTCTGCATGAAAATTCTGCATGAATTAATAGCCAATAGAGGGATTCCGCTGTCCCATTCACAAAACAGAATTTCTGCTGCAGAATTTTCACTGCAGGAATTCCATTGAAGTAAATGGGCAATTAATTTCTGCGGAATTTACTGCAGATTTTTCATGCAGAATTCAGTGCACAAATTCTGCTGTGTGAACATAGCCTTAGGGTGCATTCACGCCATGTTTAGTCAATACGGGGACTAGATACGGATGGGGGAGTGAAAACCGGACACTTCCGTACCCCAGTCAGACCCGTAGTATACCACGGTTTTAAGTCCGGTTACAAAACCAGATACAGGGCAAGAATGAGCCGACCGGAGTCACTATCTGACTCCGGTTGGCTGATTCAAATGAATGAGATGGGAACTGGGTCCTGGGGTACGGGAGCGTCCGGTTTTACTCCCCCCAGCAGGATCTGGTCCCCGTATTAACAAAACGTGGTGTGAACAAAGCCTAAGATTTTTTTTCCTGTCTAGGTTAGAGTGGGTTAACACTTTGCTTTTGTCTCTGTTTAACTGTTTCCTTTACAGTAGTTCTATTTTATGTATATAAAAACTTTGCTATATAATAAGCTATTGCGTATTTGTTTTTTTTCTTTTTTCTTCTTTATAATGTAAGTAAATGGAGAATGGATTCTGCTGTATGACATACAGCAACATTAACTTTCCGTTAATGTAGTATTGTTTTTACTTGCCAATTGTATAAAACATATATGTTATATGGAAACAATACTGCTGTGTGAACCCACTCTTATTCTGCTTCACTTTAATTCTACACTTGCTATTGTTTCCTTTAGTTATTACCACGTCTCCTAGAAGCAGGCAGCTGGCTGTCTCCTTCAGGCCCTGCTCAGAGGCTTCTTGATACAGTCTCATATGAACTCTCTCGAGCAGTGGACAGGGAATTGCAGGTATTTCCTTTTTTAAGCTTTATTAGTTTTTTATGTTATTAGTATTTATTATGCTGGTGTGATATTGCCTTCTTTAATACTTTTGTGGCAGAGCTGAATTCAAATTGCTCATAGATTTAGAAGACGTGGTACATCTGTGTCTAGCACACCTGATAGAAAACTCTCAATATTCTTGTCTACATGGTCCAATCGATAGGACAAGCAATTCAATAAGCCATGTGGACAGTGCTCTTGGCAGGGAGTTGATGGTTTCTGAATTTGCTGACTCTTTATCCACAAATAGTGTGTGTTGGCCAGAGGTCAGAATTATTGTACACAATAAATCATTTATTTTTTATTATGTAAAAGGAATGCTTTCACATGTTATAATAATACATTTTTTATATGTTATAATAATAAATGTTTTCTTATCCTGCCTTATACTAATAAATAGAGGTTTTGCAAGCCTCCTGTAAAGGGGGGATTGAAAAATTGTTACACATGTCTGATAAACGTTTCCATCAGTGCAAACATTGTAAGCATAGCATACAGCCATTTTCTAATGCAAGTATGATAAAACCTATTATGTATTGTAAATGTGGAAAAAAACATTTAGTGGTAACAGTAATAATAATAATAATAATAATATATATATATATATATATATATATACATATATTATTTTATTTTTATTTTTAAAATTTATTTATTTTTGGATACAAGATGAACTTTGATCCAAAATAAAGTAAAGAATTATTAGCTTTCAGCATCATGGATATTTTCTGTCTTCTACTCAGAACATTGCAGACACCATGTGGGAGGCTACTCAGGATCTTTTCCCTGGAGCAGCACGAGATGCACAGCGTGGAGGAGCAATGCTCTGCAGACTTCGAGAACAACATGGACTTAGCCCACCACATATACGTGATATGCTTAGGCAGGTGGGGAGTGAAATACATAGTAAGCTGAGGTAAGTGATTGACAGTACTTACTACAGATTGGAAAGGAAGACAAAAAAAAAAAAAGTGAATTGGAAATGCTGGATTGGAAATGCTGCCGTAACTGTGATTATAACTTATTTAAAGAATTATAAATTCTTGACAAATGCATGAACATTAGTGGTCAGAATAAACATTAATAATTAAAACTTCTAGCAGAATGGGTATTGTGTATCACAGATTGACCATTAAAGATTTACAGTAAGTTAAAGAACATTACCATAAAAATTAAATGACCCCGGTTAAAAATAAGAAAAGACGAGAAAGTGATTCCAATAACTGGACAAGGAAAAATGGAAATATGATTTGTTTCTAGGGCTCTTAGCAGTCATTTAAGGTCACACACAATGGGGTTTATTTACTAACGTGATGCCGACTCTTTTTTGTCGGATTTTGCCCCCAAATTGTGTTGCACGTTCCATGCGACACAATTTGCGACCAGAAAAAAACAAAACCCTCCATTTTACAAGAAAAACTCGAAAAGGGGGCATGGCTACGGGAGAAAGTGGGTGTGGCCCTGACAACAGGGGTGTGGCCCCAACAGTTTTGAAAAATCCCAACATATTTACTAAGGTTTCCACAGAAAATGTGGTGGATTTGAGCTGGGAAAAACCAACAGATCAGAACAGTTGTAAAAAAAAAAGCAAAACGTAGGGAAAAGTGCAAAATGTAGGGAAACCTTAGTAAATATCTTGGGAAAATACCTGTCGGAAATCAAAACCCAAAAAGAAAACTACACTCCACTCTTAGTAAATAAACCCCAATGTGCGAATAGTTATTACAACTATCTCTCTACTAACTTCATTCAGACAATACTGGCCCTGTAGATGCACTCTGCTCATGATGTTGGGTGGGTAGCGACAAGGAATTGGAATTCCCCCCCATCAGCCCTGCTCTAACACAGTTTGAGATATATATATATATATGTATACACCGTATTTATCGGCATATAACAAGCATTTTTTAGGCTAAAATCTTTAGCCTAAAGTCTATCTACGTGTTATACGCCGATAAACTGTTTCTGACCCTGCAGAAGCCGCTCTGCCGCTGCCTGCTTCTCTGCCCCTGCCTATCCTGGGGTCCAGAGACCGCCGCCGCCACTGCCCCATTGCCTCCCCCATCCCCGCTTTTATAATTACCTGTTCCCGGGGTCCACGCTGCTTCTGGCTCCGGTGTAATGAAGAAAACTGTGTCTTGAAGCGTTGTTGCTATGCGCTGCGCAATGATGAGTGACGTCTTCAACGCGACGTCACCGTCAGTGGCCCAGTGCACAGTGACAGCTAAGAACGCCTCCGGAGCCAGAAGCAGCGTGGACCCCGGGAACAGGTAATTATAAAACCGGGGATGGGGGAGGTAATGGGGCAGCGGCGGTGGCAGTCTCTGGATAGCCAGGGGGAGAGAAGCGGCGGCAGCAGGGCTCTAGACCCCAGGAAAGACAGGAGGAGAGAAGCGGGCAGCAACGGCCTCTCTCCCCTGCCTTTCCTGGGGGCTTCTGCGGGTTCAGAAACAGTCTATCAGGGTATACACATGCACACACACACCCTCATTTTACCAAGGATATTTGGGTAAAAAACTTTTTTTATCCAAATATCCTTGGAAAAATGAGGGTGCGTGTTATAGGCCGGTTATAGGTGGTATACCCCGATAAATAAGGTATATATAAATATATTTATTTATTTAAGGTTTTATAGTTGCTTCAGAGGAAAGCTTTACAGTTCTTAAACATCTCAGGATATTAACTATGACATATTTTTAATAATTACTAACAGATTGTCACTAGCAATGTTTCCTTAAAGGGGTACTCCGCTGGAAAACATTTTCTTTAAAATCAATTGGTGCTAATCAACTTCTATTAAAAAAAATCCCAATCCTTCCAGTACTTATAATACACAGGAAGTACTTCAGTTCTTTTCTTTTTGAATTTCCTTTCTCCTTGACCACAAGTGCTCTCTGCTGACACCTCTGTCAATTTTAGGAACTTACCACATAGCAAACCTCTCTTGCTCTGGAAAGTTCCTGAAACTGAGGTGTCAGCAGAGAGCACTTGTGGTCAGGCAGAAAGGAAATTCGAAAAGAACTTCCTGTGGAGCATACAGCAGCTGATAAGTACTGGAAGGGTTGGGATTTTTTAATAGAGGTAATTTACAAATCTGTTTAACTTTCTTGCACCAGTTGATTTAAAAGAAAATGTTTTCCAGTGGAGTACCCCTTTAAACAGATCAAGAATGTAGCAGGTGTCAATCAGATCTGCAAATTATCAACGTTTTTATCACCCAGCTCTAATGTGTGGCATGTGGGAGGGGCTTCAATGGCATAGGAGCCAGAATGGAAGCAAATTTTTTCAGCCACATGAGACCTCAGAAAGTAAACACGTCAGTACAGTATGATTGTGTGATGCCTCCTGATCGTCAAAGTGCTAATTACTGCCCCTTGTCGCAAACTGAGAGGAACTGTATACTCGAACTGAGAGACCTTGGTTTATCCCTACGGCAGATCACTGTTCAATTTTGAATATCTAAATGGTTGGAAGACCTATGAAAGAGCTGGAATTACAGAGGTAAACCTCTGCATGGCCAGATATTCAGATTAGAAGAATAGCGCGTATTGATCAATTCTATACTGTGAGTGAAATGGGGCATCACATACCAAGCCGAGGGTATCGAACACTGTCTACACAAACCATCAGAAGGAGCTTGCACTAAATTGGGCTATGAGCCAGGGGTTTAGTTACAGGTGTTTCATTGACTTACCAACACTGCTCTCAAAGGCTTTCATCCGGACCCCTCTAGCCTTCATTTCAGGTACACTAACAGCTCTGCATTACATTGACTTGGTTGTGGAACCAGTGACATAGCCATTTTATTGAACTGTCTGAGGAGCAGTTTTTCAACACAATGCCAGTGTAATGACTCGTCCATGTTTGGCCTAAAGGGTTAAACTATCTTGAGGTTTGGCTTGACCTGGATGCTTGGCTATGCTCTAGCCAATCTGGGCTGTTAGCAGCTTATCAGGCTGAGCCTGCACCTGTGGGAATAGCTACTTAAGTCCAGCTCACTCTGTTTGGAGTTGCCAGTAAAAGAACTTAGTTTGCGTAACCAGCATTGTTTGTTCTCTGTAATCTGGATATTGATCTTTGGGTTTTCCCTTGACTCTTTTCTTGCTTTGCGTTCCTTTACTCTGTTATTTCCTGGTACCGACCTTGGCTAGTTTGACTACGATTTGACTGTGTGTGTGTCTTAGTGTATCCCTGTTAGTTTGTGTGCCTTGAGCAGTTCTCCGACTGCGACTGTTTCGTCTTTTATTATTTTGACAACGCTGCCCCAGCACTTAGCAGGGAGGGGTTCTCATCATGGTTGTCAATCCGTCACTTATAGAGGATAGGCAATAGGTAGGGACAGTGTCTGTGGGTGAGTTAGGGATTCACTGTTCCCTGCCCATATGTGACAGCCAGGTTGCATGTTGTGCATGCTACTATGAGCAACCTGAGTGGCCTAAGCATGTTACCATGGCCTGCAGTATCTTTTGGCTCACATCGAGAACATCTGATACATCCTTGGTAGGCAATTGCAAAGGTGGATCTTGATAATTTGCATGCTCAAGTGCAATTACAGTGGCAGAAAATTCCTCAGACAACCATTAATGACCCCCTTATAAAGGATACTGAATAAATCAAGATGTTTTTAATATTTTGTTTTCATTTTTTTTTTTTCATTTGCATTTCATGAATATGTCTATCAATCCTGTAATTTTCATAGTTCCACAAATTTTTCTTTTTGGCATTGTAGTTTCAATGTTAAAGGGGCATTCCAGGAAAAAACATTTTTTTTATATGTCAACTGGCTCCAGAAAGTGAAACAGATTTTAAATTACTTCTATTAAAAAATCTTAATCCTTCCAATAATTATCAGCTGCTGAAGTTAACTTGTTCTTTTCTGTCTGACAACAGTGCTCTCTGCTGACACCTCTGTCTGTCTTGGCAACTGCACAGAGTTGGAGAGGTTTGCTATGGGGATTTGCTTCTACTCTGGACAGTTTCCGAGATAGGTGTCATCAGAGAGCACTTAGAAAAGAACAACTCAACTTCAGCAGCTCATAAGTACTGAAAGGAGTAAAAAAAATTTAATAGAAGTAATTTACAAAACTGTTTAACTTTCTAGAGACAGTTGATACATAATTTTTGTTTTCCTGGATAATCCCCTTAACCACTTAGGGACCCAGGGTGTACAGGTATGCCCTGACACCCTGGTACTTAACCCCTTAACGACCACGGACATAAATGTACGTCCTGGTTTGGCAGTACCTCACGCACCAGGACGTACATTTACATCCTGTGTATGACCGCGAGCATCGGAGCTGTGCCCGCGTCATGCACGGCAGGTTCCGGCTGCTATCAGCAGCCGGGGACCCGCCGTAATGGCCGACATCGACGATAGCGCGGATGTCCGCCATTAACCCCTCAAATGCCGTGATCTGTATAGATCATGGCATCTGCGACAATGCGCATGATAAAATAGATGATCGCCCGCAGTGCTGCCGCGGCAATCCAATAATCTGTAATGGCGGACGGAGGTCCCCTCACCTGCCTCTGGCCATCTCCCGGCATCTCCTGCTCTGCTCTGAGATCGAGTAGACCAGAGCAGGAGATAGGTGATAATACTGATCAGTGCTATGTCCTATGCATAGCACTGAACAGTATTAGCAATCAAATGATTCCTATAGATAGTCCCCTATGGGGACATAAAAAGTGTAAAAAAAAAAAAGTAGAAAAATGTAAAAAAAAAAAATAATTGAAAAATCCCCTCCCCCAATTAAAATGAAAATGATCAGTTTTTCCCATTTTACCCATAAAAAGCGTAACATTTTTTTTCTACAAATATATTTGGCATCGCCGCATGCGTAAATGTCCGAACTATCAAAATATAATGTTAATGATACCGTACGGTGAACAGCGTAAACGTAAACATTTTTAAAAAGTCCAAAAAATTTTTGTCACATTTTATTCAAAAAAAATGTATAAAAAATTATGTAAAAGTTTTATATCTGCAAATGTGGTATTGATAAAAAGTACAGATGACGGTGCAGAAAATGAGCCCTCATACCACCCTATATATGGAAAAATGAAAAAGTTATAGGTGGTCAAAATAGGGCGATTTTAGATGGCTGATTTTGTACAAGAAGTTTTAGATTTTTTTTAAGCTGTACAAAAATATACAGTGGTCCCTCAACATACGATGGTAATTTGTTCCAAACGACCCATCGTTTGTCAAATTTATCATATGTTGAGGGATTCGTGCAATGTAAAGTATAGGAAGTTATACTCCCCTGTCCCCGCCGCTCCAGACCGCGTCCTCACCGCTCCTGATGCTGTCCCAGGGGCTTCGGTGTCTTCTTCGGGATCCTCCGGCTTCTTCCGCCTCGCTTTCTGGTGACGTTATTACGTTGGTGCGCCAGGACGGCGTGCGCACGACGTAATAACGACGCCGGAAAGCGAGGCCCGGACCCCGGAGAAGATGCAGAATACGCTGGAAGATCGCGAAGTGGACCCTAAGCAGCGGGGATAGGTAAGTGAACCTGTCCGGGATGCTTAAACTGCTATCCGACAGCAGCTTAAGCATTTTGCGCTGTCGGATAGCAGTTAAAGTGATGGCCCCAACATATAAAAGCATCGTATATCGATGATGACATCGACATGCGATGGCCTCTGAGAGGCCATCGTATGTCAATTTGATCATATGTCGGGGCCATCGCATGTCGGGGGGTTACTGTAAATGTATCCAGCCATGGGTATCATTTTAATCGTATTGACCCACAGAATAAAGAACACATATCATTTTTACCGTAAATTGTACAGTGTGAAAATGAATCCAAAATGTGCAAAATTGTGGTTTTCATTCAAATTTTCTCCCTACAAAAATATTTTTTGGGGTTCGCCGTACATTTTATTGTAAAATGAGAGGTTTCATTACTAAGTACAATTGGTCACGCAAAAAACAAGCCCTTATATGGGTCTGTAGATGGAAATATAAAAGAGTTATGGATTTTAGAAGGTGAGGAGGAAAAAACGAAAATGCAAAAATAAAATTGGCCTGCTCCTTAACCCCTTAAGGACGCAGGACGTAAATGTACGTCCTGGTGAGGTGGTACTTAACGCACCAGGACGTACATTTACGTCCTAAGCATAACCGCGGGCATCGGAGCGATGCCCGTGTCATGCGCGGCTGATTCCGGCTGCTGATCGCAGCCAGGGACCCGCCGGCAATGGCCGACGCCCGCGATCTCGCGGGCGTCCGCCATTAACCCCTCAGGTGCCGGGATCAATACAGATCCCGGCATCTGCGG
The DNA here is from genome assembly GCF_029499605.1 of Hyla sarda. Classification (NCBI taxonomy): domain Eukaryota; kingdom Metazoa; phylum Chordata; class Amphibia; order Anura; family Hylidae; genus Hyla; species Hyla sarda. The sequence goes on from NC_079189.1 coordinate 396,158,484, forward strand.
GAGTTCGCGATTTAAATGAACGATCGGATCGCCCGCAGCGCTGCTGCGGGGATCCGATCATTCATAACGCCGCACGGAGGTCCCCTCTCCTTCCTCCGTGCGGCTCCCGGCGTCTCCTGCTCTGGTCTGTGATCGAGCAGACCAGAGCAGGAGATGACCGATAATACTGATCTGTTCTATGTCCTATACATAGAATAGATCAGTATTAGCAATCATGGTATTGCTATGAATAGTCCCCTATGGGGACTATTCAAGTGTAAAAAAAAATGTAAAAAAATGTAAAAGTAAAAGTAAAAAAAAAGTGAAAAATCCCCTCCCCCAATAAAAAAGTAAAACGTCCGTTTTTTCCTATTTTACCCCCAAAAAGCGTAAAAAACATTTTTTATAGACATATTTGGTATCGCCGCGTGCGTAAATGTCTGAACTATTAAAATAAAATGTTAATGATCCGGTACGGTGAACGGCGTGAACGAAAAAAAATTTAAAAAGTCCAAAAGTCCTACTTTTTTAATACATTTTATTAAAAAAAAAATTATAAAAAGTGTATTAAAAGTTTTTTATATGCAAATGTGGTAGCAAAAAAAAGTACAGATCATGGCGCAAAAAATGAGCCCCCATACCGCCACTTATACGGAAAAATAAAAAAGTTAGAGGTCATCAAAATAAAGGGATTATAAACGTACTAATTTGGTTAAAAAGTTTGTGATTTTTTTTAAGCGCAACAATAATATAAAAGTATATAATAATGGGTATCATTTTAATCGTATTGACCCTTAGAATAAAGAACACATGTCATTTTTACCATAAATTGTACGGCGTGAAAACAAAACCTTCCAAAATTAGCAAAATTGCGTTTTTCGTTTTAATTTCCCCACAAAAATAGTGTTTTTTGGTTGCGCCATACATTTTATGATATAATGAGTGATGTCATTACAAAGGACAACTGGTCACGCAAAAAATAAGCCCTCATACTAGTCTGTGGATGAAAATATAAAAGAGTTATGATTTTTAGAAGGCGAGGAGGAAAAAATGAAAACGTAAAAATTAAATTGTCTGAGTCCTTAAGGCCAAAATGGGCTGAGTCCTTAAGGGGTTAAGGGGAAAATGGGCTTGGTCCTTAAGGGGTTAAGGACCCAGGGTGTACCTGTACCGAGGACTGGACGGGGATGCCTGGTGAAATCGTTCAGCAGACACCTGTGCAAACCCCTAGGGGGCTCCTGAGACCCCTACATGTCGTCGATCACTGCAAATCATCAGTCAATTCAGACTGGCGATTAGCGGCGATTCCAGGTCAATCAGCAGGAGTGAGGTGGCATGGGTTCCACCTCACAATCGCTTGATTGATCAGTCTGGACAACCGATCAATAACCAAGCCTGCTGGGAGATGATCAGGCGGCGATTGGGTAAGTCGGAGGTCCCTTACCTGTCCATCGGGGCAGGCGAGGGTCCCTGGCATCGACGTGAAGGGTGGGGACCAGACCAGGATGCCTGCTGAAATCGTCCTTAGTGGTGTCGGCAGGATACAGAGTCCTCAGTGGCGGCGGCAGGATAGAGCACGAGGTGAGTTGTTCTTGCTGTTGCTAAGCAACAACTCCCAGCTTGCACAGCCAAAGGGCATGCTGGGGGTTGTAGTTTTGCAGCAGCTGGTGGCAAAACTACAACTCCCAGCATGCCCATTGGCTGTTTGTGCATGCTAGGGCTTGTAATTATGCAACAGCTGGAGGCACTTTTTTCTATGAAAAAGTGTGCCCCAGTTGTTGCATAACTGCAACAACCAGCATGCACAAATAGCCAAAGGGCATGCTGGGCGATGTAGTAGTGTGCCTCCAGCTGTTGCATAACTACAGCTTCCAGCATGCCCTTCGGCTGTCAGTGCATGCTGAGAGTTGTAGTTTTATAACAGCTGATGGCACACTGGTTGCGAAGCACACAGTTTGTTACCTAACTCAGTGTTTTGCAACCAGTGTGCCTCCAGCTGTTGCAAACTACAACTCCCAGCCTGCACTGACAGACCGTACATGCTGGGAATTGTAGTTGTAGGCACACTGGTTGAGGCACACTGGTTGAGACACACTGAGTTAAGTAACAAACTGTGTTTTGCAGCCAGTGTGCCTCCAGCTGTTGCATAACTGCAACTCCCAGCATGCACGAACAGCCAAAGGACATGCGGAAAGTTGTACTTTTGCAACAGCTGGAGGTTCAGGGTACATTCACACGGGCGGGGGTTTACAGTGAGTTTCCGGCTGCAAGTTTGAGATGCAGCAAATTTTCCACCGCAGCTCAAAATCCCAGAGGGAAACTCACTGTAAACCCCCGTTCATGTGAATGTACTCTAGAAACACTACACTACACTACACCTACACAAAATAAGTAAAACACTACATATACACATACCCCTACACAGTTACCCCCCCCCCCCCCCCAATAAAAAAAAAAAGTCTCTTACGGCACTGCTTCCAAAACGGAGCCTCCAGCTGTTGAAAATCAACAGCTCCCAGTATTGCTGGACAGCCACTAATTGTCGAGGGATGCTGGGAGTTTTGCAACAGCTGGAGACACCCTGTTTGGGAAAAACTGCCGTAGAGTATTTTGGTGGCGGATGCAAATCCCCAATTTAGGTTTCAAATGCGCATGGTGCTCTCTCGCTTTGGAGCCCTGTCGTATTTCGACGCAATAGTTTAGTGCTTTTGGGTACTTTTTCTCTTTTTACCCCTTATGAAAAGGTAAAGTTGGGGTCTACACATTTTTATTTATTTTTTTACACTAACATTCTGGTGTTGCCCCATACTTTTAATTTTCACAAGCTGTAAAAGGAAAAAAAAGACCCCCAAAATTTGTAACACAATTTCTTCTCAGTGCAGAAATACCCCATATATGGACGCAAAGAGCTCTCCGGGCGCACAACATGGCTCAGAAGTGAGAGCGCACCATGTACATTTGAAGCCTAAATTGGTGATTTGCACAGGGGTGGCTGATTTTACAGCGGTTCTGACATAAACACAAAACAATAAATACCCACATGTGACCCCATTTTGGAAACTACAACTCTCACGGACCGTAACAAGGGGTATAATTTTTGTTAAATTTGGATGTGAAAATGAAATAAAAAATTCTTCTCACTAAAATGTTGGTGTTACCCTACATTTTTCATTTTCACAAGGGAAAATAGGAGAAAAAGACCCAAAAATTTGTTTCTTCTTTTCTTCTGAGTATGGAAATACCCCATATGTGGATGTTAAGTGCTCTGCGGGCGCACTACAATGCTCAGAAGAGAAGGAGCGCCATTGGGCTTTTGGAGAAAGAATGTGTCAGAAATTGAAGGCCATATGTTTTTACAAAGCCCCCATGGTGCCAGAACAGTGCCCCCCCCCACACACACACACACACATGTGACCCTATTTTAAAAACTACACCCCTCACAGAATTTAATAAGGGGGCAGTGAGCATTTACACCCCACTGGTGTCTGACAGATTTTTGGAACAGTGGTTCTTGAAAATGTAAAATATTATTTTTCATTTGCACAGTCCACTATTCCGAAGATTTGTCAAACACCAGTGGGGTGTAAATGCTCACTGCATCCCTTATTAAATTCTGTCAGGGGTGCAGTTTCCAAATGGGGTCACATGTGGGGGGGGAGGTCCACTGTTCTGGCACCACGGGTGGCTTTGTAAATGCACATGGCCCCCGACTTCTATTCCAACCAAATTCTCTCTCTAAAAGCTCAATGGCGCTCCCTCTCTTCTGAGCAATGTAGTTCACCCGCAGAGCACTTTACATCCACATATGGGGTATTTCCTTACTCAGAAGAAATGGTGTTACAAATTTTGGGAGGCTTTTTTGCCTATTACCCCTTGAGAAAATGAAAAATTTGGGGGAACACCAGCATTTTTAGTGAAAAAAATCTAATTTTTAATTTTCACGTCCAACTTTAGAGGAAATTTGGCAAACACCTGTGGGGTGTAAAGGCTCACTGTACCCCTTGTTACTTTCCTTGAGGGGTTTAGTTTCCGAAAAGTATTCCATGTGGGTTTTTATTTTTGCTGTTCTGGCACCATAGGGGCTTCCTAAATGTGACATGCCCCCCAAAAACCATTTCAGAAAAACTCACTCTCCAAAATCCCATTGTCGCTCCTTTCCTTCTGAGCCCTCTAGTGCACCCACAGAGCACTTAACATCCACATATTAGGCATTTCTTTACTTGAGAGAAATTGGGTTACAAATTTTAAGGTGATTTTTTTTCCTTTTAACCCTTGTAAAAATAAAAATCTGGGTCTACAAGAACATGCGAGTGCAAAAAAATTTTCTCCTTCACTTTGCTGCTATTCCTGTGAAACACCTAAAGGGTTACTGAATGTCATTTTGAATACTTTGGGGGGTGCAGTTTTTATAATGGGGGTCATTCATGGGGTATTTCTAATATGAAGGTCCTTCAAATCCACTTCAAAACTGAACTGGTCCCTGAAAAATTCCGATTTAGAAAATTTTGTGAAAAATTGGAAAATTGCTGCTGAACTTTGAAGCCCTCTAATGTCTTCCAAAAGTAGAATATGTCATGAAAAAAAAAATCTCGGAATCAGAATAAAAAGTAAAATCATCCCAGAGTTCTTAATGCTTAAAGACACAGTGGTCAGATGTGCAAAAAATGCTCGGGTACTTAAGGTGAAAATGGGCTGGGTCCTTAAAGGGGTACTCCGGTAGAAAACTTTTTTTTTTTTTTTATCAACTGGTGCCAGAAAGTTAAACAGATTTGTAAATTACTTCTATTAAAAAATCTTAATCCTTCCAGAACTTATTAGCTGCTGAATACTGCAGAGGAAATTATTTTCTTTTTGGAACACAGAGCTCTCTGCTGACATCATCACCACAGTGCTCTCTGCTCACATCTCTGTCCAATTTAAGAACTGTCCAGAGTAGGAGAAAATCCCCATAGCAAACATATGCGGCTCTGAACAGTTCCTAAAATGGACAGAGATGTCAGCAGAGAGCACTGTGTTCCAAAAAGAAAATAATTTCCTCAGTGGTATTCATCAGCTAATAAGTACTGGAAGGATTAAGATTTTTTAATAGAAGTAATTTGCAAATCTGTTTAACTTTCTGGCACCAGTTGATAAAAAAAAAAAGTTTTCCACCAGAGTACCCCTTTAACCCCTTAAGGACCAGCCCATTTTACACCTTAAGGACCAGAGCGTTTTTTGCAATTCTGACCACTGTCACTTTAAACATTAACCCCTTCAGGACCAAGCCCATTTTGGCCTTAAGGACCAGAGCGTTTTTTGCACATCTGACCACTGTCACTTTAAACATTAATAACTCTGGAATGCTTTTAGTTATCATTCTGATTCCGAGATAGTTTTTTCGTGACATATTCTACTTTAACATGGTGGTAAATTTTTGTGTTAACTTGCATCCTTTCCTTGTGAAAAATCCTAAAATTTGATGAAAAATGTGAAAATTTTGCATTTTTCTAACTTTGAAGCTCTCTGCTTGTAAGGAAAATGTATATTACAAATAAAAAAAAAATTTATTCACATATACAATATGTCTACTTTATGTCTGCATCATAAAAGTGACGAGTTTTTACTTTTGGAAGACACCAGAGGGCTTCAAAATTCAGCAGCACCCAAAGTATTCAAAATGACATTCAGTCATCATTTTAACCCTTTAGGTGTTTCACAGGAATAGCAAAGTGAAGTGAAGGAGAAAATTCACAATCTTCATTTTTTACACTCGCATGTTCTTGTAGACCCAATTTTTGAATTTTTACAAGGGGTAAAAGGAGAAAATGTATACTTATATTTGTAGCCCGATTTCTCTCGAGTAAGCACATACCTCATATGTCTATGTAAATTGTTCGGCGGGCGCAGTAGAGGGCTCAGAAGGGAAAGAGCGATAAGGGAATTTTGGAGAGTACGTTTTTCTGAAATGGTTTTTGGGGGGCATGTTGCATTTAGGAAGCCCCTATGGTGCCAGAACAGCAAAAAACCCTCACATGGCATACCATTTTGGAAACTAGACCCCTTGAGGAACATAACAAGGAATAAAGTGAGCCTTAATACCCCACATGTGTTTCACGACTTTTGCATATGTAAAAAAAAATATATATTTTTTCACTAAAATGTGTGTTTCCCCCCAAATTTCACATTTTTCCAAGGGTTAATAGCAGGAAATACCCCCCAATATTTGTAACCCCTTCTCTTCTGAGTATGGAGGTATCCCATAAGTTGACCTGAAGTGCACTATGGGCGAACTACAATGCTCAGAAGAGAAGGAGTCATATTTGGCTTTTTGAGAGCAAATTTTGCTCGGGGGGCATGTTGCATTTAGGAAGCCCCTATGGTGCCAGAACAGCAAAAAAAAAACACATGGCATACCATTTTGGAAACTAGACCCCTTGAGGAATGTAATAAGGAATAAAGTGAGCCTTATTACCCCACAGGTGTTTCACGACTTTTGCATATGTAAAAAAAAAAAAAAAAAAAAAAAAGATTTCCACTAAAATATGTGTTTCCCCCCAAATTTCACATTTTTGCAAGGGTTAATAGCAGGAAATACCCCCCAATATTTGTAACCCCTTCTCTTCTGAGTATGGAGGTACCCCATAAGTTGACCTGAAGTGCATTATGGGCGAACTACAATGCTCAGAAGAGAAGGAGTCATATTTGGCTTTTTGAGAGCAAATTTTGCTCGGGGGGCATATCGCATTTAGGAAGCCCCTCTGGTGCCAGAACAGCAAAAAAAAACACATGGCATACCATTTTGGAAACGAGACCCCTTGAGGAACGTAACAAGGGGTACAGTGAGCATTTGCCCCCCACTGGTGTCTGACAGATCTTTGGAACAGTGGGCTGTACAAGTTTTCATTTTCACGGGCCACTGTTCCAAAGATCCGTCAGACACCTGTGGGGGGTAAATTCTCACTGCACCCCTCATTACATTTCGTGAGGGGTGTCGTTTCCAAAATGGGGTCACATGTGGGGTTTTGTTTTTTTTGCGTTTGTCAAAACCGCTGTAACAATCAGCCACCCCTGTGCAAATCACCTCAAATGTACATGGTGCGCTCTCCCTTCTGGGCCTTGTTGTGCGCCCCCAGAGCACTTTGCGCTCACATATGGGGTATCTCTGTAGTCGGGAGAAATTGCGTTACAAATTTTGGGGGGCTTTTTTCCCTTTTACCTCTTGTGAAAATGTAAAGTATAGGGCAACATCAGCATGTTAGTGTAAAAAATTTAATTTTTTTACACTAACATTCTGGTGTAGACCCCAACATTTCCTTTTCATGAAGGGTTAAAGAAGAGAAAGCCCCCCAAACCTTGTAACGCAATTTCTCCCGAGCACGGCGATACCCCATATGTCGCCCTAAACTGTTGCCTTGAAATACGACTGGGCTCCAAAGTGAGAGCGCCGTGCGCATTTGAGGCCTAAATTAGGGATTTGCATAGGGGTGGACATAGGGGTATTCTACGTCAGTGATTCCCAAACAGGGTGCCTCCAGCTGTTGCAAAACTCCCAGCATGCGTGGACAGTCAACGGCTGTCCGGCAATACTGGGAGTTGTTGTTTTTCAGCAGCTGGAGGCTCTGCTTTGGAAACAGTGGCGTACCGGACGTTCTTATGGGGGAGGGGGGCTGTGTAGGGGTATGTGTATATGTAGTGTTTTTAACTTTTTATTTTATTTTGTGTTAGTGTAGTGTAGTGTTTTTAGGGTACAGTCACATGGGCGGGGGGTTACAGCGAGTTTCCCGGCGCAAAATTTGCTGCATCTCAAGATGCGAGAAACCCACTGTAAAAGCCTCGCCCATGTGAATGTACCCTGTACATTCACAGGGGGGGGTGCACCAGCTGTTGCAAAACCACAACTCCCAGCGTGCATGGTCTGTTAGTGCATGCTGGGAGTTATAGTTTTGCAACAGCTGGAGGCACACAGGTTAGGAAACACTGAGTTAGAAACTGCCTATGTTTCCCAACCAGTGTGTCTCCAGTTGTTGCAAAACTACAACTCCCAGCATGCCCAGACAGCTGAAGGGCATGCTGGGAGTTGTAGTTCGGCAACATCTGAAGGGCCAGATGTTGCTGAACTAAAACTCCCAGCATGCCTGGACAGTCAGTGCATGCTGGGAGTTGTAGTTTTGCAACAGCTGGAAGAGCCCAGATTGGAGACCATTATACAATGGTCTCCAAACTGGGGCCCTCCAGATGTTGCAAAACTACAACTCCCAGCATGCCCAGACAGCCAAAGGCTGTCTAGGCATGCTGGGAGTTGTAGTTTTCAGACTCCTAGAAGCAGCAGTGAAGATCTTCACTGCTACTTCTGAGGACCATATACTTACCTGCCGGTCCCGTCGCTGCTCGTCCACGTGGCCGGTCCTGCCACTACTCCTCGGTCCCGCCAGATAAGGCCGCCGGTCCCCTGATGTTCCCCCCCTATGCCGCAGGTCCCCGCGAGCCCCCGCAGCCATCGTCCCCCGTTCTGCCCGACTTCCAGGGGCGGGCAGTGCGGGGGATCTGAACTTTCACCCCAGATCACTGTGATTGGTCCACAGGGACCAATCACAGTGATCGCTGACCAGGACCATCAATGGATGGTCCTGGGGGTAAAGCAGAAGTTGTCCCCTGCTGGAAACAGCGGGACTTCTGCCAGTTAACCCGTGCGATGCTGCACATCGCCGGGTTAACTGAATGTCATTTATGGACGCCGGGATGCGCGAACGCACTGCACAACCCGGCGTTTATATATGCCATTCTGCGGGAAGGGGTTAATAACTCTGGAATGCTTTTAGTTATCATTCTGATTCCGAGATTGTTTTTTCGTGACATATTCTACTTTATGTTATTCTAACTTTTCTAACTTTGAAGCTCTCTGCTTGTAAGGAAAATGGATATTCAAAATAAAAAAAAATTCGGTTCACATATACAATATGTCTACTTTATGTTTGCATCATAAAATTTATGAGTTTTTACTTTTGGAAGACACCAGAGGGCTTCAAAGTTCAGCAGCAATTTTGACATTTTTCACAAAATTTTCAAACTCACTATTTTTCATGGACCAGTTCAGGTTTGAAGTGGATTTGAAGGGTCTTCATATTAGAAATACCCCATAAAAGACCCTATTATAAAAACTACACCCCCAAAGTATTCAAAATGACATTCAGTAAGTGTATTAACCCTTTAGATATTTCAAAGGAATAGCAGCAAAGTGAAGGAGAAAATTCAAAATCTTCATTTTATACACTCGCATGTTCTTGTAGACCCAATTTTTGAATTTTTGCAAGGGGTAAAAAGGAGAAAATTTTTACTTGTATTTGAAACCCAATTTCTCTCGAGTAAGGACATACCTCATATGTCTATGTAAAGTGTTCGGCGGGCGCAGTAGAGGGCTCAGAAGGGAAGGAGCAACAAATGGTTTTTGGGGGGCATGTCACCTTTAGGAAGCCCCTATGGTGCCAGGACAGCACAAAAAAAACACATGGCATACCATTTTGGAAACTAGACCCCTCGGGGAACGTAACAAGGGGTAAAGTGAACCTTAATACCCCACAGGTGATTCGCGACTTTTGCATATTTAAAAAATATATATATATTTTTTTTACCTAAAATGCTTGGTTTCCCAAAAATTTTACATTTTTAAAAAGGGTAATAGCAGAAAATACCCCCCAAAATTTGAAGCCCAATTTCTCCTGATTCAGAAAACACCCCGTATGGGGGTGAAAATTGCTCTGCTGGCGCACTACAGGTCTCAGAAGAGAAGGAGTCACATCTGGCTTTTTGAAAGCAAATTTTGCTCTGGGGGCATGCCGCAATTAGGAAGCCCCTATGGTGTCAGAACAGCAAAAAAAAAAAAAAACACATGGCATACCATTTTGGAAACTAGACCCCTCTGGGAACGTAACAAGAGGTAAAGTGAACCTTAATACCCCACAGGTGATTCACGACTTTTGCATATGTAAAAAAAATAAAAAATGTTTTTTACCTAAAATGCTTGGTTTCCCAAAAATTTTACATTTTTAAAAAGGATAATAGCAGAAAATACCCCCCAAAATTTGAAGCCCAATTTCTCCCGATTCAGAAAACACCCCATATAGGGGTGAAAAGAGCTCTGCTGGTGCACTACAGGTCTCAGAAGAGAAGGAGTCACATTTGGCTTTTTGAAAGCAAATTTTGCTCTGGGGGCATACCGCTTTTAGGAAGCCCCTATGGTGCCAGAACAGCAAAAAAATAACCACATGGCTTACCATTTTGGAAAGTAGACCCCTCGGGGAACGTAACAAGGGGTAATGTGAACCTTAATACCCTACAGGTGTTTCACGACTTTTGCATATGTAAAAAAAAATATTTTTTTTTACCTAAAATGCTTGGTTTCACAAAATGTTAACATTTTTAAAAAGGGTAATAGCAGAAAATACCCCACAAAATTTACAGCCCAATTTCTCCCGATTCAGAAAACACCCCATATGGGGGTGAAAAGTGCTCTGCTGGCGCACTACAGGTCTCAGAAGAGAAGGAGTCACATTTGGCTTTTTGAAAGCAAATTTTGCTCTGGGGGCATACCGCATTTAGGAAGCCCCTATGGTGCCAAAACAGCAAAAAAAAATAAACACATGGCATATCATTTTGGAAACTAGACCCCTTGGGGAACATAACAAGGGGTAATGTGAACCTTTACACCCCACAGGTGTTTCACGACTTTTGCATATGTAAAAATATTTTTTTTTTTTTACCTAAAATGCTTGTTTTCCCAAAAATTTTTAAAAAGGGTAATAGCAGAAAATACCCCTCAAAATTTGTAACACAATTTCTCCCGAGTACGGCGATACCCCATATGTGACCCTAAACTGTTGCCTTGAAATACGACAGGGCTCCAAAGTGAGAGAGCGCCATGCGCATTTGAGGCCTAAATTAGGGACTTGCATAGGGGTGGACATAGGGGTATTCTACGCCAGTGATTTCCAAACAGGGTGCCTCCAGCTGTTGTAAAACTTCCAGCATGCCTAGACAGTCAGTGGCTATCTGGCAATACTGGGAGTAGCTGTTTTGCAACAGCTGGAGGCTCCGTTTTGGAAACAGTGGCGTACCAGACATTTTTCATTTTTATTGGGGAAGGGAGGGGGGCTGTGTAGGGGTATGTGTATATGTAGTGTTTTTTACTTTTTATTTTATTTTGTGTTAGTGTAGTGTTTTTAGGGTACAGTCACACGGGCGGGGGTTCACAGCAGTTTCTCGCTGGCAGTTTGAGCTGCGGCAGAAAATTTGCCGCAGCTCAAACTTGCAGCCGAATACTTACTGTAAACCTCCGCCCATGTGAGTGTACCCTGCACGTTCACATTGAGGGGGGGGGGGAATTACCTCCAGCTGTTGCAAAACTACAACCCCCAGCATGTACGGTCTATCAGTGCATGCTGGGAGTTGTAGTTTTGCAACAGCTGGAGGCTCCATTTTGGAAACAGTGGCGTACCAGACGTTTTACATTTTTATTGGGGAGGGGGGCTGTAGAGGGGTATGTGTATATGTAGTGTTTTTTACTTTTTATTTTATTGTGTGTTAGTGTAGTGTAGTGTTTTTAGGGTACAGTAGCACGGGCGGGGGTTCACAGTAGTTTCTCGCTGGCAGTTTGAGCTGCGGCAGAAAATTTGCCGCAGCTCAAACTTGCAGCCGGATACTTACTGTAAACCTCTGCCCATGTGAGTGTACCCTGTACATTCAAATTGGGGGGGGGGGGGGAACATCCAGCTGTTGCAAAACTACAACTCCCAGCATGTACGGTCTATCAGTGCATGCTGGGAGTTGTAGTTTTGCAACAGCTGGAGGCACACTGGTTGTGAAACACTGAGTTTGGTAACAAACTCAGTGTTTTGCAACCAGTGTGCCTTCAGCTGTTGCAAAAGCTACAACCCCCAGCATGTACGGACAGCGGAAGGGCATGCTGGGTCTTGTAGTTATGCAACAGCTGGAGGTATACTTCTTTGGCTGAAGATGCTGGGGATTGTAGTTATGCAACAGCTGGAGACACACTGGTTTGCTACTTAACTCAGTGTGCCTTCAGCTGTTGCAAAACTACAACTCGCAGCAGTCACCGACAGCCAACGGGCATGCTGGGAGTTGTAGTTATACAGCCAGCAGATGCACCACTACAACTCCCAGCATGCACTTTAGCTGATTGTGCAAGCTGGGAGTTGTAGTTATACAACAGCTGAAGGTACACTTTTCCATAGAAAAAATGTGCCTCCAGCTGTTGCAAAACTACAAGTCCCAGCATGCCCATAAGGGAATGCTGGGAGTTGTGGTGGTCTGCCTCCTGCTGTTGCATAACTACAGCTCCCAGCATGCCCTTTTTGCATGCTGGGAGCTGTTGCTAAGGAACAGCAGGAGGCTGTCACTCACCTCCTGCTGCTGCTCCGCTGCAGGTCAGTCCCTCGCCGCCGCCTCTGCTCCTGGGGCCCCGATCCCAACATTGACGCCGGGGATCGAGGTCCCCAGCTCCCGGGGTCTTCTTACCGCACCCGCTCACGTCCTCCGGAAGAGGGGCGGAGCGGTTGCGGGAGTGACACACGCAGCGGGCGCCCTAATTGGTCGGCCGGTAAACTGGCCGACGAATCAGGGCGATCGTGAGGTGGCACCAGTGCCACCTCACCCCTGGTCAGAGACGACCCCTGGTCAGAGACGGCCCCGATCAGCCAGTAATTCCGGGTCACTGGGTCACTGGAAACCCGATTGACCCGTAATCGCCGCAGATCGCTGGACTGAATTGTCCAGCGATCTGCGGCCATCGCCGACATGGGGGGGCATAATGACCCCCCTGGGCGATATGCCGCGATGCCTGCTAAACGATTTCAGCAGGCACCGGCTCCCTTCTGGCTAGCGGCAGGGGGCCGGGAATGGACAGGACGTACTCCTACGTCCTCGGTCCTTAAGGACTCGGAAATGGGGGCGTAGGAGTACATCCATTGTCCTTAAGGGGTTAAAGGGGTTATCCACCATGAGGTGATTTTAGTACTTACCTGCCACACAGTAATGGACATGCTTAGGAAGGATTTGTGCTTGTCTTGGGGCTAAATGGCTATGTTGTGAGATAACACTTGGCTAGCTTTTTGTGAACTGGTATCTCCTGTTTCAGTTTTATAATTATTTTTTTTTTACTACAAATCCCATAATTCCATTTTCCTCCCTCCCACACATCAGCCACCCCACCCACTGAAACAAAAATGAGCTGCATCCATTCAAAAGACCTGTGGTTTTCAATTAGGGTGGCCACAGCTGTTGCATTAGTTGCAGATTGATCTCTCTCCCATCAAGCGATCCCTCCACCCATTGAAGCTGACCTGTCATCAGCTGACTAGTGAGTCAGGTCTCGGCTGCATTGCAACCTGGGAAAAATCTGAGACAACAGTGATTTTGTATGCTGTTAAAAATAAATATTGGGGTGAAAATCACAGAAGAATTGTGAGAAAACCATCACACACAAGTACAGACACTATATTACATAGTTACATAGTTAGTATGGTTGAAAAAAGACATACGTCCATCAAGTCCAACCAGGGGATTGAAGGGAAGGATGTAAGGGGATAAGGGAAAGGGATGTAGTTTTATAATTCTGCATAAGCATTAATGTTATTTTGTTCCAGGAATGTATCTAACCCTGCTTTAAAGCTGTTAATTGTTCCTGCTGTGACCAGTTCCTGAGGTAGACCGTTCCATAAATTCACAGTCCTCACGGTAAAGAAGGCGTGCCGCCCCTTTAGACTAAACCTTTTCTTCTCCAGACGGAGGGAGTGCCCCCTCGTCCTTTGGGGGGGTTTAACCTGGAACAGTTTTTCTCCATATTTTTTGTATGGGCCATTTATATACTTATATACGTTTATCATATCCCCCCTTAAACGTCTCTTCTCAAGACTAAACAATTGTAACTCCTTTAATCGCTCCTCATAGCTAAGATGTTCCATGCCCCATATTAGTTTAGTCGTGCGTCTCTGCACCCTTTCCAACTCCGCAGTGTCCCTTTTATGAACAGGCGACCAAAACTGAACAGCATATTCCAGGTGAGGCCGTACCAATGCTTTATAAAGGGGGAGTATTATGTCCCTGCCCCTCGAGTCCATGCCTCTTTTTATACATGACAATATACTGCCGGCTTTGGAAGCAGCAGCCTGACATTGCATGCTATTTTGTAGTCTGTGATCTACAAGTACACCCAGATCCTTCTCTACCAGTGACTCTGCCAGTTTAATCCCCCCTAAGACATACGATGCATGCAGGTTATTAGTACCCAGATGCATAACTTTACATTTATCCACATTGAACCTCATTTGCCAAATGGATGCCCAAACACTTAGTCTATCCAAGTCATCTTGTAACTTATGCACATCCTCTATAGACTGTACCGTGCTACAAAGCTTGGTGTCATCTGCAAAGATAGAAACAGAGCTGTTAATACCATCCTCTATATCATTGATAAATAAATTAAACAGCAGCGGGCCCAGTACTGAACCTTGGGGTACACCACTAATAACCGGGGACCAATCAGAGTACGAATCATTTACCACCACTCTCTGGGTACGATCCATGAGCCAGTGTTCAATCCAGTTACAAACTAAAGTTTCCAAGCCCAAGGACCTTAACTTACCTGTCAGATGTCTGTGAGGGACAGTATCAAACGCTTTGGCAAAATCCAGAAACACTATATCCACAGCCATTCCTCTGTCAAGGCTTCTACTCACCTCTTCATAAAAGCAAATTAGATTGGTTTGACAACTTCTATCCTTAGTAAACCCATGCTGGCTATCACTTATAATACAATTATCCCCTATGTATTCCTGTATGTAATCCCTTATAAGTCCTTCAAACAATTTACCCACAATGCACGTTAGACTTACCGGTCTATACTTGCCTGGCGAAGACCTAGAGCCCTTCTTGAAGAATGGTACCACATTAGCCTTGCGCCAGTCCCTTGGCACAATACCAGACACCAGAGAATCTCTAAATATCATGAACAGGGGTACAGATATTACTGAACTTACCTCTCTAAGAACTCTTGGGTGTAGTCCATCCGGCCCTGGAGATTTGCTTACATTTACTTTACTTAACTTACCTTGTACCATCTCTACATTAAGCCAGTTCAATACATTATATGATGTGTTACCAGCACTGACCTGACCAATGTCAGCTCCTTCTTCCATAGTATATACAGAACTAAAGAACCCATTCAGTAGCTCCGCCTTCTCTTGATCGCCCGTGACAACCTCCCCATTATCATTATTAAGGGGTCCTACATGCACTGTCCTTGGTTTTTTTGTATTTATATATCTAAAAAAATATTTAGGATTAGTTTTGCTTTCTTTGGCCACCTGTCTCTCATTTTGAATTTTTGCTGTTTTTATTACATTTTTACAGATTTTATTAAGCTCCTTGTACTGTTTAAATGTTATAGCTGACCCATCAGATTTGTATTTTTTGAAGGCTATTTTTTTGTTGTTTATTGCTCTTTTAACCTCATTTGTCAGCCATGTAGGATTTAGTTTTAATCGTTTATATTTGTTCCCCTTTGGTATATATTTAGCTGTATAGTTATTTACAGTTGATTTAAAGATGTCCCATTTACCTTCTGTATCAGTATTTGAGAACACCTCCCCCCAGTCTATGTCCTGTAGTGCAGCTCTCAGCCCAGGGAAATTTGCCTTTTTAAAGTTATATGTTTTTGCCTTCCCCGCCTGTCTTTGTTTTCTACATTTTAAGTCAAAAGTAACTATATTGTGGTCGCTATTACCAAGGTTTTCCCGCACAGTTACATTACCAACCAGCTCTGCGTTGTTGGAAATGATCAGATCCAACAAGGCATCACTTCTTGTTGGGTCCTCCACAAACTGGCCCATAAAATTATCCTGCAATAAATTTAGGAATTTTCTCCCCTTTGTAGTTTTAGCCAGCCCCCGGCCCCAATCTATATCTGGATAGTTAAAATCTCCCATTATTACCACTGTACCTGCCCGGGCGGCCCTCTCTATTTGTTTATGCAGCCGACCTTCTATCTCTTCAGTGATATTAGGGGGTCTGTAGATTACACCAAATATTATTTTTTCAGTATTTCCCTCCTTTTGTAATTCTACCCACAATGATTCCACATCCTCAGAATCATCACACACTATGGCATCGTTCACACTGACTTTCATACCACTTCTTACATACAGACAGACTCCACCACCTTTTCTGTTCATTCTATCCTTGCGAAACAATGTAAACCCCTGCAGATTAACAGCCCAGTCATGCGAGGAGTCCAGCCATGTCTCAGTGACCCCAACTATATCAATATGTTCCTCCAGTATCAAGGCCTCAAGCTCCCCCATTTTATTTGCTAGGCTTCTGGCATTTGTGAACATACACTTTACATTTCCATTAAGTTTTACACATATAGTCTCACTAATGGGATTTTCAGAGTTATTGGGGTTAATGTCATTTTTTGAGTTATAAGGGCTAATTGTACTATTTAAGTTATTGGGGCTAATGGGATTTTTTGAGTTATTGGGTCTAACGTTATTATTTAAGTTATTGGGGCTAATGGTATTTTTTGCGTTATTGCGTCTAACGTTGTTATTTAAGTTATTGGGGCTAACGGTATTTTTTGAGTTAATGGGGCTTATTGTAGTTATTGAGTTATTGGGGCTAATGGAATTTTTTGAATTATTGGGATTACAATTTTTCGGGCTACATTTATTTTTACAGCTGGTTTGTAACGCATGAATCTCCTTATCCACTGTTCTTAACCTCCCCCCACAGGACTCCTCTCCACCCGACATTATGTCCTGACCCCTCTCTAACCTATCCATCCCACTGTCTGCTTTCTTTGCTTTATTATCCTCCCCCCACTCACCTAGTTTAAATACTCAGCCACCCCTTCCAGGATTCTCTCCCCCAGCACAGCAGACCCCCTTCCATTCAGGTGCAAATTATCCGTAGAATAGAGTTTGTACCCCAATGAAAAGTCAGCCCAGTGCTCTAAAAACCCAAACCCTTCCCCCTCACACCACGACTTAAGCCATGCATTTAACTCCCTAAGCTCCCGCTGTCTTTCCTGCGATGCGCATGGCACAGGAAGTATTCCAGAGAACACAACCTTAGAGGTCCTTCCCTTCAGCTTGGCACCTAGTTCCTTGTAATTATTCTTCAAGGACCTCCACCTACCATGTATTCTGTCGTTGGTTCCCACATGGACCACGACAGCTGGGTCATCCCCAGCCCCCCCTAGTAATTTGTCCACCCTTTCCACCACATGCCGAACCCTGGCACCAGGGAGACAGCAAACCATTCGGTTGAGGTGGTCTTGGCGACAAATTATTCTATCCGTCTTCCTGATTATAGAGTCCCCTACCACAACTAACTGTCTTGGCCTACCTGCGTTACCATCCCCCACACTACTAGTTGAGCTGTTCCCCCGGCTGTTAGGGAGACCAGTATCCACTAGGGTTGCCATCTCTGATACTGAGGCCCTCGCCTCATCACCCAACTTGGCAATTTTACTTGGGAGATCAGAAGCAGAAGTGACCTTCCTTTTCCTTGCCCCCTTTCCAGTCCCTCTAACTACATTAACCCAGCTCCCTACTTGGGCCTCCTGGCTAGTTTCTCCAACCTCCATTTCTACCCCACTAACTGCTTGCTCTGTAAGATTGTCAATCGCCCTCAATGTTGCATTTTGCTCCTCTAGATCTCTAATACGAGCTTCCAGGTGGGCAACATGCTCACATTTGTCACAGCGGTATTCACCCTGAAGCTGCTGCTCCAGAGATGTATACATGTGGCACAATGTGCACTGAAGAAAACCTCCAATCCTGCTGTCCATATCCTTGGTGACAAACAGCTGTTATTAACTATTAAGAAAAACTACTTTTATCAAGGGAGTGTAATACTTACAGTTACAGTGGGTCCTGCTTACACTTCCTGCTTTTTAAACTTCTGCTTATAAAACTTCTCAAATGTAACACTTAATAATACCACACTTTAGAATACAGACCCAGCTTCAGCTAGACTACACTAACTTTACAGCCCCTGTAGCATAGTCAAATAAAAAAAAAATCCTAGAATACCCCTTTTACCCCTTAAGGACAATGGACGTACTCCTACGCCCCCGTTTCCGAGTCCTTAAGGACCGAGGACGTAGGAGCATGTCCTGTCCATTCCCGGCCCCCCACCGCTAGCCATTCTCGGCCGACCAATCAGGGCGCCTGCTGCGGGTGTCACTCCCGCAACCCGCTCCGCCCCTCTTCCGGAGGACGTGAGCGGGACGTGCACCCCGGGTGCTGGGGACCCCGATCCCCAGCGTTAATGTTGGGATCGGGGCCCCAGGAGCGACGGCGGCGGGACTGACCTGCGCGGCGTGGATCAGTAGGAGGTGAGTGACAGCCTCCTGCTGTTGCTTAGCAACAGCTCCCAGCATGCAAAAAGGGCATGCTGGGAGCTGTAGTTATGCAACAGGAGGAGGCAGACCACCACAACTCCCAGCATTCCCTTATGGGCATGCTGGGACTTGTGGTTTTGCAACAGCTGGAGGCACATTTTTTCTATGGAAAAGTGTACCTTCTTCTGTTGTATTACTACAACTCCCAGCTTGCACAATCAGCTAAAGTGCATGCTGGGAGTTGTAGTGGTGCATCTGCTGGTTGCATAACTACAACTCCCAGCATGCCCGTTGGCTGTCGGTGACTGCTGAGAGTTGTAGTTTTGCAACAGCTGAAGGCACACTGAGTTAAGTAGCAAACCAGTGTGTCTCCAGCTGTTGCATAACTACAATCCCCAGCATCTCCAGCCAAAGTAGTATGCCTCCAGCTGTTGCATAACTACAAGACCCTACATGCTGGGAGTTGTAGTTTTGCAACAGCTGGATGTTCCCCCCTCCCCAATGTGAACGTACAGGGTACACTCACATGGGCGGAGGTTTACAGTAAGTATCCGGCTGTAAGTTTGAGCTGCAGCAAATTTTCTGCCGCAGCTCAAACTGCCAGCGAGAAACTACTGTGAACCCCCGCCCGTGCGACTGTACCCTAAAAACACTACACTACCAAAAAATAAAATAAAAAGTAAAAAACACTACATATACACATACCCCTACACATCCCCCCTCCCCAAGAAAAATTAAAAACGTCTGGTACTGTTTCCAAAACGGAGCCTCCAGCTGTTGCAAAACAACTACTCCCAGTATTGCCAGATACCCGTTGACTGTCCAGGCATGCTGGGAGTTTTACAACAGCTGGAGGCACCCTGTTTGGGAATCACTGGCGTAGAATACCCCTATGTCCACCCCTATGCAATCCCTAATTTAGGCCTCAAATGCGCATGGCGCTCTCACTTTGGAGCCCTGTCGTCTTTCAAGGCAACAGTTTAGGGCCACATATGGGGTATCGCCGTACTCGGGAGAAATTGTGTTACAAATTTTGGGGGGTATTTTCTGCTATTACCCTTTTTAAAAATGTAAAATTTTTGGGAAACCAGAGCAAAATTTGCTTTCAAAAAGCCAAATGTGACTCCTTCTCTTCTGAGACCTGTAGTGCACCAGCAGAGCACTTTTCATCCCCATATGGGGTGTTTTCTGAATCGAGAGTAATTGGGCTTCAAATTTTGGGGGGTATTTTCTGCTATTACCCTTTTAAAAAATTTAAAAATTTTGGGAAACCAAGCATTTTAGGTAAAAAAAAAATTTTTTTTTTACATATGCAAAAGTCGTGAATCACCTGTGGGGTATTAAGGTTCACTTTACCCCTTGTTACGTTCCCCGAGGGGTATAGTTTCCAAAATGGTATGCCATGTGTTTTTTTTTTTTTTGCTGTTCTGGCACCATAGGGGCTTCCTAAATGCGGCATGCACCCAGAGCAAAATTTGCTTTCAAAAAGCCAAATGTGACTCCTTCTATTCTGAGACCTGTAGTGTGCCAGCAGAGCACTTTTCACCCCCATATGGGGTGTTTTCCGAATCGGGAGAAATTGGGCTTCAAATTTTGGGGGGTATTTTCTGCTATTTTCCTTTTTAAAATTGTAACATTTTTGGGAAACCAAGCATTTTAGGTAAAAATTTTATTTTATTTTTTACATATGCAAAAGTCGTGAATCACCTGTGGGATATTAAGCTTCACTTTACCCCTTGTTACGTTCCCCGAGCGGTCTAGTTTCCAAAATGGTATGCCATGTGTTCTTTCCTGGCACCATAGGGGCATCCTAAAGGTGACATGCCCCCCAAAAACCATTTGTCGCTCCTTCCCTTCTGAGCCCTATACTGCGCCCGCCGAACAATTAACATAGACATAGGAGGTATGTCCTTACTCGAGAGAAATTGGGTTTCAAATACAAGTAAAAATTTTCTCCTTTTTACCCCTTGCAAAAATTCAAAAATTGGGTCTACAAGAACATGCGAGTGTAAAAAATGAAGATTGTGAATCTTCTCCTTCACTTTGCTGCTATTACTGTGAAACACCTAAAGGGTTAATACACTTATTGAATGTCATTTTGAATACTTTGGGGGGTGTAGTTTTTATAATGGGGTCATTTATGGGGTATTTCTAATATGAAGACCCTTCAAATCCACTTCAAACCTGAACTGGTCCATGAAAAATAGCAAGTTTGAAAATTTTGTGAAAAATTTCAAAATTGCTGCTGAACTTTGAAGCCCTCTGGTGTCTTTCAAAAGTAAAAACTCATAAATTTTATGATGCAAACATAAAGTAGACATATTGTATAAATGAACCAAAAAAAATTATTTTGAATATCCATTTTCCTTACAAGCAGAGAGCTTCAAAGTTAGAAAAATGCAAAATTTTAATTTTTTTCATCAAATTTGGGGATTTTTCACCAAGAAAGGATGCAAGTTACCATAAAATTTTACCACTAAGTTAAAGTAGAATATGTCACGAAAAAACAATCTCGGAATCAGATTGATAACTAAAAGCATTCCAGAGTTATTAATGTTTAAAGTGACAGTGGTCAGAATTGCAAAAAACGCTCTGGTCCTTAAGGTGTAAAATGGCCTGGTCCTTAAGGGGTTAAGAGTTTAAGGTGTGTATTTTTACACACAAAAAATATGTTCTATTTGTTAACATATATATATATATATATATATATATATATATATATATATATATATATATATATATGATGAGCCACACAGGACATTACTCATAGGCTTATGTGATACAGAAATGTATACCATTTTTTTAAGTATAGTTGACTATATGTTTTGTATTGAGAAAAAGTGCAAAGAAGACAACATTTTATTTTATATTGTAAAATGTTATAAAATGTACATATGTTCTCATTCCAGGGCTGCACAACTCTCCCTTATGACACGTCTCAGTAATTCTGTTTTGGAGCAAGTTCTGCAGGAAATGCAAAGAACACATAGAAAGCTGGTAATAAGACATAATAAGAGGGTCGTTATGGGAATGGGGAAGAATAGTGGACCACAATATGGACTGCCATTAATCATTGCAAACCTGTAGGCTATATCCACTGTTACAATTTTCTTTTCACCAATGCATCCTAAATGAAGAATTAAGCAATTTTGCTAATGATCATAGTTAAAATCTTCTTTTTTTCATAGAAGACCTGCTGCACCTATGCAAACCATTGCACCTCCATGATAGCAGACTACAAACAGACCCTGTGTAGTCAGATCCTGCAGTCATCTTGCTCCCACTTCTTGCTATCCAACTAAATGTATGTCAGGAACAAGTAGGGGACAGAAGGAACTGCAGGATCAGACTACCATGAAGCTGCGAATGTCTGCTACTCAAACTCAAACCCTACTGCATGATCGCATCATTTGACATGCATTGGGACAGCTACACAATGCAATGGACTATACTCTGGACTGCATTAGGAGAACAGTGCACTTGTTTTTGACAGATAACACAAGGACAAGACACAAAATCCATCCATGTGGTACCCTTGTGACATACAAAAAAAGTAAACCATGTCCTTAATCTGACCCGTTACTCACATACATTATTCAAGGGTAAAATGTCCAGTGTTATGTGTTTGCATGGATCACCAAAAATATCTACTTGTTTATATACTAGTTGTCTCTTTATTTCCTAAACTTGACAGGCCCGTCATAGATCTCAGTTGCAGGCTCTTATGGAGGAGGAGCAGAGAATTATGGGATACCTTCCACAGACACCACCCAGGAATAAACAGGAAACGCATGAGGGAGAGATGTATTCTAGCATTGTAAGTCATAAATATTAAGACTTTAGTTACGCAGGATTTATTTCACTTATGTACTCGAGTGTACATGTATGGTTTAGTATTTTATTATTACACCCATAGTTGGGCTAGGCCCAAGTAACCAGGCATTAAGACTATTATATGTCAACAGTACTGTGTAAACAGGAGATCTGCTGCCATGAATAAAGCAGTATAGGTGCACACACGATCATATGTTACGGAAAATCCTTTAGGCAGCTGTAAACCTTCAAGCAACCTCACTGTGTGAAGGTTCCATTTAATGACCATTCATGAGCCTGCTATATCATCGATTGGCACTCATAACAGGCAACTGTCTGCCCATGTAAAATAGTCCTAATTTCTTCTCAACTTATCTCATAAAGACATAAAAGATTGCATGCAGAAATAAGACTGTATCAGATGTATAATTTAGTATCCGAAAGTTTACTAACTTAAAAAAGTATTTAAAAAATCAGGTTGCACATCTGAGAATATTGTCAGTGATACAATGTTTCAGAAAATGACCTAATCTACTTCTAGATACTTGTTTTATGACTTTGTCAAATAATCCTTTATTCATACCGATTACTATCCAAAATATAAATTTTATTTTATTTTCACTTGCTTGGTTAGATCTAAACACTGGTTTAACACTATTTTTTCTTATTTTGTAATGTTGTTTTCTGCCTACAGGATACCATGGTAATAAAGAAACGTCTTCAAGGCAGGAAAATCCGACCTGTGTCTGCGTTTATCAGTGAGATCTCTCATATGTACTATTTTCTCAAATTCATGCACAACTTCAACCTAAACTTCTTCATTCTGTATGCTTTGTGGAAAACATCCCTTTACTTTTCTCTTATGGCTTAAAAATACTAACTTATTAATACATTATTATGATATTATAATATTAACTAAAACCATATGCCCCTCATTTGGTAGGTGTGAGTGAGCAGGAATTAAGCCCCAAGACCCTAGATTTGGGTTCCCCTGGCTCCCGTGAACTCAGTTCTCCACCCGCGCTCTCCTCATCTGCTAGCAGTCAGCTCTCTCGCTCTCTAAGCGTATCTCTAGAAGGTCTTTCTGAACTACCCACAGAAGGGAGTAAACTGCAGCACCAGACCCGGGACAGGCCGAAACAACAGTCACGCAGAGCACCAGGAGGAGGCAAGGTGAGTATGGTGATGAATATACATAAATTACATTGGATAGTCATTAACAGGGTACATGACAATTTGTATATATTCCTGAGGTCCGAGGTCCAGTGTCTGACTCAGAGCGCCCTGATCCTGCTATAGATGAAGGCTTGGATGAATTTTTCCATCGGACAGTGTTAACACAATCAAACAGGTATGTAAATATAAATACAATAAAATATTTCATACAAATTCTTTAAAGCAATGTGATGTGACTTAACCCACCATATGTTCATCAGTGTATCTTCAGCTCCACAAAGTGATACTGATGCACCACCAAAAAGAAGGCGTAGGAGCTTGTTTCATTTCAGAAGAAGTCGAACCCCAAAGAGAGAGCGAGACAGAGGGAGACCTGTTCCTCCACCGTCCCCCGGCCCAGAACCTTCAGATCACATAAAACTGGAGAACTTTCCAATTGCTAATGGAACACCAGTGAGCAATGGTGCTGAAATCCACAGTATGGGAGGAGTGCGGGGGTTGCCAGGCAGAGGGACACCGGTACGTGCTTAAAATTATCCTGCATACAGGATCAATAAACAGTCCAAAACTGTAGAGACATAACAAAATCAAAACTAGACAATAACTAGTTCTGACAATAATCCATAAAATTATAGATTGCTTTTATTTTTTTTTGTCTTCAGTCTTGTGAGCAGCCACTGGAAGAAGTGCAGCCTGCAAGAGTACGAGGAGTACCCCTTCCTGGAATGGATGGAGTTCGTACATGGAAGGAGGTATGTAGTAGAGTAGTCATGGACAGTACTAGGAAAAGAAACATCCTATTAAATGTAATAATTGGCCTGATTAGAATACGGTGATCTGGTGAAAGTTATCTACCTTGATTTCAGATGGAATCGGCAGGAGGAACTAATTGTGTTCCAGATGACAGGAGGCGCTCCTCTGGGGATGGGGGTAAGTATTTACTTAGTGCCATCTTTTCCATCCCTTCTTTTTTCTATTTCTTACATTTCACATGTTACACGCCATATCTCTGACCTCTCTTAATCTCATAAGCAGTTCAATCCATGCTGGCTCTTTGTCTTTTTCTGATACTCCTCCCAATTTTTTCCCTACTCTGTGTGCTTTCTATGTGTATCGGCTTTGTCCCTCCTATTCCCTACACCTTGCTGTCCCTTCTCTCTCTGTCTCTCGCTCTCTCTCTCTGTCTCTCAGAGGAGGGTGCTACGTTTGAGGACAGACAGCCTTGTTTCTCCAACGGAGACAGAAACAGTCAGAAGAATTTATCAAGAGAAGAGGTAATAACACCATTCATAGCTTTTAAGAACCAGACTCACTAGGGGATGCTATAGTTACAGTAACAATAAATATATAGTAACATATAAATCGGGATTTATGCACATTACACTATAAAAAAAATGACACTAAAATAGGACTGTTTATCCATATTTACTGACTCATCGCTGTGGGAAAAAGATCCATAGAAGAACATTTGGCCAGACACAACTGAAGACTTGTACTATACAAACTATGACACTTATACATTGAGAGTATTGTATAATGTTCTGCCTATTAAACCATTGCAGTATATCTCACATATGATACATTTTGTTTGTTTGTTGGGATGCATATGGAAAAGCTTGTTTCATTTGGTGGTGAATTAGGTTTGCTGCTGTTGTTATAGGAGATATGGCATACTGGGTTATTTAGTTTGTATGTTGAGCTGGATTATGGTAACACTGGTTATGGTGAAGGAAGGAATTACATGCGTAGTATAATGACTTTAGTTTTGGTGTATTAAAAATTATTTATTTGACCAGTTTATGTATTGTCCAGTTTGTCCAGATTGTCCAGATGATGTTGTCTTACCTGAAATTAATAAGGTTGTTTAAACCATATGTCTTGAAAGCTTTCTTAGTAAATCTGGTGGGTGGGAAGAAAGAACTTATTGATAGAAAAAATATCAAGATGTACATTTTACATGTAAAACTGAGCTGCCAACGTTGGGTTCAAATGTCAGTAGAAGGCTAGGCAATTAAATATGTTGCCACCAGTACTTCTGTACCTCCTCGCTGTTGATAAATGAAATATTTTCCAATACATATATATGTTATTTCTACCACAATTTAGCACAAATCAATTTTCCTCCATGGACTGTTTACCTCCAATTCACTGCACCTTCCCCTCCCTTGTTTTTCCAGGGGGGTCTTACTGATTCCTGCCCCCCTTCTGCAGAACTACGGCCAGTTGCTGCCCCACGAGGTAGGAAAGTGTCTTGTGGGGGAGGGCACAGCGAGACCGAATATTCAGAAGAGACGAGGAAGGAAATCCCAGTGCCCAAACCTCGAATCAGAGAACCTGGGAAAGAGGCGGCCCCCCCAGTGGGAGGTGGGAACTGCCCAGTGCTCACTGCAAACACTACACACCATACACTGCACCCTCTCACTCACCATAAAGACCCAAGAGTCTCTAGCTGCATCTGTTTTCGCTTTTTCACATTTCAGTTAATAACTGCATGCTTTGTTCTACCTGACGTTCCTAATGTTTATTTCTCCATTCTGCATGTGTTTTAATCCTAATGTTCTCAAACCATTTATTCAGTATACTCTTTACTGTTTGCTGTCAATAATCACTCCTCAGGTCCTTCTTGCCCCCATCTCTCTATTCTACCTAGTTAAATAACTTAACATTCCTATAATTCCCAGATGGTGCACCCCCAGTCCGGCGGCCTCCTTTAAAGCCACAACGCTCTCGGAGGATGCAGTCATGTGATTCAACAGAAACAACAAACTCTGGTAAGAGCTATTTTCAATGTAGTATAGCATAGTAAAAAAAAGTCCCTGCTGGCCAAAAAGCTGAAACTAACCTAAATATTAAAGGAGTACTCCGGCGTGCACTTTTTTCCTTTTATCCCGTCCGGGCTGCAAAATAAAAGAAAACACACTTTCTCTTACCTGCCAACGAGCCCCCGGAGCTCCGGTACACTCCGATACAGGTGTTCGGTCCCTGGGCTGTATTCTTCTTACTTCCTGTTAGCCCGGCCCGTCACACGGAGCTTCAGCCTATCACCGGCCGCAGCGATGTCCCGCCTCGGCCGGTGATAGGCTGAAGCTCCGTGTGACGTGCCGGGCTAACAGGAAGTAAGAATACAGCCAGGGACCAAACACCTGTACTGGAGTTTACCGGAGCTCCGGGGGCTCGTTGGCAGGTAAGAGAAAGTGTGTTTTCTTTTATTTTGCAGCCCGGACGGGATAAAAGGAAAAAAAAAGTGCGCACCGGAGTACTCCTTTAAGACAAGAAATCAACACTTTTGGCTTAAAGGGGTACTCCGCCGTACACATCTTATCCCCTATCCGGGGGCTCCGCTGCTAGGGACCCTACAATCTCCAGGCCAGCAGCTGCGGCATCCAGAACACAGAAGGTTGCAGCTTCCACGTTTGTGACGCCACACCTCCTCCATTCATGTCTATGGGAGGGGGCGTGACAGCTAGTACACAGACTTGAGTACCTCCCATAGACTTGAGGGAGGGGGCGTGGTGGCCTGCATCGCCAGTCATCAGGCACGGAATGGAGTTCGCTCCATGCCCCAAAGACAGGGGTCTTTGGATAGGGGATAAGATGTGTGTGGCGGAGTACCCCTTTAACATTGTACATATACCTAGAGAGTTCTTACATAGATTGAGCGAAATAGTCATCAGTTGCTATTTTGTTTTGTAGTGGCTGGCACCAATTTAACACTTCATACAAATGAACAGAAAATGCCTCAGACAGGGGATGCCTTGCACCGCGGAATGCGACACACGGCTGGTAAGAGAAAGAACCACAGCAGACAGAGTAAAGAGTATTTCTGTTAGCTACACAACACATGTATGTTTTATATCATGGTATTCTGTTACAAATTTCTTGAGGAAGGAGGGTTTCATTATACACTGCTCAAAAAAATAAAGGGAACAATTAAACAACACAATGTTACTCCAAGTCAATCCACTCAACACTGATTGACAATCAATTTCACATGCTGTTGTGCAAATGGAACAGACAACAGGTGTAAATTATAGGCAATTAGCAAGACACCCCCAATAACGGAATGGTTCTGCAGGTGGTTACCACGGACCACTTCTCAGTTCCTATGCTTCCTGGCTGATGTTTTTGTCACTTTTGAATGCTGGCGGTGCTTTCACTCTAGTGATAGCATGAGACGGAGTCTACAACCCACACAAGTGGCTCAGGTGGTGCAGTACATCCAGGATGGCACATCAATGCGAGCTGTGGCACGAAGTTTTTCTGTGTCAGCGTAGTGTCCAGAGCATGGAGGCGCTACCAGGAGACAGGCCAGTACATCAGGAGACACAGAGGAGGCCGGAGGAGGGCAAATACCCAGCAGCAGGACCGCTACCTCTGCCATTGTGCAAGTAGAAGCAGTGCCAGAGCCCTGCAAAATGACCTCCAGCAGACCACAAATGTGCATGTGTCCACTCAAACGGTCAGAAACAGACTCCATGAGGGTGGTATGAGGGCCCGACATCCACAGGTGGGGGTTGTGTTTACAACTCAACACCGTGCAGGACGTTTGGTATTTTTACAGAGAACACCAAGATTGGCAAATTCGCCACTGGCGCCCTGTGCTCTTCACAGATCAAAGCAGGTTCACACTGAGCACATGTGACAGACGTAACAGTCTGGAGACACCATGGAGAATGTTCTACTGCCGGCAACATCCTCCAGCATGACCAATTTGACGGTGGGTCAGTAATAGTGTGGGGTGGCATTTCTTTGGGGGGCCGCACAGCCCTCCATGTGCTTGCCAGAGGTAGCCTGACTGCCATTAGTTACAGAGATGAGATCCTCAGACCCCTTGTGCAACCATATGCTGGTGTGGTTGGCTCTGGGTTCCTCCTAATGCAAGACAATGCTAGACCTCATGTAGCTGGAGTGTGTCAGCAGTTCCTGCAAGAGGAAGGCATTGATGCTATGGACTGGCCTGCCCGTTCCCCAGACCTGAATCCGATTGAGCACATCTGGGACATCATGTCTCGCTCCATCCACCAACGTCACGTTGCACCACAGACTGTACAGGAGTTGGCGGATGGTTTAGTCCAGGTCTGGGAGGACATCCCTCAGGAGACCATCAGGATCATGCCCAGGCGTTGTAGGAAGGTCATACGGGCATGTGGAGGCCATATACACTACTGAGCCTCATTTTGACTTGTTTTAAGCACATTACATCAAAGTTGGATCAGCCTGTAGTGTGGTTTTCCACTTTGATTTTGAGTGTGACTCCTTATCCAGACCTCCATGGGTTGATAAATTTGATTTCCATTGATAATTGTTGTGTGATTTTGTTGTCAGCACATTCAAAATCAAAGTATTTCATACGATTAGTTCATTCATTCAGATCTAGGATGTGTTATCTTAGTGTTCCCTTTATTTTTTTGAGCAGTGTAGTCTACATAGAGTGAACCTTATAGAAAGTGACTTCCGGATTACACACAAACTCATGTGTAAAATGGCTGGTCACAATGCGACACGTCGGGCCCAAAGCCAGTTAATAAGCAGGGAAAGCAGGGTGGCTTTCAGTTTTTTTCAACAGCAACCAATCCCAGCTCAGCTTTCATATTATAATGAGCTCTGGTAAAGTGAAAGCTAAGCTGTGATTGGTTGCTCTGGACAAAAGCAGTCAGTTTGGGATTCAGATGGATTGATAAATCTGTGCCACTAGATCTCATGCTTTAACATAGTCCAACCATTGCATGGACCTCACCTATAATACAAAATAAATATGTGACCAAAAAAATATTAGCAGATTGTAATCCCTCGCTCACATCTATTATATATGTCTTATATGCACAACAGTAGAAAATAGAGATGACCTATTAATTTTAGCAAACATCAGTACAGGACAACATTTTACCTTCATAGCCATAGTTATATTTATGCTGACAAAGTAGTTTGGGTGAAAGCCATAGTTAGGTGCTCTAGACTACAAAGGGTGCTAATAAAATGTGGTCACACTTACATCTTATTTTCAGATGTTTTGGCCCTAAATTATTAGTTTTTTATTTAGCATTTTGCATTTATGGATCCAATAGGATTCCACTAAGTTACACCTGAAAGAGGTACTCAGCTGGAAAACATTTTTTTTCACTAAATCAACTGGTGCCAGAAAGTTAAACATATTTGTAAATTACTTCTATTTAAAGAGTACCTGTCATCATCTAAACTTTCCCTGATCCCCCTTCCCATCTGTCCCTTTCTCTAACTATGCCTATCCCTGTGTTTATTGAGGTTTAAAACGCTGTGGAAATACCTTTTTTTTCCCCTCTTCATTAGCTCAGGAACAGTCTTTCTGAGGGGTGGAAGGAGGCGGGTCCCGGCAGGCATGATGTCACATGAAGCTTGGCTGGGACTCTGCTTCTGCCAGTCTTCCTGTATGCTGCTCTCCCTCTGCAGCAGTGTTTCCCAACCAGGGTACCTCCAGCTGTTGCAAAACTACAACTCCCAGCATGCCCAGGCAGCCAACAGCTGTCCAGGAATGCTGGGAGTTGTAGTTTTGCAACAGCTGGAGGCACCCTGGTTGGGAAACACTGCTCTGCAGTGTGCATACAGACTAAGTACAGGGAAGGGACGGCAGCCTGTCTCTCTCTCTCCTGTGTCTCTCTGCACTAAAAAGTCAATGCTGAGAACCAGGGGCTGAGGGAGCAATTACAGAGGCAGTGATTAAGATGAATGTCAGGGGGGGGGGGGGGGTAGGGGGGGCACAGAGCAGGGAGTGCAGTGAGATAATACAATGTATAAGATAACGTGTGGTGAGGGGCAGGGAGAACACAGAGCAGGGGGGATGGGGAGGTGACTGGCTGTTATATGAGAGGCATGTGCAGGCTTGTAGCTCACAGTACTGAACTTCCGGTGGAAGGACCAGAGCCCTTCAGCATTAGTCCTAAAAGCTGTACACTTACTATGAAAAGCATAGGATGCTGCTTGCAGACCAGGCATAGAAGAGTGACCCCTAGTGGCCAAAAGTATAAAATGAAAAAACTGGTATAAATATTAATATTTTTTAATGAAGATATATTACAATATCTATTCATTAATGATTATGAACAACATATTAAAAGTTTTTGTTGATGACAGGTACTCTTTAAAAATCTTAATCCTTCCAGTACTTATCAGCTGCTGTATACTACACAGGAAGTTGAGTTGTTGTTTTCTGTCTGACCACAGTGCTCTCTACTAACACATCTGTCCATGTCAGGAACTGTCCAGAGCAGGAGCAAATCCCCATAGCAAACCTCTCCTACTCTGGACAGTTCCTGACATGGACAGAGGTGTCAGCAAAGAACACTGTGGTCAGACAGAAAGGAAATTCAAAAGGAAAATAACTTCCTATGGAGCATATGTAATGGACGTATATATGTGTGAATATATGTATGCAACATAAAATGGCCATTTTTGGGACAAAAGCTTCCATTCTCCTCATGCTACTCTGCTCGTTCCTGTTTGGCCTCCACCATCAAATAGAGGAAGTTGTTGGTCAACACCCAAGAGGACTTGAAGCCCGATGAAGTAAGTTCAACAAAGGACTATACCTTATATGGTATGCTAGGACTAAGAACACCCTCCTAGTGAGGGTGGGAACTTATGTTAATTGCAATGGGGATGTAAGGTTGAACGGTTTGCAATAAAGCTCAGAGGAAGCAGAACTTTGAAGTATTAACAAACTGACATGGCTCCGTTTGATTTACTTTGGTATACTTCAGTATACACATTCTGTATACAGATTTGACTGGGAGTAAGATAGTTACAAGGT
Source organism: Hyla sarda (assembly GCF_029499605.1). Classification (NCBI taxonomy): domain Eukaryota; kingdom Metazoa; phylum Chordata; class Amphibia; order Anura; family Hylidae; genus Hyla; species Hyla sarda. The sequence continues at coordinate 396,189,632 of NC_079189.1, forward strand.
ATCTGATAAAATCTATATTACAAACAGTAGCTGATAAGTACTGGAAGGATTAATATTTTATTATAGAAGTCCTTTACAAATCTGTTTAACTTTTTTGGCATTAGTTGATTAGAATTTTTTTTTTCCAGTGGAGTACCCCTTTAAAAATCTTGTTGGTGAGGGCCATCAAGTAGTTTAGGACCCTGGCCAACCCTATGAATAGCATTTTTCAAGAATATCCAGACTTCTGTTTGTGACTAAAGACATGTGAATCATGTAACACAGTTGAAGCCCTCAATAGCTATTTTAGTAACAATGATAACGGACAGGTATTGGAAGGTACACTATGGTGTGCCCACAAAGCCTACATACGGGGTCATTTCATTAAACAGGCATCCCACTATAAAAAACACTTTCTCACAGCTGCCAGAGCGGCAGTGGCACTAAAATGGAAAAGCGTAGAAACACCTGACCTTCAGTATATTATCAATAAAATCCACTATAATCATAGTATGGAAAAATCCATTGCTTCTGCTAATAACCAATTGTCAAGATTTACTTCTATATGGGAAAAATGGCTTGAATTTCGATCTCAATAACTCAATAACTCCGCCCCCCCCCCTCCCCCCCTGCCCTCATCCTTTCTTTTCTTTAATCTTTTGTTGCCCAAATTTGTAAATTTATAATCCTATAATTCTATGCTAATATGTTTATGCTTTATGTATATACGGTACTATTATATAAAAAGAAAAATAAAGAATAAAAGAGTGTTATTGCTTTAAGAGATGTAAAAAAAAAAAAAATCTTGTTGGTGAGGGCCATCAAGAAGTTTAGGACCCTCGCCAACCCTATGAATAGCATTTTTCAAGAATATCCAGACTTCTGTTTGTGACTAAAGACATGTGAATCATGTAACTGATTTAAGTGATACTGTCTGTCTTAGTGTTTTTGTCCTGTCTTCTTTCTGAGCATAACTGTATTTCCATCTCTAATGCCTCTCTTTACTATGTGTTATAATAGAAGCCAAAGAGAGAGATGCTAAGAGTCTGCCATCGTCCGCTTGACTCTCATCTGGAAAACTTGAAAAGTGACTTACTGGAAATCTGCCTGTGAATACACCATATACAGTGTGCTCAACCTGAATATTGGTTGCACTGAAAGGCCTATAACAAATGATTGTGCATTTTCAGCACCTAATAAAAATAATAAACCTTAACGATTGTTTCCTTTATTCTTGCTCACACTTTTCCAATTTTCAATGGGGGCATAATTAAACTTAGTAGAGAGCGTTTCAATGCCATGGTGTTTTACCAATATTTTTTGGTATCAGACTGTATTAAGATTATCTCAACATAAACAAAACCAGCAGAAAAGAAAAGAACATTTGTGTGTAACTGCAACCCACCCTTTCCACTCAAGTCTAGAGTCCTTCAGAACCAGAGCCAGACTGGCCATTTGCCCGGTGGGCTTGGCTGTCCAAAAGGGTCTGTCGGTCTGGGACACATATAACTATAAGCACTTGTTAGTGACATGCCTATAGTTAAATGCAGCGCTCGGCTGTTGACATAGCAAAGAGCCACTGGCTCCTCGCCCTGTCAATTACTCTTGTGCAGAAAGCCACAAGAGGCCACGCATCTCTTCAGCTGCAGTCCGGCGCAAGAAGAGCTAGGTGAGTATGTCTCTTACAGTATTGTTGTTACTTTGTTACTCTGATTACTTAAGGGGGCTGCTATTACTACCTACAGTATAGGGGGTCACTAAAGGGGCTGCTATTACTACCTAAAGGGAGTTACTAAATGGGGCTGCTATTACAGTGGTCCCTCAACATATGATATTAATTGGTTCCAGGAGAACCATCATATGTTGAAACCATCATATGTCGAGTACATATGTCTATGTAAAAATGGTAATTGGTTCTGGGGCCTCGGAACCATTGTATGTTGAATACATATCTCTATGGGAAACTGCTAATTGGTTCTGGGATGACCATTGTATGTGGTGTGTATGGGGAGTGTTTAACAAACCAGGGTGCCTCCAGCTGTTGCACAACTACAACTCCCAGCATGCATGTACAGCCATTGACTGTCTGGGCATGCTGGGAGTTATAGTTTTGCAACAGCTGGAGGCACACTGATAGGGAAACATTGATGTATGGGGTGTATAGTGTGTATATGTATTGTATGTGATGTGTGACATCACATACAATACTGTACAGTTCTTTAAATACCTTCAGGGGGGACAGAATGTCCTCCATTACCATCCTGCCGACTACAGCTCTATAGGAAAGGAAGGAGAGGGCAGCCAGCAGCTCATTGGATGCCTGCAGCAAGATGCTGCAGGCTATTGGCTATGGCTGCACTGGGGGGGCGGGGCTTACACGGAGCTCACAGTGGAAGCCTGCGTGAGTTAGCAGGACAGCATGTGAGTAACAGGAGGCAGAACGGGGCACACGGGGCACATTAAACAACTATCTGTCAGTTGCTGAAGTTGTCAGCGCTATCAGATAGCTGTTTGTACGATGGCCCCGACACACAGCAGCATCATATGTCGAGGCTGCCTTCAACATACGATGGTCTCTGAGAGACCATCATATGTTGAAATGATCATATGTCGAGGCCATCATAAGTCGGGGGGTCACTGTACTACCTAAAGAGGGTTACTACTACTAATACCTAAAAGAGGCTCGTCGCAAAGACACACATGCAATAACTGCAGGGACAGCCTTTTTGTCACCCAAACATATACTCATTTTTTAACCAATGTATATTACAAATATACATATAATGGCGGAGGCACATGACTGAATGACGTAAGCCGTCGTCCCCAGATCCGGGTCCACCTACCTGTGACCGCTGCGCCCGAGATGGAGCCGGTCCATATGCCCTGCACTTCCTGTGGTCCCTGACAGCCCCCGCGGTTCCCCCCAGTCATTTTAGGGGACCACTGGGATGGAGGATGGAGTGGAGTGCTTGGCTGCCCTGGTACAGGATGGATGCCGGCTGCTGTGGTGCAGGAGGTATCCCGCTGTTCAGGGGCCTTGCCAGCCGGTGGCAGAGGCCGGGGAAGGTCCCGGGTGATTCTCGTGAGAGACTGGAGTACAAGGGGAGTGACGCAACCCCAAACAGGGTGCCAGGTATAATTGAAGATGCAAGATGCCACGGTGAGAGCGGCTGCAGCTCTGTACCCTGACCGCACACCTGAGTGATGACTGGATGGACTGTAAGTTTTTAAGACATATTGATAAACATAAGTAAGGGGACATTGCTGCTCTGTAATTAACGGGTGACGGATGAAGGGAGCCTCCAGCAGTTGCGAGATACAAAGCAGCAAAACCGCTTCATTATATATCATTATGGTCATTGTAATCTGAGGTGACTAACAGTGATTAGACTTTGAGGGTGGCTGGACAATGTGCGTGTGGTAGGTGTCACGAGCTACAATATATATGGGGTATGTCGCCCTTATGGAACGGCAAGGTTTAAAAGGGGGAGGAGGAATAAATACGGTGGGGTTACAACTTTGAGACTGTCCTTGGTGAAGATCTACTACAAGTAAATGGCTAAAGGATGCATTGCAATGTGAGAGACAGCAGCCGCCAAAGTTTATAATATATTATCCATTGAAGTTACAGAGGGGTGCTGCTATAATGTACTAGGCGTTCCAAGTGAAATAACTGAAAAATGTTGTTTCTTTTCTATGAACAGAATTATACACAGCTGTGACTCTGAGCCAAGGAATATAAAAAATAAATAAAAAAGAGAGGAAGCTAAGAATTCCAAAACAACTAACCGTGAGTTAAAATGGATGCCCCCTTTGGAATGTCTATTTATATAGTACACAAACATAAGAGGATAGCTGGTGGCACCGATATGTCATTATATTATCTTGTAGATCCTGAAAGGGGCATGTTGAAAACAGCAACACGTAACTAAACATTACATCCTTAAAGGTGCATTCCACTGGAAAACATAATTTTTTTTTAAATCAACTAGTGCCAGAAAGTTAAACAGATTTGTAAATTACTTCTATTTAAAAATCTTAATCCTTCTAGTACTTTCAGAGGAAGTTGTTTTCTTTTTGAATTTTCTTTCTGTCTGACCACAGTGCTCTCTGCTGACACTACTGGAAGGATTGAGATTTTTAAATAGAAGTAATTTACAAATCTGATTAACTTTCTGGCACCAGTTGATTTAAAAAAAAAAAATGTTTTCCAGGGGTGTACCCCTTTAACTCAAACATCTGATATCCCCTGAAACTGTGTTTATAATGCCACCTAAAGCCAACACTAGAAGGTCTGGAGGAGACACGACTGAAGGCACCTCTTTAATGTGCCACAGGTAGAAGAAGAAAATAAGGAAGGTGGGAGAGAAGTTAACTCACAAGTATTATCAACAATACTCTTAGAAGTGTAAAAATGCAATACATTTTTAAGTGATCTTAATGTTCAAACTGGGGGACTAAGCATGGACATTTCTCTTATCAGAGATGATATTAATAAAATTAAGGAAAGAGTAAAACAAATAGAACAGAATACCCCGTTGATGGAGTTGAATCTGAGGTTAATAAAGAAGGACTGGGAGGTGTTGAAGCGGGATAATAATACTATGAAATATAAGATCTCGGAGCTGGAGGATAGATTCAGGCGCAATAATGTGCAAATTATTGGTTTACCACAAGGAGAAGAGAACCCAGTTACATTTATCAGCAGTTGGTTGTTAGAAATAATAGGTGTTGCGGGTTTGTCATCTATGTTCTGTGAAGAAAGAGCTCAAAGGGTCCCAATGAAGAAACCAATCCCAGATTCCCCACCGAGAACTTTTTTGATAACATGAATGTGCTCCAGGGACAGGGACACTATACTGAAAACATCAAGAGAAAAGGGAGCAATTGAGAGAGGCACTGCAAAGATTTTTATTAGGGATGAGCGATTCAAATCTGACGAATCCGAATTTGTTACGAATTTCAAGAAAAATTTGATTAGTAAAAAATGTGAATACCGCCGTGATTCGATTGCGCAGATCGCTTCATTAAACTCTGTTTAGTGCGGTCCAGGCTCCAGAGGCCGGGCATCTAAAATGGAGGATTCACGTGAGGACATGGTGCAAGGAATCCTGGGAAGGCAGGATGACCCTGAATCACATGCAGCATTCAGCCTATCAGCAGCCAGCCACCCCTGTGATGTCACAGTCCTATATAATCGGCAGCCATCTTAACGCCAGTCACATCAGCATTCTATTACAGAGAGAGAGGAACAGGCAGCAGTGTGTTGCACAGAAAAGCATTTTTACAGCAGTGATTCACCTCCCAGTCACATCAGTGTTCTATTGCAGAGAGATGGACAGAGAGCAGTGTGTTGCACAGAAAAGCATTTTTAGAGCAGCGATTCACCTCAAGCCCAAATCCAACCTAGAAGCACTAATAGGGAAGGGAGTGAGATTGAGAGAAAGAATGCAATTTTTGGTGTAGTACACAGCAACTGTGTGCTGCAGCACTGGTGTGTATAACAACTGAAAAGCTAATAGTAGACAGCCAGTTAGGGTGAGCAGAGCACTATTATCCTCTGTTAATAGAGGATAATAGTGCTCTAGTATTGTCCTCTATTAAGTGTAACCTGTGTGTACATCTAAGTGGTGTACCATTTTGTTCCTGTTAAAGTCTTAGGAGCCTAGATAATGTGAAAGACCAGGCAAAAGTACACACCTGCTGGTGTTGTAGACAAATACTGTTTTAAGTGTGTAGTGGAGCATATTGTACTCCCCTCATATACACACTAGTGTCAGGCAGAGAAGTGCCTGGACTTGCACAGAGGGGTGGCAGAGGCCTAAATTTATCAGACAGAGGTCATAGCAGACTAGGGTTGAGTGCCAGCAGGAGCTCCAGCGAGAGGCCTGAGCTCAAAGTATCAGCTAGCGGTCGTGTCTCGACCCGAAACCCATCTGCCGTCATCGATTGGTTAACACAGTCATCCACTCATCACAAGTGACATCTGACACCCTCAGTTAACCGGGTGGATTCCTCAGACACAACCCTCAGTTGGCATGACCCGGGAGCAGTACATGTCTTCCCATTGCCTCTGTCCTATGTTGTTCCCTCCCCCACAGAAGTATCTTATGCTGTGGGTTCAGCTTCACTATTTAGTGAGGACGATCTACTAAAGGACAGTCAGCAGTTACTGGCCAGCCAAGAAGTGGAGGAGACATCCGCCGCTTCCTCCGCTAGACGGACAAGTAGTGATGAGGAGAGTGGCGTGGGAGGTGGTGTTGCGAGCGTTGAGGCTCTGGAAGCAGACACTGTTGAGGAACCTGAGAAGGACATCAGTGATGTGCAGACACAGCTCGATGATGATTAAGCCGATCGCACTTGGAAGCTTGGTGCAGAAGGGGCTTCATTATCATCAGGAGAAGTTGCAGGTTGCCCGTGAGGCAGCAGCTGAGCCAGCAAGGTGGTAGCATGGTGTGCAGTCAGCATGGTGGCAGAAGTGGAAAGTCTGGAGCCAAATGTGCCTGGGGTAGACCACCTGCTTCGCGGCAGCCTACCTTCCTGGGAGGTAGTGGAACAGGGGTTCTTGGAGTCGGTGGCAGTAGCATTCAATCAGTGCGGACTGTTGGTGGGAAAATCAGCTACTCAGCGGTGTGGCAGTTTTTCATCAAGCATCATCAAGATGTGTCGGCAGAAGGTGAAGCGTGGCCAGGGTCCCAATGTTGGCACCACGGCACTGCGTCAACATATGCAGCGTCACCATAATGCGGCCTGGGAGAACCGTGGCTCCGATGTGGTGGTCCAGCCTGCTGCATCCCCCAGTGGAACGCCGCTCCCTGTTTCAGCCAGCCAAGGCTCCACCCCCTCACCTGAAGGGAGCTGTGTGTCATACCCATCTTCTGTCGCTCCAAATGCTCCTGCTCCTCCTACTTTTAGTCAGTCATTCCGCCAGCAATTCATTGGCGAAGCCATGTCTAAGAGACAACAGTATGCGCCCACTCATCCAACGGCACAGAAGCTGAATATGCTCCTGTCCAAGTTGCTGGTGCTGCAGTCCCTCCCTTTTCAAGTGGTGGACTTTGCACCTTTCAGAGAACTGATGGCTTGTGCCGAGGTGAAGAGTCCCAAGCCATCATTTCTTTGCGAAAAAGGCAGTACCTGCCCTGCACAATTTTGTGGAACAGAAGGTGGGCCAGTCCTTGAGCCTGTCGGTGTGTACCAAAGTACACGGCAGCGCCGACGTGTGGAGCTGTAAGTATGGTCAGGGACAATACATGTCCTTTACGGCCTACTGGGTGATTGTGGTTCCTGCACAGCCACAACAGCAACTTGGACAGGTCACTCCGCTTCCGTCTCCACGCTCTCAGGCTGTTGGTCCTTTGACAGTGTGTGGCTCCGCCTCCTCATCCTCCACCGTGTCCTCAGCCTCCACTGCACGGACAAGTCTCAGTGCCCCTCCAGCATACCATGTGTGTAGGGCACAGCGGTGTCACGCTGTTCTTCACATGGTTTGCCTTGGCAAACTGAGTCACACAGGGGAGGAACTACTAAAAGTAATTAATCAAGAAATCGAATCATGGTTTACGCCACGAAAACTGGAAATGAGAACCATGGTGACCGAAAACAGTAAGAACATCTTGTCTGCACTGCGACAAGGAAGCCTGAGCCATGCGCCCTGCATGGCACACTTGTTCAATCGGGTTGTCAAGTGGTTCCTGAAGTGTTCCCATCTGCAAGGCTTCGTGCGGCGGTCAACACCTGCTATCTGGCCGGAGAGCCTGGCCCCCGTACAGAGAGATTGCAGGGGGCCCCGGCGGTCAGACCCCCCGCGATCTCAAACTTATCCCCTATCCTTAGGATAGGGGATACGTTTTTCACCACTGGATTACCCCTTTAAGGGGTATTTTGATTTAAAAAAAAGATAGCAATATTCAAAAAGAAATGTAGAGAAATTGAAATGAATTTACAAAAAGAGGTAAAAATGGCAGAAAATAGATTAACCCAAACTAATGAAAAACAAGATTGGGAAAAGTTAGTCACTGCACATGACAGTTTTAAGAAATCTATTTAAGAGAAAGCTGAACACACATTATTTTTTCAAGAGCAAAAACACTACATTGAGGGTGGAAAAACAAATAAATGGCTCAGGGGTATTATAAAGAATCAGAAAGAAAATAAAGACATCAAAGTATTAAAGGGGTATTCCAGGAATTTTTTTTATTTGACTATGCTACAGGGGCTGTAAAGTTAGTGTAGTTCATAATATAGTGTCTGTACCTGTGTGTGATGGTTTTCTCACAATTATTCTGTTATTTTCACTCCAATTTTCAGCATAAAAAATGACTGTTGTCTCCGATTTTTCCCAGTTTGCAATGCAGTCGAGACCTGACTCACTAGTCAGCTGAATACAGGGAGCCTGTCTGCTTCAATGGGTGGAGGGATCGCTTGGTGGGAGAGGGATCAATCTGCAACTAATGCAACAGCTGTAGGCACCCTGATTGAAAACCACATGTCTTTGAATGGATGCAGCTCATTATGTTTCAATGGGTGGGGTGGCTGATGTGTGGGAACGAGGAAAATGGAATTGTGGGATTTGTAGTCAAAAAAAGAAAAGTCAAACAGGAAATACTAGTTCACAAAAAGCTAGCCATAGTGTTATTGTAATCCCACAACATAACCATTTCGTCCCAAGACAAGTGCAGATCCTTCCTAAGCATGTCCATTACTGCCTGCCAGGTGCGTACTAAAATCACTGTATGGTGGATAACCCCTTTAAGGGATGAAAAGGGAAAACTGGTCTATTCAAGAAAGAACGGATCACGGATAACTTTCATTAAAAAAAATTATATACTAAAGAGGGTATCAAAACTCAAGAGGAAATAAAACAATATATTAAAGGATTAAAACTTCCCAAACTCTCTGAAGAACAAAACAAGAAATCAATAGAGAAGTGACCCTCCAAGAACTTAAAAACATACTTAATTCCATTTCAGGGAACTCAACCCCTGGGTGTGACGGTCTGGTCTTATACGCGAACGTTGTGCTTCTTTTTGTGAAAAAAAAAAAACAGTAGAGAAAATCCCAGGTATTGTGACAATTTTGGAAGAATTTGGTAAATTCTCGGGGTAAAAAATGTACTGGCCAAAATATGGGTTGTTGCCATTCGAGAGGGAAATCAGATCACCAATAGAAAATATAATAATATCGAACTCAAAAGACTCACTGGAATATTTAGGTATTAAAATTTCAAAAAAAAGTGGAGGATTACAATAAATTAAATTTATTACCAACACTTGATAAAATAGGGGCAAAGATCACTATTTGGAACAGGCTGATCGGATAGCCCTTATTTAAATTGTTATTCTGCCGACCCTTTTTTAGCTGCACAATTTAACCTGTTAATTACAGAGGAAGGAACAATTAATACATTCATTGAGAGATTTTTTGGGAGGAAATACTCAGTTTGGGAAATTCTAGAAGGGGCGGAAGGGAATACGGAGTGGAGGAAAACACTTTCCTAAATAAATTCAACAAAATTTGGTACCACACCAAGGGACGGGTTTGGGTATCGGGGAGTTTGAGTATAACTAGGATATGGGGTAACCAGCACTTTACTGAATTTTATAAAGTAAGAGAATATGTGAACTGGGAGGCCTTTGGAATTTATAGGGTTGGACAACTAGTGGAGGGAAAAGAACTTATTCCGCGGGATATCCTCAACTCTAAATATAAATTGGGTAAAGAGTGTAAGTATGCATATGTACAGATTCAGAATGCATTTAATAAAGAAAAAAACAACCCTAGGTGGGAAATTGGTGAACACGAGATCCTTGAATTTTTGCTGAATGCACAATCCAGGCTAAAAAAAGGGGTGGAAATGAAGTCAAGCGGGAGAAATGGAAGCTGGAATCGTGCTGTTGAGGAAGGAGGTAAGATGGATCCAAAGTAATGATAGCAAACTGTTTATTCTTGTACAAAGTGCATGCAACGCGTTTCAAAACACATCCGTTTTTTTCATCAGACGTAAACGCACTAAAGACTGGATACAATTTATACAGGATGTGATCAGGGCGTCATACACGGACGTGACGTCCTGATCATTGATAAAAGATGGAGAAGCATGATAAAACATGGAAAAAACGGGGAACATGAAAAGCATGATAAAATTACAACACATAAATATTAACCAATATAAATAAGTTCTAAAAGAGTAAGATTAATAATTATTCAGAACATAAATCTAAACAGTAGTCTTTCAATCAATTCATTCAACTGGATCTCGAAATTTTTAAGAGAACCAATTTTAACTTCCTGTGTACTCGGACACATTTTAAACGAGTTGATGTGAACAGTTTTCTGTCCTTTGATAGCTGCCATTTCCCTAAGTGGGTAAAGAATATACCATATGGGCAGTATCAGAGGATACGAAAAAACTGTTCACTCGACGTAGATTTTATTAATTAAGCTAAAACCCTTCAAAGTCGTTTTTTGGAAAAGGGCTACCCAAAAAATTATTAAAAATAGCGTGCAACGGGACAAAAGTTTTAAAACAAGACAATCTAGTGTCCAATAATAACTCAAAAACTAATAAAAAAAAACTGCACAGAAGAAAAATACCATATATTCGAATGACAGAAGAAAATAAAATTTTATAACGAATTTTAACAGTTCCACAACTCAAATTCACAATATTCTAAAAAAAAAACATTGGGTGGTATTGTTAAGTGACCCTATACTTAAACATAAAATTCCCACTAATGAATTGATTGAAAAGACTACTGTTTGGATTTATGTTCTGAATAATTATTAATCTTTCTCTTTTAGAACTTATTTATATTGGTTAATATTTATGTTATAATTTTATCATGCTTTTCATGTTCCGTTTTTTCCATGTTTTATCAATGATCAGGACGTCATGTCTGTGTATGACGCCCTGATCACATCCTGTATAAATTGTATCCAGGCTTTAGTGTGTTTACGCCTAATGAAAAAAAACAGATGGGTTTTGAAATGCGTTGCGTGCACTTTGTACAAGAATAAACAGTCTGCTATAATTACTTTGGATCCATCTTACCTCCTTCCTCGACAGTGCGATTCCAGCTTCCATTGCTTTCATGCTCGTTGCTCAGCGTGGGAAGCCGCTGCAGTTCCTTGGAATTATAAACCCTTCTGAGCGTTGTGCCACTTTAGCACAACAAAACCAGATGAGCGAGTTTCCTACAAGATCTCCAGCACTGTGATTCCACCATTGATTCCACACAGGGAGCGCTCTGTGTTCTTTGATAAAAAAAAAAAAAAAAAAAAAAAAAGGGGTGGGGAAAATATATAAAACTTTACTTGATGATTTTGTTAAAAAAAAAATATCAATAAGTGCGAAATGGGAAAAAGAAATTGGGGTAATGAATGGGGGAAAATATTCAAAAATATTGATAATTCATCCCTAAATTTAAATCATAAGATTTCACAAATTAAAGTGATCCTTAAATTATGTTACACCCCTGAGGCCCTGTTCAGAATAGGTAAAAGAAAAGATTCAAACTGTCCTAAATGTCAACAGGGAAGCGCAGAACTTTATCATATGATATGGGGCTGTAAAGAAATACAAAAGTTGTGGGGAAAAGAATTCAGCAAAAGTGAAGTGGTTTTTGGCACCAAATTACAGTACAACTTTCTTACGGACATTTTTGGCTTTGGTATAGAAGAGCAAAAGAACTTAATGCTAAAATTACTAGGATTAATGAAAATTTTAATTTTGAGAAAATGGTTCGCACCTGTGTCGCACATATGAGAGAATGGTATCATTTAGTCAATAAAGTAAAAAAAACATATGAGGTCATATATTATCAAGGGAAAAAGAAAGGCCCAAAAAAAGAAAGAGAATGGGAAAAATTGAAGTGAAAGGAACTCTGTAACAGCTAACTGTAACAGGCTGGTTGAGAAGGGGGGAGAGTAGTAGGTGGGAGGGGATAGATGGTGTAGGTTAAGGGAGTAAATAATTGAAGACAATAATTGGAATTTTTTTAATGATTGTAATGTAATTGTGAAATTAATAAAGAATAAAACAAAAAAAAACAGATATACATATAATGGTAATATCTACGTTATATAAAAAGTTTTTGCTAACAACAGGTACACTTTAAATGGGCAGTGTCAGATACAAAAACTTTTGATATGTTGTAAAGCATATATAACCAATAGGTTTTGCAATTGCTTTCATTTATTTCATACTGAAAAAGCCAGTCAAACAACTGCCCCCCCCCCCCCCTGCCTGCTTGGAATATACTAGTCCTGCTGTGTCCATGCATCATCACCTATGTCATGGACACACTTCCTTGATTGACAGCTGTGAACCCAGGGCTCACAGCTGGAGGAAAAATCCTTCCATGGTCAGGATTAGGTACTGAGAGATATGGTGGATGTGGGCTATGTTTCTCTCTTTGTGTTGTACATTTGTAGTCTCTCCCTTCTTCCACAGCCTGCACTCCACTCCACCCATTTGGCCCAGGTGTTTTTAACTAGCAGGAAACTTCATAAGGATTTCCTCCTACCATTCTCCCAGCCCTCTGGCAGTGAGCACATGGTAGGTTTCATACTGGTGTGGTTCTCTGTGGCGACCATTGTTTCTGTGATGCTTTGTCTGTGGGGTGGAGTGGCCCAGAGCCAGGGGCTTGGTCGGGCAGTAGTGGGACTGCCTGGCCACTTGGTCGCTCCCCCATTGGGCAAGGGGTCTAGGAGGCAGTGGTCGCCGCCAGGGGCTACGCCAGTGTCAGGTTAGGGACCCACTCTAACGAGGTGGCCTTGACGTGGCGAGTGGTCTTGTACTTTTTGATCAAAATGTATACTAACAACCTGTTAGTTTTTTAAATTATGCTGAGAAGCAAGTAGATCAAATTACAAATGGTGGATGTGCGGCTGTGTTTCTCTCTTTGTGTTGTATTTAAGAAAAATCTTTTGTTGGATCTGATGCGTATGCTTTAAGTAAAATGAGCTGTATCAAAAACTGGTATGAAACTGGGCAGTCTGGCAGTTAATCCTAATTTCCTAAACTGCTGTTTTCAATGGGTTAAATACACTTGGGCCTCTAATCTCACACCACCAACACAGAGAGGAATGTCCCACATCAAACTCAGTCAGGTATAGCGTGGCCCAGAGCTGTTCTGGGTATAAAAACTGGTATCAAAGGGGGCAATTTGTTTCCCCCTTTTTAAATAATTAACTGGTTTTCAAAGGGTTAAAAGACTTTGGGCCACTAATCTCATACTTCTAAACAAAGATGGATACCCCACATCAAACTCGATTGACTCCAGCCTGGCCCAAACCTGTATTGGGTATAAAAACTGGCATGAAAGTAGGCAGACATGCTTTTTTTTTTTTTTTTTTTAAATAGGTAAAAAAAAATTCCCATATGCCCACTTTGATACCAGTTTTTATACCAAGAACAGCTTTGGGCCAGACTGAACCTGAAAGAATTTGATGTGAGGCCTCCCTCTCACTGTGTCTATAGGATGAGAACAGTCATTTAGCTCTTATTCATATAAGGATAAAATGCCTGTCTGCTCACTTTGAGACTGGACTTAATTGGTTTTTATGTGGGGCACCCCTCTCTGTGTGTGCTGGCAGTGTGAAATCAGTGGCCCAAGGTCACTTAACCCTCTAGAAACACCAGTTACTTATTGAAAACAAATAAGAAATAAGGCCCCTTTCACACTATACATTCTTCCGTTTTTAAAGAACAGTTATATGTTCCGGTATAAAAACCCTGAAAATCGGCCATTAAACTGCCGTTACAAAATCCCATTATAGTCTATGGGATTTTTATGTGGTGTCCCGGTACAGAACATGGTTCTGTACAGTCCTAAAGTCCCCTCAGGTAGAGACCCTCAGGTCCACAGGGCTCTCCTGCAAGGTCCCCCCTAAGTCATTATATGGTATTGTCTTGTATATTAAGTATGTACATCTATTATATGTATTGTACAGTGAATGTAAGTAATATATGAAGGTTGTTAGGACGTTTACCCTATATAGGACCTTCCTAAGGTCATGTGATATGTCATGTGCTATGTGATCACATTATATACCCAGAGTTCCATGGGAACAAGTAACCACAAGCAACCAGCTACCAATGGGCTTTAGTTCAGCCCCTGATATATAAGGGGCTGTAGTCTCCACATTCTCTTTCTTAGTTCCTGCTCTTAATACCTGGACCCAAAAGCAAGCACAAGTCCTGTACAAGTCAAGTGCAGAATATCTAGGCCAAAGCCTATAAATCTGCAGCCACATCAAATCTGTGAGTACAAGTCTAGTCTCTACTGTCCCTACCAAAGTGATAACAGTAGTACAGTGGCCTTCATCATCATTATAATAACTACAAGTCCAAGCAAGCCTGAGAGGTTCCCTGTGTCCCGGTCACCTCTGTGGAAGTTGGCTATCTGTAAGAAATGTCATACTGCCTTCTTCAGAAAAGTTCCAGTTTCATTAAAACCTGCTTTGGACTCTCATTTGATATATGCCGTTTTGGGTTGGTTGTCGGCGGTGCCCTACACCAAACAACCACATCCTGGCGTCACGAACACTAGGGGTTAATAACATCTTGCCCCAGGGGTTAATACCATCTGGCCCCGCTACCTACACCGCTACACCCTGTGGTCCCGCCATAACACTGGTGGCTCACCACATTACATTATCTGTTTTAACCCGTCATAGCCCATGCACTATTTTTCACGTCACAAAATGAGGTCCGTTATTAATAACAGGCTATGATGGGTTAAGGCTAGGTTTCCACTTGGTTTTTTTTCTGGCAGTTTTTGGAGGACTGCCACTGCAGTTTTTGCGCCAAAGCCAGAAGTGTATTCAATAGGAATAGGACATACCCGTATTTATCGGGGTATACCATGCACCGGCCTATAACACGCACCCTCATTTTTCCAAGGATATTTGGGTGAAAAAAGTTTTTTACCCAAATATCCTTGGTAAAATGAGGGTGTGTGTGCATGTGTATACCCCGATACACTGTTTCTGACCCCGCAGAAGCCCCCAGGAAAGGCAGGGGGAGAGAGGCCGTCGCTGCCCGCTTCTCTCCCCCTGCCTTTCCTGGGGTCTAGAGCCCTGCTGCTGCTGCTTCTCTCCCCCTGCTATCGGCGCCGCTGCCCCTTCTCTCCCCTTGGCTATCGGTGCCGCTGCCCCATTGCCGGCGCCGATAGCCAGGGGGAGAGAAGCGGCGCCGGCAATGGGGCAGCGGCGCTGATAGACGGGGAGAGAAGGGGCAGCGGCACCCATTGCCGGCATCGCTGCCCCGTTGCCTCCCCCATCCCCGGTTGTATAATTACCTGTTGCCGGGGTCCGGTCCGCTCTGCTTCTGGCCTCCGGTGTGGCGTCCCCTGCGTTGTTGCTATGCGCTGCGAGACGCAATGACGAGTGACGTCACTCATCATTGCGCCGCACCATACAGCGCATAGCAACGACGCAGGGGACGCCATACCGGAGGCCAGAAGCAGCGCGGACCGGACCCCGGCAACAGGTAATTATACAACCGGGGATGGGGGAGGCAACGGGGCAGCGGTGCCGGCAATGGGGCAGCGGCACCGATATCCAGGGGGAGAGAAGGGGCAGCGGCGCCGATAGCAGGGGGAGAGAAGCGGCGACAGCAGGGCTCTAGACCCAAGGACAGGCAGGGGCAGAGAAGCGGGCAGCGACGGAAGGTCTCTGGACCTGCAAAAGCCGCTGCAGTTCATTGATTTAAAGTGCCCGCTTTAAATCATTGAACTGCAGTGGCTTATCGGCGTATAACACGCAGATAGACTTTAGGCTAAACATTTTAGCCTAACAAATGCATGTTATACGCCGATAAATACAGTATATAGGAAGGACTTACACTTCTCCTCCATCATGGATCCACTTCTGACTTTGGCTCAAAAAGTGGCAGTACTCCAAAAACTGACAGAAAAAAAACAAGTGGAAACAGCCTAAAACGGGCAATGTAAAAATCCCATAGACTATAATGGGATTTTCTAACGGATGTTTAATGGCCGATTTTCAGGGTTTTCATAATGTAACATATAACGGATCTTTAAAATGGATGAATTTTATAGCGTGAAAGCAGCCTTAGGCTGCTTTCACACTATAAAATTCATCCGTTTTAAACATCCGTTTGATGTTCTGTTATGAAAACCCTGAAAATCAGCCATTAAACGTCCATTAGAAAATCCCATTATAGTCTATGGGATTTTTACATTATCCGTTTTAATCCGTTATTAATAACGGACATTATTTTGTGACGGAAGATAGTAACGGGAGAAATAGTACATGCACCATTTCTTCCGTTCATTCTCTCGTCACAAAATAACGTCCATTATTAATAACGGATTAAAACGGATAATGTAAAAATCCCATAGACTATAATGGGATTTTCTAACGGACGTTTAATGGCCGATTTTCAGGGTTTTCAAAACGGAACATCAAACGGATGAATTTTATAGTGTGAAAGCAGCCTTACCCTAAACCAACTTCCGCCTCCTCTTATATAGGGCAGCATGGTGCCTCAGTGGTAAGCATTGTAGCATTACAGCGCTGCAGGGGAGTTTGTACGTCCTGTATGCGTTTCTGTAGGGTACTCTGGCTTCCTTCGCACTATAAAGCATACTGGTAGGTTTAGATTGTGAGCCCCAATGTAATCTGTGTGCGCTATATACAATTCTTATTATAAAGGATGGAACTGTAACCATCCAGAAATGGATGTAGTCATCTGGAGCGGGGGAGGGGGCACTTAATACAGAACACTTGAAGAATAGAGCGCCACCTAGTGACCAGGCTCAATACTACGCGATCACTCAGAAACCTCCATTATTATACACGCCTATAACCTTCACACAGAGAGCAAACAGAGACCAGTTTGTTCATGACATGATCTGTAAAAGCTGAGCGGACTGCTGCTGTTGTGCGCATGAGCAGACTGTAAAATGGCGGCAGCGTCACATGTTCTCACGCCCCTCCCCCTTCGCTGCGCATTCGTCTATTACATCTTGTATACTACTATACCATAACTAAATGAGGTTTCAATCACCACTTGCGCCGTTCCCACTACGTTGTTTCTATGACAACTATCCGTTGTAACTGATTGGTCCACGCTGGAGTCACCTGACTGAATGACGCGACGTCACGTTAGGTGCAGGCGTTTAGGGCAAGATGGCGGCGCCCATGTTAGGTGAGGAGAGTGAGCGTATATAGCGCGTGACATTGTGTGTGTTGCTGTGTCCGCATGGGTGACAGTGTGTGTGTGCTCCGAGCCTGTCGTGTGTGTCAGGGGAGACATGTCCTCCTCCCAGCAGACTAGTTGTATTGAGCTATGATGGCATACTGTGTACACTAGGATGGGGCTACTAGAAGAATCCCCAACGTGTATTGCGCTGTGCCCTGATGGATGGCTTATACCTAATATAGCCATAGAGGGGGAGATTTATCAAAACCTGTCCAGAGGAAAAGTTGCCCATAGCAACCAATCAGATCGTTTCTTTCATTTTTGGAAAGTCCTCAGAAACAGGTATTCTCTGGACAGGTTTTGATAAAACTCCATGATAAGGTTTGTATGGTAACGATTTATGGATTAAAGGGGTTTCCCATCCTACAATGCTAAGAATGGGGACATACCTGTCCCCACAATGTTTATATTTATCAGGGGGGGTGGAAAATTTATTTTAAAAAACTACTTGTCCAAAATGGAGCAAAATCTACTTGTGCCTCATGACGATCCACTTGTCCAGGCCAATTTTCGCTCCTATCCCTATAATAGCCATAACTACCTACTATAATGATACCTGTTAATTTTTCAATAACATATTCTCTGAGCAAAAAAAAAAAATTCAATATATATATAATTTGGGGAAGTGAAATTGAAATAGTAAAAGATAATTTTGCAGATTTGGTGGTTTTCTTTTCTACGCCATTTACATTGTGGTTGAGCCAACATGTTGTTTTGATACTTTAGGCGCCTGATTACAGCGATACCAGATTTGTATAATTTACATCATGTTTTGCTAATTTAAAAAAAATTCTGAACTTTTTCAAATTTTTTTCATTGCCATTTTTCAACCCCTGTAGCTTTTCAACTCTGGGATGTAACAACATATCCCCTATCCTAAGGATAGAGGATAAGTGTTAGATTGCAGGGGTCCGGGGGCCCCCGCGATCTCCCAAACGGCGTCCCGGCTCCCTGCATGAAACAAGTATTTTCGACCAGAGCACGAAGCTGCGGCAGACACGCCCCCTCCATGCAGTTCTATGGCAGAGCTGGAGATTGCCGAAAGTAGTGCCCCGGCTCTCCCATAGAGATGCATGGAGGGGGCGTGTTGGCAGCCGCTTCGTGCGGTGGTCCACATGACCCATTCATGCTGAGAACCGGGGCGCCGTTTGGGAGATCGCGGGGGGCCCCCGCAATCTAACACTTTTCCCCTATCCTTAGTTTAGGGGAAAAGTTGTTACATCCCAGAGTTATCCTTAATTTTTATCCAGGAAGGGTGGGTGTTGTAGGGAGTGTGCAACAAGTTTGAGAGTGAAAGAGTAGCCACAAAGTCTGTGTAGAAGACAGGGTGTTGTACGGTATGGAATTTGGCAACGAGGGAGAGTGCACACACATCAGGGAAATTTAGATCCCCATGCAATTTGCTTTGTTGTATTTTACGTTCAACCAGTAGGTTTTTAAATGAAGACTTCTCTTCCTTAGGCAAAATTTTGTCAGTAGTTTCAACCAGAAGCGGGTCCAAAACACAGCAAAAGTACAAATTAGGGATCGACCGATATCGTTTTTTTAGGGCCGATAGCCGATAACTTATACCGATATTCCGGTATAAGTTATCGGCTATTTACCCCCCCCCCCCACACACACACACACACCGCTGCAGATCATTGATTTAAAGCGGGCGCTTTTAATCAATGAACTGCAGCGGCTTTTGCGGTGCCATAGACCACCGCCGCCACCCGCTTCTCTCCCCCCTGCCTATCCGGGGGTCCTGAGTCCTATCACTGCCACCGCCCAGATACCAATAATGCCCAAAATCGTGATTATCGGCCATACCCATAATCGGTCGATCCCTAGTACAAATATTTCTATTATAGTTCCTTATGGTGTTGGTTCTTTTCAAGGTTTGACCATAAAATACTGACCAAAATACTACATGTGAACCCAGTGAAAAACTGACTACCTATCCTCAGGACAGCCCTTCAGTATTAGAGTATTGCGGTACATCTCCAGGCCCCGTCTGATCAGTTGTATAGGCAGACAGCTGTATAAGAGATTAATAACACATCACAGAGCTGTAACAAAAGATGCTCCAGAATTATTTCATAGGGAATACATGTATTTACTACATCAGGCAGGTCATGAGAGGCCACAGGTTGTCTTTAAAGGAAATCTCTCAGCAGCATCACCCACACTAACCTGCTTTTTTGTGTTCCATGGCTTCAGAAAACTTTACATCTCTAAGCATGTAGCAGCGGAGTGCAAAAAGGTAACATGAATATTCATTAGAGCTCGAGAATCAGGGATCGTCCGGGAAGAAGAACCAGTGCACCTCGGGATTACGGAATGCCCTATTCGCACAAAGATCCCCATATTAGGATTCTTAACAATATTTTGGGAATGGTAACATCTAGCAAGTAAACACCATTTCGATCAACCTCACCTGTCCTAACAGGCAGTACCAGCAGGTTAGTACGGGCGATGCTGCTGAGAGATTTTTTTTTTAAAGCATTTACACTGTAGCTGTGAATGGCCACACTAAATAATAATTCTTAACATGATCATTCATGCCCCTGTACACTTCCATTTATTTGGCAGCACATCTCCTGCAAACACATCCGGCCATCGGGGGGGTCTGTTAAATGGGCACTGTCATGAAATAAAAAAATTGATATGTTGTAGTACTTAAGTTCTACAACATATCTCTAATATACTTTAATTAAAAAAGTGATTTTAAAACAGTTTAAAATCACTTTTAAATTCGGCCACTAGGGGTCGCCCTCCTAGTGGCCGAATGCATTCGGCAGTGACGTCACTAGTGAATTTCGACTCATTGAAGCCTGGCAATGAGTCGGTATTCACTCACTGCGGTGCTCGCTCCCGCCTGTCAATCAAACAGACGGGAGCGAGCGCTGAGAACAGAAGAAGCGCGCATTGGCTCCCCTGCTCCCTGGCCTTGCACGCCGGCCCCGCCTCCCGGCATTCCGTCGCTGCTGTACTGCCCGTCGCCTCACTGTCCTGGTATGTCTGGGGGGGGGGGGGGTGTTCGGGTAGCGGGGTTCGGGTTGCGCCGCGGCCATGTATTGTTTTTAACACAGGGTGCCTCCAGTTTTTCCCCACTACAACTCCCAGCATGCCCTGACAGCCAATAGATGTCAGGGCAAGCTGGGAGTTGTAGTGGTGAAACAGCTGGAGGCACCCTGTGTAGATGAACTAAGGGCGGAAGTCCCCCCCAGCAGGCATCAGTGACGTGGTGCCTGCTGGGGAAGTCTGCCTGGTAGTGAGCACGCTACCAGGAAGACAAAACTGCATTTTTTTTATATAGTAAAAAAAAAAAAAATTAGGCAGGGAGGAGGTTAGGGATAGATGGGAAATAGGCAGGGACAGAGAGGGGAAAATGAAGGGATGGTGGGAGCTACCCTTTAAGTGCCCCTGATGCCCATTGTATGACCTGTTGGGCAGAGCATTATTGTCCTTTGTTATAAATGGGATCCACAATGTAGATGTGATCAAAGCCTCACCTTGGTTTGTGAATAAAGGTATTCTAGGATATATTTTTTTTTTTGGACTGTGCTACAGGGGCTGTAATGTTTAGTGTTAGTTCATAATATAGTGTATGTACCTGTGTTTGATTGCTGGTCTCACAATTCTTATTTGATCTTTGACCCCGGATGTTCATTTTTAGTTGTATACAAAATCAGTGTATCTGGCTTTTCCCAGGTTGCAGTGTGGCGCAGGACATTACATCACTAGTCAGGGGTTGAAAGGGAGCATGGCAGTGCTTGAGTGGGTGGAGCGACTGCTGGGTGGAAGGGTCGCAGGGAATTGTAGTTTTAAGCACAGCGTGCATGAAAGGGAGCCTGGCTGTGCTGCAATGAGGGGGGTGGTTGACGTGTTGGAGGAAGATAAGTCACCTCCCATCAGAAACAAGGGACCCTGGGGATTGTAGTTGGAGGGTGGGTATACAAACAGGAGATAGCCAGTTCACACAAACAAGCCAGCAGTGTTATGGGGACACAGCCATTTACCACCTACACTAGCACGTCCTTTACTGTCTGGCAGATAAGTACTAAGGTCACCCTATGTGAGATAAGCTGCGAGTAAAGTTTCTGATCTTAAACATGTCGGCAGCTTCTGATGTGACTAGAATATAACCTGTTGTGGACTAGACGCTATTTGTTCACAGGCTAAAACAATGCCTATAATGTCCATAGACTGTGAAAATGGTAGCCACCACCTGTACACGACAGGACATGAACCCGAGGCACTCTCTGTTGAGAACTGAGCAGTAGAGACTGCCCATTGACAGCATATGGAGCACAGAAACCGACTGCACAGTTTGCTAATGAACAGAAGAGCATCGCTCTACATGGATAGTGAGGCCACAGGTCCTTTTTAAAGGGGTTGTCTGCTTTGCACAATTCCATTATGTTAAAAGGGTCCTCAAGCACCCCTAGCTCTCTGATAATCCAGTGAAAGGAAATCTGAATACTTTGTTTTATGTGTGTTTTTTCAGTTACCTGTCTGCAGCCACGGGTGTACCAGAGTTTCGTACGATTCCCATGGGCGCGTAGTCTGCACAGCTCTGCTTTGATCTGTGCTGGACAGGAATGGAGAATTAAGTAAGTGTTTTGGGGTTACTTTAACCCATATATGTAATCTAGCAGGAAAATGACACATCCATATTTTCCAGGGCAGTTTCTGTTTCTTTTAACATGTTTTTTTTCCTTTAGGCACGGTTTTGCTCGCAGTGGTTCAGAATATGGTCCCTTGACAGATCTTCCAGATTGGAGTTTTGCAGGTAAATGACAATTTATATATGTAGTATATTCTGCAGGGGGATTATTGAAGAACTAGCATGGAGACCCTTACATTGTTTCATTCCAACACACACAAGGTCACTACTTTTAAAGATTATGCATTTTGTTCACTATGATAAAAAATATCTCCAATGTTTTAGATGTCAAAAGTGCACCCAATTCTGGCGCAAGTTATATACAATGCTCAAAAAGGGGGAACACTAAGATAAAACAGCCCAGATCTGAATGTATGAACTAATCGTATGAAATACTTTCGTCTTTACATAGTTGAATGAGCTGACAACAAAATCACACAAAAATTATCAATGGAAATCACATTTATCAACCCATGGAGGTCTGGATATGGAGTCACTCTCAAAATCAAAATGGAAAACCACACTACAGGCTGATCCAACTTTGATGTAATATCCTTAAAACAAGTCAAAATAAGGCTCAGTAGTGTGTGTCTCCTCCACGTGCCCGTATGACCCCTCTACAATGTCTGGGCATGCTCCTGATGAGGTGGCGAATGGTCTCCTGAGGGATGTCCTCCCAGACCTGGACTAAAGCATCTGCCAACTCCTGGACAGTCTGTGGTGCAACGTGGCGTTGGTGGATGGAGCGAAACATAATGTCCCAGATGTGCTTAATCGGATTCATGTCTGGGGAATGGGCGGGCCAGTCCATAGCATCAATGCCTTCCTCTTGCAGGAACTGCTGACACACTCCAGCCCCATGAGGTCTAGCATTGTCTTGCATTAGGGGGAACCCAGGGCCAACCGCACCAGCATATGGTCTTACGAGGGGTCTCAGGATCCCATCTCGGTACCTGATGGCAGTCAGGCTACCTCTGGCAAGCACATGGAGGGCTGTGCGGCCCCCCCAAAGAAATGCTACCCCACACCATTACTGACCCACCGCCAAACCGGTCATGGTGGAGGATGTTGCAGGCAGCAGAAAGTTCTCCACGGCATCTCCAGACTCTGTCACGTGCTCAGTGTGAACCTGCTTTCATCTGTGAAGAGCACAGGGCGCCAGTGGCAAATTTGCCAATCTTTGTGTTCTCTGGCAAATGCCAAACATCTTGCATGGTGTTGGACTGTAAGCACAAGCCCCACCTGTGGATGTCAGGCCCTCATACCACCCTCCTGGAGTCTGTGTCTGACCGTTTGATGCACATTTGTGGCCTGCTGGAGGTCATTTTGCAGGACTCTGGCAGTGCTCCTCCTTGCACAAAGGCAGAGTTAGCAGTCCTGCTGCTGGGTTGTTGCCCTCCTATGGCCTCCTCCACATCTCCTGATAGCGCCTCCATGCTCTGGACACTATGCTGACAGACACAGCAAACCTTCTTGCCACAGCTCGCATTGATGTGCCATCCTGGATGAGCTGCACTACCTGAGCCACTTGTGTGGGTTGTAGACTGTTTCATGCTACCTCTAGAGCGAAAGCACCGCCAGGATTCAAAAGTGACCAAAACATCAGCCAGGAAGCATAAGAACTGAGAAGTGGACTGTGGTCACCACCTGCAGAACCACTCCTTTATTGGGGGGTGTTTTGCTAATTGCCTATAATTTCCACCTGTTGTCTGTTCCATTTGCACAACAGCATGTGAAATTGATTGTCAATCAGTGTTGCTTCCTGAGTGGATAGTGTGATTTCACAGAAGTGTGATTGACTTGGAGTTACATTGTGTTGTGTGTGTGTGTGTGTGTGTGTGTGTGTGTATATATAGCACATTTGAAGTCTGTCTGTATAAGTTTGCAGAAAAACTACAGGTTTTTTTTTTTAAATCTGAGACATAATATTGTGGATTTTATGCCAATTGTTTATGCAGAATCCACATGAAAAACTTATTGTGAATATAGCCTTAGAGGGACCTAATTCAGCCAGCAGATGGCAGCATGACACAGTGAAACTGCTGCTAGACGTACAAGAGAGCCAGGAGATGTAATTTACATTGGAGAGACATGTAGATATGGGACAGCAGGCGGCACTGTGTATGAATGGAATGTGACTGCACTCTACATTGGGGGTGGAAAATATTGTGGGGGACTTATTTATCAGGGAATGTGACGGGCACTGTACAGTATAATGGAGCTTTGTGCTTATCGCTGTTTGTGTGGTGGCACCTAGCTAACCCTATATGAGATGCTGTGGCTTTTTTTTTTTTTTCGTTCTGCAGCTGGCAAGGAGGTGACAAAAGCACCTCACAAAGCACGATATAAAGTTTGGTGATCCTTGAATTTCTAGGCTATAGCTATTGTATGTGCATAAATCATTTATTAAAGGGGTATTCCAGGATTTTTTTATTTGACTATGCTACAGGGGCTGTAAAGTTTTGTGTAGTTGATAATATGATGTCTGTACCTGTGTGACGGTGGTCTTGCAATTCTTCTGGGATTTTTGTCCTAATTTTTATTTTTAGCAGCATACGAAATCACTCAGGTCTATGTTTTTCCAAGGTTGTAGTTTGTTGAGACCTGACATCACTAGTCAGGTGATGACAGGGAGCCTGTCCTGCATTAATGTGTGGGGCGACCGCTGGGTGGGGGAGAGATCATTTTGCAACAGCTGTAGGCACCCTGGTTAGAAAACACTGGTCTTTTGAATGGATGCAGCTCATTTGTGTTTCAATGGGCGGGGTGGCTGATGTGTGGGAGGGGGGATAGTGATCTCAAACTTACTAACAATGAACTGTGGGATGTGTAGTTTTAGAGAACAATATCCAACAGAAAAAAAACCAGTTCACAAACAGCTAGCCACAGTGTTATGGTAATCTCACAACATAGCCATTTAGCCCCAAGAGAAGCGCAGATCCTTCCTAAGCATGTCCATTACTGTCTGGCAGGTATGTGCTAAAATCACTTTATGGTGTATAACCCCTTTTAAAGTCTTTTTAGGTTTTTCATTGGGAATAATTACTAACTTTTCATTTTGCACATAGTTTTTACTTTGCTTTTAATTTGTTTTATTAACAGATGGGCGACCAGCACCACCGTGGAAAGGACAGAGCAGGAGAAAAGAGGAGAACAAAGAACTGGCTGTAAGTGTGTCTGTTGTGTATAGTAGAGTACATAAGAAGTATATAGGAGAGTATAGCACATTAATATTTATTATAAATAAGAACTGAGAATTGTAGCTCTTTTTACCCTGTTACAGGCAGTGACTCTTTCTCGCAAGGCAGTGCAGCCACTAAGTGTGAACCAGGCCTTAGCATTCAGCTCAGACCCTCAACTGATGGCAGACCTGGATACGTAGGATCTAAATAAACAAAGCTCCTCTTGAAGTAGTTGAGCACTCGTGCTATAGAGCCTAAGTCCTTTAAGGCTTCTGTGAGATGCAGTAGCAAAATACATAGTCGGTGGCCCTTCCATTTGTATGCATCATGCCATGTTATACTAAAATGTTTGTGTAAAGAAAGAGCATAACTGACATTTTTTTTTTTGGTGCTGCCTACAATAACTTTTTTACTGTAGTTGCACAGTAGACCAGGTCTGGTGAGGCATTATTATTATTTTTTCTTTTTTTTTTTTAACCCCATAAGGACAAAGCTTTTTAAAAATCTTAACCCTTTCAATTTTGCACATAAAATTCCATATGAGGGCTTATTTTTGGCGTCACCAATTCTACTTTGTAAAGACATCAGTCATTTTACTCAAAAATCTACAGCGAAACGGGAAAAAAATCATTGTGCGACAATATTGAAGAAAAAAAAAAAACATGTTGTAAGTTTTGGGGGCTTCTGTTTCTACCCCGTACATTTTTCGGTAAAAATTACACCTTATCTGTATTCTGTAGGTCCATACGATTAAAATGATACCCTACTTATATAGGTTTGATTTTGTATTACTTTTGGAAAAAATCATAACTACATGCAGGAAAATTTATACGTTTAAAATTGTCCTCTTCTAACCCCTATAACTTTTTTATTTTCTAGCGTATGTGGCTATATAAGGGCTAATTTTTTGCGCCGCGATGTGAAGTTTTAATCAGTATCATTTTTGTTTTGATCGTACTTTTTGATCGCTTTTTATTCCTTTTTTTATAGTATACAAAGTGACCAAAAATACGCAATTTTGGAACTTTTTTGCATACACCATTGACCGTGCGGTTTAATTTACGATATATTTTTATAGTTCGGACATTTACGCATGCAGCAATACCACATATTTTTATTTTTTATTATGTTTATATATTTTTTATATGGAATTTTGGGAAAGGGGTGTGATTTAAACTTTTAATAATGGGTTAATGTGTGTATTTTTAAACTTTTTTTTTTTAACACTTTTAGTCACCTTAGGAGACTTTTAGGAGGAATCATTTCATTCCTCATACAGATCAATGGGGTTCCATGAAACCACATTGATCGGTGTGCTCTCTGCTCGATTGATAAAGCCTTGTCCTGTCAGGCTTTATCATTCTGAGCACCGGAGCCGGCATGAAAGGAGAGGTAAGCCCTCAGGCTACCTCCACAGTGGATCGCCCAGCGGCGATCTAAAGGGCTAATAGCTGGCCGCGGCAATCGCCGCATGTCGGCTATTAACACCGGCCCCCAGCTACAGGAATCAGTTGGAGCCCACATCATACCCCGTTAATGGCACATGGATAAGCATAGACGTCCATGGTCGTTAACGGGTTAAAGTCCTTTTTGCTTTTTATTTATTTTAATTTCAGCATTAGTGTCAGCAGTGAGACTATGTTCACATACTGTATTTCTGGGCTCATTTTGAGAGAAAAAAAATATCCAAAAACATCTGTTTTAGGTCATGTTCACACAATATACAAAAGACACAACGGCTCACACACAGCGCTCACACAATGGAATTTGTGTATTGGGTATAGGAATTCCACACTTGGGATTCGTCAGCAGCAGAGTCCCATTGATTTCAATGAGATTCGTCAGCAGCAGAGTCCCATTGATTTCAATGAGATTCGTCAGCAGCAGAGTCCCATTGATTTCAATGAGATTCGTCAGCAGCAGAGTCCCATTGATTTCAATGAGATTCGTCAGCAGCAGAGTCCCATTGATTTCAATGAGATTCGTCAGCAGCAGAGTCCCATTGATTTCAATGGGATTCGTCAGCAGCAGAGTCCCATTGATTTCAATGGGATTCGTCAGCAGCAGAGTCCCATTGATTTCAATGGGATTTGTCAGCAGCAGAGTCCCATTGATTTCAATGGGATTCTGCTGCGCTGTTCACTTAGCACAATGTCAAGACATGTCTATTCTTTCTGCGGACTTGGCACTGAAAAGCATTGCCATCTATGAGACAGCAGAACATGCTGGCGCTCTGCTGTCGGGAATGTCTGCACTGACATTCCCTCGTTGTGAACATAGCCTTACGCCTCGGAAATGGCCTATTCTAGTGCGTTTACATTTAATTTAAAGGGAATCTGCCGTTAGTAGCCGTAAGATATATTACAAAGAATCACAGTCTTCTAGAATGATTTTCTTTCCTGTTTACAGAGTCGTATTGTCATGCTTAGTAATGAAATAGATCAAGGAATGAAAAATTGGGCAGAGAAGCAGGAAAATCTGAAGCAGCAACAACTCTTGAAGCAGAAGAATCAACTAAAACCCAAGGCTATATTTAAGAAGAGTTCAAAATCCTAATAAATATTTATGTCTTTACTATTTCTTTTCTGTATTTTTGTTCATTCATAAAGGTTAGTGTTTGTTACTTACTATATGTGATAAAGATTATGATAGAGAAGTGGTAAAACTGTGTTTTGTGAATGGAATGCGCCCATGCATTGCTGCAATTTCATATGCATCACACCGCTACTGCGTGCTGTAGATATAGGAGGGAATTTATCTAAGCTTGCGTGCCATAAAAAGTCACACATTTTTGCTGGTGTAAGCATTAACAAATTCCCTCTGTAATTTTTAAAAGTTCCTGTCACAATTCCCACAATGCATGGGTGTTTTAGAGTAGTATATTTAACCCTATCTATGCTGTACAACCATATTCCTGACCACCTGTTAGTTTTCTATGACTCTATCTACTATTGTCCACACCAAGAAGCACTGCGTCCTGTCCCCCGACTCACATATTTGCTTCTGTTTCTACTTACCTGGTAGAAGTTGTGCTCAGTCGTTTGGATGGACTTGCTGTGTTCTCCTATCCTCAAAACATTGATCAATCACTATCCTAAAGGGCTTTTTACATGGGATAATTATTGGCCAAATGCCCTGTTTTGATCTACTTATTAGCAATACAGCCCTTCACTGAGCCACATTAGCGGAGAACAGAGCCAACTCCTTCTGGCTCTGCTTCCTCATGTATGTGGGGGCTTCATCTATGGCAGACAGCTAATCACTCCTCAGACATTGCTGAGGATAGGCCATTCAATAGTTTTTGACCTGAAAACCCTTTCAAGGTAATTGTTCATTACACCACATAACCAGCAATACTGTACAGCAATTCCCCAGGGGGAAACTTCTGAGTTGCCCATAGCAACCAATCAAATCGCTTCTTTTATTTTTGAAAAAGGCCTCTGCAATGAAAGAAGCAATCTGATTGGTTGCTATGGACAGGTTTTGATAAATCTCCCCCATACAGTATAGTGTAGCATCTTTAATACAGCTGTGAATCCAAAATTGCCAGCAGCTGCTCCTGACTGCTGACTACAGCACTTGTAATGGCAGAATGTAAACTGCCTGCTTGGTGGTCGGTGTTCCCCAGAACCGGGGGACAGAACTCTCATACTTGCTATGTACAGTTTACACATGAGGAAATGGAGTCATCACTGGTCATGATTAATTAAAGCTTTTTATCCTGATTTCGCTGCCACAAAGAATATGTCTGTTACAGATGGCTTTGAATGGGAACAGTAGGCCATTCAGCATAAAGGAAGTTTGTAGTATGACTAGTCAGTTACATCAAGAGAAATTAATTAACCCTTTATGGTTGGGTGCAGACAAGTGAGACCCAGCTGTGGTCTTCCTCCCATGAGCATTTAGCCCTTTCTTCTTGTAGTGAAGTCCATTATTATCTATATTTTAGACACACGGCTTCCACAACGGCCATACAGAATCCAATTTTCCCTAGATAAGGATGTGCCACACAATACTAATTATAATGTAACAGGTCATTGGAACCAAACACGTATAATGATGTATCCAGAGCTTTCCTTTACATTACATCAATGGTACTGTCCCTAAGAGCTTATACACAGGAGAGTAATACAGCTTTGTATAACCTTAACGTTGTGTGTACAGTGGGGCAAAAAAGTATTTAGTCAGCCACCACTTGTGCAAGTTCTCCCACTTAAAAAGATGAGGCCTGTAATTTTCATCATAGGTATACTTCAACTATGAGACATAATGAGAAAAAAATCCATAAAATCACATTGTCTGATTTTATTTGCAAATTATGGTGGAAAATAAGTATTTGGTCACCTACACACAAGCAAGATTTCTGGCTCTCACAGACCTGTAACTTCTTGTTTAAGTGTCTCCTCTGTCTGCCACTCGTTACCTGTATTAATGGCACATGTTTGAATTTATCAGTATAAAAGACACCTGTCCACAACCTCAAACAGTCACACTTTGAAACTCCACTATGGCCAAGAGCTGTCAAAGAACACCAGAAACAAAATTGTAGACATGCACCAGGCTGGGAAGACTGAATCTGCAATAGGCAAGCAGCTTGGTGTGAAGAAATCAACTGTGGGAGCAATTATTAGAAAATGGAAGACATACAAGACCACAGATAATCTCCCTCAATCTGGGGCTCCACGCAAGATCTCACCCCATGGTGTCAAAATGATCACAAGAACGGTGAGAAAAAAATCCCAGAACCCCACGGGGGGACCTAGTGAATGACCTGCAGAGAGTTGGGACCAAAGTAACAAAGGCTACCATCAGTAACACACTACGCCGCCAGGGACTCAAATCATGCAGTGCCAGACATGTCCCCCTGCTTAACCACTTAGGGACCCAGGGTGTACAGGCACTCCCTGGTACTTATGGACCCAAGGCGTACCTGTACGCCCGTGGGAATTCCGGTCCCTGCCGCTCATCGGGGGGGGGGGGGGGGGGGGGGAGAGACAGGATGCCAGCTGAAATCATTCAGCAGGCACCCCGTGCAAACCCCTGGGGGGTTTACTTACTGACGGCAATCGGCGATGAGGTGCGGCTCCCTGGTTCAGCGATCCTGCTGACTACGGAAGCCGGTGAGTTGTTGCCTAGAAACATCTGGAGGGCTATAGCTTGGAGACCACTATACATTGGTCTCTAAACTGTGACCCTCTAGATCTTGCAAAACTACAACTTCCAGCAGGCCCACACAGCAGTTTTCTTTCTGGGCATGCTGGGATTTGTAGTTTTGCAACATCTGGAGGACCCAGCTTGGAGATCACTGTGCGGTGGTTTCTAAATCCTGCAAAACTACAACTCCCAGTATGCACAATCAACAAATGGCTGTCTCGCCATGCTGGGAGTTGTAGTTGCATACCTTCAGCTATTGCTACTACATCTCACAGCATACCCTTCGGCAATCAGTACATGCTGGGAGTTATAGTTTTGCAACAGCTGGAGGCACACTGTTTAGAAAATAATGAGATAGGTAACAGAACCTAACTGAAGGTTTTCCAACCAGTGTGCCTCCAGCTGTTGCAAAACTACAACTCCCAGCATGCATGGTCTGTCAGTGCATGCTGGGAGTTGTAGTTTTGCAACAGCTGGAGGTTTGCCCCCCCATGTGAATGTACAGGGTACTTAAAGTTTGAGCTGCGGCAAACTACACTACACAAAATAAAGGGTAAAACACTACATATACTACATATAAAGTTGGATGGGTAAAAAAATGTAAAAAAAAATTTAACTAAAATGCAGCTGTTAACCTAAATTTTTCATTTTCAAAAGGGAAAAAAGACCCCCAAAATTTGTAACTCCATTTCTCCTGAGTAAGAACATACCCCATATGTGGATGTCAAGTGCTCTGCGGGTGAACTACAATGCTCAGAAGAGAAGGAGCGCCATTGGGCTTTTGGAGAGAAAATTTGTCCGGAATTGAAGGCCACATGTATTTACAAAGCCCCCATAGTGCCAGAACAATGGACCCCTCCCACATGTGACCCCATTTTGGAAACTACACCCTCATGTAATAAGGAGGGCAGTGAGCATTTACACCCCACAGGTGTCTGACAGATTTTTGGAACGACAGTGGGGTGTAAATGCTCACTGCACCGCTTAATAAATTCTTTGAGGGGTGTAGTTTCCATAATGGGGTCACATGTGGGGAAGGTCCACTTTTCTGGCACCACAGGGGGCTTTGTAAACGCACAAGGCCCCCAACTTCTATTCCAACCAAATTCTCTCTCCAAAAGCTCAATGGCTCTCCTTTTCTGAGCATTGTAGTGCGCCAGCAGAGCACTTGACATCCACACATGGGGTATTTCCATACTCAAAAGAAATGGGGTTACAAATTTTGGGGGGCATTTTCTCCTATTACCCCTTGTAAAAATGCAAAATTTTGGGAAAAAACAGCATTTTTGTGAAAAAAAATATTTTTTTTCATTTACAGATTCAATTTTAACGAAAAGTCGGCAAACAGCTGTGGGGTGTTAAGGCTCACCATACCCCTTGTTATATTCCTTGAAGGGTGTAGTTTCCAAAATAGATCATGCAGTGAAGAGAGAAACCTGGCACTAGTGGGTTAATCCCGGAACATAGGAGGCAATGAGCCAGTGTACGAGTACCCTCGATAAGGTGCAGCTTGCAGGAGATGTATATGCTCTTAATGGGTGGTGCTCACATGGAACAGAGTCAGGAATAACGTGTATCCAGGTAAAGTAGAAAGAAGGAGCAACTCACCCAAGGCAAGTGAAGATCTTGAGCAAAATGATTCATGTAGCAAGGTACAGTTGAGTAGCATAACGGGAAGGCTCAGATGTAATGGGGCAGCAGCATCTCTGAGTTTCCAAAATAGTATGCCATGTGGGGTTTATTTTTGCTATTCTGGCACCATAGGGGCTTCCTAAATGTGACATACCCCCCTAAAACCATTTCAGCAAAATTTGCTTTCCAAAAGCCAAATTTGACTCCTTCTATTCTGAGCATTGTAGTTTGCCCACAGAGCATTTTACATCCTAACATGGGGTATTTCCATTTTCCGAAGAAATGGGGTTACAAATTTTGGGGGGCATTTTCTCCCATTACCCTTTGTAAAAATGGTAAATATGGAGAGAAAAACTGCACTTTAGTGAAAATTTTTTTTTCATTTACACATCCGACTTTAAAAAAAAGGTGTCAAACACCAGTGGGGTGTTAAGGCTCACTGGACCCCTTGTTACGTGCCTTGAGGAATGTAGTCTCCAAAATAATATGGCATGTGACTTCCTAAATGCGACATGCCCCCCAAAAACCATTTCAGCAAAATTCACTCTCCAAAATCCTAGTGTTGCTCCTTCCCTTCTGAGCCCTCTAGTGCACCCAAAGAGCACTTTACATCCACATATGAGGTATTTCCTCAGTCGAGAGAAATTGGGTTACAAGTTTTGCGGGCTTTTTCTCCTATTATCCCTTGTAAAAATTCAGAAACTGGGTCTATAAGAACATGCGAGTGTAATAAATGAAGATTTTGAATTTTCTCCTTCACTTTGCTGCTATTCCTGCAATGATGCGTTATATCGCGGGAGCCAATCAAGGACGTAAATATACGTCCTTGGTTGTTAAGGGGTTAAAAGCAGTGGCAGATATATCACGAGTAATGCTTCTTTGATTTTATGCCATTTTACCGCCCTTTAGCCAAGATTTTTCATAACTCGAAAAGCCCTATAAATGTATAGGAGGATTTTAATACCCAAGAGGCATTGCTGTTTACATCATCATTGTTTGCACTGCACTTACAGTTCATGTATTGTTCCAATTGATAATGTATCAGCAGAAAGCTAATTACTTTATAACAAGTACGTACTAGTGTAGAATAAATACAACCTCAGGTATTTTTCAGTGAAGAATTCTGCAGCAGAAATTCCAGACTCGCAAAAAAATAAACATTCATTCTTTTAGGTGAAACTGCTCGGAAATGCATTGCCGTCTATAAAAATGGCCCCTGTCCGGACGGCTACATTTCATAACATAACCCCCACTCTTCTTTCAAGCATAAAAGTCTCTTGTTTGCAGTGGTTGGCTGGTAACCCTTGACATTGCTTTGTGTTTGACTGGGTACATCCTACAGTAATCATTATACAGGTGCCTGTGGATTACAGTACATTTTACAGGAAGGAGAAAGATCAGTTGACAGATCAATAGTGAAAGGTATACGACTAGTGGGGACCTGAAGTAACAGGCCTAGGAGAGGCATCTTTGGGAAAAAAACAGGGCACTGAAACAGATTGTAAACTGTGTCACATTGTTATATTCCTCTTATCACTGTATTAGAAGCATTCAAGCAATCCCTCCACCTAGTAACTTAAAGGGACTCTGTCATCAGTGTCACCCACACTAACCTGTTGGTATAGGCTGCAGGTGACACTGATGAAAATAATACCAGGGGCCAATCCATGGTCCCGTTCGTCCGTTATACTCCTTATTTGGACGTCAGGCACCACTCATGCACCAAGCCTGACGCCTGAATGAGGAGTATAGCAGGCGAACGGGACCACGGATTGGCCCGTGGTATCATTTTTATCAATGTCACCTACACTACAAGCCTGTATTAACAGTTTACAGCGGGTGACACTGATACGGATTCCCTTTAAGCATTTGTAACACTAATCTGTTTAATTTACATCAGGCTGCTGTTGTCTTAAAGGAAACACACACGACATACCATCCACGAACAGTCTTGAGAACTGTCTCGTAATCACCTCCATTTTTCTAGGCTGATGGAACAAGTCTCACACTGCATAGGTGCTATAACAGGCTTCTTCCCAGCAATGGTAGCCGAATGCAAATCAGAGGTATGTCCGAAGGAAAGGGAAACTAAATGGAAGTCTTGGGAAACAAAAATGGATTGGCTGTATTTTATTTTCTCCATTTTAATTGTAATATAGTCCAAGACTAGATCATAGCTGTATGGTCAGTAGTATGGACACTGCCAAGGACTGCTGATACATTAGAACACATTTTCCAAAGCATAGTAACATAGTAACGATGATGAACATATTCCAATCATTACTTTACACCTCTATTTAAGGAAATGTTTTTTTTTTTATCTTTATTTACAGGTTTTTTTTTTGGTTGCTTTAAGTCTTACAACTGAAAATTACTGAAAAATAAAGATAAAAAAAACTGGTTTCTTCTGCATGTACATTTTTTTTTAAGTGCCCTGCTTTAAAAATAAAACTATTTCCATTTACAGTAGGTTGTGAATTCCTATGTGATCATTTGAGGAAGTCTGAAATGACCATGTCCTGTCTAATCACTTCCTCTCTCAGATCTGGGTTGGTAGTGAATCTATACTGACTCATTACTCTGCTTCACATATCTCCACATATATCTTTCATTTCCTACTAACACTTACCTTTTATAGAGGGCCCTTCCACCCTGTCTGTGATCTAAACTCTTCATCAAAGAATCCTATATCACCACTGAGCTCCGGAAGTCACAAAGTACAAACACCTGGATAAGCAAAGAGAGGATATAAAATATGGCTTAAGTAAGAGGTTTAAAAAAAAAGTTTGAAACGATGTTTCATGATATCCATAAACAGTCACAACCAAAAGAGCCACAAATGAGGCCTGCTCAGCGTGAGGACCCACTGAGTGGGTTGATGTGGCCTACTTCAAAGGGTCAGTTGGGTGCTTGTTAGGGTTAGTGGTGATAAAGAGGGAAATAACAATAGCTACAATAGCACTGGGGACAAGTTAGAGGAATGGAATAGTGGGTAGGCATACTGGGGGAGATTTATCAAAATCTGTGCAAAGAAAAAGTTGCCCAGTTGCCTATAGCAACCAATCAGATCGCTTATTTCATTTTGCAGGGACCTTGTTAAAAATGAAAGAAGCAAGCTGATTGGTTGCTACGGGCAACTGGGCAACTTTTCCTCTGTACAGATTTTGATAAATCTCCCCCACTTTGTTTAGGGGACAAAGGGCAGTTTTATAGTTTTCACAGGGAAATTAGGACCAATTGCCTTGGATAAAAGAGAAAAGAGGTGCAAAAGAGAGAGAGAGAGAGAAAAAATACCTTCAGACATACAACAATTTTTTTTAATCATGAATATATGTAAGGAGTCTTCCATAAAGAACCTCTGTATACATTGATGTGAAATGTAAAGACTACCTTTCATATGCCACAAAAAATATGTTACTCATTACCAAATCTTGATAATGTAGATATCATTTTTGTTTATAGCGCCTATATTTCTCTCAAAAATACATTCTCTCTGTTGCTCATTTAGTTTTTCATTCTGTGCCTTGAAGGGGGCATGTCTGTCTCTTGCCCTCACTTTGCATTACTCATTTTCCTCCCTGAGTCTGCTGTGCTGTGGTGGGTATCTCCATCCAATCATTGCAGGCTGCTCTGTAACTCAGTTTTCCTTTCAGTTTTCATGCTGCAGTCTGATAGAAGAGGAGTGAGCACAGAGGGGTGCTAGTCCCACCCTCATTTGCTGGATTTTTTTTTCCCAGTCTGTGTTTCAGCTGGGACAAAGATGATGCTACAGCCTGAAAGGATTATGTTCTGGACAGTATGGGGGCCCCTAGTGGCCTTCTTATAAGCCATAATTTCTATAAAAAGGAAATACAATTTGTTTTCTGAAGTGTATTAAAAAGGTTAATGTTTTGCCAAGATGTACAACAAATAAAAAGTTTTTGAATCTGACAGTGCCCATTTAAGGGTTACAGAAGTACAGTAGAGGCTTTATGTACCTGTATGCTGACACTATTATTTCTGCTAATATGATTATCACATGGAATTCAATGTTTTTTGATCTTCTTAAATTTTGTACGATGAAGTGACCCTGGGGGTTGACATTTTTTAACTTCCTGCCACTTGTGAAACCTGAAAAAGAATCTCCCTAACATGAATTGCCCAATACTCAGCCACACATGATAACTTCTTTTAGTTTAAAAATGGAGCTGACATGTGGTCAAGGAGAGTCAGCTCAATTTTTAGACTGTTTCCCCCTTTTTTTTTTCCACTACAGATGTTCATGACTGCCTGGATGAAGAATAAAAGGTTTCCTATGTTCTTTTCTAAGACCATGGGTCAGGATAAAGCCATCTGGATGCCGAGTTCTTACTAGACATAACGCAAGTATATTGAGGAAAGGACATAAATGGGATGTCAGGGGAGCTGAAAAGGTATTATCTCTTCTGCTCTCTGGCGGTCCACTTCCGCTCTACACATGTCATAGAAGTATAACTTACGAGACCAGATCTTGTGGCAACATCATGCAGTTATTGGGCATCAGATGTGGTTGTGGTTTGACCTGCACACAATAATCACAATCTGGTACCCGACTCCTCTCATCTCAGAAAGTATACCACCAAGACATGGAGGGCAGAAGTGGAGCACCATGGAAAAATAAAGATAATACCTTTGTTTGAAGGAGAAATCTTTTATTCGGGACTAACTGAGCTCCAGGGTAACCTAAAAGGCCACTATCATTATTAAAAACTTTTGACAAGTCCTATTGACATGTCAAAAGTTTTGATCGGTGAGTGTTCAGACCTCCACTGATAAGGAGAATGAGCCAGGAGAAATCGCACTCAGCAAGTTCTTCTCCTGGCTCTTTGTCACGTGATCTAGACAAACTAGTATGTTGGTCTATAAGAGTGTCTCGATCACATGACACAGGCAGGGAGAGTTGTGCGTGGCAGCATGGTCTTATTCCGGTTTGTTTTTCTGATTGGCGTAGGTCTGAACACTCAGACACCTGCTCATTAAAACTTTTGACATGTCAAAAGTTTTTCCTAATGACAGGTACACTTTCAGCATATATTTGACAAAATTAGAGCAGGTACAGATATTTCAAGAGTTGGACCAAGCACACAGTGGACGTTGTCAACATGGAAAAAAAATACTCTAAAAAAGCTGAATTACGACAGTTGGCGTCCTGAGACTCACAACGCTGAGCTGCATTCTCTGCTCCATGTCCCGCTGCAGGCCCCTTTCCTGCTGCTTCCACCATTGCTTCCAGTTTGCGGTCTTTCCTCCAGGGGCCATATGCATGCAATGGTTGTAACCTAAAGGGCCACTGCATGCTTCTCTAATATTTCCCTTACCAATCTCTGCCAGGCACCATCTATATAAGTTTTCTCTGCCCAGACCCTGGTGAATGAGCAATATTGTAATTTCTACAAGCAAAGGTGTCTGTTATTAGTGTTGAGCGGCATAGGCCATATTCGAATTCGCTAATATTCGCGAATATATGGACGAATATTCGTCATATATTCGCGAATATTCACATATTCGTTATCTCCTCGTTTAATTTTCGCATATGCGAAAAGTCGCGCATGCGAAAATTAACATATGTGAAAATTTGCATATACAAAATTAGATACTCGAAAATTCGCATATGCGAAAATTAGCATATGCTAATTTTTGCATATGTGAATTTTCGCACGCCAGTCTCACACAGTAGTATTACAGCCTTCTTTACACCACACAAGCTGGAAGCAGAGAGGGATGATCACTGTGATGTGTACTGTGAAGAAAAAAAAAAAAAATAATATTCGTAATTACGAATATATAGCGCTATATTCGCGAAATTCGCGAATTCACGAATATGCGATATTCGCGAATAATATTCGAATTGCGAATATTCGCGAGCAACACTATCTGTTATTCTGTGTCTGACCTGTGCCTTATATTCTTACCCCGCCTCTCCTGCACCTTCTGTACTTTCCTGATTCTCCAGTGCAGGGCCTGGACTGTCAACCATGCCTGTGTATTCATCAAGCTAGATACCACCTGGCTGTATCAGCTCTACGTAAACTTGGGCTTGCCACACCTGCCTGTGCTTGGAAAAAGGGCATTCTGGCCTTCCTGGTTAGTTGCCAACAAACCAGTACCCTTGCAGTAGTGACCTGATATCTCTTCTACAGCAGAAGTCTAGCTTCCAAATCCTGGATTTAGATAATTGGTGAAAACCAGGGTAGGCTTAGACTCTGCTCCCAAGTTTGGCCCAAAATCAAACTGGTAGGTAGGTCCACACCCATTGGGGCATTATATTAATATTTCCAGTGTCATATAATTTGTTCATCAAAAACATTTAAATCTATTGACAGAGTTGTTAGTGGCATAGCATCGATCTAATCCATGACCACTAAAAATAGTGCATCCTAGTGGCTGCTACTGGTTTTGCATTGGCTAGACTGGGATATGGAATCTAAAGTATCCCTTGTTAAATACTTCCAGCCTGAATTCTAAAGTAGACAGAGTTGGTTATATCTAGCAGCTTTGTCCAGGTTTCTCTAATACACTGGGGTTCTTGGTGGACCAATGCGGCATAGTGGTGTACCAGACAAAGGTTTTTTATGACATAAAAATTGACAGATGTCATTAGTTTGTGAGCTGCCTAGGTATTCTGTGTATATCACTTTCCATTAGAGCTATAGTCTTTGCCGTAGAGTAATTCAGTTTACACATAATGGGACATTCTAGAACACTCCCACATATTCACATTGTCATAAAACCAGCTGGGTGTGTGTAAATTCCTTTGGCGTGTTGTTACATATTTTTTGTCTGTCTTTGTTGCATGCTTTCTGGAATATATCCATATGCTCTCTGTTTACACATTCTATACCATAGAGCGTGGGCATACTTGACCTTGCTATGACTATACAGAATTTTCTATATGCATGTTCTGGTCAGACATTTTTGTGTGCCAGTGTATAGCTCCACCTGCCATTATCAAGCGGCATGTTTCAAGATTGTCCCAGATAAAAAATTAGCCTTGTTTTCCATAGTGTATATTAAAAATTTCTTTAAAGAGCATGTTTCAGTTTTGCTGACTTGCCTGTTTTACTAAAATTCTTGCATTGCCCATGAAATAACAATACAATAGCATCTTTTCTTAGAACCTTGCACTTCCTCTGTTATTCCTTATGAACAAGCAAGGATACATTTCCATCTAAGTAGCAATATTTCCATAGTACACCGCTCAAAAAAAATAAAGGGAACACTAAGATAACACATCCTAGATCTGAATAAATGAACTAATCGAATGAAATACTTTCGTCTTCACATAGTTGAATGTGCTGACAACAAAATCACCCAAAAATTATCAATGGAAATCAAATTTATCAACCCATGGAGGTCTGGATATGGAGTCACACTCAAGATCAAAGTGGAAAACCACACTACAGGCTGATCCTACTTTTATGTAATGTCCTTAAAACAAGTCACAATGAGGCTCAGTAGTGTGTGTGGCCTCCACGTGCCTGTATGACCTCCCTACAATGCCTGGGCATGCTCCTGATGAGGTGGAGGATGGTCTCCTGAGGGATGTCCTCCCAGACCTGGACTAAAGCATCCTGTCTGAGGTGCAACGTGGTATTGTTGGATGGAGCGAGACATGATGTCCCAGATGTGCTCAATCGGATCCAGGTCTGGGGGAAAAGGTGCAAACGTGTTACACAAAAAAATAAAAATAACGTGCACAAGGATGCGGTCCATTGCAAAGCCCTTCTCCGAAAGAAGATAGGCCCCCCAACAAACTACCCTTCCCCTCTGGGCCAAAAGGCACCTGCAAGGGTCCAGGTTCAATGTCCCTTTTCGCCAAAGCCCAAAGCTACTAGGGGGCCACAAGTGCTCCCGATGTCAACCTAGCGTTAGCCCAAGTATCCGCCCACAGAGCCATATACCAATGGCATCCTGCCCATGAACGAATGCCGGGGGTTGGCAGGGAGGTGAGGAACCTAATGGCGACACACACCTCTCCAGGACCATCATGAGCGAATCCCAGAAGGGCTTACCGCACCCTGACAAATCCTAGTGACGACCAACACGCATAAGGTGGCATGGTAATCAAAAGCCAAACAAATAAATAAGTGAATGTGTGCCATGAGTTATGACCTGGACATCCGGATGGATCTGTAAAAAATGTCCCTGTTCCTAGCCAGAAGGCCATGAATCAAAGGGGTGAGTGCCAAAAAGTGAAGAGTTTTGGTGCTGTTCTGTATAGGACACATGGGCGAACATTTCCTTAATGTAGAATGCCGGTTCTCAGATCTGTCTCATTGCCAGCAGGGGTCAGGAGGGATCTTTTTGCTTCTAATCGTGTAACTATGTAACCTGTAAGGCTAGGAAACTCTGCAATTCTGCACAAATTCTGTTCAGCAAAGTTTGCTGAACGGAATTATGGTATTCCGCCGGAATTGGGGCGGAATTTCTGTGTTATTAGAACACAGAATTCTGCTGAAATTCAAGCCCCCTTGACTTCAATGAGATTCGGCCACACTTCCACGGCGAAATGCCCGCCACAGCAATTGCGCTATCTGAATGGGACCAAGGAATCCCACTAAAATCAATGTGCAGTTTATTTTGCGGAATTTTGCGGAATTTTACTAGGTTTATGCTGTTATTTTGCATTGCTATGAGAATTAGTGTCTGTTGTGTGCATGTGAATACAGGGATATTTTTTAGGGGTTGGAAGAAAAAAATTCAGGAACTTGTCTTCTCACAGAACTAGAAATCACAGCTCGTCCTTATGATGGAGTTTTCTGTGAGATCGCAGGCTACAATATTAGAGAAGAATTTAAAGAGAAGTTATATGAGATTTCCCAATGGACTTTTTTACAAACCCATTCCTTTCCCTGTGCAACGATCTGGAACCAAGTTCTCGTCTTGCAATGCCCCTTATATTTTTATTGTTATTGTAAATGTAAAAAGGAGGGGAGAGGCTATAGGAAGGGCAGAGATGCAGACACAAAGAGAGTGAAGGAAAAAAAGGAGGGGGTGAAAATAAAGACGGGTGTGGGAGGAAAAGTAGGCGGGAGTTTCAGGAAATGAGGGTCACAAGGAAGAAAGGTGGGGGGAGCAGGAATGACGGTTCAGCAAAAAACACACCCAAAGTTTATGCTGAGACAGGATTTCTGGGGTTGAGCACTGTGGGGAAGGCAGAGTGCCAGATGCATGGACGGGCTAACTAGCATATCATGGGACAGATGCTTTTGGGGAAATTTGTTGTGTAACCTCTTCTCTTCCAGAAGGTGTAACGCAGATTCCCCAGCAGCCATCCCTGGTGAGCTGTTGGTCAGAGCTGCTGAGAGGAGGGATTTTTGAATGACCACTGCTGTCTACAAAGCATTTTTACAACATCATTTTACCGCACAGGGATGCTTAGTACAGACATTTTGCTTCAGGTCTGCTTCCCATTTGTGCCCTTGTGTGACCTTTTAGAACTCCTTTGTATGTGTCTTTTGTTATTGTATTAGTCTTAATGCTTTTAAGCATTTGTGGCAGCATGCTGAGCACTACAAAATATAAGGTGTTTTAATCCAGATCAAATAACCATTCATTTAAAGGTATAGCCTAAATTACGGACTTATCCAAGCTGAACCCACTGAAGTGCTTCTCAGAAGACCCGCACCCCCATACCTCACACATACTTCCCCTTATAATGACTAGTTCTGCTGAATGCCAGGGAGAGCTCATAGAAAGGAGTCATACATGTGCTTTCATGAGGCCGAAATTGTAGCCCCTAGTTCAGAGTGGTTATTATTATTATTGTAAAATAATAAGAAGAAAAGAGTGGTTGTCAGGCACTGCTAATACCTCGCTGAATCTCCACCGCTATGGAGAGCTCCTATGGATTGCTGAGGAGGTGCGGATTCCAAGCACAATGTCAAATAGACAAGTATGGGGAAAGAAAGCCGGAATCGCACTCACCAAGCCAGAGAATCCAGAATAGATAGTGAGCATTGGCTGAGAGAATGTCAATCAAAAGAAAACTATCCATGTAGAAATCGTAACTATTGTCAGTTCAATCTAGCAAAGAAAAACTTTGTATTGGGTGGTGTTGACATTTTTCTCAACCAATTCATCATGTCAGTCTACTTTTATTGTTTATTGCCTCATTTGCCCATGCAAGTTTTTTTATGTTGGGAAAACCAAGAGAAAGTTATGCGCGTGCATAAGAGAACACTTGTATTCCCTAAGAACAGGGAAGGGCTCCACCCGTTTTGTCTCCCATATGATTGAACATCATGGAGGCCGCACGGAGGGACAAAAATTTGCAGGCCTTAAACGTATAGAAAATGTTGGTACGGATCGGCATTTATATCTGTTAGACAGATAAGCTCTGTGGATTATAAAATTTAACACCACGGGTCCCCTGGGATTAAAGGAACAAAATGATTTGTCAGCGTTCTTGTGAGTCCCTATTATATCCTCTTTTCTAGTGGTTTTAAAAAAGGTATACTGGTTGCACTGTTATATATATATTTTATTATATCACTATTTTTTCCTTACTACCATTTACGTAAGTGTAACCACCACTGGGGGAAGGCATACACACTTGGCCGGAAGAAGAGTCTTATGACGCGAAACTAGTCCCCATTCAGTGGTGTGCCCCAGCGTCCTGAGAGCGGCTCATGTTTTTCTGTATACTGCACCATCTATGATTTGGAATAAAGTCATCTATTTTGGATTCTCTGGCTTGGTGAGGGCAATTTCTGCTTTCTTTCCCCATAAGTCTATTATTATTATTATTATTGTGTCCTATTGCTGTCATATATGTAATGAAACCAGTCGTAGTGTAGTATTGTTGTTAAAATGTCTTAGTCATTAAAAAGTCTGGTATGGATTCAATATGACATGATTGCTCTGATAACAATATAGTAAAAGTCTCAGGTTGTTTTTTTATGGACTAGAGGTCAGTTATCAGTCTCATACATCAATGTGTCTGTAATAGGGGGTAGCACTTGGTTACTCGGTGACAGTGTTCTCTATAGATAGACGATTGCTTGCTCTTATGTGCTCAATAAGCAGTGCAACTGTGCATATCTCTAATAGCTGCAGCAGAAACTGGAAGGCATTGGGCAAAGGGTAACTTGAAAGTCCCTAACCCTGATGGAAAATGTGTAACTAGTTGTAAGACACTTTTTATGTGGCAGAGAGGCCATTAGGCTAACCAGGTATCAAAAGCCAAGTTTGGGTCCTATTACATGAAGCATTTATTGGCTGAATAGGTGGACATCGCTCGGTGTAACAGTCCCAACAATCAGCTGACGAACAAGGGTCACAAAATAATCGTCCGTCCATGTAATAGAGGATGTGCGGCCGATGGCTGATTGTGGGTGTAAGTTCAAAGGATCTACACATGCTAGCTGGGAGTGCAGGGTCTGAAAGGGTCACCGTGGCCGCTGCCCCGCCCATCTACCAGTTATTTACAGGTTTGTCTCTTTGCACAATTATAGGGAGAAACCTGTCAATCATCAGTGGGTTGGCAGGGCACCAGCCATGGCAATTTGGCAAGGAGAGCATATAATAATAAATAATAAATGCAATAGACAGGATCTTGAAGCCTTTTCTACACTTCAGAGGATCTGTGACAGTAATCCCAAAACCAAATGATTATTCCCTTCTCTATAAATTGATCACAGCATGGCCCTCTGTATATACCTATGGTAAAGAAAATATATATAAGCTGCAATTCATGTGATGTCATGTCATGTCAAACGGCTGACACTGTTAGATGTCTATTATGGTAAGGAGACACATGGTACCTTTCATATATCTGTCTTTGCGTCCATAATGTAGAAAAATTCTTTTATTTTCTGATGCATATAGTCAGAGGTGTTTCTATGCCCCTGAAGTGCTAAGGGCTGGAATGCCTTCTCACTCTCCCTCCTATCCCTCTCTTTGCTTGATTGACAGCAAGCTGGAAGCTTAGCCCTGTTTCCATATCACACCCCTGCACACATTTTGTATTTGAATGCGCAGAAATGACATGTGGAAACAGGGATTAGTGCTGAAGCTGAGCCCTGCCTGTCAATCAAGCAAGCAGGGACAAGGATGGGAGAGGGAGCAAAATATTGTCCCAATTTTTGAAGTAGAGTGTTTGACCTGAAAGGGTTCGCATTTTGTTTAAAGTGTATTAAAACATATCCATCAGTGTGGTGAGGGTGTTGGAAGGGCAGATGTTGTTAACCCTTAGGGCAGATGGTATTAACCCTTAATGTTCGTGAAGCCAGGGCGTAGTTATCCTCTACACCACCTGAGGTATGGCCGCTGGTTCCTGGGCCAGGTACGGGTTAAATAATCACTCAAATGTAAGGTTACGGAACAACGACACTTTACTGAGACAGACAGGATGTAAAAGTCTTTACAGCTCAGTTCAGGCCCAAGGAGATGCTCAGTCAACTCGAGGGAGCTTGTTGGCTCGCTGGGACTAGTAGT
The DNA here is from genome assembly GCF_029499605.1 of Hyla sarda. Classification (NCBI taxonomy): domain Eukaryota; kingdom Metazoa; phylum Chordata; class Amphibia; order Anura; family Hylidae; genus Hyla; species Hyla sarda. Next base: position 396,233,919 of record NC_079189.1, read on the forward strand.
GCACTTGGACTGAATTATACAACCCACGCTGACTTTAATAACTTGACAGACTTGACTATCTTGACTAGTCTGCTCCCCTTTATTAGTGCTTATTGCCAAGCTTTGACTTTCACATGCAGGGGTTACTGGTAGTAACTGTGTGGCTGCATGTTTAGGCCTTGGTCCCCCTTAGTAACACCAGACAACTCTCAGGTCTTCACTTGACAGTACCTCAGCTAAGACTGGACTTAACTGACTAGGCTAGCTCCTCCCCAGTATATAATGGAGCAATTTGGAGGAATCCCATAGGTCACCAACAAGTCACCTGTTCACTTGCACCTTCCTTGGTAACAGAGGTCTTAGAAACAATATTTAAAGAGACAAAAGTCCTCAAATATTAACCAGCATATAACATGAGAACATTTAACATTTTAGAGTCCTGAGGAGGGGTGTGGACCCACGGGAACACTGAAATGAAAGCCTCCACACAGGACAGACAGGTGTACAGGATGACAACTCCTGTACTGGGCTACCACATCAGTGTCCCCATAGACTTGAACAGAGCAAATGTAGTCACAAGTAGGGCACACTGCGGATGCACCGCCCGAAGTCACAAATCAGCTCTCCAGAAATCCGTAATAATCTACTAAAAGTTAAATAAATAAAAAATTACAATCAGAAAAAAGAAACAGGTCAGTAAAAAGAAAGGACATGTGTCAGTATGTCTCTAATAAGTAGAAAATAAAATCTAGACAATGCATTTGCCTCCCGTTTAGATAATTGTCATATTACCAAAAAGCATACCAGTGGCTGGCGGATGTGTGTGGTCACTAGTGTGAGCGGCATATATTTAATGCTCTCTGTTGTGACTGGTCTATCTGTATGGTCTCCGATGTGGCTGTCATGTTTCTACAGTCTCAGGTCTGGCTGGTACATTCTTAGGGTATGAGCACCCGCATATAAAGTCTCCCTGCCGCACGAAGGATCCGCAAAGTAATTTACTACAAAGACGGTGAGTGCAAGTGAACATCTTTTTCTACGCATGTCGACATTCTTAGGCTATGTTCACACATACTGTATGAGGCGCGGATTGCATGCTGTAGATTTTATCCTGAAATCCATAGCGTATATTGTAGGTGTGAACATACCCTTATGGTCTCTGCTTTACCTGGCACATTTGGATGGTATTTGTTGTCACACTTGTATGATCTCTTTTGTGGCTGGAATATTTGTATGCTCATTCTCTCTCTCTCTCTGCTGGGGCTGGTCTATATAATCTTCATAACATGTAACTTATTAACAGATTTAATTCTGCCTATTAGCCAAGCATCACATGCCTTTAAATATACTACTATGTCTAAAAACATATACTTGGTTCAATCAATAGTTCAAGATTTTTAAGCATAAGGAATTACCACCAAATGTAAGATTAGTCCTGTCTACCTGTTAAAGGGGTACTCCACTGGAAAACATTTTTTTTAATCAGCTGGTGTCAGAAAGTTAAACAGATTCGTAAATCACTTCTATTAAAAAATCTTAATCCTTCCAGTACTTATCAGCTGCTGTTATGTTCCACAGGAAGTTCTTTTGTTTTTTTATTTCCTTTGGCCGACCACAGTGCTCTCTGCAGACACCGCTGTCCATTTTAGGAAGTGTCCAGAAAACCTATACCATAGAAAACCTATACTGCTCTGGACAGTTCTTAAAATGGACAGAGGTGTCAGCAGAGAGCACTGTGGTCAGACAGAAAGGAAATTCTAAAAGAAAAGAACTTCCTATGGAACTTAATAGTAACTGATAAGTACTGGAAGGATTTACAAGTATGTTTAACTTTCTGGCACCATCTGATTAAAAAAAAATGTTTTTCAGTGGAGTACCCCTTTAAGAGTCTTGACCAGTTCAAGGTCTATATTCACATTACTGAAAACCTTTGCTAGCACCTTCACCCCAACAGTTCACTGGCCAGCATTTTATAGTAATTTCATAGTAATATCCAGTTTGTTCACTAGGGGGTGTACAGCATCACATTTTCCAGTAACTACTAAATGGGGGAGTAAGGAGACCACGTCTGCAAGTCAGAGGCAGGACACAGTTGGTAAAGAGATTGTTGGAAAGAAGGACATCAAACTAGGAAACAAAAAGCTGAGCTGCAGAAGAGGATAGCGGAGTTCATGGAGGAGTAGAAGAATAGATGACTGCTGGAAGACAACCTCCTGTGTCTTAGGAAAGAAGCCACTGAGTGGAGGTGGGAAAACACAGGAGAAAAGCCCATTATTCTACACTTTCCCAACTTCCCACCTCCAGTAGTGCGAAAGACTAATTGCAGACTCTATGCTAAGAATGGACTCTCTAAGTGCAATCTGGATATGGCTCTTGCTGTGTACGGTATACACTTTCACCCTTGCCAAGTTCAGCCCTGAGGTAAGATTATGCATTTGCATCTATCTATCTATCTATCTGTCTATCTATCTGTCTGTCTATCTATCTATCTATCTATCTCTATTTATCTATATCATTTTGGATGCATGCATATTAGCAAAATATATGAAAGGCTCCAATAAGCTTTTTTGATTATTCCCTGGAAGCCTGTAACTTTTTCTCCCTCCCTCCCTTTTTCCTGGAGAAGTCTTTCTGGGCTCTCCTTGGAATCTGAGGTCACACATGAATCCTGTTAAAATCTGGAAATGTGCTCTCTGGAAAAGAGTCAATGTTTGGGGTGAGAGCTGAAGCAAAGGGCCAATGTTACAGTGGATTAGGAGGGGACCTAATGCACAGGGGACATGAAGGTGTGCTTGATTGATGGGAATTGTATGGGAGAAAATGGGTAGAACAAGGTTACAATACAAAGAATAAGCAGTGAGACCAGATGGCAGGGTCATAGGGTGAAGACCAATGCCTATGAATACTAATGAAGGAGTAAAGGAGTTCTTCTATGATTTCTTGGAGGAAAACTATGATATCCTACAACAGGTTTAGCTGATAGAAGTTTTTCTGAATTGCCCCCTTTGAGTATAATAATTCACAAAGGTATCATTTCATTTCATTTCACCAGTTCTTAAAAAAAACTGTTTGGAAAATGCAGTGTATAAGTAAAATAGACCAGAGAAGAAGGGGTGAAAATTGGAGCCAGGAGACTGAATGAGGAGAGTCATTGTGGGAGGAGGAGGTGGGGGAGAGAGAGGCCGCTTGGAGGATCTTCCATTGAACAGACAGATTTCTTTGGTCTCCTTGTCCTAGCTAACCAGAGACATGAAGCCTAACAACAAGCTATGTGTCTTGTGAATGCAGCAATGTTGTCTGATTTTCCAAATAAATCCATTTATTTCCAAGGCTCTATCCATACAAATGTTTGAGACCAGTAAAGAAAGTGAAGTTTGATATAAAGGGGATTTATGTACAGGAGTATAGAAGTATATACAAATCTGAAATATTCAAGCAAAGTTGACTTTCTTTTCACACCGTTACATCATATAACCAGTGCCCTCCTTCTTTTGTCCCACAAAGGCTGATAACAGAGAATTACAACTGCACTCATTTGCTAAATACTACTATCATGAGTAACTTATTAGGTTGTTATTTTAGTTAAGTTAATCAGTTAATGAAAGCAACATCTTAAGACAAAATTACACCTTGAATCCTAGGGTCAAGCTCCCAAGATGCATTGACTAAGTTTAAGGTTTGCTTTGTTCCAGTAACAATTTGTAATGAGCCGTGTATTTGTAGATTATTCTCCTAAAATGTGTATGTAGGCGTCTGCTCCATTCCAGTATAATGAATGAGAAAAGTATTAGTCCTGCAGAAGAGACGTTACTAGGATTTCCTCCATTTTGTGAGATGGTGATTTTTTTTTTTTTGTTAACCTTTTCTAATACCCTAAATCCTTGACTCCCTCCCGATGACTCCTCACCTAGGCTCGAATTCCTGGCGGGCACAATCATCTGTTTATCCAATGACTGCCTAACCACATCTACGTTTTGATGGCCCAATGATATTGGCAAAAATATAGTTAACAAATCAAAGGCTTATGTTCCAGCTACCAGGGGAATGTGCAACATCAGTTGTAATCATAGACAAAAGGAAATGCAATAATCCTTTCAGAAATGATGGTTTTGATTCCCTGGCCATAGTACTGTTCACAGTCTTTTCATGGAACCTATGACTTGTCTTAAACTGACCATAGCCCTAACTCTTACCATTAGCCATTTAATCATTAACTATAGTTCTGTCAATGATACTAAAAGAGTCACTGGAAAGAATTGTATGGAACAATTATCAATTGTATTAGACCGATCCTAAAATAAATGCTAATTTGAATCCATATAATATTGTGATTATCATTGGAAATATTGCTACATGCAGGTATTTTCTGATAAGCTTTCCGATAATGAGAAATAATGAAAAATACTGGAATGCTTGTCAAACTGGGCGGGGAAGTTTTCCATCTATTGCTAGCTTAAAAAAGACAAAGGAAGCCTGGATATATTCCACTAACAATGCAATTTCATTGGGTCTAAATCCTAAAGGAATCCAGATGTTTTTAATATACGGGTGGGAATAAAAAATGTGGGTCACCAAGCCATATAGGGTAAGCCAACATTATCCTCATTTAACATTCCCCTAAATAAGCAAATTCTAGTATGAATCGAAGAAATCTTTCAATTCAGCATTAGAAACTTGAATTGAATAGAATTTATGCACAATGGCAAGAAACAGTGAATAAAGTATAATGCAAACCAGAGCTGAAGGCCTCTAGACTGTGAAGAGTCTGTACCATGCACACACACATCATACTAGCACTGTAAAACATAAGCTCCACACGTACACACATACAAACAATACACAAATGTGTCCTGCACTGCTACAGGCTATATGAAATGATCTGCCAGGACCTGAGAGCAGAGCCGCATTCCCTTTCTCATTCATGAATAATAAGGTCAGCTCGTGAATAGTCAATGCAGAATATCCTTTTTTATTTTTTGCTTTGACGTATTGGCTTTCTGCTCTGGCAAATTGAGGAGGTCAATATTCTCTAAGGACTGGGATTGTCCTTGTGAGACAATAGGAGGGTAGTAGACCTGCTCACTCTTCCTTATATAACAGCCGGCTGAATGAGTAGTTTGGCCTCTAAAGCTCCAGTCCTCAGGATTTGTGCATAAGATTCTATGGAATATGGGGACTGGTGTCATCTGATTCCCTTCATTTTATTGGAATAGTACTGACCTGTATTTTTAAAATTTCATTTATTATTAGCACAGTTTTCACTTTTTCAACTGTATCCTCAAGCTTAGATATTATCAAGAACTCATAAGCAGAGAGGTCTTTTGCTATTTGTAATGAATACACTAAAAGTGTACACTAAAAAACAGGTATTTGTGGTGTAATGTGCGCCAGCCAATATCTTCCTCAGATTATAGTGGAAGTCTCCAATGACTTGGCCTTAATGTTGCTACTGTGGATACTCACCCTATCTGCACTTCTTTTGCATTTGGGCCTATTTGTAACTTTTACCTTCCACTATATACAATTACTTGGCTACATATGTGACAGCGTTCAAGTGGCTTGTCACCTCCATTAGTTTAAAGTATAGTCTATGGAGGAAGAAACGGCCCACATAAAATGTCTAGTGCATGCTTCACTTACATCTTCCATACACTACACACTAGATCAGTAAAGGTCTACAAACAATGGGCACATCCATAATGTTCCCAGACTTCTGCTGTTTGGATAAATAAATATCAGACATGATGAATTTTAACCAGTCAAAAATGTTGTTGTGCAGAGATAAGTGGCCCCATTTACTTATCTCCAATGGCAATAACCATTAGGCACAGACTTACAAGGTTACAGATAGACCTATTATTCAAAAACCTTTGCTTTTAAACCTCAGAAGCACTTTAAAAAATATGGCTTAGGTATATAAAGTGCCAAGCCTTCTTTGTGCCAAGATCTTTACCAGCATGGGATACCTATAGAATGAAATGTTCCCCATTGCTAAGGAACTAGTGAATTACTCCATTTACTGTCTAGTAATACATGAAATCACTATACTGTATGTCTAGTGGGAGATTTTTTGGGCCCCATGGCCCCATGTTATCACTTGTCCAAGAAAAATATATGTGTATATTTTGTTCTTACTAACATTCAGTTCTTGGTTATTGCCATTAGTCAAAATACACAAAGAAATTAGTTATCTAGTCTGTGTAATGAGCTTTACTCGCGACTTGCGCTTCATTTATTTTGATGCCTGAATGCAGTACTTGGGTATCTTCTGCGGTCCCATAAAAGTGAATAAGCGTGTACTTTCTACAGCAAGCACTCTCTCTGAAAGCCAGGGTGCCGTTCTGGAGTTCAGTTGGGTCGAACCCTTTTTTTTTTAAATACTCTTTTTCCCCTTTTTTTTTTTCCTCCGGCACCCCCCCCCCCCCACTTGCCACTCCCATCCACTGGTCGATAAGGCAGGAGACTCCACTCATAATCACTAATGATCCATTATTACCATATACTTTTCCTTTTGTTTGATTTCTTTCATACTTTGAAGAGAAGTAACTTTCATTTTATGATTTTAGGCTTTTGCCTTTACCAAACTCTTTTGATTGCCATTCCCTTACTGGAGGGACATCATAACATCTCCCAGTATCATGCTCTGAAAGCTCAGTTGTAACCCAACTTCCATTTTTTCCATCACTTTTCTATTTATTGCCGCCTAGCCTTGGGACAATCCTAAAACATATGGGTCATCCCAGCATCATGCTTTAAAAATTATGGACACATTAGTAAGTTTAATTAATTTCGACTTAAATAGGACGTTATTGCCATAGGAAAACCCCTATGATGTATAACAGTATACTGTAAGCTCCCTCTAGTGGTGGCTGCATGTAGCCAAATTTTTATTTTTAACTGTGTGACTACCTAGGGGATTTGGAGCTCTGTATCCAAAAGTAGAGCCCTCAATGAACTCAGAATTTAATGTACACAGTTAAATTTAAATTTCTAGTCACATTATTGAAAGGGGTATTTCTAACTTGAAAAATTACCCTTGTCTACAGGATGGATAGAGGTTAACTTTTCAAGTTGAGATTACAACTTTAATTATCTGCTTACATTTCTTAACTATAAAACATGCCTGTGCAGTCTTGTGTAATATCTTGCTAATAAAATGCTGCATATGACCAGGCCTGTTTGTTTCTCAAAATTTTTGGGTGAAACACAGGAAGAATAAATTATCAATCATTGTGATCAATGTTTAGACATGGTCTGGACATTATGTGATGTGACCTAATATCTTCATGCTAATATTTTTGCACTGTTTGGAGTATCTATTGTTTCATTCTTTGATCCCAGTGAAGCTAACTATCCGATTTCTGTGGGGCTGCTATCTCTATTGGTATCATGGGACATACATAGGTATAGCCAACGATTGTCATAGAACCAAGGTGTGCTACACTGAGACACAATCTCCTCCTATTAGACAAAAAAAATGGCACAATGAACATAGACCTGAATAGCTGAAAAAGTATAGTATGATAATTAGAGTTAGTAATGTCACAAAAATGTGCTCTACTGAATTGAGCTAAAGCAGATGGCATGATAAGCTTGTCAAGCTCAAAAGACAGGACATTGGTTGTGGGTAAGAATCATGATACACTGGATAACAAGTAAAAGATATTTTTGCCAAAACTGAAAATACTGAATGTTAGGAATAAAAGTGTAAACAAGGCTTATTGATACATATGTAACAGGACCAAGCAAGTATAGGGAGTGGACCTTTGGCAAATTGAGGGAGTCTGGCAGTGACTGGCCTGCAGATAAAGGCTGCTTTCACATCTGTGTCAGAGGCTCCATTGGGGGCCATTGGGGGTACCATTGGTGTCTGGCATTCAGGCTCGATTCCTCCAATGACGGAGCAAATGAACAGAAAGAAATAATGCAGATGTAAGCCTAGCCTAATGATGCAGTAGGGAAATGAGATTCAGACACTTGTTGGATCTACATAACGTAATTCTTACATACAACACAAGAAGTGGGCTGTTGGCTTTTGCCAGATGGTTTGTCATTCATGGGCTGTTTCCTTTATAAACGTTCTCTCACTTGACAGTGATTACTCCTCTGCCTACTTTATTCACTTCTCAGCTTAGTCCCTCTGGGGCAGTCCTCCTCCACCCACCAAAAACACAGTGGTTTTCTCATAGCTCTTTGGTTTGGCTCTGGAAATCTGGTTTCACTGCAGGCCCATTTCTAACTCTGCCGTCATAATGGCAAATAGCCTTGGGTCCTTTTCACTTCCCCATCCTTTTTTTGCACAAGTCTTCTCCCCAAATGGAGGCCAAAATACACCTCTTCACTCCTCCTTAACCAAGCCCAGACAGCTCAGCAGCAGGGCAGCTACCCTGTTTTTTGGCTGCCATACTGCACAACCAGAGTCAACGGCTAGCTTTTACACACATACAGTGGGGCAAAAAAGTATTTAGTCAGCCACCAATTATGCAAGTTCTCCCACTTAAAAAGATGAGGGAGGCCTATAATTTTCATCATAGGTATACCTCAACTATGAGAGACATAAAGAGAAAAGAAAAATCCATAAAATCACATTATCTGATTTTTACAGAATTTATTTGCAAATTATGGTGGAAAATAAGTATTTGGTCAATTACAAAAGTTCATCTCAATACTTTGTTATATACCCTTTGAGGTCAAATGTTTCCTGTAAGTCTTCACAAGGTTTTCACACACTGTTGCTGGTATTTTGGCCCATTCCTCCATGCAGATCTCCTCTAGAGCAGTGATGTTTTGGGGCTGTTGCTGGACAACACGGATTTTCAACTCCCTCCAAAGGTTTTCTATGGGGTTGAGATCTGGAGACTGGCTAGGCCACATAATAAATGCTCCCACAGTTGATTTCTTCACACCAAGCTGCTTGACTATTGCAGATTCAGTCTTCCCAGCCCAGTGCAGGTCTACAATTTTTTTTCTGGTGTCCTTCGACAGCTCTTTGGTCTTGATCATAGTGGATTTTGGAGTGTGACTGTTTGAGGTTGTGGACAGTCGTCTTTTATACTGATAACAAGTTCAGACAGGTGCCATTTATACAGGTAAAGAGTGGAGGACAGAGGAGAATTAAAGAAGAAGCCAGAAATCTTGCTTATTTGTAGGTGATCAAATACTTATTTTCAACCATAATTTGCAAATAAATTCTTTAAAAATCAGACAATGTGATTTTAAGGATTTTATAGGTATACCTATGATGAAGTTTACAGGCCTCTCTCATCTTTTTAAGTGGGAGAACAATTGGTGGCTGACTGAATACTTGTTTGCCCCACTGTAAACACCTTTTCTATTTCTATAAAATAAACAATACAATAACACACCATGAAAAAGCCCTTTACTCAAGCCAGCCCTGCAATATAATTACATATTACACATATGTACAAACACTATATACATGATAATATAATTTCACTAACACAATACACCCCAATCACATCCACACATATATTGTTATCTTGCAATATTGGCATTATTAGGTGCAACACTTGGAAATACATGAGGGCAAAAATAATGTTACGTTATTTCCGATATATGTAGAGGCCAAATTCTAAAGATTGAGCCAGTGCAAACATTATTTTTTGTGTGGTTAAAAAGGCAAATACTGTTTAGCTTTTATATTCCCATGATGTCAGGAAATGTGGATTTTGAGGGTCACATGCCAGAACCTTTACATGAACTGTGTAGATTTATTTCTGTGAAGTGAGTTACTTAGTATGGAAAGTTGAAGCAGTCTGCTATTTTAGTAAAGCTTGTTGAGGAAGAAGATATACCATATAAACACATCTTATTCTGCCCCATCATCAATTCTGACTGTGAGAAATGTCCCAATTTGATAAAGTGACTCAGGTGCTATACGCATAGCTCTTATTGCATCCTATCTTTAGTTATGAGTTTATATTTTCGCTAGTGTATAAAAATGTGCATTGCAATGACTAGAAGCCAAGAAATGAAGTCTGCACTGTATCTTCTCAAAGCTGGGCTAAGATGGTGCTTCTCTGACATGGACTGTGCACGGATATCTGCTCATCCTTGGAACCACCGTGCAGCTAGATAGAAAAAAAGCAGGATAACTCATGACTAGGGGATATTATAGCTGCTGTAACCTACCTCCCACCAACCCCTTTGTCCCCATAACAACCCCTTACCTTAAACACGACAGACACAATGTTGGTGGTAACAAGGCCACAGCAGCCCCTTTATTAAATAACACAATTAAAACGTTGTAATGCAACTATAGTATGAACATCATACATAAACATTGTATAAACATCCTTAAACATAATTTAACATAAGTTAACATGTCCCTAATACATGAGGAGGAGGACCTGAAGGCACTGTTACCGAGCCCAAACTAGAATGGGGCCTCCCTTACTCCTAGCCGTGAGCACCTGCAAAGGAGCACCGTTTTGTGAGGCCCCCCGACCATCCTGGGACCCATGTCCCCTTGAAGAATTTCTCCATCGGGCTGGGAACCGCTCCCAGCCCACCTCCACACTGTATCCCATCACCTCCATGCCATCCACATGTACCTCCAGGTCTCTCTCCTGCCACCGCTGCCGTGACAATAAACAAGGGCGGGCGGGCGGGTACACTTTCCTTCCTGCGTCCCGACTGACCCTAACTTCCTATTCCTTCCCTATATCCCCCTTCTTAACTCCTCCCTTTCCTCTAACAGCTTCCCGCTCAACTCCATTTAACCCTATCCCTGCTGCATAATTCCCCTGTCATGTGCCCCTCCAGTCCTATTCTATCCCTTCCAGGGCATTCTTGACTAGGGGATATTATAGCTGCTGTAACCTACCTCCCACCAACCCCTTTGTCCCCATAACAACCCCTTACCTTAAACACGACAGACACAATGTTGGTGGTAACAAGGCCACAGCAGCCCCTTTATTAAATAACACAATTAAAACGTTGTAATGCAACTATAGTATGAACATCATACATAAACATTGTATAAACATCCTTAAACATAATTTAACATAAGTTAACATGTCCCTAATACATGAGGAGGAGGACCTGAAGGCACTGTTACCGAGCCCAAACTAGAATGGGGCCTCCCTTACTCCTAGCCGTGAGCACCTGCACAGGAGCACCGTTTTGTGAGGCCCCCCGACCATCCTGGGACCCATGTCCCCTTGAAGAATTTCTCCATCGGGCTGGGAACCGCTCCCAGCCCACCTCCACACTGTATCCCATCACCTCCATGCCATCCACATGTACCTCCAGGTCTCTCTCCTGCCACCGCTGCCGTGACAATAAACAAGGGCGGGCGGGCGGGTACACTTTCCTTCCTGCGTCCCGACTGACCCTAACTTCCTATTCCTTCCCTATATCCCCCTTCTTAACTCCTCCCTTTCCTCTAACAGCTTCCCGCTCAACTCCATTTAACCCTATCCCTGCTGCATAATTCCCCTGTCATGTGCCCCTCCAGTCCTATTCTATCCCTTCCAGGGCATTCTTGACTAGGGGATATTATAGCTGCTGTAACCTACCTCCCACCAACCCCTTTGTCCCCATAACAACCCCTTACCTTAAACACGACAGACACAATGTTGGTGGTAACAAGGCCACAGCAGCCCCTTTATTAAATAACACAATTAAAACGTTGTAATGCAACTATAGTATGAACATCATACATAAACATTGTATAAACATCCTTAAACATAATTTAACATAAGTTAACATGTCCCTAATACATGAGGAGGAGGACCTGAAGGCACTGTTACCGAGTCCAAACTAGAATGGGGCCTCCCTTACTCCTAGCCGTGAGCACCTGCACAGGAGCACCGTTTTGTGAGGCCCCCCGACCATCCTGGGACCCATGTCCCCTTGAAGAATTTCTCCATCGGGCTGGGAACCGCTCCCAGCCCACCTCCACACTGTATCCCATCACCTCCATGCCATCCACATGTACCTCCAGGTCTCTCTCCTGCCACCGCCACAACGGCGACAAGTGACACCTCACTAGTCACCGTTCCTCCACAAACTAAGGGCTCTTTCCACTACCTCTCGAATCTCCAAAATCCATAGATCCATTCCCAAAACATTGAGGTGGACCCCATCCTCAGCCATGAACTCCAAAGGGCCCCCCTCCAATTCCCGATGTCGCACCACCAGTCCCCCATTCCGGGCCACGAATTTGCTAATAACCTTATTAACCTTAATCCGAGCCCTATTTAAAGCCACCACCGAACGAGCCTGCCTCCACTTGCGCCTAGCCACTATCTCGGACCACACAACAATCAGGCCAGGAAAGGACGACCACAACCTGAACAAGTCCATCTTGATGTCCCTGATCAGATCGCGCGATCTCCGCACACCCAAATCATTCCCACCCAGGTGTATAACCAGGACATCGGGGGCCCTATCCAAATGGACAAAGAACTGAACCCTGGCCAACAGCTCCGCCCACCTCATTCCCCCCTTACCCAACCAATGCACCTGTCCTGCCGAACTCTCCAAGCCCAACTGGCGGCCCGCCGGGCGAACACCAGCCCTCACCCCGCCCCTCACCACATATGAGTGGCCGACAATCCAAATCAGTCCCGGGCCAGCACCTGAAAGACAAAAACAACAAGAACAAACTACCAACCGCACTCCCAAAACACACAGCACTCACACCAAATGAGGACGAACATACAGTTGAAACCTCTCCGACTCCCACCTCCCGATCCGCCGAATGACGTCAGACCCAAAGCCCCACCGAGACGCCTCGGTGGCCGCCCCGATGCGGAACGAATGAGAGCTATACTCCCTCGCACCGCAACCCACCATCTTCAAACATTTCCGAAAAACCCCAACAAATTGAAAACGCGACAAGAACCCCCCGTCCGCATGCACCAATAGAGGACCCACAACCCCCGTCCGAACTTCCAAAAATGCGGCATAACAAAAAACCGGACACATATCCGAACCCCGCAAAGCCGCCAAACACACAGTCGCCCCACGACCCACCTGATCCGTCTTAGAATAGCGCAAAAAACATCGCAACACCCCATCAGCCAGACTCACATCGGAAAAAAGCAAACCCCCAACACGCCGCTTACTAGGCGCCACCAGTTCCGAAATACGAAACGCCCCAAAAAACGCCAACGCAAACGCCAGCCGAAACAAGCGACACTCATAATCAGAAAAACATATCTCCCCCAACGCCACCCCCAACCGACACAAAAGCGGAAAAGTCACTGGGCGCCTCACATCCCTGGACACCGCCCCTTTCCGAAACCCTCTCAACGCCTGCCGCACCAAAAACGACTTAGAAACATCCGGCAAACCCCGAACTTTAAACCAAAATGCCAAGGCCGACATTCGTCGACCAATTCCCGCCGGAGACACCCCTTCGCAAAACGCCCTACCAACATAAAACAACAAGGCCGCCTCCCATTCAGCGGGGGCGCCCGCGATTGACAACTGCCCCACCAGCTTCTCCCAGTCTGACCACCAGCGCCGATAAGCCGACCAAGTGGCCTGGCACACTGAGCGGCCGACCAAAGCAAGCGCCACCTCTAAACCAGACGCCACAGCCATTCCGGACACGGAAGGCCGGTCACCTCTGCCTCCGGCGCCAGTTCCCGGAAACGGTCCCACTGTAGACGAGAGAGAGCGTCAGCCACCGCATTATCCACCCCCGGTACATGCAACGCCACCACTTGTGAATTAAGTTCCAACACCCTTAACACCAAATGCCGCAGCAACGTAACCACGGGCGGAGAACTCGCCGTCTGGTTGTTAATGGCCAAGACCACCCCCATGTTATCACAATGGAAACACACCTTCCGATTGCGAAACATCTCACCCCACACAAACACCGCCACCACAATCGGGAACAGCTCCAGGAATGCAAGGTTTTTCGTCAACCCCGCCTCCTGCCACTCACCCGGCCATTGCCCCACGCACCACTGACCCTGAAGAAAAGCCCCAAACCCGCAGCCCCCTGCCGCATCGGTATACAAGTCCAAATCCACACTCGACACCGGCTTCCCCATCACCACCGAACGGCCATTATACCGACTCAGAAAAACCTGCCACACCCCCAGGTCCGCCCGTAACACAGCCGACAGCCGCACATAGTGGTTAGGCCGCGAGACACCCGCCGTAGCCGCAGCGAGACGCCTGCAAAAAACACGCCCCATAGGCATGATCCGGCACGCAAAATTGAGACGGCCCAACAAAGATTGGACCTCCCGCAGTTGCAACTTGCGAACCCGACATGCCCTCCCCACCGCCTCCCTCAGTTCTCCCAGCTTATCCTCGGGCAGCCGACACTCCATGGCTACCGTGTCGATCACTATGCCCAAAAATTTAACCGAGGTAGACGGGCCTTCCGTCTTTTCAGGCGCCAACGGGACGCCAAACCAACCCGACACCCGCTCCATTTCCCGCAGCAAAATCGCACATACCCTAGACCCAGCCGGGCCCAAAAAAAGGAAGTCGTCCAGGTAATGTAGAACCGACTCCAAACCTGACTCACTCCGCACCACCCACTCCAAAAAGGAACTAAACTGCTCGAAAAACGCACAGGAAACAGAGCAGCCCATAGGTAAACACAAATCCACAAAAAACCGACCCCCCAAACAGCACCCCAACAACGCAAAGCTGTCCGGGTGTACCGGCAAAAGACGAAACGCCGCCTCAATATCCGTCTTAGCCAACAACGCCCCCCTGCCGTACTTCCGGACCCACACCAGTGCCGCATCAAACGAGGTGTAAGACACAGCGCAAAGCGCCGGGTCAATGCCATCATTCACCGACCCCCCAACTGGATGGGAGAGGTGATGAATAAGGCGAAACTTGTTGGGTTCTTTCTTAGGGACCAAGCCCAATGGGGAGACCCGCAAGCCCATTAACGGAGGCGACTCGAACGGTCCAGCCATCCGACCCAACGACACCTCCTTCAACAACTTTTCCTCAACTAAATCCGCGCGGGCCAACGCCGAAACCAGATTCCGAACTGCCCCATTACCGTACCCCATCCCCTCGAAGGGGATACGAAAACCCTCCGTAAACCCAGACCTCAAAAATTCCGCCACAACCCTATTTGGGTACCTGGCGAGGAAAGGTGCCATCCTTCCCACCTGCACCGGGGTCGCCCCTCTTCGCGTCAACCTCTCCCAGTCTCCCTCTTCCCCGCCGGAAACAGCGCGACAGCCCGTGTCCTCCCACGCCGCAGCCCGAACATTCGTGTTTAAACCGGCACTCAGCGCCGAACTTGCAATTCCCTTCATTGAATTGCCAACACACTCCTTTTCCGGCCCCCGCCGACCGCCCAGACCCAGAACCAGCCCCCCCTGCGCCGTCCCGAAAGGACTGCAAGCCACCCCCCCACGCGGAGCGGCCATCAGCCGCATCCACAGCCCAATATCTTTATGGTCCCACCGCAGGTCAGAACGCACCGCCATACGCTGACGAAATTGTTCGTCGTACCGAAGCCACGCCGAACCCCCGTACACCCTGTACGCCTCCCCCACCGCATCCATATAACAAAAGAGACCGGAGCAATGCTCCGGCGACTTTTCCCCCACCACACAGGCCAAAATTGCGAAGGCCTGAAGCCAATTCGAGAACGTCCGCGGTATCAGCCGGTACCGCCGACGCTCCTCCTCCTCCACCTTCTCCAACCGTTTCGACTCATCCGGACGCACTCTATCCAGGTTAAATTTTTCGAGCGGGAGTAGCGAAAAAATGTCCACGTACTCCCGCTTCCAAATTTTCTCCCTCACTTCGGCCCTGAGGTGCGCGCCTAAGGGGCCCTCAAAGCACACATAAACCTCCCCCCTAGCCGCATCCGCCAAACGAACCCCCCCACCGGACCCCGAAGCCGCTACCACCGGGGGAGTCCCCACCTGCTGAACCCCCGCGCCACCCCCAGAAGCCACCCCCAGCGCCACCCCCGGAGCCACCTGCCCCCCAGGTCCCTCAGCTGCGCCCCACACAGGTAACGGCGACCCACCCACGTACAACCCGCTACCCCGCAACAAAGCATGCAACCCATCAACAAAAAACTGCAATCCCCCCAACCCACCCGCCCCCGCCCCCAAACCCGCCGAACTGGAGACATTGGTGTACTCACCGGACCTCACCGGCACCGAACCAGCGGCCGTAGCTCCAGCTGCAGGACGACTCCGGATCTCCTGGACTTGACTCACGGCGACAACAGTAGGAGGAGCCAGGGGAACCCTGCCCGCGTGGATAGCAGCATCACCGGACGAATCTCCACCAGCAGCAACTTCAGCACCCTCGGGCCTCCGGACCCCGCTACCACCCGCGCCCGCTACAACCCCGAAGGGGAGCAGGGGATTGGCCAGCGGATCCAGAGGAAGAACCGGCACCTCCGCCAGCAGCAGGTCGTCGTCGCTGGCATCACTAGGGGCGGGGCTGATCTCCTCACCTCCACACACTGCAGCCCCCCCCGCCGCAGCCGGACGCACTCTTGGAGCCCGCCGACCTCCTCCCAAGGAAGAGGCCGCAGGCGCACGATGAACTTCGGCCTGTGTCACCACCAGGCCAGCCGAGGCCCGCCCCTCCGGCTGAGGGGCGGGGTCAGTCAGGGCACGCGCCGTCCTCCGTCCTCTGGCCTGCTCCCTCGCCACCGGAACCTCCGGGGAGCAGGCCGCCGATCCACGCTCCCTCCGACGAGCCTGGGGCGCACCGCCAGCACGCCCCGCATTCCGCCCTGCCGCACCGGCAAGCGCGGCAGGCAAACCCTCAGGCCGCACACCACTGGCCTCCCCGGTCCTCCCGCCAGCGGCAGCGGCCGAAGGGCTCACCCGCCGTCGCCGCGCAGAAGGAGAGGTGTCAGGGGACAAGCGCGCAGGCGGACGAGAGCGCCGGCCGCTAGACCGGGACCCGGGCTCCGCCACCGGCTGCACCATCGGAGCAGCGTAAGCGGGGAACTGCTCCGCAAACCACTGGGGCCCACGAAGCAGCGCCTCCTCCCTCACCCTCCGCAGAATCTCCTCCATCACAGGTCAGGTAGGGAGCACTGTACACTTTCCTTCCTGCGTCCCGACTGACCCTAACTTCCTATTCCTTCCCTATATCCCCCTTCTTAACTCCTCCCTTTCCTCTAACAGCTTCCCGCTCAACTCCATTTAACCCTATCCCTGCTGCATAATTCCCCTGTCATGTGCCCCTCCAGTCCTATTCTATCCCTTCCAGGGCATTCTTTCCCTGATTTGTGGGACCAAGATGCTTCCCATGAAATACATAGTTTGGATCAGACAAGAAAGACTCTGTCTATGGCCAGCTTCTCATATTCTATAGTAAAAGTTTGGCATCTAACTTTTCTTTCTTCACCAAATGATATATCATAAGTTTAGATTCCCACTAGTAATAATTTACAAGTACCATATTTTTCGCCGTATAAGACGCACTTTTTCTTCCCCAAAACTGGGGGGGGGGAAGAGTTGGTGCGTCTTATATGGCAAATACACATTAAAACCTGTCCTATCGCGGCGGTCCCTGCGGCCATCAACGGCCGGGACCCGCGGCTAATACAGGACATCACCGATCGCGGTGATGCCCTGTATTAACCCTTCAGACGCGGCGATCAAAGCTGACTGCTGCGTCTGAAGCGAGACACTAAGTGACACTAACCCGGCTGCTCAGTCGGGCTGTTTTGGACCGCCACGGTGAAATTGCTGCGTCCCGAACAGCTTACAGGACTCCGGCAGGGACCTTACCTGCCTCCTCGGTGTCTGCTCCATGCCGGGATCCCCTGCATGGCCGGTGCTGTCCTTCGTCGTCATCACGTTGTCGCGCACGCCGTCCCGTCATCCAATAGGAGCGGCGTGCGTAGCAACGTGATGTCAGCGACGGAAAGCGGGGATACCCGGCAGCAGAGACGTTCCGGAGTGACGGGGACACCCAGGGGACCAGCGACAGCGATGGATGGCGACATCCAGGGAAGCGGTGATGGGTCCAGAGCGGCGGGGACACGTGAGTATTACCTCCTATACCAGTGGTCTTCAACCTGCGGACCTCCAGATGTTGCAAAACTACAACTCCTGGCATGCCCGGACAGCTAACGGCTGTCCGGGCATGCTGGGAGTTGTAGTTTTGCAACATCTGGAGGTCCGCAGGTTGAAGGTTCAGAATCTCTTTTTTCTAGATTTTAACCCTTTAAAATTGGGTGCGTCTTATATGCCGGAGCATCTTATATGGCGCTACTAATTTCCCTACTAATTTGATTGGATTTATGCCCTAAAAAGTGGAGTACATGGGGTGCAGCATATTTTTGTGCTTGTTTAATTTGTTTTCTCTTTTCTTTTAACAAAACGTGAGTCAGTTGTACTCCCATTCAAAAGCTGTTGAGTATTTCCTTGGATACATTCCCAGGAGCAGATTGTCATGCCTGTAATATTATACCTTGCAGGCAGTTTCTGGCACATAAAACAGCAATATTATGATGACACCAATGCAGTAAGTTTGTGTATATACTGAGCAGAACACAATATAAAGAGGGTAAAATAACAGCGCAAAAAGAAATAACGTAGTCAATTAAGCCCACACAGTTTACAGTAGGGCCAGATACCCACAGTTCATGTTTGAAGGGTCTATGTTATTAAAATACTGACATTTATCATCTTATATTGAGACAATACACACGTTTATTAGGTAATTCATATAAAACGTTAAAGCAGTTTTCTGGTGGGAAAACTATTTTAAATGCATTACTCATTTCTCGGATCCTGACTGCTGGGACCCCTCCCCCCCGGGACCCCTCCCCCCCTCCTCCGATCTCCTGTACAGGGCCTGGCTCTCACATTGAACTTACCAAACTCTTCAGTCCTCCAGCCCCCACCCTCGAAGATAGTCAGGTTTGATGGTCCATGATCAGACCCGGACTACTCCTTTAAAGTCAATCATTTCCAAGCTATTCTCCTTAAAATAACCCCAGGACAATTTTTCTACTTCTGTGAAACCCCCTACTCCCATTCCTTCCTCAAAAAAAGAGCTTGGTATAGGGACAAACAAAAAGACTATAATTCTTGCCTAATGCAATATTCTGGCAAAGAAAAGACTTCTGGAGGTGATGGGATTTAATGGCGCTGGTCAGGAGTAGACACGTCAGGTAGGTAAGAGAATGACTTTATTCAAACAATACAACGTGTTTCACCGCAGGTGCGGCTTCATCAGGCACCTGCGGTATTACGCTATGGAGCTCTCTCCCTTGTCTTTTTAATGCAATATTCTGGCTGAGATGCAAGGATTGCTATTCCTTCTATGTTCAGATTAGCTCTTCTCCAAAATGGAGAGAACTATCTTTGTATTAGACCAGTGGTCTTCAAACTGTGGCCCTCCAGATGTTGCAAAACTACAATTCCCAGCATGCCCGGACAGCCGTTGGCTGTCCGGGCATGCTGGGAGTTGTAGTTTTGCAACATCTGGAGGCCACAGTTTGAAGACCACTGTATTAGACAAACCAGAGTGTAACCTAAAAAAAATTAACTTAAAGGAAAACTGTCAGCCTGTTTACCCATATGAAACCCAATACTCTTGGTTAAAGTGTGGGTAAACAGAAGTCAGAGAAGGGGTCACTGACTAAAATATGTACCTTAGGTCCGGAGATATATCCCTCCCCCGAAGATCCTCCGCTATATTTCTGGGGATTGCACACTTGAGGTGGGGCCTTGTCGGATTAATTTACATATTCTTGTCTGTAACTCACTGCTCACCTGATCACTCTAGGACGTGATGTAACAGACAATTGATATGTAAATTAAGCCAACGGGGCCCCGCCTCCAGCGTGCAATTCCCGGAATATAGCAGTGGATCTTCGGGGGACATATCTCCATATTTCATATTGCTTTTGACCAAACATGTATATTTTTACATCCAGGTGACATAACAATATATAAAAATATACCCATACATAAGTCCCCCTTCCCACATAAACACAATAATACAAAATATACAACATCAAAGGGGTTATCCAGCAAAAAAACTTTTTATTTTATATATATATATATATATATATATATATATATCTCAACTGGCTCCAGAAAGTTAAACAGATTTGTAAATTACTTCTATTAAAAAATCTTAATCCTTTCAGTACTTATGAGCTTCTGAAGTTAAGGTTGTTCTTTTCTGTCTAAGTGCTCTCTGATGAAACGTGTCTCGGGAAACGCCCAGTTTAGAAGAGGTTTGCTATGGAGATTTGCTTCTAAACTGGGCGGTTCCCGAGACACGTGTCATCAGAGAGCACTTAGACAGAAAAGAACAACCTTAACTTCAGAAGCTCATAAGTACTGAAAGGATTAAGATTTTTTAATAGAAGTAATTTACAAATCTGTTTAACTTTCTGGAGCCAGTTGATATATAAAAAAAAGTTTTTTCCTGGATAACCCCTTTAATCCATACTGATCGGCTTTCATGGACCATTCATACTGTAAAAGTGTCAGATTTTGCTGCTGGTAAACCACTGACAGGATTTTAGGAAACCTCGTTGCTTTAGGAAAGAATGAGGCACTTGTTGGTCTGTTTCAGCAGTTCTTTTGTTTCCCAGAAAGAAAAGTGTCTCCCGAGGTGTCCAGCGGGGGAGGTACCAGAGGTAATAAATGCCTCCCCAGCAGTTACCTAATGTCTGTGACCCGCTTCATACAAGTCTTGAGTAGACAAATAGTTGATGGTTTCGGATTGTGATAGCAGAGATTACAGTTTCTAGTAGCATAGTTTCTGTTCCTTAATCTCTGTCTGTATTCATTAGTCCAGGCCTGAGAGGGATCTGTATTCATGCAGGTCTATGCTTGTAAGCCTCTGTTCGCATTTGCCTTGTGGGTTCTGCACATACTTCCGTATTTCTACATGATACACAGCACCAAAAAAATATCCTGAGGCCTAGAAACTGAGAGCCATTAGTTTTACACTTAGGCATATGCTTAGGGGCTGTCTTCGTGAGAAACCCCTTTTACAGCTAAGGACCTGTTTACACTAAACAGTTAATATAAGACTAGGTTCACATCTGTCTTGGAGCTCAGTCACGGACTCTGTTTCTGACAGTATAACCTGTGCAGGATGCTCCATTGTGGGTTCCAATGGATCCCATTAACTTTAATGAGGTCCGTCAGGATTCCGACTGTTGTCCCTTTATCAGCAGGTTGTGAGCAAAGAAAAAATGAACACAGTATTTTTTTCCACTCGTCTCACTATTTTAATGGATTCTGCGAATGGAGCTCCCTGATCAGAGCTCTGGCTAAGAAATAAACCTAGCCTAAGGCCGAGTTCACACAGCAGAATGTCCGCACGGAAACTCTCCGTGCAGACATTCTGCAGGCTGCAGGCACCGGCATGGCATGGAACGCACAGCAATGCACCATCTCATAGATGGCTATGCATTCCGTGCGGAGTCCGCAGAAAGAATGGATGTGTTTATTCTTTCTGTGAACAGCAGAATCAAAATATACAGGCATGGAAATTCCGCCATGTGCCCAGCGCAGCAGAATCCCATTGAATTTAACAGGACTCTGCTGCGGCAGAATCTCCGTGTGGAATATGGAATGTGGAATTCCGCACAAAAATTCTGCCATGTGAACATAGCCTAAGGCTAGTTTCCTGGACAGTCGTGATTCCCTAGTTTCATAGCAATTGTATCAATAATTGCCCTTTGTAAATGCACAAAAAGATTGACAGTAAAGCCATCACCTGTAAATTTAGATATCAGTGAAGTGGTACTAGCCCGCCCTTCACATGACTCTTACAAGGGCAATTGCTGCATTTACTTTTCCAAAAAAACACTTAGGAGGAGAGGAGATTTATCAAACTCAGCAACTTTTCCTCCCTACAGGTTTTGATACATGTCCCCCTTAATGTTTTTAAGTCTTCACAATGGTCCTGTAGTGTATACGAGAACTACATTTACAATCCTTTAGGCTGTCATACAGACATAGGGGAAGATTTAATAAAACCTGTGTAGAGAAGGACTTGTGCAGTTGCCCCTGCCAACCAATCAGATCACTTCTTTCTTTTTAAGGGTACGTTCACACGTGCGTATTTTCTGCTGAAGATATGCTTCTGCAGATTTTGCTGCCCATTGACTTCAATGGATAGCAAATTCTGCAGAAGAAGATCTGCAGCAGAAAATACGCACGTGTGAACGTACCTTTAAGAGGCTTTAAGAGGCATTAAAAATGAAAAGTTAAAAATGAAAGTAATCGGATTGGTTGCTATGGGAACCACTCTTAGGCTACATTCACATCACGATTTTGCCATACTGTTTTGCATCTTTTTTTTTTTTTTGCATAACGTATGCCTTAAAAACTGACTAAACTGTATACAAACGTGTGCTATAAATTTGAACTGTATGCATTTTGAATTTAGATGTCCAGTTGCATCAGTTTAAAAAAAAAAAAAAGTATACTTTTTTTGATCAACACTTTCTTGCAATAAAGTTTGAGATTGTTTTATTGAAATTCCAAGGAAAGTATGTGTGGTTTGCCATGTACAAGAAAAAAAACGTATTCCAAAAACCGTATGCTACCGTAGACCCATCCATTTTTCATTGACTTCAATGTTAAAAGAAAAACGTATAAAGTCCGTATACGGTTTTTACACAGGACACAAAACCGTAGTAGACTGGCGTTTTAGTGTACGGTTAAAGAAAAAATGCACAAAACTGTTCATGACCAAAAACGTACACAACCGGATAATTATTGTTGCATATGTTTTAGCATGGGAGGTCTATGTATATGGTTTTCTATACGATTGTATACGGCTTTCCTATACAAAACCGAATACAGGAACTGTATAGCAAAATCGTGTTGTGACTGCACCCTAATTCTACACAGGTTTCAGGTTTTGCTAAATCCCCCATAGTCAACAGCATGTTGTCAGACACATCCCTGACAGCTTAGCTGAGCTCCTATAATGCAGTTGGACAGATATTTTCCTCATTAGATTACTGTGCAGCGCTTCAGTTCCCAGAGTGCAAATCACAGAACATTAACAAGACAGATTTACTATTGCAATGTTATAGAATTCTGGAGTCATCTGCGCTAAAAAAAAACTAGTGCAAAAAAAAAAAAAAACACGTGAACTTCCCTCTGTGAAAGGGGTGTGGCAAAGATACAAGGGGTGTGGTTTAATTAGGAGACGTCATTCACCACAGTTTAACCCCTTCTCAACCCATGACCGATCCGTCATGGCACTGTTAAGGGTGTATGGGGTGGGATAAGGACTCACTTCATACCTAGCAGCTCACAGCTGATTTCAGTAGCCAAGGGACGCTGCTATTAGCTGACATGCAGCAACCCCTAATATTTCGAGGAGAAAAAAGGCACTGACACAGCCTCACTGAAGAACAAAATGGACAGTGTGTTACACTGTACTTCAGATATTTGTGGCTGTCCATAATAAGCTAAGTTAGTTTATGTCTGGACGTCTGCTTAGGTGTTTTAATGGGATTAAGGTGTAAATGAGACCTTTTTACACTAAGAGTCAGTTTCCCTCCATTGGAGTGGTGCCAATGTTAGACATGGTAAGGCAGAAAGACACTGCTTATGCAGTCACATTCTCTAGATCCTACTCTTCACATTTGCATCATGGTGGAGCTTATCAGAGCTTGAGCCCTTGGACATATAGTGGGGGGAATATATATTATTGTCTGTGGAAATCAAGTTCTTTTCCCCACATTTATCAAAGAGGTGCGCATTAAATAGCAACGTAGGTCAGATATAGACAAGCTTCTAAGTATGGTCTGGGCTGGTGTGGTTTTTGTGGTGTAAAGTTGGTTTGCAACAAATAATGTTCCTTTTTACAAAAGTTGCGCATAAAAAAATTCAAGACCTCTACACAAACTTGCCTAGAAAACCATTCACCATAGACACCAAATGAAAATATTTGCACAAAATACACTGCGCCAAACATACACACAAAAAGTCCAAAACTTTAAAGAACGGTGCAGCATGTTCAGCTATTCTGGCTGTCTAGGCAAACAAATAGTGTGAGAACAGAGCATTATGCTACGTTGTTATGTATTTTTGCATTATGGTTATTTCTTCTTTTGTCATTAAGGTCAGTGGTTGATACTGAACAAAGCTAAAGGCGTGCACATGACATGTAGCAGTGGTTCTCAGCCTTGTTTCCCGACTGTACCCCCAAAGGGTGAAAGTATGTTCGCGGGTACCCCTCGCAGGTAAACTCGCGCGAGGGGTAGCCCACTATCTGATGTGTATGATGGCCTCCCAACTACCCCCTAAGAGTTAATGACCACAAGTGGCTTACTCCACTTTTTCCATTCCGAAGAATTTGCCAAGCTGAGTGTTTCTTAATATGAAGGGATCGAAGCGGTAGCACTATGTATGGCCAGCTAAAGGGTCTATTTACTGGCTTCAATTTTTAAAGGATCTGTGATGGATATAGGAGCTCCATGTGATCTGTTTTGTAACAGATCGTAAAGGATCCAGCAGATTTTTTTTTTTTTTTTACTCAACAGAATAATACTATTACACACTACTGTATCTTTTGAGAACTATCCATATACATTAGTAATTCCGGCCTCTTTGTGGCTAGAGTATTAAAGTGTCAACCTAAAGTATAAACATTAATATGTAGTTATGTTCACTGCCAAAGGTCAGGTAGTAGTAGTAATAGGATGCCTTTACTAGAGTATTTATATTGTTTACATTGCTGCAACATGTTAAACTACTCACTTCACTTCCACACACCCAGCTCTTTGTTCTGCAGGGGAGATGCTCTGCTGTCAAAAGTCTCTGGCAGTGGCTTATCTTCCTTGGCCTTATTGAATAAACATACACATTTGACTGAGCTGAGTGTACATGTTTATAGGGAGGGCCGGGAAGTTAGTGGTTGGCCTCCAGCTATCATATATGTATACATGTAGGGTCATCCTAACTGTTGTTTGTGTAATATACAGTTGTATTTGTCAATTGTGTTGGGACACATGTGCTATATAGGAAAGCAATAAACACTGATCGCTGTAGACAGATGTTGTTGGCATTTAGATGTTCCAACAAGTTTTGGCCATAAACTCTTTCCATTAAAATGTATACTTGGATTACTCTAGAGAGATTTTGGAGGGATAAGTGTTGTCATGAATTTATGCCTTGTGAAAGACGATTTCAATTGGCAAAACAGAAACAAAAGATTAGTTTCATATATCGCCCCTAATCCTCCTTCCAGTCTGGCCAGCATGGTAAAAATTGTTTCTCCACGCTAGTGAAATAGTATAAAATGGGCAACATTTATGTAATATCTATTTTATGTCTATCCACATACATTGCTCAAAAAAAATAAAGGGAACACCAAGATAAAACATCGTAGATCTAATCGTATGAAATACTTTAGTCTTTACATAGTTGAATGTGCTGACCACAAAATCAAACAAAAATTATCAATGGAAATCAAATTTATCAACCCATGGAGGTCTGGATATGGAGTCATAGTGGAGAACCACACTACAGGCCGATCCAACTTTGTAATGTCCTTAAAACAAGTCAAAATGAGGCTCAGTAGTGTGTCTGGCCTCCACGTGCCAGTATGACCTCCCTACAATGCCTGGGCATGCTCCTGAAGAGGTGGCGGATGGTCTCCTGAGGGATGTCCTCCCAGACCTGGACTAAGGCATCCGCCAACTCCTGGACAGTCTGTGGTGCAACGTGGTGTTGGTGGATGGAGCGAGACATGATGTGCCACATGTGCTCAATCGGATTCAGGTCTGGGGAATGGGCAGGCCAGTCCATAGCATTAATGCCTTCCCCTTGCTGACACACTCCAGCCACAAGAGGTCTAGCATTGTCTTGCATTAGGAGGAACCCAGAGCCAACCGCACCAGCATATGGTCTCACAAGGGGTCTGAGTATCTCATCTCGGTACCTAATGGCAGTCAGGCTACCTCTGGCAAGCACATGGAGGACTGTGCGGCCCCCCCAAAGAAATGCTACCCCACACCATTACTGACCCACCACCAAACTGGTCATGCCGAAGGATGTTGCAGGCAGCAGAACATTCTCCACGGCGTCTCCAGACTCTTTCACGTCTGTCACATGTGCTCAGTGTGAACCTGCTTTCATCTGTGAAGACCACAGGGCGCCAGTGGCGAATTTGCCAATCTTGGTGTTTTCTGGCAAATGCCAATCATCCTGCACGGTGTTGGGCTGTAAGCACAACCCCCACCTGTGGACGTCAGGCCCTCATACCACCCTCATGGAGTCTGTTTCTGACCCTTTGAGTGGCCACATGCACATTTGTGGCCTGCTGGAGGTCATTTTGCAGGGCTCTGGCAGTGCTCCTCCTGCTCCTCCTTTCACAAAGACGGAGGTAGGCCCTACTGCTGGTCCTACTGCTGGATTGTTGCCCTCCTATGGCCTCCTCCACATCTTCTGATGTACTGTCCTGTCTCCTGGTAGCGCCTCCATGCTCTGGACACTACGCTAACAGACACAGCAAACCTTCTTGCCACAGCTCACATTGATGTGCCGTCCTGGATGAGCTGCACTACCTGAGCCACTTGTGTGGGTTGTAGACTCTGTCTCATGCTACCACTAGAGTGAAAGCACTGTCAGCATTCAAAAGTAAACAAAACATCAGCCAGGAAGCATAGGAACTGAAATATGGTCTGTGATCACCACCTGCAGAACCACTCCTTTATTGGGGTGTCTTGCTAATTGCCTATAATTTCCACCTGTTGTCTGCTCCATTTGCACAACAGCATGTGAAATTGATTGTCAATCAGTGTTGCTTCCTGAGTGGACAGTGTGATTTCACACAATGTGACTTGGAGTTACATTGTGTTGTATCGGTATAATAATACCGATACATACCTAATCTACATTCTAATCTTAAAATATTGAGAACACATGACAAGTTCTCGACTGTGTGCTTGTATTGCGTGTCACATAAAGGGAAGTATTTTTGGATGAGTCCAGAGTTTTTTCTCATGGTTATTTTTGTCTCTGATTGCGTAAAATTCTGTTTAATTTGTTTAGTTTTTTTAAATGTCCAGTTTGCGTAACTGATCATGTGAGAAGATGTTTGGTAGCTTGTAGTTTTCAACAACAGACTCGTCTCCCTCTCACTATATCTTCTTCCCCCTCCCGATACTATATATATGAAAGGATTTCCTGTAACTTTAAACTGCTTTCCTGTACCCACAGCACCATACCATTCCCTGCCCCCAAACTCTTTGAAGCTGTGTACATTTTATGGAGTCTCAGGGGAGATAAATACATTATACCTCTCAGAACATCCCCCAAAAACACTCTAATGTATCTCCATCTCTTTGATGAATGTTGCTCTCCCTTTAAAAACCTGGAAGGATTAACCTCTACTCTGCCAGCCATCTTTTAAATGTACATCTTACAGATTTATATAGTCATGCATCTTTTAACTTTACCAGAGCTTGATTAAATCTATATTCTATATATTTATAATATCAGACAATATAAAGTAGCACCGGGATACCTAGACTAGTGGGACTAGACCACAATCTGTGTACAGCTTTGAAGAAAATGTTAATATAAAAGGGTATTCCAACATAAAATTACTTATCCCATATCCAGAGGATAAGGGATAAGTGTCAGGTCGCAGGGGATACCCCCAGCCTCAGCTATTTGTTATGAACAGCTTTCAGTGGTTATCATAGAGAATGAATACAATGGTGACAGACATGCACAATTTCCTGCAATCTAACACTTCTATCCTATCATGTAGATAGGGGATATGCAATAATAAGTCAGAGTACCCCTTTAATAAATAGATTATTGCTATCCAATCTTTATAATAGGCAGCAGACAATGTATTTCCAGAAAACTTTTTAAAATGTTATGAATTTCCCAAGCAACAACTCCTGTATAGCCAGCTTACCTTCTTACAAGACATCCTACAGTTTTCTCTATGTCAAAATCAAAGCACAAAAAGACCCTTATCTAAGTCTAAAGCAGGGCACAGAAAAGACCTAGTGACCAAAGTAACAAAGGCTACACACTACGCCACCAGGGACTCAAATCATGCAGTGCCAGATGTGTCTCCCTGCTTAACCCCTTAAGGACTCAGCCCATTTTGGCCTTAAGGACTCAGACAATTAAATTTTTACGTTTTCATTTTTTCCTCCTCGCCTTCTAAAAATCATAACTCTTTTATATTTTCATCCACAGACTAGTATGAGGGCTTGTTTTTTGCGCGACCAGTTGTCCTTTGTAATGACATAACTCATTATATCATAAAATGTATGGCGCAACCAAAAAACACTATTTTTGTGGGGAAATTAAAACGAAAAACGCAATTTTGCTAATTTTGGAAGGTTTTGTTTTCACGCCGTACAATTTATGGTAAAAGTGACGTGTGTTCTTTATTCTGAGGGTCAATACGATTAAAATGATACCCATTATTATATACTTTTATATTATTGTTGCGCTTAAAAAAAATCACAAACTTTTTAACCAAATTAGTACGTTTATAATCCCTTTATTTTGATGACCTCTAACTTTTTTATTTTTCCGTATAAGTGGCGGTATGGGGGCTCATTTTTTGCGCCATGATCTGTACTTTTTTTTGATACCACATTTGCATATAAAAAACTTTTAATACATTTTTTATAATTTTTTTTTAATAAAATGTATTAAAAAAGTAGGAATTTTGGACTTTTTTAATTTTTTTTCGTTCACCGTACGGGATCATTAACATTTTATTTTAATAGTTCGGACATTTACGCACGCGGCGATACCAAATATGTCTATAAAAAATGTTTTTTACGCTTTTTGGGGGTAAAATAGGAAAAAACGGACGTTTTACTTTTTTATTGGGGGAGGGGATTTTTCACTTTTTTTTAACTTTTACTTTTATATTTTTTTACATTTTTTTTTACACTTGAATAGTCCCCATAGGGGACTATTCATAGCAATACCATGATTGCTAATACTGATCTGTTCTATGTATAGGACATAGAACAGATCAGTATTATCGGTCATCTCCTGCTCTGGTCTGCTCGATCACAGACCAGAGCAGGAGACGCCGGGAGCCGGAAGGAGGAAGGAGAGGGGACCTCCGTGCGGCGTTATGAATGATCGGATCCCCGCAGCAGCGCTGCGGGCGATCCGATCGTTCATTTAAATCGCGAACCGCCGCAGATGCCGGGATCTGTATTGATCCCGGCACCTGAGGGGTTAATGGCGGACGCCCGCGAGATCGCGGGCGTCGGCCATTGCCGGCGGGTCCCTGGCTGCGATTAGCAGCCGGGATCAGCCGCGCATGACACGGGCATCGCTCCGATGCCCGCGATTATGCTTAGGACGTAAATGTACGTCCTGGTGTGTTAAGTACCACCTCACCAGGACGTACATTTACGTCCTGCGTCCTTAAGGGGTTAAGCAAGTACATGTCTGGGCCCGTCTGAAGTTTGCTAGAGAGCATTTGGATGGTCTAGAAGAGTATTGGGAGAATGTCATATGGTCAGATGAAACCAAAGTAGAACTTTTTGGTAAAAACTCAACTTGTTGTGTTTGGAGGAGAAAGAATGCTAAGTTGCATCCA
The DNA here is from genome assembly GCF_029499605.1 of Hyla sarda. NCBI lineage: Eukaryota > Metazoa > Chordata > Amphibia > Anura > Hylidae > Hyla > Hyla sarda. Next base: position 396,263,433 of record NC_079189.1, read on the forward strand.
AAGAACACCATACCTACTGTGAAGCATGGGGGTGGAAACATCATGCTTTTGGGCTGTTTTTCTGCCAAGGGACCAGGACTACTGATCCGTGTAAAGTAAAGAATGGATGGGGCCCTGTATCGTGAGATTTTGAGTGAATACCTCCTTCCATCAGCAAGGGCATTGAAGATGAAACGTGGCTGGGTCTTTCAGCATGACAATGATCCCAAACACAACGCTCGGGCAACAAAGGAGTGGCTTCGTAAGAAGCATTTCAAGGTCCTGGAGTGGCCTAGACAGTCTCCAGGTCTCAACCCCATAGAAAACCTTTGGAGGGAGTTGAAAGTCTGTGTTGCCCAGCGACAGCCCCAAAACATCACTGCTCTAGAGGAGATCTGCATGGAGGAATAGGCCACAATACCAGCAACAGTGTGTGAATACCTTGTGAAGACTTACACAAAACGTGTGAGCTCTGTCATTGACAACAAAGGGTATATAACAAAGTATTGAGATTTAGTGTTGCTCGCGAATATTCGCAATTCGAATATTATTCGCGAATATCGCATATTCGCGAATTCGCGAATTTCGCGAATATAGCGCTATATATTCGTAATTACGAATATTCGGGTTTTTTTTTCCACAGTACACATCACAGTGATCATTCCTCTCTGCTTCCAGCTTGTGTGGTGTAAAGAAGGCTGTAATACTACTGTGTGAGACTGGCGTGCGAAAATTCGCATATGCGAAAATTAGCATGTGCGGATTTTCGCATATGCGAATTTTCGCATGTGCTAATTTTCGCATGCGCGAACTTTCGCATATGCGAAAATGAAACAAGGAGATAACGAATATGCGAATATTCGCGAATATATGACGAATATTCGACCATATATTCGCGAATATTCGCGAATTTGAATATGGCCTATGCCGCTCAACACTATTGAGATTAACTTTTGTTATTGATCAAATACTTATTGTCCACCATAATTTTCAAATAAATTCTTTAAGAATCAGACAATGTGATTTTATGGATTTTTTTTCTCATTATGTCTCTCATAGTTGAGGTATGAAAATTACAGGCATCTCATCTTTTTAGTGGGAGAACTTGCACAATTGGTGGCTGACTAAATACTTTTCTGCCCCACTGTATATTCGTTTCCGCCTTGCACTTGTGTATATGTGTGTACTTTGTGTGTTGTGTGTTTTGTGTGTAGGTTAACCTTTACTTTTGGGTTGACTATTCTAGTAGTGGTACTGCCATGTTGCATTATTGTGGATGGCCATTAAAATAACAGACTTCTGGGCTGCGGAATAGAAGTCCAGCGCAGGCTCAATGCTAAATTCTTTATTTACGGATCATACAGACATGAACAATGTACAAAGTGACGCGTTTCGGCCACGGTATGCAGCCTTAGTCATACAACAAACTAATGTGAATTGATCTCTTTTATATGGAGAAAGTGAGGAGTAGGGAAATGGTTCCTGGACAGGTAACAGACTTCTAGGCTGTCACCCACAAGTGGAGGTGCAGACATCAGCATGGGCTCTAGAAGCGGGTAGTACTGGAACTAAGATGCGTGTGATCACAATGATGTGCTGCGCCAACACGTTGAGTAGGAGAGTGGGAAAAGATTGAGGAGGTGTTTAGAAATAAAGAAAAAGAGATTATAAACAGTGTGTGTGGCTAGTGCTGTTGGCATGTATATATAGAGAGAGTAAGCCAGAGAATTTGTTCACCTAGACACTAGCTTGACATCTTGCAGGAGAGGCAGGGGTGCTGAGGAAGATCCTACCTTGCTGAGAGGAAACCATGAGGTAGGTCTTAGAGAGGCCTAGTGGCACCAATCCTGGGATATAGCCTACTAAATGGTGTCTTGGTGGCGAGTAGTGTTTAGGACGTAACCCTTAAAAGCATAGGAGGTATGTCTGAAAGTCACCAGATAGACAGTGGGAAAAGGGTGAAACCGGGGTTGACCTGTGAGGTAACATAGGACTAGACAGGCTCTTGTGCAAATAACAAACCTATTTCCATGCTATCAAAAATTGTTATATTACTGTTGTCCAAGCAACAGTGCCACCTAGTGTGAATATAACCATTAAGTTTTTGTGTCTCATCTAAAAACTGTTACCATCAAGCTTGCTGAGGTACAGCATGCACTGTTTTACAGTAAGTAAATCTGATCTGTTTGAATGACTTTGATCTGATGTTTGAAGGGGAACCACGTGAAAGTATTAGACTACGCTACATGTTACTTGAAGCAGACGCAACTTCATAGTCGTCTCTCACTCTGGAGGACGTGATGTGTAATACATGTGCTTGAATTTTCTGTCAATACTACAATTCCATCTATTCACTGTGTACCTAGCAGTGAGACGCCCTGTCATTAGCTTATGTATAGGAGACCTTTCGAACACAAAGGGGTTTTCCAAAGCCGATAACCTATGGTAAACGTTATCTGTAAATACCTTAAAGGGGTATTCCAGGAAAAAACTTTTTTTTTTTTTTATATCAAATGGCTCCAGAAAGTTAAAGGAAATCTGTCATCAGAATCACCCGCACTAAACCTGTTACACAGGCTTGTAGTGCGGGTGATCCTGATTAAAACGCTTCTTACCTGGTTAAAAATGGTTCAGCGCTTCTTAAGATATCTATATTTTTCGTTTTCTGTTATTCCCTGGCTTGGGACTCAGTGGGAGGTGTTATCATCTGGGACTCGGCCACACGTCATTCTAGCTGGGCGGAGCTGCTGCCCGGTTCATGAATATTCATGAACTTATCCTCATGCACCAGACCTAGAAAAAGGAGTTAGACTACGAGGATAAGTTCATGAATATTCATGAGCCGGGCGGCAGCTCCGCCCAGCTATAATGACGTGTGGCCGAGTCCCAGATGATAACACCTCCCACTGAGTCCCAAGCCAGGGAATAACAGAAAACTAAAAATATAGATATCTTAAGAAGCGCTCAACCATTTTTAACCAGGTAAGGAGCGTTTTAATCAGGATCACCCGCACTACAAGCCTGTGTAACAGGTTTAGTGCGGGTGATTCTGATGACAGATTTCCTTTAAACAGATTTGTAAATTACTTCTATTAAAAAAAATCTTAATCCTTTCAATAATTATCAGTTGCTGAAGTTGAGTTGTTGTTTTCTGTCTGGCAACAGTGCTCTCTGCTGACATCTCTGCTTGTCTCGGGAACCGCCCAGTTTAGAAGAGGTTTGCTATGGGGATTTGCTTCTAAACTGGGCGGTTCCCGAGACACGTGTCATCAGAGAGCACTTAGACAGAAAATGAACAACTCAACTTCATCAGCTCATGAGTACTGAAAGGATTAAAAAAATTTAAAAGAAGTAATTTTCAAATCTGTTTCACTTTCTGGAGCCAGTTGATATATATATATAAAGTTTTTTCCTGGATAACCCCTTTAATATTTGGGATTGGGAGTGCTATCAGGCACCATCAGAGTACAGGAACTTTCAGAATTATCAGTATTTCCACTTCATAAACTTACTATCTGATATATCATAGTGCAAATTGATTTTCTATAGAAAAATGTTTTTTTAATCTCAATTTTTTCTGTGGTTGTCGATGTTGCTCTATCATGTAATGCGATCTCTTGTCTGTCTATACATTTAGTAGTACACTGTTAAATATCTGTTGCTATCATGTTATGCTGGTCCACTAATATAACATTCCATTCTAACCCACTTTCATACTTCTCTATCTTCAGGGCTGGTTACAACAATATGGATATCTGCCTCCAGGAGACCTTCGTACTCACACTTTACGCTCCCCACAGTCTATGAGTGAAGCTATTGCTGCTATGCAGAGATTCTATGGGCTGACAGTGACTGGCAAGTTTGACAGTGAGACAGAAAGGTATGGGAGCAGAGTTTTTGAGGGAGCTCAACGTTGCAGAATTGTTAATGCAGCATCCAAGATTACAAATACTGCATCTGTATTGTCACACAAATGGGGGGGGGGGGGGGGGGGGGGAAATCACATGGGCTAGTCTATGCTCAGGAACACAAGGGCCCTGATTTACTTAGAGAGGAGTATAAGTTTTGTGTTTTTTGCTGTTCCGACCTTTTATTGCCATATTATTTACTAATTTACTCCGTTTTCGGAAACTTTATACATGCTTTAAAGTGTAGGGTTTTCTTCCCAGAAAATTCATGATTTTCAGAGTGGTTCTCAGAAAAGGCGAGTGATTTTGGATGAAATGTAGGGAACACGCCTCTTTTCCCAAAAACCACGCCCATTTTGTAGGTTTGTTTCTAATTCTGTCAGGTTTTTCCTGTCACACATACAGAATTTAGGCGCACAACCCGACAAACAGAGTCGGAATGCTGTTCGTAAACGAGGGCCAAGATGTCTACTGCAGTACCAGTCAATGCAGCTGCCCAGCAATAGAGAACACTTGTCATGTCTGATTGTGAGGGTCCTGGAGGGTAGGGACAGTAAAATATTTCTATGATCTTGCCTCTGAAGAAGGTAGGCAAAGGAGAGAAAAAGACGTAAGACATACAGAGCGCTGACACAGGGAAGGAAAGAAAAAGAAACAAGGATTACGATAATAGTGTCATAGATCTCTCATAGTGACTTGTATTCATCGTGCATAACCAACTTACTGGCTCTTAAACTCACTTATTGCTGATAGTAGCTGGGGCTGAGTAATTATTACCCATTATTACCTCTTACTCCTCTAAGCATGCAAGCAAGGGAATCTGTTGTATTTGCTGCTAAGAGCTGCTGACACCATTGGATAGCTGTTAGGATATAAAGGCAAACTGTACCTTTCATGCAGCTGATGATGGTTGCCAAAGTTCATTTTTCAACCAAGTGCCAAGGAGGTGGAGCTGTATGCCACCTCACTCACACTTCCCAGTACCTCCTTGGATGACATACAGAGCCCTGTACATCGGTCATGGAGGGGCTGGGAGGTTAGGGCAAGCAAATAGTGGCCAGGATGTGGCTAGGATGTAGCATTTGAGCAGTTTGGCTCCACCTCCTTGATGCTTGGCTAAGAAATAAAAAGGCAATTTTATAATTTTGGCAACCACCATGAACTCTAGGAAACGTACAGTCATACTCTATCTTCTATACAACAGTGTCTGCAGCTTTTAGCAGCAAATACAGCGGACAGATTCCATTTAAAGTTATCTGCATGCTTAGAGGAGTAACAGATAATAATGGATGCATCTGTGGTAGAGGGTGTGATGCAAAGGGCAGATGGAATTACCCTGGGGCAGATGGCATTAACCCCTTGTATTCGTGACGCCAGGGCATGGTTTATCCTCAATACCACCCGAAGGTATACCGCTAGATCCTGGGCTAGGCACGGGGGAAATAATGACTCTGACGCCAAGTTAGGGATAACGATAGCTTTACTGAGGTTAGACAGAGGTAAAGTCTATACAGTTCCCTGGGCCCACAGAAGTGACCAGTGACTCAGAGACCTTAAGGGCTTGCTGGGACTTTAATGCAGGCCACGTTGACTTGACAATTGGTGACTGTGGCTGACTTGACTGATGACTGACAATACTGAGACTGTGGCTTACTTGTAGCTGCTTGTGGCTGCAGACTGGACTTGAGACCTCCTATGACTCTGGACACTCTCTAGGACTCTACTTGACCTCAGCAAAGACTTGTAAGGAAAGAGTGAGAGCTAGCTCCACCCAGGGCTGACATGGAGGAGACTAGCAGGGAGCCCATAGGTCACCCCTGGGATCACCTGTTCACTGGTCCCTTCTGGGTGACAATCACATGACAAGTCACAGGTTAAACAGTCTTAAAGTGACAACGCTTTCTGAACACATTACATGGTATAATACATTAGAAACATATTTACATGGGTGGACAGATGCAAGGGAGGCCAAGCGGACACTGTAGGGAGGCTACCTGACAGGGCAGCAAGGGTACGGGGTAACATCTCCCATACTGGGCTACCACACATCATTCAGCCCCAGCTACTGTCAGCAATTAGGGAGTTCAAGAGAAGTGTCACGATGCCGGCTGGCAGGAGGTGGATCCTCTGTGCCAGAGAGGGATAGCGAGGACCGTGCTAGTGGACCGGTTCTAAGACACTACAGGTTTTCACCAGAGCCCGCCGCAAAGCGGGATGGTCTTGCTGCGGCGGTAGTGACCAGGTCGTATCCACTAGCAACGGCTCACCTCTCTGGCTGCTGAAGATAGGCGAGGTACAAGGGAGTAGGCAGAAGCAAAGTCGGACGTAGCAGAAGGTCGGGGGCAGGCGGCAAGGTTCGTAGTCAGGGGAGATAGCAAAGTTCTGGTACACAGGGTATAAACACACAAAAACGCTTTCACTAGGCTCTAGGGCAACAAGATCCGGCAAGGAAGTGCAAGGGAGGAGACTAGATATAGCCAGGAAACAGATGGGAACCAATTAAGCTAATTGGGCCAGGCACCAATCATTGGTGCACTGGCCCTTTAAGTCTCAGGGAGCTGGCGCGCGCGCGCCCTAGAGAGCGGAGCCGCGCGCGCCAGCACATGACCGCAGGAGACGGGAACGGGTAAGTGACCTGGGATGCGATTCGCGAGCGGGCGCGTCCCGCTGTGCGAATCGCATCCCCAACGGCCATGACAGGGCAGCGCTCCCGGTCAGCGCTGACCGGGGAGCTGCAGGGAGAAAGGCGCCGTGAGCGCTCCGGGGAGGAGCGGGGACCCGGAGCGCTAGGCGTAACAGTACCCCCCCCCCTTAGGTCTCCCCTTCTCTTTATCGGGTAACTGCCTCCCCTGGGATGAGGACACCGGGAAAGGAAGGAGGGATTCCTCAACGGCAGGCAGAACCGCAGGAGTAGGAATGGGGAGAGAGGGCAGAGGGCTAGACCTGGCACGGGGCAGTGTGACACCAGGACGAGGGCCATGAGGGGACACAGAAGCTTGCCTGGGAGGGGGGGAGGGGCATTTCCTGTGGCAGGCAGAGTCCTTAATGACCTTAGGGGGACCGGATACAGGAGGAACCACAGAGTTACGGCAAGGGTTACTGGGAACCGGTTTTAGACAGTTCTTGGCACAAGAGGACCCCCAACTCTTGATCTCCCCAGTGGACCAATCCAGGGTTGGGGAATGAAGTTGAAGCCAGGGAAGTCCAAGGAGAATTTCCGAGGTGCAATTGGGGAGGACCAAAAGTTCAATCCTCTCGTGATGAGATCCGATGCTCATAAGAAGGGGCTCCGTGCGGAAACGTATGGTACAGTCCAACCTGGCTCCGTTGACCGCGGAGATGCGGAGTGGCTTGACAAGACGGGTCACCGGAATATGGAATTTATTCACAAAGGACTCCCGAATAAAATTCCCAGAAGCTCCAGAGTCCAGACAGGCCACGGCTGAGAGGGGAGAGCTGGCTGAAGTGGAAATCCGAACAGGTACCGTGAGACGTGGAGAAGCCGACTTGGCATCAAGAGACGCCACACCCACGAGAGCTGAGTGTGAGCGTGCGTTTCCCAGACGTGGAGGACGGATTGGGCAATCCACCAGAAAATGTTCAGTACTGGCACAGTACAAACAAAGATTCTCTTCCTTACGGCGATTCCTCTCTTCCAGGGTCAGGCGAGACCGATCCACTTGCATGGCCTCCTCGGCGGGAGGCCTAGGCGCAGATTGCAGTGGAGACTGTGGGAGAGGTGGCCAGAGATCTAAGTCTTTTTCCTGGCGGAGCTCTTGATGCCTCTCAGAAAAACGCATGTCAATGCGAGTGGCTAGATGAATGAGTTCATGCAGGCTAGCAGGAGTCTCTCGTGCGGCCAGAACATCTTTAATGTTGCTGGATAGGCCTTTTTTAAAGGTCGCGCAGAGAGCCTCATTATTCCAGGAAAGTTCAGAAGCAAGAGTACGGAATTGTATGGCGTACTCGCCAACGGAGGAATTACCCTGGACCAGGTTCAGCAGGGCAGTCTCAGCAGAAGAGGCTCGGGCAGGTTCCTCAAAGACACTTCGAATTTCCGAGAAGAAGGAGTGTACAGAGGCAGTGACGGGGTCATCACGGTCCCAGAGCGGTGTGGCCCATGACAGGGCTTTTCCAGACAGAAGGCTGACTACGAAAGCCACCTTAGACCTTTCAGTAGGAAACTGATCCGACATCATCTCCAGATGCAGGGAACATTGGGAAAGAAAGCCACGGCAAAACTTAGAGTCCCCATTAAATTTGTCCGGCAAAGACAGGCGGAGGCTAGGAGTGGCCACTCGCTGCGGAAGAGGTGCAGGAGCTGGCGGAGGAGATGGTTGCTGCTGCTGTAGCTGAGACTGAATCTGCTGTAGCTGCGACTGGAGTTGCTGAGTCATGGTGGTCAAGTACGACAGCTGGTGATCTTGTTGGGCAATCTGTCGGGCTTGCTGGGCGACCAGTGTGGGGAGGTCGGCGACAACAGGCAGAGGAACTTCAGCGGGATCCATGGCCGGATCTACTGTCACGATGCCGGCTGGCAGGAGGTGGATCCTCTGTGCCAGAGAGGGATAGCGAGGACCGTGCTAGTGGACCGGTTCTAAGACACTACAGGTTTTCACCAGAGCCCGCCGCAAAGCGGGATGGTCTTGCTGCGGCGGTAGTGACCAGGTCGTATCCACTAGCAACGGCTCACCTCTCTGGCTGCTGAAGATAGGCGAGGTACAAGGGAGTAGGCAGAAGCAAAGTCGGACGTAGCAGAAGGTCGGGGGCAGGCGGCAAGGTTCGTAGTCAGGGGAGATAGCAAAGTTCTGGTACACAGGGTATAAACACACAAAAACGCTTTCACTAGGCTCTAGGGCAACAAGATCCGGCAAGGAAGTGCAAGGGAGGAGACTAGATATAGCCAGGAAACAGATGGGAACCAATTAAGCTAATTGGGCCAGGCACCAATCATTGGTGCACTGGCCCTTTAAGTCTCAGGGAGCTGGCGCGCGCGCGCCCTAGAGAGCGGAGCCGCGCGCGCCAGCACATGACCGCAGGAGACGGGAACGGGTAAGTGACCTGGGATGCGATTCGCGAGCGGGCGCGTCCCGCTGTGCGAATCGCATCCCCAACGGCCATGACAGGGCAGCGCTCCCGGTCAGCGCTGACCGGGGAGCTGCAGGGAGAAAGGCGCCGTGAGCGCTCCGGGGAGGAGCGGGGACCCGGAGCGCTAGGCGTAACAAGAAGATTTACAACCACCATCATCTCAATGAAAGGTACAGATTACTTTTATACCCTAAGGGTCTATTCACACGGGCAAAATTTCTGCACCAATTCCGCTTCCGCTTCCTTGGGTGATTTCTGGCTTGTGAGGATTTTGTGTGGAATTGGTGCGGAATTTGTGTGGAAATTTAGAAGTGTACATAGAAGTCTATTGGGCTTTCATTTGAGGTGGAATTCTGCAATCGGAAAGTCTGCCTGTGTAAGTAGACCCTAAGAGCTATCCAACAGTGTATCTCTTACCAGCAAATAGTGCTGACTGGTTCCCTTTAATTTAGATGTTCTGTGTTCTCACAGTTATAACTTACTTACCAGAACTTCATTTTCAGGGCAATGAAGAAGCCACGTTGTGGGGTGCCAGATAAATTTGGTGGTGAAATTAAAGCAAATGTAAGGCGAAAAAGATACGCTATTCAAGGTCAGAAATGGCAGCACCGGGACATCACTTTCTGGTATGTGACCAAAATATTATCATATTTGTTAAGAAGTAGGGTGCTGTCCTGGTTTTTAACAGTGTACACCTGTTTCCTCGTAGCATACAGAACTATACTCCAAAAGTGGGTGAATATGAGACACATGAAGCTATCAGGAGGGCTTTTGCACTATGGCAAAGTGTAACCCCACTGCGTTTCCGTGAGGTTCGATACGTGGACATACAGGATGGTCATGCCAAGCATGCTGACATAATGCTTTTCTTTGCTGAGGGGTTCCATGGGGATAGCACCCCTTTTGATGGAGAAGGCGGCTTTTTGGCACATGCCTACTTTCCTGGACCAGGCATTGGCGGAGACACTCACTTTGATTCTGCAGAACCTTGGACAGCCAGAAATGAAGATCTAGATGGTAAGAGAAAGGACCATAAATAATTGTAAAGGCATTAGATGTGTAGATGTAAACATTTAATCTAGTTTTCTGAAAAACCTATTAGGGCTCTAAAGAAATCAGAATTAAATGTAGAAAATTGGAAAGAAACAATTTGATAAATTATTCTTGTTTTTTTTTTTCTAATAGGGAATGACTTGTTTCTTGTGGCTGTTCATGAACTAGGCCATGCATTGGGTCTAGAACATTCTAATGATCCATCAGCCATTATGGCTCCATTCTATCAATGGATGGACACTCAAAACTTTCAGCTTCCAGAAGATGACCGCAGAGGTATCCAGCAGCTCTATGGAAGTGGTAAGTAAGATTTTGTTGAACAAATGGGAAAGCCCTACCGAAGGAGAGGAAAACACAGAGAAAAAAAAAAAACAGATGAACTATTGCAACGTTATTATAAGGTTAAACAGTAGTAAAAAAAAAAAAGCTAACAAGACACCACTTACCTCTTGTTATTGCGCTGTGGACACAAAAACTAGATGCATTTAATATGGTATGGGGAATGCAGCCTCCACTATTTTGAAAACCTCCATTGAGGAACAGTCAAAAAATATGCAGAAAAACATCAAATGAGCCTTTAAGACTCTGCATCAGTCTTTACTGTTTGAAATATTCCTTTGCAGTAATTTTTGTGTATTGTTATTCTATTCAATGTTCATTGTGTTTCATTTTAAATCCATTTCTTAGGCCATGGAGAGAATCCACCAACACGAGCACCTCCACGAACACCTAAACCTTCTCCACGCCACCCTAATGTTCCTGATGATCCCAATGTGCCTTATGGACCAGATATTTGTCAAGGCAATTTTGACACCATTGCTGTTTTAAGGGGAGAAATGTTTGTCTTTAAGGTCAGTTGGCAGTGATTGTATCTATTTTTTGTGGGTATAATGTTTCCAGTATTCACTCTCCAACAGTCTATGAGTTCTTAATAAATTATATAACTGCAGGAACGTTGGTTCTGGCGTGTACGGAATAACCGTGTCATGGATGGATACCCACTGCCTATTGGACAATTCTGGCGTGGACTTCCAAGTTCTATAAACTCAGCTTATGAAAGAAAAGATGGGAAATTTGTTTTCTTCAAGGGTAAATATTAAAAAGCCAGCTTTGTTCTATTGAGTTCCAAAAAATAGAACTATATATCATATTTTTTCTTCAAAAGCTTTAATAATTAAAGGTGGATCCGCTAAAGCATTTCAGAACTATTTAAAGACTTTTGTGTATGTTTGTGTGTATTCAGGGGACAAGCATTGGGTGTTTGATGAAGCCATGCTAGAACCTGGGTATCCCAAGACATTGAAGGAGATGGGAAGAGGATTACCGAGTGACAGAATTGATGCGGCACTCTACTGGATGCCCAACGGAAAGACCTATTTATTCAGAGGAAACAAGTAAATGATAGTTTACACAAATCACTTACAGGGAACCTGTGAGGTGTTTCATGCAGCCTGAGCCACAAGCAGTATGAAACAGGCACCCTTGTCCCCATTACAATGACTTATGATTTTCTTTGAAAGGCTGAAACATTCCAGACAAATTACTCTTTTAAAGATAAGTCATGAACTGGGCATAAAAGAGGGCTTTCTGCCAGCTACTGCCTGCCTTGCTGGTCTTGATTGACAGGTCTGTACCTACATACATTAAGAGACCTTCCAATCAGGCCAGTCCTGCCCCTCTCTGCTCAGCCCCCTGGACTATATGGCCCAGGTCTTCTAAAACTATTAATTGTCTAAACCACTGCTGTATTAATTATAGTAATGCACAGGCCTGTGCCTGCTTCATGCTGCCTAATAGGTTTTCTTTAAATCATTGAAAAAATGGGCATGTTTTTCTTATATTTTCTCTTTCTTTTGTCTTATCCAGGTATTACAGGTTCAATGAGGAGTTGAGAGAAGTAGATGCGGATTACCCAAAACCTATCAAAGTTTGGGAAGGGATCCCTGACTCTATTCGAGGGGCATTCATGGGAAGTGATGGAGGTAGGGAAGTGAATAATAAAGTAATGAACTTTGCCATGTGCTGATGCTTTTTTAAGAGCGTGAGGATGACAAGCAGGGGCGTAGCTATAGGGGGTGCCATGCTATCAGTCGCACCAGGGCAATGGTGCCTTACGCCTCTGAAGACAAGTCACTTCCAGACTCCTCTGGCAACAGTAATTCATCAGGAAACCAAAGACAAGTCTGGTTGGAATCCAACAGGCTGGTCTTCCTTGCTGTTGTGGGATGCTCTCATACACAAGATCGTCTTCTGAGTCAACCTACATTGGTGGAGACCGCCTTTTTGTCTAGTGAATGATCAATATAAAAGCTTTACACAAGAGCTAATAAAACATTTCTGAAAAAAAATATGGAATTTTAACAAAACAATTCCAAGCAAATATTTACGTAAACGTATCATAACATAGATCATGTTACATTGATATTTGGGGGTTCAACTGCTGGGACCCAGGCCACTCAAGTTTATTAAGTCTGAAGATAGATCATAATTTACACAATTATATTTACTTTAATTAATAAAACAGTGACAAATTGTCTTGAAACATTCATGAAATCTCACAATACAATTAATGCTCAAATTATGTATTAAAGGGGTTCTCCACTTGAACATTTTTTTTTATATTAACTGGTGCCAGAAAGTTAGAAAGATTTGTAAATTACTTCTATTTCAAAATCTTAATCGTTCCAGTACGTATCAGCTACTGTATACTCCACAGGAAGTTCTTTTCTTTTTGAATTTCCTTTCTGTCTGACCACAGTGCTCTCTGCTGACACCTCTGTCCATTTTAGGAACTGTCCAGAGCAGGATAGGTTTCCTATGGTGATTTGCTCCTACTCTGCACAGTTCCTAAAATGGACAGAGGTGTCATTAGAGAGAGCACTGTGGTCAGACAGAAAGGAAATTCAAAAAGAAAATAACTTTCTGTGGAGCATATAGCAGCTGATAAGTCCTGGAAGGATTAAGATTTTGAAATAGAAGTAATTTAAAAATTTGTTAAACTTTCTGCAACCAGAAAAAAAAATGTTTTCCAGCAGAGCATTGCATCCTCCTATAGTCATGCCAGACAAGTCATGCCATCCTGTGGTGATCATGTAGGATTCCATTTAAAACAAATCCCACCACAAGCTAGGGTCTGAGCAGAGGAACTCTTTCTGTTCTTGAAGGCTGAGATCCTGCCGTTTTTTATAATCAACCTGAGAAAAGAGACACATGACTGAATTTCTCATAGACTATAATAGAGAGTGTGTGTGCAAATGTAGCCTCTACTTTATCGCCTACCAGTCTTATTTCAGGAAACAATAGGCACATGAGATTGTAGATACGTGATATATCATCCAGGTTAAGGTAAACCCTTTATCTGTTGTATTTTTGTATTTTGCGCCATCTGTAAAATACTGATCTTTGTGTAGTGAAAATAAAATGTGGGATAATATAGAACACTGTAAAGCCTGGGAGTTTTTAAAGGTGTACTCGGCTGCCTTAGTGTTCAGAACATTTTGTTCCGAATGCTTGGAGTGGGCGGCGGGGGTCATGACGTCACACCACGCCCCCTCAATGCAAGTCTATGGGGGGGCATGGTAGCCGCCATGCCCCTTCCCATGGACTTGCATTGAGGGGGCATGGTGTGACATCACAAGGGGCGTGGCCATGATGTCATGACCCCCCGCCACCCGCACCCGGCATTCATTTACAGTGCCCTCCAGCTGCTGGACCACCACATCAGACATCTTATCCCTTATCCTTTGCATAGGGGATAACATGTCTATGGGCAGAGTACCCCTTTAATGGAGAATGGCGTGACATCACGAGGGGGCATGGCCATGATGTCACGAGCCCCGGCGCCCACACTCAGCGCTCGGAACAAAATGTTTCGAACATTGAGGCCGTGGAGTACCCCTTTAATGATTTACAAGATTTTACGCTTTGGTCAGGGCAGAATGTTTGTAAATTAGTAGACACTAACATTTGCACCTTATATGGCATTGCATTTTAAGCATCTTCCTTTCTTCTTTTTTTTTCCAGCTTTTACATATTTCTATAAAGGTAATAAGTATTGGAAGTTTAATAACCAGCAGCTAAAAACCGAATCTGGGTTCCCGAAGTCTGTCCTGCAGGACTGGATGGGATGCACTGTCCGCCAACCTGAAGATACCGATGAGGAAACAGAAGTGGTGATCATTGAAGTTGATGAAGCTAGTGGAGGAGTGAGCACTGCCGCTGTTGTAGTTCCTGTCCTCCTCTTGCTCTGTGTCTTGTTCCTTGGACTGGCTGTCTTTATCTTCAGGCAATATGGCACCCCCAAGAGGCTTCTATATTGGCAGCGTTCCTTGCTGGACAAAGTGTGAGACCTCATGGATCTGGACCCTGCCCCCCATCACAATCTCTCCTGCCCTCCCACACACCCCTCACACACAGATATTATGGGGAGCAGTATCAATCTCCTGGGAAGGGAGGAAGGAAGCCGTTTACATCCACTTTGCCGCTTTCATGTGGTGGACATTGCTATGTTTAACCCCTTCACTGCCAGATTGGAGCTATGTCTTCCATAACGGTTATTTCTGGGGTACATATATATTAGATTTCATTGGCTATCGGTCAGGCAGTGCTCTCGATACAGCCACCACTTGCAAAATTCAGAGCAGAGATGGACACCCTCCAAAGGTCAGAAAACGCACATATAACTACAAGTTTCTGACTGGTTGTTGTTGTTTTTTTTAACCCTTCCAGAACCTACCACCATTCCAACATAGATACATAGGTCTAGAGGGAAATAGATAACCAGCTGCTTGGTTTTTGGATGGGTACAGGAAAGTACAATGCGAGTGGGGGAAGAGCAACCTGTCTGACCATGTAAGCTCTATGTCTACATGCAAAGAGGTTGTGAACATCCAAAGATGGAATAGTAATAGTAAATAAGGGGTCAATAAGGGGGTCAATACAAATTGTCACAGCTGTGTTGTGACCTATAGACCTCCACTGAACAGATGTTAGTCATGAAAAACTATTAGTATTATTTGGGACCAAAGTATTTCCATAAAAAAATGAAACTTTAACTGTGCGTGATGAGGACATTGATTGTTAGTCTTGTTCAATATTAAGTATTGTCTATGATATGTGACCTACAGAAAAAGAAGATAGTTGAGCAAGTTGTGCAGAGCAGGAATCTCTGGAGATAACGGAAAGGATAAATGTAAGGTCAATATCAGTAAGCTCCCAGACTGGCCTGTAAAGTGCCCTGGATCTCTGTAACTCCATTCATTGTGTCTGTATAATGCCTTCTCAGCCCTCCACCACCCCCCTGGATTCTGTTGAATACTAAATGGAAAGGTTAAACTCTCAGGGTTATCTGCTGGTATCTGTACTCTGTACAAAATATTAGTTACTGTTTTACAGGTCCTGGCAGACATAGCATTATGGTGGTTTTCTGTGATGGAAGGCGTAGTCACTGCTCTGAAACATTCTTTGCAGGTATCTGGCAGACATGTTTTGGGCTGTCTCTGTCTTAGAAGAGATTAATGCATGCTTGTTGCAGGTCTCTGGCAGTGATGAGAAAATTATTTTTCGTAACACCCCTGTAGCTGGAAAGGGAGAAAATCATTGCTCTGCAAGTGTCTTAGGCAGAGAAGGGGTTAATCACAGCTCTGGGGGGAGGGGATTCTGACTGGGTCAGGTTAAGAAGGGCAGATCACATGGTACGGTCAGGGGGGTAAGGGGTCACATTTGCTTGTTTCCTGTCTTTCTCTGTATCTTTGGTTTATATTTTTGATTATTATAATAATTATTATTTGATAATAAGGCAGCTCCTGCAGGTCAGGCCGCTTTGCATTTCCCACCTGTCCACTGCCAGAGGGATCAGTGGATCAATATTTAGATAATGCTCCACCGATCCCTTCTTCAATGAGATGGCACTCCTTCACCCCTCCTCCCCTCAAGCCTAGAGACTGGGGGTCAGAGATTGCACAGTATTTGGGGGTTGGAAAGAAGTGTATGCCCTTTCTAACCTAACTCCAAGTGCCTTGTATTATTGAGTAACCTCAATTATGACCCTAAATGGTGCTGACATGAGTATCACTTCATGGTTTACCCTAATTTATGGAGGAGACTGGGACCCACCTTATCAGTCAAATTAAAGCTTCTTTAATGTGGACAAAGTTTGTGTTTTTTTTTATGTTTTTTTGTTTGTTTTTTTTACAGTCTTTTATAGAATCACCTAAAAGCTATTTGTTATGAACCAATGGTTTTGTAAAACTAAAAATATAAAAATACAAAAAAGTGACAATCTGTATTCATATTTCTGTGTGTATTGATTTTGTAGAGTTCCTACAATGTCAAGCAAGCAGTGATGCTATACAGTGAAATTGTGCTGTGAAACAGTGTCTCTCTGCTCCTTTTAAACAAATCATCTGTAATATTTGGCATCAAGATCAGTAGAGGCCAACCAGTTGGAACCACCGACATCCCCTGTGTATTTGAGCACATTGCATGGACACTTTCAGAGAAGGAGATCTGCCCAGCAGATCATATCCTCTATAGTTACATACTTAGTATGGTTGAAAAAAGACATACGTCCATCAAGTCCAACCAGGGAATTGAAGGGAAGGGTGTAAGGGGATAAGGGAAAGGGATGTAGTTTTATAATTCTGCATAAGCATTAATGTTATTTTGTTCCAGGAATGTATCTAACCCTGTTTTAAAGCTGTTAATTGTTCCTGCTGTGACCAGTTCCTGAGGTAGACCGTTCCATAAATTCACAGTTCTCATGGTAAAGAAGGCGTATCGCCCCTTGAGACTAAACCTTTTCTTCTTCAGACGGAGAAAGTGCCCCCTCGTCCTTAGAGGGGGGGGGGTTTAACCTGGCACAGTTTTTCTCCATATTTTTTGTATGGGCCATTAATATACTTATATACGTTTATCATATCCCCCCTTAAACGTCTCTTCTCAAGACTAAACAATTGTAACTCCTTTAATCGCTCCTCATAGCTAAGATGTTCCATGCCCCATATTAGTTTAGTCGCGCGTCTCTGCACCCTTTCCAACTCCGGAGTGTCCCTCTTATGAACAGGCGACCAAAACTGAACAGCATATTCCAGGTGAGGCCGTACCAATGCTTTATAAAGGGGGAGTATTATGTCCCTGTCCCTTGAGTCCATGCCTCTTTTGATACATGACAATATCCTGCCGGCTTTGGAAGCAGCAGCCTGACATTGCATGCTATTCTGTAGTCTGTGATCTACACCCAGATCCTTCTCTACCAGTGACTCTGCCAGTTTAATCCCCCCTAAGACATACGACGCATGCAGGTTATTAGTACCCAGATGCATATCCAAAGGATAGGGGATAAGATGCCTGATCTCGGGGGTCCTGCCGCTGGGGACCCCCGTGATCTTGCACGCAGCACCCCAGTTAAAATCAGTCCTCGGAGCATGTTCCCTCCGGGTCTGATTACTGGCGACCACAGGGCCGGCGGCATGTGACGTCACGCCTCCGCCCCGTGTGACGTCATGCTCCGCCCCTCAATGCAAGCCTATGGGAGGGGGCGTGACACCCCCTCCCATAGGCTTGCATTGAGGGGCGGAGCGTGATGTCACCAGAGGGCGGGGGCATGATGTCACATGCCGCCGGCCCTGTGGTCGCCGGTAATCAGACCTGGAGCGAACATGCTCCAGGGACTGATTTTAACTGGGGTGCTGCGTGCAAGATCACGGGGGTCCCCAGCGGCGGGACCCCCAAGATCAGGCATCTTATCCCCTATCCTTTATCCCCTATCAGGTGAAGTGCCAGGCCCCAGGGAACGATAAATACTGTAAGATCACCAGTTGTCTGACATACAGCACCAGACCAGACAGCAATAAAGGGTCAGCACTCACTGGCTTGCCATTTTAGCTGAGCCAGTAAACTTTAAGGACACAAATGGCCCTACTGAAGGTCCTCATTCATGGTCTTAAGGGGGGGGGGGCTCTAGAGGATTTTTTATTTTTATTTACTGGTGCCAAAAATTTAGACAGACTTGTAACTTACTTGTGAAAATCTTTAACCTTCCAGTATTTATCAGCTGCTGTATACTACAGAGAAAGTTGTGTAGTTCTTTCTTATTAGTCTGACCACTGTGCTCTCTGCTGCCACCTTTGTCCATGTGAGGAACTGTCTAGATCATGAGCAGATCCCCATAACAAACTTCTCCTGCTCCGGACAGTTCTGGAATCAGACTGGAATAACTACACAACTTTCTTTGGAGCATACAGCAGCTGAAGTAATATACAAATCTGTATTGTAACTTTTTGGCAAAAGTTGATTTGCAAGACAATTTTTTTTTCCTCTTTAACCTCTGGTAGATGTTACCATTACAATATGCTTAAGGCTGGCCACTTCCAAGGCTCAGCCTGTTCATGACCATAAGGTTTAAAGGGGTTATCCAGAAATTGAAAAACAGAGCTTATTTCTTCCAAAAACACTTCCCTGTCTGTCTCCAGGTTGGGTGTGGTATTACAATTTGGCTCCAGTTACGTCAATGGAACTGAGCTGCAGAACAACACCCAACCTGGAGACAGTCAGGGAGTGTTTTTTGAAAGAAATAAGCTCTGTTTTTCCATTCCTGGATAACCCCTTTAACATCCTCTATTATTTAAAATGAGTCCACCATAACTTGTCTGCAACTTTCGCTTCACTTCTGAAACGTTAAATTAAAACTGTGACAGTGTATACAAATAAGCCTTTTTCTATTTATACATTTTTTGCACACCTGATTCCATGCCATTAACGTATAACATGAAACTATATATCTAGTTAAAAACAATAAAAATTAGGCTAAACAGCAATTCCTTCTAGCACCCAAGAGAAGAAAAATCCAGAGGAGGAAACCTCTAGGGAACCATGGAAGGTTTAGAGGGTTATTACCAAACTGGAGCTCATCAAATTTAAATAAAATTATATATGGCACCAGATATACAATAGCGATATCAAACAAATGATAGAAACAATAATACATTCATCATTATCCAGGTAATAGATAAACAATTATAGAATAAAGATTAAAACAAGAGAGGCATAGAGAGTGAGGAATAGAGAGAGATAAGTCAGGAAGTTACATTTCTTCCTTTGCTTAAAAAGGTTGTGCCATCTTGTAACATTATCCCCGATCCACATATTCAAATCTGACTGCTGGGGTTCCCTGCCATCTGGAGAATGAAGTCCTGAGTCATCCGCTACTATACAGGCAAAACTACAAGGGCTTTATGTTCCCCCTCCTAAGATCATGTCTCCCTTTGCTTAGGGTAGGGATAGGCAACCCTCGGCACTGCAGATGTTTTGGACTACCATGATGCTTTGGCAGTATTTTGGCTGTAAGAGCATCATGAGAGATGTAGTCCAAAACATCTGCAGTGCCGAGGGTTGCCTCTGCCTGGCTTAGAGCTTTGGGGGGGGAGTCTTGTGTTAGTAAAACAATTGCTACTAATCTTCTCTTAGAGCAGGCACAATATATGGTCTACACCTAAAGTTTCTGATCAAGAATAGTAGAGGATTGCTCTATGTAATCTATAAATCTCATAGTCACTAGCAAGCTGCACAATATTAAGGGATTTAAAGGGATACTTCAGAATTTTACATCTTAGGGGAAAAGTGTCTAGTCGCAAGTTGGGAGGGGGGGGGGTGAGAGGGGTTATCTGACTAATGGCATCCTCTGCGATCTCCTGAACGTCACCTCGACACGCTCTCCATGCATTACAATGGTAGAGCCAGAGGTACACATGCGCTGTACTCATGTATCCCAAGCTATCCCATAGAGATGCATGGAGGGTTGCATGTTGACCCTGCTCCATGCACAGGGAAAGCCGGGGGTCCCACTGATCAGACCCTCAGCGATCAGTCACTTATGTCCTATCCTGTAGATAGGGGATAAGGTGTAAACGCCGGAATATCCCTTTAAATTTGTACTGCCATAGAAATCTTGCTGGCTAATAAGTCCTGTAATTACAGCAGCATCTGCACATTATGAAGCAGGGTGAGGGAAGGAGTGGAAAGTGTAATGTGATCTGGCAGGACTCCACTGTATCTGTAGCGCGTCAGACTAGGGAGAGGTCTGCAGCACAAATGGTTTAACTTTAAATTAAAAGGCTCCACAAATGTACTATACATGAAGGTCCAAGAGCAGGGTGAATGTTTTATTTTTATCTATTTTTTATTGGAGGTGTACAGGATGAGCTACTGGGAATCAGTGTCAGAAATAAACAGAGAAATAAAATGTTTTAACAAATTCACCAAAGATTTTACATTCAACAACATTTTCCCAAAGATGAATGCAAATCATTTTTATATAAAGGAGGGATGTACGACTGCAGGATGTCTAGGAGGATGTTACCAAGGCTCACAGTTATTTGACCAGTGTATAGTAGACAGTTGAAGGTATGTTTTGCTGTAGACCTGAATTAAACTGAACCATACACAGTGCATAGTGAAAGTATTCGGCCCCCTTGAACTTTTCGACCTTTTGCCACATTTCAGGCTTCAAACATAAAGATATAAAACTTACAAACATATTTTGTGAAGAATCAACAACAAGTGGGACACAATCATGAAGTGGAACGAAATTTATTGGATATTTCAAACTTTTTTAACAAATAAAAAACTGAAAAATTGGGCGTGCAAAATTATTCAGCCCCCTTAAGTTAATACTTTGTAGCGCCACCTTTTGCTGAGATTACAGCTGTAAGTCGCTTGGGGTATGTCTCTATCAGTTTTGCACATCGAAATTTTTGCCCATTCCTCTTTGCAGAACAGTTCGAGCTCAGTGAGGTTGGATGGAGAGCGTTTGAGAACAGCAGTTTTTAGTTCTTTCCACAGATTCTCGATTGGATTCAGGTCTGGGCTTTGACTTGGCCATTGTAACACCTGGATATGTTTATTTGTGAACCATTCCATTGTAGATTTTGCTTTATGTTTTGGATCATCGTCTTCTTGGAAGACAAATCTCCGTCCCAGTCTCAGGTCTTTTGCAGACTCCATCAGGTTTTCTTCCAGAATGGTCCTGTATTTGGCTCCATCCATCTTCCCATCAATTTTAACCATCTTCCCTGTCCCTGCTGAAGAAAAGCAGGCCCAAACCATGATGCTGCCACCACCATGTTTGACAGTGGGGATGGTGTGTTCACGGTGATGAGCTGTGTTGCTTTTACGCCAAACATAACGTTTAGCATTGTTGCCAAAAAGTTCGGTTTTGGTTTCATCTGACCAGAGCACCTTCTTCCACATGTTTGGTGTCTCCCAGGTGGCTTGTGGCAAACTTTAAATGACACTTTTTATGGATATCTTTAAGAAATGGCTTTCTTCTTGCTACTCTTCCATAAAGGCCAGATTTGTGCAGTATACTACTGATTGTTGTCCTATGGACAGAGTCTCCCACCTCAGCTGTAGATCTCTGCAGTTCATCCAGAGTTATCATGGGCCTCTTGGCTGCATTTCTGATCAGTCTTCTCCTTGTATGAGCTGAAAGTTTAGAGGGACGGCCAGGTCTTCGTAGATTTGCAGTGGTCTGATACTCCTTCCATTTCAATATTATCACTTGCACAGTGCTCCTTGGGATGTTTAAAGCTTGGGAAATCTTTTTGTATCCAAATCCGCTTTAAACTTCTCCACAACAGTATCTCAGGCCTGCCTGGTGTGTTCCTTGTTCTTCATGATGCTCTCTGTGCTTTAAACGGACCTCTGAGACTATCACAGTGCATTTATACGGATACTTGATTACACACAGGTGGATTCTATTTATCATCATTAGTCATTTAGGTCAACATTGGATTATTCAGAGATCCTCACTGAACTTCTGGAGAGAATTTGCTGCACTGAAAGTAAAGGGGCTGAATAATTTTGCACTCCCAATTTTTCAGTTTTTTACTTAACAAAGTTTGAAATATCCAATAAATTTTGTTCCACTTCATGATTCTGTCCCACTTGTTGTTGATTCTTCACAAAAAAATTACAGTTTTATATCTTTTTGTTGAAGCCTGAAATGTGGCAAAAGATCGAAAAGTTCAAGGGGGCCGAATACTTTCACTATGCACTGTATAACTAGCCTTCAATATAGATTAAAGTGTACCTCTCATGGTCTTCTTAAATTTTATAATCCTCCCAGTTCACTGCCCCATCATGATAAACCACCCCTTTATTTTTATTATTTAACTAGCTGACTACCCGGCGTTGCCCGGTTTTTCCTTCCTCATCCTTGTTGGGGAGGAAAATCAACAGAGGGGGAAGCTTTTGACTTCATATCCAATCCCCATATATTGTTGTCATATCCCAACCCCATATCCCGTCCTCCTACCCCGACCTCCTATCTCAACCTCCTATCCTGTCCTCCTATCCCGACCTCCTATCCCGTCCTCCTATCCCGTCCGCCTATCTCCACCTCCTATCTCCCCCTCATATCCTGACCTCCTAACTCGACCTCCTATCCCACCCTCCTATCCCAACTTCCTATCCAATCCTCCTATTCCCTCCTCCTATCTCGACCTCCTATCCCGACCTCCTATCCCGTCTTCCTATCTCCACCTCCTTTCCCCTCCTCTTATCCCGTCCTCCTAACTCAACCTCCTATTCCATCCTCCTATCTCGACCTCCTATCCTGTCCTCCTATCCCAACCTCCTATCCCGACCTCCTATCCCGTCCTCCTATCCTGTCCTCCTATCCCGTCCTCATATCCTGACCTCCTAACTCGACCTCCTATCCCATCCTCCTATCCCCTCCTCCTATCTCGACCTCCTATCCCAACCTCCTATCCCGTCCTCCTATCTCGACCTCCTATCCCGTCCTCATATCCCGACCTCCTATCTCGACCTCCTATCTCGACCTCATATGCCGACCTCATATCCCGACCTATCCCGACCTTCTATCCCGTCCTCCTATCCCAACCTCCTATCCCGACCTCCATTCCCATCCTCCTATCCCGTCCTCCTCTCCCGACCTCCTATCCTGACCTCCTATCCCGTCCTCATATCCCGACCTCCCATCCCATTCTCAAATCCCGTCCTCAAATCCTGACCTCCTAACTCGACCTCCTATCCCGATCCGTAATATGTGCACCAGGTATTGAAATATCTCCAGCCGTACAGAAGTTATGTGAGAACATACATTTCCCATTGATTTTCATGGGACTTTAAACAAAAACCCAGACACTCACAAATGGGGGTGGTTAAGGATTAAATTAACTATCCTATATTTTAAGTGGACATATAAGTAACATGTGACCAAGTATTATCGAAATATCTCCAGCCGTTTGGAAGTTATGCTGTAACATATATTTCCCATAGACTTGTATGGGACTTTAAACATAAGCCCCGCCCCTGGCAAATGGGGGTGAGTAAGGGTTAAATTACCTATCCTATGTTTGTTGTTGACATATAAGTAACGTGTGCCAAGTTTCATGTTAATATCTTTAGCCGTTTTGACGTTTTTGTGGAACATACATACATAAATACATACAAACACACACACGTTGAGTTTTATATATATAGATAATTTTGTACCTTGATATTGCTCTGTATTTTCCACTCAGTCTCAGTCAGAGGGGCGTTCCCCAGCAGGCGTGACATCATCTGAAGCCATACAGGGGGGAACTTCTTCCCTCACCACCCCAAAGCATTTCCTGATTTTGGACTCCCCCCCCCCCCCCCCCCCCAGCAAATCCTGACTTTGGACTTCTGCCAGGCGAGCAGGAGTCCAAAGTCTGTGCAAGAGATGGGGGGGGGGGGGATGTGCTTTGTACAAGTAGGAAGACACCTAGTGGCAGCTTCATTAAACACAAATAAAACATAGAACACATTATTTAACAAAAACAAACAAAAAAAACAAAGTACATTAGAAAGATTTTTTATCTATCATAAGCAAATTTTGTTTTAATGACAGTGCCCCATTTAAAAAAAATGGCAGTGCTTTTTGGGTGTAATTTGGCATAGTAATGATGTGGCAGCAGCATTCATTTTCATCATCGTCATCATTTTCATAATTTACCAAGGTGCAGGTAATAATGCAGTCTGACACCTAGGGCATATCCCCTATTATTAGAACTATGGCAACTCTAGCAGCACCACTAACATGGTTTTGGTCTGATTCTCTTCTCTTCCGTTAAAACAAAACATATAATTGCAAGTAGTTTTCCAAGATTGTGTTTAATCTCTTGATATTTTGGGTACTCAACTCCCTTCGTTCAGTATGTTGTCATATCATTTCTACCCAGAGGGGCCTTCTTATGGTGTCTGGCATTGCCAAATAGAAGAGCCTGATATTTCTACCCTTTATACACCCCTTCCTAACAATACAGACCCTGTAAAGGTTCGCTCCAAACACAAGTTTGTAATTTTGAAATTGTAAAATACAGCTGATTTCATGTAAATGGAGAAATACAAAAATTTGCCATTTTCTTGGCTCTTCAAAAAGAAAGCAGATTGTCTAACATGTTGTTATATAGGCTTCCTTCTTGTGCTCTGAAAAATTAGCAGTGAGTAGCGCTAGACTTTAATACAGTCATTTCAGGTCAAGAGAAAAGCTTCACAGTATGTTTTTAGGGAAAAACCAAAATTTGGAAAAAAAAAGATGCTTAATTATATGTTGGAGCAACTGCTTAGCAACAAAAGACTAGGTAATAATAGGACGGGCTACAATGATTTATATTTTGTGCCAAAACAAATTTGTTCTGACTTCATTATTGAAAGTAATGGTCCGTGCATGATAATCATGCAGATCTGATATGCTCCTAATAAAGTATATGCTGAATTGCCATGTTTTGTATGATAATGCTGTACAAGTCTGAGGTCAAGTATTAACACTATACAGAGAGCCTGTGTAGAACAGTCAGTAGGTACCAGTTCTACATTGGCACTCCGCAGACCGTTAGGAGAATAGAATTAAATCCAACCACTCATAGGCTGCTTCTTCTCTCATCCCCACTGAGGGATGATGCAGGGTTATACTGGTTGTAGTAGTCCTTGATGTATATGTCACATGCTAGAGCAGTAAGTAACCCAATGCTTCCCTGTGGCCCCCACAAGCTTTTGTCAGCGAAGCTGTTACCGTATGCAGGAATAAGACATCTTGATATTAGGATTCCAGGAAGCAACTTGTAAACTTTACTTAAACCTCTGGTGCAATTCCAATTTAATACAGTTTCTTTTGTATAGCTTGGAATGTTACAGCATTTTAGCCAGAAGAATGGATATTTGGTCACTGTCCCTTTACTGAATTCAGCTTCATTAGCATGTGTATGTATGTATATGTTCTCTGTTTTAATGTTCTCAGTCCAATATTACTGAAACCACTGATGCGGATCTTCACAGGTTGGTTCACTGTGGTGCAAGGTGCATTATATAGACTTCTCTTTACTCTTCCAGTGGTGGTCCTGCAACACAACACTTGAAAAGGCGCATCCAGGGAAGTCATCCTGATATGGTAAGCAAGCTCCACTAACTTTGACCATAGGCCAAAAAAGAGATTAGTGTAATTCAGAGAGGCCCTGGTTCAGCATTCTCCTCTAATACTAAGGTGAAGTTCTCCCTTTCGTAGACAGAAATCTTGTAGAAAGGTTTCCTCACAGCATGGATGGTAACAGGGGCACGAGCAGTGACTACATTTTAGACAGATTAAACATTATATTGCCCCATTAGCTGGAAATGGGGCTCAAATGGAATATGTCTCGCTATTTGTGTGTAAGAAGAGATCTGTCAATCAGTATCGGCAGACCACCCTGATGACTCGGAACCCTTTTCCTGGCTGATCTTACAGCTGCTTAAAGTGAATCAATAAGAAAGTCTTTCAGTGTTTCATGCTGCCATGGTTTAGGCACCATTAAACTAATAAAAGAAATATGCAAAAATGTCTCTTTTGACTTTCCCAGTTGGGCACTATGGGTGAACTTTACACTTCTCCTTCTCCTTTAAAAATCTTTTTGAACCGTTGCCAAGAAGCAAAGTTGACAACTGTGCATGTCATGATACCTGCTAAAGATTCAGATATTCAGCTATGAAAATATGAATGATTGTACCTAGCAGTAGTAATAGCAATTCTACTAATACCCATATCTTTTTTCCTTAAATGGGCACTGTCAAATACAAAAACTTTTGATATGTTGTAAAGCATGTATAACCAATAGGTTTTGCAATTGCTTTCATTAGAAAATTTTCAGTATTTCATACTAAAAAAGCCAGTCAAACAATTGCCCCCCCGCCTGCTTGGACACATACTAGTCCTGCTGTGTCCATGTGTCATGGACATACTTCCTTGATTGACAGCTGTGAATGCAGGGCTCACAGCTGGAGGAAAAATCCTCCCACTGTCAGCTTGTGTCCCGCTACTGTCAATGAGGACAAGCTGGGAGTTCTAGTTTTGTTAATTCTAGGGGAGATGTGAGCAGACAGCATAACGAGGGAGGGGGCGGAGACCTGCACAGTGAGGCCACGCCCCCTCCCTTTGAGAGGAATTCAGAAAAGTGAGCTAAATTAAAAGTGTAATGAAAAAATAAATAAAGGTGCTAGACATATACAAATTGGATGTACATGGTCAGGATTAGGTACTGAGTGATATATATATATATATATATAAAAAATTTAGCTGGATTTGACGGGTATGCTTTAAATCATCAGATTTGGTTTTACTATTCGTGTCTATGTGAACTTGTGTAACATATCTTCACTTAAAAAATGTATAACACATGCTTGGAGACCAAGGCCATTTATTCAGCTGTGTTATTGTTTCCTTTTTCTACCAATGTCTGTCTTGTTTTATTCCCTCATTGATTTCTTCCTGTCTTTCTTTCTCCCATCAGCCTTCCTCCTCTGCTAGCACTATTCTTCCCCTCCCCTCATCTCCTCTTCCTGGCCAGGGGTCTGGGTCCTGTGATCACAAAAGCTGCCAACATT
Source organism: Hyla sarda (assembly GCF_029499605.1). Lineage (NCBI taxonomy): Eukaryota > Metazoa > Chordata > Amphibia > Anura > Hylidae > Hyla > Hyla sarda. The sequence goes on from NC_079189.1 coordinate 396,290,360, forward strand.
CCACAGAAAATGGAAACAGAACTATCCAAACTCGTGATTCCAACATTACAAAACAAAGAGAACGACAGGGATGAAAAGAGTAAAGGGGGGTTGAGGCACAGGGATATATAGAAAGGGGAGAACCAAACACTGTGGAAGAAAAGGGAGGGAATAAATGCAAAATTTGGCTAGAAAAAAAGCTATGCATACTGAGGGAGGAAAAGGGACACGAAAGCAGATTCCTAGTCTTAACCCTCGCATATATAGTAGAGGTAGAAGACATGATAGGTTCCTACTTCCCCTCTAAGAAGACATATTATTAATAGGTTTAAAGGGGTACTCCGGTGCTAAGACATCTTATCCCCTATACAAAGGATAGGGGATAAGATGCCTGATCGCGGGAGTCCCGCAGCTGGGGACCCCCGTGATCTTTCATGCAGCGCCCCGTTACCATCAGCCCCCGGAGCGTGTTCGCTCCGGGTCTGATGACTGCCGATCACGGGGCCGGAGTATTGTGATGTCATGGCTCCGCCCCATGTGACCTCACGCTCCGCCCCCTCCCATAGAGCTGTCACGCCCCCTCCCATAGGCTTGCATTGAGGGGGCAAAGCGTGACATCACACGGGGCCGGAGCTGTGACCTCACAATACTCCGGCCCCGTGATCGGCAATCATCAGACCCGGAGCGAACATACTCCGGGGGCTGATGGTAATGGGGTGCTGTGTGAAAGATCACGGGGGTCCCCAGCGGCGAGACCCCCGTGATCAGGCATCTTATCCCCTATCCTTTGGAGTATATAGAGTACCCCTTTAAATCTCTATATATTCAGATTGGCAAGTATAAAATGGCTGTTACTCCAGAGGGGTACTCCGGTGGAAAACTTTTTTTTTTTAAATCAACTGGTGCCAGAAAGTTAAACAGATTTGTAAATGACTTCTATTGAAACATACTTGTCCTTCCAGTACTTATTAACAGCTGTATGCTACAGAGGAAATTATTTTCTTTTTGAATTTCTTTTTTGTCTTGTCCACAGTGCTCTCTGCTGACACTTCATCATGAACATCACATCACGAACTGTCCAGAGCAGGAGAAAATTCCCATAGCAAACCTATGCTGCTCTGGACAGTTCGTGACACGGACAGAGGTGCCAGCAGAGAGCACTGTGGACAAGACAAAAAAAAAGAATTTTCTCTGCAGCATACAGCTGCTAATAAGTACTGGAAGGATTAAGATTTTTAAACAGAAGTAATTTACAAATCTGTTTAACTTTCTGGCACCAGTTCATAAAAAAAAAAAAAAGTTTTCCACTGAGTACCCCTTTAATCTCCATTTGGGGTTGTGAAGATTAGCTAGCCTGTTATTGTGCCGCTGCAGAATTCCAATGTAACCTCAATTACGCACAACAGATCATGATTCAGATAGCGATACGCAGACTGTCTAGTGGATCTGGATTCATACAGTGATTTATGAAAGATTTATTAAATGCAGACATTTTCTACAGGGTGAGGATGTCCATATGCTGAGGTGAATATGCAGTAAGTGTTTGGCTCGTGGAATTTTGGGAGAGTCCAGGGGGGAGAGGTTATGGAATCCTCAAAGCATGGAAGTCTTTGGAACAACTTAAGAAATCGTTTAAAACAGAGATGTGAATTTATAATTACAGATTGTAAAAAACATAAGGAGCAAAATGAATACAGAGCTTGGCCGCAGGGTGGGTAAAAAGTTAGCACGAGGAAGGGTAAAAAGCCTTCACCTACAACAGGGTCACCAACTAGTTTTTTCTTTTTAACAACTTGGACCAAAATCACTGAGGCTGTGTTCACACATTCAGGTTTTGAATTTAATTGCAATTTTTTAACACAAAGCCAGAAGTGGACCTGACAACAGGGGAAGTCTCAGCTTTTTCTTTATACATGTCCCTTATTTATGATCTGTCCTTGGTCTTGAATTCAAAAAAAATTGCAATAAAAAACCTTAACATGTGAACACAGCCTGACAAAAATGATTACAGAAAATTAAAAATAATTAATAAAGAAAATAATATGAACACATTGGCTATATTTACTGGGCACTGTAAAATGATTTACAATCCCAACCTGAACAACCTTCTCCATCTGGAGCAAGTGGCAATTTGCAGCATCCATGGACCCACAGGCTTCCTTTGTTCCCCTCTTTCCAACTATTAGTATCAATGGTTTTCAGTTCATGTTATTCTATATACAGATATGATGCTCAATTAAATCTCTAACCATCTAATTTTTACTTAATTGAAATTACTGTTAACAATATATATGTGATTCTATTAGAATTATTATTGTTGTTCTTGTTAAATAGTTTATGGGTCTCTACATTATATACAATGTACAGTAATAATCTAGTTCAGCTTGTTTCATGTTTATGGAAAATGAAATAACAACAAGTTAAAAGGAAAATGATCACAAACCCACAAAATGCGCTCCATTCTATGGGAGCACTATAAAGACCCCAGTACAGTTCACAGGTTCCATAGAAATAAAGAGAGTACATGCCGTCGACCAGTAGAAGACACACACTCCTTACTGAGAGCGCCAGGGTCCTATCCTGGAGATCATGGGGGGTCCCAGTGGTCAGACCCCTCAGCTTCTTATCCCCTTTAAGTTAGTTTTTGCAGGAGTACCCCTTTAAGCAATATGCTTAATATGGGGGTATCACAATAAACTGTACCCACTTAGCATTATACATGGCTCTTCTATATACCTAGTGCATTTGGAAGAGCATTACAGTCTAATAAATGTGTCAAGGAAATAGACATGAAAATTTAAGTTGGCCATAGACATTCCACTTTTTTTTGCATATCATACTGGCAATCTGATGATTTTTTTGTCTGTGGTGCCTGGCAAAACCGTTTGATGGATTCTTCCTCCCCAGCATGTTTGTTTTCCCTGAAGATAACCAGCAACAGACATGCTTATTTCTCCTTGCTCTGTTGAGATAACATAGGCATGTGTAGCCAAGCCAAAAATGCATGTTAATAGGAAAATCAGGACCGATAACAATCCCTGATGACACGACTATCACCGTTTTCCTACCTCACTTGTTTACAATTGTAGCATGTGGAAAGGGGGAGAATGGTGGATTGTCCGAGCACTTGTTTTCTAGCTTCCTCCCTAGAGAGGTTTGTCTTGTGGCTGTGAGAAATCTTTCTGAAAACTACATGAATGTGTTTAGGGTACTGTGAGTTTCCTTGCAAAACAGTTTTGTGCATTGCACTGCATTAGTAGTATACACTGAGGTGAAACAAGAGTCATGTCAGGTAGGGAGCAGTGCAAATCTGGGGAGTGACATAAAATTCTCTAGGCCAAGTACTGAAACAACTTGGTGAGTCCCTGCATCTGGTGCACCAGTCATGGCATCCATATTGACACTGGGGGAACCAGACATATGGGTCTGTGATTCAATCACGTCAGGTAGGGAGCAGTGCAGATCTGAGCTCACCCCAAACCACTATCTGTAGCTACTTGGAAGATCCACCCTAAATGGCAACCCCCAAATGAGCGATGGTGCCCACACTGGACTACCAGCACAGAAGTGTATAGAAAAGGTAATGTAGCCTGGGGGGGAGGGGGAGACAGAGACAGCTATGTCGTTTTGGTCACGCATAGGCGGTTTTTGACCGTGAAACAGAGCCGTTGCTGCTCCCCCTGGGCTCTGAGAGAGCTGCAGTGTTTAATTCTTTATTTCCTGATGTTATCTGTATCCTGTGATGTTTGAATAAAGGTTCTTCACTTGAAACTGTCTGGAGAGTGAGAGCTACGTTACCTTTTCTATATACTACTGTTTTCAACTGTATTTTCAATGCTGGCACTCCTGAGACCCATACCGACCCCCCCCCCCCCCCCCCCCCGACATCTCCCTTCCCCCGGACTTGACCGCACAAAGATAACAATGACTACAGCCCTAAAGGGACACAGTCAGTAGAATATATAATGATATAAATGACTCACAGGTGACGTCTTCTCTGTAGTCTTTTTTTTTTCTTTATCTAGTTCAGACTGTGGTGACTTCCTTCTGCAGAGTCTTATGCCCGGACATCATTGGCTCCTCACTTTGTTAGCAGATCCTCATCATGTGAAGACAATAATAAATACAACCCTCATACAGTACCATCAGAATCAGAGGCCTAACTAGAATCCCATGGGCTCCAGGATATATTTTGGCATGTTCCCATCCATCCACACCAACCCCCAAATCACCATGTTCCCCATTCATCCACACCAGCCCCCCAATCCACATGTCCCCCATCCATCCACACCATCCCCCTATCAGCATGTCCCCTACACATCTACACCAGCCACCATCAGCATGCTCTTTATTCATCCACACTAGCCCCATATCAGTATGGTCCTATCCATTCACACCAGCCCCCCCCCATCAGCATGTCCCCATCCATACATATTGTTTCCCTATCTCCTCAGCATGTCTCTCATCCTTCCACACAATGCCCCTCACCTCTTCTCAGCATGTCCCCCATCCCTCCATACCAGTGTTTCCCAACCAGGGTGCCTTCAGCTGCTGCAAAACTACAACTCCCGTCATGCCCAGACAACCAGAGACTGTTCGGACATACTGGGAGATGTAGTTTTTCAACTTCTAAATGCATCCTGGTTGGGAAACACTGTTCGGCTTAGTTACCCCCTAGCTCAGCATGTCTCCCATCCCTCTACATAGTGCCCTCCCCCCTCCTCAGCATGTACCCCACACAGTGTCCCCAACCCTACATACCAGTGTTTCCCAATCTGGGTGCCTCCAGCTGCTGCTGGCACCCTGGTTGGAAAACACTGCTCCTCCCCCTCCCCCCCAGCATTAAAAAAAAATAATCTTACCTGAGTTCTGGCTTTTGAAGGTACAACTGCAGCATCCTGGGCATAGACTAGTGGAGGATGGGTAGGGGGCTTTTTCCTCTTCCTGGACCTTGTGTGCCTGGCCCCTTCTCCTCTCCTTCTAGTCTCCCATTGCTGTCAGAAGACAGGGGGTGGGTCCATCAGACACTGGGGGTGGGGCCTAAACATGAGTGAGTGATCCCAGCTCTCCTCAGGCCCTCACCTTTTATCTCCAGCACCGCTCCTCCTCCTTGCGGGCAGGCCGTCCAGAGCTGCATCAATGCATCTGTGTGGCCCAGGGATGCAGCTATGGGCAGCAAGGAGGAAACATGGTATAGTGCAGTGGCGGAAGGCCCCTTGGCTATCGGGCTGGTCGCAACTGCGACCCTTGCGATCTCTATAGCTACGCCACTGCTAGTGAGTTGTTTCACAGAACCCCAGTGTTCAGGGGCCACATGACATAATATCCTTAGGACTACTACTACATTTATTCACTACATTTATTCATGTGCTGTAAACCACCATCTAAGTGTATGGGACTGTGTGTGTGGTGTTGCGTGCAAGGAGGGAACACGAAAAGTAAGGGGGGAGGTGAACATTTATTGGCTGCAAGAATGTGTAAAGTACGAGGTGAATACATGCTACGATCCTCTGGTCCGGTCAGCGCTGCAAGAGTTAATTTGCTGCCGGAGAAGCGTGCGAAAAAAGCCTGCGCTGCGCCACGACCCCGCCCCTGGGCGTGGCTACCAAGTAAATGTGTTGCAGCCAAAAAGGAACTTAGACTGCCGCTGTTGTTTCCCGGGGGACCGGAAATCGGGGCTGCACCGATGACGTCCTTCTGGCTGGCGGCCGTTTTAGAGAAGCCCATTATAAAAGGAGCCCTGCACAGCGACCTCTTCAATCTGCACGAGGAAGGGATGGAGGGCACAGACATGGCGGAGAGCAGCGTTCCACGCGGTGAGAGTTCCAAGATAGCGCCGGAGCAGAGAAAAGTTGTGGTGGTCGCAGCCCAACTATTCCAAGACCTTGCCAACCGTCTGCAGCAGTTATCGTTGGATGCGGAGGGGGCCTGCAATCTTCCCCCGCTGCCCGACGATGATGACGACTGGCCAGACACCCCTCCAGGAGAATTTGCTGGGACACCTGGAGCATCTTCACCGGTGAGACTGTCCCCTCACCACCGGACATGGGGTTCGTGGGCTGAGATCCCGACAGAGGAATCTTCTGTAAGTACCCCACCAGAAGCTGCCTTCTCTTCCTCCTCCAGCCCAGAACCAGAAGTACCCCTGTCTGATTAAAATTTGCCGAGTGCACGACCGCGCTTGCCACGTTTGCCTAAATGGACATTCGGGGATGAACCAGGGTTGATTCAATTTATGCATGATGTTCTTCAACCCCTGCCTGGAAAGCCACTCCCACCGATTCTACAGTGCAGAGGGAAAGGGCCCGTCGAGAAGCCGAAATGGCCAAATTGATGGAGAAACTAAAGGCCCATCACAGAGAACTTTATGCCCCCAAGCATGTTCATTTGCCTTATGAAGAGAAGATTCGCTAAGAGCGAAACACCAAAGAATTGGAAGCACTTTTTATCCGTATGTGGGACTATCCCCGAGAAGGGGAGAAGCCATTAGAACGCCGCAGAGCAACAGTGGCCAAGTTCGACAAGGTCAGAGGTTATGGTACCCTCATTGATTGCCACACTGGCTATACCATCCTCATAAACCGGAGAGCTGTACAGAGGCCTTACCTTGACAAGAAGTTCCATTCCCTGGAGTTGGGTGAGATGGTGGACAGCCGCAGTCAGCAGACCAGCAGCTCCAGCCCAGCTTCCATTCCAGTACTTTCCTTCTGAGTATTGGGAGAAGGACCCCTTTCAGCTATGGGCAAAATGGCTTGCTCCTGTTGCTTCCACTGATGAGCCTACAGAAAAGGAGATTCTACAACAGCAGCCGGATGCTTCTATTTTCAGTGATGTACCCAGGCCTACTCCTACTGAGGAGGTTTGGCCTAAACTGCGGGTACCAACAGAAGTGCCCAGGCCTACTCCTGCCAAGAAGGTGAGGCCTAAACTGCGGGCACCAACAACATTGCCGCGGCCTACTTCTACTGAGGAGGTTTGGCCGGACCAACATTTTACCACTGGCATCTTCAGCAGCCGGCATTTATTACATGGTCAATGTTAACCCTACAGTAACCCACTCTACCTTCTCAAATGTGGTGTGGGACACCAACGTCAATCCTTTGCCCAGTTCTGAAGTAAGGAGGGGCAGGGGTTCTGCAAGAGGAGCTGGATGACTTCTAAAGAGCTTCTTTTAAAGGGTTAACCTTCCTGCTTGATCCTAATTTGATTTAGATTTTATTTCTCTCCTAGTTTTGTCTTCACAGACTGTTGGAATTGTTTAAGGAGGCACCTAGCAGAACTTTGCTAAGACAGTTCAAGTTATTTCTGCAACCACCAAGCTTGTGCATGACCCTTGGGTCAAGAGACTCCTAGCCAGTAGGAGATTTGTAAGTGTGTGCCCGGCTAAATGCGGTAGCCATGTTATATGGACTTTTAGTGCAGGTGGACTGATGATCCTTGCGCGCCTATTTAACTGTACATAATCCAACAGTAATATATTATTTCCTTGCCTAATTGCATCAGGTGAATACACCTGAACCCTGTTGTACTTCTAATAAATGTTATTTTCATGTTGAACCAAATGTAAATGGTTGTTGTACACGGAAGATTTCACTCTGTACATGTGTACATAAGATAACAGGTGTTGTAGTAGTTGTAAATAGGTGGCCCTCTCAGCTCCACTGAGAGTAACGTTCCTGTCACCCCTCACTAACAACTTCTCAAAGATCTACTCAGTGTAACCTACCCTTAAGATACCAAGACAAGATACACATAGTACATCAAATAATCACTCTAGTGTACCTATCTCACTATAACTTAGTACACAAAACAAAAATATATCTCACATTCTAAGCAACCAAAGAAACAAAACTTTAAGGGATTGTAGCCTATGCCATTATTCAATTCCTGCCACTGTTTACGTGTTCTCTGTTTTCTCTTTACGTGTTCAGGATGCTCTTCCTGGCCAGAAGGCGCTCCTGTAAGCCTAAGTATATACACATATTCATAAAGGTAACCTAGATAAGGTCTATCTGTTGAGTTCTAGGGATAAGTGCGTGTAGCCAATGGACCCTAGTAGCCAGTTATTGGTAGACAGCCACAGGCAAGCCAATATAACCTCAGTGTACTAGACAGGTAACAAATGTGGTAATAACAATGTCAAGTGAGATTTATAAAATGTTATACAATGTTTCTAGTCAGTCAATAGAAAAGTGTTTAGGATGTATCTAATGCTTATAATGTCATCCTGTTAATAAATTCATGAACAATGCAATCCTGTTCGTGAGTTTATCAGTACTCATGTATGTACATCAAAGTATATATAAAGTTTGTTTAGAAAAAGAAAAAAAACTAGTAACTAACCAAAAAGTTGTCAGAACTTGCAAGAACTCTCATTATATGCAAAGACTCTCTTGTTGTGTTCATACAGCCTGAATAATGGACATTTGAAAGACTATGCCCAGGACTGTAAAAAACAATTTTGCACTTCATCCCTCTGCCTTAGGGGACAGACGTCAAGGCCGACTTATCTTAAGTAAGGGGGTTTGTGGTGTCCCGGTACCGTATTGTATACCGTACCTTGTGTGGTGGTCCCCAAAATCAGAGTTACTTCGTTCCAGTAGCATCCTCCTGTTGGGATAGCCCCTAGTCGCCTCTTTCTTATGCAATTCTGTGATGTTTACATGTATAAATAATTGTATATTTAATTAGCTATATAGTGTCGCAGGACCTTAGGTCACATGACTCATGTTAATTCTAGTAAGGTGTGTTGAAGGACCTTCGGAGGTCTCATGTGTGGTCAAATGGTTAGACCATAATTCCTTGTAAAGTGAATGACAGATGGTATGGACCAGTGAGCTTAAGGCCAGCCCCTGCCCATATAAGGGAACTGCCAGCCAATTATCGCTCTCTTGTTCCTGTACTGCAAAGCAGTAACAGCTCCCTTGGGTTACGGACTAGTGGAGAGAGAGAAGTGATCCATGCAACTTACAAAGACAAGCTTAGGCCTGAAGCCTGCCAGCCTCAGCCTGAATCTAATCGTGAGTTACAATATCAATCCCCGCTAAAGCTAGTGTGACTGCTGGACATAAACTCAATCCCCTAAATCCAGCGGAACAGCACTTATCCAGCGGAACAGCACTCAATCCCCTAAATCTAGCGGAACAGAACTCACGAGGTCCCAACCAACTGTCAGGATCTTAATAGACTCTTGTACAAAGACTGTTTCTGTTTAATGTTGCATAAAAGCTGCAGTAAAAGTTTTCTGAAAACCTCCGGTTGTGGACAATCATTTATTATACCTCCCTATCGTTCTTGGGACGGGTGGTGATAGGACAAGCATATACAGAGGAGCCCTCACCCTGGCGTCACGAGTGATAAGGGTTAAACAAGCACCCTTTAGTTACCGCACAGCTACACCCCATAAACCCTACAACCCAAGGCTACCACACATCGCTGGATCAATTGTGTGGCTCTTTACTTCTATCATTCGTCAGCTGCATATCCCCTATTGCACAAGGAGATATGTGGCTAAAGAACAAGGATTTTTTTGCAGGTTAAAACTATATGACCAACTGATGAACAAGCATTTGCAGGTTTGCTGCCTGCTCACTTGGCCTATTTACATAAGGCAATTAAGATCCTATGTGGCCAATAATTTCCCCTCTCATAGGGCTCTAAGTTATGGATCTTGACTCTTGGATATAGAAACAATAACATATCGGCATATCATAGATATGTTTACTTTACAATTTATTGTTTATTTATGTTTTTTTAGATAAGTAACACGTAATTATCTCCACACAGCGTGGGTTAGGTAAGATTGGGAAACAAACAAGCAGAGTTTTTTGTTCTTATTCCAAAAATAAATATATCACTGTCATGAGCACACAATTTTCCTTCCCACTTCCTTTTTTCTTGGGACTTTTTGAGCTAGTTCATCACCATTTCTACTTAAGCATACAAAACCACATCCAGGAAATGAGACTAGACATGGCTACCCCCAACAGAGCCCAGACCCTTACAATTGATCAGCCCACCTTCCAAGACATACAGCCACCACAGGGATTCTATAATCTTCTTTGCTGATCTTTTTTAAAATCAAAGAAAAGCTGACTCGGGAATTTAATATATGGACCCTGTGATACTGGAAGAGTGCCAGCATTACAAGTAAGGGGCTCCAAGGTAGTGAGCAAGTCAAGTCTTGCAGTCAGACAATGCTTATGGAACAAAAACACTAAAAATGTAAGAACGTAAATTAGTGTAATAAATTAGTATAGCACAAAAAACCTTGATCCTGTAAGTGCCACACAATGGAGAACATAAAGATGTTGATTGAAACATAAAAGGAAATGAATTAAAGAAATAAAATAAGTAACAATGAACTATGTGCAAAGCCAGAAACTAATTCACAGTGAACAAAACAGTGTCCAGATGGAGAAAGACTGCAAAGTAGAGCAGGTCACGTCAGGCAAAGGAAATGAACAAAAACACTCAACAGGAAAAAAGCAAGAAGAGTGACAATGAGCCCAAAATAGAAGATGAAGAGGAATGAATGCAACAGGTAATAGAGGGCGAGCCATGGACAGCCTGTGCAAGCAAACCTAGTGACAGATATATACTTGATCAGGGAGTTGATGTATAGACTGTATATTACCTCTAAGTAAACAATAGTCTTTATTGTTCCAATGCATCTAAGATAAAATATGAAACAATTTTCCAACGTTAAAGGGGTTGTCCAAGGTTACAAAAAGATGGCCGCTTTTTACATACTTTGATAACACCTGGTTGTGTGTTTTATTGCAATTCAGCCCCATTCACTTTTGTAGCAGTGCCGTTCGGCTCTAGTACAGAGAAGATGGCTCTACAGAAGCTAGGACATTGTAATTCTACTATGTTTTCCCTTCATTGCCATATTCTCATATGCGTCCAATTTATACAACAAGGTTAAAATGTCCATATGAAATGGTATCCTATCTGATATAGATGATTTTGGTTAATATTGGAGGAGGCCAACCCCAATGTCTTCTGTAATAACTGTAAAATAAAAACACAGAGCCACATGAATACCAATGATTTCATCTTTAATAAAGGAACTTGCAGCTAACAGAGTGCTGTTGATTTCTACATATTGGATATTGTGCCTAACCAGGCCATAATAGCACACACGAAAATAATGGCGTTCACAGATACAATTATTGATCAATGTAATCTAAATTCTACAATCATATGTTACTCCCTTTCTTCTGCTACAAACTGATTGCTGTCAGTGAATGCAAACATTTGTGTTTACATAGAGTGGCTAGAAGCCTGATCCCCCGCTGCAAGGCTTTCAACCTCCACACGTAACAAGAATGTTTTAAATAACAGCAAACAGAGATCTTGAAAATTGTGAGTAACTGAATAGAAAGATTATGTACAGAACATCTGAAGAATAAACATTTTGTTATATTGTGGCCTTGTGCTACAATCAACCATATGCAAATATTCAAACCATTTACCCATTTACTTTACCGATCTTCTCAAGCTCTGTTCGGCTGGATTGGAACTATCGGTGGAAGCAATTTTCAGGTCTCTCCAGAGATGTTCGACTGGGCTCAAGTCAGAGCTCTGACTGGGCACTCAATGACAGTCGCAGGGTTGTCCCTAAGCCTCTCCTGTGTTGTCTTGGGTAAGTGCTTAAAGGGGTACTCCGCCCCTAATCATCTTATCCCTTATCCAAAGGATAGGGTATAAGATGTCTGATTGCCCGTGCCGGATGACGGGCGACCACAGCCATCACGTCCCCTCCATTCATGTCTATGGGAGAAGGCGTGATGGCTATGTACTAGCTGTCACACCCCCTCCCGTAGACATGAATGGAGGGGGTGTTTCATGACGTAACAAACATGGAAGCTCCAAGCTCAGAACGCTGCAGTGCCAGCCCGAAGATCATGGGGGGCCCCAGCAGCCAGACCCCCCGCAATCAGACATCTTATCCCCTATCCTTTGGATCGGATATAAAATATTTAGGGGCGGAGTACCCCTTTCAGGTCACTGGGGGAGATTTATCAAAACCTGTGCAAAGGAAGAGTGGTGCAGTTGCCCAAATCAACCAATCAGTTTGCTTCTTTCATTTTTCACAGGCTTCTCTTTAAAACTGAAAGAAGCAATATGACTGGTTGCTATGGGCAACTGCACCACTCTTCCTCTGCACAGGTTCTGATAAATCTTTCCCATTGTCTTTAAAACTGAACCTTCCGCTTAGTCTGAACAAAGAATCTTGTTTCTCACAATCTTAGACTAAGTTTCCACTTGTTTTTTTTTCTAGCAGTCTTTGGAATACTGCCGCTGCAGTTTTTGAGCCAAAGCCAGAAATGTATTCAAAAGGAAAACGACATATAAAGGAAGGTCTTATACTTCTCCTCCCTCATGGATCCACTTCTGACTTTGGCTCAAAAACTGCAGTGGCAGATTTCCAAAAACTGCCAGAAAAAAAACCCATGTGTGGAGTGCTGCTGTGATGGTTGACCCTCTGGAAGTTTCTCCCATCTGCACACAAGATCTTTGGAACTTAGTCAGAGTGACCATTAGGTTCTTGGTCATCTCTCTCTTACCAAGGCCCTTTTCCTGGAATTACTTGGCTGTTCCAAACTTCTTCCATGTAATATCCATGAAGACAATTGTGGTCTTGGGAACTTTCAGTGCAGCAGATATTTTTTGCACCATTCTCCAGACCTGAGCCTCCACGCAATCCTTCCCTTTGATCTCTACAGGCAGTTCTTTCTTCCTCATGGCTTAGTTTTTGTTCTGATATATATTATCCTCTGTGAGACCTTATATAGACAAGAGTGTGTCGTACCAAATCAGGTCCAGTCAACTGAATTTACCACAGATGGACTCCGATCTCAGTTTAGAAACACCTTAAAGATGATCAGGAGAAATAGAACGCCATCAGAGCAAAAATCCAGGTGCCATAGCAAAGGGTCTAAATACTTAGGTAAGACAACATTTTTGTTTTTCCTTTGTTTTCCTAAAATAAAAAATATATAAAAATTATTTTTTTCCCCATGTTGTCATTGTTGGTTATTAAAGAGTAGCTCCCACCATCTCACATTTATTTTACTCTGTCCCTACCTATAGGTAATCTATCCCTAACCCCCTCCCTGCCTTTAAAAAAAAAAATTTGGCACTCACATAGCGGTCATCTGCACGTCTTCTTGCTCCCTGCTCGTTCCTCTACCGGAAGCCGGCTTTCCCAGCAGGCGCACGTCACTGACGCCTGCTAGGCAAAGACTTCCGCCCTCACTTCATCTATGCTGCGCTCACGTAGGGATGATCTGCCAATCGCATGGCAGGCTGCTCCGGGGTCTCCTCCTCCCTGTTTATCTTTACATGTGATACCCGGGGAGGAGGAGTATAGGAGTAGCCTGCATAGCGACAGTAGTGGAGCATCAGCGCGGCACTGATAACTAGTGTGCGCGCGCCGTCTCCACTACAGTGTACATGTCGGGGGCGGGGATGAATGGGCTGCACGCGACTATAACCAGCCAATGCGCGCAGCCCCGGCATTTAATGCGCTCGCTCCCGCCTGTCTGATTGACAGGCAGGGAGAGAGCGCAGCCGAAAAGAAAAAGGACTGATTTTGCCCAGCCAAAAACTGTTTTTTTTTCTGGTGTGACGTCACGCCTGGCTGCAGCCGGCCACTAGGAGGGTGACCCCTAGTGGCCGGTTTTTAAACGTAAATATCACCACGAAAAATAAAAAATAAATAATGTAAGTATATTAGAGATATGTTGTAGTACATAAGTGCTACAACATATCAAAAATAAAGTTGATGACAGTGCCCATTTAAGTGCAGAATGATTGGGGGTAAAATTGTTATTTTGTTTTTCTTATTTTACCACAAGGCCACAATATAACAAAATGTGGAAAAAAAAGTGAAAGGGTCCAAAATCTTTTCAAATAAATTGTTTTGCTGGTCCCAGCTTGTAGGCAGTCCTTGATCACTGTTGTAAAACCCCTTTTTGGTTTTCAACTTGTCACTGACAAAGACATAAACAGAAGCTGGAGGCAATGGTTACTAGAAACCTGTATTGAGTTTTCTCTAAAAACCTCATATGTTACCATTTATAAGGAAATAACAATAAATGGTTTGACTCACCAAATCTCTCTTCATCATGTGAACTACATCATGAGGTAATTTAGGATAAAACCTATTGCAACATGTTCTTTTTATTCTCTGGCAAGCAATGTGAAATTGAAGAACCATTGAGGTTGACAGGCTGGACTCACTATTCTATTACCAATTAAGGACTTCTACAGTTCACAACCAATAACCATTCTCCTTATTTCTATTCACTTATTGCACTAGACTAAACCATTTAGACAAGTATTACTACATTGAAGAAATACAGTCACTGTTCACAGCATTCAACATTATTAAAGTTTGTCACGCATATCAGATCAAAGTCATCCAACCCACATGATTTCAGGGATCAGCTGACAATTTAATGTGTATGGGGAAAGAAGGAATGAGCATGCTCCGTGTCAGTAGGCACAATCCTTTGTTCTGGCAGTGACTTATTATTCTCAAATAAATTCTGAGATAAATTTGTTGTTGCTGATGTAGCACCAACATATTTCACAGCACTGTGCAGATATAGGGCCATTTTAGACAGGCCAAAGCATGCCCGAAACATGCTCAGATCTAGTAGATTAGAGCTTGTTTAAGGAACCTCTTACACGGGTGAATCATTGTACAAGCAGGGATGCAAGAACGATCGCAGCATGATTCGTGTGGCATCATCATTTTTAGGTCGGCATAAAAGATGTGATAAGCCAAGATGGGTATATAAGAAGTACATGGCTGAACTGGAAAGGGTGTAGAGGAGGGCGACAAAGATAATTAATGGTATGGGAGGATTACAGGACCAAGACAGGTTATCAAGCTTGGGGTTATTTAGTTTAGTTGGGGGTGATCTGATCACAATGGACAAATATATGAATGGACAGTACAGAGATCTTTCTAGTGATCTTTTTATACCTAGTAACCATGACAAGGGGGGCATCCTCTACGTATAGAGGAAAGAAGGTTTCTCCATCATCACAGACAGATTCTTTACTGTAAGAGCAGTGAGACTATGGAACTTTCTGCCACATGATGTTGTGATGTCTGACTCAAACAAGTTCAAGGGTGGTCTGTATGCTTTTCTGGAAAAATACACTGCTCAAAAAAATAAAGAGAACACTTAAACAACACAATGTAACTCCAAGTCAATCACACTCCTGTGAAATCACACTGTCCACTCAGGAAGCAACACTGATTGACAATCAATTTCACATGCTGTTGTACAAATGGAACAGACAACAGGTGGAAAATATAGGCAATTAGCAAGACACCCCCAAAAAAGGAGTGGTTCTGCAGGTGGTGACCACAGACCACTTCTCAGTTCCTATGCTTCCTGGCTGATGTTTTGGTCACTTTTGAATGATGGCAGTGCTTTCACTCTAGTGGTAGCATGAGACTGAGTCAACCCACACAAGTGGCTTAGGTAGTGCAGCTCATCCAGGATGGCACATCAGTGCGAGCTGTGGCAAGAAGGTTTGCTGTGTCTGTCAGCGTAGTGTCCAGAGCATGGAGGCGCTACCAGGAGACAGACCAGTACATAAGGGAATGTGGAGGAGGCCGTAGGCAACAACCCAGCAGCAGGACCGCTAACTCTGCCTTTGTGCAAGGAGGAGTAGGAGGAGCACTGCCAGAGCCCTGCAAAATGACCACCAGCAGGCCACAAATGTGCATGTGTCCACTCAAACAGTCAGAAGCACACTCCATGAGGTGGTATGAGGGCCCGACGTTCACAGGTGGGTGTTGTGCTTACAGCCCAACACTGTGCAGGACGTTTGGCATTTGCCAGAGAACAACAAGATTGGCAAAATTCGTCACTGGTGCCCTGTGCTCTTCACAGATGAAAGCAGGTTCACACTGAGCACATGTGACAGATGTGACAGAGTCTCAAGATGCCGTGGAGAATGTTCTGCTGCCTGAAACAGTTCCTGCAAGAGGAAGGCATTGATGCTTTGGACTGGCCCACCCGTTCTTCAGCCCTGGATCCGACTGAGCACATCTGGGACATCATGTCTCGCTCCATCCACCAACGCCACGTTGCACCACAGACTGTCCAGGAGTTGGCGGATGCTTTAGTCCAGGTCTGGGAGGACATCCGCCACCTCATCAGGAGCATGCCCAGACGTTGTAGGGAGATCATATGGGCACGTGGAGGCCACACACACTACTGAGCCTCATTTTGACTTGTTTTAAGGACGTTACATCAAAGTTGGATCAGCATGTAGTGTGATTTTCCACTTTGATTTTGAGTGTGACTCCATATCCAGACCTCCATGGGTTGATAAATTTGATTTCCATTGATAATTTTTGTGTGATTTTGTTGTCAGCCTATTCAACTATATAAAGACGAAAGTATTTCATACGATTAGTTCATTCATTCAGATCTAGGATGTTTTTTCTTAGTGTTTCCTTTATTTTTTTTAGCAGTGTATAATATTACAGGTTATGGATAATAGAGTTACAGGGATAGGACGTTGATCCAGGGATTTATTCTAATTGCCATATTGGGGTTGGGGAGGAATTTTTCCTCTGTCATGGGGCAATTGGCATCAGCCCCATGAGGGTTTTTGCCTTCCTCTGGATCAACTCTGTTGGGTTTTAGGTTGAACTCAATGGGCTCTTGTCTTAGTGGTTACATCATCAATATATCTGTGCACAGTTCCTAAAAAGAAACATAGGCTGGCAGTACTATTGTGGCAGCAGCTCATTAACTCATTCTGTACTCATCTGCTCATTGATGTACTCTCCACAGTCTCTGCCCTGTGCAACTTGGGATACCTTTGCTATCTCCCTACACAGTAATTTGTAGAACAAGCTTTAGGGTTTTCTTAATCCCCTTCCCGCCCGCTCCCGCAGAATTTTAGACCATTACAACCTGCTTCCGCAAGTTGTGTTTTCCAATCCTGCCTGCTCCCACAACATGTGTGTCCAATCCCGCCCGCTCCCACAAACATTTTTTCACAGCTTGCAGAGATAGCCCCCCCATTATGCAATTTCATTAGCCCACCTTTGCAATTTCATTACCCCTGTGCCATTTCATCACCCTCTTGTGCCATTTCATCAGCCCACTGTGCCATTCCAGAGGTTTGCAGGATTTTGTGGCCCACAGAAGACAAAAAAACGCCCGTTCAAGTTTTATATTGGGTCCCACAGGACCAGGAGGATCCCAACCCCATTGGGCTAAACTCTGTAACTCAACACTATATGAGGGTTTCTCACACGACAGTCTCTGATGTCTTGGATAGTCTGCTTCTACTTCATAAATCTCTGGCCTAGCTCTAACTTCAGCAATTGCTGAAGGTAATTGCAGGCCAAGACATCCCATGGACCTATCATTTCACAGGCTTTCCCAGCCACAACTTTTCTTGCAATTAATGAGTCTGCTACACTCGGATGGTCTATAGCAGTCAACACTGAAACAGTGGTATAACTTCACACAGGCCAGGAAATACGTGCTGTTTATTACAGTTTTTCACCTTTTTCATTGTACAATTTTCAAAATACATCACAAAATAGCCCATTTTAGGTCATGATCACACATAGTATTTGGTCAGCATTTTGCTCAGTATTTTTAGCCACAGCAAGGAGTGAAACAGACACAGGAAAAGCTGCAAATCTTTTCATTATAGTTTTCTCTGTGTTGGTTCTACTCCTGGTGGTAAGATTTACTAAGTCTCCCTCCCCCCCCCCCTCTCAATCTGCCCAGGACCCGGAGTTTTGCCCTCCCTCCTTTTTTTGTATCTTTGTTTGTTGTAAGTCACAGCTTGGCGGTAAGAAGACGGTGAAAGCGGGGTCAACCCGGGGTAGACCTCCACACAGGACAGTGTGGCAGCACCTCTTGGGTTGGCAAGAAGCCAATCGGTGTCTTTGTTACAGTTAAATTGTTATTTATATAAGTAATTTTATAAATAAAGCTGTGGCTAATCCCCACCCACGCAAAAGTTAAATTGTTGTTGGGTCAGTTATTATTTAATTATTTATTGTAGTAAGGGGAGGGGTAGTTATAGCCTGCTAGGAGCTAATTGGGTCTCAACACTCTCGGACTGCCCCCTCTCCAAACCGCACAGTAACTACAGCAAACACACAATTACATTATCACAAAACATAAAAGCACAGTTTAACATTCTGCAGTGTGTCCTGTAAAGAATGGCATAAACGGTGACCCATAACACATCACAAAACACAGGATATCACTTGGCATCAACTTTGTAGTCTTTTAAGGAGGGTGACAGTACGCAAAATGGAGTTTTTTTTTTTTTTTTACAACACTTATCTTATTGTAACTCATGACAATGTTCTTTTCTTCCTCCTGTCACACAATTGGTTGATTAAAATAAAGATATCCCTTGGGGCAGACAGGTGGCAGTGAGGAAAATAGAAAGCAATAGGAAATGACATCAGAGGAAGTGCCCTCAGGCGCCAGTGATAAGGCAATGAGGAAATAGGAAGCTCCTTTTCCAGAACAATGTATATAAATATATATATATGTGTGTGCACCATACCTTATCCTGTTAGGGACACACTGTGCACTGATTTGTGTCCTAGGGAACAAAGCAATAACAAATGTTCTACCTAGTCATAAAAACCTTCCAACTAGTCACAGCAACTTCCTTTTTGTAGATATCAGCAAGGCTAATGTCATTAATCTATATTGGGGAATCGCAAGAACCGCACTTCATGAATATACACTTCAACCAAGCAAGACATTCCATTCATGTCATCAATAAACACAGACCATTTTCTGACCGCTATTGCTGCTCTATATGGGCAGAATATAGGCTGCTGTAAACAGGATAGCTTCCTTTCCATTCAATCAGCATCCGGCATTTTGTGTGCAGGTGTTGGAACAAAAACCACTGCATGCACTGTTATTTGATCCGGCAAATCCCTGTTGGATGACAAAAAAGCCATTAGGTCCAGCGACTTTGGGGCAATGAATGGGACATCAGCTGCAAAATCCAGCATTCCAAACTATTTCTAATCTGGGATGGTGGCGGATTGTGGGACAAATGTGTCCTCAGTCTAACCTATGCTTTGTTAAGCAATCTTGGCAACAGAGGGTATTTGGTATCCCTTCTTCCGTTGACGCTTTTATGGGAACACCGATTCTTCTATATTGAGAAGACCACCCCCTTGTTGACACCAGATTTCACTTTCTGTCTATCATAAATTATACATAGTAGCCATCTCAAAGAGGAGAGTCTTCTCACAGAGGGTTCAATGTATATGTGTACAGTGATCCCTCAAGTTACAATATTAATTGGTTCTGGGACGACCATTGTAAGTTGAAACCATTGTATGTTGAGACCAGAACTCTATGGAAACCTGGTAATTGGTTCTAAAAGCACCAAAATGTCACCCAAAAATAGGAAAAAGTGAGAATTAAAGAAAAATAAGTAGATAACTAATATAGATAAAGCAAGTCCTTACATATAAAAGTAGGAAAGATCTGCTGGGAGCTGTAAATCACTGTCTATGTCAGTGTTTTCCAAGCAGGGAGCCTCCAGCTGTTGCAAAACTACAACTCCCAGCATGCCCGGACAGCCAAAGGCTGTCCGGGCATGCTGGGAGTTGTAGTTTTGCAAAAGCTGGGGCCACCCTGCATGGGAAACACTGGTCTATGTAGAGGACAGAAGCGTCTTCAGGGTCCTGTACAGTACACGCAATGTCCCAAAAAAGTAATGGACTCGCCCTCACCTGGTGTCCAAAAGAGCAGCTAACCCTGATACAGGTAAAGTGTACAGAACATGTAATACCAGCCACCAGTCAGTGCATACACTTCAGTAATACAGGTGTTTTACCAGTGAATGCCCATTTTGATTGGTCGGTTCTTCAAGCCATTGACACGTTTCACAGATCTGGACTGTCTTTACATTGTATGTTGAGTCTGGTTTCAACTTATGATGGTCCAGAAAAGACCATTGTATGTTGAAACTATTGTTTGTTGAGGCCATTGTAAGTTGAGGGATCACTGTATATGTATATCTATATGTAAGCCAGTAAGGGAAATTATGAGTTATGCTAGGTGTGGTAGCGCATAATGTTTGTCACATGGCAGACTTGTGTACTAAACCAACATCCTCTGTGACCCCTGAGCTTTTGTCAATATGGCTGTTAACATATTAAAAGTGCAGGAATTATACTCATGAAACAACTTGTAAACGTTATTCAAACTTCTGCTGCAATTCCAGCGGGATGCCGTTACTTTGGTATAACTTGTTACAGATTATCAGACAGAAAAATGGATATTTGGTCACTGTTCCTTTTAATATTGCTTTTGCAGCAGCTATACTGAATTTAGCACTCTTTCGGTGCTTCCTTAGCACATGTACATGAAATTACTTATTCAGATGTATGAATAATGTATATGTTCTCTGGATCTCATATTCTGCATCCAATGTTACTGAATCTACTGTAGAGGATCGTCACAGGTTGGTTTACTCTGGTGCAAGGTACAAATATAGACTTCACTTTAGTCACTTTGCATTGGCTTCTGTGACAAAACAGAAGCCATAGGTATGTCTATCTATAGCAGAGTTAGAATATACACATGTGGCACTTGCTAAGCCCAGAGCAAGACTTGCTCTAACATGTTTAGGTCCTCCCATTCTCCTGGGATAGAGAGGTTGGACTAGAGACTTTCTACTGGCTAGGAGTAGCATGTGACCAAAGCACCATTCTTCTGTGAACAGTGTATGCAAGAAATATTAAACCTTGACACTAGGCAGAACCTCAGTGTATGCATTACATTCAGTGTAGTGTACAAAAATACATTTGAAAAGCTTTCAAGTACTCTTATTTATGTTTTGCAATAAGCAAACCTTTAGACTCTCAGACACCCAACAACTTTCTTAGGATGGTAGCTGGAACAGTTGTACTGGGACACCGCATGCATATTAGTATGTACAGTGTGTATGTCTACATATAGGTTTACCAAAGAGGCAACTGCTCTTTATATATGAATGTATGCTGTAGTAATAAAAAAAAAAGTATGGTAAATATATATATATATATATATATATATATATATATATATATGTATATACTGATTGAGACCTACAGGGAGAATGTTAGCTGTGTAATTAGATTCATAAAAAGAAAAGTCTCCTGCCATGGCTTGTGTGGGCAGGCATCCTGTGGATGTGGTCAGTCTGGTGGTCTGGTTTCCATGACAACCGTCCTCTGGCCTGCTCACCTCTGTTGGCACTAATTGGCATGATCTCGTAATCCTGATGTAACAAATACATGCCCTGTTTAGTAAGAGACCTATTTTTTAGATCATCTCTTGAACACACAGATCCCACACATTATTGTTCGGTAACCTGACTGGGATCTTGAAATAGGAGAAGAAACTATCTCCTCCTTTCTGGTCAGGACACAAATATGAGCTCATCACAAAGGGAAGTACCAATTATGATATAGAGGCGAGGCGAGGCGGAGTGCTCATGTGACTACGTATCCTGTGAAGAATCTGTTTCTGTCTCTGGGGTCTAAGAAACAGAAAAGGTTGACCTCTTCCTCAAATGCCAGATGTCTTGTAAAGAGCTCCGTGACGTTGGCCCTATAGGCATGGTACAATTCTGCAGTATACGTTGCTCATTCTAAAGCTTAGTCTCTCACCACAATGAAAATGGAAAGTTTTATACACGATTTTACTACTCAGTTGTATTAGTAAAAAAGTTTAAGGGTTTGCATTGTTTTCAGTTCATTTGCATAACTTGTGTCTATGCCTGTGTAATGGGGACTCTATATCATGTTGCATACTACAATGTAAATGTTCTCTAATGGTATATTCACAGGTACAGTATCCTGCACAGATTTGACGCGCATGATTTAATGCGCAGGATTTTATGCTGTAGAGTTTAATGTAAACTAAATGACTGCATACAGCTTTAAATTTGCAGCTTCAAGTCCTGCACATTAAATATGTGCAGTATACTGTATGTGTGAATAGACCCTAAAGGGATCTCCACTTTGGGGAATACCTACTTGATAGGGTCAATATCAGCACTGCCATTATAAATTTTGGGGCCCCTTGCACAGCTCAATACCTGGGCACTTGGGGGGTAAGGGTAGGGAGGTTGGGTTGTGGTGGATAGGTAATTTCCCCTCCCCTATTAGATAGTGTCTCCAGTAGGTAGGTAGGGAATCTCCGTATAAGGCAGAAGCCTCCAGTAGGTTGGCCCTAGGTAATGCTCTCAGGGAGGTAATGCCCCCAGTAAGTAGGTAGAAGATAATGCCCCCAGGTAGGTTGTAGGTAATGCACCCCATCAGTTTGTAGTAGGTAATGCCCCCAGTAGTAGAAAGGTAGTAGAAAATGCCCCCAGTAGGTAGTGCCCCAGGTAGGTTGTAGGTAATTCCCACTGTAGGTAGGTAGTAGGTAATGACCTCAGTAGGTAGGTAGTAGATAATGCCTTCAGTTGGTAGTGCCCCAGGTAAGTAATGCCCCCAGAATAACTAGATAGATAGACAGACAGACAGACAGATAGATAGATAGGTATGGAGATGGTTATGAGATAAATAGATAGATATGAGATAAAGTGATAGATACTTAGATAAATAGATTTGGGGGTCAGTGCAAGGTAAATGGGCACTATCTCAATGTTTCCCAACCAGGGCGCCTCCAGCTGTTGCAAAACTTTAACTCCCAGCATGCCCAGACAGCCAAATGGCATGCTGGGAGTTGTTGTTTTACAAAAGCTGGAGGGAGCCTGGTTGGGAAACACAGAGATAGTGCCCATTTACCTCGCACTGACCCCCAAACCTGCCCCCTTCCCGCATTCCCCCAGAAAGTTAGTTACCCGATGAGCAGCATCATCCAAGGGCATGGGAAGTCTAATTCTTCCCTGCGGGTCTGTGGTGGAGCAAGAAACAATGTATGAGCCTGCTCCACCAATAGAGTCAGCACCGATATTAACCATCTCACATGCTGAAGGTGTTTTAAAAATATATATACACTGCTCAAAAAAATAAAGGGAACACTTAAAGAACACAATGTAACTCCAAGTCAATCACACTTCTGTGAAATCACACTGTCCACTCAGGAAGCAACACTGATTGACAATCAATTTCACATGCTACAAAAATGTAAAAAAGAAATGATGTCGCACTCATCCGGTTACTTGCCAAAGAAAGTTTATTTTATTGCGTGGTTACATCAGGAGCAGGGGTTCGGGTCGGGGAGAGGGGAGCAGGAGCGTGAGCAGTGTATATGTGGTGTTGGCAATGGTGAGCCCCTTTCAGACTCTGTGCTGGGGCTGCTGCAGGGGGTGCAGCGGGGAGCCTGGTCAATTTACACAGAAATAATGGTCAGCTGAAATGGCTAATTTTGGCCATGTCTGCAATAGCCACTTTTCAAATGCTCAGTAGGTGGGGGATTCATCAGAATTTGTGAAGTGGAAAAGTTGACCAGTTCCCCATGGCAACCAATCAAATCACTTCTTTCATTTTTGAAAAGGCCTCTGAAAAATAAAAGAAGCAGTGTAAGGCTGGGTTCACACCACGTTTTTCAAATACGGTAACCGTATACGGTTTTCCGCAAAAAAAGTATACGACCATATCCGAAACCGTATGCATAGAGAATGCATTGTAAACCGTATTCCAAATGTTGTGTACGGTTGCTTCCGTTTTGCCTCTGATACGGTTTTGCCGATTTTTCAACCGTAGGCAAAAACGCTGTCGACCACGTTTTTGCCTCCGGTTGGAAAACCGTATGCGAACCGTATGCGGTTCTTTTAACATTGTTGTCTATGAGAACCGTACACAGAATTTCAGAATACGGTTGCACACGGTTTTTCTAATCCGTTTTTGGAGTTGACACATGCGCAGATTGGAATTTCAATAGAACAATAGTAACTTTATTAAATTACTGGAAAACTGATTCCAACAAAATAGCAAAACCGTTGGCAAAAACTGATGCAAACGGATAGAACCGTACGGGGAAAAACCATATACGTTTTAATTTGGAGTCACACGGTTGTATACGGTTGCATACAGTTTTTGCCATACGTTTTTTAGCGGAAAACCGTATACGGTAACCGTGTTTGAAAAACGTGGTGTGAACCCAGCCTAACTGGTTGCTATTCTCAGCACAGGTTTTGATAAATCTCCCCCAGTGTTTTTTTTATTGTATAAATTCACAGTAATCTTCTAGTTTAGTCTGTTATCTGCTTGCACAATCATTGAGCGATTCCATAGGACTTTGGTTGGCCTGTTGTCAGGGTGACTCTACTATGTTCCCCACTGGGTCTATTGATTGGCAGCATCTTGAGAGGGGCTTTCAATTTGCAGCCCGAAATATATATATATATATATATATATATATATATATATATATATTTATTTTATTTATATGCAGGTGAAAGCTGCCACTCAGTGTCTGCTGCTGGACCTGCGGCCCACACTGAAAAACAAGCCCTTTACGGAGCGCAGACACAACTATATCACTCTTCGGCGCCTGCACTGTAGAGGAGAAAGGACGCAGCCAGGCTGTTCTGGAGATCATTGTGTGAGACATCAGGTGAGAATGCTTTTATTTTCTTCATCCTGGAAGATGGGGGGAAATATCCTAGGGACATACCTACCTATTGGGTGGGGGGGCTACCTACCTGGCTACTTACCTAATTATCTGGCTTTCTACCTATCTGGCTACCTATCAGCCTATCAACCTATCTACCTGGCTGCCTGCCTATCCAGCTAGATACCTACATAGCTACCTTCCTACTTGACTGTCTACCCACCTACCTAGCTAGCTACCTACCTACAAAAAACGGTGAACATTTTTTATTCCACTATAATGTTAACAGCGAGGTATTGACTCTATCCAGTCTTTTTCAAATTTAGCTTTTGTATTCCCTACCTACCTAGATAATTGGCTACCTACCTACCAGACTCCCTTCCTAGAGAGATACTTGCCTACCTGACTACACACTTACTTACCTACCTGTCTATCTATCTATCTGGTTAGCTGCCTACCTAGCTATCTACATGGATAGCTTACTACCTGGCTAGCTACCTGTATACATACCTAGCTACCTACCTGTCTTTCTAACTAGCTAGAAAAGTATCTACCTGTCTACCTACCTACCAACATATTTAGGGGAGATTGATCTACATACATATGTTAACTTAAAAGAAGAGCAATACATCAAAAAGTCCAAATTTACTCCAGCATTTGGTGCATGCAGACTCTGGAGCCTTGGTCAGGGACCCATACGTTCATACAGCAAAGGGAACTTGAGAACAATAATTTCTTGTTTGATTATATGTTGCTTTTTTTTCGCTTGTTTTTTTTTACAAAAACAGGGTACTGCTATGGGGAGCAATGTGGTGTCAACATATACAAATATTTGTATGACAATTTTGGAGGAGATGATCTTTTATGTGTCCCACTACTTAAGGCATGTCTAAGATAGAGGCAATACATATATGACATCTTCTTCGTCTGGACAAGTAACGTGACTGAACTACAGAGCTTTTATAAATATCTTAATACCATAGATCACCACATACACTTTACTGTTATGGAGAAGGAAAAGAAAGAAAGATGGAGGACAGGAACTTGTGTATAACCCTCAGTATATAGGTAGGCAGATTAAGGGCTACAGTTTAACTGCTCACCTTTGAGCATATGAATATACGCTCAATGCCCCAGTGAATATGAGGTACATGGAAGGAAGGATTGCTGCTATGCCAGGTGGTGTCAGGCCGTGAGGATCCCACTGCCTGCCAGGAATCCAGGATACAGGTGGAGTGAAGAAAAAAAAAACACATGGCGCTGCAATCCACGTATATTTAGGACGAAGCATACATAGTGTATACAAGCTTCATATATTTGGGGAAATAAAACAAACAAAATAAAACAATTACGCGTACTACCTCCTCCATCATATTAGAGCACCCTTTGCCTCAAGGTACGTTCACACGTACGCAGATTTGATGCGCAGGATTTGATGCACAGGATTTTCTTCTGCAGATTTCAATGTAAACTAAATGACTGGGCACAACTTCTAATCGGCAGTAACAAATCCTGCGCATTAAATCTGCGCAGGATCCTGTATGTGTGAACATACCCTTATGCAGAAAAGAAGAGCGTTCACATACTCCTCTACAGAAACCAGTCGTCTCATCAAATACTATAATACATGTAATTCTGAATATGTGGTTTACGTGCTTTGGCGCTCATGTGGTTTTCTCTATGTTGGAGAGACCACATGGGACCTGAAGACACATTTAAACCAGAATACTGTAGGTATACTATCAGAAAGAAAAAAACGATCTTGCTGTGTATAAACACTTGGCAGAGAAGGGGCATAGCGAAAGGAACTTAGATTCATGATCTTGGATAAAGTCTTGCAATTTTAAACATGGGAGCAATATGCAGACTTAAAAATAAATAAATAAATAAAAAAATTGTAAACCTAAAAGGATTTTTACACTTATTACCTTTAAACCAAATGGCCTAAATGTTGATTCAAGCTGAGTAGGATTATGAAGAGGTGACTGGATATAGCCCCTTGATTCGGTGACTATACATGTTGGTATGTGAAGAAAAGTAAGGAGTAACTTATTCTTATCTTACAGATTTGAAGAAGAAAAATGACAAGATTGCTCACCTTTACCTCTTGTTATTTTGATTTTTTTCTGCAAATATTTTCTTTGAATTTCTAATAAATATGAAACATTTTTTGCACTAAGGAGGTCTGTCTGATTTGGGATTGATTCCCTGGAGGCAATGTACAGTAGATATAGGTATGTAGTTTATTGTCTCCACCCAGAGACTTATATCCTGTGGATGGTTATTTTCCCAAAGATTTTTAGGTGTGTATGAGTGTTTTGAGTGGGTCTATAAATTACTTTGACTGTGAGGTTCTTAAAAGGTGTGTAAATTTAGTGTAGCTGGATGACTATCTGGGCACTACATTTAGTCTCCGGGCTCCTAATACATTGCACTTCCACAGCGATTTGCTGAGCTAACGCAGAGTGTTACCTACTCATATGCTGTATGTGTTCTTTCAAGGACATCTCTGTATGCATTTAGAACTCAGGGATCTAGCTGCCTAAGCTAACTTGCTTATAGTCAGTAGTTACACATTAAAATACATGGTACTGAATTGGTGATTACACTTACTAGAGCATAACATGCAACAGTAGCGGATGTACTGGAGTATTGCTGATTACCAGTTTACTGAAGTGCCCTGTTTAAAGATGGCCACAGATGTGCAAGAATAGAGTACAGCACCTGTGCAGAGAAGATGTATGCACTTATTTGGCTCTGGGGATTCCCTTCCGCTCTGAGCGGACCCTGAGTGCAGGTGTGCATGCACCATTTTGTAGACCCCCTTTAAGTGGTTATTGCATTATTGGTCTCTAAATATGTATATAAATGGTGAGTAAGCATTCCTGGCCCCCAATATGACAATTATTGTTTGCACATGAATCCTCTAGGAACAATTATGAGTTTTCTAATACTAATAATAATGTATGTACTTTGCACTGTAATAGGTAGAATTTGACACTTTATACTTTGTATTATGAGAGGATTTTATATTCATGTATTCACACCAGTCTACACTGCTTGAAAAAGACTGGTGTCTTTTATTAATTGATGCACTTTCTGGTATTTGATTGATGCCCATAGATATATATTATGCTCTCACTAGTCTACACTGCTTTAAAAAGACTGGGTTGAGCAAGTTGAAACATTGTTTGCTTTTATAAAGACACTACTTTGGATGGAATAAATACCTTTTTTCCACTACCTTGAGTGAAGAAACGTAATGTGTGAACAGAGCCTCAGGAGAGGTGTGTATCTACTATACATTCTAATCCCATAGTAATAGCAGTATACAGATACAACTGTGAGGGGTCTGGGAGCTAGCAGAAGTGATTTAATAGGTGATGATGTCATCCTGAAGTTCACAAGAAGTCACTGAACCGGGACTGACCACTTTCACTGACATATTAAAGCGTACCTGTCAGATCCCACAAAAAAATAAATAAATAATATATTACTCAGTACTTAATCCTGACCATGTAAATCTAATTTTTATGCCTTTATCCCTTATATTTATTATAAAAATACCTATTTTCATTAGCTCACAGTGTTTGAAATCCACTCAGGGGAAGGAGGCGTATCCCTTGTGGTGGTGGGAGGTGATTGATGTGTCTGCTCATTGTAACACTCACATTTAAGAAGACAGGAACCCCGGTGGATGTGGATCCGCTGGACCTGTGTGGCAGATGACTCGGACCGTACCAGGGAGCGGACAGAATTTAAGGTGCCGCTGGTTTCCACCAGAACCCGCCGCAAAGTGGGATGGACTTGCTGCGGCAGGCGGCACCGAGGTCGCTACCCCTGGCATGGCTCAACCACACAGGTGGCTGAGGAGATGCGAGGCACAGGAGGGATAAGACAGCTCATAATCAGGATAGCAGAAGGTCAGGGCAGGCGGCACAGTAGCGTAGTCAGGAACATAGCAAATGGTCAGTAGGCAGGCGACAAGGAGCAAGGTCAGGTCATGGAGCAAAGCATCACATACACAGCAAGGCAACAGGATTGCTTTCTCTCAGGCTCAAGGCAACAAAGATCTGGCAGGGAAGTTAGGAGGGTGGAGGATTTTATCAATGAGCCACAGGTGAATTACACTAATGAGCGCACTGGCCCTTTAAATCTTAAAGCTCCGGCACGTGCCCTAGGGGATGGGGACATGCGGGCCAGAGCAGAGAGGCAGAAGCAAGAGAAACACCAGTTGAGTGACAGACTGGGGCTCACATGCGGGCGTGTCCCGCAATGCGAGTCCCAGCCCCACCGGCAGCAGCAGGAAATGGGACCATGCGCTCACGGCCAACGTGTGCGGCCGGAGCGCATAACACAACACTCATGCAGCCTTGTCCATAAGTCATCTCTTGTCCATGACTCATTGACAAGCCTGATGCTGCTGCAGGACTTGTTAGTGTCCCCGTAGGTATGGGTATCCCTAGTGGTGGGATTTTCAGGACCCGTTTTCTTTATTAAACATTCAAAAAAAATGTAAACAACCATATTACAAAAGGTCTTTAATTTTCATCAGTACAACATATAAAAAGTTTTGGGATCAGACAGTGCCCTTTTAAGCCGTGCAACTTTCTGTGGGTCAGATTGGTGATCACATGACCAAGTTTGAGTAATTAAATGAATAGATGCAGCTGCGTTGGAATAAAACCAATGTATGACTAGTGAGTGTGCATGATATAGGCAACAAATAAAAACCCAGAGTGCATCATTAAGAGGTGGGGCCAAATACTTTTGTCCCTATAATTTACCTATATAAGGGTGCTCCCACACACAGTGCTAACAGCTGCTGCTAGTGCATGCGTTCCATATTTGCAGGTGGCACCTGGCTTGCCGCTTTAAGCAGTTCCAAGTCCAGGTGCAGCCAAAAATTATTGGTGAATCACACTGGCACTTGCGAATCACCAATAATTGCATTTTGGGACACTAAGTAGCAGCTGCATGTATAGATGACAGTTAAATGTCAGCTGGAAAGTCTTCACCATTGTCACCCATTATCAGCAGGTTTTCATGCAGATGACTAATAACTTATAATCTTCGATCCTTGAATAGACATTGCTTTAAATTACGTGTATTTAACAACATGCATTCCCTCCTAACCTTTATTCTTTGTGAATAGGTCTTCTTTAAAGGGGTACTCTGGCCCTAAGACATCTTATCCCCTATCCAAAGGATAGGAGATAAGATGTCTGATCAAGGGGGTCCCGCCGCTGGGGACCCCCGCAATCTCTTATGCAGCACCCACCTGTCTCAGCTGCACGAAGCAATGATTGCTCCATGTCTGAACCCTCCGACTCCGCCCCCTTGAGGTATCACGGCTCCGCCCCCTTGAGACATCACGCCCCGCCCCCTCAATGCAAGTCTATAGGAAGGGGTGTGGATAGGGGATAAGATGTCATAGGGCTGCAGTACCCCTTTAACAGCATTTTCAGCTTTGTGTCTGTGCATGGCTGATAGTTAGTAATAGCTATTAATAATGCCATAAGTATGGTTGGAAGATGGCCAACAGATGACCAACATTCCAAACCTCTAACTAAAAAAAGCTATCTGCATGTCCTTTTATCTCTTCTGACCGTCTTTGCCTGCTATATTATACAGATGTTGTTCGATTCAGGAGGCTATGAATCAATAGCAGACCTTCTCCAGCATTTTATTGATGCATTGGGTCATACTGTAGTACTACCAGTGGCAGGAATGTAACCTCCCGAATGAGTAGTGAATCACTTATGAAACACTGCAATGCTCTAATCGCAAGACCCCTCCCTTTGGCGACTAAATCGCTTCCAAGGCAGTCAGATGACTAAAGCTAACATTGACACATTTTAGCTTCTTCTCTTATTCAACCTGCATGGATATGACCAGAGGTTTCTGGTTTCCAGATGGGCAAAAAATTATGGAAGAGCTGGCAGATTTAGCTGTGATTCTGTATAACAAAAAGTCGTAACAAAAATGAAATATTATATACAGGCGGTAGGTATAAACAGTTTATTGCTGCAAGCAGTGAGCTTTCTGGGCTCAGTCACAAAACACAGCGAAAATTACTCCAAATCTATAATCTAGACAATCTGCTATATACTGTGGAATTTTACCAAGCCAGAAGCAGAAAAGTAAGCAGTTATCCAAACAGGAATACAGTACCATAGTATATTCACATACATATTTTAGCATGGACTTTTTCCTGATGGTTCTCTCTTACATATAAGAGGTATATACTAATAATCTGACCCCTAAACATCATTGATATCAGATTAGGCTCTGTTTACATGTGTTGGATTTAATGTGATTTTTTTTAGAACGATAATCTGAATACTATACACGTGGGTTTCAGCAACCTCCTTCACATGCAGTTAAACATTTCTATACAGGTAAACCCAAGGGTTAGTTGTTCAAATGACAACGGGATAAATCTATTTGTAGATCTGCAGGAGAAATCTACAGTGCCAGCCTCAGATTTCTGCCTAAAGATCCTCAAGTAGATACGTGTCGGATTAAATCCAGCACATGTTAACATACCGTTTTATTTCATAGCATCAAGTATCTAAAAAGTTATGCTACAGTGACATCCTGTGGCAAGTGGCAGATGTAACTGCATATGAATAGGAAACATTCAAAGTGTTCAAATTAAGGCACATTTGGAAGCAATTCCAGCCTCCAATCTTCTTGGGTATGATCGGTACACACTGAAATATACTCAGTACACAGATAATAGATAAAGAGTACAGAATATGTTTTATTTAAATGGGCACTGTCATGAAGTACAAAAATTTATATGTTGTAGTACTTAAGTACTACAACGTATCTCTAATATACTTTAATAAAAAAAAAAGTGATTTTAAACAAGTTTAAAATCACTTTTAAATGCGGCCACTAGGGGTCGCCCTCCTAGTGGCCGAATGCATTTGGCAGTGACGTCACTACTGAATTTCGACTCATTGAAGACTGGCAATGAGTCGAAATTCAGGCACTGCGGTGCTCGCTCCCGCCTGTCAATCAAACAGACGAGAGCGAGCACGCTGATAGCTGGGGCTGGGCGCATTGGCCAGCTCCACTGGCCTCGCGCACGGCCCCAACCGCCCCCTTTACCCTGTCCCTGTGCCCACTAATGTCACATGTGCCCCCCGCGAGCGCTACCATCACCGCTAGCAGGGTCCCTGTGCCCACTAGCGGTGTCACAAGAATGCCGAGCGCGGCTCTGTTCCCCGTCCCTGTCAGCTGTCAGGGTACGGGAACAGATTTAAAAGCCTCGCGCGTGGCTAACGTAGTACTGCGCAGGCGCAGCACTACGTAAATAGCGTAGGGCTAACGTAGGCAGCGCTAGGAGCCTGGCGTTAGCCCTACGCTATTTGTGTAGTACTGCACATGCGCAGTACTACGTTAGCTGCGCGCGAGGCTTTTAAATCTATTCCCGTACCCTGAGACTCTCAGGGTACGGGAATAGATTTAAAAGCCTCGCGCACGGCTAACGTAGTACTGCGCAGGCGCAGCACTACGCAAATAGCGTAGGGCTAACGTAGGCAGTGCTAGGAGCTAACGTAGGCAGTGCTCCTACGTTAGCTGCGCGCAAGGCTTTTAAATCTGTTCCCGTACCCTGACAGCTGACAGGGACGGGGAACAGAGCCGCGCTCGGCATTCTTGTGACACCGCTAGTGGGCACAGGGAGCCCGCTAGCAGTGATGGTAGCGCTCGCGGGGGGCACATTTGACACCACTAGTGGGCACTAGCGGTGATGGTAGCGATCGCGCTTGCGGGAGGCACATTTGACATCGCTAGTGGGAAAAGGGACCCCGCTAGCGGTGATGGCAGCGCTCGCGCTCGCGGGGGGCACATTTGACACCGCTAGTGGGCACAGGGACCCCGCTAGCGGTGATGGTAGCGCTCGCGGGAGGCATTCTTGTGACACTATGACATTAGACAATAGGGTGCCTCCAGCTGTTTCACAACTACAATTCTCAGCATGGCCTGACAGCTAATAGCAATCATGGCATGCTGGGAGTTGTAGTTGGGAAACAGCTGGAGGCACCCTATTAGATAAATAAAACACTCATGCATAGACGATGTGAGGGCGGAAGCAAGCGCCCAGCAAGGCATCAGTGACGTCGTGCCTGCCAAGAAGCGCTGCTTCCTGCCCTGCTTTATAGAGCAGATTTAGAAGAACTAAATCTGCTCTATTAAAGCGATGAAAAAATTTTTTGAAGCCAGGTAGGGGGTTAGGGCTAGATTACTATTAGGTAGGGACATATTAGATTATACAGTACTTGGTGGGAGCTACCCTTTAAGTTATAAAAAAAAATACAGATAAAATGGCATTTCTCAAAGACAGAAAGTCAGGTCATCCCCCTTGAATGAAGCAATACACAAAACATGTGTTGGGTTAAGTGGGCACTGTCAGATTTTTTTTTAGAAAATTTGACGTTATACATCTTGGCAAAACAATAGTTTTTCTAATATACTTCTTTAAAAATTTTTTTTACATTTTATTAAAGAAAACTGCTTTGAAAATCCCACCATTAGGGTTCCCATACCTCCTGGTACACTGACGAGTCCCTCAACAGATTGAGGGTGTCCAAGGCTCATGGACACGAAATGGCTGATTTCAAGGCTGCATGAGGAACACAGCCTACAGCAACACTGCTGTAACACAGAGTTTTACAAAACATGTGCCTTCAGCCGTTGCAAAGCTACAACTCCAAGCGTGTCTGGACAGTCAAAGGATGTCTGGGCATGCTGGGAGTTGTAGTTTTGCAAAAGCTGTAGGCACACAGCTGAAGGCAACACTGCTGTAAAAAGAGTTATCCAAACACTGTACCTCCAACTATTTCAAAACTACAAGTCCCAACAAGTCCCAGCATTACAGGACTGACAAAGGATGACAAACATGAATGACATAGGAAAACACTGTACTTTTAGCACTAAACTTTTGCACTAATTTAGGACTGAGGCGGCTCTACCATTAGGCGAGTTAGGCGGCTGCCTAAGGCCTCGCGGCTGCCTAACTCTCCCCTCTAAAAAGTAAAATGAGTGATGACGCATATAATGGATGCATCACCACTCTGTATTGAACAGGAGCGTAGAACAAAAATCCCTGCTCCTGTACTTTATCACATCTTTGTAGCTCTTATCGTGCAGGCTGATCGCGATGACGTCATCTCATAGCGCGTGGCCTGCACTAGAAGTCTTGCCCTGGAACAAACTCCGACTCTGGAGCTGAGGAGCTTAGACTGAGCGCTGCTGCACCAGACAGCATGGACACCGGGAAATCTTTCAGGGGGACAATAACAACGGGGGAACAGAGATAAGGGAAAGTAGGAGACAAGGAAATATTAAAGGAAGCATGGTCACTATTAAAAGAGTACTCCGCTGGAAAACATTTTATTTTAAATCAACTGATGCCAGAAAGTTAAACAGATTTGTAAATTAATACAGCATAGAAGTAGAAAAACAGAGTCTGGCACCGCAATATAATTGAGAGTGTAGTAATGAACAAAAATGGTAGCCAACAACGTGTATAAGTCCTGATATAAAGTGCATAGGAAACGGAGGTGCTATTATCAAGAATGTCCACGGGTAAGTATGCACAACAATATATAAGGAAAGAAGATAATGCATGCACCGCTGGTCATGATGCAAAAATTCAAGCTTTATTTCCAAGAGAATACAAAAGCTTCAGTAGACAGGACAGGTACACAGGAAGCTCGGGTGTTACAGGTGAGGCGGGGGCATAACGGAGGGGGGGCAACTAGTTTTGCACTTGAGGGCGCTTACTGGCCCGTACTGACGTAGTTATGTCAGGGTGGAGTCTTTACACAGTAACCTAACGGCCATTACTATAGTAACAGAGCATTAGTGCAACATAACAAGTGCATATATAAATAAGCATAGAAACAACACAATAAAAACAAACAGCTGGCAAGACTAATGGAGAAATGCACCCATTTAATTTTTATCGTTTAAACCCAATGGCCCGAGCGCATTGGCTCGGATTATCCAGCTGGCTTCTCTCTCCATTAGTAACAGGTTTCTATCACCACCTCCTGGTGGGACTTCAACTTTCTTAATCCCCGCAAATTTAATGACGGACACATCACTCTGATGAGCATCTCGAATGTGGGCTATAAACCGAGAGGCTCCAACTCCCGTGCGTACAGAACGAAAATGTTCTATAACTCGCACCAGGAGTTTAATCTAGGTTTTGCCTATGTAGTAATACTGACATGGACAGATTATGCAGTATACCACAAAGGTGGTCTGTGAAGTGATCAGTTGTTTTAGTGTCAAAATGAGTACATTCTGAGCAATCTAGAATAGAGCTGGGGCTTCATCCGGTTCTAGACACATGAGGTAGGTGGGGAGGGGAAGGGGGTGGGGTATGAAACAGAAGGTGAAGGTTTGGATCCAGAATTACTGATTTCGGATACGGGTCAACATTGAGTACATTCTAGTGGTCTACAAAGTAAAGTAGTAGGTCATGTCTGGAGCATGTGGTGAGGAAATCCAGGGGTCCCACACCTTTTCAAAAAGTGTCAATGTATCGGCCCTCAGAGCATTCAGCCTTTCCATCAGCATAATATTGTTCACCTGCGAAATAACCATTGCTAGGGAGAGTACAGGCGACTGCCATTTAAATGCAACATGGATCCGGGCTGCCAACAGAATAAATTGTATAAGTTTAAGCGAATGACATGGGGTTCCACTGGGACGTTGTCCCAGTAGACACAGCGCCGGTTCACACCTGAGTGTTCTATGTGTCAATAATGATATGAGATCAACCACTTGACGCCAATAGTCGGCAACCTTGGGGCAAGTCCACCATATGTGGAGCATGTCGCCTATCTCTGAACAACCCCTAAAACACACAGGAGAAACCGATGGGAATATGGCATGGAGTCTGGCAGGTACATAATAAGTGCGGTGTAATATCTTCAGGGCAGTCTCCGACAGAGAGACTTGCCAGCTACCTCTACTCAGATGTGTGCAACAGTCATGCCAAGTGGAGAGAGGGACATCAATGTTGAAATCCGTCTCCCATTGTGACATGAATGCGAGTTTGGAATCAGGAGGAGGCTGGTTAAAGGAGGAGTACAGGATTGAAAGAGTGCCTGTGCGAAGGGGGGAGTATATTGCCATGGCTTCGTAGGAGGTAGGTGTGATCTGCTGAGCAGGTGAGATGAGGGAGCGAAAGAAAGAGAGAATTTGAGAAAGACGGAACATTTCCTCTGGTGGGGGATTATATCTAGTCTGAAAAATGGACTTGGTCATCAGACTCTTACCCACCAGAAAGTGATGAAGGAGTGTCACTTTTGGGAAGTCCACCATGAGAAGTCTGTCAGGGGGAGACCCGGTAGAAACTTGGGGTTTCTGAGGAACGACAGAACAGGGGAGACAGGAGATTGTAAAGTAAGCTTGAAGAGGACAGATCGCCACAGAAGGAGGGAATAAAGAGAGATGGTGGCAGCATAGGGAAGATAAGAAGATACTGGCTCTGTGACCCACATGAGCGAGGATAAGGTATAAGGGGCCAAGAGGGCATTTTCGAGTTCAACCCATCTAGGATAGGCCGAAGGGGCATTACATAGCAACAGTTGCGCCAATCCGGCTGCTTTGTAATATTTGGCAAAATTAGGGACCGAGAGACCCTTTTATGGTAATGCATAATGGATTTTGGAATGCAGGAGGGGCGGTTACGCCATATGAAGGGAAATACCTCGGCCTGAAGCTTATGTAGGTCAGACATCCGGATAGGAATGGGGAGAGTACGAAACAGGTAGAGGAGTCTAGGTAGTATTACCATCTTAACCGTATGGATACGACCTAACCAAGATATGTGCGGCAAATCCCATTTGGCAAGGTCCATTCTAATAGCCCTATAAAGAGGCAGAAAGTTCAGTATATATAGGGAAGAGAGAGAAGAAGTAAGAGAGACTCCGAGGTAAGGTAAGTAAGAAGAAGAGGGTTTAAGGGAAAATGTAGAAGATATCACATCCTGTACACGCTGAGGAGTATTACAGAACAACATCTTAGATTTAGCTCTGTTCACCACTAGGCCCGAAACTTTAGAGAATCTATCCAGTATGCCAAATAGGTTGGGATGAGAGATCAATGGATTAGTAATTGTAAGGAGCAGGTCGTCAGCAAATAAATTAACTAGGTATTCATGAGACCCAATTTTGGCCCCGGAAACATCTGGGCTGGATCGTAGTGCACTCGCCAGGGGCTCCATAACAAGTGCAAACAAAGCTGGATATAAGGGACACCCCTGATGAGTACCCCTACCTATGGGAATAGGAGATGCCCTAGATGATGGTAATTTGAGGTACGCCACAGGATTGGAGTATAGTGAGTGCAACGCCTGAACAAAGGCCCCCGAAAATCCCA
This sequence comes from Hyla sarda, assembly GCF_029499605.1. Taxonomy (NCBI): domain Eukaryota; kingdom Metazoa; phylum Chordata; class Amphibia; order Anura; family Hylidae; genus Hyla; species Hyla sarda. Next base: position 396,327,349 of record NC_079189.1, read on the forward strand.
TTTCTTGCAATACTCCAAACAGATAAGGCCAAAGGACCGTATCAAAGGCCTTCTCTATGTCCAATCCAAGCAATGTGAGTGGAGTATTGGAAGCGGAAGCCCAGTGGGTTACATTAAGGACCTTGCGGATATTGTCGGGCGCTTGTCGGCCAGGGATAAATACCACCTGGTCATTATGTACAAGGCTCGGCAATATGGCATTAAGGCGAGTGGCTAAGATGGAAGTAAAAATCTTGGAATCCAAATTAATGAGGGAGATAGGTCTATAATTACCGGGGAGGAGGGGGTCTTTATGTGGTTTTGGAATGACAACTATGGAGGCTTGTAGAAAGTCAGGAGGCATGGGAGAGCCAGAGAGCAATTTATTACAATAGGAGACAATGTGTGGTGTGAGGAGAGATTCAAATTTCTTATAATAAATGGCTGTGAGCCCATCCGGGCCTGGGGCTTTACCCATTTTCAGTCTAGAAATAGCATCAGCTACCTCCTCAGCGGTAACAGGGGAATTAAGAGAGTCTCTATCTGAGGGGGATAGTTTAGGAAGGGGTAGAGAGTTCAAAAAGTCAGAGATAGTAGTTGAAGAAGGAGGAACAGCAGGAGCCTTGTATAGGGAAGAATAGAATGAGTGAAAGACCTCGTAAATCTTGGAAGGGTTAGAAGTGGAGACTCCAGGGCGGAGAAGTTTGTGTACCCTATTAAGTGTCTGTTTTTGCTTGAGCATGGAGGCTAAAAGCCGGTCAGGCTTGTTGGCCCACATATAATAAGTGGCCTGGGTCCATCTAAGTGCCCTCTCCGTGCGATCAGACAACACCGCATCAAGTTGTAGCCTAGTGGTCCTGAGCGCCTGGAGTAGGTACAGGGTTGGGGACAATTGGTGAGCAGTAGTTAAGCGCGCCAGTTTATTTTCTAGGGTGGCTTGCGCCCTTGTCCTATCCCTCTTGAGTTTAGAAGCCAGAGCAATAATTTTCCTCTAACGTAGGCCTTATGGGCCATCCAACCCTCATCTGCAGAAGGGGTGGAGTTAAGAACAAAATAGTCAGACAGGGAAGTCTCAATCTGGCTACGCAAATGGGGTCGGCACAACAGAGAAGTGTAGGGGGTAGAACACGATGCCCCAAGCTGAAATTGTGCATACACCATGCCATGGTCTGACCATGCACACGAAATATGCCTGGCATATAACAATGATGGGAGAGAAGAAGTGTTCGTTAGAATCCAGTCTATGCGGGTATATAAACAGTGAGATGGAGAATAGTGCGAATATCCCCTTTGTGCTAAATTATGCTCCCGCCAGACATCCGCCACCTCAAGATCAGTGAATTGTTGTAGAAGGAGACGCTGTTGGGTACCAGATCTCCTAAAGCCTGCAGTGTGAGACCTGTCCAGCAGACCATTGACCACCATGTTGAAGTCCCCCGTCCAAAACAAAACATCATAGCTGAGGGACTGCAACATGGCCACCAAAGTAACAAAAAACGTGAGGGGATCATCATTTGGGGCATATGAGTTGACAATGCAGACCTTGCCGTCCTGAAGGATGCCCTCCAGAATAAGAAAGCGTCCCTCAGGATTTGGAAAGGTGGACTCTACCGTGAACGGTAATAACACCTCTAGATTTAGTAGTGAAGGAGGCCATGTAAGTACGGGTATATTTAGCGTGAAAATGCGTTTCTTGGAGACTAAGTATATCGGGTTTGTGCTTGATATAATCTATGAATGCTTTCCTCCTTTTCACTGGAGAATTGAGACCCCTGACATTATGTGACAGGATTCTACACATGCCCACTCAGTACTGAAAAGCTTAGGAAACACGACCCAAACAGGGGAGGGGATTCCCCATATCCCCAACCGTCAGCAAAAGCAAAGTATCAGCAATATAAATGATATGATTACAATAAACATCAGGACCTAGACTAGTCTCACTATACAATACCAGACGGACAGAGGGACAAACAGGTAAAACAATGACAGATAATAGAGACATCACGTGAAGCAGTGGGTGGAAGGGCCAAAAAAGGATATGCAACAGGAGACCGTTCAAGGCCAGTCCAAACCCACAATTCGGAGGCAACATGGTAGTCCAGTAGGCCAGGACAAGAGTCAATATGGGATCTGAATCCCGTGGAAAAACAGGAAAGTCTGGCAACCATGGACTATTTGGGGCCCAACTTAGTAAAAAGAAAAGAAGAAGGGGAAAAGAAAAAAAAAAAGTACTCACAGTTCTGTCCAAGCAAGCAGTGGTCCGGAGCAAACAGTCAGGTAAGATTGTAGAATATAAACTGGTGTCAAACGGAACATATAATAAGTACAATGAACCTGCAACAGGTAGGGAGGAGAAAACAGGTATTATCCCCTATTAGTAGGGTTCCTGGGCGGTCCAGTCAGACTCCAATACAGCAAGAGAACAGAAGGCAAGCCTGAAGAAAGAGTCAGCCAGGTTGTTGAGTGTGGGTGCGGTGCTGTTTGTGAGGACTTTCAGCTCTCGTTTCAACGCTGGCGATTTCGATGACGGTCCAGTGTGTTCCTCAAACGGTATATTTTCCTTGTGTAAAATCTCCATGGCTTCAGAGGGGGTCCGAGCAACATACAGATGGGAGCGAATCTGAAACTGTAGATTAAAGGGGAACCCCCATCTATAACGTATCTGCGCTTTTTGCAATGCTAGAGTCACTGGGCGCATATTGCGTCTTCTCTCCAAGGTGGAGGGTGCCAGATCAGCATATGGATGAACCGAGGGCGGGAGGCTCGGTAGAGGAGAAACATTACGGGCAGCTTGTAGGATCTTGTCCCGCATTTCAGGGTAGTGTAATTTAAGAACCACATCTCTAGGAACATCAGAGCCCTTGGGGCGTCCCAGGCCTCTATGTATGATCCATCCGCAGCATGGCCGCCTCCGTTTGTGGCAGAAGCTTAGAAAACAAGTCCAGTGCGGCAGCAGGGAGGTCTGTAACATTCTCCGGTAATCCCCGGTAATAGGCTCTCCGAGACCTATTTTCCAGGTCCTCAATCTTAAGTTCAAGTAAGTCTATGCGGTCAGTGTGGTCCGCTATAACAGTGCGGTCGCTTTCAATGGCGTCCGCGAGGTCATCTGCCCGTAGTTCTATGTCGGCTACTCTCTGGCCTAATTCACCCACCTGCTTGGTGAAGTCAGCTATCGCTTTCCCCAACTCCAGCTTGAACATCTGCTGTATTGAGCGGTATAGGTCTGCGGGGTTCATCGGGTCTGCTGGCAGAGGCAGGAGCGGTGTGGAGTCCGAGATATCCTCCTCCTCTGCAGGCAGGGGACTCGCGGCGCGAGATGGAGTCGGCGCCATATTGGATTTAGGCCCCGTTCAGAAAATCTCTGGAATTGTCTGGGATAATGACCTTTGCGATCCTCCAGACTTGCTCTTGTCCATACTGGTGTGTTCCGGGTGCTGTCCGGAGCAGATTCAGAGCGAAGGAGCTGAGAAATCAGCGCTGAGGAAGCTTTATCCTGACCCGTGGTGTGGAGCTCACCGAGGAGACGTCCTGCCTAGTGAGCCGCGCGTATGCGACTCTCGTGATCAGTTGTTTTACAGTGATCCAACCTAAAGCAATTTTTAACCAAATTTTCACTACATATATTACAATTATAACACATATAATTACCTGTTGGGGTATTTTCAGTTAAACAATTCTGTTCAATACGTTTTTTTTTAAAGGGCCAGAGGAAGTGCCGCTGGGACCCCTGCTATCTCCCTGCAGCACCCGCATTGTATGCGGGGCTGCGTCTCCAGTTTCGGAAACCTCTGGAATCCTGCGACAGGAGAAGTGACATAACGCCAAGCCCCTCATGATGTCACACCATGCCCATTATTTTCAACATACGTACACCTCAACTAGGAGAGACATAATGAGAAAAATATATATATAAAATCACATTGTCTGATTTTTAAAGAATTTATTTGCAAATTATGGTGGAAAATAAGTATTTGGTCACCTACAAACAAGATTTCTGGCTCTCACAGACCTGTAACTTCTTCTTTAAGAGTCTCCTCTGTCCTCCACTCGTTACCTGTATTAATGACACCTGTTTGAATTGATCAGTTTAAAAGACAGCTGTCCACAACCTCAAACAGTCACACTCCAAACTCCACTATGGCCAAGATCAAAGAGCTGTTGAAGGACACCAGAAACAAGGCTGGGAATACTGAATCTGCAATAGGCAAGCAGCTTGGTGTGAAGAAATCAACTGTGGGCGCAATTATTAGAAAATGGAAGACATACAAGAAAACTGATAATCTCTCTCGATCTGGGGCTCCACGCAAGATCTCACTCCGTGGTGTCAAAATTATCACAAGAACGGTGAACAAAAATCCCAGAACCACACGGGGGGACCTAGTGAATGACCTGCAGAGAGCTGGGACCAAAGTAACAAAGGCTACCATCAGTAACACACTATGCCCCCAGGGACTCATATCATGCAGTGCCAGACAAGTCTCCCTGCTTAAGCCAGTACATATCCGGGCCCATCTGAAGTTTGCTAGAGAGCATTTGGATGATCCAAAAGAGTATTGGGAGAATGTCATATGGTCAGATGAAACCATAGTAGAACTTTTTGATAAAAACTCCACTCATTGTGTTTGGAGGAGAAAAAATGCTGAGTTGCATCCAAAGAACACCATACCTACTGTGAAGCATGGGGGTGGAAACATCATGCTTTGGGGCCAAAACGACTGATCCGTGTAAAGGAAGGAATGAATGGGGCCATGTATCGTGAGATTTTGAGTTAAAACCTCCTTCCAGCAAGGGCATTAAAGATCAAACGTGGCTGGGTCTTTCAGCATGACAATGACCCCAAACACACATCCCAGGCAACCAAGGAGTGGCTTGGTAAAAAGCATTTCAAGGTCCTGGAGTGGCCTAGCCAGTCTCCAGATCTAAACCCTATAGAAAACCTTTGGAGAGTGTTGAAAGTCTGTGTTGCCCAGCGACAGCACTAAAACATCACTGCTCTAGAGGAGATCTGCATGGAGGAATGGGCCAAAATACCAGCAAGTGTGTGTGAAAACCTTGTGAAGACTTACAGAAAACGTTTGACCTCTGTCATTGCCAACAAAGGGTACATAACAAAATATTGAGATGAACTTTTGTTATTGACCAAACACTTAATTTTCAAAAAAATTCTTTAAAAATCAGACAATGTGATTTTATGTTTTGTTTTTTTTCACATTATGTCTCTCATAGTTGAGGTATACCTATGATAAAAATTTCAGGCCTCTCTCATCTTTTTAAGTGGGAGAACTTGCACAATTGGTGGCTGACTAAATACTTTTTTCCCCACTGTATGTGTGTGTATTAATATTAATATATACATATATATATATATATATATATATATATATATATATATATATATATACACATCGTGTGTATTGGTATATTGTGTACTAGGTATTGAACATGTCAGTCACCATTTTTCTCACTGAATATATATTTTCAGAGATGCTATTGACATGACATTTTCACCAGTAACAACCCAAGTAATCCACACATACAAGAAACCCAAACAAATAAGTTCAGAAATTAGGTTATGTGCAATAATGTGATATGACACAGGGAAAAAGTATTAAACACATAAACAAAGGGAAGTGCAACAAAGCATGGAAAGCCAAGACAACAGCTAAAATCTATAAGTAATTAACCCCTTAACGACCATGGACGTATATTTACATCCGTGGCCAGCTCCCGCGATATAAGGTGTGACCACGTGTCATATCGGGCTGGTCCAGGCATGTAACTGAAGCCAGGAACCGGGGCTAATAGTGCGTGGCAGCGATTAACCCTTTAGAGGCGGAGTTCAAAGTTGAACGCCGCGTCTGAAACGAAAGTAAAACCTTCCCGGCTGCTCAGTGGGGCTGATCGAGACGACTGCAGTGAAAATGCTGTGTCCCGTTCAGCTAGGGTCACTCACCTTCCTCCGGCGCATCCAATCGGCGATTGATTGCTCTAAGCCTGAGATTCAGGCTTGAGCAATCGACCGCCGATAACACTGGGGGCTATAACATTGCAAAAAAAAGTGTAAAAAAAGTTAATAAATGTGATTCAACCCTTTCCCTAATAAAAGTCCAAATCACCCCCCTTTTCCCATAAAAAACAAACATGTAAATAAAAATAAATATAAACATATGTGGTATCGCCGCGTGTGTAAATGTCCGAAATATAAAAAAATATCATAAATTAAACCGCAGGGTCAATGGCGTACACGCAAAAAAATTCCAAAGTCCAAAATAGCGTATTTCTTGTCACTTTTTATATCTTGAAGAAATTAATAAAAAGCGATCAAAAAGTCCCATCAATACAAATGGTACCAATAAAAACTTCAGATCACGGCGCAAAAAATGAGCCCTCATACCGCCCCATACATAGAAAAATTCTAAAGTTATAGGGGTCAGAATATGACAATTTTAAACGTATAAATTTTCCTGCATGTAGTTATGATTTTTTCCAGAAGTACGACAAAATCAAACCTATATAACTAGGGTATCATTTTAATCGTATGGAGCTACAGAATAAAGATAAGGTGTCATTTTTACCGAAATATGCACTGCGTAGAAACGGAAGCCCCCAAAAGTTACAAAATTGCCTGTTTTCTTCAATTTCGTCGCACAATGATTTTTTTCCGTTTTGCCGTAGATTTTTGGGTAAAATGACTGATGTCACTGCAAAGTAGAATTGGTGGCACATAAAATAAGCCATAATATGGATTTTTAGGTGCAATATTGAAAGGGTTATGATTTTTAAAAGGTGAGGAGGAAAAAACGAAAGTGCAAAAACGGAAATAAACCATGGTCCGGGGTTAAAAAAAACAATCCAGCCTCTTGTCAGTGCAAATTCATATCAGGTAGGTTAGTCCCAACCAGTAGTTTAGTCCCAACTGGTGTCACACAAGATACATCTCATGATCAATAAAAGCACATATGTCCCAAGACCTTAGCAACCTAATTGTTGCAAAACATAACAATGGCTTTGATTACAGGAGCATTTATAACCCTCTGAATGTTTCAGTGAGCACTGCCGGGGCATTTCACAATAAATTTGTGTGGTAGAGGGTGTGATGAGGGCAGATGGAATGGCCCTAGGGGCAGATGGCATTAACCCCTTATGTTTGTGATGCCAGGGCGTGGTTTATCCTCAATACCACCCGAAGGTATACCACTGGATCCTGGGCTAGGCACAGGGGCAATAATGACTCTGACACCAAGTTACGGAACAACGGTAGCTTTACTGAGTTAGACAGGTGGAACAGTCTATACAGCTTAGCCAGGCCCACGGAGGTGACCAGTGAGTTCAGAGACCTTAGGGCTTGCTGGGACTTGCAGTGGATTGGGGCAATTTTGATGCAGGCCACGCTGACTGAAGACTTTGACTGACTTGACGGAGACTGACTATACCCCCTTTGCAGACTGGGACCTGGGGGTTGTGGACTTGTAGATTTGTGGCTGCATAGTTGACTTGAGGCCTCCTCTGGACACTGGACCTCAGCAAAAACTTAACTGGAAATCAAGAGAGCGAGCTTTCTCCTCCCAGGGCTTATATGGGAGAGACTAGAAGGGGTCCCATAGGTCACCCTAAGGTCACATGGTCACTGATACCTCACTGGGTTACAATCAAATGACACTGGTTAATCACATATCAATGGTTCTTAAAGACATAAAGCTTTTATATACAATACACAGCATAAAGATAACTATACAAGGGGAACAGGTGCAGGGGCCCAGGGGACACAGGGCAGCTAGGGTGCAACTCTTGTACCAGGCCACCACAAACTCCCCCTCTTAACCCCTTAAGGACCAAGGACGTACCGGTACGTCCTTGGTCCTGCTCTTCTGATATAACGCGGGGTTACACAGTAACCCCGCGTCATATCATGGCGGGCCCGGCATCATAGTGAAGCCGGGACCCGCCTCTAATAGCGCGCAGCGCCGATCGCGGCGCCGCGCGCTATTAACCCTTTGGCCGCGCGCTCAAAGCTGAGCTGCGCGGCTAAAAGTGAAAGTGAAAGTTCCCGGCTAGCTCAGTCGAGCTGTTCGGGATAGCCGCGGCTAATCGCGGCATCCCGAACAGCTGACAGGACAGCGGGAGGGCCCCTTCCTGCCTCCTCGCTGTCCGATCGCCGAATGACTGCTCAGTGCCTGAGATCCAGGCATGAGCAGTCATCCGGCAGAATCGTTGATCACTGGTTTCTTATGAGAAACCAGTGATCAACATAGAAGATCAGTGTGTGCAGTGTTATAGGTCCCTATGGGACCTATAACACTGCAAAAAAAAAGTGAAAAAAAAAAGTGAATAAAGATCATTTAACTCCTCCCCTATTAAAAGTTTGAATCACCCCCCTTTTCCAATAAAAAAAAAAACACAGTGTAAATAAAAATAAAAATAAACATATGTGGTATCACCGCGTGCGGAAATGTCCGAATTATAAAAATATATAATTAATTAAACCGCTCGGTCAATGGCGTGCGCGAAAAAAAATTCAAAAGTCCAAAATAGTGCATTTTTGGTCACTTTTTATATCATTTAAAAATGAATAAAAAGTGATCAATAAGTCCTATCAATGCAAAAATAGTACCGTTAAAAACTTCAGATCACGGCGCAAAAAATGAGCGCTCATACCGCCCCATACACGGAAAAATAAAAAAGTTATAGGGGTCAGAAGATGACAATTTTAAACGTATTAATTTTCCTGCATGTAGTTATGATTTTTTCCAGAAGTCCGACAAAATCAAACCTATATAAGTAGGGTATCATTTTAATCGTATGGACCTACAGAATACATATCAGGTGTCATTTTTACCGAAAAATGTACTACGTAGAAACGGAAGCCCCCAAAAGTTACAAAACAGCGTTTTTTTTTTCAATTTTGTCGCACAATGATTTTTTTTCCCGCTTCACCATAGATTTTTGGGCAAAATGACTGACGTCATTACAAAGTAGAATTGGTGGCGCAAAAAATAAGCCATCATATGGATTTTTAGGTGTAAATTTGAAAGAGTTATGATTTTTTAAAGGCAAGGAGCAAAAAACGAAAATGCAAAAACGGAAAAACCTCCGGTCCTTAAGGGGTTAAACACAGCCGTCCTCAGCGCCCAGTCCTGGAGGGCAGATGACTGAAGTGGCCACTGGGGCCTGGTGATGACAACAGTTCCTTGGGCATTGATATCAAATGTCATTCACAGGTCTGGCAAACAAATAGGAAAGAACTAGGGACAGTCCATGTGGCATTAGTTGGCAATGTCCTTACATGCTCCTTGGGTTATGGGATCTTGAACATGTGGGATTTTTAAATCTTGTAACTGCATACGTAACACATTTTACACTCCTGATTCGGATCAGGCTGCCAGAGGAGTTCTACCCGATGCCTTAGCTGCTGGGGCCCATTGGCAGAAGCTACTTCTCCCCAGAACACTATACATACTTTAGACAATATAACAATATTACCTTTACATGACACCGTGTCACTACACGTGTCTTACTTAACCTCTTAAGGACGTAGGGCGTATCTGTATGCCCTACGCCCGGTCCCGGTGTTTAAAATGGGGTCACGCCGTGACCCCACATCACACCGGGTCGGTCCCGGCTACTAATCATAGCCGGGACCCTGGGCTAACAGCGCGCGGCATCGATCGTTGTGTTGCGCGCTGTTAACCCTTCAGATGCGGCGATCAAAGTTGACCGCCGCATCTGAAAGCGAAAGAAAACGCTTCCCGGCAGCTCAGTCGGGCTGATCGCGATAAAATCGCGATGTCCCGATTAGCTGGGATGCAAGCGGAGGTCTCCTTACCTGTCTCCGCGGCGTCCGATCGTCGATTGATTGCTCCAAGCCTGAACTACAGGCTTGAGCAATCGAGCCCCTATCTCACTGATCCGTGCAAAGCTATTGCTTTGCAGGGATCAGCATAGGAGATCAGTGTGTGCAGTGCTATAGGTCCCTATGGGAGCTATAGCACTGCAAAAAAAAAGTTAACAAAGGTCATTTAACCCCTTCCCTAATAAAAGTTTGAATCACCCCCCTTTTCCCATAAAAAAAAAAAACTGTGTAAATAAAAATAAATATAAACATATGTGGTATAGCCGCGTGCAGAAATGTCCGAACTATAAAAATATATCGTTAATTAAATTGCACGGTCAATGGAATTGCAGTTTATTTCATACTGATAATGTATTAGCATATTCCTGTATGCTAGTACACTATACCCTATATCCCTATGAGGCAGGAGGCTACTATGGATAAACTCACTGAGCCATAGCAGCATGCAGACCAACAAACAGCCTTGAGGTCCTTTCTAGGTCTCCTGGGCTGACTGAAGAGTGTTTCCACTAACCATGGAGATCAAAGGGTTCAATGGACTGTACAGTATATGAGAAACCTCATCATGCTCACCCGGAGGACATCCAACAACCCCTGAAGCTAAGTTTCCACTTAAGTTTCCACTTGTTTTTTATTTTGGCATTTTGCCAAATAAACTAATTGAAAAAACGCTGTGGCCAGATGTTAGCTGTAAATCAATGAAAAGACGCAAAATTCTTCTTCCACTTTACGTTTTTCAGTTTGGCGTTTTTTTCACTCTTTTTTGGCGTTTTTCAGCTCCTTGGCGGTTTTGCAAAGGCACAGCATGTTGAGCCTATGGCGTTTTTTTTACCTGAAATCGTGGTGTTTTTCTCCCATAGAAGTATAAAAATTTGGGTTTTAACTTTGGCGTTTTTTCAGGTGTTTTTTTTTTCTTTTTTGGACTTTAGCGATCCAAAAAAGTTATGGAGATACCTTTTTTAATAAAATTTCGTAGGGTACCATTAAAAAGAATAATAAAAAAAAGATACAGTAGTGATGGAAAAAAATTTATTTAATGAAATGTATCTTTTTTATAATGACATTTTTATTAATTTTTAAACAGGGATCAATTTATGTGTGCGGGCGGGGACCTAAAAATATAGCCGACAATAATAAAAATGTAGTGTGTGTGTTTTTCACTCTTTATTTTTTACTTTTTTTTAGGTAGTACTACTACTCCCAGCATAGAATACACTGTTCCATGATGGGAGTAGTAGTACTTGTACTAATTGACAGATCGCCCCGGGTCCTTTGCGATCCTTCTGTATAATGTATAGATGCGGGTGGCTGCTCTTCTATGGTCCTCTGCACTGACGTATATATACACATATTCATATTTCTCGCAGAGAGCTGTGATTGGCCAGATGGTTACAGCCAATCACAACTCTCTGTGGGAAATATGAATATGTGTATATACACGTCAGTGCAGGGGACCATAGAAGAGCGGCCGCCCGCGTCTATACATTTTACAGGACGATCACAGCGGGTGTCAGGAGTGACATCCGCTGTGATCTTTCCTTAACTGCAGGTACTACTGCTCCCAACATGGAGCACACTCGTCTCAATGCTGGGAGCTGTAGTACCTGCATTAGTAGACAGATCGCAACAGGTGTCAGAAGTTACAATCGTTGCGATCTGTCTATTAATGCAGGTACTACAGCTCCCAGCATGGAGTGTGCTCCATGTTGGGAGTAGTAGTACCTGCAGTTAAGGACAGATAACAGCGGGTATCACTCCTGACACCCGATGCAATCATCCTATCTACTGCAGAGATGTGGAGCGACTGTATACAGCCCTCGCATCTCTGTACTATAATCCGGCCAGTGATGTGAATAGAACATCACTCAATCATATTTCCCTCTGAGAGCTGTGATTGGCTGCAACCATCCCCCACCATCCCCACTCTGAGTGGAAAATATGAATATGAGTGAGATGAATTTCTATTCATATCACTGGCCAGCCCGGAGTATAGTGCAGAGATGCGAGTGCTGTATAGAGCCGCTCCGCATCTCTGCTATATTATGGACGATCACATCGAGTGTCAAGAGTGCCACCCGGGCGATCTGTCTATTATCATGGAACAGTTTGTTTCATGCTGACTCCCAGTAGTTAGTAGTACTAACTAAAAAATGAAAAAAAAAATCGAAAAAGTGAAACACACACACACTTTATTAACCTCTTATGCCCTACGCCCGGTCCCGGTGTTTAAAATGGGGTCACGCCGTGACCCCGCATCACACCTTGTCGGTCCCGGCTGCAAATCATAGCCGGGACCCTGGGCTAACAGCGCGCGGCATCGATCATTGTGCCGCGCGCTGTTAACCCTTCAGACGCGCCGATCAAAGTTGACCACCGCATCTGAAAGCGAAAGTAAACGCTTCCCAGCAGCTCAGTCGGGCTGATCGGGACATCGCGATAAAATCGCGATGTCCCGATCAGCTGGGACGCAAGCGGAGGTCTCCTTACCTGTCTCCGCGGCGTCCGATCGTCGATTGATTGCTCAAAGCTTGAGCTACAGGCTTGAGCAATTGAGCCCCTATCTCACTGATCCGTGCAAAGCTATGGCTTTGCAGGGATCAGCATAAGAGATCAGTGTGTGCAGTGTTATAGGTCCCTATGGGACCTATAACACTGCAAAAAAAAGTGAAAAAAAAAGTTAACAAAGGTCATTTAACCCCTTCCCTAATAAAAGTTTGAATCACCCCCCTTTTCCCCCTAAAAAAACTGTGTAAATAAAAATAAACATATGTAGTATCGCCGCGTGCGGAAATGTCCGAACTATAAAAATATATTGTTAATTAAATCGCACGGTCAATTGCATGCACGCAAAAAAATTCCATAGTCCAAAATAGTGTATTTTTGGTCACTTTTTATATCATGAAAAAATGAATAAAAAGCGATCAAAAAGTCCAATCAATACAAAAATGGTACCAATAAAAACTTCAGAACACGGCGCAAAAAATGTGTCCTCATATCGGCCCGTATGCAGAAAAATTAAAAAGTTATAGGGGTTAGAAGGTGAGAATTTTTAACATATAAATTTTCCTGCATGTAGTTATGATTTTTTTCCGAAGTATGACAATAGCCAACCTATATAAGTAGGGTATCATTTTAACCATATGGACCTACAGAATAATGATAAGGTGTTATTTTTACCGAAAAATGCACTGTGTAGAAATGGAAGCCCCCAAAAGTTACAAAATTACATTTTTTCTTCAATTTTGTCGCACAATGAATTTTTTTTCCATTTCGCCGTGGAATTTTGGGTAAAATGACTAATGTCACTGCAAAGTAGAATTGGTGGCGCAAAAAATAAGCCATCATATGGAATTTTATGTGCAAAATTGAAAGCGATTTTTAGAAGGTGATGAGGAAAAAATGAAAAACCCTGCATCCTTAACCCCTTAAGGACCAGGCCATTTTACACCTTAGGACCAGAGCGTTTTTTGCACATCTGACCACTGTCACTTTAAACATTAATAACTCTGGAATGCTTTTAGTTATCATTCTGATTCCGAGAGTGTTTTTTCGTGACATATTCTACTTTAACATAGTGGTAAAATTTTGTGGTAACTTGCCTCCTTTCTTGGTGAAAAATCCCAAAATTTGATGAAAAATTAGAAAATTTAGCATTTTTCTAACTTTGAAGCTTTCTGCTTGTAAGGAAAATGGATATTCAAAATATTTTTTTTTTATTCACATTTCCAATATGTCTACTTTATGTTTGCATCATAAAATTGATGAGTTTTTACTTTTGGAAGACACCAGAGGGCTTCAAAGTTCAGCAGCACTTTTCCAATTTTTCACAAAATTTTGAACCTCGCTTTTTTTCAGGGACCAGTTCAGGTTTGAAGTGGATTTGAAGGGTCTTCATATTAGAAATACCCCACAAATGACCCCATTATAAAAACTACACCCCCCAAAGTATTCAAAATGACAATCAGTAAGTGTTTTAACCCTTTAAGTGTTTCACAGGAATAGCAGCAAAGTGAAGGAGAAAATTCACAATCTTCATTTTTTACACTCGCATGTTCTTGTAAACCCAATTTTTTAATTCAGCCCAGCGATCTGCGGCGATTCCGGGTCAATCGGGTCTCCAGGGTCAGAGACGGCCCCGAACAGCCAGAGCCTGCAGGAGTGAGGTGGCACTGGTGCCACCTCACGATCGCCCTGATTCGTCGGCCGGATTACCGGCCGACCAATCAGGGCGCTTGCTGCGGGTGTCACTCCCGCAACCCGCTCCGCCCCTCTTCCGGAGGACGTGAGCGGGTGCGGGAAGACGACCCCGGGTGCTGGGGACCCCGATCCCCGGCGTCCCTGTTGGGATCGGGGCCCCAGGAGCGACGGCGGCGGCGGCGAGGGACAGTCCTGTGTGGATCGTTGGAGGTGAGTGACAGCCTCCTGCTGTTGCTTAGCAACAGCTCCCAGCATGCAACAAGGGCATGCTGGGAGCTGTAGTTATGCAACAGCAGGAGGCAGACCACCACAACTCCCAGCATGCCCTTATGGGCATGCTGGGACTTGTAGTTTTGCAACAGCTGGAGGCACATTCTTTCTATGGAAAAGTGTACCTTCAGCTGTTGTGTAACTACAACTCCCAGCTTGCACAAACAGCTAAAGTGCATGCTGGGAGTTGTAGTAGTGCATCTGCTGGTTGCATAACTACAACTCCCAGCATGCCCGTTGACTGTCGGTGACTGCTGGGAGTTGTAGTTTTGCAACAGCTGAAGGCACACTGAGTTATGTAGCAAACCAGTGTGTCTCCAGCTGTTGCATAACTACAATCCCCAGCATCCCCAGCCAATGTAGTATGCCTCCGGCTGTTGCATAACTACAAGACCCAGCATGCCCTTCCACTGTCCGTACATGCTGGGGGTTGTAGCTTTTGCAACAGCTGAAGGCACACTGGTTGCAAAACACTGAGTTTGTTACCAAACTCGGTGTTTCACAACCTGTGTGTCTCCAGCTGTTGCAAAACTACAACTCCCAGCATGCTCTGATAGACCGTCCATGCTGGGAGTTGTAGTTTTGCAACAGCTGGATGTTTCCCCCCCCCAATGTGAATGTACAGGGTACACTCACATGGGCGGAGGATTACAGTAAGTATCCGGCTGCAAGTTTGAGCTGCAGCAAATTTTCTGCCGCTGCTCAAACTGCCAGCGAGAAACTACTGTGAACCCCCCGCCCGTGTGACTGTACCCTAAAAACACTACACTACACTAACACAAAATAAAATAAAAAGTAAAAAACACTACATATACACATACCCCTACACAGCCCCCCCCCCCCCTCCCCAATAAAAATGAAAAACGTCTGGTACGCCACTGTTTCCAGAACGGAGCCTCCAGCTGTTGCAAAACAACTACTCCCAGTATTGCCAGATAGCCACTGACTGTCCAGGCATGCTGGGAGTTTTACAACAGCTGGAGGCCCCCTGTTTGGGAATCACTGGCGTAGAATACCCCTATGTCCACCCCTATGCAAGTCCCTAATTTAGGCCTCAAATGCGCATGGCGCTCTCACTTTGGAGCCCTGTCGTATTTCAAGGCAACAGTTTAGGGCCACATATGGGGTATCGCCGTACTCGGGAGAAATTGTGTTACAAATTTTGGTGGATATTTTCTGCTATTACCCTTTTTAAAAATGTAAAATTTTTGGGAAAACAAGCATTTTAGGTAAAAAAAAAATTTTTTTTTTACATATACAAAAGTCATGAAACACCTGTGGGGTATAAAGGTTCACTTAACCCCTTGTTACATTCCCCGAGGGGTCTAGTTTCCAAAATGATATGCCATGTGTTTTTTTTTGCTGTTCTGGCACCATAGGGGCTTCCTAAATGCGGCATGCCCCCATAGCAAAATTTGCTTTCAAAAAGCCAAATGTGACTCCTTCTCTTCTGAGACCTGTAGTGCGCCAGCAGAGCACTTTTCACCCCCATATGGGGTGTTTTCTGAATAAGGAGAAATTGGGCTTCAAATTTTGGGGGGTATTTTCTGCTATTACCCTTTTTAAAAATGTAAAATTTTTGGGAAACCAAGCATTTTAGGTAAAAATATAATAATTTTTTTTACATATGCAAAAGTCGTGAAACACCTGTGGGGTATTAAGGTTCACTTTACCCCTTGTTACGTTCCCTGATGGGTCTAGTTTCCAAAATGGTATGCCATGTGTGTTTTTTTGCTGTCCTGGCACCATAGGGGCTTCCTAAAGGTGACATGCCCCCCAAAAACCATTTGTCGCTCCTTCCCTTCTGAGCCCTCTACTGCGCCCGCCGAACAATTAACATAGACATATGAGGTATGTGCTTACTCGAGAGAAATTGGGTTTCAAATACAAGTAAAAATTTTCTCCTTTTTACCCCTTGCAAAAATTCAAAAATTGGGTCTACAAGAACATGCGAGTGTAAAAAATGAAGATTTTGAATTTTCTCCTTCACTTTGCTGCTATTCCTGTGAAACACCTAAAGGGTTAATACACTTACTGAATGTCATTTTGAATACTTTGGGGGGTGTAGTTTTTATAATGGGGTCTTTTATGGGGTATTTCTAATATGAAGACCCTTTAAATCCACTTCAAACCAGAACTGGTCCATGAAAAATAGCGAGTTTGAAAATTTTGTGAAAAATTTCAAAATTGCTGCTGAACTTTGAAGCCCTCTGGTGTCTTCCAAAAGTAAAAACTCATAAATTTTATGATGCAAACATAAAGTAGACATATTGTATATGTGAACCCCAAAAAAAAATTATTTTTAATATCCATTTTCCTTACAAGCAGAGAGCTTCAAAGTTAGAAAAATGCAAAATTTTCATTTTTTTCATCAAATTTGGGGATTTTTCGCCAAGAAAGGATGCAAGTTACCACAAAATTTTACCACTAAGTTAAAGTAGAATATGTCACGAAAAAACAATCTCGGAATCAGAATGATAACTAAAAGCATTCCAGAGTTATTAATGTTTAAAGTGACAGTGGTCAGAATTGCAAAAAACGCTCCGGTCCTTAAGGTGAAAAAGGGCTCGGTCCTTAAGGGGTTAAACACTCCCTATACTCTCAACACATACAATGGTTGTCCCGGAACCAATTACCAGTTTTCCATAGAGATATGTACTCAACATACAATGGTTCCGGGGCTCCAGAACCTATGGGGATTTTCTCCTGCTCTGGACAGTTCCTGACATGGACAGAGGTGTCAGCAGAGAGCACTGTGGTCGGGACAAAAAAGAAATTCAAAAACATAACAATTTCCTCTGTAGTATACAGCCGCTAATAAGTACTGGAAGGATTAAGATTTTTTTCATAGAAGTAATTTACAAATCTTTTTAACTTTCTGGCATCAGTTGATTTAAAAAAAAAAAAAGTTTGCCACCAAAGTACCCCTTTAAAGGAGATCTCAAGCGAAAATTAAAGGACATGTATCATGGTAAAAAAACGTATCCCCTATCCGCGGGGGGTCCGAGCGGGGCTCCTTCACAGTGGCATGTCACGACACCCACCCGAAGCGGGGGCCGCCACGCCCCCTCCATATAGCTCTTCACTCCTAGCTCCACAGGATAGGGGATAAGTAGCTGATCCTGGGGGGGGGGGTGAACGGTGGGCGCGTGCTGCAGCCGACACGTGCTTCAATCATTTCTATGGGAGTGCTGAAAAAAAAGACTCGAGTACAGCTCTCGGGCATCATAGAAATAAATGGAGTGGTTGCTGTGTACCGGTAGACGACCGTGCGTCAGGATCCTGTCCTGGAGATTGCAGGTGGCCCCAGTGCTTGGACCCCCTGCGATCAGCTCCTTATCCCCTATCCTCCCCTGGAGGTTGGCTGCACAATTTATGGTCTGAATTAGTGAATAGGCACAATTGGGGAGATTTATCAAAACCTGTGCAGAGGAAGAGTGGTGTAGTGGCCCATAGCAACCAATCAGATTGCTTCTTTCATTTTCCACAGGCCTCTTTAGAGGCCTGTGGAAAATGAAAGAAGCAATCTGATTGGTTGCTATGGGCAACTGCACCACTCTTCCTCTGCACAGGTTTTGATAAATCTCCCCCAATATCATTCCTGTAGTGTTCATAAACTCTTTCTAAACTATGTGAATAAGCGGTGTGGAAACAAACCAATGGCCGGACTGGAAAGCTAATGTATTAGTGGCAAAATCGTGCAGGAATTGGCCACCACGTGCAGTCACGGTTTAGTAGGGTTTGGGAGGGTTACTTGCCATGGGAATTTCAACAGTCAGAACCCCACTAACCAGCCATTTACTACTTACCTCATCTATATGCCACAAATGGCTACAGCAGTGTTTTCCAAACACAAAACTACAACTCCCAGCTTGCCAAAGACATAGGCGGATAATTGGGAATGAGTGTTTCTACGAACCCTCATTTGCTCTTTACTGTAACCCTTCCTAGGTAAACATTTAGTGTTTGGTGCGAATATTTGCATTTCGAATTTTTATCACAAATATTGCAAATTCGCGAATATATGCACTATATATTCGAAATTTTGCGAATATTCGCTTTTTTTCCCACATATGCGCATGTGAATATTCGTATATACGCAAATATATATATATATATATACATATATATATATATATATACTGTATATTCCTTCTTTTCACTTGTGGGCCAATTAGAATGATGCAAATACACTTGTCAGAGGTTTTCAACAACATCCCTAGCAACCAATAGTAAAGTTGCCCACCCTTCACTGTTTTCTTACTCGAATACGCAAATATGCGAATATTCACATATGCGAATACAACGAATAAGCGAAATTCGCGAATATAGGACGGATATTCGTCTATATATTTGCGCAATATCGCGAATTCGAATATGGGCGATGCAGCTCATCACTAGTAAACATCCCCTCAAATAAAGGATGCAGACATATACCACGGCACACTGCAGCGTGCCAAATCACTTAATGTCCCAAAAATGTATCTAATACAGTGTATCACAACAAGGGTGCCTCCAGCTGTTGCAAAACTACAACTCCCAGAATGCCCGGACAGCCGTTGGCTGTCCGGGCATGCTGGAAGTTGTAGTTTTGCAACAGCTGGAGGCACTCTTGTTGGGAAACACTGATCTAATACAACACAGTAGAGCAGCAGACCACACTATTGAGTCTCCCTAAATCAGTGATTCCCAACCAGTGTGCCTCCAGCTGTTGCAAAACTAGTAGTTGTAGTTTTGCAACAGCTGGAGGCACACTGGTTGGAAAACGCTGCCCTAAAGAAATGTGCCCAGAAACTGTTTAAACGCAGTTACTAGTAGACTATGTCTGAGCCTTTAAGTAAATGGGTCAGCTACAGTGCGCCTCGGTATATGTTTGCCTCCCTTCCTTGATGGGATGCAGATGGTATATAGAGTTTTAGGGAAGGTCTTGGCATGGATTTGGGAGCGGGCCTGGACACCAGACATGAAAATAACATGAAGAGACGCAGATTAGTCAGCAGTAAAGTGTACAGAGCAGGAGCGCCAGCAGGGGGCGCCAGAGAGACGGAAGAGACTTGTGTTTTGGAAGGAGGAAGTGGTGAGAAAAATAAGAAACAGGAAGAGACTGTGGGACTGTAGAGAGCTGGAGGCAGCGCACTGACACCGGGAAAAAAGTTGCTCCAGAAGTCTTGGGAGTCTGTTAAATGGTTGGACAGACTGGAGACTATAAGGAAGTGACCCTCCGCCGACCAGCAGCATGTCTCTCCTCCTCACACTGCTTCTATATGGTAAGAGTTCACCTCCCCCTCTCAGCTGGGGCTGTGTGCACACTTGTCACCCTGTGTGCTGTCGTGTTAACACGATACTGATATGGCTGGACGGTTGTTTCAGCTGTGGACCACAAGTCCCAGCAGTAGTCCCTGTCCTGGCTGTCTGTACAATACATACAATCACACGGCTGCAGAGGAACCAATCAGATCGCTACTTTCATATTCAGGAAATGAATATGGAATGTGATTGGTTGCTAGGGGCAACTGCTGCACACGGCCTCCAGTGGTGTTGGTGTAGATATTGGTTATGAGCGGCATAGGCTATATTCGAATTTGCGATATTTTACGAATATAGAGACGAATATTCATCCTATATTTGCGAATTTCGCGTATTCGCTATAGTTGCATATGTGAATATTCGTGTATTTGAGGAAAAAAACAATGAGGGGGGGGGGGGGGAGCAACTTTACTATTGGTTGCTAGGGATGTTGTTGATAACCTCTGACAAGTGTATTTGCATCATTCTAATTGGACCACAAGTTGAAAGAAGGAATAAGCGAATATTCACACATGCGCATATGCGGAAAAAAGTGAATATTCATAATTTCGTATATATTCGCAATATTCGCGAATTCATGAATTTGCGATATTCGCGATAAAAATTGGAAATGCGAATATTCGTGCCCAACAGATATCCCCTGATGTGGGAGACTAAATATATCATCACTTGGTGGGACTGGGCCAGAAATCTTGTTCACTGACTTTAATTTTTAAAAACTAGTCAGAGAACGGTTAAGTAAAACAAAGAACGCTCTCTTATATTTCTCGCTCCCATGCCACCGCTGCTATAACAGTGCTCCGCTGTCCGGCGCTTCCAAATTTGAGCATGTGGTGTTCATACCTGCTCAACCAATCAGCAGAGGCGGGACATCGCTGCGGACATTGACTGGATGAGTGGCCATGTGGCGTCATGTCCCCAAAGCCAGAAGTGCCAGACAGCGGGGAGCAGAGCTGTTATAGCAGCGAGCAAGGCAAAAGAGCGTTCTTTGTTTACTTAACTTCTTCATACATGTACGTCATAGGTCGGCTCCCACTCTATAGCGCAGGGCCACGCCATGGCCCCACGTCATAGCGGGTTAGGCCCGGCACCTAGCAACGGCCGGGACCCATGGCTAATAGCGCCTGGCAGTGATCACGGTGCTGCGCGCTATTTACCCTTTAGACGCAGCGTTTAAAGTTGAACGCTGCGTCTAAAGTGAAAGTAAACTAATGCCGGTTAGCTCAGGGAGCTGTCCGGGTTTCGCCGCGGCATCCCGAACAGCTTATAGGACAGCTGGAGGATCCCTACCTGCCTCCTAGCTGTCCGATCGCCGAATGACTGCTCAGTGCCTGAGATCCAGCCATGAGCAGTAAAGCGGCAGAATCCTCGATCACTGGTTTCCTATGAGAAACCAGTGATCAATGTAAAAGATCAGTGTGTGCAGTGTTATAGGTCCCTATGGGACCTATAACACTGCAAAAAAAGTGGGAAAAAAAGTGAATAAAGATCATTTAACCCCTTCCCTAATAAGTTTGAATCACCCCCCTTTTCCCATAAAAAAAAAAAGTGTAAATAAAAATAAACATATATGGTATCGCCGCGTGCGGAAATGTCCGAATTATAAAAATATATCATTAATTAAACTGCATGGTCAATGGCGTACGCGCCAATAAATTCCAAAGTCCAAAATAGCGTATTTTTGGTCACTTTTTATATAATGAAAAAATGAATAAAAAGCGATCATTACAAAAATGGTACCGCTAAAAACTTCAGATCACGGCGCAAAAAATGAGCCCTCATACCTCCCCATACGCAGTAAAGTAAAAAAGTTACAGGGGTCAGAAGATGACAATTTTAAACGTATAAATTTTCCTGCATGTAGTTATGTTTTTTTTCCAGAAGTGCGACAAAATCAAACCTATATAAGTAGGGTATCATTTTAACCATATGGAGCTACAGAATAAAGATAAGGTGTCATTTTTACCGAAAGATGTACTACATAGAAACGAAAGCCCCCAAAAGTTACAAAATGGTGTTTTTTCTTCAATATTGTCTCACAATTATTATTTTTTCACGTTTCGCCGTAGATCAGTAAAATGACTGATGTCACTGCAAACTAGAATTGGTGGCACAAAAAATAAGCCATCATATGGATTTTTAGGTGCAAAATTGAAAGAGTTATGATTTTTTAAAGGTAAGGAGGAAAAAAGGAAAGTGCAAAAATGGAAAAACCCTCGGTCATGAAGGGGTTAACAACCCTCTCTGACTAGTTTTTAAAAAGCAGTAAATGACTGGATTACCCCTTTAATGTTAACATTTTACATGTCGTTCAGATGGGCTCAGTCCTGCGACCTGCACACTTCACTCCCCAGTCGGCTGCCTGATCCCCCTCATTCTCTCTATAGACCAATGCAATGAATGAGCGGGATTTGACTGACAGGGAGTGAAGCGCGCAGTCACTATTATCACGGTTCAGAGTCCCAGTGCGATCTAAACTTTTTACATGTCTGATCAACAGTTGTAATAAATAATATGGCATTAACCCTCTCAACTTACTCCAATCTACCTTCAGTTTCACTGGCCGACCTGCTTAGACTTATTGGAGCCTGTCTAGTGCACCTGGATAAAGAACCTTTCTAGCTCTACTGTGCACTTTTTTCTGCAATATTTAGAGCTCGGTCAGGGTCTAATCACTCAGATCCCAAGAGACAAAAACTTTTTATCTGCCCAAACTTAGGCCACATATTAAAGGTTTTTAAAATAAAAAAAACTATACCCATAAATAAAACTAAACCTCTACTCCCCTCCAGCGCACTCCCTCTGTGCCTCCAGTACCCTGATCTGGTTCCTGGTGTGTTGCTTTTCCTGAGCGGCAGTGTAGCGCATGGGCCCAATGTGTCATACTGCCGCTCACTGGCCGAGATAGGACATCACTGTGGCCAGCGATTCACTGAACGGCAGTATAACACATTAGGCCAGGGTGCTTCCAGGCCAAAGCGTCACGTTGCTCAGAAAATGGATTGCACTGGTGGGCCGGAGCAGGACACCAGAGGCACCACTGTAGTGCTGGAGGTGAGTACATGTTTATATAATGATGGACATAGTTGTAAATCTCCCCCCTCCTGCCGGATAACCCCTTTAACATATATAGTGTATTTTTAGATTTCGCAATGATCTGTAACAACCAAGGCACTGCAGGCCCATTGTTCAAACATACTGTACTAGTGACTGCACTTGGTCCTTTTCCTGAACATATTCTGTTTCTATTTGAGAGTTAAAAGCACAGAAGTTTGTACAGTGTACGGCTATTTAAGACCATTGAAGTCTAAACATTTCTTCTGGGCCTTATAGGCTCCCGTGAAGAGCCCTTTGGGATGGAAATGAGTATCCTTCATGTTTTTGTACTAGGCCAAAAAACGAATTTCCCATTACTGGATTAGAGCTACTGTAGAGGATCTGATTACTAGGATCTTTTCTAGTTTGTATGGCGCGGGACATCCATGAAACACGTAAGGCTGGGCGTAAATTTCATATGGTGTGGGGTTCTGGGGAATGTTTACCAATTGGACCCTGATGCGTCCTTATGGGCTTTTTTTTGCCCTTGGTGGGGCCTGAAGGGGGTCTCTCGGTTCACAAACCTTTCCATAATGCTCACTACCTTTGTTTTTGAGCTGTTTGTGTTCGTATTTTCTATCTCAGTTCTGGTGGTGGACGTTTCTTAGTTATCTGCTTTGCTTCCTTTACTATAAATTCCTCTCTCTATGCCAATTTGTATACTTACTAAGTGTATCATTTGTAATATTGTCTGGCATCTATGCAGCAATATTTTCATCTGACTTGGACTTTTGGCGGACAAGGGTGTTCTTCTTGGGTTGGGGGTGAGGTTTTTGTCTGTGTGTAATTTATTGTTTACTAAAGCTTGTTAAAACCTGATAGAAACGATGTGACAAAAAACACACAGAAGGCCACGCTTTTGAGTCCGGCCAAATTAGGCTACATTTGCACTACGTTTAGCAATACGGCTGCCGGTGTAGTGCCGTAGAATGTGATGCTCAAGCTGAAAACCGTGGTCTGCTGTGGTTTTTAGTGATACGGTGCTAAAACGAGCCAACCAGAGCCTCTATCTGACTCCGGCCGGCTCATTCAAATGAATGGGATACAGCAGTGACCAGTTTTTACAATTTCCTGTATTGCTAAATTGTGGTGTGAATGCACACTAACAGTGTACATTTGGTAAGTGGACCAAACGCAGTCAAAATTACAGTCTAAATGAAAAGTCGCATGAGACCAGCCTGTGACTTTTCCTGTGACAAATTTAGACAAAAAAGTTGTATAAATTGTTTGATAAATTCCCCTCAATGTGTGTGTATGTATTTGTGTATGTTCCAGCATCATCACTTCCAAACGGCTGAAGATATTTTGATAAAACTTGGCACACATGTTACTTATGTCAACTACAAACATAGGATAGATAAATGAAAGTTTTTGCTTAAAGTCCTATGCAAGTCTATGGGAAATATATGTTCCAGCATAACTTTCAAACAGCTGGAGATATTTTGATGAAACTTAGTACACATGTTACTTTTATATCAAATAAAAATATGATAGTTAAATTAAACCTTACATTCCCCCTTATGTGAAGGATGGGGTTTTTGTCTTGAGTACCATGCAAGTATATGGGACTTCCAGTACTTTACTCTACAAGCTCTGCATCTCCTGGTGAGTGCGTCTGAACGGCCACACCCCTTCTGCATGCCACACCCCATCTCACAAAGCCACACCCACCATTTAAAGGGGTACTCCGCCCCTAGACATCTTTTCCCCTATCCAAAGGATAGGGGATAAGATGTCAGATTGCCGCGGTCCCGCTGCTGGGGACCCCTGGGATCCCCGCTGCGGCACCCCGCTATCATTACAGCACAGAGCGAGTTCGCTCTGTGCGTAATGACGGGCTATACAGGGGAGGGAGCAGCGTGAAGTCATGGTGCCGCCCCTCGTGACATCACGGCCCGTCCCCTTAATGCAAGTCTATGGGAGGGGGCGTGACGACCGCCACACCCCCTCCCATAGACTTGTATTGAAAGGGGCGGGCCGTGACATCACGAGGGGGGGAGCCATGACTTAACGGTGCTCCGGCCCCTGTATTGCCCATCATTACATGCAGAGCGAACTCGCTCTGTGCTGTAATGATAGCGCGGTGCCGCAGCGGGGATCCCAGGGGTCCCCAGCAGTGGGAACGCAGCGATCTGACATCTTATCCCCTATCCTTTGGATAGGGGATAAGATGTCTAGGGGCGGAATACCCCTTTAAGACACACACCCTTTATTTTCTACCGTTTTTGTGCATTGGTTCGGCTTGCAAGTCATGCCCACTCCCACAAAAACCCACACCTACTTCTATTTTCGGCCTACAATCTTTTCATCACAACTCAGCCCCACCTGAGGACAAGATATGAGGATGAGATATAAGGACTGGATATGAGGACAAGTGCTTCATCTCCCACAAGAATTGGGTAGGAAAACCCGGCAGCGCCGGGTATTCGCTTAGTAGTTGATAAAACTATAAAGAGATTTTCAACAGGTTTAAAAAAAGAATGAGACGTTGCTATATCCACCTGTGCCAAACTGGTAGAAATGGCATGCCTCTGCTGTATACTGACTATGAACACTGCTTTCAGTAATTAATTTTTTTTTTTTATACATGAAAAGATTTATTTTCATTTTTACATGAAATATGGTTTTCTATTGATCAGTGGAGGAAATAGCCTAATAAAATGTACTGTGGTTCGGTATTACACAATAAAACATAAAGGTGGTTGAATTCTTTTTATAGGCACTAGTAATGTAGTTATATCATTACGTCCAGTAAAACACCATCCATCTGGTGTAATAGGGAGCTAGAACTGGAGAAGGTTAGGTTGTCCACTTATTTTTGCATGCGGAATTACTTAAAGGGGTACTCCAGTGGAAAACATTATTATTTATTTTTTAATCAACTGGTGCCTGAAAGTTAAACAGATTTGTAAATTACTTCTATTTAAAAATCTTAATCTATCCAGTACTTATCAGCTGCTGTACACTACAGACCAAGTTGTATAGTTCTTTTCTGTCTGACCAGAGTGCTCTCTGCTGACACCTCTGACACCCTTTTTACCTCAATGACCAGGCTCTTTTATTTTATTTTTTTTCCCCCAAGAATAATTTTTATTAAAGTTTTTCAGGTTAACAATTAAAACCAAAAATAAAGGTTCAGATACAGATATGCATAGCTGTGTCTGTGTTCCTTAGGTTGATGTACAGTTTAGTAGTATATGCGCAACAAAGAACTTGATTACAAACTCAAAACAAAGTGGCAATATAAGGACAAGTTTTCCAACATATGACTCAGTTTCCATATTTTATAGGTGGGGTATAAGTTACTACAAAGGTACTCTCTAAGTACTAGCAGAACTTTTAAGTGTGAAAGTTGAATGGATGTAGTAGGCCTCCATATTACATGTGTACGGATCAACTCCGTTCCTTAGCGTGTGTTGCACGTTTATCAAAATTGTTCGATGCAAGGGATATCGTTGTCATCAATGATCATATATTTATGCAATGAGGAGAAGATAACCACTTACTCCATCTGTTTGTGAATTTTTCATACCTGGTAGCTCCTAGAGCTATGATTTTTTCAAAAGACAAGGTAGTGTTCAATTTGTTATGAAGTTGTGTTATGGTGGAGGTCAACATAGATTTCCAGTTACTAACTACTAAGATCTTAGCTAATATGCATATGATGCAATAAAGGTCTCTATCTGAGCGATTAAGAGATTGGAGGTCTAGAAATAATAAAACGGATTGTGGGGACCAAGGGATTTGGTTAACAAGGGTATGTAATAGTAGTGTTTTGCAGGAAGCCCAGAAGGGTTTGATTAATGGACAATGCCATAGTATGTGGTATAAGGAGCCATTCCCTCCACATCCTCTCCAGCATAATGGGGAGGAATCAGAATAAATACGGGCTAGTCAGTCTGGAATATAGTACCATCGTAGGATGGTTTTAAATGCAGATTCCACATGTGTGGAGCATTGAAATGCTGCGTGGAGGGATTTGAATGCATGTTGCCATTCCGCTGTGGTGTAGGTGTGACCTAGATCCCTCTCCCAATATCTAAATGGGTGAGACTTTACAAACAAGTCAGGGTGGGTAAGGTTACGATATAAAGGTTTTAGACCTTTCAAGGGGAGGGCCAAAAAACTTAGTGTAGTATCGTCCACGAATGATTGTACGGGGTTTAGGTTTGCTAAAAAATGGCGTACTTCTAAGTATTTGTAAAAATCTGCCTGGGGTAATAGGTATGTATCTTGTAACATTCGGAATTGTTTTAGGTGTTGCAATGCGGAAGTTTCGAATAAGAAGCATACATGTGTGATACCTTTGTTCATCCATCCCCTCAGGTCAAGGTCGGGGATTAAAGATAGAGGTAAATCCCCCTTCGTAGGAGTAGTTGGGGTAGAAGACATTTTAATAAAAATTTTCCACGCTTTGTAAGAAGCTTCCACTAGGGGGTTTTTGAACTCGGGGACGTGGAGGTCCCAAAATGGTAGAAAAAGGAGATCCTTAACTGTGTATGGGCTAATGGATTGGTTCTCTATGTTCACCCATGGTAGGTCCACCCGCGCGCGCCACCAATGCCTCAGAGCGGACACCACAGTAGCCACGTAATATTGTATTAGATCAGGAGATCCTAGACCCCTTGCTAGTTTTGTTTTGCTGAGGATAGCTGCAGACAACCTGGGGCTGCCCCCCGCCCATATGAATGATGTAAGCAGTGATTGGGCTTTGTGAAAGAAGGAGTTGGGTACGTTGATTGGTAGAGTGCGAAAGAGGTACAGAAACCTTGGGAGGAGAAACATTTTGAATGTTGCAATCCTACCCACCCAAGAAAGCTCATATTTAGTTATACGTTCCATCTCCTTTGATATTGTGAGCAATAGAGGGTCATAGTTATATTGGAACAGGAGTTTGTGTGGGTAAGTCACCTGAATACCTAGATATTGCAGACTATGCGATTTCCAATCGAAAGAGAAAGAAGATTTAAGTGTAGTTATGATTGGGGATGGGAGATTGACAGGTAATGCTTGAGTTTTGGCCGCATTTAGATGGTAGTATGTTAATAAACCATAGACTTCTATATTGTCCACGACCACCGGCAGCGAAGTCCAAGGATGGGATAGGCAAAGGATCACATCATCTGCGTATAACGATATGACATGGTTACTTTGTCCTATGGATATACTCTGTACTTTAGGGTCAGTACGTATTTTTTGTGCTAGCGGTTCCATGGACAATATGTATAGGAGTGGGGATAATGGGCAGCCCTATCGCAAGCCATTTGTAATTAAAAAGGGATCTGAAAGTGCTCCGTTTGCTAATACTCGGGCTGATGGGCATGAGTAAAGAGACCGGAGGGCTGAAAAGATCATGCCTGAGAAACCCATGTGTGTTAAGACAGAGAATGCGAATGACCACCGTAGGCGGTCTAACGCCTTCTCGGCATCCAGCGCCAAAACCACCGCCCGGGAACCTGTACTTTCCAGATGTGAGAGAATTTTTAATAGGCATCTGGTGTTATCCGATGCCTGTCGGCCAGCTACAAACCCAGATTGATCCGGGTGGATTGGTGTTCGAAGGACTTTGGAAATTCTAATAACTAAAAGTTTGGCATAGATTTTCAGGTCCTGATTCAATAGGGAAATGGGTCTGAAATTTTGGGGGTAGTCTTGTGTTTTTCCAAGTTTAGGTAAAGTCACTATGGTGGCTTGTAGGTTTTCTGAGGGGAGTGCGCCGGTACTTGCCGCTTGTTGGCAAAATTTTAATAAGTGAGGGAGTAAGGTGACCTTAAAATGTTTATAATAGGAATTAACTTAACCGTCGGGACCCGGGGCTTTATCAGGGGGAAGGAAGTCTATTACTTTAATTAATTCCGTTATAGTAAATTCCATGTTCAGAGATGTTATCTGTTCAGGCGTCAGGGCAGGGAGGTGTAATTGGGAGAGGTATGCCTGTGTTAAAGACGTCAGGTCCGGAGGGTCAACTACCGTGTCTTTAAGGTTATATAAGTTCGAGTAAAAGGATCGAAATCCATTGGCAATATCAGTTGGGGTAAATAGTTTTTGTTGTGTGACCGGGTGCACCAAGTAAGGAATGCGTGATTTTAAATGTCTTTGTTTTAGGTGCTGAGCAAGAAGTTTGCCCGTTTTATTATCCTGAGAATAGTATGTTGCTTGTAGTTTGCGGTATGATTTTTCGTAAGCTGTTAGTAATAAGCAACGGAGATCTCTCCTATGGGCCGAGACCTGCTTTGCATTATCCTCTGAAGGAAAGTTTTTATTTTCTGTTTCTGCTGTCTGCAATTTCTGTAGCAACTCATCAATCTAGCGGTTGCGTTACTTTTTGAGCATTGAACCATACTTGATGCAGGATCCTCTGATGACCGCTTTATGACCATTCCAAATAATAATTGGATTTTGCACTGAAAGGGAGTTATGTGAAAAGTATTCAACCATGTCTTTGTTGTATTCCGGTAGTGACCATAAAAAGGGATTGCTACGCCAGTTGAATTTAGGCGGGGAAGAGGAAGTATCTTGTAATGTAAGTGTGATGGCGGAATGATCAGACCATTTAATGGTTTCTATCGTGGTTGTAGGAGTATGAGTGAGCAAGGGACGGTCTATTAGGAACATATCGATGCGTGAGTAGGAGTTATGAACTCCTGATAGAAAAGTATAATCCCTCTCTGTATTGTGTTGAATTCTCCAGATGTCATAAATGTTGTGTTCCCAAAAAAGGGTAGAGAGCGTCGTGTTGTGTAGACGTGAAGATGTGGAGTCTAATGAACTATCTGTTATGGTATTAAAGTCCCCGCATATTACTAGGGACCCCCATGTAGATCTGCGAACCACCCTCAGCAATCTTTTTAGGAATCGTATCTGACCCATGTTAGGAGCATATATAGACATGATTGTTAGGTCTGTGGCATTAATGGTGCAGCGCAGGATTACATACCTTCCCAAGGGATCAGATGTGACATCTTTTAAGGTGAAGGCCACCGTGTTTTTGATTGCTATCGCAACCCCTCTGGACTTCTGGCTGTAATGAGAATGGAAAATATAAGGATATGCAGGGTGGTGCAAACGGTTAGTCTTTCAACAATAAGTGTGTTTCTTGGGCACATATAACGTGCCCCTTAAGAGATTGGACTTCTTTCCAGAAAAAGGACCTCCTATGTGGTGCGTTAAGGCCATTTACGTTTATACTAACCATGTTAATCACCATGTTTAGTTAGAAGTGGTATGCTAACATTTTGTCGTGTGAGAAGTGTAGGAGACAGACTGGTCGCACCTCCCAGCCAGCGTGCGCCCGACAACATGAAATAGAGAGTACTCACAGGGTGTAGTATGGAAATCCAGCTACTATACAGAAAATAAACTAGAAAATGCAACATACAAAACAATATTAATTGTGTAACCAAAGATGCAATCGACATCCCCTTGGGAATGTCAGTCATAACTGAGTGGGGGTTAGAGTCACACTGAGGCCAAGGAGACGGTGTCCATCAACAGGGCCTGCATGTTGAAAAAACAATTGTTCCTCCGCCGTAGGAGGGTATTATGGAGCAATCAGGTACCAGACCATTCTCGGTCTTGTCTGGTGGGTTTTGTCTGAAGCACCGGGGTTATATTCCAAGTTTTCAACAGGGCAGTCCCTTCATCTAGAGAGCGCACAACATGCATTTTTTTTCATTATGATGGATTAACAGGCGAGTGGGGAAGCCCCATCTGTATGGTTTTTTAGCTACCCTAAGAGCCGTGTTAATGGGCATCAGGGCTTTGCGAGTTTGTAGCGTGGCCGCCGACAAATCAGCATATACTGCAATTTTGTGATAGGGTGCAGGAAGTCCTCCATTTCTCCTAGTAAACTCCATGAGGCGTTCTTTCACTCCATAGAAGTGTATCCTGGCTAGAACATCTCTTGGAACACTGTCCTCTAGGTGTTTGGGTTTGGGCACCCTATGGGCTCGATCCACTTCCAGTTCCAGCGGGGTACATGACGGTAAAGCAGCGTGTATGAGGGCTCTAACATAAGCTGGTATGTCTGCAGGTGCCACTGTTTCAGGTATGCCGCGCAGCTTTACGTTACTGCGACGGCTCCTGTCTTCTAGGTCTGCAATTTTTTCTCTCATGGCTGCCACTTCATCCTCCATTAAATTATTAGCATCAATCAAAGAATTATGTGAGTCTGCAAACTCACCAAATTTGTGCTCCAGATGGTCTACCCTATCTCCCAAACCATCTATAGTAGCTTGCATGGGGTGTACTAGACAGTGCATATCTTGCAGGAATGTCTTCCTAAGTATCATTAGCATATCTTTCATTGCAGTATCTGTCAGACTTTGCCCTGTGACTGCTATGTTGTCTAGTAGAGTGTCTTCTTTTCTGAGAGGATGCATAGTACTGGCCATTTGTCCTACCTCTGATTCAGGAGAGCCATGTGAGAGTCACAGTTTCTGCTTAGCTGGGCTCTGTGAGGGAGAGCAGGAAGATGGCTGCCCCAGCGTCTTGGCCACTGCTCCTGGCAGGGAGCTGCAGCTGCGTCTGTCAGGGGAGGTCTCCATGGAGCGCCCATCTGCTGGAGAGTCCGTGCATCGGAGGGCCGGGGAATTCTGGAACTCATTGGGCCGGTTCAACTCAGTGTCCGAAGCGGAGCGCCGACGTGAGGCGCTGAGGCTAGAGGCTGCGGTCTCCACTGTACACGGCAGTGCGTGCGAGCTCTGAGCGCTGAATTTCTCCAGCCGGGCAGTAGTCCCTTGCCTTCTTTTTCTGCCTCTCGTCTATGTGGGTGCTGCAGGTAAGTCCTGGGCGACAGGTGGTGTGAAAGTCCGGCGGGGAATGCTAATTTTAGTCGCTGGAGCAGGCTTTGGAGCTGAGCTCTGCTAGTGCACGCCCATCCACCTCGGCAGCCAGGCCACGCCCCCGGCTCTTTTTTTTTAATTTTTTACTTTTTTTACTTTTTTTTTATTTGACATGTATCTCTTTAAATGGTAATAACTTTAGGACGCTTTTTCTGAGCAGAGCGATTCTGAGATAGTTTTTTCTTTGTACTTTATATAAGTGGGGCATTTTTTGTGAAAAACCTCAAAATATTGTGAAAAACTGGAAGATTTCTATGTTCTTTTTCCATTTCTGAGCAAAATTCTTTCTGCCATTCATTTTCCAACAGCCGTAACTTTTTTATTTTTCATATTATTTTTGTGCTACCTTTTTGATCTTTTTTTATTCTGCTATTTGTACCAAAATTGGCGAATTTAGCGTATTTTTTTTTTTTTACGTGTTCAACGTGCGGGATAATTTAAATTAGTTTTATAGTACACGTCATTACGTACGTGGCAATACCTATTATGTAGATGATTTGTCATTTTGATCTTTTTTGGTGATAATACAGGGCTTTTATTGGGAAAGGGGCTTTTTTTTTTTTTTTTTTTTACACTTCATACTTTTATTGAAAACTTTAATTTTTCATTTTTTTTTTTACAGGTTATACTGTGATGTAATATATTTGCACTGCAGCAGAGTATGACCTGATGAGCTGCACACACTACAGCCTGTGAGATCCAGCCACTGGCTGGATCTCACAGGCTTCCGTGGCAGGCACACAGGAGGTCATAGCAACCAACTGCCATAGCAACCAACTGCGACCTGCGATCATATCGTGGCGCCGCCATTGAACAGGGGGAGAGCGCTCCCCCTGTCAACACCATAGATGCCCTGATCATGATTGATCACGGCATCTAGGGGGTTAATGCGTCCGGGACCGGCGGCTCTGGCAACTGCGGCGGGACTCCGACTGTGATTAACTGGAGATGGCTATGACGTATGCATACGTCCAAATGCGCGATCGTGTCGGATGATTGGATGTATGCTTACTAGGGACGCAGCGGGGGTCGGGGTATTATCGGATTATCAGCAATGTAATTGCCGATACCGATAACGCCCAAAATCGTCAATATCGGCCGATAATATGGGCCAAACCGATAATCGTCGATCCCAATGCATACGTCCTATAGCTGGAAGGGGTTAAAAGAATTGTTGCTCATGCTGCTCCACAGAAGCAGCATAAACAAATCTAAGCACATAACTTCCAGATTCTACTGATTACATTCATGTAATTAAAGGGAACCTGTCATAATTTTATGCTACAGGTTTACATCTGGGTCAGAGGCTCAGTTTGGGCCTTCTGCCACAGAATTAATATTTCATGCTACCAGAACATTAGCTGTTTGAAACAGGTGCTGGCTTATTGCCTTATCACAAGTCTCTGGTGGCTTCTCTCAGCCCCACCAATTTTGCTAATGTTTTGACAAAATATCTGCTGTGTGGAACCATATCCTTACCGTGAATAGTACCTTATAAGCCTGGAGTGACTCTTCCCTGCCTTTCACTTAACTTTTTTTGTTTTGTTTTTTTGCTTTCCTTCTAGGACATCTAGCATTCATTAAAGGAGGTTCCATTTATGGTAAGTTTGAAAGTAGACGTCTTGACGCTTTTTAACTGAATTATTTTTTTTATTAATGCTTTAATCTCCTGTCTATGTACCCAACATATAATCCCCTAAATGGGCACTGTCAGATTCAAAAACGTTTTATATTTTGTACATCTTGGCAAAAAATTACCCTTTCTAATATATTTCCAAATTCCTTTTTATTGAAATTGTGGCTTATAAAATCATGGCTTTACCCAATCTGAAGCACAGGCATGGACAAAGTCCAGTAAGTGAGGGTGGGGTAGCACTCCTCTGTGCTCTCTCCTGTCTGATAGGACTCCTCTGTGCTCTCTCCTGTCTGATAGCACTCCTCTGTGCTCTCTCCTGTCTGATAGCACTCCTCTGTGCTCTCTCCTGTCTGATAGCACTCCTCTGTGCTCTCTCCTGTCTGATAGCACTCCTCTGTGCTCTCTCCTGTCTGATAGCACTCCTCTGTGCTCTCTCCTGTCTGATAGCACTCCTCTGTGCTCTCTCCTGTCTGATAGCACTCCTCTGTGCTCTCTCCTGTCTGATAGCACTCTTTTGTGCTCTCTCCTGTCTGATAGCACTCTTTTGTGCTCTCTCCTGTCTGATAGCACTCCTCTGTGCTCTCTCCTGTCTGATAGCACTCCTCTGTGCTCTCTCCTGTCTGATAGCACTCCTCTGTGCTCTCTCCTGTCTGATAGCACTCCTCTGTGCTCTCTCCTGTCTGATAGCACTCCTCTGTGCTCTCTCCTGTCTGATAGCACTCCTCTGTGCTCTCTCCTGTCTGATAGCACTCCTCTGTGCTCTCTCCTGTCTGATAGCACTCCTCTGTGCTCTCTCCTGTCTGATAGCACTCCTCTGTGCTCTCTCCTGTCTGATAGCACTCCTCTGTGCTCTCTCCTGTCTGATAGCACTCCTCTGTGCTCTCTCCTGTCTGATAGCACTCCTCTGTGCTCTCTCCTGTCTGATAGCACTCCTCTGTGCTCTCTCCTGTCTGATAGCACTCCTCTGTGCTCTCTCCTGTCTGATAGCACTCCCCTGTGCTCTCTCCTGTCTGATAGCACTCCCCTGTGCTCTCTCCTGTCTGATAGCACTCCCCTGTGCTCTCTCCTGTCTGATAGCACTCCCCTGTGCTCTCTCCTGTCTGATAGCACTCCCCTGTGCTCTCTCCTGTCTGATAGCACTCCTCTGTGCTCTCTCCTGTCTGATAGCACTCCTCTGTGCTCTCTCCTGTCTGATAGCACTCCTCTGTGCTCTCTCCTGTCTGATAGCACTCCTCTGTGCTCTCTCCTGTCTGATAGCACTCCTCTGTGCTCTCTCCTGTCTGATAGCACTCCTCTGTGCTCTCTCCTGTCTGATAGCACTCCTCTGTGCTCTCTCCTGTCTGATAGCACTCCTCTGTGCTCTCTCCTGTCTGATAGCACTCCTCTGTGCTCTCTCCTGTCTGATAGCACTCCTCTGTGCTCTCTCCTGTCTGATAGCACTCCTCTGTGCTCTCTCCTGTCTGATAGCACTCCTCTGTGCTCTCTCCTGTCTGATAGCACTCCTCTGTGCTCTCTCCTGTCTGATAGCACTCCTCTGTGCTCTCTCCTGTCTGATAGCACTCCTCTGTGCTCTCTCCTGTCTGATAGCACTCCTCTGTGGTGCGCTCTCTCCTCCTGTCTGATAGCGCTCCTCTCTGCTCTCTCTCCTGTCCTATCAGATAGAGAAGTGCTACCCCACCATCACTTACTGGACTTTGTCCATGCCTGTGATTCAGCTTGGACAAAGCCATGATTTCATAAGCCACAATTTCTATAAAAAGGAAATACATTTTTCTTATGAAGTATATTAGAAAGGTTAATGTTTTGCAAAGATACAAAATCATTTTATATGTTGTATATCTGACAGTCCCCATTTAAAGCAGCACTGTTACTGTGCCCATGATAAAAATGGCGGGAGGTCGGATGTAATTCACAGTGATGTGCCCACCGCTACTACTGCACTTAGAGAAAACTGAACGCCACACAATATACTAGTGGGTGATGCCTTTTGTTTTAGTAAATGCCAACCTGGAGACTTTATTGCTGAGACTGGTATCACAATAGAAAGAGCCTGGAACCAAAGAAATATCCCCAGAACTAGGGATGTAAGAAAAAATCGATTCTCGCGATAATCGCGATTTTTCATTTGCCGATACAGAATCGATTCAAAATATTTTTGAATCGATTCTTTTAGGGATGTGGAATTTTTAATAAAACGCACTTTTCTTACCTGCCAACGAGCCCGCGGAGCTCCGGTACAGGTGTTCGGTCCCCGGGCTGTATTCTTCTTACTTCCTGTTAGTCCGGCACGTCACATGGAGCTTCAGCCTATCACTGGCCGCAGCGATGTCCCGCCTCCGCTGGTGATAGGCTGAAGCTCCATGTGACGTGCCGGACTAACAGGAAGTAAGAAGAATACAGCCCGGGGACCGAACACCTGTACCGGAGCTCCGCGGGCTCGTTGGCAGGTAAGATAAAGTGCGTTTTATTTTATTTTGCAGCCCGGACGGGATAACATAAAAAAAAGTGTGCACCGGAGTACTAGATCGCCGCTGTCAAAGCTGACAGCGGCGTCTATTGGGATCTATGAATGCTCCCAGGTGGGCGATATATCGCGATGTATCGTCACCTAGACGGTATCGCGATATATCGCGATATATCGAATCGCCACACTGGTATCGCGATTCGAATCGAATCGCCAAATTCTTGGCGATTCACACCCCTACCCAGAACTGTCACTTATAATAGCTGATCAGAGCTTACCTGAGGTACACTTAACAGGCTGTGCTTATTTCTAGGCACATAATCAATAAATTGGTCTATATTTCTGTGCCAGTATATTGTAAGTAAAAAAACTAAAACTCTTTTATAAAAATCATATAATTAATTGAAACACACAATAAAATATTTTGTTTTATTGTAAACATAAATAAAACATATATATAGCAGTGAACAACATATAAAAATGCCCTGCAATAAAAAAACAAAACTACATATTGCTTATTGATAAAAAAAAAAGTAAATAAATAAAACCTTATTAGTTTTGGAATGATAGGGTACAAAAATAGAATAAAACTGGTTTGGTCCTTTAGGATTTTCACTTTACAGGCCTGTTTAATCATATGGGCTATCGTGACATCTGTGAGAGGTTGGTATTTGTGCATATGTAGTCTTAGGGTGACATTCATGTATTATATGTAGGCACACATGTTTTTTGCTGGTATACCAGGCGTAGAAATTATATGTATGGGTCCAAAAATATAATAAACCGGGAACTTCACTTTTATTAGTCCTGTTAAAATGTTATGAAAAAAAATCAGTATTCTTATATATTTTCAACCGCCACCATTGAATTGCACTATGGATTCACAAACCGTATATCACACAATTATTGCACTCATTTATAGCAGCACAAAAACTATATATTTCCTCATTTCACTTCAGTTATGACGACAAAGAATTGCACAAAAGTCCATACGTGTTCTTCTCTTGCATAGATGAAATTTACAAAACAGTCCAAATAATCAATTGCACCCATTTTTTTTAGTGCGCTCCTTTTGAGTGCTGTTCACACAATTTAAAGGGGTACTCCGCTGCTCAGCATTTGGAACAAACTGTTCCGAATGCTGGAGCCGGCGTCAGGAGCTCGTGCCGTCATAGCCCCGCCCCCTAATGACATCACGCCCGCCCCCTCAATGCAAGTCTATGGGAGGGGGCGTGACAGCCATCATTCCCCTCCCATAGACTTGCATTGAGGGGGCGGGGCGTGACTTCATGAGGGGGCGAGGCAAGATGTCACAAGCTCCCGGCTCCAGTGCTCGGAACAGTTTGTTCCAAACATTGAGCAGCGGAGTACCCCTTTAAGATTGCAATTCCAGTATATTATTGTTAGGGAATGTACTTCTCCAAATAGTATATTCACATCCAGTGCAGTATGGACTAGGCAACAACAATTATGCAAAACTTGTAGTATTGTGCACACTATGCATTTCTGATGCAGTTTTGTTTAAGAGGCATTTGTTAGCATCAGAGTATGTGTTATACAACCATCATATGAATATGTTATCTCCATGCACACCATGCATTTCTGACATGGTTCTGTTGTGTTATTTGATGAGCATTTGTTGGCATCAGAATGTGTATTACAGTCATGGCCATAAATGTTGGCATCCCGGAAATATTTCAAGAAAATGAAGTATTTCTCACAGAAAAGGATTGCAGTAATACATGTTTTGCTATACACATGTTTATTCCCTTTGTGTGTATTGGAACTAAACCAAAAAAGGGAGGTAAAAAGCAAATTGGACATAATGTCACACCAAACTCCAAAAATGGTCTGGACAAAATTATTGGCACCCTTTCAAAATTGTGGAAAAATAAGATTGTTTCAAGCATGTGATGCTCCTTTAAACTCACCTGGGGCAAGTAACAGGTGTGGGCAATATAAAAATCACACCTAAAAGCAGATAAAAAGGAAAGAAGTTCACTTAGTCTTTGCATTGTGTGTGCCACACTAAGCATGGACAACAGAAAGAGGAGAAGAGAACTGTCTGAGGACTTGAGAACCAAAATTGTGGAAAAATATCAATAATCTCAAGGTTACAAGTCCATCTCCAGAGATCTAAATTTGCCTTTGTCCACAGTGCGCAACATTACCAAGAAGTTTGCAACCTATGGCACTGTAGCTATTCTCCCTGGGTGTGGATGGAAGAGAAAAATTGATGAAAGGTGTCAACGCAGGATATTCCAAATGGTGAAAAAGCAGCTCCAAACAAGTTCCAAAGATATTCCGTCAACATATAAATGAAAGGAAATGCTATGGCAGGAGACCCAGGAGGACCCCACTGCTGACACAAAGACATAAAAAAGCAAGACTACATTTTGCCAAAATGAACTTGAGTAAGCCAAAATCCTTCTGGGAAAATGTCTTGTGGACAGATGAGACCAAGATAGAGTTTTTTGGTAAAGCACATCATTCTACAGTTTACTGAAAACGGAATGAGGCCTACAAAGAAAAGAACACAGTACCTACAGTGAAATATGGTGAAGGGTAAATTATGTTTTGGGGTTGTTTTGTTTCGCTGACTCTGGCACTGGGTGCCTTGAATGTGTGCAAGGCATCATGAAATCTGAGGATTACTAGCAGATTTTGGGTCGCACTGTACAGCCCAGTGTCAGAAAGCTGGGTTTGCATCTGAGATCTTGGGTCTTCCAGCAGGACAATGACCCAAAACATACGTCAAAAAGCACCCAGAAATGGATGGCAACAAAGCGCTGGAGAGTTCTGAAGTGGCCAGCAATGAGTCCAGATCTAAATCCCATTGAACACCTGTGGAGAGATTTAAAATTGCTGCTGGGAAAAGGCGCCTTCCAATAAGAGAGACCTGGAGCAGTTTGCAAAGGAAGAGTGGTCCAACATTCCGGCTGAGAGGTGTAAGAAGCTTATTGATGGTTATAGGAAGCGACTGATTTCAGGTATTTTTCCAAAGGGTGTGCAACAAAATATTAAGTTAAGGGTGCCAATAATTTTGTCCAGACCATTTTTGGAGTTTGGTGTGACATTATGTCCAATTTGCTTTTTTTCCCTCTCTTTTTTGGTTTAGTTCCAATATACACATAGGGAATAAACATGTGTATAGCAAAACGTGTTACTGCAATCCTTTTCTGTGATAAATACTTCATTTTCTTGAAAAACTACAGGGGTGCCAACATTTACGAACATGACTGTATATAGCCATTGTATGAATATGCTACCTCGTATCAGAAAGAAAATAGAAAGCAGTGTCCGTGGTTCCCATTTACTAAACACTTAAATTGTGTGTACAGTGACCAAAAGGAGCACACTAAGAGACAGGTGCAATTGACTACTTGGACTTTTGTAAATTTCATCTATACAAGAGAAGAACAGGTATGGACTTATGTGCAATACTTTGACATCATAACTGAAGTGAAATGAGGAATGAATTTCCGTGTGCAATACTTTGATGTCATAACTGAAGTAAAAAGAGGAAATATATAGTTTTTGTGCTGCTATCGATGAGTTCAATAATTTTGGGATATACAGTTTGTGAATCCATAGTGCAATTCAATGGTGACTTGCTGACCAGAATAGCAATGGGGGCGGGGAAAAATTACGGTACATATAAGAATACTGATATTTTTCATAACATTTTAACAGGACTAATAAAAGTGAAGTTTTATAGCAAGGTTCCCGGTTTATTATATTTTTGGTATTATTACTTTGGGAGACCTAACATTTTGTGTGTGGTGTCTACCACTTCCAAGTTAAATGTATGTGTCCTAGACTGGCAGTAAACTTAAAGCAAGGAATGGTCAAGATGTCTAGAACTAGCTTTGTAATGCATTATGCTTTTCTATTTCTGCCATATTAATCATATATTTTTGAGTAAGTGTACATGTATCTCCCCATGATGTGGCCC
Organism: Hyla sarda; assembly: GCF_029499605.1. Classification (NCBI taxonomy): domain Eukaryota; kingdom Metazoa; phylum Chordata; class Amphibia; order Anura; family Hylidae; genus Hyla; species Hyla sarda. Next base: position 396,366,949 of record NC_079189.1, read on the forward strand.
TGTCATTATACAAAACTTTTGGTATGTTGCAAGGACATGTCAAAAGTTTTGGTCAGTCGGCGTTGAGTGTTCAGACCCCTACTGATATCTAGATATAGCCAGGAGAAGTATGCGGTAGCGTGCTACACCTCCCTAGTTGTCTCGATCTCTTAGACTTATAATGGAGCCATCTCCTCCTGCGACTGGACAGAAATCGCAGGTCGCCAGGGAGTGAAGAACTTTGTATAATGAAATTATACAAAGGTTTAAAGGATAATCTTTCATGTTGCAGTCTCTTAATACAGTAGATTGCATTATGTGAAAGTCAGAAGTTTTAACCTTTTAAAGAGTACCTGTCACCAAATGAAACTTGTTCCTTATGTAATTTTAAGACACTTTGCTCTTTACTTGCTGTTTAAAATTCCCAACCTTTATATGTTTTTAATGTGATTGAAAAATCGACAACTAGGTGGCTCTGTTCTGTTTCCTGTGCAAGTCAAACAGTTAGTTTGGCTGGCAGGAGACCAAAGTGATGTTGCGCCTTCTGGGAAACGCCCACTTTCTCCTGCTGGGAGCTCACACAATGTGAGCACGGGGCAAGGTATGATACAGAGCTTTTCAAAGCTCGGAAAAATTTTTAAGGGCAGGAGGGGTGTTAAGAGTAGTTAGGGAATATATGGTTTGATGACATGTACTCTTTAAAGGTCACAGAGCATGCCCAGAATCCTTTTCCCTTTGTTTCAGTGGGACACCTTGTGTCCATTGTGTCCTATGTACTTGGGGCTTGCAGTAAAGGATCTCTTTAATTACTTTGGCATCAGCTCAGACAAGATGGCTGCCCCATTATAATGTACAAAGAAATAAAATAAAAATTACAATCAGAAAATAGAAACCAATAAAAAAGAACATGTTTCAGTATTTGATCAGTAAAAATAATATTCTAGGTGATACATTCAGTTTAAGAAGTTCTTAATATAAGGAAGGGAGCAGCAATCATTTTAGTACTGCTTCTAACCCATTTTTCTTCTTTCCCATCTTGCAGATTCACCACCCTGCCTACCAGGTTTCTTTCATTGCAAGTCTGACTGTGTTCCCCTGTTTTCTGTCTGTGATGGTTCTTTTGACTGTGAGGATAAATCTGATGAAATGTCATGTTCATCATCTTGCAACTTTACACTGAAAGACTTTTATGGAGTCTTCTCCCCTCCTGGGTATCCAGGATCTCCACCCTTTCCTCTACCATCTCATTGCCGTTGGTTGATTAACTCTGAAGATAGCCGTGGACTTGCTTTGCAATTTTCTGCCCTACAGCTTTCTGAGCTAGATGCTCTTGTGGTTTATGAAAATAGTGTTGGGGACTTTCCACGCCTCCTTCGTGCCTTGTACCAACAGAGCAATGGCAAATCTGTCACAGTGGAGTCTGTTGGGGGCAGAGTAACCATCATTTATCAATACAACTCAAATATCCCTCATTATACCAATATTGATTCTCCTATAACATACGACTCTGGCTTTGGACTTTCCAACAATGAGAACCATGACCCTGGTCCTCGCTTTACTGACCAGATGGGATCACCACCTTCTCAGTTTCATTTCACTGGCTTTAACATGCACAATGGGTGGTATCCAACATTTCATTCTCGAGGATTTAATGCAACTTATCGTGTGCGGGGCTACTGCCTTCCTTGGGACCAGCCTTGTGGCTCCAGTCCAGGTCTGCTATGGGATGATGGAGTGGAGGTAGGTGGTGGCTGTTTTTCTGACTCACAGCGTTGTGACGGAACCTGGGACTGTGCTAATGGCAGAGATGAAGCTAACTGTTCAAATTGCCCTGAGGGGCATTTTCCATGTACAAGTGGTCGAGGCTGTTACCCCATTACGGAGCGGTGTAACTACCAAACTTCTTGCCAAGATGGTACAGATGAAAGAGGCTGTCGTGGATGTCAGCCTGGTGGCTTCCATTGCGATCTGGAGCGCTGTGTGTATGAGGCATGGGTATGTGATGGTCAAGCCGATTGTCGAGATGGAAGTGATGAAAAAAACTGTGGCTATGCACTTCCCCGTAAAGTGATTGCGGCTGCTGTTATAGGAAGCTTAATCTGTGCTACTTTACTTGTTGTAGCATTAGGATGTACATGCCGACTCTATACTTCAAGAGCACGGGAGTATAGGTGAGCATCAATAGTACTATATAAGAACATTCTGAATAATGATAAAGTATACACTGCAAATTTAACATTTTCTTTTTCACAGCATATTTGCACCTTTATCTCGGATTGATGCAGAATTGATCCAGCAGCAAGCACCACCTTCCTATGGACAGCTGATAGCTCAAGGAGCTATACCACCCGTTGAGGACTTTCCCACTGAGAATCCTAGTGATGTAAGTGTTCATGCCGTCGTTTAGCTGCTTATCCCAATATTCCTCTTCGCACTTTTGTTGTCTTTTTTAGGTCAAAAAAAAAAAAAATGTACAACACATCTAGTAAACTAAGAGTAATGACAAAGTAAGTGTGACAGATACTTTCTTCTCCAATCCAATAATTGTCTGCTTTTTCAGACGCCGGCGTGTTTACCTGACACGCAGCTACCCCGGACACGGCTCCGGCACTCGCTGACATTGCAGCGTCCTATGTACATTATCTCCTGAACGGCTCTAATACCCGGCACTCTCTTATCTCGTACGATCCAGCGGACAGATTGATCTAAGACTATGAGAAATGTCTCCACAGATCCCTGGACACAGGTGTTTAAACGGAGAGCCGGGTATATATTGATGCTGTCAGTCTTTGATGTTTGACTTCTAACTAGGTGTCACTGCTGATTACCAGCCCCCCCCCCCCCCCCTATAAAAAAAAGAGGGTACATACAGTGATATCAATTAGTGTGATATATATGACTCCAGAGCACTTGTCTATTGTATACCTAAATCCCCTGAAGAAGTCTAAGGGGTAATTCTTTATACCATACCCCTACATAAAAATGCGTTGGGATAATGGGAATTCTATTTACGCTGTGATAATAATTGGTATTAAGGAGCATACAATCACAGATTGGTGATGTCTCGATAACAACTACTGTCATACATCTATGTAACTTGCGTCATAGTGGGCTTATAACCCCTATTTAAGCCGCACCTTACGTGCTTGATGCACGATTGTTTTTTAACAATTTTCTGGTTTTCTATAATTGTTGGATTAATATTTTAAGTGATATAATTAAAAGTTATATTTTATAAGGCACCTCAGTCCTTGGTAGGGACAGTCTATTATTTTCTTGTCTGCTTTTTGACAATAATGTAATTCCTAAAATTATGTTGAACTACTGTAGCGTTAGTTTCAAACACAGAGGCCTAAGCTATTTAATTCTTGTAGATAGTGTAAAAAGCATCCAATGTATCATATAGTTGTTTATGCTGTTTGATAAATCGGTTGTATTCTTAAAGTGTAGACAGTTATCAAAAGTCGGTGCATTGGATTTTCACCACCCAACCCTGTTTGCGGCTTAACACTTACCCCCACATAGAGAAAATATAATTGTTCAGCCGTTTTGTGTATTTACACATGTTTGTGTATCTTGAACATTCAGCCAACATTTATTAAGAATGTCTTGAAAGAGCAGAAGAAAAAAATCGGCAACTCGCCTCGACCAGCTGATTGAATTCTTCTTTTTATTGCATACTCGCATAAAAGTTACATAGGAAGAGGGTAGTGGGGGGGGACACAGGATGGCGACCAAGCTCCGTTTCGCATGGTGATCGTCCTTCCTCCGGCAATGGACGGAGGAAGCACGATCACCATGCGAAACGAAGCTTGATCGCTGTAACTTTTATGTGAGTATGCAATAAAAAGAAGAATTCAATCAGCTGGTCGCGGTGAGTTGCCGATTTTTTTTCTTCTGCTCTTTCAAGACATCTCCCTGCACTATTCTCAATCAGAGCACCACCTTCAGCATTTTTAAGTCCAGATCTGCCATTCTCCTATTGTTCCATATTTATGTATTGCCACCTTTTACACCAAAATTCTGGCGCATGGTGTTGCATTTTAAGACCCATAATAAATGTGGTGCAAGTAACTTAAAACTATTTTTGGTGCAAATTATGTAAGAATTTTTCATGTTTCATTGAACACTGAAAAATACTGAACTATTTTGAGCTCCAGCAGTCTATGTGCACTTACAGCAGTGATGGACAACTGGGCCCTCTATGGCCCCTGCTCTCCCTTCCCTCTTCCCCATAAATGCATTTGATGTGTTTTCTATCTTTGAAGCAAAATATACCATCTCCACACCAGTGACTATTTGGAATCATAAGTATCGGTAGCAGACTGTGGAATTTCCACCCTTAAACTGTACTTGTCTTTGTTAATGAGTTTTTAAATAATTTAGATCATACCATTATATAAATATATAATATATAAATATACTATTATATTTGTAATATACATTGATTAAAAAAATGTGTATATTTTTGGGTGAAAAAATGCGGTTCCTGCAGCTATTGCCTGTGTGTCTCTGTGAGAAGTTCAAATACAGGTCAGGACAAGCAGGGTTCTGTGCAGGCTTCTGGCTTGTTAATCATCTTGATGTCCCAGAGACTCACTGTACAGAGCCCTGCTTGTTGTCCACGGTGCACAGAGCCCTGCTTGTTGTCCAGGGTGCACAGAGCCCTGCTTGTTGTCCAGGGTGCACAGAGCCCTGCTTGTTGTCCAGGGTGCACAGAGCCCTGCCTGTTGTCCAGGGTGCACAGAGCCCTGCCTGTTGTCTACGGTGCACAGAGCCCTGCTTGTTGTCTACGGTGCACAGAGCCCTGCTTGTTGTCTACGGTGCACAGAGCCCTGCTTGTTGTCTACGGTGCACAGAGCCCTGCTTGTTGTCTACGGTGCACAGAGCCCTGCTTGTTGTCTACGGTGCACAGAGCCCTGCTTGTTGTCCAGGGTGCACAGAGCCCTGCTTGTTGCCCAGGGTGCACAGAGCCCTGCTTGTTGCCCACGGTGCACAGAGCCCTGCTTGTTGCCCACGGTGCACAGAGCCCTGCTTGTTGCCCACGGTGCACAGAGCCCTGCTTGTTGCCCACGGTGCACAGAGCCCTGCTTGTTGCCCACGGTGCACAGAGCCCTGCTTGTTGCCCACGGTGCACAGAGCCCTGCTTGTTGCCCACGGTGCACAGAGCCCTGCTTGTTGCCCACGGTGCACAGAGCCCTGCTTGTTGCCCACGGTGCACAGAGCCCTGCTTGTTGCCCACGGTGCACAGAGCCCTGCTTGTTGCCCACGGTGCACAGAGCCCTGCTTGTTGCCCACGGTGCACAGAGCCCTGCTTGTTGCCCACGGTGCACAGAGCCCTGCTTGTTGCCCACGGTGCACAGAGCCCTGCTTGTTGCCCACGGTGCACAGAGCCCTGCTTGTTGCCCACGGTGCACAGAGCCCTGCTTGTTGCCCACGGTGCACAGAGCCCTGCTTGTTGCCCACGGTGCACAGAGCCCTGCTTGTTGCCCACGGTGCACAGAGCCCTGCTTGTTGCCCACGGTGCACAGAGCCCTGCTTGTTGCCCACGGTGCACAGAGCCCTGCTTGTTGCCCACGGTGCACAGAGCCCTGCTTGTTGCCCACGGTGCACAGAGCCCTGCTTGTTGCCCACGGTGCACAGAGCCCTGCTTGTTGCCCACGGTGCACAGAGCCCTGCTTGTTGCCCACGGTGCACAGAGCCCTGCTTGTTGCCCACGGTGCACAGAGCCCTGCTTGTTGCCCACGGTGCACAGAGCCCTGCTTGTTGCCCACGGTGCACAGAGCCCTGCTTGTTGCCCACGGTGCACAGAGCCCTGCTTGTTGCCCACGGTGCACAGAGCCCTGCTTGTTGCCCACGGTGCACAGAGACCTGCTTGTTGCCCACGGTGCACAGAGACCTGCTTGTTGCCCACGGTGCACAGAGACCTGCTTGTTGCCCACGGTGCACAGAGACCTGCTTGTTGCCCACGGTGCACAGAGACCTGCTTGTTGCCCACGGTGCACAGAGACCTGCTTGTTGCCCACGGTGCACAGAGACCTGCTTGTTGCCCACGGTGCACAGAGCCCTGCTTGTTGCCCACGGTGCACAGAGACCTGCTTGTTGCCCACGGTGCACAGAGACCTGCTTGTTGCCCACGGTGCACAGAGACCTGCTTGTTGCCCACGGTGCACAGAGACCTGCTTGTTGCCCACGGTGCGCATATATATGTACTTAATGCACCATGACGTACATTTACGCTCCATCATGACCGCGAGCATCGGTCCGGGAGCCAGGGTTCCGTCGGTAATGGCGGACATCCACGATCGTGCGGATGTCCACTATTAACGTCTCAGATACCGTGATCAATACAGATCACGGCATCTGCGGCAGTGCGGTACATTAAATGGATGATTGGATCGCCCGCACCGCTGCTGCGGGGTTCCGATCATCCATAATGGCGGACAGAGGTCCCTTCACCTGCCAGAGGACAAGATCACGATAATACTGATCAGTGCTATGCCCTATGCATAGCACTGAACAGTATTAACAATCAAATGATTGCTATAAATAGTCCCCTATGGGGACTGGGGACTATTAACCCCTTAAGGACTCAGCCCTTTTTCACCTTCAGGACTCAGCCTTTTTTGCAATTCTGACCACTGTCACTTTATGCATTAATAACTCTGGGATGCTTTTACCGTTTATTCTGATTCTGAGATAGTTTTTTCGTGACATATTCTACTTTAACATAGTGGTAAATTTTCGGTGTTATTTGCATTTTTTGTTGGTGAAAAATCCCCAAATTTAATGAAAATTTTGAAAATTTGGCATTTTTCTAACTTTGAAACTCTGCTTGTAAGGAAAAGGCATATTCCAAATAAATGTTATATTGATTCACAAATACAATATGTCTACTTTATATTTGCATCATAAAGTTGACATGTTTTTACTTTTTGATGACATCAGAGGGCTTCAAAGTAGAGCAGCAATTTTCAAAACTTTCATGAAAATTTCTAAATCTGAATTTTTCCGGGACCAGTTAAGTTTGAAGTGGATTTGAGGGGCCTTTCTGTGAGAAATACCCCATAAATGACCCCATTCTAGAAACTAAACCCCTCAAAGTATTCAAAATAACATTGAGAAAGTTTAACCCTTTAGGTGTTTCACAGGAATAGCAGCAAAGTGGAGGAGAAAAATCAAAATCTGCATTTTTTACACTAACATGTTCGTGTAGAAATTTTTTTTCCCCAAAATTTGTAGCCCAATTTCTCTTGAGTATGGAAATACCTCATATGTTCACATAAAGTGCTCTGCGGGTTCACTACATGGCTCAAGAGGGAAAGAGCAACTGTGGGATTTTTTTAAACAAATTTTGCTGTCATGGTTTTTGGGGGCCATGTTGCATTTAGAAAGTCCCCATGGTGCCAGAACAGCAAAATAACCCCCACATGGCATACTGTTTTGGAAACTACACCCCTCAAGGAACGTAACAAGGGGTATAGTGAACCTTAACACCTCACAGATGTTTGACGACTTTGCGTTGAAGTTGGACGTGAAAATGGAACATTTGATTTTTAACACTAAAATTATGGTGTTACCCCAAATTTTTCTTTTTCACAAAGGGTAATAGGTGAAAATGGACCCCATAACTTGAAGCCCAAATTAGGAAAACGCCCCATATGTGGACATTAAGTGCTATGCTGGCGCACTACAATGCTCAGAAGAGAAGGAGCAAAATTTGGCTTTTTGAAAGAGAATTTTGCTGAAATGGTTTTTGAGGGGCATTTTGCATTTAGAAAGTCCCCAGGGTGCCAGAACAGCAAAAAAGAACACATGGCATACTATTTTGGAAACTACATGCCTCAAAGAACTTAACAAGGGGTATAGTGAACCTTAACACCCCACAGGTGTTTGACGACTGCGTTGAAGTTGGACATGAAAATGGAAAACTTTATTTTTTTTAAAGGGGTTGTGCGCTGCCCTGCAGTTCGGAGCTCCGCTCACAGCGTCCGGAAGTTCATTACTCCGAACGCTGTGTGCAGGCTTCCGTGTTCGCAGCTGACGGGCGTGACGTCACGCCCGGCCCCTTCGTGACGTCTCGCCCACCCCCTTGTGACGTCACGCCCGCCCCCTCCCATAGACTTTCGTTGAGGGGGCGGGCGAGACGTCACGAAGGGGCCGGGTGTGACGTCACGCCCGGCGGCTGCGAACCCGGAAGCCCGCACACAGCGTTTGGAGTAATGAACTTCGGGATGCTGTGAGCGGAGCTCCGAACTGCAGGGCAGCGCACAACCCCTTTAACACTAAAATTATGGTGTTACCCCAAATTTTTCTTTTTCACAAGGAGTAATAGGAGAATATGGACCCCAAAATTTGAAGCCCAATCGCTCCCGATTAAGAAAACACCCCATATGTGGATGTTAGGTGCTCTGCTGGCGCACTACAGGTCTCAGAACAGAAGGACCGCCATTGGACTTGTGGAGAGAGAATTTTGATGAAATTGAAGTCAGGGGCCATGTGCATTTACAAACCTCTCATAGTGCCAGAACAGCAGGAACCCCCCACATGTGACCCCGTTTTGGAAACTATACCCCTCACAGAATTTAATAGGGGGTGCAGTAAGTATTTACACCACACTCTCCTTTGACAGATCTTTGGAACAGTGGGCTGTGCAAATGTAAAATTACATTTTTCATTTTTCACGGACCACGGTTCCAAAAATCTGTCATACACCTGTGGGATGTAAATGCTCACTGTACCCCTTGTTACATTCTGTGAGGGGTGTAGTTTCCAAAATGGGGTCACATGTGGGGTTGGGGTCCACTGTTCTGGCACCATGGGGGCTTTGTAAACACACATGGCCTTCAATTCCAGCTTAATTCTCTCTCCAAAAGCTCAATGGCGCTCCTCTTCTGAGCCTTGTAGTGCGCCTGCAGAGCACTTTACATCCATATATGGGGCATTTCCATACTCAGAAGAAAAGGGGTTACAAATTTGTGGGGGCTTTTTTCCTATTACCCCTCGTGAAAATTAAAAATTTGGGATAACACCAGCATTTTAGTGAAAAAAATTAAAAAAAAATCATTTTCATGTCCAACACATATGCACTTAACCTCCATGATGGGTCCATTTACATAAAAAAATAAGCTGTACAATGTGCAACTCGATTACCAAATGTCTAATGAAAAAGGGTCACCAGCTGGATCTGTGTCTTATTGCTGCATATTCCACCATAAACAGTTTGTGATATTTGTAATTGCAGTTTAAAGTGGAAATGAGAGAGCATTCCTGCCATGGGTTAACAGACCTGAGACATAAAGACAAATAAATTAGGAGTGGACAGGAAATAACAGGAGGATGGGACACAGAGATTGCTCACTTGTAGGAGGCAAAAAAACTGCATAAATATGAACACCTACGACAGTGGTTCAGAATAGAAACACACAGAGAGGAGGATAAAAAGGAAGAGCATGCACACAGTGTCATTCTCTGTGAGTGTCCCACACTGACACCACCAATCATTTTAATAACTGGCAATTATACCTGTAATGGAAGAGAGGAGAAAGTGTTTCCTGGAACATTCTCTGTCTCACAAAATGAATCCTCTCTGTGCTCAATCTGGTGGTCTCTAGAAATGTTCGTGCTGGGAATTTACCTGCTTTTTATCTAGGGTGTGTTTTACTAGCCGTTGACACCATGCATAATTAAAAGGGTATGTAAACTTTAAAGGGTTATTCTGAAGATTATTTTTTCTTTTACTAACTGTGCTCAGGGTGCAGTTAAATAGGAAAAAATAACCCTATACCTGCTCTTTGCTGCCAATGTCACAGTGTTGCTCTCTGCTGCTGTTCCTTGTGATGTTGTTGGCACAAGGACCTGCTTGCTGAGCCAAAAAGTCCCTCTCAGTGACTGCTACAGCCAATTACTGACTATAGATGGTTAGCTCTTTGGGCAGTCATTGGCTGCGGTGTTAAGAGGATTAGGAAGTAAAGACCAGCAGTAGACCCAGGAAGCATTACAACAGGAGTAGTGGGGATCAGTAAGGTGAGTACTACTTCTTTTTTTATTTTACAAATTCGCGGGGCAAACCCCTTTTAAAGGGATGCTCCAGTGGAAAACATTTTTTTTTAATCAACTGGCACCAGAAAGTAAAACAGATTTGTAAATTACTTCTATAAAAAAAAATCGTAATCCTTCTAGTACTTATAAGCTTCTGTATGCTCCACAGGAAGTTCTTTTCTTTTTAAATGTATTTTCTGTCTGGCCACAGTGCTCTCTGACACCTCTGTCCATGTCAGGAACTGTCCAGAGAGAGGAGCAAATCTCCCTAGCAAACCTCTCCTGCTCTGGACTGTTCCTGACATGGACAGAGGTGTCAACAGAGAGCACTGTGGTCAGACAGAAAGGAAATTCAAAAAGAAAAGAACTTCCTGTGGAGTATATAGCAGCTGATAAGTACTAGAAGGATTAAGATTTTTAAATAGAAGCAATTTACAAATCTGTTTTAATTTTCTGTCATCAGTTGAATAAAAAAAAGTGTTTTTGTTACTCTTAATGATTAACACATGATCATCTGTTAGAATAAATCCTTTTAAAAGATAATAGTTATAGATTTTTAGTAGATTTTCATCTTTTAAGTATACATGTATTGTCAGAAGCCATAAGTTGCTTCTATAACAGTCTAATATAAGTTGTCCAACATTAAAAGGAGTAATAGGTAATCAGTATTTATTCTGCTTTTATCATAGGGCTCAATTATGGGAAACCTCCGCAGTCTACTACAGTTCCTGCATCAGACACCACCTCTTCCTGCTGGTGGCCTAAATGAACTGCCTCCTAGACGCCGCCCCCCTCGTCCTGTTCGGCGCCTTCTTCGAAGACTTCGCAGATGGGGTCTTCTTCCGCCCCGAACACAGGGGACACAAACTGAACAACCTCAGAATCCATGCACTGGTCCATCACTCCTGACGTCAGAAAGCACTGATCAAACCTCTGCTCCACTACTTCCATTGAAGACTCCTTTAGATTCTCCTAGTTATTCCTTGTCCTTGACTGAGCCTTCAGCTTCTTCCCAGCACACCTCCCCAGTGGAAGATAGGAGTGGACTAATGATCGGGATGATGCAGGTGGTGCGGGAAAGGGTTTTGCCTCCCCTTGGTGCAGAAGATCTCTCAAATGGAAGGTTTGGGGAGGGTGCTGTAGGGCTTGAAGGACCTGAAGAGGAGGATGAAATGCTGCTGTTGCCATTAGCAGAAGGCTATGATGGGGCAGCAGGAGATGTAGGGTTAATTTTATGTTAGCATAGCTTCTTCCCTATCTTCTCATGAAATATTTGCACATAGTGAAGGGTTTTGTAAGAGCTTGTATACACTTGCCCTGATCCCTGCTTGAAGCTTAGTGAAGCTGAAATCTGATAACAAATGGGCTTAGTAGAAAAGATGAACGTCAGCTCAAAGACTGTGTAGAGTAAAAGTTGCCCATAGCAACCAATCAGATTGCTTCTTTCATTTTTGAGAGTCCCTTTTAAAATGAAAGAAGCAATCTGATTGGTTTGGGCAACTGGTCAACTTTTCCTTTGCACAGGTTTTGATAAATCTCCCCCAATGTGCTGAGATTCTAATGCAGTGGTCTCAAACTGGTGGCCCTCCAGATGTTGCAAAACCTTAACTCCCAGCATTCCCACAGCCATTAGCTGCAGAAAATGGCTGTCTGGGCATGTCCAGGCCTGCTGGGAGTTGAAGTTTTGCAACATCTGGAGGGCCGCCAGTTTGAGACTCCTGATCTAATGACTTCTGTCTATCATCTATAACCAGCTGTGTTCCATGTTTGTTGAATTCACTATGGATTCATAAGCCGTTCTAATTTAGTGTAATTTAGTTTTGCAGAAGCATACCACAGTCTCTATGAGGGAGATTTATCAAAACCTGTCCAGAGGAAAAGTTGCTGAGTTGCCCATAGTAACCAATCAGATCACTTCTTTCATTTTTGAAAAGGCCTTGTTTAAAATGAAAGAAGTGATCTGATTGGTTGCTATCGGCAACTCAGCAACTTTTCCTCTGCACAGGTTTTGATAAATCTCCCCCATATATGTGTGTATGTACAGATTGTATATAGATAACTTAGTACATTACATTACTTACAATGTAGGGCTCATCAGTAACAGTCTGTATTATAGCCCAGAGCTGCATTCATCATTTGGTTGTTTCATTCAACAGACACATCCCCAAAGCTTTATCTTCTCAATGTAAAGGGCCTTCGAGAGTGGTGTAAAGTCTATGGGAGTGATTTACTAATTCTGTCTAATATTTAGAGAGTGTAAATCTGCGCAAATTCCTAGACATGTTGGACACTGTTGTCGATACTTTACTCCAAGAAACATTGGCCCTGATTTACTATTGTAACCCCAATCTGTTTTGTTGGGTTGTGTGCCAAAATGTGGGGTATTGTGCCACAAATTGTGCCTGCACCAATTTGCAACCAAAAAAAAAAACCTGACCAATTTTACTTAGAAAACCCGAAAAAGTGTTCTTTTTCCGTCCTGTGTCTTAGAGACTAGGACAGCCCCATAGACTTACATAATGAGAATATGCTAAGCGCGTGCTGCTCCTGGTTCGTAATCATGCTAGGCCTATGACATGTCAAAGGTTTTATTTCATGACAGGTACATTTTAAAATGAAAACTTTCTTTGTTATCCATGGCAAGCAATCACATCACAGCTTTGATTTCATACAACACTCTTTAAAAATCAACCACCAGTGCAAGCAGTGTGCAGATGTTGAACAAGCAAGGAATACTCAGAGTTTAACACTGTGAATGCAGCTCTTTAGATTCAGGTTTATAACCCCTTCCTGACACAGTTTTTTTTCTTGGTTTTTCATCCTCCCCTTCCATAACCTTTTTTTATTTTTCTGTTGACTGTGTTATGAAAACGTTTTTAATTGCCCCATTTAGTGTACCATATCAGGTGTTAAAAAACTTTTTGGGGGTGACATGGGGGGAAAAAAAAACACCATTTCTCCATTGTTTTGATAACATGTTAACGCGGGTCACTTTAATTAAGACAATAACAAATGTATATAGTTTTAATTTTTTTGACAAAAAAATTACTTCTTATTGGGACCATTTTGGTGAACGATGACTTTTTATTCCCTGCATTTTTTAAGGCCAGAACATGTGGCATTTTTTACAGTATTCACCATGTGGGATAAATGGAGTGAGGATATACTAGTTGGTGACACCAATTATATTCAATTTCCTTTGTAAGATTTTGGGAAAGAAGGTATTCTTAAAATTTTTATATTTTGAGGTTTTTTTTTTCTCGTTTGGTTTTAGTTTTTAATAATTTTAGTCCGTCTAGGGGATATATACTAAAGGTTATTATGCTGGATCCTACAGTAATCCCCAGACAATCCAACACACGCCAACAGATTGTGTTGTGGGGGCAAGGGTTTGATCCCCAAGCCCCCTCTCTGTCCAACTGCTTAACTGCCACAGTTGTTTTTGACCCCAGCATATGAGTGGGTATACAGCTGGCAGTGGAGTTATCTCTGATCTCAACCACTACCTTACAGTGTTAGCTGTAGTAAACTTTTTGCCTATGTACATTATATGGCAGAGGTCAAGAAGGGGTTCAAAATGATTGCCAAGCTTTAAGATATGCCAACAGTGTTCAATAAATTGACACCCTTGCCAATCTTGGGTTATCGCCTCTGTTTACATCAGTTCATACTGCATAATTATACATTGGGACAAAGCTGCATTAACGTGCAAATTATGGCATTATACATTAAAACCTGGATAACACTTTTAAAGTAAAGTATTTGCAAAGGTGTTTGACTTTTGATATGGATTCATGTTATATATAAACTGCAAAATGCTGTACAGTAGGCTTTTTTGTAGGCCCCTCAAAGCAAGACTATAGAGAGGGGTGTGATGTTACAAGGGGCGTGGTGGACCCCTGCAGCACGCACACAGCGTTCAGAACTAAATGTTCTGAACACTGGCCAATGGAGTACCCCTTTAAGGTTGCTTTTGCATAAGTGAATTTAAGGTGCATTCCCCCAAGAAGTCTTGTTTTTTTGGGGGGGGGGCAAAGGTATGAATGTGAATAGAATGCCCTGAATAGATAAATGTATACAAACCCTAACATTTACCATGTGACTGTACACTCCTGCCTTGCCATGCGGTCTAATGTGAAAAAGTGAAATTGCGTAAGACAGTGGTGACTGGACTTGTCTGATGTATCAAATGCTATATTGGTGTTCTTGACTTAGTTGTAGACTTTAGAGCATTCCCACAAGTATTCTCAATTCCCTTGAGGTAAGAAGTGGGCAGAGACACATAGGATACATCCCTTTGACTTATAAAAATAGAATACACAAATTCTTACAGGACTGAAAAGCTGTGGCTCTGTTCTTGTACAATCGCCAGCGAATTAGAGTAGCAGACAAGTGGAGATTTGCTGCAAACTTTTTCCTAAATGGAAAATTGGACATTGGCAGTAAAAATGCACAACATTTCCATGACTTATGCAGGGACATCTGCAGCAGTAAAATTCAAAGGTATTATATGTCCATCTTGTTAGTTTACAAAGAGTTTATGGTAGATATAACTACAAGCTGTTGCTTGATATGATATTTGATCTGCATCTGCTTTATTGGAGAAAATATAGACACAAGCGATGACCTAGACTTGTCCCGTGTGCTAGTAAAAAACCTAAGCAATCTGCAAACCAACTTGTGTATGTATTTACTCCATTTTTGCTGAACCTTCAAACTTTGGTGTAAGGATATTTATGGCCAAATAGGCTGTTGGAGAGATTTTTGAAGAAAGTCCCCCAAATTTTGCACTGTATTAAACGTGCTAAACATGACTGCTGTTGGATCTACCAAGACATATTGAGAGTACCTGAAAACAATGAAGTCATAAAGTAAGAAATTGAGGTTTACCATACTTAAATTGCTATAAAAAGGAAAAGTAGTGTATATGCGACAAAACTGCATGACAATCTTGGCTCAAACTGTGCTTATGATAAGACCTGCCCTCAGCTTTCCAGCTATGTTCAGCTATAACAGCTTGTTGGCATTTATTACTGGTTTGGTGGCCTTTTTTATGCAACTGTGCTTTATAGGAATTTTTCATTGTCACCAATAAAACTGCTAGATCATTGTGTATGCAGGCTTTAATAGGTCTTCCAGAAATGGGTAAGGAACCATTGCATATTACATATTTTCTTTACTGCAAAATGTCATTTGTTATGCATAATGAATGAAATGTGGCACAATACCAGAGTTCACAGTACAGAGTTGGCCTTTCTATATGTCTCTTAAAGGGAACCTGACATGTTGAAAATGCTGTATAATCTGTAAGTACTGTAACCTGTAAAAGCAAGTGGAGCTGAGCAGATAAATATTTAGTTTTGTGGAAAAAGTTTCTAGATAGCTTACCATTTATTCATGTAAATCTCTGCACATTCTGAGCTAAGTAGTCAAGTGGACGTCCTACCCAATGATTGACAGCTAGTTATTTATAAATGTGCATACAGAGAGAGCTGTCAGTCACTTAGTAGGACCGCCCACATGACTAGAAGGAAATTACTAGACATCCTGGAACTGTATATACGTCTGCATTGCTCCTTCTGCTCTATAACATGCTGCCTGCAGATTAGATTGCAATTACTTCATCACATAGTTTTTATTGATTTATAAATGTATAAGTAAACAAAAATAGATAAATTATGGGCAAAGCAGAGTATGGTAGCTCATACGCATAGAAGCAGATGTTATTACCACATCAAGCAAAAGTATAAACAAACTAGATTATTGACAAGAATACTTAGAAATGTTCATTTAGATAACTCCTAAAAGTTAGCAGTACTTCTGATGTGTTATGGAAGGACCAACAATTTGATGGCTACTTCAACAGGAACATGTAGATAAGTCTATCTACTTCACATTTTAGGTATCCCTTATAACAAGTTTTTAGTCGCTTAAAGCGTACCTGATACCACACACACTCACAAATAAAAAAAAGTTACTCAGTACCTAATCCTGATCATGTCCATCTAATTTAATGCCTCTATCACCTATATTTATTATGAAAATACCTCTTTTCATTAGCTCACAATGTTAGTTGTCTCAGGGGAAGGGGGCGTGTCCCTCCCTTGTGGTGGTGGGAGGTGATTGGTCTGTCTGCTCATCCAGCCTTGTCCATGACTTATCTCTTGTCCATGACACATGGACAAGCCTGATGGTGCTGTAGGACTGGTTACTGTACTAGTAAACACCAGATTACAAAATGCCTTTTTGTTTTCATCACTAATAATATATAAAATGTTTTTGGATCTGACAGTGCCCATTTAACAACTAAAGCAAAGGGACCGGCTCCAATATAAGAATGTCATGGTAAATGACTGTGTGATCTTCAATTGCAATTTCAATGTGACCTATTAAGAGGGGAAAATCCAAAGCACAATGCTCTGTGTGCTCATAATATTGATGTAAAATTCTTGTTTGAAAAATGTTGAGTTATCATGCTAAGTTCAGATTTTAGTTTGCATGAGTTTACAAGAATGCTGGTAATCCATGTCCTTGATATAGAGAACATTGCTTGTGTTCTTCAGGCCCAGTAATAGAGCACAATTTGTATCTTTTTAATTTCCAAGTGGTAATATAAATAGCCACTCTGAAGTGCCATACATTGAGTGGTAAGCCTGCTAAATAACATCATGATTGACCACTAAACTATTAATGCATTAGAAAGTGGCATGTGCATGGGATAGATGTTCTACTGTCTTTACAACTTGTCTATCTGGTTTCACTTTTTCCACCACAAATTTCTAGGTATTTGCTGTTTTGACAATCAGTGGGATAAAATTCTTTCCATGTTATGTCCCCACTTTTTCTACAAATACAAATTTCCCTGAGCATCTTTGTCGAATCCGTTGTGTAGAAATAGGATGAATCTTTTATTTTTCTATTGAAAAGTATACCTAAATCACAGAGTATTTTTATTCGGTTCACTGGATGTATAGGGGTCTTCAACAGATTTGCCTGGCTGAGGGTTCACACATTAGGGCCAGGTTTACACAGGGCAGTTTTTAATGATTTACTTTTTTTCTAACCATAACTTGATCCTACAGAGGAGGGATATATGAATGATCCCATAGATCCAGTCCCAGTAGTTAAAAAAAAAAAAAAAAAACCTGCAGTGTCAACCTGGCCTGATCATACGTCTGCTGCAGCTATGTAATGCTGTATTTGTTAATGACTAACATACCAGACGCTCAGAAACCTCCGAGAATGGGTTCATGATTGGTGTGGGTTTGCATGCTGTGCTTAAATTATTTATTTTCTGTGATTGTATAAAATAAATCCTTATGAAAGTTCTCATGTGTTGGGAATTATTTTTTTTCTTTTCTTTTAAATTGCACTCCAAAAGCTATATCAGTAAGGTTGTGGGAACAGTTGCTGGCACTGTACATACCCTAGATACATGCTGCAATAAGACCCTAAATACAAAGCACATACTGCTCCATAGCAGTCAAAAGATTAAGCACTCTGTAAAAGGCACATACTAGGACCATACTCATTAAAGGGGTACTCCGGTGGAAAACCTTTTTTTTTTTTTTTTTTTTTTTTTTTAACCCCTTAAGGACCAAGGACGTACCGGTACGTCCTTGGTCCTGCTCTTCTGATATAACGCGGGGTTACACAGTAACCCCGCGTCATATCATGGTGGGCCCGGCGTCATAGTGAAGCCGGGCCCCGCCTCTAATAGCGCGCAGCGCCGAGCGCTATTAACCCTTTAGCCGCGCGCTCAGAGCTGAGCCGCGCGGGTGAAAGTGAAAGTTCCCGACTAGCTCAGTCGAGCTGTTCGGGATAGCCGCGGCTAATCGCGGCATCCCGAACAGCTGACAGGACAGCAGGAGGGCCCCTTCCTGCCTCCTCGCTGTCCGATCGCCGAATGACTGCTCAGTGCCTGAGATCCAGGCATGAGCAGTCATGCGGCAGAATCGTTGATCACTGGTTTCTTATGAGAAACCAGTGATCAACATAGAAGATCAGTGTGTGCAGTGTTATAGGTCCCTATGGGACCTATAACACTGCAAAAAAAAAGTGAATAAAGATCATTTAACTCCTCCCCTATTAAAAGTTTGAATCACCCCCCTTTTCCAATAAAAAAAAACACAGTGTAAATAAAAATAAACATATGTGGTATCACCGCGTGCGGAAATGTCCGAATTATAAAAATATATCATTAATTAAACCGCTCGGTCAATGGCGTGCGCGCAAAAAAATTCCAAAGTCCAAAATAGTGCATTTTTGGTCACTTTTTATATCATTTAAAAATGAATAAGTCCTATCAATGCAAAAATGGTACCGTTGAAAACTTCAGATCACGGCGCAAAAAATTAGCCCTCATACCGCCCCATACACGGAAAAATAAAAAAGTTATAGGGGTCAGAAGATGACAATTTTAAACGTATTAATTTTCCTGCATGTAGTTATGATTTTTTCCAGAAGTCCGACAAAATTAAACCTATATAAGTAGGGTATCATTTTAATCGTATGGACCTACAGAATACATATCAGGTGTCATTTTTACCGAGAAATGTACTACGTAGAAACGGAAGCCCCCAAAAGTTACAAAACAGCGTTTTTTTTCAATTTTGTCGCACAATGATTTTTTTCCCGCTTCACCATAGATTTTTGGGCAAAATGAATGACGTCATTACAAAGTAGAATTGGTGGCGCAAAAAATTAGCCATCATATGGATTTTTAGGTGTAAATTTGAAAGAGTTATGATTTTTTAAAGGCAAGGAGCAAAAAACGAAAATGCAAAAACGGAAAAACCCCCGGTCCTTAAGGGGTTAAATGTACTGGTGCCAGAAAGTTAATTACTTCTATTAAAAAAATCTTAATCCTTTCAGTACTTTTTAGCAGCTGTGTGCTACAGAGGAAAATCTTAATTTTTTTAATACATTTTTTGTGTTGTCCACAGTGCTCTCTGCTGACCTGATGCTCATATAAGGAACTGTCCAGAGCAGGAGAAAATCCCCATAGCAAACCTATGCTACTCTGGACAGTTCCTGACACTGACAGAGGTGTCAGCAGAGAGCACTGTGAACAACACAAAAAAGAAATTCAAAAAGTAAAGAATTTGCTCTGTAGCAAACAGCTGCTAAAAAGTACCAAAAGGACTAAGATTTTTTAATAGAATTAATTTACAAATCTGTTTAAATTTTTGGCACCAGTTCATTTAAAAAAAAAAAGCTTTTTAAAGGGGTATTCCAGTATTTGGGTTTCTTCAGCCATGATGACAAGTTATAATACTGTGTAATATGCTTATATTTCCTCCTGCTGTCTTATTTTCGTGCACAGGACTCGGAAGTGCCATGCAAGTCTTTTTAATTAACTGCTGTCTCTGACCTGATGTACTAAGGGCCCATTCATAAGGTGGAATTTCTGGATGGAAAAAGCCAGTGCTAGGACTGCTCGGAAATGCGCCTTCTCCATAGACGGCAATGCATTTCTGAATGGATTCCGCAGAAGGAACATGTTCACTCTTTCTGCAGAGTCCAGAATGTATGTTTCCACAATAGGTGTTTGTCACAGAAATTCTTCCATATGCACAGTGAAGCAGAATCCCAATGAAAGCAATAGAAATCTATTGCAACAGAGTTTTCGAGCAGAAATACCGCTATGTGGATGGGGCCTTAGAGTGTTGGCTTTTTATTAGTATGGAGTGTTGGTTCAGATTTGCGTGATTCCACTTTCTTTTCTATTGGGACACACAGTTCTGACCATCTTTTTCTTGGGAATTTCCAGCCATATATTCCTAGGATTATGTATGAATTCAATAGTAAATAGGTTGGGTTGTGAGAATACGCCCCTTTTCTGGATGCCCATGCCCCTGTTTCGGATTTGTATGTTTTTATTTTTGTGCCTAGCACCACAAATTCTGGTACACAACCCGACGAACGCAGATCTGGTTCACCAAAGTAGATTAGGGCCATTGTCATAAGTCCCATGGACTACAGGAGAACGTGGCTATTCTGCAGTGGGTGGGTAGGTGGATAGCATTACTTCACCCTGCCATCCACCCACCCACTGCAGCATAGCCACGCCCCCTGGAGACCATGTGACTTAGAACATATTGTCTATGGCCACGTGGAATGCTCGGATATGTCTGGAACCGTAAAATAAAGAGACTTGCTCTATAATACTTCCGGCTGTGGGTCCTCTCCTCTACATGAAAATGGGACATAGTGGCGCACAGACATAATAGAAGCATATTACACAGTATTAAAACTTGGCACCATGGGCTCAATGGTTAAAGAAAAATCTTGGAATAACCCTTTAAAGTTTCTTTACATGTGCAATATGCTACACATATTTGATGCTACAGATTTAAAGCTGTGTTCAGTCATTTAGTTTACATTTAAAGTCTGCATCATTAAATACACACAGGACACTACATTTCAATACACTGTTAGTTCACATGTCTTTATTTTTTGGTGCACTTTAAATAACTTACGTCCCAATCCTTAATAATAAAGGTACACTGTTTGTACACTGTTTTTTGCAGATACGTCAATGTGAAATTTATTTAGCAATCCATAACAAGGTAACGTTTCGGTCCAATGAGGACCTTCCTCAGACCAGATTGCTGAGGAGGCTGTGGATAGAAGATGTAGAACGGCTCATAGCCGTGTGTAAGCAATATGAAAAAGCTAGTTGCAGTGACTACAGGCCGCTTTTCATATTGCTTACACACGGCTATGAGCCGTTCTACATCTTCTATCCACAGCCTCCGCAGCAATCTGGTCTGAGGAAGGTCCTCATTGGACCAAAACGTTACCTTGTTATGGATTGCTAAATAAATTTCACATTGACGTATCTGCAAAAAATGTTTTACACTCTAAATGTAAAACATACAGGGGAGATTTATGAAGCGTTTTTGTCATCTTTTTGCTCTGTCACATAAATTGGTGGTGGTGGTTTTGCACAAAATTTTTTGTGACTTTTTGCAGTCATTTTTTACTATAATGCCTTTGGTGGACACTTTTAGATTTTCACTGCAGTGGTTACTTATTTATGAAGAACCACATAACACAAGCCCAGACCTGGATTACAAGAATGGCTGTGGACAGCATTTTAAAAAGTTGAAATTTTTTTGTGCAATGGGTTTAAAAAAAAAAAACTGTAGAGGCGGAAACCTACGAAAAATGTGTACTATCACCCTAGGCCGTGCACTATTTAATAAATCTGTGCATGTATACATTAGCGCCACACAGAAAACAATGGCAAATCCCCCACACACACAGTGCATAAAATACCTAAACGCTGACAAGTCTCTTTTTAAATACATTTATTTTGGGTAGGAATTTCAGTTTCCTATTGATAATAGTCACTGGAGCTGCTATTTGATTTATCGAGAGAATTGTGATACGCCAGGAGGGGGGAACGTTGATGGAGCACACATCCCCCAGCGGTGAAGTAAGTCTAATGCTACTTTCACACTGCCGTTGTGACCAGTACATCGGCTGCTGCTCCAAACGGCGGGAGTATAGTGGGAAAAAATTTTTATTGCATGCACTGTCTTTTTCTCCCACTATACTCTTGTAAAACAACGGACCCCATTACAATCAATTGGATCCGGGAGTTCCCATTGTGACCCGTCCTGATAATGGCCGTTAAAGACCAAATAAAGAATGGGAATGGCTCCCAAGGAGAAAAAAAAAAGAGGCAAATGGATGGAAGTGCAATAAATGATGGTCCTTGATCTTTTACTTAATATAGAACCTACAGAACTTGAGACTGAGGCTGTGATAGTTGTCTGGAAGAAACAGGCTTCTTATAAAGTGAGTGAGAGCGGTGGAATGGCTTAACACCCCACAATACCTCGGATATACAGGGTGGGCCATTTATATGGATACACCTTAATAAAATGGGAATGGTTGGTTATATTAACTTCCTGTTTGTGGCACATTAGTATATGTGAGGGGGGGGGACTTTTCAAGATGGGTGGTGACCATGGTGGCCATTTTGAAGTTGGCCATTTTGAATCCAACTTTTGTTATTTCAGTAGGAAGAGGGTCATCATTGTTTTTCTTGTGACACATCAAACTTATTGGGAATTTCACATGACCCTCTTCCTATTGAAAAAACAAAAGTTGGATTAAAAATGGCCGACTTCAAAATTGCCGCCATGGTCACCACCCATCTTGAAAAGTCCCCCCCTCACATATACTAATGTGCCACAAACAGGAAGTTAATATCACCAACCATTCCCATTTTATTAAGGTGTATCCATATAAATGGCCCACCCTGTATATTATTTATGAGATAAACCGGAGGTTTAGGTGATATATAGGTGATATATCGTAGTTTGTTGCACTGGTGAAGCTCTCCGTAATAAAGGGGAAGGAGGCCGGCGACACACGGCTGGTGGTAAGACCTCTTCACCATCTGTCTGAGGAATTGTGGACACTTGCAAAACATTGCACTATAACATATTAAGCACGATATGTTTTTTTAGGGGGATGTAACCGATCACATGTCCCCTAAGGTGCAACCAAGATGTCCAGGGTCCCCAAAGAACACTGGGGGTACTGGTAAAATAGAAAAATACATGAGAACATCCCCAGCATGGGTCAAAACCAGAAGTAGTAACAAGCAATCCCCCAGTTCAAAGGAGGGAGGGGAGAATACTGGATCCGGATTTATGGTCTTAAAGGACTTAAATGATAATGGGGAGGGAGGAAGCGGTGTTCAGTAAGGAGGCCACTATGGAGGTTATTGTCGAAGAGGTACGAGCCTGTGGCCTCTCATTAACAGACCTTAATACAATCTCATCTGAGATAATGATAATAATGGACAAGATTAACAAGCTAAGAGAGAGGACAAAAGAAGTGGAAAAGATCTTGCCATGTGCCCTTGAAGATCTAGGCAATCTGAAATGTGCACATCAAACGCTCAGGAAAGAGGTTGACGACATTAAGGATAAAGTTATTGATATGAAAGACCGCTCTTGAAGGAACAATATTCTGATTTTGGGGTTAACAGAAGAGGTGGGAAATGAAGCGTTAAGAGAATTTTGTACTAAGTGGATACAAGAAAAAGTAGGACTGGATGTGCTCTCATCGATGTTTGGGTTGGAGAGAATGCATCAGGTCCCAGCAAAAAAAAAAAACAGCCTGGGAGCTACCCTCGAACAGTGCTAATTAAATTGCTATCATCTTATGACTGGGACGCCTTCTTGAGAAAAATAAGAGAGACTGGCTCAGTTACATATGGGGGTTCAAAAGTGACATTTTATCCTGATTTTGCCAAGGAAACTCTGCTTAAAAGAGCCTCCTTTAAAGAAGTGAAGGTGAAACTAAATAAGGCTAGGATATCTTTCTCTCTCCTGTTTCCTGCAAGGCTGAGAATAATTTACAGAGATAATGTGGTCTTCTTTGTAGACTACCTTGAAGCTCAAAAATGGCTAGATCAAGAGGGCTTATAAGGAATCTCTCGATTAATATGTGAGGGAACTGGAGAGAAAATTAATCTTCCTTTGGTGTGGGGAATTAAGGGAGGGGGGTGGTCATGACAGAGCAAGAGGTCGGTATAGGTATACAGGCAAATGGTGGGGGTAGGGTGGGTAGGCCCAGCAGAGAGGGGTATGTGTTTTTGTTTTTTTTCCTGATTTATGGGGAAAGAAATGACGGTTAAATTCATGGCATGGAATGTGAGGGGTTTGGAGGAGGTTGACAAGAGGCTAGCTGTATTCGATTGTGTCAACAAACATTTGTCAGCTATAGTCTGCCTTTTAGAATTGCACGCCACAGCAAAAACCACAGGCAAATTCAAAATTCTCTAGTTACTCACCGGGGATTTCATTATACTTTCATAAGAACATTCCTCTAATTTTAAAAGGTACAAAGGTAGATCAGAGGGGACAATATAGATTTGTGCATGCATTAATTGGTACCTTAGAAATTATACTCGCCTGTTTTTATATTCCTCCGCCATTCAACCTCCGTCCAGTACAGGAGTTACTGACATTTCTTACAAACAAAGATCACCTTCCACTTTATATGGTAGGGGATTATAATTGTATAATGAATCCTGATATGGCTAGAGTAAGGGTGGGGGAAGAGAGGGGGAGGGCCCGAAGAGGTCAGACATTATTAAATAAAGTGGTGTTAGAAATGGGGGGGGAATGACCCCTGGCGTTTAATTGATCCTGAAAAAAATTAACTTTTCTTGTTTTTCGTTGTCATATGAGACTGCTTCACACATTGATATATTATTATGTAATGATGTTGGATTAAGACAAAGAATGTTAATTATGAATCCAGATCCATCTTGGACCACACTCCATTAATTTTTGATTTAGAAATTGGTAATATTAGGAAAATGGGAAGAAGACCGTTCAGACTGAATCCAAATTGTCTTAAAGTAATGGTAGATAAAGAGGAAATTAAGAAATCTCTTAGAATTTGGGGAAATCAATCAGGGTTCAGCATCTACTGGGATTGTGTGGGACGCCCTTAAAGCCGTGTTGAGGGGGTTTTACTATAGATCTTTACAAAGGAAAAAAAAAAAGAATTTTATATACACAGGAAAAGGAGGTAAGAGAACAGGTAAAAAGGGAAGAAGAAGCATTTGCAGGGATGCAGAATAGGGAGAATTACCAGAACCTAAAAGAGGCACAAATTTTTTTTTGCAGATTTCATGGTGAGGAAGGCGCAGCAGAAGAGGTTATTTATGGGGCAGAAGAATTTTGTTGAGAGTGAACGGCCAGGGCAATTTTTATCAGATGATTAAAGCTCAGAGAGAAAAATGTGAGATTCTGGCAATAAAAAAAAATCTATAAATATATAAATAATTCGCTGGTGGTAATGTTACGGAAAAACTGGTGTGAAGTTAATGAGAAGTGTTTTATTGAAGGAAACACTAAACGATGGGACAATTTGAATTTAATACACTTTAGTGGTGATATAGGGCAAGGGTTTTGGAAAAAAAGGGAGTGGAATATATGCACCAAATTGTTGAAAATGGTAAATTAAAGAAGTTTGAGACAATGCAGAGAGAGTTTGGCATAATGGATAAATGAAAATTGTGGTACGTTCAACTCTGAAGCAGTCAGATGCACAAAGAATAAAACGTTTTTTCAAATAAGCAAGCACCCCTTAATAGAATTCACTGAATGGGAAGATAATAGGAAAAGGTTGACGGGTGTTTTTTTTAAAGGAATTTCTTAATATTGAAACAAAGGTGGAGTATATAGATAGGATTAAGGAGAAATGGGATTTAGAAGTAGGGATTATAGAAGGGGAATCCTGGAAGCGCATTCTCAAAAATGTGGTATACTGTACCTCCAATAAATTATACCAAATGACCCAATTGAGATGGATTTACAGATTATATTACTCTCCTAGGCAGTTTAAATCAATGGGATGGGCACAAGGGACTAAATGTGGTGAAGAGGAGGTTGTTTTTTTCCATTTGTGTTGGGACTGTGGTCCGATACACAAGTTTTGCAATAAGGAACTCCAAATCATCAAAGGAGTCCTGAAGGTAAAATTGGAGTGTTCTCCAAGGGGTATTTTGTTAGGAGATTTGAAGGAGACATAAAAACATAATCTGCTATTACTTAATCTCTTCTTTTTTTTGGCCAGGTTGATGTTATTGAGGGGATGGTGGGAATCAAATGGACCAGATCCGGAGGGCTGGCTTAATTTGGTGAATAACATTTAAATTTATGAGAAATTAAGAAGTAGAGAATGAAAGAAAAGGGAAAGGAGTACAGTAGATCATGGGTAGTATGGAACCCTCCAAATGAGTCATGATAAAGATAAACAAAATGTTAGAGGCATTATTTTTTTTCCTCTCTGCTGGGCAAGGGTGGTTGGGAGGGGGGTTAGGGAGTGAGGATAATTTGTCTGTCCTGATTTAGCTTTTTTTTTTTTTATTAGTAGATGGATGTGTTGTATAATGATAAATAAAGATATATAAATAAAATAAAAAACACAAACAGCTCTTTATAAAGCATGGACTGATCAGATCAACCTGAGGGGCTAAACAGTTGGATCTGATCCATTCTAACCTCTAAGACCAGTGTTGTGATCTTGAGATTAAGTCATGTAAGTCATACTGTGCGATCAGATAGTTTATCATCTGCTCTAATTTAACTCATTTATGTGCCTATATTATGTTTTTTAGGATGCCTATATTATATCAATGTGGGTCATGGAATGGAGTATTGTATTCTATTGTATATTCCTTTTGAATATCCATGTAAATTTCTTGTTTTTTGTATATATAAAATATTAATAAAATGTTTTATAAAAAAAAGACCAAAAAAAGAGCCCAACGGACAATAGCAGTGTGAAAGTAGTCTTATGGGTGTATGACCGATTATCTATAAGTGGACATTGACGTAGAACCCCTGAGCGCTGTAATTTGTTTTTGCTCTTCTGCATTTTCTGAAATACAGGGACACAGGTCAGTAAAAGTGAACCCCACACTGTGAATACCTTTCTATTGTTGCCATCTGGGTCAGTTTTCCAGATCTGCCAATCATACCATGATTTGAGGTAGATGTTGGGGGTCGATGTTCATCTTCCCATCCTTTGAAACTGCACAACATAAGAATAAAGTGCCAATTGTCATGCTCCAGTCCCAAGATTTTGCTCCCCTCCATAAACTTTGTAGTAGAAATTTCCTGGCCTCTTCAAAGAGTTTATGTACTTTATTCCAGAGATTTAAAGGGGTACTCCACTGGAAATAATTTTTAAATAAGCTGGTGCCAGAAAGTTAAACAGATATGTAAATTACTTCTATTTAAAAATCTTAACCCTTCCATTACTTATCAGCTGCTGTATGCTACAGAGGAAGTTCTTTTCTTTTTTTAATTTCCTTTCTGTCTGACCACAGTGCTCTCTGCTGACAACTCTGCCCATTTTAGGAACTGTCCAGAGTATGAGCAAATCCCCATAGCATATCTGTCACGCTCCAGACATAGCTATCACGCCCACTCCCATAGGCTTGCATTGAGGGGCAGAGCGTGACGTCACACGGGGGCGGAGGCATGACACCGTCGGCCCTGTGATCAACAGTAATCAGACCCGGAGCGAACACGCTCCGGGGACTGATTACAAATGGGGTGCGACGTGCAAGATCACGGGGGTCCCCAGCGGCGGGACTCCCGCGATCAGGCATCTTATAAGATGTCTAAGCACCGGAGAACCCTTTATATGGGCACTCTCATTAAAACTAATTTGCACTCCTATTGCTTATGGTAAATAAAAAGTATTTCTAATATACTTTGTTTAATAAAAAAAAATGAAGTTTTCTTTGTTTTATTTGTGCTTAAAAAAAGCTCAAGAGCACAGTTTCCCCCATCTCATACACGGACTTTGGACCGAAGCCCAAACACAGGAAGGTGCAGTCTGGAGTGCTGGGGGGGGGGGGGGGGGGGAGTCCATACAACAGCATATGGCAGTTAACTGTGAGAGGAGCTATGATTGGATGAGGCTTGACACCCCCCCCCCCCCTTAGTACTCCAGGCTGCACTTCCTGTGTTTGGGCTTCGGTCCAAAGTCTGTGTATGAGATGGGGGAAAATGTGCTCTTGAGATTTTTTAAGCACAATTAAACCATAGAAAACTTCATTTTTTAAACAAAGTATATTAGAAATATTTTTTTTTTTACCATAAGGAGTGCAATAGCAAAAATTTATTTTAATGAGAGTTACCCTTTAAAGTACATTCAGTCCCATTCCATATGTATCCAATGAAAAGCAAACTGACATATTTCAAAGGAATGTGTTAAAGAAGTGTTCTTCCTTATCAGCTTGCGTCTCTGTGACATATGGCACCCAGAGGAGTCCATGTGGCTGGGGTCTCTGTCTGCCTTTACATAGCCTCCTCCACACAGATCTGCCATGTGCATGAGGCCTTATTCAGCCTCTGCAAAAAGTTTCATAGTTTGATCATGTGCTTTGCTGTACAATGTCCATTTGTTGTTGTTGAGTCTTCACCCATGCAGTGCTGTACCCTCTGCACGCTGCTCTGTGCCCATGCTGTGATTTCATGCCTATTAGAGCATGTTATTTTTGTTTTTGCTAATTGGCTAATTTCATTCTTGTTCGTAATTACTGGTTGGAGACAGTTCTCTAGCAAATGAGCATAAGGTACTGATGCACACGACAGTAAAGTCTAATTAACCCCTACGGTTATTCTCAATTCAGACTTAATAGTTTTCACACATTAATCATACAAAATGTGCAGTGATAGCAAAGGTTATACAATTGGAAATGTCTGACATTTCACACTTTCAAGAGATGCCTGTCCATCCAAAAGAGCAAGTACGTTTAGACTTTCAATGAGACTTGTAATTTTACAGTTTCCTGAAATAGAGGAATGGCTCATTTTTCCATGACTCATAAAAATTTGTGGTCAAAAGTGCAGTTATTACTATAATCCGTTCATATTTTCTGTAAAATTTTCATACAGTATAAAACCTAACCCCATGACCTAGAATAATAATATGTTGGTGAACTAGAAGGAAAAGCTACTCCAAACTGTAGGTAGATCTCTCTCCTGCTGTAAAAATCATAATCGGTAAGCTGGTTCTCCGGGGAATTTATTAGACACAAGATAGGAGATAAGTGTTTTATTGCCTGGGGTCTGACTGCTGAGATTCCCCCTCCCCATCTTCTGTACAGGGCTCTGGCTACTTACCTGTCCTCAGTGCGCGCCGGCCCCCACCTTTCCAATAAGTTCGGTTCCCCTTGTAATGAAAAGGATTGTCCAGGCTCTCTGAGAGTCTAAAGTTGCTTTGAGTATAAGATACAGACAATGGGGGAGATTTATGAAAACCTGTGGAGTGGAAGAGTTGCTGAGTTGCCCATAGCAACCAATCGCTTCTTTAATTTTTCAAAAATGAAAGAAACAATCTGGTTGCTATGAGCAACTGGTCAAATTTCCTCTGCACAGGTTTTGATAAATCTCCCAAATTGTGAGTAACAAAAAATGCAGCTTTTAAAGAAATGTCATTTCAAAATTAAGTATGGTTAAAATTGAGTTTTTATGTTAAAGTGTCCTTATTGTGGTGTCCCGGTACCGTATTGCATACCGTACCTTGTATGGTGGTCCCCAAAGTCAGAGTTACTACGTTCAGGTAGGGTCCCCCAGGTGGGACAGCCCCTAGTCACCTCCTCCTTCTCTAATTTTATAATGTTTATGTGTACATATTTAATAATGGGTATATTTAATATAATGCATATTAGTATACTTACCTTGTTAGCGTAGCAGGACCTCCGGTCATGTGACTATGTTAATTCCTCTGTGGTTTGTTGGAGGACCTTTGGAGGTCCTTGGGTCACATGTTTACCCATAACCCTTTGTAAAGATGATTGACAGAAGTACTGGACCAATCAGCTTAAGTCCAGCCCCTGCCCATATAAGGGAGCTGTAGCCAATGATCGCCCTCTTGGGTTGCTGCTCTTGTGGATGCCGGACGGATCTGCGCAACTCACAAAGACACTCTAGGCCTGAAGCCTGCCGGCCTCAGCCTCAATCAAACCGTGAGTCCTAAACTAAATCCCTGCTAAAGCTAGCGTGACTGCTGGACCTCAACTAAATCCCCTAAATCCAATGGAACAGCGCAAATCAGTCTACGGACTCTAAAACGCTTAAGGTCCCAACCACTGTCAATCTCTAAGAGACTTTGCATGTATAGAGACTGTTCCGGTTATGAAGCTTGCATAAAATCTTCAGTAAAAGTTCCGACTGTTTTCAGCAAACTCTCTGGTTGTGGACATTCAATTATTCCATACCTCCCTATCGCTCTTGGGAAGGGTGGCGGTAGGACTAGCATTGCAGAGGAGCCATCACCCTGGTGTCACGAATTGAAAGGGTTAATCAGACATCCTTTAATTATCGCACAGCTACACCCCATATAGGCTAAACCCCCAGGCTATCACATTATCATTTTTAAAAAATTGATATGTCAGAGACATGTCAAAAGTTTTGATTAGGATCTTAGTGCTTAGACCACCACTAACCTGGAAAAAAAAGTGGTAAGAAGTGTGTAGTGATTTACATACAGCAGCTAAAATGTAAGTCTTCAAGTCCATCATAGGAGCATGTTTAGCAGTCAACAATCTGTCACCAAGAGGTACAGTAGTAGCCTCCTAGAGCCTTTTTTTTTAGGGCAGCAGGGGAAACACTTTTAGATCCTCTTCTATAATCAGACCACACCTGTAATAATTATCATACAGTCATGGCCAAAAATGTTAGCACGCCTGAAATTTTTCAAGAAAATTAAGTATTTCTCACAGAAAAGGATTGCAGTAACACGTTTTGCTATACACATGTGTGTATTGGAACAAAACCGAAAAAGGGAGGGAATAAAAGCAAATTGGACATAATGTCACACCAAACTCCAAAAATGGGCTGGACAAAATTATTGGCACAGTTTCAAAATTGTGGAAAAATAAGATTGTTTCAACTATGTGATGTTCCTTTAAACTCACCTAAAGCAAGTAACAGTTGTGGGCAATATAAAAATCACACCTGAAAGCAGATAAAAAGGAGAGAAGTTCACTTAGTATTTGCATTTTGTACCACACTAAGCATGGACAACAGAAATACGTGAAGTGAACTTTCTGAGGACTTGAGATCCAAAATTGTGGAAAAATATCAACAATCTCAAAGTTACAAGTCCATCTCCAGAGATCTAGATTTGCCTTTGTCCACAGTGCGCAACATTATCAAAAAGTTTGCAACCCATGTCACTGTAGCTAATCTGCATGGGTGTGGACAGAAGAGAAAAACTGATGAAAGGTGTCAAGGCAGGATAGTCCGGATGGTGGATAAGCAGCCCCAAACAAGTACCAAAGATATTCAAGCTGTCCTGCAGGCTCAGGGAGCATCAGTGTCAATGCGAACAATCCGTCGACATTTAAATGAAATGAAACGCTATGGCCGGAGACCCAGGGGGATCCCACTGCTGACACAGATACATAAAAAGCAAGACTACATTTTCCCAAAATGAACTTGAGTAAGCCAAAATCCTTCTGAGTAAACGTCTTGTGGACAGATGAGACCAAGATAGAGCTTTTTGGTAAAGCACATCATTCTACTGTTTACCAAAAAAGGGAATGAGGCCTACAAAGAAAAGAACACAGTGCCTACAGTGAAATATGGTATAGGTTAAATGATGTTTTGGGGTTGTTTTGCTGCCTCTGGCACTGGGTGCCTTGAATGTGTGCAAGGCATCATGAAATCTGAGGATTGCCAACGTATTTTGGGTCGTACTGTACAGCCCAGTGTCAGAAAGCTGGGTTTGACAATGACAATGACAAGACAATGACCCTAAATATATGTCAAAAAGCACCCAGAAATGGATGGCAACAAAGCGCTGGAGAGTTCTGAAGTGGCCAGCAATGAGTCTAGATCTAAATCCCATTGAACACCTGTGGAGAGATCTTAAAATTGCTGTTGGGAAAAGGCACCCTTCCAATAAGAGGGACCTGGAGCAGTTTGCAAAGGAAGAGTGGTCCAACATTCTGTCTGAGAGGTTTAAGAAGCTTATTGATGGTTATATGAAGCGACTGATTTCAGTTACTTTTTTCAAAGGGTGTGCAACCAAATATTAACCCCTTAAGGACATAGGGGGACATTTATAAAACCTTGCTTTAGTCCTCATGTTTTTAGTTATTTTTTTGACTGACGTTTTGCTTACGTGCAACAAATTTATTATTATGTCGCACGCCTTAATAAATTTGTCGCATGTAAGCAAAATATTGAAATCTGCCACAGGTAAGCAAAAGTAGGTGAGGTATTCTAGTAAGCCAGGATTTTCCTGGAGTAAATGTAAGCAAACTTTTGCTTTACTGCGACTTTTTTGCGACATTCGCAATTTATAAATCTCTAAGCTGATTTGTGAAAGTTGTTTACAAAAGTTGAAATCAAGATTTTTGCTTTTCTCGCTCTGAAGAACGATTGTCGCAAAGGAAAATGCATAGTCGCAACTGCGACTTTTTAGCAACAAAAATAAGAAAAAAAAACGGGTAAACACTTTTATAAATGTCCCCCATAGTGTTTTTCCCTTCCTGCACTTTAGTTTTTTCCTCCTTACCTTTTAAAAATCAGAACCCTTTAAATTTTGCACCTAAAAACCATATGATGGCTTATTTTTTGCGCCACCAATTCTACTTTGTAATGACATCAGTCATTTTACCCAAAAATCTACAGCGAAATGGGGAAAAAAAATCATTGTGTCACAATATGGAAGAAAAAACGCCATTTTGTAAATTTTGGGGGCTTCCGTTTCTAAGCAGTGCCTTTTTCAGTAAAAATGACACCTTATCTTTATTCTGTAGGTCCATATGATTAAAAGGATACCCTACTTATATAGGTTTGATTTTGTATTACGTCTGAAAAAAATCATAACTGCATGCAGGAAAATTTATACGTTTAAAATAGTCTTCTGACCCCTATAAATTTTTTATTTTTCCATGTACGGGGCGTCATGAGGGCTCATTTTTTGCGCCGTGATCTGAAGTTTTTATTAGTACCATTTTTGTTTTGATCTGACTTTTTAATCGCTTTTTATAAATTTTTTATGGTATAAAAAGTGAACAAAAATACGCTATTTTGGAATTTTTTTGCGCATATGATATATTTTTATAGTTTGGACATTTATACACACGTCGATACCACATATATTTATTTATGCAGTTTAGTTTTTTATGGGAAAAGGGGGGTGATTCAAACTTTTATTAGGGAAGGGGTTAAATCATCTTTATTAACTTTTTTTTCACTTTTTTTTGCAATGTTATAGCTCCCATAGGGGACTATAACATGCAGTACATTGATTCAATACACTGATCAATGCCATTGCATTGCAAGGCAATGATCACTGTTATTGGCGGTTGATTACTCAAGCCTGGATTTCAATCAATCACTGATCGGATGCGCAGGAGGAAGGTAAGGCACCCTCCTGATGCATCCTAGCTGATCGGGACATCACGATTTTACCAATTTTACGATCAGCCCGACTGAGCTGCCGGGAAGCTTTCACTTTCACTTCAGAGTTAATGCCGGACATTTTCCTGAACGGCAATGTCCGGCATTAGCTATGTGTCCTGGCTGCTGATAGCAGCCGGGACCATGCGAGTATGATGCGAGCTGAGCTCCTGAGCTCGCTTCATAACCCTCCTGTGCCGCAGCGCCGTTTAGAAATGGTGTTTTGCCGCAAGAGATTAAGTCAAGGGTGCCAATAATTTTGCCCAGACCATTTTTGGAGTTTGGTGTGACATTATGTCCAATTTGCTTTTTTTCCTCCCTTTTTTGGTTTAGTTCCAATACACACAAAGGGAATAAACATGTGTGTAGCAAAACATGTGTTATTGCAATCCTTTTCTGTGAGAATTACTTCATTTTCTTGAAAAATTTCAGGGGTGCCAACATTTTCGGCCATGACTGTATCATTAAAGATGTTGTACAAAGATTGTTTGAAGAATTATTGCTCATTATATTCCTGCTGTGACTATCTCCTGAGGTATACCTTTCTATAAATTTACAGTTCTTATGGTAAAGAAGGCTTATCGCCTCTGTAGATTTGAACCTTTTTTCTGCAGACGGAGAGAATGCCCCCTTGTCTCTTCAGGAAGTTTTACATGGACCAGCTTTTCCCCATATTTATTTGCACGGTCCACTTATATATTTAAATAAGTTGGCAAATAACCAGGACATAGGGATGCATTGATCAGTGTTTTCGGCGATTGATTGCTCAAGCCTGGATCTCAGGCTTGAAGCATTCAATCGGCGATCTGACTGCAGGAAGGAAGGTAAGAGACCTTCCTCCTGTAGTACAGCTGTTCGGGATGCCGTGATTTCACCGCGGCGATCCCGAACAGCTCCCTGAGCTAACCAGCACTTTTTACTTTCACTTTTAGCCGGGTGGCTCAGCTTTGAGCGCCGCGGCTAAAGGGTTAATAGCGCGCGGCACAGCGATCAGTGCCACGCGCTATTAGCGGCGGGTCCCGGCTTCACTATGACGCCGGGCCCGCCGTGATATGATGCGGGGTCACCGTGGAACCCCGCGTTATATCACGGGAGCCGGACCAAGGACGTACTCATACGTCCTTGGTCCAAGTGACAGTGGTCAAATGTGCAAAAAATGCTCGGGTCCTTAAGGTCAAAATGGGCTGGGTCCTTAAGGGTTAAGGACTCAGCCCATTTTCACCTTAAGGACTCAAAACAATCTTCATTTTTGCACTTTAGTTTTTTCCTCCTCACCTTCTAAAAATTATAACATGTTATATTTTGCCCCTACAGATTCATATATGGGATTGCTTTTTGCGTCACCATTTGTACTTTGTAAGGACATTACTTATTTTATAACATAATCTGCGGCGAAACAAAAGATGTTTATTTGTGGGGT
This sequence comes from Hyla sarda, assembly GCF_029499605.1. NCBI lineage: Eukaryota > Metazoa > Chordata > Amphibia > Anura > Hylidae > Hyla > Hyla sarda. The sequence continues at coordinate 396,401,362 of NC_079189.1, forward strand.
AAAATTAAGGAAAAAAATGCCATTTTGCAACTTTTTGGGGCTTCCGTTTCTACGCAGTGCACTTTTCGGTAAAAATGACACTTTATCTTTATTCTGTAGGTCCATCCAGTTACAGAGATACCCAATTTATGTAGGTTTTATTTATTTTACTATTTGAAAAAATTATAACTACATGCACTAAAATTTGTATGTTTAAAATTTTCATCTTCTGACCCCTATAACTTTTTTTTATTTTTCTGGTAGGGGGGGGGGGGGGGGCTTATTCACATGTATTCTCTTTTAATTTTTTTATTTTATTAACACTTTTTACTTTTTTTTTTTTTCCCCCACAGGGGCCTATATGCATACACTGATCACTGCTATGCCATAGCATAGCACTGATTAGTGTTATTGGCGCTCTGCTGCTCCAGCCTGCTGAGCAGGCATGAAGCAGTAGATCGCCTATCGGACAACAAGGAGGCAGGTGAGGACCATCCTGTCGTCTAATAAGCTGATCGGGACATCGCGATTCTGTTGCGTTAGATAGTTCTACTTTAGAAGCCGCAATCAACTTTGATTGCGGCGTCTAAAGGGTTAATGCCGGGCATCAGCCCGATCGGTGGTGCCTGGAATTAGCTGTGGGTCCTGGCTGCCCATAGCAACTGGGACCCATGGGATTTAACCAGTTCTCTGCTCGTGAGAACGGTTTAAACCCTGTTAGCGGGACTCAGGACGTACAGGTACGGCCTGCTTCCTTTAGGGGTTATACTATTTTATTTAAATGACTTAATTTCTAAAAGTAGAGACCCTATCCATTAAGTTTTATATGTGCGTGCAGTACCGTAACGTCTGTCCCTTCCCTAGCAGATCGATATTTTAACCAAATTGCCCATTTCCGGTAAAAAGCAATCAATGTCCCCTTCTCTATTGCAATAATTTCTTCCATTCCGTAACAGTGCTGAAGTGTATTTGAGATTTCCTCCAATGAATCTTCATTTACTTCCAATATCTAGTTAATACTAGTTTAGCCACCACTAACACTTTACATACTTGGAACCTTGTATGCGTAGGGTATGCCCTAACTCCTAGGAATAACAGGGCTAATTGGGGTATATGGGTGAGTGTTACCTGAGTCATGCCAGCCAATAATAATTCAACAAACGCCCAATATGGGCTAAACAATGGGCTAGACGACAAGGTGTGAATAAAGTTCCTTGGTTTCAACATTTCCTTCAGCACTCACTTGAACATGTGGGAAACATTTTATGCACTCCATACCATCGCAAGTAGGTTTTCATTACGGCTTCTAAGATCCAAGATAGTCAAACAGTGCAGTGGAACTCAACACCTTTGGGAAAGACTGTAAAAAGTGGCATATTCTTAAATAATTAAGCATTTCTCTGGAAGGAAGAGAATATCTATCTTGTAAAAAAGAAAACTCTATATAATTGACTGACCACTGTAATACCACTTCCAAACCACTTCTGAAGGTCCAAGTCAGCAATAGCACAAGAGAGAATTGTAAAGGTCTATGCAATCTAGGATCTATAGAAGAAGTGCCACTAAGTCTATGACAGAGTTCCCAACAGTGTAGGATGGTTAACGTTAAAGGTAAGAGATCCTTAGATGGAGCAATATAAAGCAAGTGTCTCCATAAATAAAATAATGTCTTTCTATTTGCACCCAATGAATATCATACAATCTTTTCTGCCACGCTCTTGTCTGTGCTACCATGGTTGCAATGTAGTAATGGAATAAATGTGGCAGACTGAGGCCTCCAGCAGAGCAATGTTTTGTCATCAAAAGAATATGACACTCTAGGTTTAGAGTTGTGCCACACGTACTGGGCAACAATACTACTCCTTTACATATATGTATGTGGTACACGTCTCATAGTACCAACCTTTCTTCAAGGGAGTATCGCTTTAATATATTCATCACTTAACCCCTTAAGGACCGAGCCCTTTTTTACCTTAAGGACCAGAGCATTTTTTGAACATCTGACCACTGTCACTTTAAACATTAATAACTCTGGAATGCTTTTACTTATCATTCTGATTCCGAGATAGTTTTTTCGTGACAAATTCTACTTTAACATAGTGGTAAAATTTTGTGGTAACTTGCATCCTTTCTTGGTGAAAAATCCCAAAATTTGATGAAAAAATTGAAAATTTAGCATTTTTCTAATTTTGAAGCTCTCTGCTTGTAAGGAAAATGGATATTCAAATTAAATTTCTTTTTGGTTCACATATACAATATGTCTACTTTATGTTTGAATCATAAAATTTATGAGTTTTTACTTTTGGAAGACACCAGAGGGCTTCAAAGTTCCGCAGCAATTTTCAAATTTTTCACAAAATTTTCAAATTCGATATTTTTTAGAGACCAGTTCAGTTTTGAAGTGGATTTGAAGGGTCTTCATATTAGAAATACCCCATAAATGACCCCATTATAAAAACTAGACCCCCAAAGTATTCAAAATGACATTCAGTAAGTGTTTTAACCCTTTAGGTGTTTCACAGGAATAGCACCAAAGTGAAGGAGAAAATTCCAAATCTTCACTTTTTACACTAGCATGTTCTTGTAGACCCAATTTTTTAATTTTTGCAAGCCCAATTTTGTAGCCCAATTTCTCTCGAGTAAGCACATACCTCATATGCCTTTGTAAAGTGTTCGGCGGGCGCAGTAGAGGGCTCAGAAGGGAAGGAGCGACAAGGGGATTGTCATGATTCGGCTGGCTGGAGGTGGATCCTCTGTGCCAGAGAGGGATTGGCGTGGACCATGTCGGTGGACCGGTTCTAAGTTGCTACTGGTATTCACCAGAGCCCGCCGCAAAGCGGGATGGTCTTGCAGCGGCGGTAGCAACCAGGTCGTATCCACCGGCAACGGCTCAACCTCTCTGACTGCTGAGATAAGCGCGGTACAAGGGAGTAGACAAGAGCAAGGTCGGACGTAGCAGAAGGTCAGGGCAGGCAGCAAGGAGCGTAGTCAGGGGCAACGGCAGGAGGTCTGGAACACAGGCTAGGAACACACAAGGAAACGCTTTCACTGGCACAATGGCAACAAGATCCGGCGAGGGAGTGCAGGGTAAGTGAGGTATAAGTAGGGAGTGCACAGGTGATGATGCTGATTAGGCCTGCTTCGCCAATCAGTGGCGCAGTGGCCCTTTAAATTGCAGAGACCCGGCGCGCGCGCGCCCTAAGGAGCGGGGCTGCGCGCGCCGGGACAACACAGACGGGGAACGGGTCAGGTACGGGAGCCGGGATGCGCATCGCGAGCGGGCGCATCCCGCGTCGCGAATCGCATCCCGGCTGGGAGTAATATCGCAGCGCACCCGGTCAGCAGGTCTGACCGGTGCGCTGCGAATGAGAGGACGCTGCGAGCGCTCCGGGGAGGAGCGGGGACCCGGAGCGCTCGGCGTAACAGTCCCCCCCCCCCCCTTGGGTCTCCCCCTCTTCTTGGAGCCTGAGAACCTGAGGATAAGACTTTTGTCTAGGATGTTGTCCTCAGGTTCCCAAGATCTCTCCTCTGGGCCACAATTCTCCCAGTCAACCAAGAAGAATCTTTTACCTCTGACTGTCTTGGATGCTAGAATCTCCTTCACCGAGAAGACGTCAGACGAACCGGAAACAGGAGTGGGAGAAATAACTTTGGGAGAGAAGCGGTTAAGGATGAGTGGTTTAAGGAGAGAGACATGGAAGGCATTGGGAATACGGAGAGAAGGAGGAAGAAGGAGTTTGTAAGAGACAGGGTTGATCTGGCACAAGATTTTGAAAGGACCAAGATAGCGTGGTCCCAGTTTATAACTGGGGACACGAAAGCGGACATACTTAGCGGAGAGCCATACCTTGTCTCCGGGAGCAAAAATGGGGGGAGTTCTTCTTTTTTTATCAGCAAATTTTTTCATCCGAGATGAAGCCTGTAAAAGAGAATTTTGGGTTTCTTTCCATATGGTGGAAAGATCTCGAGTGACTTCATCAACAGCGGGCAAACCAGAGGGCATAGGAGTGGGGAGGGGAGAAGGAGGGTGACGGCCGTACACCACGAAAAATGGGGATTTAGCAGAAGATTCGGAGACTCTGAAGTTGTATGAGAATTCGGCCCATGGTAGAAGATCTGCCCAGTTATCCTGGCGGGAGGAAACAAAATGTCATAAATAGTCACCCAGGACCTGATTAATTCTTTTTACTTGCCCATTGGATTGGGGATGATAAGAAGAAGAGAAGTTTAATTTGATCTTGAGCTGCTTACAGAGGGCCCTCCAGAATTTAGACACAAATTGGACGCCTCTATCCGAGACGATATGCGTGGGCAAACCGTGAAGGCGAAAAATGTGTATAAAAAATAGCTTTGCCCACTGAGGCGCTGAAGGAAGGCCTGGAAGAGGGATAAAATGTGCCATCTTGGAAAATCGATCAACGACCACCCAAACAACTGTGTTGCCACGGGATAAGGGCAAGTCAGTAATAAAGTCCATACCAATCTGTGACCAAGGTTGTTCAGGAACAAGCAGAGGATGAAGGAGACCAGCAGGCTTCTGGCGAGGAGTCTTATCCCGTGCACAGACAGTACAAGCCCGCACGAAATCAACAACATCAGTCTCCAGAGTAGGCCACCAATAAAATCGAGAGATGAGTTGAAAGGATTTTTTGATGCCCGCATGGCCTGCGAGGTGGGAGGAGTGTCCCCACTTGAGAATCCCGAGGCGCTGGCGTGGAGAAACGAAGGTCTTCCCTGGAGGAGTTTGTCTGATGGAAGCTGGAGAAGTGGAGATCAGACAGTCCGGAGGAATGATGTGTTGCGGAGAGGCTTCCACTTCAGAGGCATCTGAAGAACGAGAGAGGGCATCGGCCCTAACGTTCTTGTCAGCAGGGCGAAAATGGATTTCAAAGTTAAAACGGGCAAAGAACAACGACCACCTAGCCTGGCGAGGGTTCAGTTGTTGGGCAGACTGGAGATAAGAGAGATTCTTGTGATCAGTGTATATAATAACTGGATATTTGGATCCCTCCAGCAGGTGCCTCCATTCCTCAAGCGCCAATTTTATGGCCAGTAATTCTCGATCACCAATGGAGTAGTTTTTCTCCGCCAGAGAGAAGGTCCTAGAAAAAAAAACACAAGTAACAGCATGCCCGGAAGAATTTTTTTGTAGAAGAACTGCTCCAGCTCCCACTGAGGAGGCATCTACCTCCAATAAGAAGGGTTTAGATGGTTCAGGTCTGGAGAGTACGGGAGCAGAAGAAAAGGCAGACTTGAGATGTTTAAATGCGTCTTCCGCTTGAGGAGACCAGGACTTAGGATTGGCATTTTTCTTGGTTAGAGCCACGATAGGAGCCACAATAGTGGAAAAGTGTGGAATAAAATGTCTGTAATAATTGGCGAACCCCAAAAAACTTTGGATAGCACGGAGTCCGGAGGGGCGTGGCCAATCTAATACGGCAGATAGTTTATCTGGGTCCATTTGTAGTCCCTGGCCAGAGACTAAGTATCCTAGGAAAGGAAGAGACTGACATTCAAAGAGACATTTTTCCATTTTGGCATAGAGTTGATTGTCCCGAAGTCTCTGAAGAACCATGCGGACATGCTGGCGGTGTTCTTCTAAGTCGGCAGAAAAAATCAGAATCTCGTCCAGGTAAACCACAACACAGGTATATAGAAGATCACGAAAAATTTCATTAACAAAGTCTTGGAAGACGGCAGGGGCGTTGCACAGGCCAAAGGGCATGACCAGATACTCAAAGTGTCCATCTCTGCTGTTAAATGCAGTCTTCCATTCGTCCCCCTCCCTGATGCGGATGAGATTATAAGCACCTCTTAAGTCCAGCTTGGTAAAGATGTGGGCGCCTCGTAGGCGGTCAAAGAGTTCCGAGATAAGAGGTAAGGGGTAGCGTTTTTTTACCGTGATTTTATTAAGTCCGCTGTAATCAATGCAAGGCGTAGGGAGCCATCTTTTTTGGAGACCAAAAAAAATCCAGCTCCGGCAGGAGAGGAGGACTTGCGGATAAACCCCTTTTTTAAATTCTCCTGGATGTACTCCGACATGGCTTGGTTTTCCGGAGCAGACAGAGGATAGATTCTGCCCCGGGGTGGAGTAGTACCCGGGAGGAGGTCAATAGGACAGTCATAAGGCCTGTGAGGAGGCAAAGTCTCTGCTTGTTTTTTGCTTGTTTAGGAAGACCAGATACCGGGGGAACAACAGGGTCACGACTGTGAGTACTGGGAGCCGGTTTAAGACAGTCCTTGTGGCAAGAAGTACCCCAGTTCTTGATTTCCCCTGTGGTCCAATCAAGGGTTGGGGAATGGCGTTGAAGCCACGGTAATCCAAGAAGAATTTCTGAAGTGCAGTTAGAGTGGACCAAAAATTCAATTTTTTCGTGATGGGGTCCGATGCACATTAGGAGAAGTTCCATGCGGTAACGCACGGTACAGTCCAATCTTTTATTGTTAACAGAGTTGATATAGAGGGGTCTGGCGAGACTGGTCACCGGGATGTTGAACCTGTTGATGAGAGAGGCCAAAATAAAATTTCCTGCAGATCCGGAATCCAAGAAGGCCATAGCAGAGAAGGAGAAGGTAGAAGAAGACATCCGCACAGGCACAGTAAGGCGTGGAGAAGCAGAGTTCACATCAAGAGCTGTCTCCCCTTTGTGCGGAGTCAGCGTGCGTCTTTCCTGGCGAGGAGGACGGATAGGACAATCCTTCAAGAAATGTTCGGTACCGGCACAGTACAGGCAAAGGTTCTCCATGCGGCGTCGTGTCCTCTCTTGAGGTGTCAAGCGAGACCAGTCAACTTGCATAGCCTCCACGGCGGGAGGCACAGGAACGGATTGCAGAGGACCAGAGGAGAGAGGAGCCGGGGAGAGAAACCGCCTTGTGCGAACAAAGTCCATATCCTGGCGGAGCTCCTGACGCCTTTCGGAAAAACGCATGTCAATGCGGGTGGCAAGATGAATAAGTTCATGCAGGTTAGCAGGAATTTCTCGTGCGGCCAGCACATCTTTAATGTTACTGGATAGGCCTTTTTTAAAGGTCGCGCAGAGGGCCTCGTTATTCCAGGATAATTCGGAGGCAAGAGTACGGAATTGGATGGCGTACTCGCCAACAGAAGAATTACCCTGGACCAGGTTCAGCAGGGCAGTCTCGGCAGAAGAGGCTCGGGCAGGTTCCTCAAAGACACTTCGAATCTCTGTGAAGAAGGAGTGTACAGAGGCAGTGACAGGGTCATTGCGGTCCCAGAGCGGTGTGGCCCATGACAGGGCTTTCCCAGACAGAAGGCTGACTATGAAAGCCACCTTAGACCTTTCAGTTGGAAACTGGTCCGACATCATCTCCAAATGCAGGGAACATTGCGAAAGAAAACCACGGCAAAACTTAGAGTCCCCATCAAATTTATCCGGCAAGGATAATCGGAGGCTGGAAGCGGCCACTCGCTGCGGAGGAGGTGCAGGAGCTGGCGGAGGAGATGATTGCTGAAGCTGTGGTAGTAGCTGCTGTAGCATCACGGTCAGTTGAGACAGCTGGTGGCCTTGTTGCGCTATCTGTTGCGACTGCAGGGCGACCACTGTGGTGAGGTCGGCGACAACTGGCAGCGGGACCTCAGCGGGATCCATGGCCGGATCTACTGTCACGATTCGGCTGGCTGGAAGTGGATCCTCTGTGCCAGAGAGGGATTGGCGTGGACCGTGTCGGTGGACCGGTTCTAAGTTGCTACTGGTATTCACCAGAGCCCGCCGCAAAGCGGGATGGTCTTGCAGCGGCGGTAGCAACCAGGTCGTATCCACCGGCAACGGCTCAACCTCTCTGACTGCTGAGATAAGCGCGGTACAAGGGAGTAGACAAGAGCAAGGTCGGACGTAGCAGAAGGTCAGGGCAGGCAGCAAGGAGCGTAGTCAGGGGCAACGGCAGGAGGTCTGGAACACAGGCTAGGAACACACAAGGAGCGTTTCCTTGTTCCTTGTTTCACTGGCACAATGGCAACAAGATCCGGCGAGGGAGTGCAGGGGAAGTGAGGTATAAGTAGGGAGTGCACAGGTGATGATGCTGATTAGGCCTGCTGCGCCAATCAGTGGCGCAGTGGCCCTTTAAATTGCAGAGACCCGGCGCGCGCGCGCCCTAAGGAGCGGGGCCGCGCACGCCGGGACAACACAGACGGGGAACGGGTCAGGTACGGGAGCCGGGATGCGCATCGCGAGCGGGCGCATCCCGCGTCGCGAATCGCATCCCGTCTGGGAGTAATATCGCAGCGCACCCGGTCAGCAGGTCTGACCGGGGCGCTGCGAATGAGAGGACGCTGCGAGCACTCCGGGGAGGAGCGGGGACCCGGAGCGCTCGGCGTAACAGGGATTTTGGAGAGAACATTTTTCTGAAATGGTTTTTGGGGGGCATGTCACCTTTAGGAAGCCCCTAGGGTGCCAAAACAGCAAAAAAACAAAACACATGGCATACCATTTTGGAAACTAGACCCCTTGAGGAACGTAACAAGGAATTAAGTGAGCCTTAATACCCCACAGGTGTTTCATGACTTTTGCAAATGTAAAAATAATAATAATAATAATAATTTTACCTAAAATGCTTGTTTTCCCAAAAATTTTACATTTTTAAAAAGGGTAATAGCAGAAAATACCCCCAAAAATTTGAAGCCCAATTTCTCCCGATTCAGAAAACACCCCATATGGGGGTGAAAAGTGCTCTGCTGGCGCACTATAGGTCTCAGAAGAGGAGTCACATTTGGCTTTTTTGAAGGAAATTTTGCTCTGGGGGCATGCCGCATTTAGGAAGCCCCTATGGTGCCAGGACAGCAAAAAAAAAACACATGGCATACCATTTTGGAAACTAGACCCCTTGGGGAATGTAACAAGGGGTAAAGTGAACCTTAATACCCCACAGGGGTTTCACAACTTTTGCATATGTAAAAAAAAAAAAATTTACCTAAAACGCTTGGTTTCCCAAAAAAATAACATTTTCATAAAGGGTTAAAGCAGAAAATACCCCCCAAAATTTGAAGCCCAATTTCTCCCGATTCAGAAAACACTCCATATGGGGGTGAAAAGTGCTTTGCTGGTGCACTACAGGTCTCAGAAGAGAAGGAGTCGCATTTGGCTTTTTTGAAAGCAAATTTTGCTCTGGGGGCATGCCGCATTTAGGAAGCCCCTATGGTGCCAGGACAGCAAAAAAAAAACCACATGGCATATCATTTTGGAAACTAGACCCCTCGGGGAACGTAACAAGGGGTAATTTGAACCTTAATACCCCACAGGTGATTCACGACTTTTGCATATGTAAAAAAATAAAAACATTTTTACCTAAAATGCTTGGTTTCCCAAAAATGTTACATTTTTAAAAAGGGTAATAGCAGAAAATACCCCCCAAAATTTGTAACACAATTTCTCCCGAGTACGGCGATACCCCATTTGTGGCCCTAAACTGTTGCCTTGAAATACGACAGGGCTCCAAAGTGAGAGCGCCATGCGCATTTGAGGGCTAAATTAGGGATTTGCATAGGGGTGGACATAGGGGTATTCTACACCAGTGATTCCCAAACAGGGTGCCTCCAGCTGTTGCAAAACTCCCAGCATGCCTGGACAGTCAGTGGCTATCTGGCAATACTGGGAGTAGTTGTTTTGCAACAGTTGGAGGCTCCGTTTTGTGGCGTCCAGTGGCGTATCAGACATTTTTCATTTTTATTGGGGAGGGGGGGGGGGCTGTGTAGGGGTATGTGTATATGTAGTGTTTTTTACTTTTATTTTATTTTGTGTTAGTGTAGTGTTTTTAGGGTACAGTCGCACGGGCGGGGCTTCACAGTAGTTTCTCGCTGGCAGTTTGAGCTGCGGCAGAAAATTTGCCACAGCTCAAACTTGCAGCCGGATACTTACTGTAAACCTCCGCCCATGTGAGTCTACCCTGTACATTCACATTGGGGGGGTAAATACCTCCATCTGTTGCAAAACTACAACTCCCAGCATGTACGGTCTATCAGTGCATGCTGGGAGTTGTAGTTTTGCAACAGCTGGAGGCACACTGGTTGTGAAACAAAGAGTTTGGTAACAAACTCAGTGTTTTGCAACCAGTGTGCCTTCAGCTGTTGCAAAAGCTACAACCCCCAGCATGTACGGACAGCGGAAGGGCATGCTAGGACTTGTAGTTATGCAACAGCTGGAGGCATACTACTTTGGCTGGGGATTGTATTTATGCAATAGCTGGAGACACACTGGTTTGCTACTTAACTCAGTGTTTCACAACCAGTGTGCCTCCAGCTGTTGCAAAACTACAACTCTCAGCAGTCACTGACAGCCAACGGGCATGCTGGGAGTTGTAGTTATGCAACCAGCAGATGCACCACTACAACTCCCAGCATGCCCTTTAGCTGATTGTGCAAGCTGGGAGTTGTAGTTATGCAACAGCTGAAGGTACACTTTTCCATAGAAAAAATGTGCCTCCAGCTGTTGCAAAACTATAAGTCCCAGCATGTCCATGAGGGAATGCTGGGAGTTGTGGTGGTCTGCCTCCTGCTGTTGTATAACTACAGCTCCCAGCATGCCCTTTTTGCATGCTGGGAGCTGTTGCTAAGCAACAGCAGGAGGCTGTCACTCACCTATAACTGCTGCTCCACGCCACTGCGCAGGTCAGTCCCTCGCCGCCGCTGTCGCTACTGGGGCCCCGATCCCAACAGGGACGCCGGGGATCGGGGTCCCCAGCACCCGGGGTCTTCTTCCCGCACCCGCTCACGTCCTCCAGAAGAGGGGCAGAGCGGGTTGCGGGAGTGACACCCGCAGCAGGCGCCCTGATTGGTCGGCCGGGAAACCGGCCGACGAATCAGGGCGATCGTGAGGTGGCACCAGTGCCACCTCACCCCTGCTGGCTATGGCTGTTCGGGGCCGTGACGGCCCCGATCAGCCAGTAATTCCGGGTCACCGGAGACCCGATTGACCCGGAAGCCGCCGCAGATCGCTATACTGAATAGTCCAGCGATCTGCGGCCATCGCCGACATGGGGGGACATAATGACCCCTCTGGGCGATATGCCGGGATGCCTGCTGAACGATTTCAGCAGGCATCCGGCACCGGCTCCGCTCCAGCTAGCGGCTGGAGCCGGAAATGCGCTGGGCGTATCCATACGCCCTGTGTCCTTAAGGACTTGGAAACGGGGGCGTATGGATACACCCTGTGTCCTTAAGAGGTTAATAATGACAATGTCATACTTTTGCAATGTCCAAAAATAACCTTTTAATTGATTGATTGGCGAGGGTGCCAGGAGATAGACCCCCACCCATTGGATATTGGTGCAGCGCTGCCTGAACAGAATGACCAGAGCTGTAGCTGACTGTTGCCTCACCCAAGGCAAAGATTCAGTTTAGCACCCCTCTTTTGCTAAATTTTACTACGTTTGATGTTGGTTCCACCTCTGTGACCCACATATATCAGACATTCATGGCATATCCTGTGAACATGCTTTAAAGGAAACCTGTCATCAGTATCACCCGCACTAACCTGTCATACAGGCTTGTAGTGAGGGTGATACTGATCAAAATGATACTTACCGCATCTTGATCTGTCGCTCCGTTCCGCCGTAATTCTTCTTTTTCTGTACGTGCAAATTAGTTGCTTGGAGCACAGGCGGAGCTACGATCCCTGCTCCGGGCGCTGTAAAGTCCTCTTCGCCAGGTGGGCACTCCGCCCAGCTCCTCCATCTTCATAATCCCCCTCCCTGTTCTCTTGGTGTACGTTACTCTTCGGCACATGCGCCGCTCCCTGGGTGCACTCGGAAGCGGCCTATGGCTGAGCTTCATTCCAGCATCCTTGCGTGTGTGAACGCCGCTTCCGGGTGTACCCAGGGAACGGTGCATGCACCGAACAGAAATGTACACTGAGTGAGCAGGGAGGGGGAATTTACTGCCGGCAGTAAAAAAAATAAAGATGTACATACCTTCCTTCGCTCCCCCGGGGCCTCCGGTAACCGGCTCCGGTCTCCGCCGTGATCCTCTTCCTGCTTGCTGGTGGTCGGCGAGTCATACTGCGCTCAGCCAATCACCGGCCGCAGTGAAGTCCCGGCTCGGCTGTCGATAGGCTGAGCGACAGTGTGACGTTTTCGGCCCCGGCAGCAGGTGCCGGTCTAGTGAAGAATTTTGTGTTTTGAAGCGTTCTCACACTGCCGCTCAGCCTATCGCCAGCCGAGTCGGGACTTCACTGCAGCCGGTGATTGGCTAAGCGCAGGATGACTCGCCGACCACCGGCAACCAGGAAGAGGATCGTGGCGGAGACCGGAGGAAGGTATGTACATCTTTATTTTTTTTCTGCCAGCAGTATGGAGGACAATTTTTATATTCTGGAGTTCTCCTTTAAAGACTTTTATGGAATTTGTTTTGCTTTCTTTGGCCACCTTCCTTTCATCATTGCTGATATTTAGTTCACAGTGTAAACTACAGCACATTTTCATGTTAAAACAAAAAGACAAGCATTGCATCCATTTTTTGGCCCATATTTTGATGCATAATACACACCAAAACGCACTCCAGAAAAACATAGAGTGAAAGCAGTCTAAGGTTAAAAAGAAAGTTTTTAATAAATGTACATCCTGATGCACTGGGATGTCCTGTACACGACGCATTGCTTGCATCATTCACGGCAAGTTTCGGCTACTATCAGCAGCCAAGGACCCGCCGGTAATGGCGGACATCAGCGAGTGTGCTGATGTCCACCATTAACCCCTCAGATGCCGTGATTTTTCCATCTTCAGACCCATGAGGGCTTGTTTTTTGCGCGACCAATTTTACTTTGTAATGACAACTTTTATATTATAAACATATTTGCCCTGATTTACAAAGAGTGGAGAGTAGTTTTCTTTGTGGGTTTTAATCCCCTACAAAAGTTTCCACGGTATTTACTAAGGTTTCCCTAAATTTAGCTTTTTTTTTTTACACATGCTCAGATCTGTCAAGTTTTCCTTGTTTTTTTAAAAAAATGTTAGGAACACGCCCCCTTTTCGGTGACCACGCCTACTTGTCCAAATGACCATGCCCCATATCCGGTTTTCTCAGTAAAATGGAGAGTTAGTCGTTTTTTTTCAATTCTGGTGCACATTCTGGCACAGACAGAATTAACAAATCCGGTTTGCAATATTCAATTATGGCCATTATATTGCTCTTTTCTGACCCCCTATGAGTTTCTCATAATTCCGTATATAGGGATGTATGAGTGCTCATTTTTTGCACCGAGATCTGTAGTTTTTATTGATACCACATTTGCATAAATCTGAATTTTTTTAAATCACTTTTTATTAAATATATATTTGAGATGGGATGTGTCTAAAAGCAGCAATTTTGTAATTTTTTTTTTACATTTACGCCATTCACCGTATGGGACCAATATCATTTTATTTGAATAGTTTGGACATTTACGCATGTGACGATAACTATTTATTACAATCTATTGACTGCAAATACTTAACACTAAACATAGGATTGATCAGAGGCAGATCAGAGAAGAAGAGCGAGGCAGCTGGGCGGACCTCTGCCGTCTATCTTAACACATCAGACCCCCGCGATTGCACCTCAAGTCACATGTCCTCTAGGGGTTAAATAAGTCAGAATAAAAATATTTTATATATTTCCACATCTTGGCAAAACAGTAACCTAATAATATACCTTCTAATATACTTCATAAAAAATTATCTCCTTTTTATAGAAATCATGGCTGCAAGATCATTTTTGTTGTCCCAGGTGAAGCACAGGCTAGAACAAAGTCGAGGAATTGAGGGCAGGACTAGCATTCACTCCTGTCCTGTTTATCAGACTCTTGTCTGAGAACAGAAAAGAAGGGGTTACATAGCAGCTTACAGTGATTGGATGAAGAGATCAAGCACATCAGACTAAGGGTGCTTTCACACTACGATTGTAGTGTACGGTTGCTGGATCCGGTTGGGAGGGGCAAAAACCGGCCGCTCCCGTATCCCAGCCGGATCCGGCCCGAACCCCATTCATTTCAATGAGCCGACCGGAGTCAAACGCTGACTCCGGTTGTCTCCCTTTTCGCCGAATATGGTTTTCTGACCGGACCTAGAACCTTGGTATACCACGGTTTTAGGTCCGGTCAGAAAACGGTACACGGGGCAAAAATGAGATAACCGGAGTCAGCGTTTGACTCCAGTCGGCTCATTGAAATGAAAGGGCTTCGGGTCGGATCCGGCTGGGATAGGGGAGCGGCCGGTTTTTGCAGCAACCGTACACTACAATCGTAGAGTGAAAGCACCCTTAGAGAGGAAGTGAATGGAGAGTGAGGGCAGCTCAGTGCTTGCCTCTGACAGCCCCTTTCTGAGCTGTGGATGTCACAATGAGTGAGCAGCAGAACAGAAGCATTTGTAATCAAACATAGATATAAAGAGTTCCCATGCGTGACTGATCCATGCCTAGCAATTAGAAAGACCAAGAACAAAAATGGCTTTGGAGAATCAATAATACTTTATTAGTTTACCATAGTAAAAAGAACATACATTTAAAAACTATAAAATGCATAGAGGGGGAGAATGGGACTGGTGGAAATCTGAACAGAAAGTGGAAGCATGAGTACAAAATGTAATACAATAAATCCAAGTACAATATGCAGGGTATAGGTTGCATGCTGAAAGGTAAAGGCAATACGTACCAAAGGTAACAGCAAAATAATGCTCAGAAATGAAAAACAGAATAAATAGCAGACAGGAAGTATGTCCTTCACATCTGAGCATGCAACCACACAATATAGTAAAGTGCACAGAGTAAAAAATGTTATTACAAAGTGGAACAGGTACAGATGGTGTGCTCCCACCACCCAACGTTTCACTCACGGCTTCTTCCGCTTCACCCCCCCGGATGAAGCAGTGAGCGAAACGTACTGTTAAAATAACATTATATTTTTATAGTTCGAACATTTACGCACATGTCGATACCACATATGTTTATGTTTATTTTTGTTTACATTTTTATTTTTTTTAAATGGGAAAAGGGGGGGGGGGGTGATTTCAATTTTTATTAGGGAAGGCGTTAATTCACATTTATTAACTTTTTTTTATTTTTTTTATTTTTACACAATTTTTTAGTCCGCATAGGGGACTATTACATGCAATGCTTGGATTGCATATACTGCTCAATGCTATGCCATAGCATAACATTGATTAGTGTTATTGGTGCTCCGCTGCTCCAGCCTGCCATGGCTGACTGGAGCTTCAGACCAATGATCGGACGGTGAGGAGGCATTTAAGGGCCCTCCTGCCGTCCTCTCAGCTGATCGGGACATAGCGGGCAGTTTGTTAAAAAATGTAAAAAGTTAAAAAATGTATAATAAATAAATAAATAAATAAGATCCTGGCCACAGCGGGCCCCTTCTTAGGTCCGGGCCTTTGGGCGGTGCTCGAATGCCCGACCTGTCAGTGCGCCCCTGGAGGGGCAGGAGAGAGCACAGAGGAGTGCTATCAGACTGGAAAGAGCACAGAGGAGTGCTATCGGAAAGGAGAGAGGACAGAGGAGTCTTATTAGACAGGAGAGAGCACAGAGGAGTGCTATCAGACCAGACAGGAGAGAGCACAGAGGTGTGCTATCAGACATGAGAGAGCACAGAGGAGTGCTATCAGACATGAGAGAGCACAGAGGAGTGCTATCAGACAGGAGAGAGCACAGAGGAGTGCTATCAGACATGAGAGCACAGTGGAGTGCTATCATACAGCAGAGAGCACAGAGGAGTGCTATCATACAGGAGAGAGCACAGAGGAGTACTATCAGACAGGAGAGAGCACAGAGGAGTACTATCAGACTGGAAAGAGCACAGAGGAGTGCTATCAGACAGGAGAGAGCACAGAGGAGTGCTATCAGACAGGAGAGAGCACAGAGTCCTACCAGACATGAGAGAGCACAGAGGAGTGCTATCAGACAGGAGAGAGCACAGAGGAGTGCTATCAGACAGGAGAGAGCACAGAGGAGTGCTATCATACAGGAGAGAGCACAGAGGAGTGCTATCAGACAGAAGAGAGCACAGAGGAGTGCTATCAGACATGAGAGAGCACAGAGGAATGCTATCAGACAGGAGAGAGCACAGAGGAGTCCTATCAGACAGGAGAGAGCACAGAGTAGTCCTATCAGACAGGAGAGAGCACAGAGGAGTCCTATCAGAAAGGAGAGAGCACAAAGGAGTGCTATCAGACAGGAGAGAGCACAGAGGAGTCCTATCAGAAAGGAGAGAGCACAGAGGAGTGCTATCAGACAGGAGAGAGCACAGAGGAGTCCTATCAGACAGGAAGGAGCACAGAGGAGTACTATCAGACAGGAGAGAGCACAGAGGAGTACTATCAGACAGGAGAGAGCACAGAGGAGTTCTATCATACAAGAGAGAGCACAGAGGAGTACTATCAGACAGGAGAGAGCACAGAAAAGTCCTATCATACAGGAGAGAGCACAGAGTCCTATCAGACATGAGAGAGCACAGAGGAGTGCTATCAGACAGAAGAGAGCACAGAGGAGTGCTATCAGACAGAAGAGAGCACAGAGGATTCCTATCAGAAAGGAGAGAGCACAGAGGAGTGCTAGCAGACAGGAGAGAGCACAGAGGAGTCCTATCACACAGGAGAGCGCACAGAGGAGTCCTATCAGACAGGAGATAGCACAGAGAAGTCCTATCAGACAGGAGAGAGCACAGAGGAGTGCTATCAGACAGGAGAGAGCACAGAGGAGTGCTATCAGACAGGAGAGAGCACAGAGGAGTGCTATCAGACAGGAGAGAGCACAGAGGAGTCCTATCAGACAGGAGAGAGCACAGAGTCCTATCAGACATGAGAGAGCACAGAGTAGTGCTATCAGACAGGAGAGAGCACAGAGGAGTGCTATCGTACAGGAGAGAGCACAGAGGAGTGCTATCATACAGGAGAGAGCACAGAGGAGTCCTATCAGACAGGAGAGAGCACAGAGGAGTGCTATCAGACAGGAGAGAGCACAGAGGAGTCCTATCAGACAGGAGAGAGCACAGAGGAGTCCTATCAGACAGGAGAGAGCACAGAGGAGTCCTATCAGACAGGAGAGAGCACAGAGGAGTCCTATCAGACAGGAAAGAGCACAGAGGAGTCCTATCAGACAGGAGAGAGCACAGAGGAGTCCTATCAGACAGGAGAGAGCACAGAGGAGTCCTATCAGACAGGAGAGAGCACAGAGGAGTCCTATCAGACAGGAGAGAGCACAGAGAAGTCCTATCAGACAGGAGAGAGCACAGAGGAGTCCTATCAGACAGGAGAGAGCACAGAGGAGTCCTATCAGACAGGAGAGAGCACAGAGGAGTCCTATCAGACAGGAGAGAGCACAGAGGAGTCCTATCAGACAGGAGAGAGCACAGAGGAGTCCTATCAGACATGAGAGAGCACAGAGGAGTGCTATCAGACAGGAGATAGCACAGAGGAGTGCAATCAGATATGAGAGAGCACAGAGGAGTGCTATCATACAGGAGAGAGCACAGAGGAGTGCTATCATACAGGAGAGAGCACAGAGGAGTGCTATCAGACAGGAGAGAGCACAGAGGAGTCCTATCAGACAGGAGAGAGCACAGAGTTCTATCGGGACATGAGAGAGCACAGAGGAGTGCTATCAGACAGAAGAGAGCACAGAGGAGTGCTATCAGACATGAGAGAGCACAGAGGAATGCTATCGGACAGGAGAGAGCACAGAGGAGTCCTATCAGACAGGAGAGAGCACAGAGTAGTCCTATCAGACATGAGAGAGCACAGAGGAGTCCTATCAGACAGGAGAGAGCACAGAGGAGTCCTATCAGACAGGAGAGAGCACAGAGGAGTCCTATCAGACAGGAGAGAGCACAGAGGAGTCCTATCAGAAAGGAGAGAGCACAGAGGAGTGCTATCAGACAGGAGAGAGCACAGAGGAGTCCTATCAGACAGGAAGGAGCACAGAGGAGTACTATCAGACAGGAGATAGCACAGAGGAGTCCTATCAGACAGGAAGGAGCACAGAGGAGTACTATCAGACAGGATAGAGAACAGAGGAGTACTATCAGACAGGATAGAGCACAGAGGAGTACTATCAGACAGGATAGAGCACAGAGGAGTACTATCAGACAGGAGAGAGCACAGAGGAGTTCTATCATACAAGAGAGAGCACAGAGGAGTACTATCAGACAGGAGAGAGCACAGAGGAGTGCTATCAGACAGGAGAGAGCACAGAGGAGTCCTATCAGACAGGAGAGAGCACAGAGGAGTGTTATCAGACAGGAGAGAGCACAGAGGAGTGTTATCAGACAGGAGAGAGCACAGAGGAGTGTTATCAGACAGGAGAGAGCACAGAGGAGTGCTATCATACAGGAGAGAGCACAGAGGAGTCCTATCAGACAGGAGAGAGCACAGAGGAGTCCTATCAGACAGGAGAGAGCACAGAGGAGTCCTATCAGACAGGAGAGAGCACAGAGGAGTCCTATCAGACAGGAGAGAGCACAGAGAAGTCCTATCAGACAGGAGAGAGCACAGAGGAGTCCTATCAGACATGAGAGAGCACAGAGGAGTGCTATCAGACAGGAGATAGCACAGAGGAGTGCTATCAGATATGAGAGAGCACAGAGGAGTGCTATCATACAGGAGAGAGCACAGAGGAGTGCTATCATACAGGAGAGAGCACAGAGGAGTGCTATGAGACAGGAGAGAGCACAGAGGAGTCCTATCAGACAGGAGAGAGCACAGAGTCCTATCAGACATGAGATAGCACAGAGGAGTGCTATCAGACAGAAGAGAGCACAGAGGAGTGCTATCAGACATGAGAGAGCACAGAGGAATGCTATCGGACAGGAGAGAGCACAGAGGAGTCCTATCAGACAGGAGAGAGCACAGAGTAGTCCTATCAGACATGAGAGAGCACAGAGGAGTCCTATCAGACAGGAGAGAGCACAGAGGAGTCCTATCAGAAAGGAGAGAGCACAGAGGAGTGCTATCAGACAGAAGAGAGCACAGAGGAGTCCTATCAGAAAGGAGAGAGCACAAAGGAGTGCTATCAGACAGGAGAGAGCACAGAGGAGTCCTATCAGAAAGGAGAGAGCACAGAGGAGTGCTATCAGACAGGAGAGAGCACAGAGGAGTCCTATCAGACAGGAAGGAGCACAGAGGAGTACTATCAGACAGGAGAGAGCACAGAGGAGTACTATCAGACAGGAGAGAGCACAGAGGAGTTCTATCATACAAGAGAGAGCACAGAGGAGTACTATCAGACAGGAGAGAGCACAGAAAAGTCCTATCATACAGGAGAGAGCACAGAGTCCTATCAGACATGAGAGAGCACAGAGGAGTGCTATCAGACAGAAGAGAGCACAGAGGATTCCTATCAGAAAGGAGAGAGCACAGAGGAGTGCTAGCAGACAGGAGAGAGCACAGAGGAGTGCTATCAGACAGGAGATAGCACAGAGGAGTGCTATCAGATATGAGAGAGCACAGAGGAGTGCTATCATACAGGAGAGAGCACAGAGGAGTGCTATCATACAGGAGAGAGCACAGAGGAGTGCTATCAGACAGGAGAGAGCACAGAGGAGTCCTATCAGACAGGAGAGAGCACAGAGTTCTATCAGACATGAGAGAGCACAGAGGAGTGCTATCAGACAGAAGAGAGCACAGAGGAGTGCTATCGGACATGAGAGAGCACAGAGGAATGCTATCGGACAGGAGAGAGCACAGAGGAGTCCTATCAGACAGGAGAGAGCACAGAGTAGTCCTATCAGACATGAGAGAGCACAGAGGAGTCCTATCAGACAGGAGAGAGCACAGAGGAGTCCTATCAGACAGGAGAGAGCACAGAGGAGTCCTATCAGACAGGAGAGAGCACAGAGGAGTCCTATCAGAAAGGAGAGAGCACAGAGGAGTGCTATCAGACAGGAGAGAGCACAGAGGAGTCCTATCAGACAGGAAGGAGCACAGAGGAGTACTATCAGACAGGAGATAGCACAGAGGAGTCCTATCAGACAGGAAGGAGCACAGAGGAGTACTATCAGACAGGATAGAGAACAGAGGAGTACTATCAGACAGGATAGAGCACAGAGGAGTTCTATCATACAAGAGAGAGCACAGAGGAGTACTATCAGACAGGAGAGAGCACAGAGGAGTGCTATCAGACAGGAGAGAGCACAGAGGAGTCCTATCAGACAGGAGAGAGCACAGAGGAGTGTTATCAGACAGGAGAGAGCACAGAGGAGTGTTATCAGACAGGAGAGAGCACAGAGGAGTGTTATCAGACAGGAGAGAGCACAGAGAAGTGCTATCATACAGGAGAGAGCACAGAGGAGTCCTATCAGAAAGGAGAGAGCACAGAGGAGTCCTATCAGACAGGAGAGAGCACAGAGGAGTCCTATCAGACAGGAGAGAGCACAGAGGAGTCCTATCAGACAGGAGAGAGCACAGAGGAGTCCTATCAGACATGAGAGAGCACAGAGGAGTGCTATCAGACAGGAGATAGCACAGAGGAGTGCTATCAGATATGAGAGAGCACAGAGGAGTGCTATCATATAGGAGAGAGCACAGAGGAGTGCTATCATACAGGAGAGAGCACAGAGGAGTGCTATCAGACAGGAGAGAGCACAGAGGAGTCCTATCAGACAGGAGAGAGCACAGAGTCCTATCAGACATGAGAGAGCACAGAGGAGTGCTATCAGACAGAAGAGAACACAGAGGAGTGCTATCAGACATGAGAGAGCACAGAGGAATGCTATCGGACAGGAGAGAGCACAGAGGAGTCCTATCAGACAGGAGAGAGCACAGAGTAGTCCTATCAGACATGAGAGAGCACAGAGGAGTCCTATCAGACAGGAGAGAGCACAGAGGAGTCCTATCAGACAGGAGAGAGCACAGAGGAGTCCTATCAGAAAGGAGAGAGCACAGAGGAGTGCTATCAGACAGGAGAGAGCACAGAGGAGTCCTATCAGACAGGAAGGAGCACAGAGGAGTACTATCAGACAGGAGATAGCACAGAGGAGTCCTATCAGACAGGAAGGAGCACAGAGGAGTACTATCAGACAGGATAGAGAACAGAGGAGTACTATCAGACAGGATAGAGCACAGAGGAGTACTATCAGACAGGAGAGAGCACAGAGGAGTTCTATCATACAAGAGAGAGCACAGAGGAGTACTATCAGATAGGAGAGAGCACAGAGGAGTGCTATCAGACAGGAGAGAGCACAGAGGAGTCCTATCAGACAGGAGAGAGCACAGAGGAGTGTTATCAGACAGGAGAGAGCACAGAGGAGTGTTATCAGACAGGAGAGAGCACAGAGGAGTGTTATCAGACAGGAGAGAGCACAGAGGAGTGCTATCATACAGGAGAGAGCACAGAGGAGTCCTATCAGACAGGAGAGAGCATAGAGGAGTCCTATCAGACAGGAGAGAGCACAGAGGAACGCTAGCCCACCCTTACTTACTGGACTTTGTCCATGCCTGTGCTTCAGCTTGGATAAAGCCATGATTTTATAACCCATGATTTCTATAAAAAAGAAATACAATTTTCTTATGAAGTATATTAGAAAGGTTAATGTTTTGCCAAGATTTACAAAATATAAAAAGTTTCTGTATCTGACAGTGCCCATTTAAGGGGATGTGGACAGGGATTACACAGGTAGCACAGAAAGACCACAATGGGAGTTGTAGTCTAAATAATGGTTATTTACACACTGACATGCAAAACTAGGCTGTGCTCCCTGCAGGCTGCTGGGAGTAGTAGTACTAGAAGGTCTGGCACTGTGCTGTCCCCTCCCCATGAGGACATCCACTAATTCATAGACAGTCTGTCCGTCTGTGTCCTCCCTGACAGGATTGATATGAGCAGAGTTGTCTCCCTCCCACACAGTGTACAGTGCGCGTCTTTCTCTCCCCTTCTCACAAAATTGTTGTTGCCCTGAGGGGGTTAAATAAATACGAATATAAGGGGACAGGCCAGTGTAAGTAAAGGGGAATCATTATACCATTATTTCCTATTATCATGGGCATTCACCATGGTGCATCTGTGCCCACCTTCCCTCATCTGCTGCACCCTCGGACACATCTGGCTGCAACCACCTCACTGAGCGGAGAGCGCGGGAAGCAGCATCACGTGGCCTGGAGAGGGAATCCCGTGACGTCACCTGCCTAATCTACATCGCTATCGTCAGGAGAGGGAGGGTCTCCCCAGCCCATGGTGTGTGTCTACTGGGGGATATTTAAAGGAATGGGGAGGGACAGAGCAGATGGAACCGAGCATCTGCCACACAGAGGACCCGGGCACAAGACAGGGACAGCAGACAGGTGTCAGAGCCAGGAGAAATACAGGTAGGTGGCATACTAGGTAGGGGATGCCAGTTACTTAGGGCACTGCTAGGCTGGGTGCAATTCTCATGCTCTAAAATAATGGGTTGTATATGTTATTGATTGGATCACTGAAAATAAGAAATACTTGGGAAGTTTATGCATACCTATGTTTTATTTAGACGTTAACATGGCATGGGCATCACAGGGCACAGGATCTGCCAGCAGCAGCTTGTAGTAGTCTATGGGCATCGATCAGGACCTGTCTGGTCTGCAGAAAATAGAATTGACTTTCCCATTATCTTAAACAGCATTGCTTTAGGTAGACTGGCATGTATTAGCTGAGATGGAGACCTGCCTATAAAATGTCAGTGTCATGTTATGTGCCTGGGTGGCTGCAGCAGGGAATATATTAGTCATACACATAGGGATATCCACTTGACAGGGGTGGAAAGAGTTAACCATGGAGCACTGAACATACTGACCAGCAGTGGTCTGTAGGGCTTTCTGATTAATACCTATTCTCTAGTCCAGTGGTCTTCAACCTGCGGACCTCCAGATGTTGCAAAACTACAACTCCCAGCATGCCCGGACAGCCGTTGGCTGTCCGGGCATGCTGGGAGTTGTAGTTTTGCAACATCTGGAGGTCTGCAGGTTGAAGACCACTGCTCTAGTCTATTTCCATCAGTTCGTAATAAGAAAGATGCCTGGCAATGAGTGGGTAACCAGTATGCCACATGAGGATTGACCACTGACCAGGACTGGTGGGCAGAAGAGTAGCCAACTGTTCTCATGTCACCAGAATGGGCATTGCACGATCCTTCTAGCCCTGAAATACTGCTGCCAAATTGTAAAGCTAGATGCTTCCATTATTCAATACTGGCAGTGCCGCAGAGGGCTAGATCACATGCACTGAACACGTTGCTTTGGCATGTGCCCAACCTTATGCTACTAGTCTTGAAGTTCATGGCTTTTAATGATGGGCACCTTTGGCAAAAAAAAAAAATAATCTCAATAAGTTTGTAAATGCATTCACGTAAAAGTTTGGGTGAATTGGTACATTAGAAGTGAAGTCATTTTATAGTTCTATTTCCCCATAGGTCTTCTGAACTAGGACCGAAAATATGCGAATGTCACATTTATTGCTAATATTAATCAAAACTAATTGTATAAATGGAGAAAAGAAGTAATTCTCACCAAAATGTTACCCTGCAATAAAATGACTTGTCTCAGTTTAGTGTGGGGGTAATCTCTGTTTGCCCTGGATACTGATAGGAGATGATCCTGGATTAGAATGAAGTGGGATTATATGGCAATAGGGGGTGAGGTGCCAACATTTGACATGGAAGGGAATCCCGGCATCGGGGATATTCCAAGGATTTTAGGGAGAATATAAAATGAAGTAATAGTCGAATCTACTCCTATGTTGTGAATATGTCTTCACAACTATTTACATACATAAGGGTTCATGCACACCACGTTTTTGCTATACAGGTCCCATATACGGTTTCAAGTTAAAAACCGTATGGAACTGTGTAGAAAGCCATATGCATTGACTTAACATTGCAAACGTATGTCAAACGCATCATCCGGTTTAGTCCGTTTTGCACCCTATACGTTTTTTTTTTACCCGTACCCAAAACCAGGGCTGAGGAGTCGGTAGATAAATGTTCCGACTCCGCAGTTTTTTGTACCTCCGACTCCTCTGTATTAATATGCAAATGTATTTATAAGCACTTACAGTTGAGTTCATGCCCCCTCCCATAGACTTGCATTGAGGGGACGGGGCGTGACGTCGCATGGGGGCGGAGTTATGACATCAAGATCTTCCGCTTCCGGAAGCAGTAACAGGTGGGTGCTGCTTGCTATATTGCGGGGTACCCAGCGGCAGGACACCGGCGATCTGACATCTTATCCCCTATCCTTTGGATAGGGGATAAGATGTCTAGGGTAGGAGTACCCCTTTAATCAGTGAGAGGCTAGGTTTCCCATGGGTTCCCTGTAACAGCAGAACACAACACTATGGAAAGTAGAAGTATTGCCGCTCCTAATTGTGCATTGCGTGCCATATAGTAAAGCACATGAAAAGCTTCTTCACCGTCACTTAACGTGTTCGTTTTGCGGTTACGTGAGGCACTGCATGCATTGGTCTTTATTCTTACAGTAGAGAAGTAATTAATTATTTGTGAATTGGGACATTTAAACTTGCTTTTTTTTTTTTTTATTCCAATCGAAATTTAGTAGGAGTCAGAGTCAGTGCATTGTTTGCAGACTCCGACTCCAGGTACCCAAAATTTCGTCTGACTCCTCAACTCCGACTCCACAACACTGCCCAAAACCGTAGTCTACCACGTTTTTTGGTCCGGGTGAAAAATTGTATTAAACCGTATACGTTTTTTTTTTTATTTTTTTTTTTTAACATAGGAGTCAATGGGAACCGTACAGAACTGTATGTGCGTACGGTTCCATCCGGTTTTCACCATACAGTTTTTGACTTTGCACTGGTTTTTTTTCTTGGAATTTCAATCAAACAAGTGAAACTCTATTCAAAATGGAGGGAAAAGTTAAAAACGTATGCGTTTTTTTTTCTTTAAAAAAAAAATGGATGCAAGCGGACATCATTTTTCAAACTGCATACGGTTTTCAACCGTATACGGGTTGAAATTTGCATACACATTTTGATACAGTTTAGTCAGGTTTTGAGGAATCCGTTTTTCATCAAAAACCTGATACGGAAACTGTATTGCAAAAACGTGGTGTGCATGCACCCTAAGGCTGGGTTCACATCACGTTTTCTCCGTTACGGGAGCGCATACGGCAGGGGGGAGCGAAAACCTCGCGCTCCCGTATGTAATTCATTTCAATGAGTCGACCAGAGTGGAACGTTCGGTCCGGTCGGCTCATTTGTTGCGCTGTATGCACTTTTTCCCTGGACCTAAAACTGTGGTCAACCACGGTTTTAGGTCCGGTTGTAAAAGCGCAAAATTGAGCCGACCGAATGTTTCACTCCGGCTGGCTCATTGAAATAAATTACATACGGGAGCGCGAGGGTTTAGCTCCCCCCTGCCGTATGCGCTCGCTTATGGGAGAAAACGTGATGTGAACCCAGCCCTAACACTGTCTAATCTCTGATACTAGCCTACAGTTGTTGCCTGCAGTATCTTTTATTGAAGATTCAACAATGTGTTATGGCTTATGCAACTATTCCCTACTGGTCGTGAGAAACTGAAAACAACGTATATTTTACGGCAGCAAAGCATAGATGTGTGGTTTATGTTTTGGACCATCCAGCAATTGCATTTCTAGACAGCAGTTTGCAGATTTTACTATTGAACATTTAAAGACCTGCGATTTCTAGAATGTGAAGTGGTGGAGATTGTATTTAGTTGAAGGATATGTACTATGGAAGCATGCAAAGTCATCTTAAGAAATGGAATCCCTTTTATCATTTTGGTTTATTTGATATGTAAAATAATGGACAACACATTCTGGCTCTCACTCGTGCCTTCCTCAGGTCATATTTTAATTTTACTTTGTTTTAGTTCATATGAGCTTTTACTATTGATGCCTCTGATTTAGTTAAAATTTTAGCCTAATTTAGGTCACTAATCACGCCACCTTTCTCACTAACATATAAATGTTGGGTTTCACATATATTGATATTCATACACAGACAAAAAGTTCTATGTGGATCTTTGGGCTTTGCAAAAAAGCCCAGATTCACAGACCCTTGCAGTTTACATTAAGACCTCTGCATGCATCTTTATTTATATATTCTTTTATGTATTTATTGGTGTAATGATTCATTTAATTTTAGTAATTGCTTTTGGACTTGAGGAAGGCTCAAGTGAGCTCCAAAATGTGTTGACCATTATTTTACATATCGAATAAACTGATGCTCGTTGCAACTGTGTTGACTTAAGAGTCGTTGTGGGATACTGATAGCAGCCCTCATCCAGGACCCGATTCTTTTTTTTTTTTTTTTTACCCCTCTACCTATTCTTGCATCACTGCGCACCTTAGGGCATACGGAGACGGCTACACTTCATAGAGTGGTGTCTATCACATACAGTGGGGGTTGAAAGTTTGGGCACCCAGGTAAAAATTTGTATTAATGTGCATAAAGAAGCCAAGGAAAGATGGAAAAATCTCCAAAAGGCATCAAATTACAGATTAGACATTCTTATAATATGTCAACAAAAGTTAGATTTTATTTACATCATTTACACTTTCAAAATAACAGAAAACAAAAAAATGGCATCTGCAAAAGTTTGGGCACCCTGCAGAATTTATAGCATGCGCTGAGACCTGCCAGTGTCATGGATTGTTCTCAGTCATAATCTGGGAAGACCAGGTGATGTCAATCTCAAAGGTTTTAAATGCCCAGACTCATCTGACCTTGCCCCAACAATCAGCACCATGGGTTCTTCTAAGCAGTTGTCTAGAAATCTGAAACTGAAAATAGTTGACGCTCACAAAGCTGGAGAAGGCTATAAGAAGATAGCAAAACTTTTTCAGATGTCAGTATCCTCTGTTCGGAATGTAGTTAAGAAATGGCAGTCATCCGGAACAGTGGAAGTTAAAGCAAGATCTGGAAGACCAAGAAAAATATCAGACAGAACAGCTCACAGGATTGTGAGAAAAACAATTAAAAACTCACGTTTGACTGCACAATCCCTCCAGAAAGATCTGGCAGACACTGGAGTCGTGGTACACTATTCCACTATAAAGAGATACTTGTACAAATATGGTCTTCATGGAAGAGTCATCAGAAGAAAACCACTTCTATGTCCTCACCACAAAAATCTGTGTTTGAACTTTGCAAATTAACACATAGACAAGCTGATGCATTTTGGAAACAAGTTCTGTGTGAGGTTAAAATTTAACTTTTTGGCCGGAATGAGCAAAGGTACGTTTGGAGAAGAAGGGGAACAGAATTTAATAAAAAGAACCTCTGTCCAACTGTTAAGCATGGGGGTGGATCAATCATGCTTTGGGGTTGTATTGCAGCCAGTGGCCCAGGGAACATCTCACGAGTAGAAGGAAAAATGGATTCCATAAAATTTCAGCAAATTATGGATGCTAACTTGATGCTATCTGTGAAAAAGCTGAAGTTAAAGAGAGGATGGCTTCTACAAATGGATAATGATCCTAAACACACCTCGAAATCCACGGGGGATTACATCAATAGGCGTAAACTGAAGGTTTTGCCATGGCCTTCACAATCTCCTGACCTCAACATAATTGAAAATCTATGGATAGACCTTAAAAGAGCAGTGCGTGACAGACAGCCCAGAAATCTCAAAGAACTGGAAGACTTTTGTAAGGAAGAATGGGCAAAGATACCTCAAACAAGAATTGAAAGACTCTTGACTGGCTACAAAAAGCGTTTACAAGCTTTGATACTTGCCAAAGGGGCAGTACAAGATATTAACTCTGCAGGGTGCCCAAACTTTTGCAGATGCCATTTTTTTTTGTTTTCTGTTATTTTGAAAGTGTAAATGATGGAAATAAAATCAAACTTTTGTTGACATATTATAAGAATGTCTATTCTGTAATTTGATGCCTTTTGGAGATTTTTCCATCTTTCCTTAGCTTCTTTATGCACATTAATCGATTTTTGCTATCTTCTTATAGCCTTCTCCAGCTTTGTGAGCGTCAACTATTTTCAGTTTCAGATTTCTAGACAACTGCTTAGAAGAACCCATGGTGCTGATTGTTGGGGCAAGGTCAGATGAGTCTGGGCATTTAAAACCTTTGAGATTGACATCACCTGGTCTTCCCAGATTATGACTGAGAACAATCCATGACACTGGCAGGTCTCAGCGCATGCTATAAATTCTGCAGGGTGCCCAAACTTTTGCAGATGCCATTTTTTTTGTTTTCTGTTATTTTGAAAGTGTAAATGATGTAAATAAAATCTAACTTTTGTTGACATATTATAAGAATGTCTAATCTGTAATTTGATGCCTTTTGGAGATTTTTCCATCTTTCCTTGGCTTCTTTATGCACATTAATACAAATTTTTACCTGGGGTGCCCAAACTTTTGATCCCCACTGTAGCACAACTGAACAAGGTTACCCCTACACAATAGGTGTGGTGACAGGTTCACTAGTCCCCAATATACTACACCTACGAGCACCCCTGTGTTTTTTTTTTTGTATTTCTTTCCTCCTTGTTTTTTCTAATTTTAGTTTTGATGGTTTATAAACATAAATATTTCAGAATGTTATTCTTTCGCCTAAATTTGCCACATACATATTTATCTTTAGCTTTTCATTGATCTGTTTTCCGTTATTTTGTTAACTTGACAATTTCTCCTTCCCCAGATATTGACATGACGTTAAACAAAATAGAGAAACTGGGGGGTCTGCGCCAACACAGAGGAAGTCTTCCTCTTCCAGCTGACTCCCGTCGCCGGGGTAGTATGCCCTTGCCTTACAAACATCAGCTGAGGCGTGCCCAAGCTGTAGATGAGCTTGACTGGCCAAGTGTCCATTCTGGGTCTTCTGACTCTGTGAGGTCTTCAGACAGTGGTCCAGATAGTGGTCTCTACAAAGTGATGTTGCTTGGTGACAGTGGAGTTGGAAAGACAACCCTTGCTGGCATATTTGGAGGCACACAGGACACTTTCCCCCATGAGTCTGAACATCCAGGTAACTTTTAATGGAGTGTTCTAGTTCTACTGGGAGAGGGGTGGACATTTGTGCTAGAACTGTCGGTGATCAGGGTATAATTTTGTTTCCAACAGAGGATACGTACGAGAGAGATCTAATAGTGGATGGAGAGAAAACAACACTAATGGTATATGATATCTGGGAACAGGTGAGTAGAAGGACATATGCCACATTGTTTACATAACCCAAGAATATAATTTGTATGGTGTTCGGCACTAGTAACATGTACATCCTTATAGCCATACCAAAATGGAGGCACCTATAGTGCTATAAAATTGTGGATCCTTTTATAGGTCAGCATTTGTAGGTGAATATTTATAAAGCATTTGTGTTTGTACAATCCTCTTTAAAGTCCTATATAACACTTCCATCACCATGCAAACCCTTGGACGACTGCTTTGTTTTTATTGTTCAGTAATACAAAGAAAAGCACATGGGACAGTTTTCAGTCCTTCTCTTATCCTAATCTTTAAATGTGTTCATGTCCAACAAGATGATATGGATATAATATAGATATTTATTGATAACGTAAAATGTAACCTCCATCTCTCAGTCAGGACCACATACCTGGATGCAAGACAACTGTCTACAAATGGGTGATGCCTTTCTTCTAGTCTTCTCAGTGACGGATCGTAGTAGTTTTCAACGTCTACCAGGTCTTCTTCTAAGGTTACGCTCTGCCCGACCACATCGACACATTCCAGTGATTCTTGTTGGCAACAAAGGAGATCTAGCACGTTCCAGAGAGGTCAGCATGGAAGGTATTGTCAAGCCCCTTGTCATCAAAAATGTATACTTACAGTAAAATCTTGTAATGTGTACTCTATTAAAACCTGTTATTATTATATTAAGAGAAATAAAAAGTCTGAGTACAGCCCTCAGATCTCATTGTTGGATACGGAATGTTTATAAACTGATAGATAATGTAGTTCAACCAACTATCAGTTTTCTTAAATGTTAGTCACAGTGTGAGACTATACTGTCACGTTATTTTTTTTAAAGATTACAACAGAACATAGATGAATGTATAAAATATGGTCAGAAAAAGTATTACCAAATATTACAAAACTATTTTATTAGTTCCATTTATGAAGACTGTTTAAATTATGGACAGCTCTTATATATGTCACATACAGAAAGTTGTGTAGATAAAAAAGTGACAATTTATGACAATATAACAAGTTTTTTGCCATGTACACGTGAACTAGTAAATCCACTGATCAGCCATAGCAATAACACAACCTGTCCAATCCAGTGTGATTCCCCCTTGTGCTGCCAAAACAGCCTTTGGATTACAATACAGTAATCTGTATTACAATAGTTCTATGGTATTGGAACAGACAGCATACCCTTGGCTCTCTATGCAGATCATAGAAACATAGAATGTGTCGGCAGATAAGAACCATTTGGCCCATCTAGTCTGCCCAATAATCTGAATCCTATCAATAGTCTCTGGCCCTATCATATAAGATAGGGCCAGAGACTATTCATAGGATTCAGATTATTGGGCAGACTAGATGGGCCAAATGGTTCTTATCTGCCGACACATTCTATGTTTCTATGATCTGCATAGAGAGCCAAGGGTATGCTGTCTGTTCCAATACCATAGAACTATTGTAATACAGATTACTGTATTGTAATCCAAAGGATAGGGGACAAGATGTCTCACCGCAGGGGTCCCCGCAATCTTGTATTCAGTAAACCATAAACCATAGGAGCCCATGACGCATTCACTGGTTCACTGGTTTGGTCTTTCTTGGACCACTTTTTTTAGGTTCTAACCACTGCCTACCAGGAAGTTCTAACAAGACCAGCTGTTTGGAAGATGCCCGCACCCATTCATATAGCCATCACAGTTTGGGTCTTCTCAGAGTCATTCATATCCTTACATTTGCCTATTATTCCTGCGTCCAGTACATCGATTTCAAGAACTAAAAGTTCACTTGCTGCCTTATATTCTCACTGGTCACTTTATTAGGTACACCTGTTCAATTACTTGCTAACATAAATAACTAATCAGTCAGTCTAATGGCAGCAACTCAGTAAGGCCAGTAGACATGATCAAGACAACTTGCTGATGTTCAAAGCAAGCACCAGAATGCGGAAGAAAGGGGATTTAAGAGACTTTGAACATGGCATGGTTGTTGCCAGATAGGCTGGTTTGAGTATACAGAAATGCACAACCATCTCTAGGGTTTACAGGGGTCCTTAAACTACGGCCCGCGGGCCACATGCGGCCTGCCGCTGCGTAAGGATATCCCTGTGTCCCGAAAGATGTTTTCGGGACACAGGGATGCGCTCTCGGCGGCCCTGCATTTACTTTAAAGACGCAGGGGCTGCCGGGAAGGTGGCGCACGCAGGGATGTCACTGACATCCCGTGCGTGCGCCCATAGCAATGGAGCGCAGAGGAGCGGAGCAGCGATGAGGACGTGCGCTGGCCAGCTTGGTAAGTGTTACCAGCGGCACGTCAGCTTCGGTGCTCCGACCACCGCTCCTTCGGTCCTGGGACTTACTGCTATTTCCGGACCGGAGGAGCGGTGGTCGGAGCACTGAAGTGGGGCAGAACACAGGCATACAGCCTCCAGCCATACACTGTATGGCTGGAGGCTGTATGTCTGTGGGGGAACTATGCTGCACCCAATGTGGGGGAACTATGCGGCACCTAATGTGGGGGAGCTATACTGCATCTAATGTGTGGGAACTGTACTGCACCAAATGTGGGGGAACTGTACTGCCAACCCTAATGTGTGGGAACTAGAACCTTATGTGGGGGGGATCTATACTGCCAATCTAATGTGGGGGGGAGGAACTGGGCTGCGTACTTAAAGGGGTACTCCGCCCTAGACATCTTATCCCCCTATCCAAAGGATAGGGGATAAGATGTCAGATCGCCGCGGTCCCGCTGCTGGGGAGCCCTGGGATCCCCGCTGCGGCACTGCGCTATCATTACAACACAGAACGAGTTCGCTCTGCACGTAATGACGGGCAATACAGGGGCCAGAGCATCGTTACATCACGGCTCCGCCCCTCGTGACATCACGGGCCGCCCCTTTCAATACAAGTCTATGGGAGGGGGCGTGGCAGTCGTCATGCCCCCTGCCATAGACTTGCATTAAGGGGACGGGCCGTGATGTCACGAGGGGCGGAGCCATGACTTCACGCTGCTCCGTCCCTTTATCGCCCATCATTACGCACAGAGCGAACTTGCTCTGTGCTGTAATGATAGCGCGGTGCCGCAGCGGGGATCCCAGGGCTCCCCAGCAGCGGGACCGCGGCGATCTGACATCTTATCCTCTATCCTTTGGATAGGGGATAAGATGTCTAGGGGCGGAGTACCCCTTTAAAGGGGTAGTCCACTAATAAGATATAAGTGTGCATAGGAATTTGTACATGTTTTCTTTTTTTTTTATCTATAGTCTGGCCCTCCAACGGTCTGAGGGACCGTGAACTGGCCCCCCGTTCAAAAAGTTTGAGGACCCCTGGTTTACAGAGAATGGTCCAGAAAAGAGATCCACAGAGTGGCAGTTGTGTGGATGAAAATGCCTTGTTATAATATATATAATACCACATACCATCTCTAAACACACTGCAAATCTTAAAACAGAAGGGTTACAGTGGAACCAACTGAGCAATGTTTAAATGCGACAGCCTACCTGAGTATTGTTGCTGACATGTCTCCTTTTATGACCACATTATACCCATTTTCTGATGGTACTTCCAGTAGGCTAATGCACCATGTCAGAAAGCTCACGTCATCTCAAACAGTTATTTCGAACATGACAATGAGTTCACTGTCAGCGGATCTTAATCCAATAAAGCACTTTTGGGATGTGGTGAAAAGGGAGATCTGCATCATGGATGTACAGCAGACAGATGCCATCATGTCCATATGGACCAGAATCTCTGGGGATTGTTCCCAGCACCTTGTAGAAAGTATGATACAAAGAAGGAAGGCAAAAGGGGGTCCAACCCTGTACTAGCAAGGTGTACCTAATAAAGTGGCCAATGAGTGTATATCTCATCCCTTTACAGGTGCAATTGTCACAAGATAGCTAATATTGTTCATGTCACCAGTCAGTGGTTTTAATGTTATAGATGATTGATGTGTACAGTTCAGTAATCCTACACGCTTGTCTTTTTAGGTTTAAAGGAGGAGTCTATGTAATCTATGCGCAGGATAGGGGATAAGTTTGAGATCGCGAGGGGGGTCTGACCGCTGTGGCCCCCTGCGATCTCCTATAAGGATCCCTGGCTCTCCTCCAGAGTGGCGCATCATGACCCCCGCCCCCTCCATATATCTAATGGGAGAGCCAAAGATAGCCGAACGGCTCTCCCAGAGAGATATATGGAGGGGCCATGGTGGCCCCTGTTTCAGGCGGAGGTCGTGACGCACCGCTCTGGGGGGGAGCCAGGGGGCCACAGTGGTCTTACTCCCTGCAATCTAA
This sequence comes from Hyla sarda, assembly GCF_029499605.1. NCBI lineage: Eukaryota > Metazoa > Chordata > Amphibia > Anura > Hylidae > Hyla > Hyla sarda. The sequence continues at coordinate 396,434,731 of NC_079189.1, forward strand.
AACTTGTCCACTATCCTGTGGATAGGGAATAAGTTTTTCTGTACTTCTAGGCATGGGACTTCTTTAAATAATCACTTTTCAGGGTCTGTTCTTGAGGGGAATAATAAAACTGTTTTGGTTTGGTATAAAAATAGTTTGGTAAAAATCTGAGTTTTGTACCATTGAGCTGACCGCTATGGCTAAGGTTGACAGCGTTGTAAACACAAGCGGATGGAGAAGCTAGTCATTCTCTACATCATATATGCTGACATTTAACTACCATCCCAGCATTCCTTGTTTTACAGATTGTATTTTTTTTAAATTTATTCCCTGAAATTAGATAATGTTTCAGCCTGTTCTTATATAGAAGTAAAGTAGCAGGTCTCTGAACATTAAGCATGAAGGGAGGGGAGGGTAAAAGAGTAGTCGCTGTGACTGACTGCCAAGGAGAGGCGCCCCCACCTGTTAATGAGGTGCAGCTAGGGAGGCAGTTTTGACAGGGACAATTAAATGCTAATCTCTAGCATGCTTTAGTAACATAATTGACTCATATTCTGCATATTTTAATGCATTCAGGAGTGAAATAAAGAGAAATCATTTTGGCCTGGATGACTGGTGTGATGCAGGTATAACTATGTCCCATCTTGCTGGGCCCCTGTAGAAAAGAAATGAAGCCCCATAAGATATGGGTAACAATGCTGTCCCCTTTAAAGTCACAAAAGAATCCCGAAACACATTTTAAGCTAAAAGCATACTTTATACTACGGTGTTTGTGTCTAAGGCTTTGTTCACACCTGGGTTTTTTTTCAGGCACATTGGAGATATACATGGATGTATTTTCTGACTTGTCCATATCCCCCTATGTAGCCAGTTTATGGCAAAAGTATCTCCTTTTTGACATATGCTGGACCTGTATGCATTGCAGTATCTTTATCACCAGTATGATCTACCAAGTTTTTCTTTGCAGGACATAACAAATCCTTTTTTCAATGGCCAATGTATGCCAGTGTATGCCTATACAGAGGCATATGGTGGGTGCATATGTTAGAGGCATATAAAAGGGAACACTGGCATGGCTAAAAAAAAAATTAAGGCACTGATGTTGATATTTTGCTGGTGTTCCAATGTGTTCCTCTATAGCAGTGGTCTTCAACCTGCGGACCTCCAGATGTTGCAAAACTACAACTCCCAGCATGCCCGGACAGCCAACGGCTGTCCGGGCATGCTGGGAGTTGTAGTTTTGCAACATCTGAAGGTCCGCAGGTTGGAGACCACTGCTCTATAAAATTGTTGTTAAAGGGGTTATCCAGGAACAAACTTTTTTTTTTTATATATCAACTGGCTCCAGAAAGTTAAACAGATTTGTAAATTACTTCTCTTAAAAAATCTTAATCCTTTCAGTACTTATGAGCCTCTGAAGTTAAGGTTGTTCTTTTCTGTCTAAGTGCTCTCTGATGACACGTGTCTCGGGAACCGCCCAGTTTAGAAGAAAATCCCCATAGCAAACCTTGTCTCAACTGGGCGGTTCCCGAGACACGTGTCATCAGAGAGCACTTAGACAGAAAAGAACAACCTTAACTTCAGAAGCTCATAAGTAGTGAAAGGATTAAGATTTTGTAATAGAAGTAATTTACAAATCTGTTTAACTTTCTGGAGCCAGTTGATACATATAAAAAAAAGTTGTTTTTTTTTCTGGATAACCCCTTAAGTATATAACTGAAATGCAGAAGTGTTTATTTTGTTCTCTATTACTGTAGTCCACAGCATCAATATTGCTATGACACTGCTGTTTACTTTGTGTTTTATTATACTCTTCCAGAGGGACGCTCCCTGGCAGGCATGTTAAGCTGTAAGTACACAGAGACATCTGCTGCCCTTCACCATAATACTCAGGAGCTGCTTGAAGGGGTTGTCAGACAGATTCGCTTACGGAAGGATGATGGAGAACGTCCTCCTCAGACAGCCACGCTCTTGCCACCAGGACGTAGAGAGAGTTTGACCAAAAGAGCAAAGCGACTCTTGCAAGGGATTATGTCAAAACATAAAGGATTCTTCAAGCAAAGATCAAAATCGTGTCATGACCTATCTGTTCTGTGATTAGAAAACTATCCTGTCCATGTGCCATAAGAAAGTCCTGGGGCTGACTTGAGGACGTGGCCAGTCTAACAGTCGTCACCATCTTACATGGGGAATATCAAGAGCATGTGTGCTCCAAGGAATATCCACATCATCAAGCAAACCTGGACTTGTGATCAAGCGGGAACAGTATAATATATCACTATACTTACGCTCACCGCTTACTGAAGCATTCATGAATTATTCATTCCATTTTCTTAAGGTTGTGATTGATTGCTTAATGAGTAATAACAGAATAATGTTGTTTTCTCCCTTTTTAATTGTTCCTAAATGCCATCCTCCCCCTTGTATTCAGCAGGGATAATCCAGTGCAAACAATGCAAGGATTAGAAATTACCTTTCTCCTGCAAACATGGGCTTATAGGACTGTAAATGATTATATGATTGAAATCTGCCATAAACAATCCGCGTCCGACAGCATTAGTGAATGATCTACCTTCAGGCCGTGTGTACACAAGGCATTTTGCTATTGTTTTTTCTCTTGCTAGATCTTACATGTATATGAATGAAAATGTATGAAATTCTATTCACAAGAGGTAATAGTAGCTTATTTTTTAAAGCCAAAGCACATCCTAGAATGGGCAGTCCTAGACATTATTCACACCACTTTATACAGTGACCCCCCGACCTACGATGGCCCCGACATATGATCAAATCGACATACGATGGCCTCTCAGAGGCCATCGCATGTCGATGTCAGCATCTACATACGATGCTTTTTTATGTCAGGGCCATCGCATTTAGTGCTATCCGGCAGCGCAAAATGCTTAAGCTGCTGCCGGATAGCAGCTTAATGTTCCCCGTGTGGTGCGGTAAGTATTACTTACCCCTCCACGATGCTCCGGGGTGCCCTCCGGGTCCAGCGCTGGTCTTCCGGTGTCTTCTCGGCCCTCTCTGATGACGTCAATACGCTGCTGCGCACGTCATCCAATAGGAATGGCGTATGCAGCGGCGTAATGATGTCGCTACGCAGGCCCAGTAAGGCCTTGCGGAGGACCGGAGAAGAGAGGACCAAGAGAGCCCAGCGGAGGCCCGGGGTCACCATCGGGAGCGTCGGGGTCACCATAGGGAGCGGCGGGGACAGGTGAGTACAGCTTCCTATACTTTACATTGCACAAATCCCTCAACATACGATGGATTCGACAAACGATGGGCTCGTTTGGAACGAATTACCATCGTATGTTGAGGGACCACTGTAACAGGAAAGCTTCCATAAGCCAGGTATACAACAGTATACCACAAGAAAATAAAGTATGCAATAGCATTATAGACCACACTATTCCATACATGGGATCCCGTAAAAAAAAAAAAATGTTATCTGTTAAGTGGATGCCACTATATGCCATTTGTCACAGGCAACCACTTAACATATACGTGACAAATTTTTCATGATCTATCCATTAAATGGATGCCATGACTGCACTTTATGGTATCTAGCAAAGAGTCTGTGTAGCAGATTCATCTGGAGCTCTTTCCATATGCTAAAGTAAAGCTGGGTTCACACCACGATTTTGCAATACGGTTCCTGTATCAGGTTTTTGATTTAAAAAAACGGATTCCTCAAAACCTGACTACACTGTATCAAAACACATGTGCAAATTTTTGTCTGTATACGGTTGAAAACCGTATACGGTTTGAAAAATGATGACCGGTTGCATCCGTTTTTTAAGAAAAAAAATACGTATATGTTTTGAACTTTTCACTCCATTATGAATAAAGTTTCACTTGTTTGATTGAAATTCCAAGAAAAAAAAATGTGGAAAGTCGAAAACTGGATGGAACCGTACACACATACAGTTCTGTACGGTTCCCATTGACTCCCATGTTAAAAAAAAAAAAACGTATACAGGTCAATACGGTTTTTCACCCAGACCAAAAACCACGGTAGGCCACGGTTTTCTGTCCAGAAAAAAAAAGAGTAAAAAACCGTATGGTTTGAAAAACGGAGACAACGGTATACAATATGGTGCATACGGTTTTGAATGGAAAGTCTATGGCCACGGTTTGCTGTACGGTTGCATACGTTTTTTACGGTTGCAACTGTATCGAAAAATCGTGGTGTGAACCCACCCTTAGATGTGAACAAGGATTTACCTGCACTATGACTCATTAGAGCCTGGCCTAAAAAGATATTATAGTCACAGTGTAAAATTAGAATCTACGCAGCTAGGGCAATAATACAGCAGCACTGTGATACATTGGAAAGCAGTACTTTTCTTTTTTACATATGTTCTTTTATTGTAGTTTCTTTGCTTTCCTGTGTGCCCTGCTCAAAAAATGAAAGATAAAAAAAAACAAAAAAAAATTTTAGGTTATAGAAAGTATACAGTTGCATTATATATTATTGTATTTGATTTATTTGAGGAGGTAAGACCTCTTTTGAGTAGTCATTGTCTGGACTGATTGTCAGGTCAATACACGGGGATCATGCGGTTAATACTGTGTTTTTTCATACTTCATGGGCTCCGACCAGAATGCTAACAACCACCAGCTCATGCTTCCAATTGCTCTTGTATTGCAGTCCTGCTATGCTTCTCATTCACCGCACAGTGCATAACAAAGAAATACAGTGACCCCCACCACCTACGATGGCCGCGACATACGATCATTTCAACATGCGATGGCCTCTCAGAGAAGGCAGCATCAACATACGATGTTTTTTTATGTCGGGGCCATCGCATAAACGGCTATCCGGCAGCGCAGACTGCTTCAGCTGCCGCCAGATAGCTGTTTACGGTGCCCCGCGTGGTCTGCTGACTATCACTTACCTGTCCTCGGGGCTCCGTCCGCGTCCTCTATGGGATCCCCTGCATTGTCGGCGCTCTCCATCCATCGTCATCACGTCGCTGCGCACGCCGTCCCGTCATCCAATAGGAGCGGCGTGCGTAACGACGTGATGGCGGCGACGGAGAGAGAGGATGCCGGGGAAGCAGAGGCCAGCGGTGACGGTCCGGAGCGGTGGGGACACGTGAGTATAACCCCTAATACCAGTGGTCTACAACCTGCGGACCTCCAGATGTTGCAAAACTACAACTCCCAGCATGCCCGGACAGCCGTTGGCTGTCCGGGCATGCTGGGTGTTGTAGTTTTGCAACATCTGGAGGTCTGCAGGTTGTAGACCACTGTCCTATACTTTACATTGCACGGATCCCTCAACATACGATGGTTTCAACAAACGATGGTCCATTTGGAACGGATTACCATCGTATGTTGAGGGACCACTGTAATATAAAGAGGCTTGCCGGTTGGCCAAGAGCGATGATGCCTTCCAGGGTCACCATTTTGATAGCTCGCTATAAATAATGATACAAGTGTAATATTGCCGTTCTGTTTCCCACAACAAGGCTATGCGACATAGAGGAAAAATATCTGCAAGGCAGAAAGATTTTCGGGAAGATTTATCAAAACCTGTGCAGAGGGAAAGTGGAGCAGTTGCCCATAGCAACCAATCAGAGCGCTTCTTTTATTATGAAAGAGGGCTCTGAAAAACAAGAAATTTGATTGGTTGCTATGAGCAACTGCACCAATTTTCCTCTGCACAGGTTTTGATAAATCTCCCCATTGTGCGCTGGAGGTGCTGCTGTCCTCATGCAGACTGCGGGGTGGTTGGGGCAGGGTTGTGTTTTAGCATGTGGAATGCTCAAGCAACAAATAAACACATTTCACTACTCGGTGTTCTAGTCTATGTATAAAAATGTTATGTAATATGTACTAGCATGTTATTATTAACACTATGCTCATGTTCAGGGCTTTCCCTCACCCTCCTCTATCATTCTGCACAGTACCTTTCCACTGAATATACCTTACTCCTAACCCCCTCCCTATAGCAATTTCCCTGTCTCCCAACCTTAAAAGGAGAAATTCATCTGAACAGACTTTGTTGTCATGGAGACCAGAAGCCAACCTTATTACTTGCTCCCCCTGTATCTGGGGGAGACATTGCCATGGAAACTCATACATGGCATCCCATACCACAGTGAAGGCTATTGTGATAAGATTGAGAAGAACACAAATAACGAAATTATGCTCTAACCAGCCATCTCAAGACCTCACGGAGCAAGCCTGTGTGCACTGTCAGGAAACGTGGCAGGCAATGAACTGCAGCTCTATCTGCCAGCCAGATCCCGCTACGCAATTTGCTGGGTAATGCGAGCGTTCTCTCTATACTCATACTTCAACATGTAATCTGTTACGTCTAGTTCTCAATATACCAGTGTTACAAAGGATCTGTCTACTAGGTGCAGTGGTCCCCTTCATGATGAGCGGCAAGGGCCATATTCGAATTCCCGATATATTGCGAATATATGGACGAATATTCATCCTATGTTCCCGAAATTCGCATATTCGCTATGTTCGTTCCCCTTTTTTTTCCATGCGAAAATTCGTAATGAAATTCGCATAGTGCGCATGCGCGATTATATCTTAAGAAGGGAGGGATCAGTGTCTTCTGGAAGTGTCTTCCACATATATGAAATATCGACGCTCCACACCAATCACAAGCTGGGAGGGATGATCAGTTTGTGATGTGAACTGTGAAGAAAAAAAAAAAGAATATTCATCATTACGAATATATATCGCTATATTATAAATATTTCCAAAATCGTGAAGTGCCGATATTTGCGGTAAAAATTTTGAATATTCACGCTCAACACTTTTTTTTTTTTATGGTACCTTTCAGGTCCTATAGAGAGCCCTATGTGGAAAGTGCCAGTAAAAAAAAACAACATACTTAGAACATGCTGCATACTACTAAGTATATATTTTATATTTCACAATATACTTTGAAGTAACATCTGGCTATCATTAAAACATATAAATTCTGCAAAACACTGCGGCCCAGATTTATCAAACTTTTCCCACAGCAACCAATCACAGCTCAGCTTTGTCTTTACCATTATCGATTGATAAATTAGGCCCTTGTGTGTGTTTGTGTGAAACCAGCCTAAGGGTATGTTCACACGTACAGGATCTGCTGCATATTTTCTGCAGCTGATTTTTCTACTCATTGAAGTCAACTGGTAGCAGAATCATCAGCAAAAAATATGCAGAGAAATATGCAGCAGATCCTGTACGTGCGAGCGTACCCTTAGGGAGGCACTTCAGTGAGTTAAGAAAAAAAATTAAAATAAAGATATGTGTGTATATATATATATATATATATATATATATATATATATACAATAAATGAAAGTGGAAGCAGCACTCCAAAATTGTGATCAATAAATCGTGGGTTTATTCACACATCTGTGCAGAAAAGCGACGTTTCGGCTCGACAATAGAGCCTTTCTCAAGCATAGCAAACAGTGTATCATAATGTATATATATAGGCCCCCTAATTACACATGCAAATATTTTTAATATACATGGGTCAGAACTGCAGAAAAATTTACCTGTAGATTTGAAGCCACAGCCGTTCATTATGTTGTTGATTTCCACATGTAACAACACATATTTTCGACAGATCTGCATGAAAAAATTTCAACGCATGTGGCACTAAACCGGTAGCTTGGAAGCCCTAACTCTGTAAAAATTTTACATTGACAGTATTATTGTCAAAGCTTTACCTGACCCGTTTTCTCAGCGTGGATGGCGGTGTCCACTAGAAGGGCTTTCTCAGTTGCAAAATATATTGTGTAATCCCAATAGTTTCTAGACCATAATTAGAGCATAGTCTAATGCCCAACGGGGCGATTACAGTTCCAAACCAAGTCCACAAGAGTAAGGACATACAATGCATTTGGATAGCTTTTAGATACTTTCACTTTTTTCACATTTTGTTATGCAAGGTCTAACGGCTGACAATGCATATCAGAGCAAAAATCAAGCCATGGGCTTGAAAAAGCTGCCTGTAGAGCTCAGAGAGAGGACTGTATGAAGTCACAGATATGGAGATGGGTACAAAAATATTTCTGCTGCACTGATAGTTCCCTAGAGCACAGTTACCTCTATAATTCTTAAATGGAAGAAGTTTGAAACAATCGGGACTCTTCCTAGTGCTAGTCACCTCACCAAATTAGGTAGGATGAGGTGGATAAGGGCCTAAGTAAAAGAGAGAGATAACCAAGAATCCAATGGTTACTCTAGCATCGAAAAATCTTCCAGAAGGTCTTTTCTCATGGTAGCACTCCACCAAATTAGGGGTGTTTTGGGCAAAAACGTCTTATCCCCTATGGAAAGGGAACCCCTGCGATCTCCCTGCAGCAGCCCGCATTCTATGTGTAGCTGCCTCTGAAGTTTCGGAAACCTCCGGGCTTCCGAGACGGGGATGTGACATCACTCCCCGACCCCTCCATTAATTTCTATGGGAGGCGGCGTAACGGCAGCAACGCCCCCTTCCATAGACATGAATGGAGGGGGCGTGGCATCACGTCTCCATCTCGGAAGGCTGGAGGTTTCCGAAACTTCAGACGCAGCTACGCATAGAATGCGGGCTGCTGCAGGGAGATCGCGGGGGTCCCAGCAGTGGGCCCCCCGTGATCAGACATCTTAGCCCCTATCCTTTCGATAGGGGATAAGATGTTTTTGCACGGAATACCCCTTTAAGGCAGAATTGCTAGGAAGAAGCTTATCCTTAGTAAAAAAAAATAATAAAAAAATAAAAAAAACACTTAGGGTCTATTCACACAGCAGAATTTCTGCTTGCGGAATTTCTGTCTCAAAGTGCATTGGAGAGATGCTGCAGGAGACTGACTGACATGTAAGGAATTTGTTATTCCGGTGTTTGCTATTGTGTGTCTGCTAATGAGCATAGCCCATTAAAGGGGTACTCCGGTGCTTAGACATCTTATCCCCTATCCAAAGGATAGGGGATAAGATGCCTGATCGCGGGAGTCCCGCCACTGGGGACCCCCGTGATCTTCAGTTTCAAAGATTTTTATATCTTAATCGTCATTGATCGCATGGAATATAGATTACAGGAAAGAGAGAAGGAGAGAAAGAGAGAAGCCAGAAAAAGAAAAAAAGAAAAGGTCTTGGAAGTTCTTTTTAACTGATTAAAAGGAAATTTAACTAAATGCTAAATAAATACGCAAATCAAATTAGTTACAGAGAGGTGTGCCACAGTATTCACTATTCACAATTTCGCATAGGCCACTGGGAAATTCATGGAGTATTTAATTTCATTAAAGCTCAACCATTTTCCCCATATCTTATAATTGTGGGAGTCCCGCCGCTGGGGACCCCCGTGATCTTGCATCCGGCACCCCGTTTGTAATCAGTCCCCGGAGCGTGTTCGCTCCGGGTCTGATTATCGGCAACTACAGGGCGGGCGGCGTGTGACGTCACGCCTCTGCCCCCGTGTGATGTCCCGCTCCGCCCCTCAATGCAAGTCTACAGCTATCACGCCCCCTCCCGTAGGCTTGCATTGAGGGGGGGAGCGTGACGTCACACGGGGGCGGAGGCATGACGTCACACGCCGCCCGCCCTGTAGTCGCTGGTAATCAGACCCGGAGCGAACACGCTCCTGGGACTGATTACAAACGGGGTGCCGCGTGCAAAATCACGGGGGTCCCCAGCGGCGGGACTCCCACAATCAGACATCTTATCCCCTATCTTTTGGATAGGGGATAAGATGTCTAAGCACCGGAGTACCCCTTTAAGGTGTTACATTACATTAGTTCTGCCAGGAGTACAGATATTCTAAATTCCCTACTAGGATTATCTCTACACCAAGTGGTCGAGGAGCGAACCCGGAGGGAGGCCATTTTGGATTTGGTATTCACAAATGGGGATTTGGTATATGATGTTATTGTAAGCGAAAGCTTGGGATCTAGCGATCACCAGTGAATGTGGTTTAATATAAGAACAGTGAAGGAGTCACACCACATAAAAGTTTTTGATATTAGAAAAGCTGACTTTTCAAAAATGAGATTAGTCATAAATGAGTCCCTGTCAGACTGGAACGGATTATACGGGGTCCAGGAGAAATGCAACTACTTAAAAGATGCATTATTGAAGGCAACAGATAATTGCATTAGACTTGTCAGTAAAAGCAGAAAAAGGAAGAAACCACTGTGGTACTCAGCAGAAGTGGCCAAAATCATAAAAAAAAACAAAAAACTAGCATTTAGTAATTATAAACAACCCAGAGCAATGAAGATAGGGAAATCTACAAGATTAGACAGAAAGAGGCCAAGCAAGATATAAGAACTTCTAAAGCACAGGCAGAAGAAAAACTAGCTCAGTCTGTTAAAAAAGGGGATGAGACATTCTTCAGAAATATAAATGAAAAAAGGAAATTAAATCAAGGAATAACTAAATTAAAAACAAAGGAAGCCTTAATGAATACTTCTGTTCAGTTTTTACAGAAGAAAAAGAAGGAAAAGGACCTCAATTAGGGAGGAAGACTAATGAATCATTTGATGCATGTGTCTTTACAGAGGAAGAGGTTCTATGTTTGCTGTCTAAAGTTAAGACAAATAAGTCATAGGGGCCTGATGGGATACACCCAAAGTTATTAAAAGAGCTTAGCAGTGAACTAGCAAAACCGTTAACAGATTTATTTAACCAATCACTGGTAACAGGAGTCGTCCCGGAAGATTGGAAATTAGCAAATGTCGTGCCCATTCACAAGAAAGGTAGCAGGGAGGAATCAAGCAACTATAGGTCAGTAAGTCTGACATCAATAGTGGGGAAATGAATGGAAACCCTACTAAAGGATAGGATTGTGGAACATCTAAAATCCAAATCTAAAAGTAAAGAAAAGAATGGAAGAAGGAATGGAGATAGAAACAAGAGAGATCAAGGAGGCTGTGGGTCAGAGAAACAGTCCCATGGAACCCAGACAGAGAGAAACAAGGGAATAAAATTATTTAAAGAGGCCATGAGAGATTCCAGAGAACGGATCTCACGTATACGTGCCAATAAATCGGTCTCAGAAGAAGGGAGAGGCCTCTTCCAACACTTGGAAATAAGGGTCTTAGCGGCCAAGGCAATATGAATAAAAATTTTAAAGGGTTTCTTGGGCAGGGCACGATAGGGTAAGTGTAAAAGGTAAATAAGGGGGTCCAAAACCTCGGTCAGCAAACGTTGAACCATTTTCCAGTAGTCCACTATAAGCAGGCATGAGCAGAAAATGTGAAAAATCGATCCCAGTCCAACCCCACAGCGCCAACACTGAGGGGGGATATCGGGGCTCAGTTTATTCAGCAACTCTGGGGTATGATACCACCCCATAAGCATTTTGTATTGGGCTTCCATTTATGTAGTGCAAATAGAGGCCTTGGATGCCCGCTCCCAGATGACACGCCATTGAGGAAGGGAAATAGTGGTGTTTAATGCAGCCTCCCAGCGACCCATATAACAATGAGAGGGAGCATCACTATTTGGGGGATGAAGAAGAAGAGAGTAGATATCAGAAAAAAGTCCCCTCGACTGAGGTCCACTACGACATAATCGCTTAGCATACAATTGTCTCTCCACAATTGTCTCTCCGCAAGACAAAAACAGAACAGATCAACAAAACAAACCATTGGCCAAATGGCCAATGCCGAAACCCAAGTAGGGGGACTGGGTTGACAAATACCCAGATCACAGGTAGTCCTGTGACCTAGGTATTCCCAGAGAATTGCCTGAGGACTTGTTGTGAGCTAAATATTCAGTCAGGCACGTCTGGATCGATTACCGGGAGGGCAAAGACATAAGTAAAGAGTCGTTAAGACGCCAGTGGCAGCTACGAAGAGAAGGGTAAGAAGAAAAAGAAAGAAGAACAGGGCAGTGGTCTGACCAAGAAATAGGTTCCAGAGAGGCATGAGAAAGCAAACGTACCATGGGGAAATTACCGTAAAAGTAGTCAATACGGGTATGTAATTTATGAGGATGGGAATAAAAACTGAAAGTGGTTAATCTGACAAATATCACACAAACATGAGGCCCGGCGAAAAAAGCGAAGCTAGGCGCAATTGAGCGGGGGCAGGAGGGGCAGCAGTAAGGGAGTGTCGGTCTAGGGAAGGAAAGAAAACAAGATTAAAATCCCCCCAAGGAGCCAAGCAGAAGATCTATGGAGTTTATCAAGCACCCTGCGCAGAAATGGAATCTGAGAAGTATTGGGAGCATAAAGATTACAGAGCAAGAGCAATAACCCCCTAAAACACCCTCCCCCACCACAAAACGTCCCTGGGGATCAAGGAAAGAAGAGGAGACCTGAAGTGGGCAACAGTGAGAGACAAGAATAGCAACCCCAGCAACCTTTCTCACAGAATAAGCAAAGAAAGTCTGTGGATAAATGGTGAAGAAATTGAAAGGATCTTAAACAGTCAAAGTGTCTCCTGAAGGAAAACAATATCGGCTCGCAGGGCAACCAGTTCACGCTGCAGTAAACGCCTCTTACGGGGGGAGATAAGACCCTTAACATTCATTGAGACACACTTAACCATGGTGGACGAGTAAGGAGGAATAAAACCGATTGGGGTTATTTAAGTTTAGAAAAAGAAGGCTTAGGGGAGACCTAATAACTATGTATAAATATATCAGGGGGCAGTACAGAGATCTCTCCCATGATCTTTTTATATCCAGGACTGTATCTATAACAAGGGTGCATCCTCTACATTTAGAGGAAAGAAGGTTTCTACACCAGCACAGACGAGGGTTCTTTACTGTAAGAGCAGTGAGACTGTGGAATTCTCTGCCAGTGGAGAGGGTCATGGTGAACTCTGTAAAAGAGTTCAAAAGGGGCCTGGATGCATTCTTGGAGAATAATAACATTGCCGGTTATGTATACTATATTTATAGAGACAGAAGGTTGATCCAGGGATTTATTCTGACTGCAATATTTGGAGTCGGGAAGGAATTTTTACTTCCAGTATGAGGGTGTTTTGCCTTCCCTTGGATCAACTCAGTAGGGACTTATTAGGGATATAGGTTGAACTAGATGGACTTTGGTCTTTTTTCAACCTTATGAACTATGTTACTAAAATACATACTCACAAAGGATCCCAGAAATACTCACTCATCGGCAAGTCCAGATGGGCGGGAGTCCCGACGCACACTCCGGTAGGAGCTAGAGACTGAGCGGCCCAGGTGAGATGCGGAAGCTGCGGAGATGCTGGCGGGTCTTCTGGGAGCAGCGGCCGCAATGCAGGTGAGTCAGCAACTCCACAGAGAGCGGGACCCTGGGATCGTAACCTGAGGCCTAGCGCTGGGCCCATAATGGCAGGTGGGCAGCTGGGCAATTTTTTAAATGAGTGAATTTACGCACCTTTCGGGTGATAGTTCCAGGAAGCTCTTTCAGAGGTGTTTCCTTGTGTGTTACTGCAAGGCAGTTTAGTAGCTTCATTGTGAATGTCCTTTATTTTACATTTCCTTTTACATCTTTTCATTAGCTCACAGGGTTATATATCCATTGAGGGGAAGAGGACGTGTCCCTCCTTGTGGTGGACAAGCCTAAGGCTGCTGCACTACTGGTTAGTGTCCTAGTAGGTATGGGACCCGTAGTGGTGGGATTCTGATGAGCCGTTTTCTTGATAAACTACTAGAAAATTGTGAACAATCATATTACAAAAGATTTATAATTTGCATCTGTAAAAACGTAGTCATTTTTATTAAGTAAGTTATAATTTATGTAAACATGTAAACAAGTATGGTTTGTAAACTCAATTGTACCAAATATCCAGTCTTTTAAACATGTGCATCCTAACCATATTAACCTGTTCAAGACGCAGGGCGTATGCATACGCACTGCATCCCGAGTCCTTAAGGACGTAGGGCGTATGGATTCGCCTGTGGAAATTCTGGTCCCCGCCGCTAGCTGGTTGGGGACCGGACCTGGATGCCTGCTGAAATCATTCAGCAGGCATCACGGCACATTGCCTAGGGGGGTCCTGAGATTCCCCCCCCCATGTCGGCGATAGCAGGAAATCGCATGTCAATTCAGACATGCGATTTTCTGCTATTCCGGGCTGATCGGGTCTCTGGTGATCCGATCGCCCGGAAAATAGGGATGATCGGAGCTATCAGTGACAGCCCCAATCATCCTGAGGGATAGGAGCGAGGTTGCAGTGCTGCGATCTCCTCCTTTCCCCTGCCATTAGTCAGAAATGAATACTGACCAATGGCAGTGCACGACAAGGGGTTGCCATGGAAACGGGGGGAGAAGATGGAGGCCGGTACCTGGAAAGAAGATGCCATGGGGACCGCCGATCATCGGTGACATCAGTGGAGATCAGCGGCGCAGGTAGGGAGGCGACGGTGAGGGGAAAAAGAAAAGTGGCAGTAAAGCGATATTTACTGCTGCCCTTCTGCTGGTTGCCAAACTGCAACTCCCAGCATGCCCAGACAGCCAAAGCCTGTCTGGGCATGCTGGGAGTTGTAGTTTTGCAACATCTGGAGGGTCACAGTTTGGAGACCACTATTACAGTGGTGCCCAAATGGTAGCCCTCCAGATGTTGCCAAACTACAACTCTCAGCATGCCTAGACTGCCCAGGCATGCTGGGAGTTGTAGTTCTGTAACATCTGTCCCTTCAGATTTAGCAATTTTCATGAAAATTTTGAAAATTGATGCTATACTTTGAAGCCTTCTAATTTTTTCAAAAAGTAAAAATAGGTCCATTTTATGATGCCAACATAAAGTAGACATATTGTATTTGTGAATCAATATAAAATGTATTTGGAATATCCATTTTCCTTACAAGCAGTTAAAAGTTAGAAAAATGCAAAATATTCATGAAATTTTGGGATTTTTCACCAAGAAAGGATGTGAGTAACGACGAAAATTTACCACCAAAATAAAGTAGAATATGTAATGAAAAAACAATCTCAGAATCAAAATAATCGGTAAAAGCATCTTAAAGTTATTAATGCTTAAAGTGACGGTGGTCAGAATTGCAAAAAAGGGGTCAGTCCTTAATGGGGTACTCCGGTGCTTAGCCATCTTATCCCCTATCCAAACGATAGGGGATAAGATGCCTGATCGCGGGAGTCCCGCCACTGGGGACCCCCGTGATCTTGCACGCGGCACCCCGTTTGTAATCAGTCCCTGGAGCGTGTTCACTCCGGGTCTGATTACCGGCGACTATAGGGCGGGCGGTGTGTGACGTCATGCCTCCGCCCCCGTGTGATGTCACGCTCCGCCCCTCAATGCAAGTCTATGGGAGGGGGAGTGACAGCTATCACGCCCCCTCCCATAGGCTTGCATTGAGGGGCGGAGCGTGACGTCACACGGGGCGGAGGCGTGATGTCACACGCCGCCCGCCCTGTAGTCGCCGGTAATCAGACACGGAGCGAACACGCTCCGGGGACTGATTACAAATGGAGTACCGCGTGCAAGATCACGGGGGTCCCCAGTGGTGGGACTCCCACGATCAGGCATCTTATCCCCTATCCTTTGGATAGGGGACAAGATGTCTAAGCACCGGAGTACCCCTTTAAGGTGAAAATGAGTTGCGTCCTTAAAGGAAAACTGTCATATGTTTTGTCCCTCACTATCAACGGGTACCTGTGGAAAGTGCGGGAGACACTGAAAATTTTGAGTCTTACCTTGCCCGGATCCGCTGCGCCGTTCACCCGTTATAGCTGGTTTTCGGTATATTCAAACTAGCTGCTAACTGGCATGGGCGGGGTTACTGCCTTCAACTGTCACTGTGACGTAACCGCTGCCTGGCCCGCAGCACCGCCCGGCTAATGAATATTCAAACGTTGTCTTACTCTCTCTGTACGATACTGCGCATGCATGGGATTTCCTACTATACCCGGAAGCGGTGTTCAGCGTTGCTTCATTCATCCGGAGCAGCGCTGGAGTAAGGGTGCATGCACTGTATCATCCAGGACTCGGCCGGGAGGAGACAGAGAGTGTAAGACAATGAATATTCATTAGCCAGGCGGTGCTGCGGGCCGGGCGGTGGTTATGTCACAGTACCAGTTGAAGGCAGTATCCCCGCCCATGCCAGTTAGTAGCTAATTTGAATATACCGAAAACCAGCTATAACGGGTGAACGGTGCAGCGGAACCGGGCAAGGTAGGACTCAAAATGTTCAGTGTCTCCCGCACTATCCACAGGTACCCGTGGATAGTGCGGAACAAAACATGACAGTTTTCCTTTAAGGGGTTAAAAAATTTTTACAAATTTCTACATTTATTTTTTTTATGTGTGTTTTTATGCTACTTTTTTATGGTGGTGCTTTGCGCAATTATAAAGGAGCGACGCAAAATTTTGCACCTTTTTAAAAAGTCGCATTTTCATAAATTCATGACCACTGCAAAAACCTGACTTAAAACACACGCACCACAGCCAAACACATGAATGTGCATATATGAAAAGTCGCAAAAAAAGTTGTAAAAGACACACTGCACCAAAATTTTGAGACAATTTTATCCAAGAAAACAAGTGTAAAATGCTTCATAAATACCCCTCAATGACCTTAAGCACACAGCCAAGACAACACAGGAGAGGCTGAGGGACAACTCTGTAAATGTCTTTAAATGGCCTGCCTAGGGATAACCAACCCAGTTGAACTAGAGTAGAAAGACCTAAAATAGCTTCCACTGACAGTACCCATCCAACCTGTTAAGAGCTTGAGAGAATCTCTAGAGAAGAATGGCAGAAAATCCCCAGATCTAGGTGAGCAAACCTTGTGGTATCATACTCGAGAGGGCTGGAGGCTGTAATCTCTGCCAAAAGTGCTACAACTAAATACTGAATACTAATAAACTTCTACTACAGACTTTTTAACATTTTGTTTTCACTTAGTCATTATGGTATTGTAAGTGTAGAATGATAGAGGAAAACTTGATTCCTGGACGTCCTACGGCAGCACAGTATGGGTTCTGATACGGCCAACGGCTCCCAGCGCCCCGTTCCGACAGTGATGTGCGGCCAGGTGCAGCGCGTGGCAGTGCCGGGACCGCGAGTATTCTGGGGGTGACTGTGAAGCCCCTCCAGTAGGAATCAAGGTATGAAGAAACCGGTAGGCGGCCGGGAACCAACCTTTTTACATGCATGCTAGCCGCCATCTTGCTGCAACCGGCGCCTCTCCCGGAAGTCGCTTCCGGGCATGCGCAGTGGGTGTCGGACGCCGGGAAGCACGCAAAGTATGTGCGCCTATATTGGAATCCACTTCGCAGTCCTGCTGCCAATTGCACTGTTTCCATTGGGCAGCAGGACTTGCTGGATTCTAATTTTAAGTATGCTGGCTGTCATATTGCTCAGAATTTGGTTCTGTGAAGTACCTAGTCATCTTAATTGTTGAGCTGTGAAGCTGTGTATATTATAACCAATAGGTGGGGTTGATCAGTACCCTTATGGATTTATCTTATAGTAGCATTTGTCTATATCTATAGCCTTCATAAATTCAGCTGGTGGTTTTTTTTCTTGTGTATTCCCAGATGTCTGACTCCACATCCAGAGGCAAAAGAACTAAAAAATCAAGGCACAGACAGTGCAAGACATGCCAACAGCCTTTGGCAGAGGAAGTGGATGGAGACACCTGTGAATGTTGTTCTCCTCCATCCCAGAATAGGGATAAGGATGAGAGATTTGAGGATGAGGCTAATGTCTTCTTCTCATGGTTTAAAAAACGTATGTCGTCATTAATCCCTGAAGGTGTACCACCTGAGGAAAAACAAAAGGTTCATGCTAGAACCGTCTCCCCGACGGATTCTAATGAATCTAAATCCAGTTGTTCCCTAATGTCTGAGGATTCGCCGGAGGATTATTATATCTTCCACAAGGACGACATTTAGAAGCTGATAAAATCAGTTAAGCAAACGGAGGTTGGTCATAGACTTGACACATCGTGGAAACTGACCGTTCTGTTGAAGATAAATTGCCAAGGGAAAGCTTGTATTATTTCCCTATCTCCAAAGACAGATCTCTTCCATCCCATCCGTATATTGATAAGTGGTTTAAAGCAAACTGGGAAAAGCCCGATAATCGGGAGGATGTGAGGGTCAGATTCAAGTCTGTTTATAAACTTTCATCTGAAGCAACTTCTTCATGGTTTAATCCCCCTAAAGTAGATCCACCTGCGGCCAAATTGGTCAAAAGATCATATTTTCCTTCAGAGGAATCTTCGGTTTTATCCGATCCTATGGATAAAAGAGCCGAGTCGTTGTCAAAAAAGACATACTCAACTGCAGCAGCCATATCCAAGGTGGCTATGGCATCTGTCCCAGTGGCTCGGGCACTCAGAGTTTGTCTAAGCCAATTATCCAGGGAACTGGATCATGGAGTGCCTAGGGAAGAGATCTTACAAAAATTACCCATGATGAAAACAGCAACAGAATTTTTGTGTGATGCCCCATTGGATGTTCTGCGGCTGTCCGGACAGAATATGGCCAATTCTATAAGAAGGGCCTTATGGATCAAAAATTGGGTGAAAGGAGATGCCACAGCAAAAAATCATTTTTGTTCTTTGCCCTTTTCCCCTCAATCTCTCTTTGGTCCAAATCTAAAAGAAATTTTGAAGGAGATGAATAATGATGATGATGCCTTTCCAGGGGCATCAAAGAAGGAGACACCTAAAAGCCGTCCAAGGTGGTGAAGATCTCCAAAATCCTATAGAAGAGGCTTCCAGTCAGGAAGATTTGATAAATCAAAGTTCTATAGAAAAAAAGAAATATGGCTTTTAGCTCTTCTGTCTCCAAAAACAAACCTCCAGAGAAAAAGAAAAGCTTATGACGCCAGATTAACATCGAACATAGTTGGAGGAAGATTTAAAAAAAAATTTCACAGGTGGACGCAAACAACAGATGACAGATGGGTTCTGTCGGTGATAAGAAGCGGGTACAAACTAGAACTCCTGAATTCTCCACCAGAATTTTTTTTTCTAAACCGCACCAGAGATCCTCAAATATTGCCGTTAGTGCTAGAATTCCTAGCAAAAGGTGCAGAAGAGTGGGTACCAGATCAAGATCACTTCTCAGGCATCTACTCCAGAATTTTTTCAGTACCCAAAGAAACAGTGCTTGAAGAAGCAGTAAATAAGTAATACCCTCCTTTTGTTGTTTTCGATGCTACTTAAATCCCATACTGTGCTGCCGTAGGACGTCCAGGAATGTCTTACATTTTTTCTTACCTGAAAATTTCAATTCCTGGAGTCCGTAGGCAGCACAGGCTTCCCACCCTAATAAATCTTGCTTGATAATAACTCTGATGTGTGTTGGGTGATGTGTACTTATTAGGGATGTAAGAAAAAATCGATTCGCGCGATTATCGTGATTTTTTTCATTTGGCGATACTGAATCGATTCAAAATATTTTTGAATCGATTCTTTTAGGGATGTGGAATTTGTATCTCCTGATGCCCGGAACAGCATGTCCCGGGCATCAGGAGATACAAGTTCCACATTTGTGGAGCCGGGCAGGCTGGATCTGACGCGGCAGCGCTCTGGGTGTATGGAGCGGGCTCCGACTCGTGCCCGCTCCATACTCTGCAGCCCGCGGCTGTTCTCAGTAGCTGGGGGCCGCCGCATTCTGGCTATTAAAGGAGTAGTCCGGCACACACCTTTCTCGTTTTTTCCCGTCCGGGCTGCAAAATTAAAGAAAACGCACTTTCTCTTACCTGCCAACGAGCCCCCGGAGCTCCGGTACAGGTGTTCGGTCCCCGGGCTGTATTCTTCTTACTTCCTGTTAGCCCGGCACGTCACACAGAGCTTCAGCCTATCACCGGCCGCAGCGATGTCCCGCCTCGGCTGGTGATAGGCTGAAGCTCCGTGTGACGTGCCGGTCTAACAGGAAGTAAGAAGAATACAGCCTGGGGACCGAACACCTGTATCGGAGTGTACCGGAGCTCCGGGGGCTCGTTGGCAGGTAAGAGAAAGTGCATTTTCTTTTATTTTGCAGCCCGGACGGGATAAAATGAAAAAAGTGTGCGCCGGACTACTAGATCGCCGCTGTCAAAACTGACAGCGGCGTCTATTGGGATCTATGAATGCTCCCAGGTGGGCGATGTATCGGGATATATCGTGATGTATCGTCACCTAGACGGTATCGCGATTCGAATCGTATAGCCAAATTCTTGGCGATTCACACCCCTAGTCCTTATATACAGATGGTATAACATTAAGGTAATTACATTATTGTTTCATTAATTAATTGTTTAATTATGCTGATTATCTCTTCTGACGAGTTAGGGGGGGCTAACTTAACCCATACTGTGCTGCCTACGGACTCCAGGAATTGAAATTTTCAGGTAAGAAAAAATTTAAGACATTCTTTGTTTTGTTTATTTTAGCACAAGAGCACAACATAATTAAATGTGAAAAGGTAAAGGTTCTGAACACTTAATAATTTGCAGATGCAGACGATTGCAATCCTATAATAATCCTATATCTGTCCTTATACCAAACCAGAACAATCTCCATGGGAATTTTAAAGGAAGGTAGCCTTGGGCCCCATTCACACAGCAGAACTTTTGTCTGGGAAATTTCTGTCTGGACAATCCGCAAGCAGCAGGCATCGGCAGAAAAAGCTGGTGCTGGGACCACTCAGAAATACGACATCTCCATAGATGGTAAGGCATTTCCGAGCGGATTCTGCAGGAAAAACTGACATGTCAATTCTTTACGTGGAGTACAGAATCGTAAATTCCATGGCAGATGTTTCCGCTGCTTAAATTCCGCTGTGTGAATGAGGCCTTACAGTATGTTCCCATGTCCTTTCTGCTCGATAAGCAAAGTCCAAAAGTTTATTATTTGCATCTCATTTGCAGGAGTTGTTCCCCCAGTTATTAAGAGTCTGCCTAAGCCTATTCCGATGCTAGACACCTCGTTCTCCTGACTGGACTCATGAAAACTGTTTTCCCTGCCAACATGGAATTGTTTGAGTGTTAGGCTATGTTCGCACGGCAGAATTTCTGTGTAAAATTCAATGGGATTCTGTTCCAATGTGCACACAGCGGAATTTACATGCCAGATGTTTCTGGCGTGGAAATCCCTCTGTCTGCAGAAAGTAAGAACCTGTCCATTTTTTCTGTGGACTCTGTACGGAATGCATTGCCACCTATGAGACGGCACATTTCCATGCAGTCCTAGCACCAACAGTCTGCATAATGTCCGCAATAAGATTTTCCATGCCGTGTGAACCTGGCCTTAAAGGGGTTCTCCGGTGCTTAGACATCTTATCCCCTATCCAAAGGATAGGGGATAAGATGCCTGATCGCAGGGGTCCCGCCGCTGTCACACCCCCTCCCATAGGCTTGCATTGAGGGGCCGAGCATGACATCACACGGGGGCGGAGGCGTGACGTCACACGCTGCCGGCCCTGTGGTCGCCGGTAATCAGACCCGGAGAGAACACGCACCGGGGACTGATTATAAACGGGGTGCAGCGTGGAAGATCACGGGTGTCCCCAGCAGCGGGACCCCCGCGATCAGGCATCTTATCCCCTATCCTTTGGATAGGGGATAAGATGTCTAAGCGCCGGAGTACCCCTTTAAGAATCTAAAGTTTATATTTACAGTAGACATAATAGGGATTTCATTCAAAATAATCCAATAATGCTGATAAGAATCCCTTTTTCAGGCATATTAAGTAATATCAGGTCTCCTTATGGCGTACTATAAATTGCCCACATGGAACAGAGGAGGTACGTTTAGATCCAAGGAGGCTGGATCCTTACTATTCTGGTGGAAAGTGTACATGCATTGTATCACGCTTCTAATACTCATGCAGATGGTAGAAGACCATATTTCATCATTCGCAGTTTTGTAAAA
Source organism: Hyla sarda (assembly GCF_029499605.1). NCBI lineage: Eukaryota > Metazoa > Chordata > Amphibia > Anura > Hylidae > Hyla > Hyla sarda. The sequence continues at coordinate 396,456,489 of NC_079189.1, forward strand.
AGGGCAGGGAGCCCCTCAATCTGGCATGGCAATCTGCTTTACAATAGAAATATCATTCAGGCTCTGTGACTGGTTCCATGGCTGCAGTTTTATTTTAATTTAACATCCACTTTTTTCTGTGTCCATTTTGAAAGGAATTATATATATTGTATCCTCTGAAATCACTGTGTGCCTTAAAGAATGTTGAACCTAGAAATGTAAATTATAGACCAATAGTATTTCCTGCTTCTTCCCATTCATGGTCTCCTAGTGCAGAGCTAGGCACAGGACTTTGCTTCATATGCTGGGACACATACAGAAGAGCTATTGATATAGTTTCTCTCATACACTGCTCCAAAAAATAAAGAACACAATGTAACTCCAAGTCAATCACACTCCTGTGAAATCACACTGTCCACTCAGGAAGCAACACTGATTGACAATCAATTTCACATGCTGTTGTGCAAATGGAACAGACAACAGGTGGAAATTATAGGCAATTAGCAAGACACCCCCAATAAAGGAGTGGTTCTGCAGGTGGTGACCACAGACCACTTCTCAGTTCCTATGCTTCCTGGCTGATGTTTTGGTTACTTTTAAATGCTGGCAGTGCTTTCACTCTAGTGGTAGCATGAGACAGAGTCTACAACACACACAAGTGGCTCAGGTAGTGCAGCTCATCCAGGATGGCACATCAATGCGAGCTGTGGCAAGAAGGCTTGCTGTGTCTATCAGTGTAGTGTCCAGAGCATGGAGGAACTAGCAGGAGACAGGCCAGTACATCAGGAGACGTGGAGGAGGTTGTAGGAGGGCAACAACCCAGCAGCAGGACCGCTACTTCCGCCTTTGTGCAGGGAAGAGCAGGAGGAGCACTGCCAGAGCCCTACAAAATTACCTCCAGCAGGCCACAAATGTGCATGTGTCCACTCAAACAGTCAGAAACAGACTCCATGAGGGTGGTATGAGGGCGCGATGTCCAACACCGTGGAGGATGTTAGGCATTTGCTAGAGAACACCAAGATTGGCAAATTCGCTACTGACACCCTGTGCTCTTCACAGATGAAAGCAGGTTCACACTGAGCACATGAGACAGACGTGACAGTCTGGAGACGCTGTGGAGAACGTTCTGCTGCCTGCAACATCCTCCAGCATGACCAGTTTGGCGGTAGGTCAGTAATGGTGTGGAGTGACATTTCTTTGGGGGCCGCACAGCCCTCCATGTGCTTGCCAGAGGTAGCCTGACTGCCATTAGGTACCATTGTGAGACCATATGCTGGTTGCGGTTGGCCCCATGGTTCCTCCTAATGCAAGACAATGCTAAACCTCATGTGGCTGGAGTGTGTCAGCAGTTCCTACAAGAGGAAGGCATTGATGCTATGGACTGGCCCGCCCATTCCCCAGACCTGAATCCGATTGAGCACATCTGGGACATCATGTCTCACTCCATCCACCAACGCCACATTGCACCACAGACTGTACAGGAGTTGGTGGATGCTTTAGTCTACGTCTAGGAGGACATCCCTCAGGAGACCATCCACCACCTCATCAGTAGCATGCCCAGGTGTTGTAGAGAGGTCATACGGACACACTACTGAGCCTCATTTTGACTTGTTTTAAGGACATTACATCAAAGTTGGATGAGCCTGTAGTGTGGTTTTCCACTTTGATTTTGAGTGTGACTCCATATCCAGACCTCCATGGGTTGATAAATTTGATTTCCATTGATAATTTTTGTGTGATTTTGTTATCAGCGCATTCAACTATGTAAAGACGAAAGTATTTCATACGATTAGTTCATTCATTCAGATCCAGGATGTGTTATCTTAGTGTTCCCTTTATTTTTTTGAGCAGTGTATTTCTCTAGCAATTTGGGACAGAATAAATCAAAAGTGTGGAGGAATTTAAGAGGAGAATTGATGGGGTTTTTGGTCCCTGATTGGTTCCCCCCTGGGTCCACATGGCAGTGGGCTCTAGGTTGGCAAGTGCAGGTTCAGCAACTGACCCTATAGGACACAGTTTACCACTGGGTGGGATTACAAGTTCATTATCCCTGGTGTAGGATGTCAGGGACCAACAAACCTGTCGCCACACCTATTGTGCCGAACTAACCTTCCTAAGTTGTGCATGTACACAGTATGCTGCTAAAGGACCCTATACCACCACAGCTGCAACGAGCACTCATTTAAGACCAATTTTTGTTTCCTTCTACATACCTATACAAGTGCATTATATGCCACTGTTAGCATTATGGTGCTTTTGTTGCCTGAGGATTTGTCTAAGGTTTTGGATGCGAATTAGACCCATTCTCTTCAGATTCCACATCAAAGAAGTGATGGAATAGTTTTTTTCCCGCAATGCATGTTTCAACTCTGTGTTCGAAGAAATATACAACATAATCCCAATGTCATTGTTCACTAGCTTGGCACCAATTAATATAAGGGGAAGTCAAATCCATATGGTTCTCATGCTAAATCAGACATGAAATCCATGCTGAATTTCATGTGAACAAGGCTGTATAAAAGTATGAAACATGATGATGCATAAAATTTATACAACAATGCCTGATTTTTCAATTGGCCGGTTCAATATCATGAAATAGAATAAATAACCTTGCCCATTTATAATTTTTTTTTAATTTCCTCATGTTTTCTGAATCCAAAACATTAAAGGGGTTATGCAGGATTTTTTATATTATATATATATATATATATATATATATATATACACAGTGACCCCCCCCCCCCCAACATACGATGGCCGCGACATACGATAATTTCAACATACAATGGCCTCTCAGAGGCCATCGCATGTTGAAGGCAGAATCAACATACAATGCTTTTGTATGTCGGGGCCATCGCATAAACGGCTAACCGGCAGCGCAAACTGCTTCAGCTGCCACCGGATAGCCGTTTAAGGTGCCTTGTGTGCTCCGGTGACGATCACTTACCTGTCCCCGGCGCTCCGGACCGTTCTCCTCAGGATCGCCTGCATTGCTGTCGCTCTCCTTCGTCGTCATCATGTCGCCACGCACGCCGTCCCGTCATCCAATTGGAGCGGCGTGCGCAGTGACATGATGATAGCGATGAAGAGCGACGATCCCAGGCAGCAGAGATGGTCCGGAGCGGCGGTGACACACCGGGGACAGCGATGGAGGGCGACATACAAGGCAGCGGTGACGGTCCGGAGCGGCGGGGACAGATGAGTATAACTTCCTATACTTTACATTGCACAGATCCCTCAACATATGATGGTTTCAACTAACGATGGTTCATTTGGAATGACATACCATTGTATGTTGAGGGACCACTGTGTGTGTGTGTGTGTGTATATATATATATATATGTGTGTATAATATATATATATATATATATATATATATATATATATATATATATATATATCAACTGGCTCCAAAAAGTTAAACAGATTTGTCAATTACGTCTATTAATTGTTTTAATCCTTTCAGTACTTATGAACAGCTGAAGTTGAGTTGTTCTTTTCTGTCTAAGGGCTCTCTGATGACACCTGTCTCGGGAATTGTCCAGAGTAGAAGAAAATCTCCATAGCAAACCTTTTCTACTCTGTGCAGTTCCCGAGACAAGCAGAGATGTCAGCAGAGAGCACTGTTGCCAAACAGAAAAGAACCACTCAACTTCAGCAGCTGATAATTATTGGAAGGATTAAGATTTTTTTAATGGAAGTAATTTACAAATCTGCTTAACTTTCTGGAGCCAGTTGATATATATAAAAAAGTTTTTTTCCTGGATAATCCCTTTAAAATCACCCTTTTTTCCCCCTTATGGCATCTTTACGTATATATAAACATAATTCAGATACATTTAATGTATGTGTTGAAGCAGACTAACTTTAACTATTTCTCATAAAATATCCATTATGAAATATGTATTGCAGTTTTAAGTGAAGGAAAATTCCAGCCAGCTGCTGTGAGCCCCAGCATCTAGCGGTGGACCCCTTTAGCACTACTCGAGTAGAGACTGCAATCAGCTACTATGACAACTGGCTCTTGTGTAGATGTCTAACCTGACAGAGGAAAAAAGGAGGGGTGCGCATTAGAAGGGAGGTAAGTGAGGATAATATTTGTGTGGACTGCCACATAGCAATGAGTCACCAATTACTATCACTCTCTAGCATAAGAATTCTGCTTTCTTGAGCCAACAAAGTGCATGTCATGTGCTGAATCTGCTTGAAAGAATCACCCAGTATGAGCAAATTGTTCCCATTTAAAACTCTAAAGTTAAAGGGCTATTCCTATCCCAGAGATTGATAGCATATTCAAGGATTTGCTGTAAATGTTCAATAAATTCAGTTTCACCTCAGTCTCTAGGACAGAGGTCCTTTGACCTCATCTGGCCTGGTTGTGATGGCTAAGATTATGTAAACAGGAAAGCAGGCTGTTCCACCCTGTTTCTATAACTTCCCAAAGATGTTAATGGGAGCTGCGCAGTGTAGCGCTGTAAGATATGCTGATTCTGCAACTACCGAAATCTATGCTGTTTGTGCAGATTCCATTTATGTGCGCCATTCAGCTTTCCTTAACTCTAACCAGTCTTCCTGTCCAAGCTGCTGAAAAACACCATAGCAGTATGATGCTGCCACCATGCTTCACTGTAGGGATGATATTGGACAGGTGATGAGCAGTGCTTGGTTTCCTCCAGATAAGATGCTTAGAATGGACATCCTCGGGCAGCACAACAAAGGGTTAAGTACATCAGTCCTATTAGACAGAATACACATTAGTAGCAATAATAATTTAATTGATCTCATTAACCCTCCCATAAATGGACACCATACCATAGTGCCATTATGTTCCTTAACCCCTTAAAAACAATGGACGTAAATGTATGTCATGGTGACGTGGTACTGACGCACCATGACGTACATTTACGCGCCGCCATGATCACGAGCACCGGAGCGGTGCTCGCATAATGCGCGGCAGGTCCCGGCTGCTATCTGCAGCCAGGGACCCGCTGGTAATGGCGGACATCCGCGATCGCGCGGATGTCCGCCATTAACCCCTCAGATGCCGTGATCAATACAGATCACGGCAGTACAGTACTTTGAATGGATGATCGAATCGCCCACAGCGCTGCCGCGGGGATCCGATCATCCAGCATGGCGGCCGGCCGTCTCCCGGGGTCTTCTGCTCTGGTCTGAGATTGAGCAGACCAGAGCAGAAGATCACCGATAATACTGAGCAGTGCTGTGTCCTATACATAGCACTGCACAGTATTAGCAATCAAATGATTGCTATAGATAGTCCCCTATGGGAACATAAAAAGTGTTTAAAAAAAAAAGTTTAAAAATGTAAAACGTCCATTTTTCCCATTTTACCCCTAAAAAAGCGTAAAAACTGCGTAAACGTAAAAAAATTTTAAAAGACCAAAATTGCTGCTTTTTTGGTCACATATTCCCCAAAAATTTATAAAAACTAAAACCTAAGAAAGTTATAGGTGGTCAAAATAGGGCAATTTCAAACATACTAATTTTGTTAAAATGATTTGAGATTTTTTTTTAAGCAGTACAATTCTAGAAAAACATATAACCCGGGTATCATTCTAATGGCATTGACCCACAGAATAAAAAAAAACATTACATTTTTACCGGAAAGTGTACAGCGTGAAAACGAAACCTTCCAAAATTTGCTAAATTGCGGTTTTCTTTTCAATTTTCCCACATAAATAATATTTGTTTGGTTGCGCCGTACATTTTATGGTAAAATAAATGATGTAATTACAAAGTACAATTGGTGGCGCAAAAAACAAGCCCTTATATGAGGTGTGGATGGAGTTATGATTTTTAGAAGGCGAGGAGGAAAAAAACAAAAATGCTAAAATAAAATTGGTCTGGTCCTTAACCCCTTAAGGACACATGACGTATGCGTACGTCTCCGCACACTGGGCTTTAAGGACCCATGACGTATGAGTACGTCATGGCATTTTCCGGTCTCTGCCGCTCACCGGGCGGAGATCGGAACGGCATGCCTGCTGAAATCCTTCAGCAGGCATGCCGTGCAATTGCAGAGGGGGGTCCCGGGACCCCCGCATGTCGGCGATCGCCGGAGATCACTTGTGAAATCACGCAAGCGATCTTCGGCGATTCGGGTCATTCGGGTCACTTGTGACCCGATGACCCGCGGTGTACAATACAACGCTAATCACCTGCCGTTGCTGGGGAGCGGTGACAGTACAGTCACTGCCCCAGCAATGCTGCTATTGGCTGGCGATCGTCCAGCCAATAGCAGAGCGGCAGAGGAGGGGTTAACGGTCCTTCCTGCAACTGTACCCGCTCTCTGTGTTCAGTCAGCGGGTGCAGCAGCAGGAAGAGGACCGTTGATCCCCCCCCTCGGAGCTCTGGAGCCCCCTCAGTAGCCTTAAAAATAGGGACAGAGGCTTGCAGGGACAGGTAGGTGTAATAAAGTATAATAAAGTAAAAAAAAAAAAAAAAAAAAAAAGTACCCCCCCCCCCCCCCTTCCCCCCTAATAGGTCCCCAAGGGTCCTATTAGGGCTTGATCCCTGACCCCGGGCCCTATTAAGGGTTCAGGGAGCTGCGTTTGCCACCCCTTTTTTTTTTTGGCCGCAGTCTTTTTTTTTTTTTTTTTTTTTTTTATAATAACTGTGGTTGATAATCACACACCAGTATATACTGTGATACACCAAGCACCAAATACACACTTCCCCGCCCCCCCCCACACACACCCCCTCTCCCCCCGCCACCATAGAAAAAAGGTGATGGCTCGACGGGCATTTTCGTCAGCGGAGGCTTAGGCTTTTTTAGCCTCCGAATCTGCCAGTGAGGACGAGGAATTTCCTACATTTTGGGGGAGATTTATCAAAGGATTTAGACTGGTTTTTCTTGTCTAAATTTGTCGCACAGAAAGTCGCAGTCTAAATATGTGCGACTTTTCTGCGACTTTTGCTCTAGAGGATTTTTAGAACATGATGCATTCTAGTCTATTTTAGACTGAAATGCATTGGAAAATGCATTGGTGCTGAATTTATCAAAAGCGACTTTTCAGCGACAAGTCGCATAGGCTGAAAGTACACCGAAATGTCAGACCATGTTGGAGCAGGTTTAAATACAGTCTAAAGCATGGATCATGCAGTCTGTGCACAGAATTTATCAAGAGCCGTGCGCCATTTGATAAATTAGGTGCACAATAGACCAGACTAACCCTCTGTAGTTTGGTCTATATTGATGCGGGACATAGACAGCTTTGATAAATATCCCCCTTTGTGTTCTTCATCGCCCTCCTCATCATCTAGCAGTGATGATGAGCCCCCTGCACGGTGGCGGAGACGCCGCCAGGCGAGGCCACGCACCCCCCACGAGAGTGACCCAGTGGCCGACACTAGTACGAGTGGCAATGCCGCTCGTAATAGGAGTCCGAACCCACAGACAAGTGCACCGGAGCCCCCTTCCGATGACCCTGTCTGGAGCCCCCCCAGAGGGTTATCAGCCACGGATTCCTGAGTTTGTTGGCGACTCAGGAATCCGGATTGACCATGCTGGATTCACTGATCTGGACTTTTTAAAGTTTTTTTTCAGTGACAGCCTGGTCAATCACATGGTGGAGCAAACGAACTTGTACGCCCAGCACTTCATTGCCCACCACCCAGATTGCTTTTTGGCCAGGCCCAATGAATGGCGCGCCATTGATGCAGCGGAAATTAGGACAATTTTGGGGCCTCTCGCTGCATATGGGCCTGGTCAAAAAACCAAGTGCTCGTCATTACTGGAGCGGGGACGTCCTCTACCAGACCCCGCTTTACAGTATGGCGATGACACTGAAGCGGTTCGAGGCGATTCGGAAATGTCTGCATTATGCAGATAATGCGGCATGTCCACCCGAGGTGATCCCGCCCATGACTGGCTTTACAAAGTGAGGCAGGTCATTGATCACTTTGGGGCCAAATTTTTGGAGGCCTACGTACCGCTCAGGGACCTCTCTGTAGATCAGTCTCTCATCAGTTTGAAGGGGAGACTCATCTTCCGCCAGTATATTCCCTCGAAGCGGGCACGGTATGGCATGAAACTTTGTGAAAGTACCTCCGGGTACACTTACAAGTTTAGAGTATATGAGGGACGAGATTCCCGTATTGAACCCCCAGAATGTCCACCCACTCTGGGTGTTAGCGGGAAACTCGTTTGGGACCTTGTGCACCCATTGCTGGATAAGGGTTTCCACGTGTACGTGGATAACTTTTATACCAGCATCCCTCTGTTCAAATACCTTTCCGCCAGATCCACGTCCACTTGTGGGACCGTGCGGAGGAAACAGAGTGGCCTCCCTCTAAATTTGGTCCAGACGCCTATCCCCAAGGGTGAGTCCCGTGCCCTCACCACAGATATCCTTATACTTCAACAACAGGTTAAGAGGGATGTCCTTATGCTCACCACTATTCATGGGAATGGCAGCACCCCTTGTCCCTGTGCGAGGTACCGTGGGACCGGTCCTCAAGCCTGATTGTATTCTGGACTACAATCGGTATATTGGGGGGGGGGGGGGGGGGAGTTGATCTCTCAGATCAAGTCCTCAAGCCATATAACGCCATGCGGAAAACACGGGCATGGTACAAAAAAGTTGCGGTCTACTCGATACAGGTTGCCATGTACAACGCTTTTGTACTATCCCAGTATGCTGGCAACACAGGGACATTCCTCCAGTACCAAGAAGTCCTAAGGTTCCTGATCTTTGCTGACCGGGAAAGATCAGGCCACACTTCCCAAGGGTCTGGAGTTATAGGCGCCAGGATCGTCCCAGGCCAACACTTTCCAGGTGAGGTCCCCCACAGTGGAAAGAAGGGGCAATCCCAGAAAAGATGCAGAGTGTTTTTCAGGAAGGGGATTCGGAAGGACACCACATATCAATGTGACACTTGCCCAGATAATCCGGGCCTCTGCATAGGCTGCTTCAGGGAGTATCACACTTCCATGGAGCCCTAAATTTTCCCTTTTCAGTTTAATTTTCCATAATTTGACCAATGTACCAAGTCCAGAGTACATTCCAAAATTTAACCCCCATAAATCGAACTCCCGACACCCTGGGAGAACGGGGGAGGCTTGGGAGCCTTGGATTGTATCCCCTTCGCCCTGCCTAGGGTCCACAGGACACACCAGGTCACTCCACCAGACAACAAGCAGTGAGGTACTGGAACTGTGCACAAGCAGTGAGGTACCGGAACTTTAGCAGCAGATACTTCAGCCCTTGGAGAAGTTGACAGGCGGCAGAGAAAACCATGCAGACCACTGTCTGGCTTACTGGTATGGGTCCATGTAGAAAATGGGACACTCCAGCGGTCACCTCGCACTAGCAGTGGGGTACCAGAACTTCAGCTGCAGATATTTCAGCCCTTGAAGTTTGCAGGCAGCAGTGAAAACCATGCAGACCATTGTCTGACTTACTGGTATGGGTCCATGTAGACAACAGGGCACTCCAGCGGTCACCTCACACTAATAGTGGGGTACCGAAATCCAGCCAAGGATGTGGCAGTGGAGAGGTGAGCGATAGGAGAGACTCCTGTCTGGCCAAATGAGAGTAGGTGCAATCCATGGCCACACACGGACACTTACACAGAACTCGCCCTGTACGAGGGGATCTGGGACAGCAGCTGTGGATGTGGCAGCCTGTGGAGGAGGGAATTAAGTCTGCACATCAAAACACACCTGCGGACATGGCAACCATGTCATGACAACTGGTGGTAGAGGAGAAACAGTCCTGAGTGTAACCCCGGTATCTTCCAAGTGGTCATGAAACCCTGGCACGACCTGCCACAGTGATATGGTGAAAGCGGGAATGCCAGAGGCATACCTCAACCGACTTAATGCAATGTCATATCAGGTCCAGGGGGCCCTAGTATACCCATATAGGGTCGAAGCATGGGGCGCTGGGAGCAAGCTTCGAAATTGGCCCCAGTTGTCAAAAAATCCATCTAATATATGGTCCCTAGATAGGGAACTTATCAGGGAGAAAACTCAGAAGAACAGATAGTACACTTGATCTCCACCAAAAGGCAGAGAAGTGATACATAATACAGGCTAAGGCTGTAAGTTTTGTGCACGTAGAGGTCACAAGGATGCATGGAAAAGAAGGCACTATTTAATTATTCCACTAGAGGGCCCCCAACCACCACTAAATCACCTGAGAGACCGGCAGCAGAGAGTCTTTTTTTTTTTTTTTTTTTTTAATGCACACAATAAGTGCGGGGAACAAGGCACCTTGCGCTAAAACTGACCTGATGATCCCCGAAGTTAGAATGGGCTAGAAAGCCCGACACCATGTCCCTCATGCAGGAATATTAAGGCCACGGCCTCGAGAGGCAAAGTATGGAGCAGCGCGCTTAGAAGCGCCTGCTAAGAAGTGCACAGCTCCGAGGCCAGGGGACAAGAGTGGGCCGAACCCAGGGTAACAGAGCCGCTCAGATAACAGAGCGCCGACCCAAGCAAGGAAGGAGGGGTGGGGCTAAATACAGCTGGAGGGGCAGAGCTATACGCCGCTGGAGGCACCCACAATAGATCTGCGGGTAAGCCCGCCGGCTACAAGCATGTGTGTGATGCGCGAACCAGGAGAGGCGGTGCTGCCTGGCCTCCTGGTCCGCGCGCTGCCTGGTCCCTGGGCTCCCGCCGGCAGAAAGTAGGAACAGCAAGGCTGTTCAGAGAGGAGCCGGAAAAGAACTGTCCTCCACAGGACCTAGCATGCAGAAACACAGCAGAGGGAGCCCCAACATAATGTCCCAATAAAGGACAGAGTCACACTCTAAGAGAAAGGGAGAAGGGGGGGGGGGGAAATACACTCACCTCAAGATGTATTCAGCCAGCTTTTAAGTCACCTGCATCACGTCATGCTGCGACAGACAGGACAAGCAGGGAAGATAGTGGGACTTGGACCCTAGGTGCATTGCCAGGAGTTGGCGGGAAGGGGTTAAAAGTGCATTTTTTTTGTCTATGCCCGTGCCCCTTAGCCGCATATGGGGGAAGAGGTAGTGCCATGATCCTGAACCCCCACCTGAAAAACGGAAACAAAAAAGGGAGTAAAAGAAACTAACTAAACAGCCCTTACTAGAAAATAATAAGAAAGACCAGGTCTGGGGAGCTCCCAGACCTGTGTCTTGCCTCCTGATGACACTAGCTAAAACTGATTACCTCACTTCCAGTGGGCGGGTATATCCTGCCAAGGATGAGCAGACTTTTTTTTTCTTCCTAGTGTCAGCACCTCCTAGTGGCAAGAGCATACACCCATCAGTTAGGCTAGGTTCAAACTACGGACTTTCTGCCTGCAATTCCGCTTTGAAATTGCAGGCGGAAATTCCGCTTGTTAAAATGTATAGTGTAGTGAAAGGGTTTACGTTCACAAATTCACACTTGGGAAATTGTGAACGGAAAATACGCTTGGAAATTTCCACCTGAAGAATGGCGTTGCTCATTCTTCAGGCAGAAATACTCGCAGAACACATTGCAGTCTATTGGAGACTGCAGCGTTTGCGCGGTCCTAGCACTTAGTCGGTGTTGGCGCACTGAATCTCCGGGCGGAAATTTTCTGAACCTAGCCTTAGGTGTCCCCCCCCCCAATAAAGAGCGACCGAGAAAAAGCTTTTCTGGCCAACAAACGGCGCTGTCTGTCCCTATCTCTGCAATGAAAGGCTTAAGTGATTGGCCGTAATATGGCTGATGATTATATAGGGCTGTAACATCACAGGGGTGACTGGCTGCTGATAGGCTGCATGTGATTCAGTGTCATCCCGCCTACCCAGGATTCCTTGCCCCATGTCCTCACATGTGGATCCACCCTTTAGATGCCCTGGAGCCTGGAACGTACTAAATGGAGTTTAATGAAGCGATCCGCGCGATTGAATCGCGCAGATATTCGCATTTGTTGCGAATCAAATTTTTCCTGGAATTTGGATTTGTCAGATTTGATTCACTCATCCCTAAGCCTTACCATGGCCCCTATCCTTTAGTTACCTAGTTTGGTGAGGCGGCCAGCTCTAAGTAGAGTCCTGGCTATTCCAAATTTTTTCCTTCTTTTTAAAGAATTATTCCACAATTGTACCAATCTTCACATCTGTGGCGCTCTCCTCGTGGCTTGATTTCTTTTCTCTAATATGCATTGATAGCTATGAGACTTTATAGAAATTAGGGTGTCTTTCCAGTCAAGGTATTGAAACCTCACAAAAGATGAACAAGAGAAATGAGAGGCCCCTAGAGTTAAATTTCAAGATTCACAGCAAAGGGTCTGAATACTTATGTTAATACAAGATGTTAGTTTTTAAATACAAAAATTTCAAAAATTCTATTTTCACATTCTCAGATATTAACCTGTTGCGATCATCAGGGGGTACAAGTACGCTCTTCACTCCTGGGACTTAACACACCTATATTAGAAATCTTGGGTGAATTCCCACATTTTTTCCCAGGACTTGACCCCTGGAGGGATCCATAGGAGAGATTTTAGCATGGGACATTCTGGGGCTTTAAAAAGGTAACTAAAGAGGGCCAATTGTGAGATTTGTGCTACTTGATTGTACTTCGTCAGGTCAGCATTCAGTGTCCTTTTCTGAATCCATTTCAGATGAGGGTGGCCCTATTCATCCTTAGGATTGAGCCCTGCTACAAAAGTGCATTGTCCAAACACTGCAAAATTCATATATTTTTTAAGTATAGGCAACGATCAAATTGAAGTAAGCTGAAAAACTTTTTTGTTTATGCTTTATTTTAACAAAAAAAAAAAAAAAGTTATTACACTGACAGACCAGTATCTACTGTCTTCATCGGTTGCTTTTTCCTAACAAAATTTATATTCATTTTTAAATATTGCATGAACTAATATGGCCCAGTACAATGTAAGTATTGTTTCCAAAATAATTTGGGAGAATTTATACACTACTTGTCATGCTGCACTCAAAGACTGATTATATTGGCTCAATGTTGCAAAAACTGCATGTGGCAAAACTCAACATATGGCTTCCAAGAGATGCACAATATTTTTTATTTTTAGAAGTTCTGGCAACATTGAACGACTGTTACAGTGCTTAGGCATGTTGGCAACCACATGTGGCAACCACAATGCTAGGACATAATAAAGGCCATCTGTTGTGAATGAACAATTATCCCCTATCCCGTGCATGCCGCAGCATGACGTTGCCGACACGCCTCCCCCACGTAGTTCTATGGGAGAAGCCTCTAGGCGTGTTATAGATTGGGGGGGGGAATGGGGTGTTGGTGGTGGTGTCCAAACGATGGGACTCCCTGGGGTTTCCATGACCGGGGCCCTAGCAGTTTGCTGGAAGGGGGCATGCTGATCAAAACCCACCTCCATGTATCCCATAGAGATACGTGGAGTCGGCGAGTCTGTCATGGCTTCCTGCGGTGGGTCAGGATGGCCGCTTCGGTCAGACTGCTGGGGCCCTGTTCAGGAGATTGCAAGGGGGAGGGGGGAGAGGGGTGACTCAGCACTTGGACCCCCGTGATCTATAACTTGTCCCCTTATCCCTTGCATAGGTCATAAAAGTTATATTTTGTTTTGCTACACTACTTTAATACCCTTACAACTCAAGGACAAGTTTAGCAGCATCTACATTAGGGAAATTTTGTGTGTCAATTTAGTTCTGTGGAAAATATGCATGAAGACCGTGACAATAAACATGAATAAATAGTTATGTATTATTTTTAAAAGGAAAAGACTAAGCCAAAGCATTTCTAACAATTTTCACAAAAACTATGCACTTTAATTGAAAGGTCAATGTGCCATGCATGTAGTGCAAGTGACAAGTTACATTTTCAATATGTCCCATGAGATTTAAATAAATAATCAAAAGTGAAAATTATCATGGCAAAGAACACAAAAAAAAACACTCAAATAATTTTTAATTTTTTGTGGTTTTATTTATTTAACCAAATATTAAAAAAGAATTTACAAAATAACAGAAACCCAATAGACCTCATTTTGGTATATTTTTAGGGAAATTTATATTGTATATAATTTTATACAATGTAAATTAAACAATTTTAAAGGATAGAATGCTCAGAAAAAGCTGTCAAATACAGTACATAGGCCAAGTAGCCAACCAGTAGGTGAAGCTTAATGCCTCCTCCACCTCAAAAACTGTTCTTGTCTTCACTACATCCTTAACTTGATTCATTCCCTTAAACTTTTTTTTTTCCCTGCTATAACTTTAGGTAGAAACTGCTACCTATAGCTAAATGTGAGGTCTTCCCTAATTCAGTTTAATGTAACACCCTTGACAAAACATGACAGCAGCCAGTAAGAAGCACCGACAAGCCACTGTATACACACGCATGTTGCTGTGATCTATATAGGACCAGAGCGCAGAACATTTTTCTTGTGTGTCTGAAGAAGCTCTTGCAGTACCATAGTAGATGCCTCTTACATATGATCCATGTAATTTCATATGTACACAGATTACACAAACCTTTCTATATGTAGAAAATTTACATAATGTACAATTTCATCCCTAATTCCATATCCCAAGGCTACAGCTGTGTGTGAAGAGGAGGGACAATTCTACAGGACACACTAGGAGTGAAACAACCAACAACATGTACAAAATCCTACAATAAATTGAAAAATCTACACCCATAGGATATATTAGGCATAAATGTAGGAACGTATATATGTGTACAAAAGACAGCTTTCTCAGACTAACAAATCTTTTTACAAAAATAAAGGGGTGACTGGTTTTGGGTTCCATCACCCAGACAGTCAGCAGAGTACAAATGGGGAGAATCACTACAAGGTCTGTACAATAAGTAACACAAATTTATTTAAAGTTCCTCATTTACCTGTGGAGGGAAAAAGGAAAAAAAAAAAGTTATAGAAAATGCACTTTCAACAATCAAAACAAAGCCCAACTATATACAAAACAAAAAACTACATCAAAGATCAGGGATTATTGCAATTAATTGCAACATGTTACCCCTTCTGGCTAGTGATGCCCATAACACACACCAATTGTCAATCTTCATGTTAGGATGAGGCAGTAAAAGCAGAAGAGACACGCATGGCCAAGTTCTGTCATTAACCCCCTTAACGTATCACAACATACAACATCATGGTGGTGTTAAAGGATCTTCTGGTGAAGTTTTTATTTTACCATTGTCCCCAGCCTGCCTAAATTAAAAGCCATTAATTCGCCTTTAGCAGGGTATCAGGTCTGTGGCTGGCGACACTGCTTTTCCTGGAGCTGCAGAGTGTAGCGTTTGCGCCTGAGGAAACAGACAGTAGCACTCGCCAATCACGTGACGTTACACGTACAGCTCTGGCCAGCAGACTGTCAGTGAAGAATGGCCGCAGACTGCGCACCCTGATACTGCAGTCTACGCTGGAGCAAGGAAGGAGAGTTAAAGTTTTTGTTGTTTTATTAAGCAGATTGGCTACAATAGTAAAATAAGATATTCCGGGACAACTCCTTTAGGGAAGAATGGCACAGTCTATGTCTGCTCCACACATGGCAGGTGTCAGCCCCTCAACACTATGTCCACTGAGATGTCATGGTTGCTATTGACCATGGGAACAGTTTATATTTTGGTCATATTTTGAATGGAGTAAAGAAAAACTGTCAACGATACTCACATAGTTTGTGGATTGAAGAGGTGTGAGAGAGGGAAGCACTGTGAGGAGATGGATTGTGTTGCCAAGTTGAGAGCTGGGTTGAGTGCTAGAAATAAATGTAACCTTTATTTTAACAAGCAGATCTTTATTAAAAGGCTCTAAACATATGTATAGTTACTTACCCGAAAGGGTCGGATTCAGGGCAGTAAATGGAAAGGCTCCATTCAGTTGAAGAGCAGCCTGAGCAGCAAGAGGAATCTGCAGACCTGTACCTGATAAAAAGCAATTACTACTTTACAGGAGCCCGATAACATTATCAGATGCATAGACAGGCAGTGCATTCCAACATTTATTAATAATTTTAAAAGAACTACAAGCGTTTAGTCAATGGGAGTTATGCAAATTCCCTGCTTTGGTTCTTTTGGCTTTTCCAACCACCTCCAGCTGCTAAAAGGAGGCAGGAGCTGGCTGGGGAGCCTGGAAGTGTCGAGGTGGGATAGATCTATATCTATGATACATTTTCCTGGGTTTTCAAGGCAACAAACTTCTACTAATCACTATCCACCAACCTTCTGCCAATTTAGCCATGAGCTGCAATCGTCCAGTGGCCCCCAAGTCAATGCCACTTCGCTCAAGGTCATCATTATCAAGGAATGAAACATCTGTATTGCCATCTCCTCTGTCTGTCACATGACCAACCTTCATGGGTCGACCAGCCAGTTCAAAACCATTCAACTGATCCAGAGCCCGGCGAGCACACTCTGCATCTACAAACTGGAGGAACATAGTAGTTTTTTTCCTTTTTGTTGAAAATGAGCAACTAAAAATATATAACAAACCTTTATTTATTTTAAAGAACAAAACAAAACCAGGAATGAGGAGACAGTGGGCTATCCCAAGACTAATACAATTATCTGCCCTTTGCCTAATTTGAAGAAAATCTCTAAGATTACATTTATACCAGTGCTAAACTGTAGCGCAGCTTAGTATGGTTAACTAGTCACAAAAAGCAGCATCACAGTCCTCACCCTGCTCATCTTGTGATTGGCTACTAAAGTACAGAGCTCTGCTGTGATCTCCAATAAAAGGGAATATGTCAGCTTTGTTTGCTGCTAAGAACAGCAGACACTGTTGGACAGCTGTTTTATTACTTAACCTTTCCTGGAGCAGACGGTGGTTGCAAAATGTCCTGACATGTCTCCTTGCTTGCCCTCACGTCAAAAATCTCCTTGGTCAAGATAAAGAGTCTTCTGCCTCAGTCAAGGAAAGGCTTAAAAAGGTGAGGGCGATCGAGGAGGTATTAACATAAGGCTGAGAAATAGATGTGATTTTATGTTTGGTTACCACCATCTGCTCCAGGAAAGGAACAGTTATACAACAGTGTCTACTGCTCTTAGCAGCAAATACAGCAGACAGGTTCACTTTAAACAGATTGCACATTGGCAGCTTTGATGAATAGGCAGCTCCATAGACAAAGAAGATATGAACCTATGCCTCTCACGGCTTTGTTCCCACTCCAGACTCTGGTCTGGAGTGGGAACAATATCTGTAATCTGGTCCCAGTTACAGATATCTGGTCCCAGTTACAGATATTGCAGAGGTCCCAGCAATCTGACTCCCACGATCCCAAGACTCCCCTATTTACAAGATGAGATTTAGAGGTTTTTTTTTTTTTTAAATACTTGGATTACCCCTTAAATAGTTGTCATCTGTTTCTGGTGGTTGATAAATACAGCCATAACTATCAGAACATGCAGATCTGTAACAATAGGCCTATAATTCAGCTAAAATGGACCCTTTCATGGAGAAGTCTATGTCAGCTGCAGGATTTAAAATGGTCCTTTCAAATAAGTCAGCTGTGCCAAGCCAAGCCAAGCATTTCTTACTAAACTACTGAAGTGTCCCAGTCATTTGGAGAAGAAGAAAAAAAAAACACTTTCAGTGTCAAATCTTGGAAATAACCACAAGCCAGAAAGAGCTTAAGCGTGTGCTTCTCCCTGCTTGCTCTACTGATCCTACTGAGAACCCAACCGATCAAAAGTTTTGACATGACTGTGAGGGACACGTTAAAACAGATCAATGTAAACATAACTTACAGTTATAAAGCCATAGCCCTTGGACCGTCCACTTTCAGGTTCTCTCAAGAGTTGAATATTCTCAATCTGTAAAGATGGTTAAAGCAAGTTATTACTCCAATGAGTTTCCCCTAGCATGGCCACTGTCATACAGCATTAGTCTGTGCCAGAATTTATCAGCCAAAACCAGGAGTGGAACCATACACAAAAAGGAGATTTATTTTGTGCTTACCGTAAAATCTCTCTCTTAGCCTTCTTTGGGGGACACCTTACTGTACCAAAGCAGTCCCCTAGGGTGGGAATAACAACCACTAGAAAAAGGGAAACAGACCGAACCCACTTGTCTGTAAGGCCTGCAGACAAGACCCTAGGCCAGGGACAACCGAGGCCCAGAAACTAAGCTCCCGGAAGATCCCCCATCCCTGGATATGGGCTAGGACGCTAGGAAAGGGACAGTCTTATGCAGACACTAAATCTATGGTCCATATAGAGACACAAGATAAAAGGTCAACTAGGAAGGAAGCCAGCCAGGCCAGAACCATCCTGGGAGAGTGTAGAAAATCAACCCCAAAGAACACAGAACTAGACAAAGAGCAAACCCGGCTGGAAAACAAAAATGGAAAAGGACACAACAAGAGAACCCATCACGACTTGACCGATTCAAGAGAACATGGCAGAAAAAAAAATAAAAAAAAAAAACACACCAGGAAGAGCAGCGTATACCTGAAAAGAAAGTGTGCACCGAAGGTAGAAACCAGAAAAATACTGGAAAAAAGAAAGATGGAAACCGGCTCTAGAGAGGGCTGGTGCATAAGAGCAATGACCCAAACATCTGGAGACCCAAAACCCCTGTCCCAGGGGCCACCATGAGCACCCAGAAGGCAAAAGTAGCTCAAAATGGTGTAATCCGGATGACCCGAACACCCCCCATCCCAGGAGTACATGGACCCCGAAGGAGACAGACATGGGAACTGGAGGTTCCCGAGTCACCGGGAAGATGTACACGGAAGTATAAACGACCAAGAAGGAACAAAAGACACTAAAAAGAAGAATCCCAGAACACCAAAGCAGCCAACATGGGAAGTTGGAGGTGCCTGCAGCTCCTGGAAGACTTCTACCTGAAGGGGAAGGAGACCCAATGGCGCCGAAACGTTCCGGGAGACAAACTTCTGTGTTGAGACAATGGAATCACCAAGGCCCAAAGAACCAGGAGGGCCAACCCAAAAAGGAAGGCACGCCACAGCAGTCTAGGATAGCGTCCAAGACAAGGAGACAAGCCAGAGTTTGACCCCCTGCGGTCCGAGAAGACCAGAGCACTCCAAAGAAACATCCCGTCAGGATGAAAACAGAGTGGAAAAAAACTAAAAAAGTGAACCCAGCGGGGTACAGGTCACTCTAGGAGATTGTGGTGTCAGTGTCGCACAATCGACACCATCAAGGAAGAAGAAATCCCAGGGGGATTGCGTGAAGGGATGAGGAGAGCAATGGCAGGACCCAAACAACAGGCAGTGGCTAGACTGGCCGACACCGAGTCATACATGAGTGCGTAAACTCCAACAGAGGAGAGGGACAAGGCTGCAGGAGCAGCAGTAGATAACCAAAAAACACGCCAGGAACCTGATCCACGTACCCCCTGTGGAAGGGGAATTGACAAGTGCGCCAGGCACTGTCGAAGCAGGGAAATGCCACCCTATGGCAACAGGACAAAATACTGGGTGGACGTAGTCCCCAGGAACCCTATGACAACATACAGAGATATAAAGGGATCAGAATCCTGGAAACCGGTGCTGGGCAAAGAAACCAAGACATGGCTACAAATGCGAGTAAGAAACACACGCACAGCAACCAACAGGATTGAGAGGAACACCCCAATGGGGTGAAACCCTGGACCAGATGGGTGCCAACTGAGCCATCCTAGGTGTGTCAAAGAGCAGACGCCTGAGCCACCCTGCACAGGAAACCAGGAAAATGCCTGGAGGCAGAGGGGGGCCTGAACTGACTATGTCACCCCAACAGGCCCCCTGCCAGAACAGAGGTGCTCAACCGTCGCAGGATTGCAGAACAAGACCACAGGAAGGCCCGAGGCACACCACACCGAGCAGAAGGGAGGGAGGACTCTACATGTGCAGAGGACCTAGCATACGCAGGGACACAGACATTGTTACCTGAAGATAGTAGAGGGGAACCAAACTGCAGACACGAAGGAAACCGCAGGCATCCCAAAGTCCGGAAGAATGGAAAACACACAGCAACCAATGGTGCGTCAACACCATGCGCCTAGCAGACCAACGTGGCACTCCTAGAAAAGGGGAACAGAGAGTGCAGTTGTAGCCATGGAAAGCCATGGAACTTGCAGGAGACACCCACACCCCAGCTTCACCGCTGGACTGCTGTCACAGATGCAAGAGATGAGGGATGCATGTGGGGCAGGAAACATGTAGTCCCAGAAGAGGTCCCATGAACCCATAGGCACACTTTGTTGAACTTCACATGGAAGGAGTCCCTGGACTGCGGCCACGGAAGCGGCAGGAATGGGGGAGGTGACCTGGTGGATTCTAAAGCCATGCAGACAGTCTGGCTACCTGGCATAGAGACCATGACCACACCGGACCCCTCATCCAGAACCACACACTAAAAGTGAGCTACCAGCCTTGAGCCATGAGAGTGGCAGGCGTGTGGAGAGGGACCTGATAAATTAGGAAAGCCCACGAATATGCATGTGGCGCATTGCAAAGGGCTCACGGAGCAAAATGGACCCACTCGGAACAACACCTAAGCAGTGGGTTTCCAGAACTTCCACCACACAGTGGTAAGTGTATGGTATTTGACCAGATATAGCAGAAAACTACGGAGACAGCCGTCCGGCTGACAGGTGGAGGATTCCTGAGCACACAGGAACACTTCTTTAAAACCTCCCACAGACAGTGGAGCACAGGAGTGCGGCCAAACTTATGGGCGACCCGGTGGTGTAGGAGACTATGCAGACGAAGACTGGCTGTCAGCAGACCCTTGCCTTCAGGAACCCTCAGGGAAGTGGAGCTATGCCAACTCCCCCACCTCCAAAAGAGCAACCAGCCGGGGTGGGGAATAGAACCCCACTTTACTACTGTAATGGGGGACGGAGATATGTACCGAGTTCCCAACAGCAACTCGCCCGCCGGCACCTGTGAGGAGAGGGATGGCGGAGCGGTGTCTTCCCCTCACCAGAAAGGCTGCAGGAGAGGAGACTGTTCCCACTCTGAAGGAGAACGGACGGGGGTGGAGCAAAGCTCCAAGTTCCTGTCCATCCGGGTGGGAGAGGGAGAGCAGCGGCGCCCAGCTGGGGAGGGTCCCACAGGCTAGAAGAGTACGGCCCTGAACCAGGGAGTCAGAGGACGGATACAGCCTCAGACATCCCTGGTAGAACTAAAGACCCCTGCAGTGTGCCAGACCGGAGAGCTCGCTATGGAGAGGGACGGAGCTAAGCTCCGTAAGGAGAGGCACAGATCCTCCCGTCGGGCGATCTGAAGGCAGCGCCGCCAGAGCAGGGAGAGTCACCCCACAGTTGACCCCCAGGTTCCTGCTCTGAACTCGGTAAGAAAGGGGGGGGGGGGGGGGGGAAGCTACCTGCCACCATGAGAGCCCAGACTCCATTAAAGATCGGGCCAATGCCCCCCGTAAACTTCCCCCACAAGAGCCAGTCAAGAGTGACTGCCCTAAAAGACACACAGGAACACATTAACCCCATAATTCCTGTGCCGGAAGGGAGGAGGGGGGAAACATACTCACCCATGGACTCCTTCTTCATATACTCACCTGTCTTCTTATACTCGCCTAAGATGTCTTCAGACAGCTTTTAAGTTACCTGCATCACATCATGCTGAGACAGACAGGACGAGCAGGGAAGATAGGGGGACCTGGACCAAGGGCGAAACCCCAGGCGCTGGCCGTTGGCAGGAAGGGGTTAACAGTGCATTTTGCACTATGTCCCTTGCCCCTTAGCAGCATAAGAGGTAGCACCATGCTCCTGAACCCCCACCTGAAAATAGGAAACAAAAGGGGAGTAAAGAACCTAACTAAACAGCCCTTACTAGAGGAAAAAAAAAAAAAAAAAAAAAAAAAAAAACAGGTCTGGGGAGTTCCCAGACCTGTGTCTTTCCGCCTGCTGACACTAGCTAATATTGATTGCCTCACTCCCAGTGGGCAGGTATATCCTCTGCCAAGGAGGAGCCGACTGTTTTTCTTTTTAGTGTCAGCACCTCCTAGTGGCAAGAGCATATACCCAACAGTAAGGTGTGTCCCCCCAATGAAGAGCGACCGAGAAAGGAGAAAGTCATTCCATTCTACTGTATCTATTTATGCACCACTCTTTGTTTGAACTTCCTGAAATGGAAACAAAATTCCTCCAGCTGCAAATGGCCTTATTCTTTATTGACCAAAGCAAAATAATGATTCGTTATATTTACATTATACATACCTTTCCAAAAGGTTCAAAGATTCCCCTGAGCATGTCCTCTGTGATGTTGAAGTGTAAAGATCCCACATATAGACGCATGGGTCCTGAATTACCTCTCTGCAGATTATTGGCCATGGCAGCCAGGCGGTTCTTCTCAGCCTGAAGAAAAAAAATAAACACACACCTTTAATTTGTTTTACGACCATTGTATGCACCAATAATTGGGTCTTTTCGGCTAAGGGAATTTCCCCACAGATTGTTTTAGTGGGCGCAGCTTAAAGTAGAGGCGTGGCTTAAAACTTACACAGTCAAGTCAGGTGTCATGAAGAAGCGCAGTTAGCGCCTATTATTTAGACTTGCCGTTCCCATGTGTCCGTGTGCTGCAGCATGTACACCCCTAACTCCTCCCCTCCCCCGTGAGGTCAGGCTGCGGCGTGGTTTGGCCCCTCTACTTCCACCTCTAGATCGGGCCCAAGTAGGGTTTAATAGGAGGATCCTGTTATATGGTACTGCCCTTATCAGGGTGCCCATGCCATCTAGGCTTAGGGTTGGAGTATAGAGTCAGCTAGATCTGTGGGCTCTGGACTTGGTCCCCACTACCTTTTACTCCCGTTAAGGCTCCCTGACTCTGCCCTGGCCATCTTCCACTTTATACAACCTACTCTTCTATACCGAGACTCATACTTTATGTCTCTTATCCCACGGTGGGCTCCATGATGCCTATATATTGACTTTCTTTTTCTGTTATTTAGTGGATATTATTTTATTAATATTTTTGTCTCTAAATCCTTGTCATCTGTTTATATATCTGATTTTACAAAAAATTGATAGCAGCCGGAACCTGCCGTGTATGATGCGAGCACCGCTCCGATGCTCACGGTCATACACAGGACATAAATATACGTCCTGGTGCGCGAAGTACCGCCAAACCAGGACGTAAATTTAAGTCTGTGGTCGTTAAGGGGTTAAAAAAAGTGAAAGAAGAAATCTGATTGATTGCTATAGGCAGCTTGAGGTACCTTGAGCCACGCCTATCCGACTGTCAGTGGCTTTCATCAAAAGCATTTTTTGGGGCAAAGAAAGCCTGCAAATATTAGGTAAAAACATTGCTATACCCACCACCTGCACACAGTACAAAAGCTGTGTGCCGGTTATTGCACCCAGATTTCATGACAGTTGCGCTTTAAAATATTTTTGAACATTGCTCTCTTACCTGCGAGGCCTGCACAATGATAGGTACACCAAGCAACCTTTGCCCAGTGAGCCCAATGGCTAGTGGCACAGACTGGATGTCAACAAATTCAACATATGCTATGCCTTTTGACCTGCGTGAGTTTCTGTCAGAAATTATTCTTACATCCCGTACCTGAAACAATTGAAAAGTTCAATCAAAGCTAAAGTTAAAAAAAAATAGATGACATTTTTACTTTCACCAAGAAAGTAAGAAGTGACTAACTTTGCCAACAGCTGAAAAAAAGTCTTCCAAGTCTCGTGGACGAATGCGTGCAGCCAGCTGCATGCAGAACACCGTCCGTGCATCTCGCTCTTCTGGAGTCAAATTAGGTTCAGGTGACCTAAAAAAATGACATTGGGATTTAAATGTTTAGTTTCAACCTTTGCTGTAATGTTAAAAAAAAAAGTGAAAAAAATTAAAATAAAACCATAAAAAGGAGATTTATTATGCTTACCGTAAAATCTCTTTCTCAAAAGGATCCATTGGGGGGGGGGGGGGGGTCGGGTATGCTGCTGTCTCTAGGAGGCTTAATACTATGGCAACCAAAAAAGTCGGCTCCTCCCAGCAGGATATACCCGCCTCCAGGCCCTGAGGTAATCAGTTTTAGTCCCAGAGCAATAGGGGAAGACCGACAGGTCAAGAAAAAAACCACAAACTGTCCGAGCAATCAGAAGAAAAGCAACTGAATACACCCTCTGACAGATAACTGAAATAGGAACACCAGAAAAAAGGGTGGGAGCTGTGTCCCCCACTGGATCCTTCGAGAAAGAGATTTTACGGTTAGCATAAAAAGAAATCTCTTTATCGGCTCCATTGGGGGACAGAGACCATGGGACGTACCAAAGCCGTCCCTTGGGTGGGTAAGGAATCAGACAGGTGGATGGTTGGACCACCGCCACCTGCAACATCTTACAGCCCAGAGTAGCATCTGGGATCAGCTCCCGAATAGCAGAATGGATCCACCGAAATAAATGGTGGCCGCAGAAGCAGGTTGTCCTATACGACGACCTTCCGGAGAAACGAAAACAGGGAGCCACGCTGCCGAAAGGAAAGAGACAGAGATAAGTCTGAACAGCCCTCACCACAAAAAAAACGCTTCCAGGGATGAGAAGGGACCGGACAAAAGGACGGTAAGACGGTCTCCTCATTGAGATGAAAAAGTCAAAACCATCTCAGGTAAAAAGGACAGACCTGGATGGAAAACAACTTGTCCTGGTATAAAACCAGGAAGGGAGAATGGCAGGAGAGAGCTGCCAGCTCTGACACCCTCCGAAAAGAGGTCAGAGCAATAAGGAACGCCACCTTTCGGGGAAGGAGACGAAGAGAAATGTCCCTGAGAAGTACAAAAGGGGGCGCCCTGCAGAGCACCTAAAACCAAGAGTAAGTCCCAAGGGAAAGAAGGGGACTGAGAAGGAGGGCAAGGTGTGCCACTCCCTGAATCAGGTTCGGAAATGATAATTGAACACCAGGGGACATTGAAAAAAGAATGGAAAAGGGACGAACCTTTGACCCTTAAGGGAGCTGAAAAGCCAACCCTTGGGCCAGCCCCAACTGGAAAGGGAAAGGGGTCGGAAGGGAAAACTACGTCCGGAGAAACAAGGGCTTAGTTTCACACAAACGAAAAGAAGACCGCCAGGTATGGAGGCAAA
Source organism: Hyla sarda (assembly GCF_029499605.1). Classification (NCBI taxonomy): domain Eukaryota; kingdom Metazoa; phylum Chordata; class Amphibia; order Anura; family Hylidae; genus Hyla; species Hyla sarda. Next base: position 396,481,448 of record NC_079189.1, read on the forward strand.
TCTTGCAGAGGAAGGCCTGTGAGCCCTCCACATGGTGCGAACCACTTGGGAAGAGAAGCCGCGGGTCCTCAGAACCAATGTCTCAACCGCCACGCCAGCAAAGGCAGAGACTGTAAATAGGGAAGGCGCAGCCTTGAGTCGTGCAGGAACCTGACCACGACGACATACCACACCCGCTGGGGCACAAAAGAGGAATGCTTCAGTTGTGGCGAGACAAGCAGTGGTCCACGCCAGGAGCGCCCCAGGGGTTGCAGATCACTAAACACCCCCAGATGTGGGGACCACTCGCCTTGGACGACTGAGGACCGGCCGAGAAGACCACAGGCCAGGAACGGCCGGAATGAAGATCGCAAAGATGGCCGGAAACCTGAGTTCCACCCAGAAGGGAATTTCCCAAGAAACAAGCAAGGAAAGAATTGGCCTAGGCCCCAACATGTTAAAGAGGAAAAGGGCTCTAGGGGGACCAAGGCCCAGACCAACCAGTCCCTGAAAATACCCGACAGACTGTCAGGGAGGGGCAGGAAGGAGCGCCCCTAAAAGAGCAGGGGGGAAACGAAGCCACCATAAAAGGGACCGACAAGACTGTCGAGAGAGAACGATCTTGCGGTCGAGAGACCATGGAGACCTGTCCCACCGGAAGAAAATCACCAGTTGAAGAGGTCGGTGATGAAACTGGGCAAATGGCACGGCGACCACGGCCGCCACCAACCGACCCAGGACATCTATGCAAAAGCGAATGGAAACTGGAGCAGGGTGCCGAAGTCATCAGACTCTAGATAAGAGAGTCAGACAATTGCTCGGCAGAGTCGAAAGCGGGCAGAGGCCGCGTTGAACTGGAGCCCCAGGAGAGCGGCTAGACTTGTCCCGATTGACCATCCAACCGAAGTGAAATAAGTCTGAAAGTTGAGACTAAGACTCTCCCGGATCCAGGCCCTGGCTGGAGCTCTGATCAGGAGGTCGTCCAGTAAGGAATTACGGAAACAACTTATCCGTAAAAGGGCTATCACAGGCGCCAAGACTTTGGTAAGGGTCCGCGGAGAGGTGGCCAGACCAAAATGGAGAGCCACAATGAAAAATTACTGTCCGGAACTGCAAGGCGGGGGGTACCACTGAAGACCGGGAAACAATGAGGTATGGAGGCAGGCATCCTTGATGTCCACCGATGAAAGAAAACTTCCCTAGAACCACGGTTGCCAGCACCGAACGGAGAGACTCCATTCGGGATGGGAAAGCAGAAAATGCTGGCCGAGATACATGAGAACTAAGATTGGGTGAACAGAAACGCCTTCTTGGGGACCACAAAGAGGTTGGAAAAAACCTCAAAAACGTTCCCCTTAAGGAACCAGGACATTTACTCCCTGGACAAAAAGGAGCTGGAGCGCGCTCCGAGCTGCCTTCACTAGAGATGGGAACCGGAGGGTCCAGGAAAGAAAAAGGCAATCCCATGGAAGGGAAGCAAATTCAATCCTGTATCCGTTGACTACCACATCCCTGACCCAGGGATCCTGAATGTGCGTGGTCCAGGCATTCTGGAAGAGTAAGAGGCGACCAACCACCGAGAAAGGTTGGCGGGTGGGGGCAACACTTCAGGCCGAGGAAGGCCTACGGTTGCCTGATGGGGCCGCCAAACTTCCAGAACAGATAGCTGACCTCCGGGAGGGATGGGTCCGGAAGGAGGAAGCCCCCTTCCCGTGAATGCGCCTGGCTGGACCATTTGTTGGTACCAAAGGTCCACAGAACCAGAAGGCGGAGGACTTACGACAGAAAGCGGTTCTGTGAGCCTTTTCCAGAGGTAAGAGAGAACTCTTTTCCACCCGTCACCTCACTTCCTGAAGGTGGTGTCGGTATTCCATGCTTTAAGCCACATGGTGGCTACCAGGTAGCTTGTGGCAAAGGCAGCACTGCAGCTGCTCATGGAAGCAGAACACAGAAAATCTCCAGCTGAGGAGAGCTAGATTAAATAAATCCTCTGGAAGGATCTTGAAGACTACCCTGGCGGAGTTGGGAGACCATACTGAAAGGGCTTTTGACACCCAGGCAGAAGCAAATGCAGGAAGAACCTGCTGTCTCAAAGGCAAAGTTTGCCAAAGTCTCCACCTTCATGTCCGCTGGATCCTTGAAGGCAGTCGCATCAGCGAACGGCCGGGTAGTCGCCTTAGAGAGGCGGATCCACAGTTGGAGAGGAGGTCCACCGAGCAATGAGGTCCTTGGCGAAGGGATACCGCGCTTGAACCTTCTTTGTGTCCTGAAACTTCGTCAGGTTGCTTCCAGAGAGCTTAAAGTCTTGGGTGCCGGTCGGGCATGAAGAAAAGAGACTTCTGGAGCCATGTCCGAAGTTCCTGGGTCCTCTAGATGGAAGGTGTCTCTTATGGCCGAAACCAATGAGTACACCATGTCCGACATATCCATGCGGTCTTCTGAATCCGAGGCCGAATCGGAAACCTCATCCACAAGTTCTCCAGGTGAAGGTGAACGCGGGAAGCGGTCCTGGAAGAGGGAGGACGACCTGGTACGAGGGTCTGGAAAGCCAGAGCAGCGACCATGGGAGCATCCACTAGAGGAGTGACATGAGCTACAAGCTGGAGCAACGGGGCGATGCCTGTTAGGGGAGCTCCCGTGCCTGCCAAAGAAGGTGATGAGACAGATGAAACATCCCTATGAGAGCATCCTGAGTAGAAATAACAGGGGGTCCTGGGGGAGCAGTGGTGAAGGCAGAACAAGTGGGTTTAACAGAACCAGTAATTTCGTGTTACAACCCTTAGAGTGTAAAAGGAAACCAGGGACCTAGTCATATGTTAGAGGGAGGAACAGGTCTGGGCTAGGACAAGTTAAAAAAAAAAAAGAAAAAAAAAAAAAAGAAAAAACGGTCTGAGCCCCCAAGGCAGCTGCTGTGAAGTTTTTTTATTTTATTTTTATTTTTTTTAAACTCTGGCAGGTTGATGAGAGATGCAGAACACTGCACCAATGGCAAGAGGGGACCATACTAAACCAAGGGCGCTGTTGAATGGCCCTGAAAACTCCCCTCTGCGCGCGCACAGCACCAATAGGTAACTAGCCCCCGCACAGAAAAGCACCGACAGCCCGTTGAAGAAAATGTAGCTGAGTAATAATGGCGCCCGCTCCCGGCCCCCAGCGCATATGCACCGCATATGCGAACCGCTGCCGAAGAAAGAATGTGCGGCCGTGGGAACAAGTTCCCGCTCAGAGACACACTGACGGGCCGGGTGGGCGGTGCTAATGCGTCCCGGCCCGCCGAGAAAATGCAGCTGAGGCGATAATGGCGCCCGCTCCCAGATAGAGGGGAAAGGAGCGGGCGAAGTACCTCCGGCAGCCTCCGCTGCCGATAGAGAGACATGATAGAGTGCTATGTGTGGCCGTGGCGAAGAAGCGTCCATAGCACAAAACGAAAGTAACCGCCGTGGCTTAGTAGCAAGCCGCTATAAATGTACAAACACCATTGCTCTGTCCCCCAGCCTTATAATAAAGTAAGGGACCGCCAAGCAGACAAAAGGAGGAAAAAAAAAAAACCCTGGCCTGACTTAATGTAATAGTGGGCTAAATACTGGGGGTCTCCAGAGGTTGAAAATCTGCCACCTGATAGAAAAAAAGGGGAGGGGGGGGGGGGAACTCACCTCATGCTGAAGAACTTACCTCATGAAGGTTTCCCCATGAAGTCTTCAGAATGTAGTCTTCAGTCAGCATTATCACCTGCAGCAAGCCAAGCTCATAGAGAGGCGAACAGGGAAGTAGGGGGACCCGGACCCATGAGGTACAACCCCAAGCGCTGACTGTTGGCGAGAGGGGGTTAAAAGTACATCCAAGATGCCTGCCACCTCTCGCAATGGGGAAACAGTGAACCGCAGTTCCTGAGTCCCCATCTGAAAATGGAAAGAAAAAGAACACATTCCCTAACTGGGAAAATAAAAAATAAAAGACCTGGTCTGAGGAGAACCCCAGACCAGTGTGTCTATCCTCCTTAGACACCAAGCTGAAACTGATTACTTCAGAGCCTGGAGGCAGGGATATCCTGCTGGGAGGAGCAGACTTTTTTTGGTTGCCATAGTGTCAAGCCTCCTAGAGACAGCAGCATAATCCCATGGTCCGTGTCCCCCAATGGAGCCGATAAGAGAAATAGTCGGTTAACCTCTTAAGGACCCAGAGTGTACCTGTACGTCCTGAGTCCGCTCCCGTTCTATAAGCGGGGCTACAGCGGGCGGGTCGGGCCTCTAACAGCCAGGACCCGTGGCTAATTGCACGCGGCACTGATGGCGGCACCGCGTGCTATTAACCCTTTAGACGCGGCGTTCAAAGTTGATCGCCACATCTAAAGTGAAACTAAACTAATGCCGGTTAGCTCAGGTGGCTGTTCGGAACCGCCGTGGTGAAATTGCGGCGTCCCGAACAGCTGTAGGACACGAGGAGGCTCCCCTTACAAAAAAAAAAAAAAAAAGATCATTTAACCCCTTCCCTAATAAAAGTTTGAATCACCCCCCTTTTGCTATTGAAAAAAAAAAAGGGTAAATAAATACAAACGTGGTATCACTGCAAATAAAAAACGTGGTATTAATAGCTTCATTTTTGGTCACTTTTTATATAATGAAAAAATGAATAAAAAGCGATCAATAAGTCCGATAAATACAAAAATGGCACTGTTAACTTCAGATCACGGCGCAAAAAATTAGCCCTAATACCGCCCCATACGCAGAAAAATAAAAAAGTTACAGGGGTCAGAAGATGACAATTTTAAGCGTATAAATTTTCCTGCATGTAGTTCTGATTTTTTCAGAAGACAAAATCAAACCTATATAAGTAGGGTATCATTTTAATTGTATGGACCTACAGAATAAAGAGAAGGTGTCATTTTTACCGAAAAATGTACTGCATAGAAACGGAAGCCCCTAAAACTAACAAAATTGCGGGTTTTTTCTTCAATTTTGTTGCAAAATGTTTTTTTCCGTTATGCCGTAGATTTTTTGGGTAAGATGACTGATGTCATTACAAAGCATAATTGGTGGCACAAAAAATAAGCCATCATATGGATTTTTAGGTGTAAAATTGAAAGAATTATGATCTTTTAAAACGGTAAGAAGGAAAAAATAAAAGTGCAAAAGCAAAAAAAAAAAAATAAATAAATAAATAAATAAATAAACAGTATGTCCGGTGTCTTATTTATAGTCCACTAAAGAGTATTATCATAGCTTTGGGGCACTTTTTTGTAATTCAGGGAATACATGGCTTAGAGCAGCCGTTTCAAAATGTGGCCCTCCAGATGTTGCAAAACTTCAACTCCCAAGCTTGCCCAGACAGCCATTGTCCAGGCATGCTGGGAGTTGAAGTTTTGGAACACCTGGAGGGCCTCAGTTTGAGACCACTGCTCTCAGCCATGTATCCCTTGAATAAACAACAAAAAAAAAAAAAAAGAAAAGTGCCCCAAAGCTATGATAGAAACATAGAATGTGTCGGCAGATAAGAACCATTTGGCCCATCTAGTCTGCCCAATAATCTGAATACTATCATTGCTGGCCCTATCTTATATGAAGGATAGCATTATGCTTATCCCATTCATGCTTAACCTGATAACGACCGTGGACGAGTATAAACGTCCAGTTTTTGCGGACGTTCCCGCAAATGGACGTCTATACTCATCCATTATTCTCGTGGGTGCTGCCCAGTGCACCCACGAGATCGCGGCAGGGACTCGGCTGTATCACACAGCCGGGACCGAAGTAAATTTCAGTCCCGGCAGTTTTAACCCTTACAGCCACGGTCGCAAGTAACCGCGGGCTGTAAGTGTTATGACCGAGGGAGGTGGCTCCCTCTGTCTCCTTTGCAGCACCCTGCATCACGATCGCGGGGTGCTGTGTGTAATACGCGGCTGGCCGGGGCCTGCCTCACTGCCGGGAGTGAAGTTCACTACGCTCCCGACAGTTTAACCCTTACAGCCGCGGTCAGAAGTGACCGCGCACTGTAAGGAGTTCTGACAAAGGGAGGGGGCTCCCTCTGTCTCTCCTGCAGCACCCTGGAGCATTGCGGGGTGCTGCTGCATACCTGGGCAGCCGGGGGTCCTACAAAGACCCCCAGGTCTGCCCTGGGTATTGCCTGTAGGACGTGCCAGAAGCACGTCCTGATATGCTGCCTGCTAGTGAAAACTGAAAGGCAGCATATAACTGCAATGCTTTGGAACACTAAGTATTCCAAAGCATTAAAAAAAATTTAAAAAGTGTAAAAATAAATAAAAATGTAATAAAAGTGTAAAAATTTTTTTTTATAAAAATACATTTATTAAATGAATCTTAAAAAAAAAAAAAATGCATAAGGTGTAGGATCGCATTGGCGGACATCCGCAGCATGTAATATGCTGCGGATGTCCACCATGTGATCCTACACATTATGCAGCAGTCACGGTAATGAGCTCCCTGCTGCGGCTGGGTAGTTTTGTGTGTCCACTCATAGCGGCGGATTTCCCGCCGGCAATCTTGAGCGGACACACTGAGCTACCCAGCCACAGCAGTGATGGATATATTCGCCATGAGAGGGTGCTTATTCCCACAACACGGCGGATATATCCATCAGGAGCCTTAACTGTCACAGACAGACGCGTTATACTGCTAGCCGACCAAGGACCAATCAGAGAGGGCCAGCCAATAACTTGTAGGGGTGCGGTATATAAATGGGGTCACTTGTGGGGGTACTGTTCTGCCCTGAAAGCCAAATGGCGCTCCTCTCCTTCTGAGTCCTACCACGCGGCTAAGGAACCATATATGGCCTAAGTGGGGGTATTTCCGAACATGGGACAAGCAGCTAAATAAAATATAGGGTGCATTTCTTTCAATATCAGAAGTGATGTACAAAAAATATGTCCCACAAATTATGCGTTTGTGAAAAAAAAGCTAGTTCCGATTTTTTAACACTGACTTTGTAATAATACCTGCCCAAAAACTATGGTATTAAAATACTCGCTGTACCCCCTAGCGAATACCTTGAGGGGTCTAGTTTTTAAAATGGTGTCATTCGGGGGGGTCCCATGTTGTACTACTTCTCAGTTACTGCAAACCTTGCTTAGCACATAAAAATAAGATGCACTTTTCAAATTTTCTAAATGTCAAGTAAATTTGTTAGGCCTCTAATACATCTAAAATGTGAATAATAATTTTAAAAAAAAGTTGAGGAAATAAAGTAGACATATGAAATTATAATTTTTGATAAAAAAAACCATTATGTATAAATATATGCAACCTATTAACGTCAACCTATTTCTTGCACTGTAAATAAAATACAAATGATAGATTAACTTTTACTATTTTCATGTAGTACAACTTGTGACAAAACAAAAAAACTATGTCAGAATTGTTTTCATTGGCAAAACATTACCAGAGTTATTCTCAAATAAAGACATACATCTCAGATTTGAAAAAACAGGCCTGGTCTTTGAGGGGCGTACAGGCTTAATTAGCTTGGTCCTTAAGGGGTTAAACTCCTTCACTGTATTTGCAGCGACCACTTCTGCAGGAAGACTATTCCATGCATCCACTACTCTTTCAGTAAAGTAATACTTCCTCATATTACTTTGCCCCTCTAATTTAAGACTATGTCCTCTTGTGGTAGTTTTTCTTCTTTTAAATATGCTCTCCTCCTTTACCGTGTTGATTCCCTTTATGTATTTAAAAGTCTCTATCATATCCTCTGTCTCTTCTTTCTTCCAAGCTATACATGTTAAGGTCCTTTAACCTTTCCTGGTAAGTTTTATCCTGCAATCCATGTACTAGTTTAGTAGCTGTTCTCTGAACTCTCTCCAGAGTATCTATATCCTTCTCGAGATACGGGTGGGGGGTTAGATTTATCAAAACCTGTGCAGAGGAAAAGCTGCCCAGTTGCAACCAATCAGCTCTCTTTCATTTTTAACAAGGCCTCTGCAAAATGAAAGAAGCGATCTGATTGGTTGCCATGGGCAACTGGGCAAGTTTTCCTCTGCACAGGTTCGGATAAATCTCCCCCATGGCCTCCAGTACTGTGCACAATACTCCAAGTGAGGTCTCACCAGTGTTCTGTACAGCGGCATGAGCACTTCTCTCTTTATACTGCTTATACCTCTCCCTATACACCCAAGCATTCTGCTATGATCATACACTGTAGTGGGGACTATAAACACAGCATGAAGACTTTAGAAGAGATATGGCATGTATTCCCTTATGTACACATTCTATGTAGCATTAAATAAGGTCTTTATTCAAGACCAATATAACTCTCCTCCAGGTTTTACGTGGAAGGATAACCCATATGTCTTACAACATACTGATTATAAAACCAAACTATCAGAAGAGATTGTAGAGTTTTTTTTAAAGCCAACAGTGGGACGGTAACTGATGATTCTCTGTTGTGGTGTGCATTTAAGGCCACAATTAGAGGCATAATTATATCACAAACAGCTCATTATGACAAACAAAAATAAAAAGAGCATCTTTACAAAATTTGCTAGCAGAACTACACAGGAAAAATAAAACACTATTTACAAAAACTGCGGCCCAAATAGCAAGAGTAACAGCAGACCTCCACGCAATAGATATAGACCAATAGGATACGGCATTGAGAAACATTAGGTTAAACTCATACTGGCACGGAAATAAAGCTGGGAAACCATTATCTAAACAGGTTAAAACCAATGTTCCGCGTACATCAATAGAATATCTTGTTAAAAATGATGGTACTAGAATATTTCACCCTAGATCTATTGCTGAAGCCTTTGCACAATATTCTAAACTACATAATTTAAAAACAGGCAAAGAGAAAGAACAGTCTTCTCTGATTTCAGACTTCCTTTCTTCAACGTCACTTCCCACTCTAGATAGAACCCATCTTGCTTCACTTTAGTTCCCTTTTTCTGAAAACGAGGTGATGGTGGTGATGGGAGCACTAAAGGGATCTAAGTCCCCAGGCCCGGATGGCCTGGGGAACGAGTTATATAAGACTCATCGAGCGGCTCTGGTGCCTCATCTTACTACCATGTTCAATTGAATAGTAAAGAGGGGGGAGATACGGTTTGAGATGCTGGAAGCAACAATTACTACTACTATACGGAAGCCTGGGAAAACTCCTACTGTTCCAGAAAATTTCCGCCCGATCTCCTTCCTCAACTGAGATTTAAAAATGTATTCTAAGCTATGGGCAAATAGAATATCGGAAGTTCTTCCAACATTGATCCATTTAGATCAAGTTGGATTTCTTAAACATAGTCAGTCATTCTCAAGATGGCACGAGACGTTTTGTCGATATCATTGCGGCTGCAGCGCACGGTCGGATGCCTTCTCTACTCCTTTCATTGGATGCGGAGAAGGCATTCGACTGTGTGTACTGGGGATTTTTGGATGCAGTTCTCCATAAGTTTTCTGGGGACTTAATTACAGCAATTATGGCATTATACTCTACACCCTCAGCTAAGGTGTTAGTTTCTGGTTCTTCTTCATCTTTTTCCATCACCAATGGCCAAAGGTGCCCTCTTTCTCCACTTATTTTTACTTAAGTTATGAAGCCCTTGGCTCAAAAAAAAAAAGAAAAAAAAAAAAATCAGAGATTCTGAGAAGATCAAAGGAATAAAGGTTGGTAGACAAGAGCACAAAAATGGATTATTTGCAGATGATGTTTTGCTTGCACTTTCCCATCCATTGCAATCTCTTACAGTGGTCGTGGAAATTATACACCAATTTAGCAATGTAAGTTCTTATAAACTGAATCCTCAAAAATCATAAATTTTTCCCATCATGTTAGATGATTATGATATGAGAATGTCTTTAAAATCAATATACCCTTTTTGTGGTCCCCAGAAGGGATTAAATACTTGGGCAGTATTCTTACCCCATGTCCATCTAAATTACTCATAAGTAATGTCTCTCCTTTAATTACTAATATTTCAAGTGATTTTGGGGGGGGGACCCATGGCTTGGCCGCTGTGGTGCATGGACGTGGACTAGCTGAGCTCTGTACACCTTCCCGCTTCAGCGACCAATTACCCAGCATAATCAACCCCAGCACCGACTAAACTTTTCTTAAAGACTCCTGGAGCAGCCCTGAGATGCCGGCATGAAGAAAGAAGCTTCCCCGCCACCGCTCTCTAGTGAAGTTCAGCTTCACCCCCAGGGACGCCTCGGGACAAAATGGCGCTGCCGCAGCACGCAAACAATCCTCCTCCCCTAAGCACTCACCTCTGGAACGGGGCGCAGCATCCTCCGTACCGCCGCTAAGACGGCGTTCATCCCCGGATTCCCCGCTGCGGGCTGCGCCCTCCGGTGGGAGGGTTGGGGCCCAGAGCCCGAAGATCACCCCAGCGGTGCTCTCTGAAGGTGGCCTGGACTCAGACGCACGGAGCTGTGGCTCTCCCTCGGGGACGGGGGTCGGTTCCCCTGCAGTCTCTCTCCAGAAGAGTCCGGACAAAGCACTACACTCCTCGCCTGTCCTCACTGCAGCAAACGAGGTAGGACAGTTACAAACTGTGGAGGGACAAGTGTGTATTACAGCAGATCCTCTAGCAGACATCCCAGTACTCAACCAGTCTCTCACCGATACAGCTATGAGGGACATGCTTATGATGTTGCGCACCACCTTTCTCCAGGACATGAGCAAATTAATGCACCCTTTACAATCAGATGTCCGGGCACTAGGGGATAGAGTGGATCAGCTTGAGAATAAACTGGGGGAGTTTGCTGGATCCCATAGCTCCTTAACAGACTCTCACTACGAATTGGAGGATGATGTGTCTATGTTGAAGGCTAAAGTGGCGGATCTGGAGGACCGCAGTCGCCGTAATAATATTAAGCTAAGAGGGGTGCCATAGTCTATCACTCCTGCAGAAATACCCAACTAGGTTTGCTCCCTGCTGAAAAATGGTTTACATGGATGCAACTCTCAGGAGCTCATTATTGATAGGGCGCACAGAATCCCACGCCCGAAGCATTTAGATAACTCGATACCGAGAGACGTTCTGGCGCAAGTGCATTTTTTTCCCACATTAAGGAGAAACTTATGGAAACAGCAAGGCGAAATATTGGCCTGCCTGCTCCTTACCACAACATCCTCATGTATGCTGACCTGTCCGCGGCCACCCTTCAGATCCGGCGGGCACTACTTCCTATCACATCGAATCACTATTGAATTCCTGGAATATTACTCTAGAGACACCTAAAGGTTCCCACCCGGGACGAAGAGTTGCTCCTGTTTCTAGAGACTGGGACACTGCTTAACTGAGGGGTTGCCCTTAATGTAGGTCCTGTAGCTGACCCGATAACTATATGAAATTGCCACAAGGCAGTCGTCTGGGGGTCGTGTATAAAATATGGGTCCCTAATAAAGAGACAACGCGAACAGCAGTAAGAGGATGTCCTACATCGCTTGCGTTCTATTGAATGGGCGAATAAAGTTGCCCCTTCTGTGGAAACTGCAGCGAGGTTATCTGCTATTCGTCAAGAACTTCGTTGCCTCCTGTTGGCGACCTACGAAAAATCATTCAGGAAACTGAAGGCCACCTACTACTCCCAAAGCAACAAAGCAGGAAAATTCCTGGCTAATAGATTAAGACAGGTGAAGTCTAGAATTCCTTACCTTATACATCCAGTCTCTCACTCCAAGTTATATACCCCATCAGATATAGCCAATGGCTTCCTCTCCTATGAGAAACTATATAATCTGAAAGAAGACATCCCCCAACCTGATGACTCATCTTTAGTTACTTCTGCTTTTTTTAAACTCCCTGAATCTTCCATCCCTATCTCCAGAGCAGCTCTCTGCTCTGAATGCAAAGATTTCACTAGAAGAGATCGAAACCACTATCAAAACTCTTCCCTTAGAGAAAGCCCCAGGCCCCGACGGGTACATCAATGCATACTATAACAAATGTAGCACTTTATTGTCCCCTCATCTAGTTAACTTTTGTAACGCGGCTATGGAGGGAGGGAAACTACCCGAGGAAAACCTGTGCCACTATTACGACCCTGCCCAAGCCGGGAAAGCCTCCAGATCGCCCCCAAAATTTCCAGCCCATTTCCCTGTTGAATCCGGCCGACCAGTCGTGTTTTGTGGCGGGACGTCAGGCCTCCGATAATACTAGAAGACTGCTTAATATATTTAATCATCTGGAGCACACGGAATTGCCGGTGGTGGTCTTGGCATTGGATGCCGAGAAGGCGTTTGCCCGCCTTCGGTGGTCTTAAGCCTTCTCGGCCCTCACTAGATTAGGGTTTGGTGGCCCAATAATATCTGCCCTCATGTCCCTTTATTCATGCCCGTCTGCGAGAGTATCGGCCAATAGTACGTTATCAGGGACCTTCCACATCACAAACGGATCTCATCAGGGATGCCCACTTTCACCACTCATCTATATCCTGTCCATGAAGCTGCTGGCACAGGCTATACGCCAAAATCCAGCTATTTCTGGGATTACTATTGGCGGCACGCAACACGTTGTCTCTCTGTATGCAGACGATGTTGTTTTGTCCCTCACTGACCCCATCACATCAATACCAGCGGTCATGGACACGATCTCTAAATTTGGCGATATTTCCTATTACCTTCTTAATGCCACTAAGACCCAAGCCTTAGCGATTAATGTTCCTATCCCCCTCCTTCAGACCCTTAAGACTACTTATTTGTTTGATGTGAAACAATCCTCCATAAGTTATTTAGGTATACAATTGTCTTTCCCACATAAGACTCTATATACTGAAAACTACCTGCCCCTATTAGCCCGTATGAAGGCAGATACCGAATCCTTTTCTAAATCAGAGACCTCCTGGATGGGTAGGGTTGCGGCCATCAAAATGTTATTTTTACCAAAATTTCTCTCTTTTCCGCACCCTCCCTATCTCCATTCCCTCCTCCTTTTTCACACAAGCCCAGAAAATACTTACCACTTACATTTGGGTGGGTAGACGCCCTAGGCTCTCCACTTCCATACTCACTAGATCCAAACAATCGGGGGGCTTAGGGTCTCCCGATTTACACTTATATTATACAGCCACTTTGGTGTCAATGTTGAAGCAACTCCTCGAGGCTACCATGGGTTGACATGGAGAGCCACTCTATACTTCCCTTCCGGGCTAGAGACCTTCTGATCCTCCCATATTGGAAGATTCCCAAACCCTTCATGCAAAACCACTTGGTTAAAGCTTCCTATGATGCTTGGGTTCATTACATTTCAAACACTGGCGCATCGTTTAAAGCAGACCGCAATGATCTCCTGCTTACCTTTATTCAAAGCTGTATTCCTGATATAAATTTATCCAGATGGATGGCTGATGGTGTTACGCATGTTCGTCTTCTTTATAATGAATCCTCGATTGTTACATTCACCTCTCTCTCTACTACTTACCGTATAGACAAAAGGGATTTTTTCAAGTTCTTGCAAATACGTCACTTTTTAACCCCTTAAGGACGCAGGACGTAAATGTACTTAACGCACCAGGACGTACATGTACGTCCTGTGCATAACCGCGGGAGCGATGCCCGTGTCATGCGCGGCTGATCGCAGCCAGGGACCCGACGGCAATGGCCGACGCTCACGATCTCGCTGGCGTCCGCCATTAACCCCTCAGATGCTGGGATCAATACAGATCCTGGCATCTGCGTCAGTACGCGATTTCAATGAATGATCCGATCATTCAGAACGCTGCACGGAGGTCCCCTCACCTGCTTCTGTCCGGCTCCCGGCGTCTCCTGCTCTGGTCTGAGATCGAGCAAACCAGAGCAGAAGATGACCGATAACACTGATCTGTTCTATGTCCTATACATAGAACAGATCAGTATTAGCAATCATGGTATTGCTATGAATAGTCCCCTATGGGGACTATTCAAGTGTAAAATTAAGTTAAAAAAAAAAAAAAAAAAAGTGAAAAATCCCCTCCCCCAATAAAAAAGTAAAACGTCCGTTTTTTCCTATTCTACCCCCAAAAAGCGTAAAAAATAAATTTAATAGACATATTTGGTATCACCGCGTGCGTAAATGTCCGAACTATTAAAATAAAATGTTAATGATCTCGTACGGTGAACGGCGTGAACGTAAAAAAAAAAAAAGTCCAAAATTGCTACTTTTTTAGTACATTTTATAAAAAAAAAATTAAATGTATTAAAAGTTTTTTATATGCAAATGTATCAAGAAAATAGAACAGATCATGGCGCAAAAAATGAGCCCTCATACCGCCGCTTATACGGAAAAATAAAAAAAGATAGAGGTCAAACTAAAGGGATTTATAAACGCACTAATTTTGTAAAAAGTTTGTGATTTTTTTTTTAAGCACAACAATAATATAAAAGTATGTAATAATGGGTATCATTTTAATCGTATTGACCCTCAGAATAAAGAACACACATCATTTTTACCGTAAATTGTACGGCATGAAAACAAAACCTTCCAAAATTAGCAAAATTGAGTTTTTCTTTTTAATTTCCCCACAAAAATAGTTTTTTTGTTGCGCCATACATTTTATGATCTAATGAGTTATGTCATTACAAAGGACAACTGGTCACGCAAAAAACAAGCCCTCATACTAGTCTGTGGGTGAAAATATAAAAGTTTTGATTTTTAGAAGGCGAGTAGGAAAAAATGAAAACGTAAAAATTAAGTCCTTAAGGCCAAAATGGGCTGAGTCCTTAAGGGGTTAAATGGTCTAGCTGAAAAAGAGACCCCTCTGGATGCAAGAGCATTGAAACAAATAGAATCCCCCCCTTAGGGGACTAAAACCCTACTACCTCTCCCTGCTTCAGGAAGCCAACTGTTCTGAGTGCTATCCTCTACGGATGTGTGAGCGTGAATTGGATAGTAGTAGTATTACATGGGAGGATTGGCGAAAAGCATTCAAGATAGTGAATAGGGCGTTCCAATGTTCCTCGCATTTGGAGTCCGCTTATAAAACAATGTTACGGTGGTACTATACACCTGACCGTCTTTGCTTGGTGTATCCAAAGGCCACGGACAGGTGTTTGAGAGGTTGTGGCCTTAGGGGTACCTTAGCTCACGTACTATGGCATTGCCAGCTAATGCAGCCCTTTTGGTTCTTTTGTAAGAGACTACTGAAGGATCTCTGTGGCAGACATATACCCTGGTCTTTACATCACATCTTACTTTTCTTACATTTGGACAAGTTACCTAGACAGTACCAGGATTTATTCTGCATTATTTGTATACTTGCTAAGATAACGATAGTAAGTAATTGGAAAACCAAAGAGCTTCCTACTATTGAGACTTTACTGCAGAAAATTCAGACTACTTTTGCGTACGAACATATTATATCAAAGGGAGCCGGAAGACTAGCTACGTTCTCCAGGAGGTGGAATCAGTGGGCCATATCCTCATATAATAAAGACAGCGGGTAATGATAGGGCTTCAGTTGGCTCCTGCACCGTGCCATATCAGGGAAGAAAGGTTATTCCCATTCACGGATGATGTATTTTTAGTATTATCTCCTTTGTATTTAAAGGTACGTTATACACAGACAGGCAGTTCATGCTAAGACTTGTCTATGCGTATTTTGAGTGTATTTGAGACTAATGTTGTCATTTCCTCGTTCAGTCATTATGCTCATACGAGTCGTTTTGGTCTTCATATTGTTTGACCTCGTTTTGGTCATTGTTATTCGAGCAATGGTACATCGAGGGACTATATCACGTCTATACTGTATGTCATTAATACTGTTATTCTTATGTACTATTATAACAAGAAAGTCCAATTGTAAACAATCTGTTAATTTGAAAATGTTTAATAAAAACTATTTAAAAAAATATATATATTTCAAGTGATATTAAACGATTTTCCTCTTTCAGTATCTTGGATGGGGAAAATTGCAGTTATTAAATCATTTATACTCCCCAAAATACTATAAATTTTAGAAATCTGCCAAATGAGTTTAATAAAAAAAAAAAAAAATAAAAAAAAATCATATTAATCCATCCAATATTATTAAGATATGTTTGGCGGCGGAAACCCCCGACAGTTGCACCTAATACACTCTATTTACCAGTTAAACTGCGGGGGTGGGGTTCCCGGACCTCCTATCTTATTATAAAGCTATTCATTTGACCCAATTGAAACAATGGTGGTCCGAAGATCCTGAACCACAATGGATATTAATGGAAAAAGAAATATAGGAAGTACCTTCTCTACGAGAATTACTTATTGTGGTGGCTCTTACTAAATCGCCTCTGATTTTCTACTGTCCTACTATTCAACTTGGTCTCTATCTGGTTACAAGCACTCTCTTCTGGGGCTCTGAATCTAATATCTTACCCACACACCCCCTTTGCCTGTTTAAAATGACTAATACCGTCAACAGATTTTTCATAAATGGCAGAAACTTGGAGTAAAGTATTTTAAAGATATCAGTGAGGAAATTAGGAATAAATTTCCCATTCCTGTTAATGATTTTTTTTTAAGTATTTACAACTAAGGCATTTGTTAAAATCTGTTGTATGGCCAACATCGACATTTGATGGATATTCACAACATTTTTGTCAACAAAGGGATAAAAAAAAAAAAAAAAAAAAGTGTATCCTGGACATATCTGCACCTAAAGGTTCTCAATATGAACCTTCCTTCAAATCTCAATGGGAGAAAGATCTAGAAACTGAAATAAAGGAAGATCAGTGGGTCTCATTATACACGCTACCATTTAAATTTTCTCGATGTGTCAATCACTGGGAGTCTGCTCGTAAAATAATGTACAGATGGTACCAAACCCTGCATAAAATATCATTTATGTACGCTTAAGTGTTATCTCTATGTTGGAGATGTGAAAAAGAAAAAAAGGGGACGTTCATTCACATATGGTGGGAATGTTCCTATATTAAATCATTTTGAATAGAGGTATATTACTGTCCTTAGACTTGGATAAAGCCCCTATAAACTATCAAAATACTATATTTCACATATTAACGAATGCACATATTGCAATAGCATCACTTTGGAAATCACAAGAAATCCCAAAAATTTCAAGTATAATTACAAAAACACAAAACTCATAAAATGGAAATGCTCATTGCAAACCGGGGAGGGGAAAATTATGAAATTTGGAAAAACTTGGAAGTGGGCTACATATATTGATAAATGTAAATAATCGATAAATGAGAACCTTCCTTTTTTCAAAATGCTATTTTCCCTTTCTTTTCTCTTTTTCTTTCTTTTCTTTTGTATGGTTTGTTTTGACTTGTATTTTATTTCTATCACTGTATTTGTGGAAAATTTATTTTTGTTATGTATTAAGCTGAATAAAACAGATTTAAAAAATTTAAAAAAAAAAAAAAAAAAAAAAAAGCAGCTAGCCCCACAGTGCAGGAAGAGCCTTCAATTGGTTACATTAGTATTCTATAACTGAAACACATGACGTTATCAAGAAAATTTGTTGGTTGATTTATGATTTTTTTTTTTTATATCTTTTGCTCTGGAGCCTTACATAAGGCGAGCACATTATATAGAGCTTTATCAAATACCTGAGTGGGCTTTTTTCTTTGTGCCGAGGACTGCGACTCCTGCTGCGTGTGTAACGCCGTCTGTTTAAAAGAAACACACACACAGTTAAAACCATTTTTTTAAAATTTTTTTCTTTGTGTGCGATGAACAATTTTTAGATTATCACTTAAAAGGGGGGGGGGGGGGGGGAAATGTTTTCAGATCAACTGATAGAATTTACAAATCTGTGTAACTTTTAGCTATTTAAAAATCTTAATTCTTCCACTACTCATCAGCGGCTGTATGCTCCCCAGGAAGTTGTGTATTTCTTTCCAATCCAACCACAGTGCTCTCTGCTGACACCTCTGTCCGTGTCGGGAACTGTCCAGAGCAGGAGAAGTTTGCTATGGGGATTTGCTCCTACGCCGGTCAGTTCCCGACACAGACAGAGGTGGCAGCAGAGAACATAACTTCCCCGATGCATACAGCAGCTGATGAGTACAGGAAGGATTAAGAAATAATTTACAAATCTGTATAATTTTCTGGCACCAGTTGATGTGAAAATTCCCCCCCCCCCCCCTCCTTCTCTGAAGTACCCCTTTACAGGAAAACGGTCATCCAGTGTGGGTGAACTGGAGACCGATGAGGTGGTCACTGCCTACAATATATACCTTTGGTCCGGAGATATGTCCCTCCAAATATCCTCTTCTCTGAATTGCATGCACTGTATTGGGTTTAGTGTGGGTAAACAGGATGACTGTTTACCTTCAGACTAGGTTTCCACTTGGTTTAGGTAAAATACGCTAGAAAAAAAATTCCATAAAAACTGCCACTGATTTTCCCTGCATTTTAACCTTTGTGCGGAATTTCCATTTCTTTGCTCTTTTGACAAAATATTGCAGTAGGGATGCAGGAATTTGTAGTGAACAATTGTTTTTAAACATTTTTATAACAAATGTACTTATTTTTGAAAGCAAGGAACAGTTATTGGGAGCAGGGCAGGGAATTCATACCGGCTGATAATATAAAAATAGTGAAAATGTCTGATTTTTTTTTATGTGTAATTATTTTATTTTGTGTAAATAAGGAGATTTTTTAGACTTACTGTAAAATCTCTTTCTCGAAGGATCCATTGGGAGACACAGCACCTTGGGTACATGCTGCTGTCTCTAGGAAGTTTGACACTTTGGTAACCAAAAAGTCGGCTCCTCCCAGCAGGATATACCCGCCTCCAGGCCACTGAGCAATTCATTTTAAGTCCCAGAGCAATAGGAGGAGACCGACAGGTCAAAGGAAAAAAAACACAAACTGTTTGAGTACCAGAAGAAAAATCAACTGAACACTCCCTCGGACAGATAACCGAAAAGGAACCCCAGAAAAGGACGGGAGCTGTGTCCCCCAATGGATCCTTCGAGAAAGATTTTACGGTAAGTCTTAAAAAAAAAAAAATCTCCTTTTCTCTATTGGCTCCATTAGGGGATAGAGAGCCTTGGGGACGTACCAAAGCCGTCCCTTGGGTGGGCAGAGAAAAAAAAAAGGTCATGCAGGCGGCTGAACCACCGCCGCCTGCAACACTTTACTGCCCAGACTAGCATCAGCTGCTTTACAGATCTACGAGGCCGAGTTTCGGAGAGCTCAGGATGCTCCCACAGAGCGGGTGAAATGAGCCAAAAACCCTGAAGGGCGGGACCTTCCCCATGCAGCAGTAAGCTTCCGAAATAGCACATCGGATCCACCTAGAAATGGTGGCCTTGGAAGCAGGCTGTCCCTTCTGACGACCTTCCGTTAGGACGAAAAAAAGAATCGCACAGTCAAAGGGAAGAGGTGAAAGAAATGAGTCCGAACAGCCCGTACCACATCCAATTTGTGGAGTAAGCGCTCCCTGGGATGAGAAGGAGCGGGACAAAAGGACGGAAGACTATGTCCTCGTTGAGATTAAAAGGCGAAACTACCTTAGGTAAGAAGGACGGATCTGGACGGAAAACAACCTTGTCCTGATGAACTATCAGGAAAGGAGAACGGCAGGAAAGAGCTGCCAGTTCAGATACTCCCCTAATGGAAGTAATAGCCATAGAAAAGCCACCTCCCAGGATAGGAGGCGAAGTGGAACCTCCCTAAGAGGCTCAAAAGGTGCGTCCTGGAGAACGCCTAGGACTAAGTTCAAGTCCAGAGAGGGAGAAGGGGACCGGTAAAGGGGGGACAGAGTGTGCCACGCCCTGAAGGAAGGTCCGGACATGCGAATTGGAAGCCAGAGGACGCTGAAGAAAATGGAAAGGGCCGAAACCTGACCCTTAAGGGAGCTGAGAGTCAGCCCTTGTTCCAACCCCGACTGCAAAAAGGAGAGGAGACGGAAAACGGAAAAGAGTTTCGCACCAACGAAAGTAAGCCCGCCAGGTACGGTGATAAATCTTGGCAGAGGAGAACTTGCGAACCCTGAGCATGGTGAGAATGACCTGGGAAGAGAAGACGCGGCCCCTTAGAACCGCGGTCTCGACCGCCCCGCCGTCAAATGCAGCGATTGTAAATAGGGGAGACAAAGTGGACCCTGTGACAGTAGGTCTGGACGAAGTGGGAGACGGAACGTCGTCCAGAAGCCAGACCACGTCAGCGTACCATGCCCTTCGGGGCCAGTCTGGAGCCACCAGAATGGCGGAAACTCCTTCCACCTTGAGCTTCCTCCGAACCCTGAAAGAAGGGGGAGGGGAGGGGACAGATCAGGTTTTTTTCCTGCCCTACCACGGAATTACTAGGGCATCCATTGGCAGAGCCAGGGGGTCCCTGGACTTTGACACAAACGTCGGAATCTTCCGGTTGTGTCGAGACACGAATAGATCCACGTCCGGGGTCCCCCAGAGGTCGCAGATCTGTGCGAACACCTCCGGAAGAGGAGACCATTCTCCGGGGTCAGCTTAGGACCGACTGAGGAAATCCGCTTCCCAGTTGAGCACTCCTGGAATGAGAATAGCCAAAATGGCCGGAACTTCGTGTCCCGGCCAAAGGAGGATCTTTGTCACCTCGGACATGGCTGCCGAGCTGTGAATGCCGCCCTGCCGATTGATGTATGCCACGGACGTGCAGGGACTCCCAATGCTTCAGACAAGATATATCGCCCTCAGATCCAGGATGTTCATGGAAAGAAGGGCTTCTTGGGGAGGCCTTGGGAAGGGAAGGAACGAATTTCCCTGAAGAAGGGGGGAGTGGAGCCACCAGGGCAGGGACCGACTGGTCCGAAGAGGGAGAACAATCTTGCGATCGAGAGAAAGACCTGTCCCACAGGGCAAGAATCGCCAGCTGAAGAGGAAGAAACTGAGCAAAGGGTACGGCCTCCATGGATGCCACCATCCGACCCAGGACTTCCATGCAAGTACGGATGGAAACCGGGGATGGTATCCGGAGGGAGCGGACTGCCGACAAGAGGGCCAGACGTTTGTCCGGCGGGAGGCGAACCCGAGCAGAGGCAGAGTCAAAACTGAAGCCCCAAGAAGACCAGAGACTTAGTGGGGGAGAGAACAGACTTGTCTCGCTTGACCATCCACCCGAAGCGACAAAAAGGTCTGAAGATCACATTCTCCCAAGCCTGGGCACTGGTGGAGGCCTTGACGAGGAGGTCGTCCAAGTAAGGAATCACTGAGACACCCCGCGACCATAGGAGGGCTATGACAGGTGCCAAGACCTTGGTAAAGACCCACGGAGCAGAGGCCAGACCGAAGGGGAGGGCCACAAATCGCAAATGACCTTCCGGAACCGCAAGCGGAGGTACCGCTGATTGCCAGGAAATATAGGAACCTGGAGGTAGGCATCCTAGAGGGAAAAAAACTCCCCTTGATCCATAGACGCCACCACTGAGCGGAGATATTCCAGTCGGAAATGGCGGATTAGAAGGTGTTGATTGAGACGCTTGAGACACAAGATGGGCCGCACAGAACCGCCCTACTTGGGAACCCCGAAAACGATTTTCCGGTTTCAAGAGGGGCGCGCCCGGAAGGAGGGAACCTTTTTTTCCCGCAAGGGCGCCTGCCCCGACCCATTATTGGGGCTAGCAGTCCGAAAGGACCGAAAGGCAAAGGACTTCCTACAGGAAGTAGTGCGAGCTCTATTCTAAAGCTAATAAGGAACTCTTGCCGCCCATCGCCTCAGAGATGATCTCATCAACTCGCTTGCCAAAAAGTCGGGAGCCAGCAAATGGAAGCTCAGTAAGTGACTTCTCCGAAGCGGCATCCGCGTCCCTTGCCTTAAGCCACCTGGAGCGATGGAGGGCCACTAGGATACCAGTGGCAAGGGCAACACAGCAGACTGACTGCATGGGAGCAGAACATAGAAAGTCTCCAGCCCTGGAGCGCTAGGTCAGACAGTTCCTCCAGAGGAGATTCAGAAAGAACACCTTGACGGAGTTGGGAGGACCAAACAAAGTGCCTTCCGACACACAGGCAGAAGCAAAGGCGGGAAGCAGAGAGGAGCCCGCCGCTTCGAATGCAAACTTTGCCAAGGTCTCTACCCTTTTTGTCTGCCGGATCTTGAAGGCTGTAAGCAAAAGAAAAGAGAAAGGGCCCAAAGAGGCACCTAGTGCATTACCCTAAAAAATATATTTCAAAAAACCCAAACTAAGGGGTCTAATAGATGGCCGCTCACCTGCAGCGTATAGTATATACGCATATAACCTCAGTTGGAGGTAATCATGAAGGAATCCGTGCAAGCCTATAGGTCTTCAGGATGGATCCAAAAGGAGATCCTGTTGATGAGCTTAATAGAAAAGGTGACCTTTCATCAGGCGCTCTGAGGTCCAAGGAAGTCTCACAACCAGGTCATGGAGGTGGATACGAATTCAAGCTTTATTAGTATACAATAACACGTTTCGGGGTTAGCATACCCCTTCTTCAGATTGACAGATTTGTACAATACAGTACAACAGAGGGCTTTTTATACACACATTGATTGAGAAGCAAGATGGTGGCAGGGTCATAGGTTCAGGATGGGAGGTGCAGCAAAAAGCAATAGAAATGTAGAAAAACTGGAAGCTATATGTTTGGATTAGATATTGTACTTTTTACCTATATATAGGGATGGTAGTAACTTAAAAAGGAGAAAGGAAAAAGCTATTATTAGATAGTGTAAAAGAGAGATGTATGAGTTGATCCGGTTCACATACTGAGTGGAGGCTTGGTGCGCACTCGCTATAAACATAGCCGTGCGTTCCACTGTGTGTAAACAACGGCCGCATCTCCGCTCTGTTTGGGCTCTGTGAGCCCCTATTCCTTAGCTTGCCTCTGCATCACTCCCCGCTAACTACAGACAGGACTACAACTCCCAGCATGTCCTAACAGTGGGTTTTATGATTCTCTAGAGTCTTGCAGCTAACATCTGGCTTGTGAAAAAAAAAAAATGGATATTTTTTATTTATCACTGAGAACTGTAAAACAAAAATTGCGAAAAGGAGATTTTTTGTTCTTACCGTAAAAAATCCTTTTCTCGGAGGATCCATTGGGGACACAGACCTTGGGTATATGCTGTTGTTGCTAGGAGACTTAAGTCTCCTAGCAACAACAGCATATACCCAAGGTCTGTGTCCCCCAATGGAGCCGATAGAGAAAGATTCATTAAGGCTGGTTTCACACTATGTTTTTCCCATACGGTAGCGCATACGGCAGGGGGAGCTAAAACCTTGCGCTCCCGTATGCCTTTGTAAGTGCTCCCGTATGTCATTCATTTCAATGAGCCGGCAGGAGTGAAACATTCGGTCGGCTCATTTTTGCGCTGTATGCGCTTTTACAACCGTATCTCAAACCGTGGTTGACCACAGTTTTAGGTCCAGGGAAAAAGCGCATACAGCGCAAAAATGAGCTGACAGAACATTTCACTCCGGCCGACTCATTGAAATGAATGGGAGAAAACGTAGTGTGAGCTCACCCTTACATGGTCCAATTCAGATTTTCATGTCACATTTAAAAAGGGGTACTCTGGTGAAACTCACCCCCCCCCCCCACCCCCCCCACACTGCCAGAAACATATCTGTAAATTACTTCTATTAAAAAAAATGTTAATCCTTCCAGTACTTATTAGCTGCTGTATACTACAAAGGAAGTTCTTTTCTTTTTTAATTTATTTTCTGTCTGACCACAGTGTTCTCTGCTGACACCTCTGTCCATGTCAGAAACTGTCCAGAGCAGGAGCAAATCCCCATAGCAAACCTATCCTGCTCTGGACAGTTCATGATCAGAGATGTCAGCAGATAACACTGTGGTCAGACAGAAAAGAAAAGAACTTCCTCTTTAGTATGCAGCTGATACTAAGTAGTGGAAGGGTTAATAGATACTAAATATTTTAATAGAAGTAATTTTCAAATCGGTTTAACTTTCTGGCATCAGTTGATCAAAAAAAAAAAAAAAAAAAAAAAAGAAAAATTCCACTCAGATATATTCATGGTTCAGAGATTGACACATACATACAGTCGACAAGTGCAGTAAAAAGGATCTGTAGTAATTTACAGATATTTTTTTTTAGTACTTCCATCGTTTTAGCTCACCCAGGACTGCGATGCCTTGAACGTTCCTCTCGACGGCGACTCCGATCACGGCTCCTAGAACTGTACCACCTGCCTCTGCTTCGGCTTCTGTAGTGGCGTTCACGACTTCTGTGCCTCTCTCTACTGCTCCTTCTTCTGTGCCTGTCCCTGCTCCGACTAAGGCTGAGAAAAGTCAGTGATTATTTCATGTAAAAACGTAATTTTTTTTTCTCCATTTGGCTAATAAAACAAAATTTAAAAAATTTAAATAAAATTACCTTCTATGTCGATCACGGCTCCGGGTTCGACTCCGCTTTCTGCTGGTAAGAAGAAAGACAAATGTATAGAAAAGTTATTAAATTCAAGACACAGTATGTTCGAGAACAAGAGTAATTTTTACTAACATTCTGAGCTGACCTAACCCCTAACCCTATATATTCATGAAAGTACACATCTAGTACGTTGTTTTAAAAGAAGGAAAAAAAAAAAATAATTATATAATATCTATGTATTATATAATTTCATTTTTATCCCAAAGTTAACAGCAGACTCAAGCAGAGCTTAAGCTGACCATATGCATTATATTTTAGTCACATATGTTTCGGAGAAGCGTCTGACATTTATATTTCAACACGATGATCCTTTTGTTCTAGGGGCCATACACCACAACAGTTTACTCCCCTCTCTTTACTGAAAACACATTCATGCCCTACACGTACAAGTGCTTTTTTTG
This sequence comes from Hyla sarda, assembly GCF_029499605.1. NCBI lineage: Eukaryota > Metazoa > Chordata > Amphibia > Anura > Hylidae > Hyla > Hyla sarda. The sequence goes on from NC_079189.1 coordinate 396,506,102, forward strand.
GTAAACAAAATTTAAAAAAAAAAAAACACTGTCAAAACATGACCAGAGTAAAAGTTGCTTAGTTGCTCATAGATTGCTTTTTTTTTTTCAATTTTTCCAAGGCTTTTATAAAAATGAAAGAAGCGATCTAATTGTTTTTTCTAGGCAACTCAACGTTTTCCTTGGACAGGTTTTGATAAATCACAACCACTAGCTTTAATCTGTAGTTCAATACAATTAAAACTATATCCAATTTATTTAGGTTTGATTTTACTACTTTTTTAAAATGATAACCATTCCTAAAGTTATCCTTTTCTGACCCCTATAACCGTTATTTTTCTGTGCCACAAATCTATAGTTTATCAGAACTATTTTCGTTTTGATTGCTTTTTTATTTTTCTGGTATCTGATGTGACCAAAAATCAGCAATTCCGGACCTTGATATTTTTAATTTTTTTTATTTTTTTATGTTCACACCATCAACTGTGTGGTTTAATTAAAATGATATATCTATAGTTCGGACATTTACACACGCGGTGATACCATATGTTTATTTTTGTTTACTTTGCAACCCTCTTTCTGGTGGCAGGAGTTGATGCGTCAGTGTAGCTCAGCGAAGTGCTGGCTGCAATGGTGTCCCAGATGAGCGACAATGTGATATATTGAGCCTTGGCACCAGAAGAACGAACTGAGGGCTCTCTTCAAGCAAGAATACGACCTTCAAGGATGCTCCAGCAAATGCACTTAGAATGGCTACTTCCCCACCTGCTCACAGATGACCAGCTGTTCCCCTACCCTACTGTTTCTTTCCCCTCCCCTTGTAGATTGTAAGCCCTTGCAGGCAGGGTCCTCTCCCCCTGGCTAATCTGTGTCACATTCATTGTTCCTACATCTGTGTTATGCACTTTTACCCTTAGGGTGCCTTCACATGTAGTAAATCAAGAGTAATTCACACCGAAAAGTTTATGGAGGGAAAATAGAAATTTTCGCGCAAAATCCGTGTGCACGGAAATGGAGGAGAAAGAAGAGAAGGATTTTTCAGCCATTTCCGCGCGAAAACGATGTCTGGCGGATTTTTTTATTTTACCATTGACTTCTATTGATCTCCGCTAGCGGATTCCGCTTGAAGAATGAACATGCTCATTCTTCAAGCGGAACGGAATTCAGCGTCGTAATTCCGCTAGCAGAATTTCCGCAGTGCGAACAGGACAGCGGAGGTAACATTGAAGTCAATGGGCAGAGGGGATGTGCATTAATTTAGAGCAGAGAATTCAAGAGGAATTACTCGAGTAAACTCCTCTTGAATTACTCTGTGTCAACGCACCCTTACATGTAAAGTGCCATGGAATAAAGAGTGCTAAATAAATAAATCATTTGTCACATTGCCGCTCAGTCAGTCACTGGCCGAGGTGGTGCACCAATGCAGGTAGCGATTTACTGAGCTACACTGTGACGTATCGACCCCTGGCACCAGGAAAAGAATAGCACTGGGGAAAACCGAGCAGCAATACCAGAGGCACCGGGGGCAGTGCAGGAGTGAAGGTTTTCTTTGATAAATACAGCAAAGGACGCAAAACCCCTTTAAGAAAAATTTTGTGGTAACAAAATATAAATTATTTATTTGTTTACCTGCTGCTACTGTAGCTGCCATTGTATCCTGAATGACTGCTGCCTTCTTTCTCCTTTCTCCCATTACTTTGATTTTCGTCCTGTTCAGCCCAACAAAAATAATGCCACACCGATACAAGATGATCAGGCAGGTCCAAAGACAGAAAAATATGGAAAAAGAGGACGGCAAGGGGGAAATAGTAGAAGACAAAAAAATAAATAAATAAATAAAAATTATTAGCCAAATATCAAAAATAGTTTGTAAGGGATTGGGGAAAGCATAAAACCAGTGGTCTACCTACGTTAACTCTTTGCAATATTGTGACCTTTAATGAAAGATGAATAAGATCAGCATAGCGTGCCTCAGGTATAAACCTTACCTCATACATACATTAGTTATTATGGGTTATTTCCCCACTGTATCTCGACTCTCAAACTCCTCGGCCTGGAGCAAACAGAGGGCATATTGCTTTATGACTTAGCATTTAAATAATGCAGAACGGCAGCTACACAGACAATTATTTATCAGAAGCTTCACTTACTAATCATGCAAGAGAGTTTTAGAAACAAACCAAAATAACTGAAATTTAAATTTTACATAACTTTGTACATTTTTATCATATAGTAAAAGTACAAGAAGCTGCTCTTGCTGCTTAAGGGTCTATTCACACGTACAGTATTCTGCGCAGATTTGATGCACAGGATTTTCTGCTGCAGATTTCGATGTAAACTAAATGAACACCGCTTCAAATCCTGCGCATCAATTCTGCACAGAATACTGTACGTGTGAATAGACAATGAGAAGGTATTTTTTTCCATAGAAAATATACATCTTGACTGAATGTAAACATCAATTTCTAATAAATATCTAGACCTCTTTTAAAATGCCACTAAAATGCAACTTTCATGGACTAATCACTCTCCAAATTTTTTTTTTTTGGGAGACTTCATGCTCCCAGTTCAAAATAAAAAATGTAAGTAAAACAGGAACTAAACCTCAAACACATAAAAAGAAACATCTTTTCTTTGATCCTGTTGGTTGTCTTGACGTCACAAGATTTTCAAGCCCTTCCCCAGTTGATCAGGGCAGGGATGGCTAGGTTCTATGAAAAGAAAGGGATCAGCGTGTTATTGAGTAAGTGACAGAGTGAATTTAAAGGACCAGGAAACAAGTTATTCAAGCCTATTCCTTTTACTTTACACACATTAAAGGGGTACTCCGGCCCTAAGACAAAACCGTGACGTCACGACACTCCGGCCCTGTGATCGTGATTCATCAGGCCCGGAGCGATGATCACTCCAGAGGCTGATGATAGCGGGGTGCTGCTTGAAAGATTGCGGGGGTCCAGGCATCTTATCCCCTATCCTTTGGATAGGGGATGAGATGTCTTAGGGCAAGAGTACCCCTTTAAGTGTGTACCCAGGCTTAGCATTATTGCAGGATAAGTGTTATCCAATACATCAGCAAAAAAATAAATGGTCCAGATTTATCAAACTGTTGGCGAAAGAGCAGCCAATCACAGCTCAGATTTTATTTCAGATAAAATAGGTTATTATCGAGAAATCTCACCAGCTAGTGTAAGTTACAGATTGATTAATGTGAGCTAAAGAGTTTGTAGCAAGGACCGAGCCAATTTTTATTTTTGAGTTTTCGCTTTTCCTCCTCGACGTCTAAGAGCCATAAGTCTTATTTTTCCCCATCTACAGATCTATATGAGGGATTGTTTTTTGGCAACCGATTGTACTTTATAATGACAACAAAAACTTTGTGAAGGGAGATTTAAAAAAACAAAACCTGCAACTTTTTTTTTTGGGGGGGGGGGGGTTATTTTTACGCTAAGCACTTTAAAGCAAGAATGACATGTTCTCTGTATTTTGCGGTTCAATTATTTAAAATGATACCCATGTTTCCAAGCTTTACTGTTATTGTACTACTTTTAAAATAAGGATGTTTAAAATTGCCCTATTCTAACCTGCAATTTGTGCGCAATGATTTGTAGTTTTTAATCGGTACAACTTTCCGAAGTTTTGAAATTAGTTTTTTTTACATTATGTCGTTCACTTTATGGGATCATTAACATTGTATTTTATAGAGTTTGGTCAATTTTGCATGCAGTGATAACACATGCTTGTTTATTTTAATTTTTTTTACTTTTATTTGTAAAATGGGAAAAGAGGGAGATTTTATTTTTAATATGTATAGCTTGTACATATAAAGTGAACATTCTAACAAAATTTATAGAAAATCCTATTGAGAACTTGCTGCCTATTCTAGAGGAAAAAATCCCTAGGGGTTTGCAAAGGAGGGAAGTTCTAAAACACCCTTGTGGCATTGTGGACTCTGCAACCTGCAGGTCATTGGTGTTATAACTGTATTAGTAGTTTAGGTCACTTCCTTTCTATTGAATTACATAAAGATCTGTGGTTTATAGAAAACACCTCTGTATTATGGGAACTCTAGCAAGTTTGGGGAGTTTTATTAATAGTTATGCTAATCTGTCTGGAATAGCTGCTTAAAAAAAAATAAAATAAAAAAACATTGCATTTAGAATAGCAAACTATTAAGGCATGCCGACATTATTACTTACACAAATGAGTGGCTTTACAGTGGTAGTGAACATCTCTAGATTCAATCTGAATCTGATAAGCATCTGATCGTTAGGGGTGCAACCGCTGGGACCCCTGCAATCTCCTGCTAGAGACCCGGGCTCTCCGCTCAAAGCGAAGGCAGACACGCCCCACTATTGGAGAGCCGGAGATATACGAGTGCTGAATCTCCAAGTCTCCCATGCAGGAGATCGCGGGGGTCCCAGGGTTGGACCCTTCGCGATCAAACAGCTATCCCCTATCCTTTGAAGGGGATAAGTTGTCTTACAAAGCAGTAACTTGAACTCTGAAGCTTACTTCAGAACACTATACAAAAGAGTTAAAATGAAACTTCTCAGAACACTAATGTCCCTTATGCTGGACAACCCTGTACTACGGGGCATCAGTCAAACTTGACTGGGAGGAAGGAGGGAGTAGCAAGCTTGGCTAGGGACCTGACAGATTCTCTTTAATCTCACCGATCAGAGTTCTTTTTTTCTATATGACCGTAAATTATCTATAAATACACACAATCTCTAAATATTCTGTTACATGCACACAATAGTAGAACACATTGGCCCTCATTTACTATTCTAAATCCGACTTTTGTCGGGTTATTTTGGCGCATCTTTGTCTGCGCCATGTCGCAGACATCGTGCGCCAGTCTGCGACACGATGCGACATTTTTTCCCCGACGGACCCGATGTGGATTCTCCCAAACCCGAAAAAGGGGCGTAACCCGACATTTCTGAGCTTTCCCACGTATTTGTAAAGGTTTCCAACCCGAATTTGTTGAATTGTTGTGGATTTTTTCCCGACAACTCAGAGGAGTTGGAAACCAAAACCTATAAAACCCACGTGCGACAAACAGGATGCTACATAATAATAAATACCAGGGGAAAAAAGCAGTCGGGTAAGAAAGCAAGATAGACTTACAACCCGATTTTCTAAGTAAATGAGGGCCAATTTGTATTAAAATATCATGCAAAAGTCCATTGTATTTCATTAATGCAACTTAAAAGAAAAACGAATCATGAAGTGCTCCAAAATCTCCTGGTAGATGAATATGTTGACCCTGGAGTTAATGAAGCACAGTGGACCAACACCAGTAGATGACAAATCCCCAAATCATATATACAGTGGTTCCTCAAGTTACAATATTAATTGGTTCCAGGACGACCATTGTATGTTGAAACCATTGTATGTTGAAACCATAACTCTATGGAAACCTGGTAATTGGTTCTGAAGTCATCAAAATGTCATCCAAAAATAGGAAAAAGTGAGGATTAAAGAAAAATAAGTAGATAACTAATATAGAAAAAGCAAATCCTTACATATAAAAGTAATAAAGATCTGCTGGGAGCTGTAATCACTGTCTATGTAGAGAACAGGAGCTTCTTCAGGGTCCTGTACAGTACACGCAATGTCCTAAAAAAGTAATGGAGCCGCCCTCACCTGGTGTCCAAAGAAGCAGCCCCTGCCACAGGTTAAGAGTAGTACAGAACATGTAATACCTCCCTGTACTGTAGGTAGGCGCTTCCAGAGAGCAATTCAGTGTATGCACTTCAGTAATACAGGGGTTTTACCAGTGAATGCCCATTCTGATTTGTCAGTTCTTCCAGCCATTGACATGTATCACAGATCTGGTCTGTCTGTAGCATTGTATGTTGAGTCTGGTTTCAACTTACAATGGTCCAGAAAAGACCATTGTATGTTGAAACTATTGTATGTTGAGGCCATTGTAAGTTGAGGGATCACTGTATTGGGGATTTGGGGTTTTCATGAGCTGTAAACCATAATCCTCACAATTATGACAAATCAGGTCTTGATCTATCTTGCTTTACATGTAATGATTCTCTCTCATATTAGTTTCACCTTTTAAGCTGCTTCACTGAAATAAATGAACTTAGCACCATATTCTAATTTTTTGAGTTTCAGCTGTAATCCAGTGTTGAACCCATTCACTGCTGAAAGTATATATTTATATGTCGTGACTGCCACAACTAGAATACCAGGGCTAGAGCTTAGATCTTGGAGTCAGTAAAACACACAGATAATTGGGGTGCACTCATTTTAAGCCAAAAAGCAGAATGAAAGTATTTACTTCCTTGGTCAGTGTGAAAAATTAAATAAACTAGTCAAATGAGGACATATAAGTGACATGTACAAGCTCTGTGCATCTTGAACTTCAATATTAAGGAATTAAAAGTAAATAATTGTTTTATCTTAAATGATGAAAAATTGCGTTAAGCCGATGTAGACAGAGACTTAAGCCGCATGAGTTAAATACATGCATCAGGCTGACCGACATCTGTCTCCATTATATCACATAAGATGCTTACAAAGTCCCAGTTGATCTGATCATGCATGTTTATCTGGGAGAGGGGAACACTAGCTGCTGCCAGGGGAACAAGCAACCACAGCATATTGAAATCCAACATGGCAGATCATTTCTTCTTTAAGGGGACAGGGAATGATCAGACCATCCCTACATACATTACATTGTCAGCTGATTCAGCTAAAATCATTGGATTCATCAGATTTTAAAATTTATCTAGACAGTTGTCGTTTAATGTTATCAATGGAGTGAGCGGAAATTAATCGCCCCCCTCAAAAATAAAAGATAACCACTTAATTGAAAATATTTTGACTTGCCTCTCTCTCTTGGCCTTGATATGGAGCCTCTAGCATTGCTTCTATCACAATGTCAAAGTCATCAGAAGCCATATCTGTTCACCGGCGAGTTTTTGTTCTGCACAAAAAAATAAAATAAAAACATGAATCAAATACATAACTGGCCAACAGGGTTATATCCATAAACTAATAAAAATATTAAATTTACAAATACATAAACCTAAAATTAAGGCCACAGTCACATGGTAAGTATAGCAACGCAGGAAGTGTGGCCAAAGAGTGCATCTGGCTGCATCACAACTAACGGAAGTAAATGAGGTTGTATTATGACAGTGTTTCCCAACCAGGGTGCCTCCAGGTGTTGCAAAACTCCAACTACCAGCATGCCTGGACTGGCAAAGGCTGTCCGGGCATGCAGGTAGTTGTAGTTTCAAAACAGCTGAAGTCACCCTGGTAGAAAAACACTGAGCTAAGTAAAAGGGCACATGGGGAAAAAAAAAAATGGGGGGGGGGGGGGAACAGATTGTGATACGGTGGGGGTGGGGAATGTGACGGGAGAAGATGTGACCATGTGATGAGAATGTGACAGGGGGGGGGGGGGGGGGGAGATGGAAATTAAATGGGGAGATGTAAAATGGGTGGGTTGGAATTTATTATATCGCATCACATATCGAAATCGCAATATTTAGGCCCATAATTGCAATCGCACATCTTCCCCATATCATGCAGCCCTACATCGCAACCAGTGAATGTAACTGGACCCAATGAATAGGCCAATTACTAAAGTGTAAAACATGTGAACAGCTGACTGAATATGATTATACACACACAACTTTACAAGCCAAGACTATTGCAAGAATAGTATCCGGTGATATAAAAGTGGGTATAGAGAGCAGAAAGTTACAATCAGCTTTACACCGGGTCAAGGCCAAGGAGAGGTGTCAGGCTGGGCTCACACGTATGTTCACAGGGAGTGTTAGAGCATTGTGTGCCCCAAAATCTGCTCGGCAAGGTTTTCATGATGTTACAATCAGTGAAAGTGTGAGATGTTTGTTTATACCACAGAAAAACGTTTTCCTGCATTAAGCCACGCTGCCTTTGAACAAGTCTGGTTTGTCAGGAAACAGACTGATAAAAACTCTACAGTTACATGGTTAGCGAAATTGTGTTAATTCATGTGTCTCGTATCTGATTCTGCCCGTCAGTTCATACCATGCATCCTGTATTTGAATAGCTACATTATAAAATGCTGTGTCTGCTATGGAGAAATCATGAGACACTGCTCGGCTCGAAGGTAAACAAACTTAAAAGGGCATTTTTTTTGTTTTTTTGCAAATACCTTCACTTGTCAAACTTGCTTCCTTCTCCTGTGATGCCCGCCTGTTCCCTTACTCCTCCCCTTCTATACAGCTCGATGCCTCCACTATAGAAGCTGTTACAGTCATTCCCTCTCCCCACATAGCAGCGAGTAACATTGCTGGGACAACAGTGGGGTTATGTAGTGTGGCAATGGGGGCATAACAGGATCATCATATGAGTGGGACGATCCTCTGGAATAACACAGCCGTGCAGGGGGCTCCTGTGGGTCCCTCATCAGGAGTACGCATGTTCAGGGCAGCAGTGGTGACATCACCCCATCATCACTTTGCAAAGACAACTTTCATTTTACCATAAAACATACAATGCAGGATATATGTGAAAACAGAAAACTGACATGTTATAAGTTAAAATGAAAGAGAAAAAAATAAATAAAAACGCAAAACTTGAAATTGGCTGTGTCCTCAAGGCCAAAATGGGCTGTGTCCTTAACCCCTTAAGGACACAGCCAATTTTTTCCTCCTCGCCTTCTAAAAATCATAACTCTTATATTCCCATCCACAGACAAGACAAGGGCTTGTTTTTTCGAGCGACCCGTTGTCCTTTGTAATGACATCATTCATTTTACCATAAAATGTATGGCACAACCCAAAAAATTATTTGTGTGCCGAAACTGAAAAAAAAAAAAAAAAAAACTAAATTTTTTACATTTTGGAAGGTTTTGTTTTCACACTGTACAATTTACTGTATAAATAACATGTTCTCTTTATTTTGTGGGTCAATACGATTAAAATGATACAATAATAGAAAAGTATGTAATCATGGGTATCACTAAAACAAAAAAAAAATCTCAAAACTTTTTATCCAAATCAGTATGTTTAAAATCCCTCTATTTTGACGACCTATAACTTTCTCATTTTTTCATATACACGGCTGTATGAGGGTTAAATTTTTTGCGCCATGATCTGTACTTTTATCAATACCACATTTTTTTTTTTTATAAATTATTATTTTTTTTTTTTTTTAAGTCCCCACAGGGGACTACCTATAGCAATCATTTTATTGCTAATACTGTTCAGTGCTATGCATAGGGCATAGCACTGATCAGTGTTGTCGGTCATCTTCTGCTCTGGTCTGCAGACCCCAGGAGACGGGCAGAGGCAGGTGAGGGGACCTACAGCCACCATTTTAGATGATAGGATCCCAGCGGCAGCGCCTTGAGTGATCCGATCATCCATTTAAACACACGCATTGCCACATGTATTGATCATGGCATCAGAGGGGTTAATGGCGGACATCAGCGTGATCGTTGATGTCCACCATTAGCGGCAGGTCCCTGGCTGCTGATAGCAACCAGGACCTGCCGAGCATAGTGCTCGGATCATGTACATGACTTAAATGTGCGTCATGGTGCATTAGGTCCCACCGCATCATGACTTTCATTTACCTCCTGTGTCGTTAAGAGGTTTAACCCCTTAAGGACCCGGGGGTTTTCTGTTTTTTCCTCCTTACCTTTAAAAAATCATAACTCTTGCGCCCCCAATTCTACTTTGTAATGACACCAGTAAATTTTTTTGTTAAAATGACACTTTATCTTTATTCTGTAGGTCCATACGGTTAAAATGATACCCTACTTATATAGGTTTGATTTTTTTCGTACTTCTGGAAAAAATCATAACTACATGCAGGAAAATGTATATGTTTAAAAATTGTCATCTTCTGACCCCTATAACTTTTTTTTATTTTTCCACGTATAGGGCGGTATAAGGACTCATTTTTTGCGCCGTGATCTGAAGTTTTTAGCGGTACCATTTTTTGTATTGATAGGACTTATACCAAAAATACACTCTCAACCCCCCATCATAAAATCGCGATGTCCCGATCAGCTGGGACGCGAGCGGAGACCCCCTTACCTTGCCCCGTCGCGTCCCATCAGCGTTTGATTGCTCCAAGCCTGAACTACAGGCTTGAGCTATCGTGCCCCTATCTCGCTGATCCATGCAAAGCTATGGCTTTGCAGTGATCAGGGTAAAAGATCAGTGTGTGCAGTGCTATAGGTCCCTATGGGAGCTATAACACTGCAAAAAAAAAAAAAAAAAAAAAAAAAAAAAAGTTAAAGGTCCTTTTACCGCTTCCCTAATAAAAGTTTGAATCACCCCCCTTTTCCCATAAAAAAAAAAAAAAAAAAAAAACAACTGTATAAACTGTATAATAAAAATATGTGGTATCGCCGTGTGCGAAAAAGTCCAAACTATAAAAATATATTGTTAATTAAACCACACGGTCAATGGCATACGCGCAAAAAAATTCCAAAGTCCTAAATAGTGTATTTTTGGTCACTTTTTATATAATGAAAAAATGAATAAAAAGTTATCAAAAAGTCCGATCAAAACAAAAATGGTACCGATAAAAACTTCAGAACACGGTGCAAAACATGAGTCCTCATACCACCCCATACGCGGGAAAAAAAAAGTTATAGGGGTCAGAAGATTCAATTTTTTTACGTATAAATTTTCCTGCATGTAGTTATGATTTTTTTCCGAAGTACAACAATATCCAACCTATATAAGTAGGGTATCATTTTAACCGTATGGACCTACAGAAGATAAGGTGTTATTTTTACCGAAATATGCACTGCGTAGAAACAATTTTGTCGCACAATGAATTTTTTTTCCGTTTCGCTGTGGATTTTTTGGTAAAATGACTAATGTCACTGCAAAGTAGAATTTGTGGAGCAAAAAATAAGCCATAATATGGATTTTTAGGTGCCAAATTGAAAGCGTTATGATTTTTAAAAGGTGATTAGGAAAAAATTTAAATGCAAAAACGGAAAAACCCTGCCTCCTTAATAGGGATCGATCGATTATCGGTATGGCCGATATTATCGGCCAATAATCACGATTTTGGGCATTATCGGTAACGGCAATTATCTTGCCAATAAGCCGATAATGCCCCGCCCCCCGCACCGCGACCGCCACCCCCTCGACCCGCCGCACCTTCGACCCACCGCACCGCGTCGCACCCCCCACCGTGATGCTAGGCGGTATACCGGTATGGATTTTTTCCCATACCGCTATACCGGTCGGGCCCCTCCCCCACCCTCAGAGTGAATAAAAAAATTAAACTTACCCGTAATGGGGGTGGTCCAGGCCATCCTTCCTTCATGTAGTGTCCGGGGGCGTTCCGGGTGATCCGGTCCGGGCTGTCCTTCTCCCACGGTCTTCTTCTCCACTCCGGGCAGGCTCCGGCCTAGTACGCTGCATAGACGCCGCTACGTCAGGTGCGTTGCTGCGCACGGGCGTCACTGCGCAGCGACGTCTATGCAGCGTACTAGGCCGGAGCCTGCCCGGAGTGGAGAAGAGGCCCGCCGGAGAAGAAGGACAGCCCGGACCGGACAACCCTCCACCCGGAACGCCCCCGGACACTACAGGAACGATGGATGGATGGCCTGGAGCACCCTGGCAGGTAGGGGAGAGAGGCGGGTGGCGGCGGTCTATGGCCCCGCAAAAGCCACTGCAGATCATTGATTTAAAGCGCCCGCTTTAAATCAATGATCTGCAGCGGTGTCGCAGGGGGTTAAATAGCCGATAACTTATACCGGAATACCGGTATAAGTTATCGGCTATCGGCCCTAACCTGCACCGATTATCGTATCGATATCGGCCCTAAAAAACCGATATCGGTCGATCCCTACTCCTTAACCCCTTAAGGACTCAGCCCATAGGACAATTTTATTTTTACGTTTTCTTTTTTCCTCCTCGCCTTCAAAAAAAAAAAAAAAAAAAAAAAAAAAAAAAAAAATATAACTCTTATATTTTCATCCACAGACTAGTATAAGGGCTTGTTTTTTGCGCGACCAGTTGTCCGTTGTAATGCCATAACTCACTTTACCATAAAATGTATGGCGCAACCAAAAAAATACTATTTGTGTGGGGAAATAAAGAAAACCGCAATTTTGCTAATTTTGGAAGGTTTCGTTTTCACGCCGTACAATTTACGGTAAAAATGACATGTGTTCTTTATTCTTTGGGTCAATACGATTAAAATGAGACCCGTGATAACGTACTTTTCTATTACTGTTGCGGTTAAAAAAAAAAATCTTTTTTTAAACGCAGACTTTTTAACCAAATTAGTACGTTTAAAATCCCCCTATTTTGAAGACCTATAACTTTTTCATTTTTCCGTATAAGCAGCCATGATCTGTACTTTTTTTTGATACCATATTTGCTTATATAAAACTTTTAATCCATTTTTTTTATAATTTTTTGGAATAAAAGGTTATTAAAAAAAAGCAGCTATTTTGGACTTTTTTTCTACGTTCACCGTACGGTATCATTTACATTTTTTAATAGTTCAGATATTTACGCACGTGGCGATACCAAATATGTATATAAAATATTTTATTTTGGGGGTGAAATAGGGAAAATGAGACAATTTGTGTTTTTATTGGGGGAGGGGGGTTTTCACATTTTTTTTTACTTTTATTTTTACACTTTAATAGTCCCCATAAGGGACTATTTATAGCAATCATTCGATTGCTAATACTGTTCAGTGCTGTGTATAGGACACAGCACTGATCAGCATTATCAGTCATCTTCTGCTCTGGTCTGGTCTGCGGGAAGGCAGATCAGAGCAGAAGATGCCAGGAAGGCAGCGGAGGCAGGTGAGGGGACCTCCGTCTGCCATGCTGGATGGAGGCTGTCACTCACCTCCTACTGCTGCTGCTCCACGCCGCCGTCACTCCTGGGGCCCCGATCCCAACAAGGACGCCGGGGATCGGGCTCCCCAGCACCCGGGGTCTTCTTCCCGCACCCGTCCTCCGGAAGAGGGGTAGAGCGGGTTGCGGGAATGACACCCGCGATTTTTTCATTTGCCGATACAGAATCGATTCAAAATATTTTTGAATCGATTCTTTTAGGGATGTGGAATTTTTATCTGCGGACGCCTGGAACAGCATGTCATGTCCCGGGCATCAGGAGATAAAAGTTCCACATTTGTGGAGCCGGGCAGGCCGGATCTGACACGGTGGCGCTCTGGGTGTATGGAGCGGGCTCCGACTCGTGCCCGCTCCGTTTTATGCGACCCCCGGCTGATTTCAGTAGCCGGGGGCCGCCGCTTATAGCCAGCATGCGGGAATCGCCGCGGCTGGCTTTTAAAGGAGTATCCGGTGCGCACTTTTCTCATGTTATCCCGTCCGGGCTGCAAAATAAAATAAAACGCACTTTATCTTACCTGCCAACGAGCCCGCGGAGCTCCGGTACAGGTGTTCGGTCCCCGGGCTGTATTCTTCTTACTTCCTGTTAGTCCGGCACGTCACACGGAGCTTCAGCCTATCACTGGCCGCAGCGATGTCCCGCCTCCGCTGGTGATAGGCTGAAGCTCCATGTGACGTGCCGGGCTAACAGGACGTAAGAAGAATACAGCCCGGGGACCGAACACCTGTACCGGAGTGTACCGGAGCTCCGGGGGCTCGTTGGCAGGTAAGAGAAAGTGCGTTTTATTTTATTTTGCAGCCCGGACGGGATAACATGAGAAAAGTGAGCACCGGAGTACTAGATCGCCGCTGTCAAAGCTGACAGCGGCGTCTATTGGGATCTATGAATGCTCCCAGGTGGGCGATGTATCGGGATATATCGCGATGTATCGTCACCTAGACGGTATCGCGATATATCGAATCGCCACACTGGTATCGCGATTCGAATCGAATCGCCAAATTCTTGGCGATTCACACCCCTACTGGAGACCCGATTGACCCGGAATCCGCCGCAGATCGCTGGACTGAATTGTCCAGCGATCTGCGGCCATCGCCGACATGGGGGGTCATCATGACTCCCCTGGGCGATATGCCCCGATGCCTGCTGAACGATTTCAGCAGGCATCGGGCACCGGCTCCGCTGTAGATGACTGCGGGGGGCCGGTAAAGCACATGACGTTATCATACGTCATGTGTCCTTAAGGACTCGGAAATGGAGACATATGAGAACGTCATGTGTCCTTAAGGGGTTAAAGAGTAGCTCCCACCATCTTTTTGTTTTTCTGTTCCTGCCTATTGCCCATCTCTCCCTAACCCCCTCCCTGCTTTAAACATTTTTTTTTTTTTTTTAACTATATAAAAAAAAATTAAAAAAAAATAAAAGCCTTCTTGTCTGCCTGGTAGTGTGCTCAGGCAGACTTCCCCAGCAGGCACGTCGTCACTGATGCCTGCTGTGGGGGCCGACTTCCACCCTTAGTTCATCTACACAGGTTGCCTGCAGCTTTTTCACCACTACAACTCCCAGCTTGCCCTGACATCTATTGGCTGTCGGGGCATGCTGGGAGTTGTAGTTGTGAAACAGCTGGAGGCACCCTGTGTTGAAAACAATAGGTCAATAAGTTACCCCGTATCTCTCCCCCCCCCCCCCGGTGTTAAAACTAGGGATTGACCGATATCGGATTTTTGGGGCCGATACCTATACCGATAATCGGTGGAGGTTAGGGCCGATAACTTATACCGATATTCCAGTATAAATTATCGGCTATTTATCCCCCCGCGACACCACAGCAGATCATTGATTTAAAGCGGGCGCTTTAAATCAATGCACTGCAGTGGCTTTTGCGGTGCCATAGGCCGCCACCACCCGCTTCTCCCCCCCTACCAGTCAGGGTGGTCCGGGCCATCCATCCTTCCTGTAGTGTCCGGCGTTATTCCGGGTGGTCACGGCGTAGCGGCGTCTATGCAGCGTACTAGGCCGGAGCCTGCCCGGAGTGGAGAATATGACCCCCGGAGAAGGACAGCCTGGACCAGTTCACCCTCCACCCGGAATGCCGCCGGACACTACAGGAAGGATGGATGGCCCGAACCACCCCCATTACGAGTAAGTTTAATTTTTTTTATTGACTCGGAGGGTGGGGGAGGGGCCCGACCGGTATAGCGGTATGGGCAAAAATCCATACCGGTATACCGCCCAGCACTACGGTGGGGGGTGGGACGCGGTGCGGTGGGCGTTCGCGGTGCGGGGCATTATCGGCAAGGTAATTGCCGATACCGATAATGCCCAAAATCGTGATTATCGGCCGATAATATCGGCCATACAGTTAAAACCCTGATCCCCGCTCTCCCCCAACCCCCTTTTAAAACCACGATCCCCGCTCTCCCCTAAACATACATACATAATGCAGAGTCCGGCGTGCAGGGGCAGCGATGACATGTGCGAGACGAGTGGCCGGCGTGTGAGCCCAGGAAGCCAATGCGCTCGCTCCCGCCTGTCTGATCGACAGACAGGGAGCAAGCGCAGGCTGAGTGAATTCGGACCGATTGCCCGGCCGGCATCGGTCCGAATTTAGGCGTGACATCACACCAGCCTGCAGCTGGCCACTAGGACGGAGACCCCTAGTGGCCGGTTTTCAAACATAAAAAAAATTTAAATATATTAGAGATATGTTGTAGTACATATGTACTACAACATAAAAAAAAAAGTTGATGACAGTGCCCATTTAGGGTGCGTTCCCACAGGGCGTATATGCAGCGCATTTCACGCTGCACAAAATTTAAGACCGCAGCGGGAAATATGCTGCGTATTCCTTGCTCACTATACACACAGGGTTTTCCGGCAGCAGCCCTATGCGTGTAGTGAGTTTTGGAGGCGGGGCCACGCGTCACAGTCACGCCGGACACGGCCCTGCCTCCAAAACTCACTGCACACATAGAGCTGCCGCTGGAAAGCCCTGTGTGTATATTGAGCAAGGAATATGCAGCGTATTTACCACTGCTGCCGTAAATTTTGCGCAGCGTGAAATACGCTGCGTATACGCCCTGTGGGAACGCACCCTTAAGGTGAAAATGGGCTTGGTCCTTAAGGGTTTAAGGTAATTAGCTTTTT
Source organism: Hyla sarda (assembly GCF_029499605.1). Classification (NCBI taxonomy): domain Eukaryota; kingdom Metazoa; phylum Chordata; class Amphibia; order Anura; family Hylidae; genus Hyla; species Hyla sarda. The sequence continues at coordinate 396,522,085 of NC_079189.1, forward strand.
TTTATCATTTTTCCTCCTTGCCGTCTAAGCGCCATTACTCTTATTTTTCCATCCACAGACCCATATGAGGGATGTTTTTTGCGCAATCAATTGTACTATTTGATGACACCTTTTATTTAAGCCTAAAATGTATGGCACAACAAAAAAAATTATTTTGTGGGGAAATTGATAATAAAACCGCAATTTTGAACATTTTTTTTGAAAGGGAGGGGTTAAGTTTTTACACACTGCACTTTAAGTAAAACTGACAAAAAATGTGTATTTTCTGACCCCCTATAACTTTCTAATTTTTCCGTATATGGGGGCTCCTTATATGTACAGTGAGTGATCTGTGTTTTCTTCTTTTGTTTCATTTCTGCATATGCTGTGAGAATCCTGTGCTGGCTCGCTTCGTGTACAGGACAAGAATGTACATAGTGGTGCGATAAATGGTCACTGTCAGATCCAAAAACTTTGTATATGTTGTTATTGATGAAAATTAAAGATCTTCTGTAATATAGTTCTAACATTTTTAAAACATTTAACCCCTTAACGACGCAGGACGTATATTTACGTCCTGAGCCGGCTCCCGCGATATGAAGCGGGATCGCGCCGCGATCCCGCATCATATCGCGTCGGTCCCGGCGCTCATCAACGGCCGGGACCCGCGGCTAATACCACACATCGCCGATCGCGGCGATGTGCGGTATTAACCCTTTAGAAGCGGCGGTCAAAACTGACCGCTGCTTCTAAAGCGAAAGTGACCCGGCTGCTCAGTCGGGCTGTTCGGGACCGCCGTGGTGAAATCGCGGCGTCCTGAACAGCTGACCGGACACAGGGAGGGCCCTTACCTGCCTCCTCGGTGTCCGATCGGCGAATGACTGCTCCGTGCCTGAGATCCAGGCAGGAGCAGTCAAGCGCCAATAACACTGATCACAGGCGTGTTAATACACGCCTGTGATCTGTGTCAAAGATCCGTGTGTGCAGTGTTATAGGTCCCTATGGGACCTATAACACTGCAAAAAAAAAAATGTAAAAAAAAAAAAAGGTAATTTAACCCCTTCCCTAATAAAAAAGTTTGAATCACCCCCCTTTTCCCATAAAAAAAATAAAAATAAACATATGTGGTATCGCCGCGTGCGTAAATGTCCGAACTATAAAAATATATAATTAATTAAACCGCACGGTCAATGGCGTACGCGCAAAAAAATTCCAAAGTCCAAAAAAGCGTATTTTGGTCACTTTTTATACCATTAAAAAATGAATAAAAAGTGATCAAAAAGTCCGATCAAAACAAAAATCATACCGATAAAAACTTCAGCTCACGGCGCAAAAAATGAGTCCTCATACCGCCCTGTACGTGGAAAAATAAAAAAAAAAAAGTTATAGGGGAATGAAGAAGATGACATTTTTAAACGTATAAATTTTCCTGCATGTAGTTTTGCATGATTTTTTTCCAGAAGTACGACAAAATCAAACCTATATAAGTAGGGTATCATTTTAATGGTATGGACCTACAGAATAATGATAAGGTGTAATTTTTACCGAAATATGCACTGCGTAGAAACGGAAGCCCCAAAAGTTACAAAATGGTGTTTTTTCTTCGATTTTGTCGCACAATGATTTTTTCTTCCGTTTCGCCGTGCATTTTTGGGTAAAATGACTAATGTCACTGCAAAGTAGAATTGGCGACGCAAAAAATAAGCCATAATATGGATTTTTAGGTGGAAAATTGAAAGGGTTACGATTTTTAAAAGGTAAGGAGGAAAAAACGAAAGTGCAAAAACAGTGAGTCCTTAAGGGGTTAAAGCGCAACTGTCATGAACTCTGGGTGCTATAACCTACACACAGCCTTTGTGCTGCTATGCCCAGCCGCCACCACGCCCACCCCGTGTCCGTGCTGGGACTGTTGTATGATTGTTACAGGCACACTAAGATGGCAGGCGGCAGCAGGAGTGAGCGCTTGCCTGGATAGGGTGCATGCGCTGAGACCTGTGTGTCAATCACACAGCAGTCCCAGCGCTGACAAAGGGGGTAAGCATGGCGGCGGCTGGGCATAGCTTACCTCACCCGACGTCGATCCAACTGGGTGTGGCTGTGATCAAAAGCATTTTTTGGAGGTGATGAAAGCCCGCAGAAATAAGGTAAAAACAATCCCTTAAATCCAGGAAGAAAATCCTGCACTCACCGTGTCCATCGCTGAGTGTGTGGAGGCTCCAAGGAAGAGGAACGTGAAAGAGGTAAACGGGGCTCACCTTCACCTTTCTCTTCCATGGAGCCTCCACACACTCAGCGATAGACACGGTGAGTGCAGGATTTTCTTCTTCCTGGATTTAAGACATTTTTCTAGCTTTGTTCCATTTAGTCCGTGCACCTCCTTTACCATCCGATTATTTGTTGTATTTTTTGTTACACATGTACTGTGCCTCCCCTTGTCCTCTTTTATTTGGAAGTAAAAACAATGCTGTGCACATGTGAATTACTGTTTTTATGGGGATTTATACATACTGTATTCTGTAACAAGCTATTTGTAATAAAGAAATATATTTTTAGCTATTTGAGATTTTGATTTGTTAATGCTGTGCACACCATCTGCCCACAGCATAAAGGCTGTGTGTAGGTTATAGCACCCAGAGTTCATGACAGTTGCGCTTTAATAAAGAAAACGGCTCCTGAAAATCCCACCACTAGGGGTCCTCATACCTACTGGGACACTTACCAGTCTTGCAGCATCAGACTTGTCCATGAGTAATGGACAAGGCTGCATGAGCCAATGCACCAATCAACTCCCACCACAATGAGGAAACGCCCCCTTCCCGGGTGGATTTCTAACACTGTGAGCTAATGAAAAGAGGGATTTTATAATAAATATAGGTGATAGAGGCATAAAATTACATGTACATGATCAGGATTCGGTACTGAATAACATTTTTCTTGTAGGATGTGACAGGCTTTAAGTACCAGCATCATTATTATTGGAGAGGTGTGAAAAGGTTTTCATGTAATCTAGGGACATTTGGGCCTCTTATTTTAATGTTATCTTAAAAGGATAACTGTCAGCTTGCTCCCCTTGCACTAACCAGTGGTACTGGCTGATAGTGCGGGGGACGCTGATCAGTTTGATGCTTACATTGCCCGGATCCGCCACGCCGTAATCTTCTATTTTCGGTATATGCTAATGAGGTGCTAACTGGCAACAATATTCCTCCCCTCCCTCTTCTCCCCGTTCTCTAATGAAGCGAGAGGGGAGATATATTGATAATCTGGGTGGTGCTGCGGCAGGCGGCACTGACATCAGAGTGCCAGTTAGCACCTCATTAGCGTTTACTGAAAATAGAACATTACGGCCAAACGGTGTGGCGGATCTGGGCATGGTAAGCATCAAACTGATCAGCGTCTCTTGCACTACCAGCCAGTACCACTGGTTAGTGCAAGGGAGCAAACTGACAGTTTTCCTTTAAGAGTGATTAACCCATTCCTGACATTAGACATACACGTCTTGGTGTCTGGAGTGGGCTTAGGAGCTGACCTCACTTTATTACATGGCAGATGACACTTTTTCAGAAACAACTCTGACTCCAGCTATTTAACCTACTGAATCACTGTTTCCCAACCAGTGGGTGTCCTGCTGTTGCTAAACTACAACTCCCAGCATGCCCAGACATGGGGACAGCTTGAGGCACACTGGTCTAGATGTAAGAGGTCACATCTTTGAATTCTCACATTATTCATCCAGTACGCTGAATGTCCGAATACTAAGCCAAGCCGTCATTGTCACGTCTACTATAAATCTATCAAAACCTTCCACAGCTCCATCCCCAAGTTATCCATACACCAGCACCATCATCCATACGACGTGTACATACATTCACCACCAGCTGAGAGACCTCCACCGTTCGTACACAATAGTCGGCTCGTCCTTCCCCGTCCGTTACACGGATGCACCACTGACAACCGTTCACACGTTACACATATTGCCCGAGGAAGAAAAACCGTAACCCGCTTAACGTAACCCCCACCATGCCACTAATCTAAACTACCGCCTGGGGCTAAGCGACCGTACATACACGACTCACCCGCTCTCGTTTATACTCCGTCAGAACTAGCACTACTAATATGGCGGCAAGGCCTTCTACCTTCCAGAAGCTTCCCTCAGTAATGAAATCAAACAGCCAATAGCATTCCTTGTCGTCAGGCTAACAGGAAACCACCAATGGAAACTCGCCAGAAGCCGGACATGGACCAATCAAGGAAAAGCATCATAACGAGGCTTGAGCAGCACAGTGATAATATTGTTACGTGAGAGGACGTCCCTGTGTGTACAATGAATAATTCACTTAGTTTTTGTGTGTTTTATCAAAACCAATGCAGAGAAAAAGGAAAAATAAAGCAGTTGCCCCTAGCAACCAATTAGACTGCTTCTTTTATTTTATAAAGGCTTCTTACAAATGAAAGCAATTTTATTAGTTGCTATGGGCAACTGTTCCACTCTTCCTCTGTTGAGGTTTTGATAAATGTCGCTTATTGTGGATTACAGCGCTGCTATAGCGGTATATGGGGCTTCTACTGTACCTTTATTTCCTTCAATTTAACATGCAAGTTTGGCCATCATCCCCCCCCCCCCCCCCCCCATCATAAGTTTCAGGGCCCCAGTCTTCCAAACAGTCTGTGCCCCCAGACAGTGCAGCAGTGCAAGAAAAGGGGGGATAGTCAACAGCAAGGGGCCCCTTTTTATATTTAATTTGGCCCCGGCCCCCATAGCAGTACCTCTAATACTTCTCTGATGACTGTCCTGCGTTCACACTACGGAATTCTCGCGGCTGAATTCCGCAAGCGGAGATTCCACCTGGCGGCCGCCGCCAATGATGCTTCGGCGCTAGGGCCGCGGGGCACTGAGCCGCACAAAGAATTGTTCTTTCTTTGCGCAGAACACTTTCAGTGGCGGAATGTCAGCCACTGAAATTCCGCAGTGTGAACGGGTCTCGCGGAAACCCGTTTACACCGCGGAATTGCGCCCACGGAATTCCGGCCGGAAATTCCACGGCAATTCCGTAGTGTGAACGTACCCTAAAGCAAAAAAAAAAAAAAAAAAACATAGTGACATGCTATATTGTACACTATAGGGGAGATTTATAAAAAAAATAATAATTGCCCAATTGCCCATAGCAACCAATCAGCTCGCTTCTTTCATTCTTAGGGTGCGTTCACAAGGACTAATTCAAGAGGAATTTACTCGAGTAATTCCTCTTGAATTCTCCGCTCCAAATTAATGCACATCTCCTCTGCCCATTGACTTCAATGTTTTTCTGCTGTCCTGTTCACACTGCGGAAATTCTGCTGGCGGAATTCCGACGCTGAATTGCGTTCCGCTTGAAGAAAAAAACATGTTCATTCTTCAAGCGGAATCCGCGAGCAGAATCCAATAGAAGTCAATGGTTAAAAAATATTCCGCCCGACATCGTTTTTGCGTGGAATTCGTGCGCATTTTGTGCGGCATGTGCGCGGAAATGGCTGAAAAACCCTTCACTTCTTTCTCCCCCATTTCCGCGCTCAATTCTGCACGCAATTACGCGCAGATTGTGCGCAAATTTTGCACGAAAATAAAATTATTTTTTTCCGGACGGAAATTTTTCAACGTGAATTACTCTTGGTTTACTACATGTAAACGCACCCTTAACAAGGCCTGTGAAAAATAAAATAAGTGATCTGATTGGTTGCTATGGGCAATTGGTCAACTTTGCCTCTTCACAGATTTTGATAAATCTCCCCCCATGTCTTTATACAGAAACCTGGACAGTAGAGCATAGTAGCGGTGTTTCACCATAGTAAGGAGCTGCACCACCACCAAACTCTCCTGTACAACAGTGTTTCCCAACCAGGGTACCTCCAGCTGTTGCAAAACTACAACTCCCTGCAGGCCTGGACAGCCAACGGCTGTCCGGGCCTGCAGGGAGTTGTAGTTTTGCAACAGCTGGAGGCACCCTGATTGGGAAACACTGCTGTTCAGGCTGCATTCACACTGCACTTTTGTGTGCATTACCGTTACTTAGGAACCAAGGGAAAATGACTCATAGCAGATCTCCTAATAAACAAGCAATAGTAATGAGTATAGGGGGAGGGAGACATATTTAAAAAGGTATTCTGGGAAGAATTTTTTACAAAGCATGATGTGAATGGGTCCTACATGTATCTAATAGTAGTGCTCACTATGTAAAGGTTGTGATACTGATGCTATTTACCTTTTATCATTCTGCTTCCGCTGTCACCTTACACCTCAGATACCGTAAGCTTCTACAGTAAGGCCGCTTTCACACGGACTTAAAGGGGTACTCCGGTGGAAAACTTTTTTTTTTAATCAACTGATGCCAGAAAGTTAAAGGGGTATTCCACCCCTAGACATTTTATCCCCAATCCAAAGGATAGGGGGATAAGATGTCTGATTGCTGAGCATGCGGCACCCACCTGTTTCTGGTCCGGAAGCGCTGGAGGGTCTGGGTCCCGACCACGGGAATGGAAGTTCGTGACGTCACACCCCCTCCCATAGACTTGCATTGAGGGGACGGGGCGTGACGTCACCAGCGGGGCGGAGTCGTGACGTCACGAACTTCCGTTCCCGAGGTCGGGACCCAGACCCTCCAGCGCTTCCGGACCAGAAACAGGTGGGTGCCGCATGCTAAATTGCGGGGGACCCCCGCGATCAGACATCTTATCCCCTATCCTTTGGATAGGGGATAAGATGTCTAGGGGTGGAGTACCCCTTTAAACAGGTTTGTAAATTACTTCTGTGGTGTCCCGGTACAGGACCTGTCCTGTACCATCCTTAGGTCCCCTCGGGAAGAGTGCCTTGGGTCCATTGGGCTCTCTTGCAGGGCTTCACCTTTGTTGCCCGATATAAATGCAATGTATATTCATTATGTGCATCTATTGTTCATATGTATAAAGTTGTACAGTTTGTATAAAATGTATAGGACCTTCTTTGGTTATATGAACTACTGTAATGTGATATACCCAGAGTTCCATGGGCACAGGAACCCCAGGCATTAGCAACCAATGGGCTTTAGTCCAGCCCCCTAGTATATAAGGGGCTGTAGTCTCTCAGTTAGTTCTATTTGTTCCTGCTTCTCATCCGGTACACTAAAGCAGCATAAAGTCCTGTATACTACAAATTCATCTCATCTAGGCCAAAGCCTAAAGAAACGCAGCCACTTCTAAAACGTGAGTTAAAATTCTCTCTACAACTCCAGTGACTACTACTCAGCTAAGGAATATATTAGTAGCACAGTGGCCTGTCTAAATCTATATATAAAACTCAATGAGGGGCATTTACTAAGGGGTTTAGTCATTTTTTTTCTGATTATTTTTGGAGCTAAATTGTCGCAATTGCGCCTACCCTATTTTTCGTGCGACTTTCTCTAGCAAGAGCTAGAAAGTAAAAAAAAAAATTCCCGCTTGATTTACGCTAGTTTTCATTTTTGACTTGCAGTGGTCAGGTATTTATTAACTGCGACAGTCGCAGCTGCGCAATAAACTGTCGCAACGGCCGTAAAAATTTACTAAATTTACTCCAGCTCCAAGATGGAGCAGGAAAAGCTACTGCCGCCCGGGCTCCGACATACTTTCTCCCCGCTACCCTCACTTCGCTACAGGGACACTGCAGTGATTTACATCCCCCCCTCTCACCTGCCAGCGCCACACAACTCCCATCTGTCTGCTAACTGTTGCAAGACTACAAGTCCCAGCATGCCCTTACAGTGAGGACACGCTGGGAGTTGTAGTCTTGTAGCAGCGGGAACTGAGCAGCGCGGGCGGGAGACAAGGTGGGGGGGGGGGGGGGGGGTAGTGGGGAGGCAGTATGAGGAGCCTGGGAGGCTGCACTGTAATGTCAGCCCGGGCTCCTGCCCTGACAGCCAAAGGCTTTGGCTGTCAGGGCATGCTGGGTGTTGTAGTTTTGCAACAGCTGGAGGGCCACAGTTTGCAGACCACTGGTTTGTGGTCTGTAAACTGTAGTCCTCCAGCTGTTGCAAAACTAAACAGCTGAAGGGGACCGGCGAAGACGTTCACTTACCCCTACGAGGCTTCAGCGACGATCGGTGACGGAGATCGTCGGGCGGCACTGTCGCGTGGCAGTGACTTGCGGCAATGTCTTGCGGCGCTGGATCCTACGGAAGCCGGTAAGTTGCCCAAGCCCTAAAACAGTGTTTCCCAACCAGGAGGCCTCCAGATGTTGCAAGACTACAACTCCCAGCATGCCTGGACAGCCTTTGGCTGTCCAGGCATGCTGGGAGTTGTAGTTTTGCAACATCTGGAGGCACTCTGGTTGGGAAACACTGGCCTAAAACAGTGTTTCCCAACCAGGGTGCCTCCAGATGTTGCAAAACTACAACTCCCAGGTTGGGAAACACTGTGCCCAGCCTCCGCCCCACCTTACTGTAAGGGCATGCTGGGAGTTGTAGTCCTGCAGCTGGGGGCAGGGGACAAGCTTGTCACTTGCCCACACATCTCCTGCACCACACAACTACAACTCCCAGCATGTCCTTACTGTAAGGGCATGCTAGCAGTTGTGGTCATGCGGGGCGGGAGATGTGTGAGCAGGTGATAATAAATGTACTAACCCATTTTTTTTTTTCTTCTCATTTCAGATCCGTTTATCCCGTGGACTCCTTCGGATTCAGTGGACTACTTCGATGACCAGCGTTTTTCTTTGTTTGATTTTAATAAAATGGTTAACGAGGGCTTGTGGGGGAGTGTTTTTTGTAATAAAAAATTTTGAAAACCTGTTGTGTTTTTTCCTTACTTTACTTGACAGGTTTAGTAGTGGAAGCTGTCTTATAGACGGAGTCCATTACTAAGCTGGGCTTAGCGTTAGCCACAAAAACAGCTAGCGCTAACCCCCAATTATTACCCCGGTACCCAACGCCACAGGGGTGCCGGGAAGAGCCGGTACCAACAGGCCCGGAGCGTCAAAAATGGCGCTCCTGGGCCTAGGCGGTAACAGGCTGGCGTTATTTAGGCTGGGGAGGGCCAGTAACAATGGTCCTCGCCCACCCTGTTAACGTCAGGCTGTTACTGTTTGGTTGGTATTCGGCTGAGAATAAAAATAGGGGGGACCCTATGCGTTGTTTTGTTTTAAATAATTAAATATTAAAAAAAAACAACACATAGGGTCCCCCCTATTTTTATTCTCAGCTAAATACCAACTAAACAGTAACAGTCTGACGTTACCAGGGTGGGCGAGGACCATTGTTACTTGCCCTCCCCAGCCTAAATAACGCCAGCCTGTTACCGCCTAGGCCCAGGAGCGCCATTTTTGACCCTCGGGGCCTGTTGGTATCGGCTTTTCCCAGCACCCCTGTGGCATTGGGTACCGGGGTAATAATTGGGGGTTGGCGCTAGTTTTTTTGTGGCTAACGCTAAGCCCGGCTTAGGAATGGACTCCGTCTGTAAGACAGCTTCCACTACTGAGCCTGTCCAGTAAAGTAAAAAAAAAAAAATTTATTACAAAAAAAAAACACTCCCCCACAAGCCCTCCTTAACCATTTTATTAACATCAAGCAAAGAAAAATGCTGGTCGTCGAAGTAGTCCACCGAATCCGAAGGAATCCACAGGATACACGGATCTGTAGAAGAAGAAACAAAAAAAAAAAAAAAGTGTAAGTACATTTAGGAAGAAAAAACAGTGTTAAAAAATGTAATAAACACACACACTAAACGCCGTTTACCACTATTCTGAGCCATGACTACAATTTAGTTATTGAATTATTTAGATGTGGTGAAAAAGCTAAAAAAAAAAAAAACTCAAAAACAAAAGATCCAGAAGGAAACCTAGCAGCCAAACCTATTCAGACAGCAGGAAAAAGAGACTATTTTTTTCTACTACATGAAGTAAATTTCCCACTTTTGCCTGTGTGTGCCAAATTTATTAACGCCGTGCAACAATTTAGTAAATTTGTCGCACATAGTCAAAAATGAAGTAGAAAAAAACAGGGTAAAAACCAGACTACATAGGAAATGCCCGTGTGTGTGTGTGTGTGTGTTCCACAAAACGGCTAAAGATATTAACATGAAACTTGGCACACATGTTACTTATATGTCAACAACAAACATAGGATAGGTGATTTAACCCTTACTCACCCCCATTTGCCAGGGGCGGGGTTTATGTTTAAAGTCCCATGCAAGTCAATGGGAAATACATGTTACTGCATAACTTCCAAACGGCTGGAGATATTTCGATAGTACTTGGTCACATGTTACTTATATGTCCACTTAAAATATAGGATAGTTAATTTAACCCTTTACTACCCCCATTTATGAGGGTCGGGGTTTTTGTTTAAAGTCCCGTGCAAATCAATGGGAAATGTATGTTCTCACATAACTTCTGTACGGCTGGAGATATTTCAATACCTGGTACACATTACGGGTCGGGATAGGAGGTCGGGATAGGAGGACCGGGATAGGAGGTCGGGATAGGAGGACGGCATAGGAGGTCGGGATAGGAGGACCGGGATAGGAGGTCGGGATAGGAGGACCGGGATAGGAGGTCGGGATAGGAGGACCGGGATAGGAGGTCGGGATAGGAGGACAGCATAGGAGGTCGGGATAGGAGGACCGGGATAGGAGGTCGGGATAGGAGGACGGGAAAGGAGGACCGGGATAGGAGGACCGGGATAGGAGGTCGGGATAGGAGGTTGGGATAGGAGGACTGGATAGGAGGTCGAGATAGGAGGACCGGGATAGGAGGTCGGGAAAAGGAGGTCGGGAAAGGAGGATGGGACAGGAGGTCGGGACAGGAGGTCGGGATAGGAGGTCGGGATATGAGAACAGTATATGGGGTTGGGATATGACAACAATATATGAGGACGGGATAAGAAGTCAAAAGCTTCCTCCTTTGTTTATTTTCCTCCCCAACAAGGATTAGAAAGGAAAAACCGGGCAACGCCGGGTATTAAGCTAGTATCTCAATAACTACAAGTCCAAGCAAGCCTGCGAGGTATCCTCTGTCCTGGTTGCCTTTGAAGGAACTGCATAATTGTAAAGACTGTTCCCTAAGCATTTCAAGTAAAAGTTCCAGTTTATTCACAATCCTTGCTGGGAACGTGTGGGAAATCACCCAAGATTTCCAGCCACACCCCTACCCCTAACCGCACCCTCTGCCACGCCCCCAGAATATATATATATCTCCAGCACCACTGAGGTGGGCACAGATGGAGGGCTGGCATGTGATTTTCCAGGCTTTATCTGCGCTGGCAGCAGAATTTCCACTGGAGGAAATATGGCACAGACCCAATTGACTTGAATAGGGTCTGCAGCGGATTTTCCTCAGTAGAAATTCTGCTGTCAAAAAGTCTGCTGTGGACAGCCTGCCCTAACAATTCTGCCCGTGTGAACAAGCTCTAAGGGTCAGGTCACACGTGCATATTTTCTGCTATAGATTTGCTGTAGCAGATATTGCTACCTATCGAAGTCAATGACCAGCAAAATCTGCTGCAGCAAATCTGCAGCAAAAATAGGGACCCCTAAGGGTCCATTCACACAAGGTTTTTTTTTTGCACATTTCAGGCAGCACATTTTCTGCAGGGGATTTTGCTATCATTGACTTTGATGGGTCTGCAGAAAATCTGCAAATCTGACACTATTGCAGTTTTTCTGCTGATCTATTGAAGTCAATAGTAGCAAAATCCGCTGTGAAATAGTAGCAAAATCTGTGCGAAATCAGTTTGTGTTTACAGACCCTAAGGGCTCGTTCCCATGGGCGGATTTTATTGCGAGTTAGCAAAGTGTGTCCTGCTGCAAATTTGAATGGGGGCGGGCTCTCTATTACAGATTTCCGGCAGCAGAATTTCCACTGCGGAAAATCAGCCGCAGACCCCATTGAAGGCCTGCGTCCCTCCCCCTACCAATAATTGTAATGATACTTATATAGTGCCCCCAGCAGACTGCAGTGCACAGGGGGACAAGCCAGCTACAGTCCCCTCCAATATACAGTCCCATGTAAATATCACTTCCCTACCTTAAACCTAACACATTCCTATGTAAATAAAATTACTCCACTCTCCTACATACAGTCCCATGTAAATAACACTACTCCCCTCTCCTACATACAGTCCTATATAAATAACACAACCCCCTCCACTATAAAGTCCCATGTAAATACCACTACTCCACTCTCCTACATACAGTCCCATGTAAATCCTGAGGATCCACCAGGTGGAGCCGCTCTGCTCTGTGGAGCTCTTGTACGTTTTTGTGTACAATGTTAATAAAAGTAGTGCCCTCTCCTACATACAGTCCTATATAAATAACACAACCCCCTCTCCTACATACAGTCCTATATAAATAACACAACCCCCTCTCCTACATACAGTCCTATATAAATAACACTACTCCCCTATCCTACATACAGTCCTATATAAATAACACAACCCCCTCCACTATAAAGTCCCATGTAAATACCACTACTCCACTCTCCTACATACAGTCCCATGTAAATAACCCCACCCCCTTCTCTTCAACATAGTCTTATATAAATTACACTACTTTCCCCTCTCCAACATACAGTCCCATGTAAATAACACCACCTCCTCTCTAACACACAGTCCCATGTAAATAATATCACTGACCCCTAACACACTTAACACTTGCTTCCTGTACGCTGTAATACTATATAATAGTGCAGCCCAGGAGGCCCCACCCCTTCCTGATAAAGGCCCCGCCCCTATCATGATGCCATTCCAGGAGCTACGGACCTAATGGTGGTGAGTGATCTTCCTCCTAAACTGCTCCATATAACTGCGGCCTCTTCCCCTGCACAGTGCACTGGCTGTACTACCCGGCTGTGCAGGGGAAGACAAGGAAGAGCGGCCACAGTCCAGTCCAGCAGCCAAAAGATTCGGGCACAGGGTTGGTCCTGCAGGTGGACTGCTAAAGGGAATGGTGTTCCTGCTGTGATAAAAGTGCAGGGGCGCCATTCCTATGAGTTCCTGCAGGACTCGAGCCCTGGCTTTCTTTCTGTGACACCCGTTATGTCCATTGAAAGCAACGGGCACTTTGTTTGCCTGTGTCCTACAGAAGGTGCCGGTCACTGACAGAATGCAATGGGATGCCTGCTAGGGTTGCCACCTTTCTTGCAAAAAAAATACCGGCCATGCTAATTTGCATAATTATTTTATGTATGCGTGACATCACAGGAAGTGATAGAATATATACAATTCATATGCAGGGTAATGAAATGGCACAGGGACCCTGCCTGTTTGGCAGCTCGGGCCATGGCCGCCAGGGCTGGTGCAAGGATTTTTGTCACCCTAGGCAAAACCTCATTTTGCCGCCCCTTTGTCTCTGGCCCTTTGCCCCTGCCCTTTGGTCTCACCCTTATTTGCACCGCCCCCCTTTTTAATGACTGTTAGACTATGTTCACACGTTAGGTTTTCCATGTAGAATTGCACAGGAATATACCGTATGGAAATTCCACTGCAGCAGAGTCCCATTAATTTCAATGGGGTTCTGGCACACTGTGCACACAGCAGAATTTCCGCACAGGAAATATCTGGCACAGAAATTCTAATTCATTCAAATAGCCATGTCTGTTCTTTCTGTGTATTCTGCTCAGAAATACATTGCCGTCTATGATAAAGTGAATTTCTGAGCAATCTTAGCGCCAGCATGTTCTGACACCGCTCCACTATCTTCAGAATATCCGCACATACATTTTCTGTGTGGACATTCGAGCTTTACAATGAAAATTGAGTAGGTGGACCCTGTAAAAGTATGTCCTGATGTGATTGGATGTATATTTACACCCTGTACATGATGTGAACAATGGACCGGTGCTCACATCATGTATGACAGGTCCTGGCAGCCAGAGACCTGCCAGTAGTGGCCATCATCAACGATCGCGCTAATGTTTGTCATTAACCCCTCAGATGCCGTGATCTAAGCAGGTTATGGCAATGCAGGCATTATATTCAAGGATGGAATCACCTGATCTGGTGATCATTAAAATGGTGGCTGGAGGTCTTCTCACCTGCCTCCTCCGCTCTCCTAGGGTCCCGTTCATCAGAAAAAGGCTCATGCATGGAAATTGCTGGGTGTCCTATGGTTGCCTTGGTAACTGTACCCCCCAGCATCAGTTGTCTCTCTCCGCACCGCATTATGCAGATCGTGCAGGAGAGCAGCTTTGGACACTTAAATAAACCTCATGTCATTTCCATATTGCTAACACTATTTTTCACACACAAATAAAATAAATGAGTCAAACAAGTTAAATGGTTTAAAAAGGGGAACTTTATTTATTATATATAAAAATGTTTGTGTCGGGGATTTTTTGTAACCTCCATCACTCACAAAGAGCGTACAGTAACTAATACTCAGGACAGGAAAAACCTCCAGAGGGGAGGAAACCTGTAGGGAATCCATGGCTACTGTATTGCCCTTCCTCTGGGCATACTAAAGGAGGTTACCTCTAGAATTTGGGCAAATGTGTCTGTGTATGTGCGTGATTCGAGGGGCTGTGCCTTCATCCAAATTCTTCTGGAATAGGTCTGGAAATCTACGTCTTCATCCAACGTCTTGCTGTAGGTCCGGAAATGCTACTCCACATCCTGGAAATAGTGCATCTAAGATAGGAAAACAAAAGATGGATTATCTACATGTTTACTATAGAAAAGCACATTGAACTGCACTAAAGACCTTTTGGCACAACAATGTGACACTTACCAGTCACAGTAGTGTATGTGACTTTGCATTCTCGGCCCCTACAGTGTCCAGCATCAGCCCCTCACTGATGAAGAATGAGCAGGAGCAGTGTTATATCTGCTCAGTGCTGCTCTCTGGTGGACAATGGTTATGACATCACATGTGTGACACGCTGTTACCTCCTGGGAGTTCTATTTCAGTAGTGCTGCTCTCTGATTGGCTGAAAAACAAAAAAGCTTTCTAATATATTCTGTATTACTGTTATCTAAGGGATTTGGGGCAATTTTTTATTAAAATGGCGCTACTCCCTGTGGGTGCAATATACTTGTTTCTCCTAACCAGACGCTCAGTATTTGTAATATAATTTGGTGGCCCCAACAGCCTTGGCCCATAGGTTTCTTACACAGATCAGTGCGGCTCTGGCAGGCTCAATGAGCAGCGCTGGCTGCCAAGACGTCTGACGAGTGACATCCCTGATGTGGTCTGGAGCAAAGGATGTCACTCGTCAGACAGCCCGGCAGCCACTGATTTAAAGTGGTCGTGGCTCCTGCTGCCAGTTCAAGATCAGACACCATGGTCCTAGATTGACATACATCACCACTGATCCCCTGTGGCTGTCCACCTGTTGCAAAACTACAACTCCCAGCATGCCCTGGGCATGCTTGGAGTTGTAGCTTTGCAACAGCTGGACAGACGTCTGTCGAAAGGAGGGGGGGGGGGGGGCACCAAAAATATAGCAATGTGGGCTTTGAAAAACACCACACATAAATCGTGTTTAATCCCAGCCTAAGCCTAGGAGCAGATGCAATTCTTGTTTGATAGTTTTGGGGTTTTTTTTGCCCACAAAAAAACAAAACACTAAAAAATGCCCCCTCATTTCTTTACTCTGCCATCTTTGTGGCATGTTTGCTAAAAACACCGGGGAAGAAGGGGAGTTTATCAAAACCTGTGAAGAGGGAAGTGGACCAGTTGCCCAAAGCAACCAATCAGATTGCTTCTTTCATTTTTAAAAAGGCCTCTGAAAAGTGAAAGAAGCGATCTGATTGGTTGATATTGGCAACTGGTCAACTTTACCTCTGCACAGGTTTACATACATCTCCCCCAATGTGTATTATTATTATTATTTTCCCACTGGCTTTTCTCATTATGAGTCATGTGATTCTTTCATCATGTGACTCAAGGATTTCTATTAAAAACATTGGGAAGAAAAACACCAAAACTTCATAAAAAAAAAAAAATGCTCTCGACATCCCACAGATTTGATACGACCCCTCCCATAGACTTGAATTGAGGGGCGTGCGTGACGTCACACGGGCGCAGAGTCGTGACCTCATGCTCTTTCGCACATGTGGTCGGGATCCGAAGCCTCCGGCGTTGCCGGAAGCCGTTGAGGTGGGTGCTGCAGCTGAGATCCCGGTGGTCCCCAGCAGCGGGACCCCCGCGATCTGACATCTTATCCCCTATTCTTTGGATAGGAGATAAGATGTCTAGGGGCGGACTCTGGTACCATCTAGACCCGAGACCCCGCACCGGCCAAATAGTAGCCAAGACCCCGCAAGGCCAAATCCTCTGGAAGGGATGATCCACATCTGGGACTTAACCGGAACACAATCTACTTGTCCCTCAAGAAATTCCACTTGTCCTAATAAATAAAATAATTTCAATCAAAATAGTACGAAAATAGGGTCTTTATTAGTTTCTGCACTTTCATTTTTTTCCTCTTCGTCCTATAATAGCTATAACCCTTATTTTTCCATCTACAGACAAATATGAGGCTTGTTTTTTGCGGGGAAGTATACTTTGTAATGACACCTTTAATTTTTCCATAACTTATGCTCTGAAACAAAAACAAAAATTATTTGTGAGGTGAAATTGAAAAAAAAATGCAAATTTAGAAGTTTTCTTTTTTCGCCATTCACCTTGTGGTCAAATTTACATATTATTTTGATACTTTACGTCGTCCTGATTACACCAATACCAAATTTTTTTTTTTTTGTTTTTAACTTTTTAATTTAAAAAAGAAAATCCCTGACCCCTATAATATTTAAATTTTTCCGTATACTGGGCTGTATGAGGGCTAATTTTTTGGGCCGTAATATGCTGTTTGTATCGGTACCATTTTGGTATTGATCGGACTTTTTGAACACTTTTTTACTTCATTTTTTCTGGGATATGATGTTATAAACATAAAAAAAGCAATTATGTGAGTTGGTATATTTTTTTTTTACATTAACACCATTTACCTTACGGGATATAATGTAATTTTTTAATAGTTCAGTCAATTATGCACATGCCAATACCAAATGTGTTTATTTTTATTATGTTTACATATTTTTATATGGAAAATGGGGGTGATATGAACTTTTAGGGTACGTTCACACGGCCGGATTTATTTGAGGGTTTCCCTCTGCGTATTTGAAAGGGGGCAGGCTCTTCTCAGCTGTCCGCAGCAGCTTTTCTGAGGCGGAATTTACGGTTCGGAAAATCCCCCGCAAGCCCCATTGAAATCAGAAGGATATGCGGCGGATTTTCCGCAACGGAAATTCCGCCGCGGAAAATCTGCTGCGGACAGCAGAGAAGAGACCGACCCCTTTTTAAATACGCAGCAGGAAACCTGTGAATAAATCCGCCCTTGTGAACGTATCTCTAATATGGAAGGGGTTATTGGTTGTTTTTAAACTTTTATTAAACTTTTTTTTTTATACACTTTTTTAGGAGGAATCATTTAGATTCCTCATACAAATAAATGCAGTTCTATTGAACTCCATTTGACTCTGTGTTTATTTGGTTGAGCCTGCTCAAGGCAGGCTCAATCAAATGCAGATCTATGGGGCCAGCCACGGTGCAGAGGTAAGCCCTCCGGCTACCTCCACAGGGGATCGCCCCCCGCGATCGCGGTTCGGATAGCAGCTTAATGTTCCCCGTGTGGTGCGGTAAGTATTACTTACCCCTCCACGATGCTCCGGGGTGCCCTCCGGGTCCAGCGCTGGTCTTCCGGTGTCTTCTCGGCCCTCTCCGATGATGTCAATACGCTGCTGCGCACATCATCCAATAGGAATGGCGTACGCAGCGGCGTAATGACGTCGCTACGCAGGCCCAGTAAGGCCTTGCGGAAGACAGCAGAGGACCGGAGAAGACCAGGAGAGCCCAGCGAAGGCCCGGGGTCACCATCGGGAGCGGCGGGGACAGGTGAGTACAGCTTCCTATACTTTACATTGCACGAATCCCTCAACATACGATGGATTCGACAAACGATGGCTCCTTTGGAACGAATTACCATCATATGTTGAGGGACCATTGTATGACATATTACACGATGTATACAGGTATATATGAGATCACACGCTGTATACAGGTATATATTAGGTATCACACGCTGTATACAGGTATATATGAGGTATCACACAATGTATACATAAGAAAAACAATAAAGGATATGGTATTAAATGATTGTGCTAAAAAAAACTGTTTTACAGGCTCTTTGCACTTATACGATCGCAATGCTTGCGCTAAACGTGTTATCGGCACAAATGTCGCATTTATAATGAGGTGGCCCGCCTTCTAGCGCTTATATACTATCCGGGTGCAGCGATTGCAAATTTTTTTTGTGTTTTGATTGATTTTTTTTGGGAGGATTATTATGTAAATACGATGTATACAGGTAAATATGAGGTATCAAACGATGTATACAGGTATATATGAGGTATCACACGATGTATACAGGTATATATGTAAGGTATTACACAATGTATTCAGGTATATATGAGGTATCACACAATGTATGCCTGGTTTTTCCTTGGTAATCCTAATCCCGACCTCCTATCCTGACCTCCTATCCCGTCCTCGTATCCCGATCTCCTATCTCCCCGTCCTCCTATCCCGACCTCCTATCCCGACCTCCTATCCCGTTCTCGTATCCCGTTCTCGTATCCCGTTCTCGTATCCCGATCTCCTATCTCGAAGAAGCTTGCGAGGAAAAAAACCTTTGGAAATGGCGCTGCGGCCTCCTTGGAAATGAAGGAGATGGACTGGATATATATTGGAAAAGGTTCGCAGTGGAACCACTTTTATTAACCCCTTAAGGACACATGACGTATGCGTACGTCTCCGCACCCTGGGCTTTAAGGACCCATGACGTATGAGTACGTCATGGCGTTTTCCGGTCTCTGCCGCTCACCGGACGGAGATCGGAACGGCATGCCTGCTGAAATCCTTCAGCAGGCATGCCGTGCAAATGCCGAAGGGGGTCCCGGGACCCCCGCATGTCGGCGATCGCCGGAGATCGCTTGCGAAATCACGCAAGTGATCTTCGGCGATTCGGGTCACTTGTGACCCGATGACCCGCAAATACAAGGTGATCAGCGGTGTACAATACACCGCCAATCACCTGCCGTTGCTGGGGAGCGGTGACAATACTATCACCGCCCCAGCAACGCTGCTATTGGCTGGCGATTGTCCAGCCAATAGCAGAGCGGCAGAGGAGGGGTTAACGGTCCTTCCCGCCGCTGTACCCGCTCTCTGTGTTCAGTCAGTGGGTGCAGCAGCAGGAAGAGGACTGTTGATTCCCCCCTCGGAGCTCTGGAGCCCCCTCAGTAGCCGTTAGAATAGGGACAGATGCTTGCAGGGACGGGTAGGTGTAAAAAAAATATAATAAAGTAAAAAAAAGTACCCCCCCCCCTGACCCCCTAATAGGTGCCCAAGGGTCCTATTAGGGTTTGATACCTGACCCCGGGCCCTTTTTTTTTTTGGCCACAGCTTTTTTTTTTTTTTTTTTATAATAACGGTGTGTGGTTGATAATCACATAACGTTATATACTGTGATACACCAAGCACCACATACACACTTCCCCGCCCCTCCCCCCGCCACCGTCGAAAAAAGGCGATGGCTCGCCGGGCTTTTTTAGCCTCCGACTCCGAATCTGCCAGTGAGGACGAGGAAGATGCTTCTTTTTTGTGTTCTTCCTCTCCCTCCTCATCATCTAGCAGTGATGATGAGCCCCCTGCTCAGCGGCGGAGACGCCGCCAGACGAGGCCACGCACCCCCCATGAGAGTGACCCAGTGGCCGACACTAGTACGAGTGACAATGCCGCTCGTAATAGGAGTCCGGCCCCCCAGACAAGTGCACCGGAGCCCCCTTCCGATGACCCTGTCTGGAGCCCCCCAGAGGGTTATTAGCCACGGATTCCTGAGTTTGTTGGCGACTCAGGAATCCGGATTGACCATGCTGGATTCACTGATCTGGACTTTAAGTTTTTTTTCAGTGACAGCCTGGTCAATCACATGGTGGAGCAAACGAACTTGTATGCCCAGCAGTTCATTGCCCACCACCCAGATTCCTTTTTGGCCAGGCCCAATGAATGGCGCGCCATTGATGCAGCGGAAATGAGGATATTTTGGGGCCTCTCGCTGCATATGGGCCCGGTCAAAAAACCAAGTGCTCATCATTACTGGAGCGGGGACGTCCTCTACCAGACCCCGCTTTACAGTATGGCGATGACACGGAAGCGGTTCGAGGCGATTCGGAAATGCCTGCATTATGCAGATAATGCGGCATGTCCACCCCGAGGTGATCCTGCCCATGACCGGCTTTACAAAGTGAGGCCGGTCATTGATCACTTTGGGGCCAAATTTTTGGAGGCCTACGTACTGCTCAGGGACCTCTCTGTAGATCAGTCTCTCATCAGTTTTAAGGGGAGACTCATCTTCCACCAGTATATTCCCTCGAAGCGGGCGCGGTATGGCGTGAAACTCTGCAAACTTTGTGAGAGTACCTCCGGGTACACTTACAAGTTTAGAGTATATGAGGGACGAGATTCCATTGAACCCCCAGAATGTCCCCCCACTCTGGGTGTTAGCGGGAAACTCGTTTGGGACCTTTTGCACCCATTGCTGGATAAGGGTTTCCACGTGTACGTTGATAACTTTTATACCAGCATCCCTTTGTTCAAATCCCTTTCCGCCAGATCCACGTCCGCTTGTGGTACCGTGCAGAGGAAACAGAGAGGCCTCCCTCTAAATTTGGTCCAGACGCCTATCCCCAAGGGTGAGTCCTGTGCCCTCACCCATGATAACCTGTTGTTGGTGAAGTATAAGGATAAGAGGGATGTCCTTATGCTCACCACTATTCATGGGAACGGCAGCACCCCTGTCCCTGTGAGAGGTACCGTTGGACCGGTCCTCAAGCCTGATTGTATTCTGGACTACAATCGGTATATGGGGGGAGTTGATCTCTCAGATCAAGTCCTCAAGCCATATAACGCCATGCGGAAAACACGGGCATGGTACAAAAAAGTTGCGGTCTACTTGGTACAGGTTGCCATTTACAATGCTTTTGTACTATCCCAGTACACTGGCAACAAAGGGACATTCCTCCAGTACCAAGAAGTCCTAAGGTTCCTGATCTTTGCTGACCGGGAAAGATCAGGCCGGACTTCCCAAGGGTCTGGAGTTATATGCTCCAGGATCGTCCCAGGCCAACACTTTCCAGGTGAGGTCCCCCACACTGGAAAGAACAGGTGAGGTCCCCCACACAGAAAAGATGCAGTGTGTGTTTCAGGAAGGGGATTCGGAAGGACACCGCATATCAATGTGACTCTTGCCCAGATAATCCGGGCCTCTGCATAAACTGCTTTAGGGAGTATAACACTTCCATGGAGCCCTACATTTTCCCTTTTCAGTTTAATTTTCCATAATTTGACCAATGTACCAAGTCCAGAGTGCATTCCAAAATTTAACCCCCATAAATCACTAAATTGCCCAAAAAAACCTGATAAGACCTCTGGGGGGTGTTTTTTCAAAAATGGGTCATAGGTCACTGAGTCACTATCATCGGGGACTTTTTTATGTTGCCTCAAATGCGCAGCGCTCTCTCTCCACCTGAGCGGGGGCGCATTTGAGGCAACAGGTTAGGGACGGCCACACACATCACATTCCCAGAATGATGATTCAGAGCATAGGGTTTGGGGTGGGCATATGTTTTTTTAAGTTTTGGCTATGCTCTAGGTCATCATTCTGGGAACATATCCTATTTTATTATGTTTTATAATTTTCTGGCCCACTGTACCCCACCTGTCTACCCCAGTTACGGCCCGTTGTCCCCCATAGTGTTCCCCTATTTTAGGGCTCAGTGCTGGCCCCATTAACGCTCCTTGAGGGGGGGTCCCACATCCTGGCTCCATATCAAGCTCAAGGTCCCTGACTGCGCTCCCACTCAAGCAAGACCTGCTGTGCACCCGCCAAGCCAAAATCATCAAAAAATAAGGTATGTCCTTACTCCAAAGAAATGTATTTACAAATTGTGGGGGGTCTTTTCTGCTATTAAACCTTGTAAAAATGTAAAATTTGGGGGGAAACACACATTTTAGTGAAATTTTTTTTTTTTTACATATGCAAAAGTCGTGAAACCCCTGTGGGGTATTAAGGCTTACTTTACCCCTTGTTACATTCCTCAAGGGGTCTAGTTTCCAAAATGGTATGCCATGTGTTTTTTTTTTTTGCTGTCCTGGCACCATAGGGGCTTCCTAAATGCGACATGCCCCCCGAGCAAAATTTGCTTTCAAAAAGCAAAATATGACTCCTTCTCTTCTGAGCATTGTAGTTTGCCCGCAGTGCGCTTCAGGTCAACTTATGGGGTACTTCCATACTCAGAAGAGATGGGGTTACAAATTTTGTGGGGTCTTTTCTGCTATTAAACCTTGCAAAAATGTGAAATTTGGGGGGAAGCACACATTTTTGTGAAAAACAATTTTTTTTTTACATATGCAAAAGTCGTGAAACACCTGTGGGGTATTAAGGCTCACTTAATTCCTTTTTACGTTCCTCAAGGGGTCTAGTTTCCAAAAAGGTATGGCATGTGTTTTTTTTTTTTTTTTTGCTGTTCTGGCACCATAGGGGCTTCCTAAATGCAACATGCCCCCCAAAAACCATTTCAGAAAAACATACTCTCCAAAATCCCCTTGTCGCTCTTTAGGCTTCTGAGCCCTCTACTGCGCTCGCTGAACACTTTACATAGACATATGAGGTATGTGCTTACTCGAGAGAAATTGGGCTACAAATATAAATTTTCTCTTTTTACCCCTTGTAAAAATAGAAAAATTGGGTCTAAAAGAACATGCGAGTGTAAAAAATGAAGATTGTGAATTATCTCCTTCACTTTGCTGCTATTCCTGTGAAACACCTAAAGGGTTAAAATGCTGACTGAATGTAATTTTGAATACTTTGTGGGGGGGGGGGGGTGCAGTTTTTATAATGGGGTCATTTGTGGGGTATTTCTAATATGAAGACCCTTCAAATCCACTTCAAACTTGAACTAGTCCCTGAAAAATAGTGAGTTTGAAAATTTTGTAAAAAATAGGAAAATTGCTGCTGAACTTTGAAGCCCTCTGGTGTCTTCCAAAAGTAAAAACTCGTCAATTTTATGATGCAAACTGTCACGATTCAGCTTACAGGTAGTGGATCCTCTGTGTCAGCGAGGGATTGGCGTGGACCGTGCTAGTGGACCGGTTCTAAGAGGCTACTGGTGTTCACCAGAGCCCGCCGCAAAGCGGGATGGTCTTGCTGCGGCAGTAGCAACCAGGTCGTATCCAGTAGCAACGGCTCAACCTCGCTGACTGCTGAGAAGGCGTGGGACAGAAGGACTAGGCAGAGGCAAGGTCAGACGTAGCAGAAGATCGGGGCAGGCGGCAAGGTTCGTAGTCAAGATGGATAGCAGAAGTTCAGGTAACACAGGCTTTGGACACACTAAACGCTTTCACTGGCACAAGGCAACAAGATCCGGCAAGGGAGTGCAGGGGCAGTGAGCAGATATAGTCTGGGAGCAGGTGGGAGCCAATTAAGCTAATTGGGCCAGGCACCAATCATTGGTGCACTGGCCCTTTAAGTCTCAGAGAGCTGGCGCGCGCGCGCCCTAGAGAGCGGAGCCGCGCGCGCCAGCACATGACAGCAGGGGACCGGGACGGGTAAGTGACCTGGGATGCGATTCGCGAGCGGACGCGTCCCGCTGTGCGAATCGCATCCCCAACGGCCATGACAGTGCAGCGCTCCCGGTCAGCGGGACTGACCGGGGCGCTGCAGGGAGAGAGACGCTGTGAGCGCTCCGGGGAGGAGCGGGGACCCGGAGCGCTAGGCGTAACAGTACCCCCCCCCTTAGGTCTCCCCTTTTCTTTGTCCGGTAACTGCCTCCCCTGGGATGAGGACACCGGGAAAGAATGGAGGGTTTCCTCAACGGCAGGCAGTACAGCAGGAGTGGGAATGGGGAGGGAGGGCAGAGGGCGAAGCCTGGCACGGGGCAGTGTGTCACCAGGACGGGGGCCATGAGGAGGCACTGAGGCTTGCCTGACGGGACTGGGAGGGGGGGAGAGGCACTTCCTATGGCAGGCAGAGTCCCAGTTCTTGATCTCCCCGGTGGTCCAATCAAGGGTGGGGGAATGAAGCCGGAGCCATGGCAGACCGAGGAGGACCTCAGAGGTACAGTTGGGTAGGACGAAGAGCTCAATCACTTCGCGATGGGGTCCGATACACATCAGGAGGGGTTCTGTGCGGTAACGCACAGTGCAATCCAGTCTGACTCCATTGACCGCGGAAATGTAGAGCGGCTTGACGAGACGGGTCACCGGGATGCGGAATTTATTCACAAAAGACTCCAAAATAAAATTCCCGGAGGCACCAGAGTCCAAGCAGGCCACGGCTGAGAGGGAGGAGTTGGCTGAAGGAGAAATCCGCACGGGCACCGTGAGACGTGGAGAAGCAGACTTAGAACCAAGAGACGCCACACCCACGTGAGCTGGGTGCGTGCGTGCGTTTCCCAGACGTGGAGGACGGATAGGGCAATCCACCAAGAAATGCTCGGTACTGGCACAGTACAGACAAAGATTTTCTTCCCTACGGCGATTCCTCTCTTCCTGGGTCAGGCGAGACCGATCCACTTGCATGGCCTCCTCGGCGGGAGGCCCAGGCGTAGACTGCAAAGGATGCTGTGGGAGAGGTGCCCAGAGATCTAAGTCTTTTTCCTGGCGGAGCTCTTGGTGTCGCTCAGAAAAACGCATGTCAATGCGGGTAGCCAAATGGATGAGTTCTTGCAGGTTGGCAGGAATCTCTCGTGCGGCCAGCACATCCTTGATGCGACTGGATAGGCCTTTTTTAAAGGTCGCGCAGAGACCCTCGTTATTCCATGATAACTCGGAAGCAAGAGTACGAAATTGGATGGCGTACTCGCCCACTGAAGAATTACCCTGGACCAGGTTCAACAGGGCAGTCTCGGCAGAAGAAGCTCGGGCTGGCTCCTCGAAGACACTCCGGACTTCA
Source organism: Hyla sarda (assembly GCF_029499605.1). Taxonomy (NCBI): domain Eukaryota; kingdom Metazoa; phylum Chordata; class Amphibia; order Anura; family Hylidae; genus Hyla; species Hyla sarda. Next base: position 396,547,055 of record NC_079189.1, read on the forward strand.
GCGAAGAAGGACTGGACTGTGGCTGTGGCAGGATCATTGCGGTCCCAGAGAGGTGTGGCCCAAGACAAGGCCTTTCCTGAAAGAAGGCTTACTACGAACGCCACCTTAGACCGTTCTGTAGGAAACAAGTCCGACAACATCTCCATATGCAGGGAACACTGAGACAAAAATCCACGGCAGAGTCTGGAGTCCCCATCAAATTTGTCCGGCAGGGACAAGCGGAGGCTAGGGGCGGCCACTCGCTGCGGAGGAGGTGCAGGAGCTGGCGGAGGAGATGGTTGCTGCTGTAGCAGAGGCAGAAGTTGCTGTAACGTGGCGGTCAACTGCGACAGCTGCTGTCCTTGTTGGGCAATTTGCTGCGATTGCTGAGCGACCACCGTGGTAAGATCAGCGAGACTTGGCAGCGGCACCTCAGCGGGATCCATGGCCGGATCTACTGTCACGATTCGGCTTACAGGTAGTGGATCCTCTGTGTCAGCGAGGGATTGGCGTGGACCGTGCTAGTGGACCGGTTCTAAGAGGCTACTGGTGTTCACCAGAGCCCGCCGCAAAGCGGGATGGTCTTGCTGCGGCAGTAGCAACCAGGTCGTATCCACTAGCAACGGCTCAACCTCGCTGACTGCTGAGAAGGCGTGGGACAGAAGGACTAGGCAGAGGCAAGGTCAGACGTAGCAGAAGATCGGGGCAGGCGGCAAGGTTCGTAGTCAAGATGGATAGCAGAAGTTCAGGTAACACAGGCTTTGGACACACTAAACGCTTTCACTGGCACAAGGCAACAAGATCCGGCAAGGGAGTGCAGGGGCAGTGAGCAGATATAGTCTGGGAGCAGGTGGGAGCCAATTAAGCTAATTGGGCCAGGCACCAATCATTGGTGCACTGGCCCTTTAAGTCTCAGAGAGCTGGCGCGCGCGCGCCCTAGAGAGCGGAGCCGCGCGCGCCAGCACATGACAGCAGGGGACCGGGACGGGTAAGTGACCTGGGATGCGATTCGCGAGCGGGCGCGTCCCGCTGTGCGAATCGCATCCCCAACGGCCATGACAGTGCAGCGCTCCCGGTCAGCGGGACTGACCGGGGCGCTGCAGGGAGAGAGACGCCGTGAGCGCTCCGGGGAGGAGCGGGGACCCGGAGCGCTAGGCGTAACACAAACATAAAGTAGACATATTGGAAATGTAAATAAAAAAACAAATTTGGGGATTTTTCACCAAGAAAGGATGCAAGTTACCACAAAATTTTACCACTATGTTAAAGTAGAATATGTCACGAAAAAACTATCTCGGAATCAGAATGATAACTAAAAGCATTCCAGAGTTATTAATGTTTAATCCTTTATATACAAGAGAAGAGAAGTCGCACTCACCCAGTTAGATGCAAAATTCAGATCCTTTTATTAAACACCAGCAGTGGATGACAGGATAAAAAGTCACTGACACGCGGGGAGCAAGGGCGCACGCCCTTAGACGCGGGGTATACAACAGGAGGCGACTAGTTTCGCGTCACAACACGACGCTTCTTCCGGCCAATAGGTATACGCCTACCTGCCGCAAATGACATGTATTTATATTGGTAAAAAGGGGGCGTGGTGACAAGTGAAAACATATAGTGGCAAGACCAAAACACCAAAACCAATTAAAAACATGTTGACAACATATACAATGTGGTACAAAATCACGGAGGTAAAAAGATTCACAAAAAGGCAGACAGATCCTGTCTGTCATTCATACCTATGGGCCCCATAGCATTGAGGCGTATGATCCAAAAGGCCTCGCAGCGCATTAGCAAGGTATGTTTATGAACACCGCTAGGTGTCGCTACTATTCTTTCAATGCCGGCAAACTTGAGCGCCTCTACTCCACCACCATGATGCTCAATCATATGGGTGATGAAGCGAGGCGCCCCCTTGCTGGTACGGAGTGAATAGAAATGCTCCCTTATACGTGTACATAATTTTCGTTTTGTCTTGCCTACATAGAAACGTCTACAAGGGCAAATCAAACAGTACACGACATGGGTAGACTTGCACGTGATCAACTGGTTAGTAAAGATGTTAACCCCTCCAAGCATAAAATTCCTTTTGGACAAATTATGATGGCAAAAATTGCAATTCTTGCAAGCGAAGTTGCCTTTGGGTAGCATCTGACTAAACCAGTGATCATTAACATCCTGAGTACTTTCTCTTTTGTTTTTCTTAATGACATCACCTATGGTGGTGGATCTTCTGAACGTAACAATAGGCTTTTCCTTTGCCAATTCACCCAGCTCTACATCATTTTCAAAATAGTACCAATTGTCAAGAATACTCTTCCTGACTAACTGATTGATGGGAGAATTCGCAAAGGAAAATACAAATCGTTTCTTGTTATTCCTATTTTTTCTTTTAGACACCAATAGATCCTTTCTGTTCTTGTTAAAGGCTTTTTTATAGGCACCCTCAATGATGTTCAGCGGGTAACCGCGCTCTTTTAGTCTTACTTTTAGTTCCTCTGCTTGTTCCATAAAGGTCTCATCCTTATTATTAACCCTTCTCAATCTCAAAAATTGACTATAGGGAATATTATCCCTCACATAACTCGAGTGAGAACTTTTATAATGTAGCAGTGTGTTTCTGGAAATGGCCTTTCTGAAACCTGTGGTCTGTAGTTCATTATCGGTAATGCTGAGCTTAACATCTAGAAATTCAATGTTCTTGCCTCCAAAGACATATGTAAATAACATATTTACACCATTGGCATTATTCAGATATTGGACGGAGTCCCGAAAGTCAACCTCAGATCCGTCCCAAATTATCAGGACGTCGTCCACGTACCTGAGATAATACACAATGTTATCAATAAATGGATTCGCTCTAGAGAAAACTGTCCTCTTTTCTAGCATAGTCAAGAAGACGTTGGCATATGTACAAGAGACAGGCGAGCCCATGGCCGTGCCATGGGCTTGCCTGTACCACTGTCCCTCGTGAAGAAAGTCATTATTGCTTAACAAAAATTCCAGGGAGTGACAGATGAAACCCCTGAAATTAGCGGACTTACTGGCATCTGCCAAAAAAGTGTCCATAGCATGTATGCCCGCACTATGCGGTATTCGGGTATACAAGCTTTCAATGTCTAGCGAGACTAGTTGATAGGAATCCTGAAAAGTAAAGTTATCAAAAGCATTGAGCAATTCACCTGTATCTTTAAGCAGTGTAGGGATGTGCCTGAGTAGGGGAGCCACCAACCATTCCAGATAGGACGACAGTGGCTGAGTAACGGAACCAATGCCAGCCACGATCGGCCGACCTTTCGGGTTGGAAGTGTTCTTATGTACTTTAGGGAGTGCGTACCATCTGGCTGGTTTTGGATTAATGGGTAATAACCTCTCAGCAATTTTTTGTGAGATAATCTGTTTTTCACAAAAATGTCTAAGAAGGGAGCGGAGGTGGTCGGTCGTCCTACCAGTGGGGTTACCTTTTAGTGTAGAATAAACCGACTTATCATGCAATTGGCGCTCAGTTTCGGCTTCATAAGCAGAAGCAGCGTAGCTTCAGAGTTTACCGAGCAAGATCAGGCTAATGTGGAATTATTATGTGACCTTATGGAAGGTGAGAGGGATTTGACAGAGAGGTCCGATAGTGTAGAAACACAATCTTTTTTTCAGGGAGGTAATAAATCTAATTTTTGTCCTCCCATCATTCCCGGGAGCAATGTGGACCTCTTTTGTAGAGCTGTCAAAAAGGATGTATCTGCCCTTGTTTATCCTCCGCCAGATAATAATTTAACCCCTGGTGAAAAAAGAGCCTTGAATTGGCTCAGTAAAAGAAAAGATCTACACATAACTAGAGCTTACAAGGGGGGAGCGGTGGTTGTCTGGAGTACTTCTGCTTATGAAGCCGAAACTGAGCGCCAGTTGCATGATAAGTCGGTTTATCCTACACTAAAAGGTAACCCCACTGGTAGGACGACCGACCACCTCCGCTCCCTTCTTAGACATTTTTGTGAAAAACAGATTATCTCACAAAAAACTGCTGAGAGGTTATTACCCATTAATCCAAAACCAGCCAGATGGTACGCACTCCCTAAAGTACATAAGAACACTTCCAACCCGAAAGGTCGGCCGATCATGGCTGGCATTGGTTCCGTTACTCAGCCACTGTCGTCCTATCTGGAATGGTTGGTGGCTCCCCTACTCAGGCACATCCCTACACTGCTTAAAGATACAGGTGAATTGCTCAATGCTTTTGATAACTTTACTTTTCAGGATTCCTATCAACTAGTCTCGCTAGACATTGAAAGCTTGTATACCCGAATACCGCATAGTGCGGGCATACATGCTATGGACACTTTTTTGGCAGATGCCAGTAAGTCCGCTAATTTCAGGGGTTTCATCTGTCACTCCCTGGAATTTTTGTTAAGCAATAATTACTTTCTTCATGAGGGACAGTGGTACAGGCAAGCCCATGGCACGGCCATGGGCTCGCCTGTCTCTTGTACATATGCCAACGTCTTCTTGACTATGCTAGAAAAGAGGACAGTTTTCTCTAGAGCGAATCCATTTATTGATAACATTGTGTATTATCTCAGGTACGTGGACGACGTCCTGATAATTTGAGACGGATCTGAGGTTGACTTTCGGGACTCCGTCCAATATCTGAATAATGCCAATGGTGTAAATATGTTATTTACATATGTCTTTGGAGGCAAGAACATTGAATTTCTAGATGTTAAGCTCAGCATTACCGATAATGAACTACAGACCACAGGTTTCAGAAAGGCCATTTCCAGAAACACACTGCTACATTATAAAAGTTCTCACCCAAGTTATGTGAGGGATAATATTCCCTATAGTCAATTTTTGAGATTGAGAAGGGTTAATAATAAGGATGAGACCTTTTATGGAACAAGCAGAGGAACTAAAAGTAAGACTAAAAGAGCGCGGTTACCCGCTGAACATCATTGAGGGTGCCTATAAAAAAGCCTTTAACAAGAACAGAAAGGATCTATTGGTGTCTAAAAGAAAAAATAGGAAAAACAAGAAACGATTTGTATTTTCCTTTGCGAATTCTCCCATCAATCAGTTAGTCAGGAAGAGTATTCTTGACAATTGGTACTATTTTGAAAATGATGTAGAGCTGGGTGAATTGGCAAAGGAAAAGCCTATTGTTACGTTTAGAAGATCCACCACCATAGGTGATGTCATTAAGAAAAACAAAAGAGAAAGTACTCAGGATGTTAATGATCACTGGTTTAGTCAGATGCTACCCAAAGGCAACTTCGCTTGCAAGAATTGCAATTTTTGCCATCATAATTTGTCCAAAAGGAATTTTATGCTTGGAGGGGTTAACATCTTTACTAACCAGTTGATCACATGCAAGTCTACCCATGTCGTGTACTGTTTGATTTGCCCTTGTAGACGTTTCTATGTAGGCAAGACAAAACGAAAATTATGTACACGTATAAGGGAGCATTTCTATTCACTCCGTACCGGCAAGGGGGCGCCTCGCTTCATCACCCATATGATTGAGCATCATGGTGGTGGAGTAGAGGCGCTCAAGTTTGCCGGCATTGAAAGAATAGTAGCGACACCTAGCGGTGTTGATAAACATACCTTGCTAATGCGCTGCGAGGCCTTTTGGATCATACGCCTCAATGCTATGGGGCCCATAGGTATGAATGACAGACAGGATCTGTCTGCCTTTTTGTGAATCTTTTTACCTCCATGATTTTGTACCACATTGTATATGTTGTCAACATGTTTTTAATTGGTTTTGGTGTTTTGGTCTTGCCACTATATGTTTTCACTTGTCACCACGCCCCCTTTTTACCAATATAAATACATGTCATTTGCGGCAGGTAGGCGTATACCTATTGGCCGGAAGAAGCGTCGTGTTGTGACGCGAAACTAGTCGCCTCCTGTTGTATACCCCGCGTCTAAGGGCGTGCGCCCTTGCTCCCCGCGTGTCAGTGACTTTTTATCCTGTCATCCACTGCTGGTGTTTAATAAAAGGATCTGAATTTTGCATCTAACTGGGTGAGTGCGACTTCTCTTCTCTTGTATATAAAGGATTATAGCTCTTAGTTTCATAGTCTGCACCACCTAGAGATATTTACTTATTTGGAGTCACTGCATCATCGGCCCGTTCTCTGTATATCTAAGGGCATTGTGGTTGTTGTAGTGCCGGTGCACCTGTGTTTCTCCTTCAATTGCCTTATTAATGTTTAAAGTGACAGTGGTCAGCTGTTCAAAAAATGGCCGAGTCCTAAGGTGTAAAATGGCTGGGTCCTTAAGGGGTTAAATCAAATAAAAAATATAAAACTGGGGATGATGCGTTTCGGGAGGTGCCCTCCCTTCCTCAGATCAGGATGCTTACAGTCAGATCAGTGAGCTTATTTATACACAAGAAAACCGCCAAGGTAAAGGTAAAATGGGCGTGGCTTGATGACATCATACAGGTTGACATACAATGGATGCTTTACATACTACAAATGCTTTTTCTAAATGTTTTATACACAAATATGAGGGGGAACACTTACATAAACGTATATATCATAATAGAATTAATTTAGAATAATTTAATTAATGTGTGCAGCCGGCGCAGGGTCGGAAGTGCGCGCCTGTCAGTGAGAACGAGCAGGCGGCGGCTTCCGGGAGCCTCCTGGCACCTAGTTACTAAGGACGCGTTGCTATGCGCGGTGGACACGTGACCGCGCATAGCCAATAGATGCCAGCGTGGATTGCTGATGTAAACCGTGCGATCCACACTACTGCAGCATAGCGAAGCTCGCAGACGCTGTCATAAGGCGGCTGAGAGCTTACTGAATGGGGGACAGACCATCACTAATAGTGGTTGCTCATAGCAAGTTACAACTGTACCAATAGGTACATTGTTGTCACTGGTGTGGATGTAGATTGGTAGATGGTGTGTGGATGAATGAGTAGGTATAGGGCCCGGGTTAGTTAGCGATGTGGTAGACGGGGAGGATAAATATATGGGGGAGCATATGACCCATCACTACAATATTAGGACAGTGTGGGCGCCGTAATAGGTAGTAAAAACTGGGCCCTACTGTTATACTATCCATAAATGGACATTAGTTTAATGGGCTGCTTAGACCAGAGGATACATAGTATACATAATACACATGATATTCAGACAATGCGGACACCATAATAGTTAATGAGAAGGGCCCTACATTTATACTATAAATGGATATTAGGTGAATAGGCTGCTTCGACCAGAGGATACATATTGCACATAATATACAATATTATTGTACGTGTGCACTCATAAATAAATATACAGATAACTTCATAGCAGTGGTAAAAACGAGATGTAGCAGAATATAAATATTAGTATAAATATTATGTTTGAAATTCATACATTTAAAGGAACAAGGGTTAATAAATGAGTTTGCATAAAACCGATAGAGGGTGATAAAATATATATATATATAAAGTATATGAATTCCAAGTAGTACAATAAATAAAGAAATAAATAAAATGGTCCCAAAAACTGCTAGAAAATATATAAAGTACAGAACTTCTAAAATATTAGGTGGATAAAAATGCACACACATGTATAAAACTGATATCAAGAATTGTATATGTGTAAAATATACAAATAAAATTAATAAAACAATTAAAATACAGACATGTCGGGGGTTCATGCCTAATGAGGATCACAGGGAGCATTCTATCAGTTCATTAAGGCCAGACGGAACTAGTGTTTTTAATTTATATATCCAGTAGTTCTCAGGTCTGCGAAGAGTATTGAACCGCTGAGGGTTGTCTCTGGGTACACTTTCAATTGGGGGTCACAGTAATAAATTTAAAATCCTGTTGGTGGTGCTCGGTCAGGTGCCTTGTTTTGTGATCCTTTCGTGTAGGCACCTGACCGTTCTCCCCACATACTGGGTCCCACAGGCACAATCCAGGAGATACACTACGTATTGTGTGGAACAGTTCAGGTGGGTGTTGATGGGGAAGGTTTCACCAGTCCTCCTGGAGACAAAAGACTTGGCACGGTGATTGATGCGAGCACAACACTTGCATCGCACATGGACACATCTGGACACTCCATTGATAGATAGGAAAGTAGTGTTGGAACAAGTTTTAGTTTTTAATCTACTGGGCGCTATGATGTTGCGTAGTGTCCTCACCCTCCTGAATGTAATGCCAGGTCTATTGGGAAGGGCTTCTTGCAGGAACGGGTCACTGAGGACAATGGGCCAGTGTTTTTGTAGAATCTCCTGGATCTGCCTGTGTTCCCCAGTGTAGGTGGTGATGAAATTTGTGGTCGACTTATTGTCAGAGTTAAGGGTGGTTTTGTTTACTAGACAGTCCCCCTGAGACAAACTACTGGCTCTTCTGAAGGACGCCTCCACAATGGATCTTGGTTATCTTATAGCTTTAAAATGATGTTTAAGAATCTTACTCTGGTCATTAAAATCTTGGTTGGAAGTGCAGTTCCGTCTAATTCGCTTAAACTGTCCATATGGGACATTAGTCAACCATTTCTTATAATGTGAACTACTAAAATCAAGATAACTGTTGCTATCGACTTAAAAAAAAAAAAGTTTTAGTCAAAAGTTTACTCAGACCATTATGGAAGACTATCACATCAAGAAATTCTGCATTGTCTCTATAAACATTTTGTGTGAATTGAAGACCCCAAGTATTATTATTAAGAACACATAAAAACTCCTCCAATAAAACCCGTGTGCCTTTCCAGATAAAAAATATATAATCAATAAAACATTTATAAAAAATGCAGTTCTGGAATAGGGGGTGGGGGTAAATGGTGGTTTTTTCAAAGAGACCCACAAATAGATTTGCAAAACTTGGTGCCACCCGAGACCCCATAGCGGTGCCAGTATGCTGCGCGTAGATGGTATTCTAGAATTGAAAGTAGTTATGTGTCAAGATAAACCGCAAACCCTTAAGGATAAAATCACACTGGATTTCATGTACACTAGGGTCATTCTTTAAAAATTGAGCAACTGCGTTGATACCTAGGTCATGATTAATAACAGTGTAGAGGGATGTAATGCCATAGTCACTAGAAAGTATTCATCCCTCCAATCTACATTTAAAATCGAAGAAATAAAATCCATGGTATCTTTTAAATATGACTCTAGGTTAAAAACATATTTGTGTAATAAAACATCAAGGTTGTGTGATAAATTGGAGGATATAGAGTTTATTCCAGAAATTATAGGGCGCCCGGGAGGGTTAGAGTTGTTCTTGTGTACGTTTGGCAGATAGTAGTAGAATATAGGAAGGGCTGGTTCTTTAATAAGTATAAAGTCTCTTTCTGATTTAGTTAGTATACCCAATCGAAAACCTTCAGCGATCAGATCTTTTGGTTTATTCGCATAAGTTCTAGTGGGGTCAGATAATAAATGTGATAAGATTTTGAGTCAGATAGCAGCCTATTCGCTTCGGTAATATAGTCTTTAGTATTTAAAATAACCATGCCCCCACCCTTATCAGCTGGTCGGATTACTATCTCGCTGTTATTCGCCAGGGATTGGATGCTCTGTTGCTCTTGTCTAGATAAATTATTAGTATATGATTTCTTGTTCTTAGTCATTTTCTCCAGACCCTGGGAGAGGATACTAGAAAAAGTTTCCAAGAAACTGCCCCTGGAATGTAGTGGGTAGAATACTGATTTGGGCTTGTTATTATTATGAATAAAGGTAGGATTGTCCAAGTTGTGGGGCCCTGCCAGTGTTGGCCCATCATTGGAGTCGCCTTTTAGTATAAAATGTCTTTTAATAGTTAATTTCCAAATAAAGTTGTTGATATCTAGAAATAAATCAAAGCTTTTGGCTCAGCTAGTGGGACAGAAGGAGAGGCCACGTCTAAGTATGTTAGTTTCAATGTCATTCATTACATATGATGACAGGTTAAATATTTTGACAGTATCTATACTACTGGAACCCTCAGTGTTTGGTGGATAGTCTTGTTTCTTTTTATCCTCCCTTCTCTGGCTCCTTTTTTTAATCCCCCCCCCCCCCCCCCCATGGATACTTTTCTCCACGATCTTTTCTTTTTTGGCCCAGTGGTTGTGCAATCTGGATGTGTTCCATGGGTGGGATGGTGTGGAGGGTCGAT